>NC_135317.1:21674371-22909371 GCF_048772815.1 Callospermophilus lateralis | reverse complement strand
CATAAGTTCTGTCCAATTAGAAAACTAATTTAGAAGAAAGAATAAATAAGTGAATAACTAGATGAATAAGTACATATTTTAAAATATACTCTACTCAAAATGTACAATTATTGCAAGAAAGCAGAACTGAAATGCTTGCTTTGCAATAGACTGTCCAAAAAGAGTCTGAGTAAATGAAATATCATCTGTTTCTTGCAGCATTAAGTATGCTTAGCAGGTAAATTATGAAGAAATTTGCAGTTCTAGGCAAAGAAAACTGATGTGTGAACTGTATCAGGAAAGAGTTTTTTCTGCATTGACAAACTGAAACAAGACGGGTGGATTGGAACGTCAGAATAAAGGGAGGCAGATCTGAGATCCCAGTGGAGGCTGGGGGAGTGGAAAAGACAAGGCATCAAAGGCATTTAGAATAGCTCAGGTTGAATTTTTTTTTTTCTGGTATATAGGATTGAACCTAGGGGCATTAAACACTGAGTCACATTCGCAACCCTTTTTTAACTTTTTCTTTTGAGACAGGGTCTTTCTAACTTGTATAAAGACTCACAAAATCGCTGAGGCTTTCTTTGAACTCCTGATGATCCTGTCTCTAAATAAAATACCAAACAGTGAGATCCTGTCTCTAAATAAAATACCAAACAGGGCTGGGGATGTGGGTCCAGAGTCCCTGATTCAATCCCTAATAGCCACTCCCCCCCCAAAAAAAGACATCTGCTCTCTTATCTATTATGTAAATGCTTAGTATATTATAGTGACATAAATATTATCTGTTGTTGTTTAAACAGTATAACGGATACATAAATTTTGGCTTCTATCTCAGAGGTGAGAGTGTTAATCTGTAATCCAAATAGAAAGGTGGACAAAAGACAGGTGAAGTGTAACTTGCAGTTGGTGGCCCAGGTGGCTCCACAGAAAGATGAATTGGATCATGAGGTCTAACCTCATCAGTGGATCAATCCACTGATGGGTTTATAATTTGACAGGATTATTGGGAGTTGGTTAAAAACTGTAGGCAGTAGGGCATACATTTGTTACCAACTCCCAATGGGAGGGTAGGTCATTGGAGTTGATTCCCTAGAAGGGGACATCTCATTCCTCAGATCTTTCTTTCCCTCACTGGTTTTTTGTTGTTGTTGTTGTTGTTTTTTTTATCTCTATGAGATATGCAGCTCTGTTTTGAAGCCAGGCTCACTGCCTTGTTGATGTTCATTTTCTCCTGGTGTCTTTAAATATTCTTTCCCTTATACACATCTATATTCAAATTTCACCTTATAAGATTTCCAATCCTAGCAAATTAGAAGTCATCCTAATAATCTCGTGTTGATTTAATCCTCTCTTTAAAATGTTCTCTCCAAATACAGATACCTTCAGAGGCACTGGGGATTAGAACCCCAACATATTAATTTGGGGCAGGGACACTCTTCAGCTTATCCCAGAAGAATTTTTCTGATTATCATATCTCAAATGGGAAATGAAAAAAAGAAAAGTACTATAAAGGTAACTGATAAAACCATTATGTGCAATGTGTGGGGCTGGTTAGTTATTAAGTAACAAAGACATGCAAATACATACATACAGTACACAATAGATACAACCATTTTCATTAGCCAAAAGCACATCACCTTATTTAGAGAAAATGATAGAGCAAATGAACAAAATGTCCTGAGTAACTTTTATGTATAGACCATTGCTTTCAACTACTATCTCTCCGTCTTTCTCTTGCTTTCTCTTTTCTAGTCATGAATTTGAATTATCAAGAAAATATTTAAAATAGTTCAGAGAGTTAACCCTTCTGAACCACAGAGATCATTTCTTTTTTTTTTAATTTTTAAGGAAACATTAAGCATTTTACAATTTTGTCTCTGTCTACTCTATTTTAAGTCTCTTAAGAGCATCAAATATATTTTATGTGTCATGGACTCCAAGAGTCTTACACAGTGCTAGCTTAGTAAAGACACATGAGTGCTAGTAAATATTGGTTGGATAAAATGATGAATAATTTCAGATAAGTTAAGTGAGTCACTCAGGAGAATTATCAGGAGATTTCAAAACACAATTTTGATTGCTTTCAGGTGAGCATTTGATTCCCCTACACTGTTTACTTACATTGAATGTTTGAGTCATTAGTTTTCTTTGTGTTATGAACTAAAAGTGAAATGGAGAATAAAGAGAAGTCACTTGAACAATTAATCCTATATAAAGACATGTGCTTAGTCATCTTTTGTTACTTTCCGACTCTAATTATTATGATATTATTATTATTATTATTATTATTATTATTATTACTGGTGCTGGGCATTGAACCCAGGGCCTTGTGCATGATAGGCAAGCACTGTACCAGCTGAGCTATATCCCCAGCCACTTTCTGATTATTATAATTATAATTACCTCCACCCCACTGATCCCCGCACCCCCACAAAGACCCCCGCTTCACCATACTTGAGAGAGACGCTACATGCTTGTAAAGCAAGAGACTAGTGAGTGGCATCTTAACTTCTTTTATAGCATTCGGTGTCAGAAGTGACTTGCCCAGCGTAGACCGTCTGTGGAATACGTGCATTGGTAGAATCAACATTATCATGATGGCATTATTATTAAAAAGTAGTACGATTATTAAATAACATGAGCAATAAAATGTTAATGAGTCCCAAACAAAGCCACTAGGCTCTTAATTGTAATGCTGTTCTTTTGCCCTTGAAGCAACAGCGACACCTTCTGGAAACATCAGGGAACTACTACATAGCCAAGAGCTATAGGTTGTAGGAAGGGAGAGGTAAGGGCAGGCCCAGGAATCCTAGCATGGGCCTGAGGAAGTGTTGGAAGTATCTGTTCCTGACCTTAAAAGCTAGTGCCTAGAAGGGGAGAAGGGTCACATTCAAGCGACGATGCTGGCATCTTGGAGAGAGCAAGGGCATATTGAGGCTGGTAATGGGAAATAGGGAACTGAAGTGGCGGAGGGAACATGTCAAAATTAGTTTGGAACCCCAGGTCAAGGTGTAACATGTTCCCCTCCAGGTACTGGAAGTGCTACTGCCACTCAGCCCAGCTGCCACCCCTACTGGGTCTTGCCTAACTGAAGACCTGGGGGATTTGTCCACATCATGTCCCCTTCCTGGGGCAGCCTGAAGCCAGCTATAGGTCACCAAAGAGATGAAAAGGCCCAGACCTGAGCCCAGATCTGGACAGCTCCGCAGGGTCACCCAACTTCAGATCTCCCTGTAAGGGGGCTGGAGCATCTTCTGCCCAGTTCTGCTTTCCCTTCCCTTCACTTGCTGACCCCAGCAGCTCAACCTGGTCAAGGTCTGTGCCCTAGGACAGTCCTCCTCCCGTGGACCTGACACCTTAGTGAAGAGCCAGAGGGAAACAAGGCAGTCAGCATGGTCATCCCTCGATTTCCATGGGTTCCGCATCCCGGGGCCAGCCAACAATGGACTGAAAACATTCAGGGAATAAACCTACCCGTACTGAATTGGTACAGACCTTGTTATTTTCATTATCCACTAAACAATATTGCAGAACCATTAAGGCTTAGCCTTTGTATTGTATTAGGTATTGTAAATAATCTAGAGATGATTGAAGTATATGGGAGGATGCGCCCAGGCTCTGTGTAAATTCCACACCATTCTACACGGGGGGCTCGAGGGCCCTCAAATCCAAGCATCTGGGAGGGGGATCCTGGAACCAATCCTTCAGGGATGCTGAGGAAAAACTTATACTAGGAGGAACATAAACTAAGGTAAATTATTGAGCTCTAACAAGAATTGGATCAAGTGGTCAGGAAGGCCTCTCTGAGAAGACCTTGGGACTAATCACTGAGTGACAGGAGGCTGCCCACTGCAGGAGAGAAAGCCAAGCTGAGTGTGGCATAAGGTGAAGTTAGACGGGGGCCTGTTAGGTTCTGGATGTGAGGTGTCCCCCAAAAGCTCATGTTAGGCAGTGCAGGGATGTTCAGAGGGTGAAATGATTAGATTTTGAGAGCTGTAACTTAATCAGTGGATTAATTCATCCTCTCTCTCTCTCTCTCTCTCCTTCTATGAGCTGAGCAGATACACCCTTCCACTAGGTTATTCTTACCTCGGGCCCCAGAGTGAAGTTGGCCAACCATGAACTGAGACCTCAGACACTGTGAGCCAAAATAAACTTCTCCTCTAAATTGTTATTTTCAAATATTTTGGTCACAGGAACAAAAACGGGACTAACAGTATCTTTCCATGAATGAGCTTTCAGGCCATGGTCAAGAGTTTGAGCTTTACTCTAAGTGGGCTGGAAGGCTTTAAGTGCTGAGAGACCTGATCTAATTTAGGTTGTGAAGATCGCCCTTGCCATTGAGCAGAAAGTGACTGGAGAGAAGTTAAGAGGAGATGTAAGATCTCTGCCTTAATCCCCAACACTGCTTCTCTGAGTGTAAGCTGCAGCCTCTTATAGGCAGTAAATCAAATTTTATTTTTTATCATTTGTAAGTTGTAAGTCCGGCTGCAGCAAAATAACCCGGGGGTGACCAGCAACTTGTGTACTTTGATACAGCAGGAGTGGGAGCCGTTTATTGTAGGACAGGAGGGGTATATATACTTTCCACACAGCTTATCTTAATTAACATAAACTAGATACAGCAGTCAACCAGTAAGGAATCTCCACACTTAATGGCTCACTGGCGTTACTTCACAAACCACTCCCTCTGGCAAAATGCCAGGCACCATCTTGACTTATTTACAGACCCTAACATTTCCCCCTTTTGTTTAATTTAAATAACGACCATAATGGTTTTTACACAAACAATCTGCTACAAGCAGAAGGGGAGGATATAAAATGCCACAATACCAAGTCAATTGATGGCTCCATGCAAGAAGCCCTTGGAAAAATTATACCAGCAATGACACCGTTAGCAAAGATACCGAGTTACAATTTGTTGTGGATTACAGTTTGTTGTCTCAGTCCAGGTAAATCACAGTCCAGGTAAGTTCTGCAGGCAGCTAGCTTAAATCACAGTCCAGGTAAGTTCTGTAGGCAGCTAGCTTGATCCGAAGTCTCGTCCGGTTCTCAGCAACACTGGAAATTCTTCCACCCTCATCCTCATGGGCACTGGGACAAAGACAGGAACTCCGGCAATGCTGGCTAAAGAAAATCCTGTAGCATTCCACTAAGAAAACAACCTTCTGAACAATTTAGTACATTATCTCAAGGTTTTTTTACATTTGAAATAAGCCTTAATGGTGCTCATTATTCATCAGCCTCCAGGTGTGGGAGAACCATTGTAGCTTAGTTATTGGCATTGAAAATGACCAAACATCAGGGACACCGGTAGCGTCTTCTGCCAGCTGTAGTAAGTGAAATAGCCAGATGAGAATAGAATAAAATAGAAAAAAAAATTTTGGACCTGGCACTCTGTAAGAATAAATACTGTTTCATGCCACTTAATGTAGCTTAAACTATTTTTGTATATATTCCAGATTAAAAGCAGACTTCTTCCTATAATTTTTTCTCACCAAAGTTTGAAAGCCACTGGTCTTGTGGTGATTGGTTAGGTGTCAGGACCAGAAAAAGGTGTCTCAAGAAGGAGCTAAGAGCAGCACAGAACAGAGGGAGTGTAATGCCCCAGAGTGTTCAGTGGGTCAGAGACACCCCTAGTTGCAGGACAGAACAGGCTAGACTTTGAGAGACCAGTATGGAGGTTGGAGCATGCTCAGAAGGACAGAGAGCAACTAGAGTCAAGAGCTACCTCAGATAGTTTGGGCTTTGATGCAACATCAACCTCAGCGGAGGTAACATGCTCTGTTTTGCTTTAAAACAACAAACAAAAAGAAAAATCCAGACCCTACCACAAGATGGCAGACTCACATCTAGAGAGGATCCCAGGAGTTGGCAAGCTCAGCAGGAGCATTTCCATGCTTGGCAAGTGCCATGGTTCCCCAGGAAGTTGAAATGCACCATAATAATGTCAGAGCCTTGGAGACCTGGAGGCAGCGTTGGTGCTAACATTCTGGGGAAATCTGAGCCTGCATGGCAGCGGCCATGCAGTCCACGGGGCAGGAGTGCCGCCGCATTCTTTTAAAAAATCTTTTCTTAGTTGTAGATGGACACAACACCTTCATTTTAGTTGTTTATTTGTTTGTTTGTTTGTTTAATGTGATGCCATGGATGGAACCCAGTGCCTCTTGCATGCTAGGCAAGCCCTCTACCACTGAGCCACAACCCTGAGCCCTGCATTTTCTTTGAACTGAAAGTTCTCTGGACACCAGGTGGGGTGACACAGGCCTCTAATCCCAGATTGGGAGGCTGAGGCACAGGAATTACAAATTCAAAGCCAGACTCAGCATCTTAGCAAAGCTCTAAGCAACTCAGTGAGGCCCTGTCTCCAAATAAAATATAAAAAAGGGCTGGGGATATGGCTCAGTGGTTAAGCACCCCTGAATTCAAAAAAAAAAAAAAAAAAAAAAAAAGAAAGAAAGAAAGAAGGAAAGAAAAAGAAAGTTCTCTGGACATACTGGACATATAAGTCCAGGAAACTTTGGATTCTGTAATCTCTTTTATTATGATTTAAACTCTGTTCCTTAAAAAGGTATGCTGAAGTCCGAGCCCCCAATACCTCAGAATATGCCTTTATGTTGAAACAGGGCCATTGAAGATGTAATTAGATTAAGATTACGCTGTAATCTTAACCAGCAGTGGTGGTTCCAACCCATCGGGCTCTCCCACCTGTCCCAATATGCCAATCAAAGTGAGGAGCCGTGGGAAAGTGCAGGAGAGGAGATGGAGTCAGCCTGGCCACGTTGGAAACAATGGACAAATGGGTCCAGTGACCTGCCTGAAAGGGGCTGAGAGAAACTTTGAAGTTTTATGAAAAGAGGGACATGCCCGGACAAGACCTGGGGGCTTGCATACCTGGGGATTTGCATGGTTGGAAGAGCAAGTCATTGTTATCTCAGGTGGCTCTGGACAAGTCCTTGTCATGTGAGGGACAATCTGGTTCCCAGGAGACCACTGCTCCTGCTTAGGGGGGCAGCTCAGTTCCTGCCGTGGGGTCGGTGCTTCCCTTTAGTGGAGTGAGCGCATCATGGGGTAATCTGTCTGCTCCTGAAATCCAAAATGAAGACAGATGCCAAGCTCTAGCCTGCTTTCAGTTACCCACTGGGCATGTGCACGCCTCAATGATGAGTCAGCGCCTTAGCAAAAGCAGTTTCTAGTTCTCTGTCCTAGGGTCATGTGAGGGCAGAGGCAGAGATTACGGTGGTACAGATAGAAGCCAAGGACCATCCAAAGATTGCCAGTTGTCACCAAAACTGGACAAGGCAAGGTTCTCCTTTACAAGTTTTAGAGGGAACATGGCCCTGTCGATGTCTCGATTTTAGACTTCCAGCTTCCAGAAATGTGAGACAATAATTTTTTTTTTCATTTTAAGCCACCCAACTTGTGGTACTTTGTTATAGTAGCCCCAAGAAATAAATATACATCTCAAGAGTCACTCTGAAAGTCAGAGGTCAGAGTCAAATGTTTCCTCTTCTATGCAGAAGCTAGAGAGAAATGAGGAATTTAAAAAAAAAAAAAAGATATGTGTAATATGAATTGTAGTGCATTCTGCTGTCACATATAACAAATTAAAATTTTTAAAAAAAGAAAAAAAATGGGCCTGGAGGAATCTCATGACCACAGAAGGGAGATCAAATGGAGTAGAGGAAGAAGCAGGTGGCGGAGGGAGAGAGATGACAAAGGGAAGAGGAGCAGAGTAAGATTCACCAAGCTGTATCATGTGCATGTCTGAACATATCACAAGGGATTCCACTTTTATGTATAAATATAATACACCAATTAAAAATCATATCATAAAAAATTAATATCCTGTTTGCAAAATGTTATCAATTGTGGGAAGTGGGTAAAGGGTAGATGGGATTTCTCTCTATTATTTCAAATAACTGTATATGAATCTATAATTATCTCAAAATTAATACAACTTTTTTTTTAAAGGCTAAAATTAAGATTTCAAAGGCTAAAAGAAAAAAAAAAATAAAAGAATAACAATTTCCCTAAAGTGTCCCAAAGGCCTAAGAAATCAATGGTTGGAGACTCACTGACCTAGAATATTACTTAGAAGAAGTGATCCTAACAAAAATATGTGCTGGTCCCTTTTCTACCCTATTCTTTTGTGTCTACTTATTCCAGTCTACATTCAGGTATCCCTGAAGAAAGGAAGAAGTTGAACACTCAGATCATATTTCAGAGAAAAACCTCTGTAGGGCTCAGACGAAATTAAAATTCCCAAATTGTTTGTTTGTTTGTTTGTTCGTTTGCTTCTCTTTTCCTAATTGCCTGTTTTTCTAGATCCCGATTCCTCCTGCTGAGAATAGAAACTAAGAAACTGCATGGGCAGGCACCAGCCGGGGTAGAAAACCAGAATTCGTGCGTGATTCTCTATCCCAGCCTGGCTGGATCTCCATAGGCATGTTTCCTGCCTTTTGTCCCTCTGTGCCCTCTTTCCTCTCACAAAAGTTGTTCACACCCCAAAGAGCCCCTGAAGTAGAGATTTGGGGCATAAGTCTCCTGTCTTCCTCGGCTGGCTTGAGTACACCTGTTTTCTTCCACCAACTTCCCTCTCCTGAGTGTTGGTTGGAGGGTGAGCAGTGGAACCTTTGATTCTGGCTGGGTACCATCTAAGGTTTAGTTGTCTGTGACGACTTCTTCCTCTCTCTCTCGTCACCTGCCAGTCAGTCAGGCTGACCACCCATTTGTCTGGCAACAGAGAACTCCTCAGACCCTCACCTCACCACCTAATCTGCGTGGAACAAAGGGCCCGAGGGCAGTCTTCTCTCTTTTCTGGAGAGTGTACCCTTGTGAATGGCAGCAGAGAATCCAGAGCTGTCATCCCTTGGATTCCAGCAGAATGAAATTAAGTGGGAGGGCAGCAGCGGGTTCCAACACACCTGACAGAACTGAACTGTCTTTCAACTAAAATGCCTCTGGCTCATCCTTCTGTCAGCTGAATAGGGCATTAACACCAATTGCCACCAGTAAAACTAGGAAGAACAGCGGATGCTAAAAGCATGGTAGTCCCAGGAGAAGAGGAGGGTGTTGCTGAGGACAGGTGGCACTCAGGACTCCAGGGAATGGAGGATGGTGGCTGCCTCACCCAAACAAATCCATTTCTTCACCCAGGTTTGATAAACAGCTTAGATGCTGAGAGTGTATTTCTTTCTTTCTTTGTCCCTTCTTGGTGGATGGGTGGGTTACCATGAAAATTCAGTAATTCAGGAAGCTGAATCTCATTACTGATGGGGAACAGGTCCATTTGTAGGATCAGAAATTTTGCCAGGAAGGTTACCAAAAGAAATGTGGAGGTGGCTTCAGGTGGTGACGTGAAGTCCAAAGTATCTACAACACCCAGTGTTCAGCCTTTGGAACACCAGCTCTTTGCCCACACTCTGAAATGAATCGCAGGTAAAGCTCGCAGTTCCATAAGACATAAGGAGATCCCCATCGTCTTGTAATTAGGAACCTTGCCAACAGCCCAGAACAAAGCCAGAGCTTAATTTTGGATTTAAGCAGCACAAATTGCTTAAGGAGGTTTGGGAATACTGAGGGACTTTGATAATTCCCTTATATTGTACTTATGTCTGTAGTTACAGGAAAGAAATGAAAGCTCACTGGAAATTACTAACCTGTAGTCCTAATTCCCATACCTTGAGACATTGGGAGGTGGTGATGGACAGACACACATCCCACCATCAGAGAGCAGCACAGAACTTCAGGGACCTCTCAGGGAAGCCAACTTCCTACTTCCAGTTGACAAGTGGACTTCACCAGCTGCCCAGGCAGATCTAAAACACTGACCATGTCTCTGGACCCCAAGTCAGTGTTCTTCAACTAAATTTCTGTTAGCCACCTTCAGGCTGCATGACCTTGGGCAAATCACGGAACCTCTCCAATCTTTGTTTTCTTATTCAAAAATGAAGATGAGGACAGAAGCTCAGCGTGAGATCCCTCTCCGTAGACAGGACTTCCTTTCTGTGAGTGGGACCCCCTCTGCAGAGAATAAAGACATGACGTAGGCCCCAGCATTCCTGAGTTCCTGATAGAAAGACAGTAGCCAAAATACACAAACTTTGGGTCTTTTTTTAAAAGACCTTACCTTGCCGAGTGTGACATGGTTAGGAATGCCAGGCTGCTGGGCAGCAGATACATCAGAATTGATTCCATCAGTTTTGCTATCAAACTTCCTGAGAAGAAACTTGGCACCACTTCCCTTTCCCCACCTCCAGGAAGCTCCACCCGCCACTAGCACCTGCCTAAAGGCAAAAGAGAAAGCATGGCGGACACAAGGCACCCCCCCCACCACTGTTCCCATTGCTCATCTTCTAGCCAGACTTGCACCTTAACCTAAAATGTAGGAGCAAGGAGAGTTACTTGCTCCTCCTCAGTTCATTTCCCTCTGTAAAATAATCCCAATAGTAGCTTCCATTTAAAACACTTAACAATAAAGAAGCATTATTGCTGGGTCATCTTTTATCCCAAAGCCAGACTGAGAGTGGATTCCCCTTAAACAGAGGAGCTGGGAGTCCCCTGGCGTAGTGCCTGCCACAATAGGCATCAGCAAGTGTTTATCGACAGAATAAATGAATGAATAGGGAGCATTCATGATTCAAATTATTTAGCAATGTAATCATTTATTTAAAAAAATCTTACTTGAAGCCCAAATGAATTACATAGCCAATCTGGTATCTCTCATTTTACTAGAGATTCTTGAGGTCCCTCTTTGGAGCCTAAGAACAGATAGAAAAACCACAGATATAGAACTATATAGAAGTATGAATTAAATCCAGGGGCACTTTACCGCTGAGTTACATCCCCAATCATTTTCTTTTCTTTTCTCTCTTTTTTTTTTTTTTTTTTTTTTTTTTGAGACAGGGTCTTACCAAATTGCCAAAGATGACCTCCAACTTGCAATCCTCCTGCCTCAGCCTCCAGAGTGCTGTGAGTACATGAATGTGCCACTGTACTGGCAATATTTTTATTCTTATATTTTGCCTTCTATTCTATATGAAAACATCTATTTTTTTTTTAGGCAGGGAAAAAAGGTCAATTGAGTTTGCTCAAAGAATATTATCTTGTTTATACCTCATACATTTACATCAAATTGGAATGTCATTTCCAGAAATTACCATGCAATCACACACATTTGTATATTTTATCATTCCTTGAAGCTATTCCACCTACTTGCTTGTTAGTGGAAGTAGTTGCAAAAACAAGCCTGAAGGCAAAAGGATCCTATAATGGATCCTGACTGTACCAAGATGGTATAATACTGTATCGATCTAAACCGGGAACAACCTTATGGATCCCATAGATTCCAGGTGCAGCCAGGACTCTCAAGTAGTTTCTTAGTTGGATAAAAATAATTATGTATTTTTGTGTGTATGAGTAGGAAGGTAAAAATATATTCTTGTGCTACTTACTGCATTAGGAAAGGGGTTTCTACAACCAATGAATTTTAGTGTTGGAAGGTGTATGAGTCTGTCAGAGCTGCTATAACAAAATACCACTGCCTGGATATTGCAGAAATTTATTTCACAGTCCTAGAAGCTAGAAATCCAAGACTGAGGTACCAGCAGGGTTTGTTCTGAGGTTTCTCTCCTTGGCTCTTAGAAGGTCATCTTCTCATCATCTCCTCACAGGGTCCTCCCTCTGGGTATGCACATGTCTGCCCAAAATTCCCCTTCCTACAAGGACACGGGGTGTATTGGTCACCCTAATGGCCCTGCTTCAACTTAGTGACATCTTTAAAGGCCCTATCTCTAAATAGTCACATTTTGGAGTGCTGAGGGTTAGAGCTTGACTATATGAATTTGGAGGGACACAATTCAGAAATTAAAGATACTTAGTACTAAGAGAAGGGAACTTAGAGACCCTCAACTGTGTCTCATTCAATGGCACAACAGGAGATCCCTGATGTTTATGTATTTCTAAGTAACAAATTCAGTTTACAGACTATGATTTCCTTTGTAAAATGTGGTAAATTTTTATTTTATTTATTTATTTATTTTGCAGTGCTGGGGATCAAACCCAGGGCCCCATGCATGTGAGGCAAGTTGTCTACCACTGAGCTATACCCCCAGCCCTAGAATGGTAAGTTTAATAAAAAAAAGTGATCTTGTTGGATCCTTATGAATGGTTCTTTCAAGTGAGACAACGGAGGAGATCTGGGCTGGGGATATAGCTCAGTTGGGATAGTGAAGTCCGGTTGCTCCTGCACACCAGTGTCAAAGCAGACTCAGTGTGGCCACAGCCCAGTCTATATGTTGATCTGTAGCCTAATTTTTGATGTCACTTGCAAATAACTTAAATCTCTGGAGGTTATATCTGAGATGAAGGTCCATATATTTTAAATCACTTAGAATCCCACCCAAGGAGAGTCAGTCCAACCATCTCTTTATAAGACACCTTCCATCAGTCAGTGAGTAACTGAGCCACTGCAACCTCACTGTTGCTACCCCCAGAGCAAGTGACATGTTCCTCCCAGAATGATGTTCCAAGGTTCCATGACTCTTTAAAGGGCAGTGGAGCAAAACTCTGTTCCTGATGCCATGAATGTTTCTCAGCATTTTCCATTACCACGGTGCCTGTCAGTATTCTATTTTAACTGGAGAATTTGAATATGGTATAATTAAATAATTATCAAAAATAAAACATATACCATATACCATCATTACAGTAGAACTGAGAAATGAGAAAGAGCGAGAATCCCCTACTTCTTTAGAAAGATATGGAGCAGACTTTGATTCGGATGAGAATACATTTATATTTCTGGTGATGATAGAGAATGTTTTAGAAAGTTTAAATAAGATTTTATTTATTTAGTTTTTTTTCCAGTCTCTACAAAAGAATTTAAAATAGCTTACCAACAATTTAGGTACAAAGAAATAGTAAAGTCTTAAATACAGGAGGTTGCCCTGTGGTCCCCCAAATAAGGCAGCTTGGTGGCCCTTGGTGAAAACACCAGGTTCTAAGTTATTTTCTGCCAAAACAAATAAAATACCTTACCCAAAGTGTATGAATCCATCTCTACTAGTGCTAGACTTTTTTACAGTTTGCACATTTTTGAAAACAAGTAAGAGATACATGTGACTAAAATTCAAAGGACCAAGAGCCAAGAAATGTATCTACCTTGTCACATGTCCCCTCCCCAAAGGCAAGAATAGCCAACCTCCTGCCTACCCTCTGGAGCTACTCCATGGTCTATGCTCAAATAGCACAGAGGAGGAAGCTGCCTCTCCACCTCCTTTCCTGCATATTATTTTGGTTGCATTTGTAGGAACCAAATTCCAGTTAGTTTGGAGATTTCAAGCATACACACCCTGTCTCCCCTGGGCCTGAGCCTAGAGTCCACAAACACAGAGACTGTCTGGCTTGGCCATCACTCTTGCCTTGCAGAGGACTTGGCATTCACATAAATGCTGAACAGAATGACTGAACGGATGAATGTGCTACGCTCTCTTTTCTCCTCAGTTCTCTGCTCTGCTCTGTCTGTGAGCCCATCTGATTTAGCTTTCACATCTGTCATCTATCAATGAGATAATATTTTCTGCTGCATAATAAAATAACCTTCTCCTTTACCCGTCTTTAAGTTTCCCATCTTAGTTCTTGTAGGTGGCTGCACTCGGGGGTGCTATTTGCTACATTTTGATAGACCCTACAGTCAACCCACCCCTTTCAGATGATTTCCTTCCTTCTTTCTACTAAGGCTTTGTTTTACGTATGAATTATGCATTCCCACCTAGAATCTTGGCTGCTTTTTGACCTCACTTTGGGCTGAAGTCTTAGGGTCATGGGAATTGGAAATCTGAACTGCATGGAATTTCCAGCTGAAGGAAACCAACCTTAGTGTGGAGTCTTGCAGACCACGTGGCTCGACTCCATGAATGGGCTGCTTTGTTTAGTGACTGGCAGGTCTGTGAGGCCCACTAGTGTAATTAACCAGCTCACTCACCCCGTTGATGAGCACCTTGTCAAAGTGGCCGCCACCTGCCAGAGGGTTCTTCAGTCCTCCTACTAGATACCATCAGCCCTCTTCAGGGACCAAACTCACATCACAGAGCTAGCACTGGGGAGACCTTGGGCTAGCTTCTGGAAGAGGTGTAAGGCCAAGCCTAAGTGTCCATAGCCTCAGAATGTCTATTGAAGAGAATTGGATGCAGCTATTTGGTTGGAAGACAGGACCTGAGGCTGAATTTGGGGAGAAAATATCAAATGTGAACATCCTAGAATGGAGACAGGCTGACACTCTGCAGGGCAAGCGAGGTCTCCCCGTGCCCCAGCTCCTGGCCTCCACTGCTGACGCCTCCACGTAACCACCTCAAACAAACCACTGAGTTTTTTGGTTTCACCCCCTCCTGGAATAGTGGTAACTCTTAATGATGACATTGTTATTTTAAGCTTTCAGAATCAACACAATCTTCATAATTCACTTTATTTTAAATAAAGTACATAATAAACATATTTTTATCAGGTGAATATATAGTATTCTAAAGTAGTTAAAAAGTGGGATCTCTATATACATTCCTTCCCTATATATTGGGATGATATATTTTACTTTTTGTGCTGTTTCAGATTTAGCACTTTCAGAAATATTTCTGAGGGTTTTTTTGGTGTTGTTTTTTACTGCTTGTGTTTTATTAGGTTTAATTCCCCCCATCTCTCCCCTTTCCTCCTCGACCCTCTCTGGTTAGTTTGGTCCACCAAAACATGGTTGGAAAACATGAAGGAAACCCTGCTCCTTAGACATCAGTTCACTGAAATCTAAGTCCGAATGTATTCATTTTCACAATTTCAACCAAGATCGGCAGAATGCCAGGGATAGGTTGTCTGTGTTCCAAAGTGAGGAAGATGTCCCATTCAACAGTGAGTAGATAGTCCTCTAGGGCATTTGCTAACCTATCAAAATACATTAAGATTTGCAGACTCTTTTAGGAGGGCCTCTGCTGGAGAACTGATTCTGCAGTTCAAACAAATGGCCACCAGGTGGGGCAAGTGGTACAATCAGGACCAAATCAGGCTGTAACAAAGTTTCTGTGCAACCCTGAAATGTACATTTTATTTTTCCACTGTAGGATTCCCTGTTAGACAATTGACCCTAAATGGTCTTAGTACAGGCTCTCTAAGTAACCTCATTTACCAAAGCTTTGAATAAGGGAAAATAAACGTGAACTTGGAAGTGTGATTATTTGTGCACCTATCTTCCCCATCACATAGGACACCCCTGGAACATCCTTGTGTTCTGAATGGATTGGTGGCACTTAGGAGAGTGCTCACCCTGAAAGGAGCTCAACAAGTACTTGTTGGATTGAGATTTTTGAAACCAAGAATAACCATCTTGCGGCAATCAGATCCTGACTTGATGACACCCTCCCTGATTGAACTCTTTTCTGGGTCCTTCCTTTTGGGGTGTGTCTTCCTGGTCTGGCAGGAGCTGGCATGCCTCCAGGCCTTGTGCTCTGAGAACCTGCCAGCCCAGAGGAGTGGAAAGAATGTGGAGCTGGCAGGGAGAAGTCCTGCTCTGTGGGCCTAGAGCTAGCCATGTGGGCACTAGTCAAAGACAGAGGTTACACTGTGCCCCTTTGGCTTTCAGCATGAAGCCCACCTGTCCAACCAGTGCACAGAAAAAAAAAAAGAAAAGAAATCAATAATAAATAGCAGGCCCAACTGACTGACGTTGGAGGGGTTTGGATGAATTACAAGCAAGTTGAACTCCCAGCTGGGTGAAGGGGCCACAGTTTCAGTGAGGGCCTTGATTAAGAAGGAAGAGGACATTTCCAGTTGGGATGGGAATGTATGGGAAGACCCTGATGACGCTGGGGATCTCAAGCCCCTAAATTCT
The DNA here is from genome assembly GCF_048772815.1 of Callospermophilus lateralis. NCBI lineage: Eukaryota > Metazoa > Chordata > Mammalia > Rodentia > Sciuridae > Callospermophilus > Callospermophilus lateralis. The sequence continues at coordinate 22,893,515 of NC_135317.1, read as the reverse complement.
GATGAGTCTTTGCTGGTGGAATTATTTGCCCCACTTCCAGCAGAAGCAGCTTCCCCAACCCCTGGGACAGGACCTTCTCACCCCAAGTGGGTCAACCTTGCCAGTTCCTCTGAGAGAGCATGGTAATGACCTCTTCAGATGCCCACCTGTAAGACCCTAGGGATTCTCCTCAGGACCACTGCCATCTCTCTTGGCTTCTAGGCTTGTAACTATTTCTGGTTCCTCAAGTCCCCAGAGAAAGGTACCAAGCGTGATCCATGATGAGGTGTGCTATTCTGCAAAAGAATGACTTCCTTTTTTTTCAGAGATGGAAACCAGGGAATGAATGTGGGAATGGGCATACTTAGGGGAGGAACGTGAACTTGGATTGGCCAAGTTTACTCCTGTGGGCCCCCAAGAAGGGATTCTGGATTTAGCATCACGGCTTAGAGAGTGGGCAGAGTGCTGACAGTGTGCTTGGTTGGTTGGCTGGAACACGAATCAAAAAGACCCACTGTGAACTGAAAACACTCATCTCCTTGGGTTTCCTGTAGATGAAGGGATTTCAATGCTTTGGAAGATGGGAAGGTGTGATACCACGGAATGTATATTTAGTCTTTCTCTTGTTTCCTGGCCTGAAACTCTGAACATACTTAGACTCTCCAAAGTGATAGACTCTTTCCAAGTTAACGAGTCAATGAATGGCGGGAAGTCCCTTGGCAACTTCAGGATCATGAATGGCCAAGGATTCAATCAATCGCGCATACGAAATGAGTTCTCCATAGACGCGCAGAGAGCTTTGGATACCTGAAGTCCCTGGAGAGTGGTGAGCCAGAGTGGGTGTGGAAGCTCGGCCCCTCTTCTCCACACCTTGCCCTGTGCGGCTCTCCATCTACATCCTTTATAATAAACTGGTAAACGTGCTTTGCTGCGTTCTGTGAGTCATTCGGGCAAATTAACTGAAATTGAGGTGAGGTTGTGGGAACTTGATTGGCAGCTGTGGGTCAGAAACACATCAAAAGCAACCTGGAGCCTGGGAGCAGCAAATGAAGTGTGTATTGTGGGTGGGTGTGGGGGGGACACAGCCCTCAGCCTGTGGGATCTGATTCTATCACCAGGTAGAAGGTGTCAGAACGGGTGTCCACTGCTGCAGAACGGCTGGCTGGCTGGCTGGCGGGTGGGAGAAGGCGCCACACCAGTCAAGGTCACAGAAGTCTCCTGTGGTGATTGAGCTGGGAGAGCTGAGGAAACACGGCATGGGAGTGGATTTGTCATGTGAGACCTACTCGCCCACACTGGGAGGGTCCAGAAGGTGTACCTTTGAGAAATGAGTTGTGAGGGGAGCCCCGGCATGCTGGGAGAGCTCTGTAATAACTCTTTTCTGGAGACCAGACCTTCCAGGGGTAGCCACAACCACTCAACTGACAGTTCTAAATGTAATGGAAGTAGTAGATCCGGGTGGCAGGGACAGCACTCAGTAGCCAACAGTGAGGTGGACCTCGATGGACAGCACTCTGGAGAGTCTGACGCACCCACACTCGTGGCACTCGCTAGATGGTGGTGGTGCTGCCAGAGACGAGGTAGATCGGAAGCCTACTAAATCCTTCCTTGATCTCTACAAGCAGAAAGGTTTCAGGTCAAGGGAACCAAAACACAAATGGCACATGTGCAGTTACGACCCATTTAAATGTGTATTTATGTTTAGCAGACATCTGTGTTTTCCTTCCTTTCTTACTTCCTCATCATACAACATAGGATAAAATGACTTTATATCAAAATTTCAGTACTGTTACTTTCACATAAATGACTTGGAAACTCTCAGCGTGGCTGCTAGAGAAGTAAATCAAAGGGCTGCCTAAGCCTGAATCCAACTTAGGTCTTTAGAAGCAACAATTGAACCTCTTTCTCTTGCTCTACCAGGATAGGAAGGATACAGCACTATTTCCAACCAGTTCCCTAATTAAAATACCTTCAGAGTTGTCATTGTTTTTTAAAGTAGTTACTCAGCTGACTAAATAAGATTACATAGACTCAGCATCTCTAGGAAACCATAACAGGTAGAATATGGAGTTAGAAATGTTATTTTTAGCCCATATATTACAGCAAGAGATTAGCACTTGTGAAATTAGATTGTTGAAAAACTGCCTCATGAGGTTACTGAATTTCTTTATAGACCCGAAGATACATGAATCTCTGCACATGACAAAAAATGTGTGGACTTTCAAAAAATGTGACACATTTTTTGTCAGGACAGTCATTTTGCATTAGATTCATTGGTATCTAAAACTCAAATTCAAATTCATTATGTGTTTGTGCCACTGGTGATTTGAATGACTTTGTGATCAATCTCAATTGCATAGGTTTAAAAAAAGATTGTTTATATGATTTTTGTTTGTTTGTTTAGGTATGGGATTAAACCCAGGGATGCTTAACCACTGAGCCACATTCCCAGTTGTATTTATTTTATTTTGTTACAGAGTGTCTGTAAATTGCTGAGGCTGGCTTGGAACCCCTGGAATTAAAGGAATCTGTCACCACACCCTGCTAAGTTTACAAGATTTTTTTTTTTTTTTAATCCATGTCCTCATAAGACTAAGCCTTGATAAACAGGTAAAAAGTCCGATAGATAGGCACAAACTATTTTTAAAATAGTTTTCCTAAAGATCAGATTATTTTGAAGTTATAGAAATCATATTATTCTTTTTGTTTCTTTTAGTAACATCATTGTTTGGTGCATTACAATTGTTCAAAATAACGGCCTTTGTTATTACACATTGGTACCTTCACATAACCTAATTTGGGTTATTAGATTTCCCAGTACCTTCTCTTACTCCTCCCTCTCCTCATGTCTGGAAATCACTTATTATCATCCCTGAGAAGGACATGAAAAAAGGAAATAAATTGCTGGATGACAGTTCTTCAGTGCCAAGGATCATTCAAAGTATCACCTACAGTGCATTGCTCCAAAATTGGGGCCAGAGACGAGGAAGCTACTCTGGTTAACTGTTGCAGGGTTTGATCAGTTCAATGGATTTTGGTCTTTGTTATATTTTGCCTGTCCCAGATAAAAGTTTTTCAAATGGACAAGCTAACCAGAAAAGCTGCTCCAGTCCCTTCTGTCCAGTCTAGTCTTTCTTACTCTAAGCAAATCATCCTAATGTTCCTCCCCAGCAACTGAGGAAACAAAGACTTATGATAGACATGAAAGAAAACTCCATTTTTTTATATCATTTGATACTCACTCCATGTCCATAAACTACTAAAGTGTTAGGGTCTGTAAACAAGTCAGGATGGCGCCTGGCATTTTGCCAGAGGGAGTGGTTTGTGAAGGAACGCCAGGGAGCCTTTAAGTGTGGAGATTCCTTATTGGTTGACTGCTGTATCTAGTTTATGTTGATTAAGATAAGCTGTGTGGAATGTATATATACCCCTCCTGTCCTACAATAAACAGCTCCCACTCCTGCTGTATCAATGTACACAAGTTGCTCCTCACACCCCGGTTATTTTGCTGCAGCCGGACTGTGGCACTAAAGGTTTGCAATAAATCATCTCAAATACTATTTCATCTGTGCTCATAAAAAGTAGACACATTTTAATTGTTGGAACCTTTTACCTCTCTTGGGACCGAGGCCATTATTGGTTGGTGGCTGAGGTGGCCTCATGGGTTCTTCCAGAGCATTTCCGTATACATGACCTGGCTGGATTGGTGTTCGCAGGCTTTTAGCCTCTGCATGGGCTTTTGACCTTCGTGCTGCCTAATGGTTGAATCTGAAATCTTCCTAGGCCCCTTAGTGATAGTGACGTACCTGCCCCTTCTTCGTTCTTCCTACTGTCTCTTCCTACTCCCTCCTTCTATCACTATATAAACTTGTCCCTGACAAAATAAAGTTGAGACTGTTGCACCTTCTTGGTTGTCTCCTCTCCCGACTCAGTGTGATTGTGGGCCAGGTTGGGTGGCAGGCCAGGTTGAGATACTTACCCTCTAGCTCAGCCCAGGAGAAGCTAGTGTGCTTCACTACCTCTGTCAGAGGGTGGTTCCCACAGCTGGTGCCTTGGAGAGGACAGGCTGATCCTGCCTGCCTCCCGTGTACCCTTTGTCACAGGGAGCGACATTAATGTGAGACCAAATCAAATCCAGGGATAGACATTAATAGAATATCTCAAATAAGTATTTAATAAAAAGGCTAGCAAATTCAGGGTCTTTAATGAAACTTTAATAAAATTTATGAGACAAGGAAACTGAAAGCACAATATTTTCTTAGGAACTTTTCTGTTTGGTGTTATCTTCTTTACAACATAGAAGCTTTTCCTAAGAATGCAGGGAGTATGAAATTTCTAAGGCTCTCTTGCTGTTTTCTCCATTAAACCCCTGTCTTAAGAATCTTGAATCTATATTAATCTTTGTAATTTTCTGGCTACCTATATAACATGTTTTTCTCAAGCATGCAGTGAGGTCGCTGTTTCCAAGAGCTCTTCAATTCTGAAATATAAGAAGTGTGTTTCCAGGCATTGAAACCCAAAGGCTCACCTAGACACAATGGAGTGAGCAGAATACATAAAAATCTCTCCTGACAAATCTGAACTCTGCTTTTCCCAACCATGTGAAGTCTATTGGAAGAAGATTCCAAGTAATTTGGCACGTCGAAGCAAAATATATACTTTGATATTCTTCTCAGGAGTTAGCCATGTTATGTTGCAGGAAGGCAGATTTTAGTGCTGAATTTCTGATTGTATCCCCCCAAAAGTTGTTCCAGGCATATCATGCAAGAATGTAACCTCCAAAAAATAAATTATAAAGGGAGAAAATTAGACTTCAGAAGGCTGGATAATATTTGCATGTTCATGCATTTTACCACACATCAGACCTTCTTCCTTCTTCCTTGCTCTGATGTGAAGCATGTGCTTTCATTTTTCATTTTGGCTTAACATGTTATCATTTAATAATAATTCAGTAAATATACTTAGAACAAGAAAGTCACCTAATGACTCATGTCTTAGGGATGGTTTCAAAAAAAATTAATTGTGCATTTTGTACCATAGAGTATTCCCAGTGTTTCCTAGAATTGTTGCAACTGATGCTGGAAGCTTCGAAATAGAGCAGAAGGCATAAGGTCTGTGGCTTGTGACCCTTCCCAAAGTATGTAAGATCGGTAGACATTGAATGCAAACAAAAAACTATGCATCATTGAAGTTTTTCCTGTCACTAAAATGCTAGCAGAGCTCAAGGAATTGTGAGTCCCTTTTTCTATAGTACAGGAAAAATAAGAAATTTCAAGACTTGAGTTACCTACAATTTCTGAGAACGTACCTTGGTACTTAGAAGGTTCTCAACTTAAAAAGAAATGTCATCATTTTCCATAGCATTTGGAAACTTTCCATAGGTTGGAAACTTTACTCTCAGAGGTCATCAGTTCTCAGATATTTATATGTTTTGAATACTTAGCCAATCTGACTTTGGGATGCATCTTCCAGTTGTTGTCTCAGTGATTTTGTTCATGCCTAACAACTGATGGCATCTTAATTTTGGTAAAATAATGTAAATGTTAAGGTGAAATTTAGAAATAAGAAAGGAAAAGCTGATATGGGTAGCTACTGGGTGTTTTGTCTCCCTTTTTTTTATTTTTGTAAAGTGAAACAAAAGATAAACCAAAAGTTTCTATCTTAAGTTAGGTAAAATCAAAGAGGAGAAAAAAGAAGATAATATAGCTAATACTTCACTGCCACCTGTAATTTCTAAAACAACTAAGAGCATTTTTATTAAAATTAACTTTGTTGACATGTATATTAAATTATAGAGTAAATATTAAATAATTCAATCTATATTATATTATTTAAATTTACTTTGTTAAATTGTATTAATTTAAATGAAATTTAATGAATTTTTAAATATAAATCATACTATAATTCAAGTTAATAAACAATATCAGTTAATAAAATAAATGTAAATCAAACAATACTATTAATAAAAGAAATTTAAACAATACTAATTAATAAAGTAAATTTAAATTCGATTAATTTATATTAAATGATAATATAATTTATATTTAAAAATATATTAAATTTAATTTAAATTAATTTTAATAAAAATGTTCTGAGTGGTTTTAGAGACGACAGGTGTCAGAGAAGTATGTGCTATGCAATCTGCTTTTTCTCTTCTCTGATTTCACCTACTTAAGATAGAAACTTTTGATTCATCTTTTACCTTAATTTATCAAAAGTTTGTAACTACTACTATTTTAAGCTTTTCATCTTTCAAAAACTGTTGTTAGCTTATTTCTCTCCCCAACTTGTTTTGATCTACTGTTGTATAAAATGTGTTTATAAGAATTATTGTAGAGCCCCCAATAGTATGTAGATAAACAGTCCAGATATTTAATGATGCATTCTTACTAATTAACTTTTGCATTGGCAATGGATCATGTGATCCCACTTTGGGGTTGACTCATAAAAATACTCTTCCTTCTGGACATATTTAACATCTGGAAAACTGGATTAATGTGAAGTGACTTTTCTGTAGAAGTGGAAATAAGCAAAATGGATAGGGGTCATAGAATTGGGATTCAAAGCATCTTAGAATTTATCCACTAAGCTTCATGTTTAGGTCCTCCCCGTTGGAATTTTCCCTTGGCAGTTGTACAATGTTATCTTGGATAAAATAAATATTCTCAACTTTTTGCAACATTATATTTGGTTTTCATGTACTCTAAATCTGAGACCTCCTTCTTATGGGTTGGATTGTTCTTGTTTCCTGTAATTACATGTATCATTTTTATCTTAATGCCATTAAATTTAAGAAATATTATTCTTTTTTTAAAAAAAGAGGTTGGAACTAATGGTTCAAGAATGCTGCTCTGTACAGTTGCTCACAAAATTACATCAGAATTGATGACTGGTGATGATTAACTGCTACATTGGAACAAAATTCTATAAACAAAAAGTGCTACAAAAAACAAAACAAATTTTTAAAAAAGTACTATGGCAAAAAATCACAACAACAAGAACTCAAAAAAATAAAATAAAATGCCTAGTACCTATACACTTACATACACCCGCTTTTTTGCTTTCTCTTACTGACACCACCATGATCTTTATGCAACAACTGCTCCATTTTGTCCTTTGGAATGTCCAGAATGCTCCCCATCAACTGCAATACTTCAAGACGTTTGCCTTTTGGTGCCTTGAAATGACCGATCAAAAGGTTTCTCATGAGGACCTTGTCTAGTTTTCCTTCTGTGCCTTTGACCAAAGTGGACAATTTCTGTTGTGCATGGTCCAACATTTCTTTTCGGAGCTCGTTTTGTTTTTTCAGTTCTTCCATCTCTTCTTCCTTGAGATCTAAGTCTTCTCTCAGTTTGGAAGCAGAATCCAACATAGCATTTGCTTCATGCAAACGTCCCTGCAATGATGATACTTCTCCTTCTAGCTTTTCGGCCTTGTTCTTCCATTCAGCTACCAACTGTTTTTCTTTGGCTAGTTCAGCAGAATGCATAGCTTTCTCTTCTTCTTGGGAGTGCTCTAGGTTACTTGATGACAGGGCACACTGCCTTACTCGTTCCTGGCAGAGCGAAAGCTGCAGTGCATTCTCATCCCTCTGTTGAGAGACCAGACTCAACTGTTCCTGCAGGGACTCTATCTGCACACTGGCTTGATGACTTGCCTTAGAAGATGTAGCTAGCTTCTCCTCCAAGAGTGTGACTTTCTGTCTCAGTTGAATCTCTTTGTCTTCCGCAGCCAATATTTCCTGGGCGTAAGACTCTTCTGATTCCAAGAGCTGACTGCGTAGCCTTTCTAGCTCCCGGTTTAGGCGTAATTCTTGGTCCTGTAAGTGTTGAACCTCTTTTGTTCTTAGGATTTTTACTTTGGTCTCTTGAAAAATATCAGAATTCAATGTTTGAGCATCTCCTCTTTCTCCAGGCAACTGGGCTTTTATTTTTTCAATAGTTGTCTGCAAGTTCTTAATCTCCTCCTCTTTGTCTAAAAGTAACTGGCTATGCGCAGCATTCATCTGCTCATATTGGTACTTCAATTCATCCATTTCCTCCTTCTGCTCCTGTAAAGACTGAAGTAGTTGCATTTTACGCTGGTTTTGATTTTCAATTATATTCAGATGGTCTTCAATTTCATCTTCCAGATGATTTTTGACTATATTCAGTTGAGATACCTCCAATTCTAGTTCTGTGATAGCATCAAGAGCTTTAGGCTCAGCCACTGGTACAGCTTGATTTTGCTGTTCCCTAAGTGTTTCCAGTTCGAATTGCAGATAGTTGTTTTCTGCTTTCATGTAGGTAAGATTTCTGTCCTTTCTTTCAATGACTTGCCTTAAAGTTTCATTTTCTCTTAAGGCCTGAGAACACTTATCTAAATCCTTTTGTAGTTCTGAATTTTTTTCTTCGAGTTTTTCAATAAAAACTTCTTTCTCATTTAGGACTTGTTTCAATTGCTCCTCGTCTTCTATATAAGATGCCAAAATTTCCTCCATTTCTTTTTCATCAGCAGTCATTTGCTCAATATTCTTTTTGAGTCCTGCTATTTCAAAGTCCTTCTCTTGATTGAGTTGCACTACACACTCGTGTTTCAGCTGTAAGGCAGAGGTATTCAAATGATGTGCATTGGAGAGTTCCTGAATAGTCTGCCTGTGATTATTTGCTTCTTCCAACAGTCTTTTTTCTGCCTGGTGAAGTTTGGCTTCTATCTCTTCTTTGTCTCTTTTTAGAGTCTCCATGATAGTGTCTTTTTCTTGAGAGATTTGATTGTTAGCAGCAATAGATTCTTCCAACTTACGCCTTACATCTTCACGTGCTAAAATCAACATTTCATTTTCTGTTTTGAGATCAATAGCAACTTTCTTTAAATTTTCATTGAGCTGTTCTACTTCAGAAAGATTTTGCCTTAAGTTGCCAATTTCTGCTTCCCGTTCTTTAAGCATGTCATCCTTACAATGACTGTTAGAGTCTTCATTCAGAGAACTTCGGTACTTACTCTTAAATCCAGACAGCTCATCTTCAATTTGTCTAATGGGATCCTTAAGCCCAAGGTTTTCCTGCTGGATGTTTAAACTATTTTTTTGTGACTGATTTAGCTGATCTACTAAATCTTCTACTTTACCTTCAAGCTTCTGCTTGGTTAAATGCAAATCACTGAGGCTCTGTGCATTCCCAGTCAACTTCTCCTTCTGCACATGCAACTCTTGGGATATGTTCATTTGATCATCCTCAAGTTGATGAACTCTCTTTTTTTCATCATCTAGTTCTTGTTCCAACTTCTTGATGACAAGGTCTCCTTCATTTTGTTGTTTGGATAGCTCATCTTTTATCAAAATCATGTGCTTTGTAGCTTCCTGATTCGGATGATCCAGTTCTTCTAACTCAGCTATCAGCATTTTCTCTTCATTGATAGTCTCATTCAGTTCTTCCTCCTTTGCCTTCAAGTGAACTTGTAAGTCTAGTAATCGTACATTCAAATTCATGTCTGTTGAAGCTCTGTTTTTCATGACTTGATGGTCACAGCTCAATTTTGACAGTGACATCTGAAGTTCCTCTTTTTCTTGACTCAATGATGACTTTTCTTTTTCTAAAGCTTCAACATGCATTTTAAGTTTCAGATTGTCTTCAGCAAGACGGTTATCCTGGTTTAAGCCATTTAGTCTCATGATTTCCTTCTCAGCATCAGCCAGGGCTTGTTTTAGCCTGAACACTTCTTCCACTGCTGAACTCTGAGGAAGGATTTTTCCCTTTTCTGCCACAGTAGAACTCTGCTCCAAAACTGACATTTCATGCTGATGATCATCTATGTCTGGACTTTGGTTTGGTTGAAGAGTCTTGATAGCATTTTGTACTTTGCAGATTTCACTTGTGTCAGAATGATATTTTCCCTGAGCCTCAGCAATCTGCCTCGAGTGACCAACTTCAGGTTCATATCTTGCAACTTTAATTGACAATCTGCTTGTTTCTTGTCGTGATAAAATTATGTCACTAAAATCCATGTCATCATCACGGAAGGCGGAAAAATGACTACTGATCCCGGAACCGAATGGAGCCAGAGCAGTTGTTGTTGGTACGCCACCAGCTCCTGAAGGTACCCATTGAGCAGCTGCCTGTAGTTGAAACACTTGATTTTGCAGTACAATCTGTCTTGCTTTAAGATGGCGGCTGATCTCTACCTCTTTCTGTTGCAGTTGATATTGGTAACTTACAGACTGATGGTTTATTTGCAGCTCTGATGCTTCATGCTTTTCTTCCAGATCAGTACAATACTTTTTCAGTCTTTCATTCTCACATCTTAGTGTGGAATCAGTAGTTTCCATTTCCTCTTCCCAGCAATGATGTAATGCTGCTTCTGGGTCTCCTAAGTCATCCAGAAGTATTTCCCTGGTGAAGCTGGAGATATGGCCAGTGAGGGAAGCCAAGCTGCTCCCCACCTGACCCAAGAAGTGGCCCAAGCCTGAGACCAGGCCTCCAAACCAGGACGACATCGCCGCCACTTCAGTGATCCATGGGACCAGCTCCAAACACCGCGTCCATCACCGTCCACTTCTCTGCCCCGAACGTCCTCCAGCGTTGCTAGGGTCAATTATGACCCAAGCGCTCAGAATTCCTCACAGCGCGAGGTTCCTGGGGCTCCACCAATACCAACCATCCCTCCCTGCCTCTAAACTCAGAAGCCGGTCCTGGGCTTTGACCGGGGGCTGGCAGCCAGTAGCACACTCACCCCCTGCAGGGCCTCTGCTTCTTCCCTGCACTTGCCTGTCAGCTATTGGCTCACAGGATTGGGCAGGGTTGGCTGGGAGGAGCTAGAGATACAGGAAAGTGTCCTAGTTTGAGTCCAAAGGAACTCCCAGGAAGAATCAATGTTGTAGTTGAAATCCAAAGGTAGTTCACTGGACAGTTCCCTCTTGTCTGGGAGAGGTGGATTTTTTGTTGCTTTCAGTTGCATTCAGTTGACAAGGTGAGGTCTCGCTCCATTACAGAACGCAATCTATTTAATTAAAAGTCCCCGATTCAAAAGTAAATCTCACCCCAAAACACCAGCGTAATTACCAGAGTAATATTTGGCCAATATGTGAGCATCATAGCTAACATATACAATTAATTTTAAAATCGGAGATGGCAGAGGCATCCCACACGTTCTATAGTCTCATGTCCAACTCAGGAACAAGAGATTCCTTTCTTCCACATCATTTTCCAGGCCTGAATCGAAATGACTCTCATCGTGGGGACTGACTCCAGCCACTCCAGAACATTCTCTCTTAGAGCCCTGAGCAGCTTTTCCCAGGCCTGGTGCAGACCACGCAGAACTCCTGAATCGGGGGCTGGGGGCGGCACTGAAAAACCAGCCTCTATCTCAGAGCCAAGCCTGTCCAAGGAAGGAACATGGCCTTTGTCCTTGGAAAAACCCACAGAGCACTCCTAAGCACATCCCCACCCTGCTAAGTTGTTTATCTACAAATAACAGGAGATATCTGCTGCCCCAGGTGTCCCTGACTCAGTCAGGCTAGGAGGGACCCATAGCAACCCCCTAGCAGCCACCAATCAGCATGAGACAGGGAAATACCTGGGATGCCAGATGACCCTCCCAGTAGTTTATGGTGGTTGATAACATGTTGGGAATCCATGTAGTTCAGCACGTACACCCCTCATGGCTTAAACCAATCAGTTCAAATGAATACCCCTTTTGTACTGACCAATCACCCGACCCAACTTGTTCCCGCCAGTGAATGTGCTAATCATGTTTTAGAGTTGTTATTTGATTTTCCCGCGGTGTGTGATGATTTGCTATGATGTATGTGAAGTCCCTGTCCTCTCCAAAGAATGTATAAAACTACTGCAAACCTGGGCTCGGGGCCTCTCAGCGTCACCAGTTGCTGTGTGTGCGCGCAGAGGACCGAGCTAGCTCGCAATAAACACCTCTTTGCTGCTTACATCGATCTTGGGTCTCTGGTGGTCTTTGGGGGTCCCGAATTTGAGCATAACAGCACCTCTCCTGTTGGACTTCCTTCCCCTGGTTTAGACCCTGAGAGGGGCAGGGAATCCAGAAAGCTGCATGTCTGCTGGAAGGTGAGCCTGAAAGGAGGCCAGTCCTGAGGCCCGGGAGGACTCCACCCTGTCAGGTCCTGAGAGCCCAGACTCATTATGGTGCCCCCTGGTGGGCAGGGAGTGAACCACGGTTAACAGAAGTCTCTCAGAGAACCAGGACCTGCTGGCCCCACCCGGTGGGTTAGTTTAGTCTTGTGTGGGGGTGTTTGAGAACTGGGATAGAACCCCGGTGCACTGAACCACTGAGCTCCGTCCCAGCCCTTTTTACTTATTTATAGTTTAAATCATGAGACGGGGTCTCACCAAGTTGCCTTGGGCCTTGCTAAGTTGCCTATGCAGTCGCACAATGGCCTAGGACCAGAATGAGGGCTGAAATGCACTGTTTGCTCTGAGGTCCTGAGGTCACGTTGGCAGAGTTGGTGACCCACCTCTGAGTCCCATCCCATTTTTTATACTTTGACTAGAGCTTTAGAGAATCCCAAGGGCCTGCTTGGATCTGTTCTTCCCAAAGCATACACCCAGTTGCCCACTGGCTGAGCCCTTGAAGTCTCCCTGCTCTCATGTGTGCGCCCTCCCCAGCAGCTGGATGGTGACATCTGAGGGACCCTGAGCAGTCTTCCACGTGCCAGCAGAGGTGGCTTGGCTGACGTCAGGTGCTCAGAGGGCCTGCCTCCCAGCGGTAGGCCAGGGCGGTAGGGAGCACATCTGAGACACCCTGGGCCTCTCCTCCAAGCCCACTGCCCCACGGAGTCACTGCAAAGCCCAGAGCCACCTGATCTGGGAACCTCTGTCTGTCCTCCAACATCCCTTTGTCACTGCTGTCCTCTCTGGGGTCGGGGGACCAGGTGGCACAGACAGTGCCTCATCTTCCCAGTGTTCCTGAAGCTCCTGCCCAGGCCAACCTACTTCAAAATCCCTCTAATCTGACGCTTTTCAGACGGACCCTCCTCTCCACCTCCAGGCAGAGGGAGCGCGTCCTACCCCAGCCTTCCAGCCCCTCTGATCTGACATGGGTAGGGCGTCACGGAGTCCTTAGAGCGTCATCACAGCGAGCAGAAGCTGCTCGAGACTGGAGCCCCTTGGCGACGGGCCAGACGCAGGTCTTCCATGGCCACATGGATGTGGGAAAGTGCATGCAGTTGTGAGGGACTTCACGTGTGGTGGCAGGGCTGTGTGTGACTTCACGTGTGGTGGCAGGGCTGAGGGACTTTATGTGTGGGTCAGGGCTGAGGGACTTCACGTGTGGGGGCAGGGCTGAGGGACTTCACGTGTGGGGTGGCAGGGCTGAGGGACTTCACGTATGTGGCAGGGCTGAGGGACTTCACGTGTGGTGGCAGGGCTGTGTGTGACTTCACGTGTGGTGGCAGGGCTGAGGGACTTCACGTGTGGGGGCAGGGCTGAGGGACTTCACGTGTGGTGGCAGGGCTGCTTGTGACTTTACATGTGGTGGCAGGGCTGAGGGACTTCACGTGTGGGGGCAGGGCTGTGTGTGACTTTACATGTGGTGGCAGGGCTGAGGGACTTCACGTGTGGGGGCAGGGCTGAGGGACTTCACGTGTGGTGGCAGGGCTGTGTGTGACTTCACGTGTGGTGGCAGGGCTGAGGGACTTCATGTGTGGGGGCAGGGCTGTGTGTGACTTCACTGTGGTGGCAGGGCTGTGTGTGACTTCACGTGTGGTGGCAGGGCTGAGGGACTTCACGTGTGGGGTGGCAGGGCTGAGGGACTTCACGTGTGGGGTGGCAGGGCTGAAGGACTTCACGTGTGGTGGCAGGGCTGAGGGACTTCACATATGTGGCAGGGCTGAAGGACTTCACGTGTGGTGGCAGGGCTGTGTGTGACTTTACATGTGGTGGCAGGGCTGAGGGACTTCACGTGTGGGGCAGGGCTGTGTGTGACTCTTGCACAGGGACATTTGCCATTTGGACCCTTTCCCCATGACAGCACTGGACACTGTACTTCATGACTGTGTAGAGGACAGTGAGTCCAGGCTGGACCACGTTCCTGTTTTCTCTTTGATCTTAGAAGTTATTAAAGCATTGTCCTGGGTCCCTGTGGCATATGGACCCCGAGTGCTGGGCTTCTTGTGCCTAATGGGAAAGTCTGTCCTGGGGTTCAACCCGGATCTTCAGGGAGTAGCTCTGGGGGTTTTTACAGTGATGGTCCCGTGTAGCCAAGACTGACGGAGTATGAGGGACGTGTCAGCATGCACACAGGGTCCCCCGATCCCCATCAGTCCTCCCCGCGCTCCTCAGTGTTGCCTGTCGGAGACTTTCTAAGTGTGTGCGGGTTCGTCTGGCTCCTGTGGCTCAGCACGACACCGAGAGACTTGCCCATAGCACACGTAGCACAAGCTCTTGTTGAAAACCCTTCTGGGCCACGTTCCATTGTGTGGACACAGAGAACTTTGTGCATCCCTCCTGCTGTCAGCAGACATTTGAGTTGAGTCGGAGGGTTCTGTCAAAAAGTCTGGTGAGCGCATCCTTGTACGTGTATCTTAGTGGGCAGACATGCTCATTGCTCTTGGGCTTATACATAGAAAACACATGAAGTAGGTATTTTTGATATGTATTTTCAGAATTGGAGTTAAGATTGTTTCCAAAGCGAGGTTGAAGATATTTACTCTCCCTTTTCCTGAGATTTGATTTTTTAGGATTGTTGTGACAGGGGTAGTAATGGTCACTGAACCAGGCTCTGCAGTCTCAGAGTGTGGTCCTAGGACCATTGGTGCCATGGAAATTCGAGAAATCATGGCACTGGAAAGAGACAAGCAGATTGGGAGGCGTGGAAATGCGAGATCTATCCAGCCAGGGCAGGCTCAGGGGCGTCTTTTCCAAAGACAGAGCACTGCTCTCTGTCCTCGGGACTCTCACAGTGCGAACTCCTGGGTTTCCAGACTTTCTCGGGGGAGTCTCCTTGCCGCCCCCCCTTTTCCAGCAGCTCTGCTTCCCGCCGTAGCGGCTGAGCTGCCTGATGACAGACCACAGCCCAGGAGCTCTCAGCTATCAACACAGGTAGAGCGGGCACCTTGGGAAGGAGTTGTGCTTCCTTTCCCACCTCTTGATGCTCAGGGAACACCTGCAACCTGCAGCGGCACCGTCCTTACCACGTTGGTCTCCTCTCCTGAGTAACACGTGAGAGGCTGTCTTTTTGTTAACCACTGTTTTTAGGAAACTCCTTAGGAAGAGCAAGGAATAAGCAAGCACCTAGCAAACAGCCGCAGTCACGCCAAGTATCATCTTAATTCCTCTTACCCAGGAGAACCACCCTCCAAAAAGGGTTTCTGGATCCCATTTTTCCAAGTCTGCACAGGCACATGGGCAATGCTTACCACATGACCTCTGTGACCTTTTCTATAATCTTCCTGTATCCTCGGTTTGTAAACAATAGTTACTCAAGTTCCATGTCGTTTTCTGGTTTGATCCAGTTACTGGATACATGGGTCACACAGAGGGAGGTTTGGTCTCCTTCACCATGTGCCATCTGCCAGGAGGGGCCAGGTCTTGTTGGCCACCTGTGGCTTCCCTTGGAAGTGTTAGGGGCATCTTTCATTTTATTTACCAACTGATAAAAATGCAGATAATACTCAAATACTACCCCACAATCTCATCTATGTTTAATCCAATTTACTCGATTTTAATTGTTAATTTTAGGTTATCCATAAACCAAGACATTGGACAATTGTAGGTAACAGTTCTAGCCTCTGTTCTTCCAGAGAAAGACCTAGAAGCAGTGGATAGTACACGTCAAACATTTTATAGAAATCAACACTCTACTGACTGACCACTTAGAAAAATGTGTGGGTTAGTAATTCTAAAGACATTTTTATTCTTATCTGTTTAACCAATTTAAACTGAACCTTTTAAAAAAATGTTTAAGACATATGGACTAAAAACTATTTGGATTCATTTATCAAATTTAAGAGTGCTCATTTATCTATAAGCCAACTTTGATACTACACGTGATATATATATATAAACACAACATACACACAGATGTACACAAATATTTAAAAATGATCAGGAAACAGATTTTATAGCTTTTCTTGAATGATTGACCTCTGCACAAAGACAATAGGAAAAACAGGATTAAAAACTTCAGTTGGGCAAAACAAGACTAATTGGAACAAAATGTACTAATTTAGGCTCACAGGACCAAATGTGAGTTTACCGTAGAAACCTTGAGACTCAACAAGACAGAGGTTTTGAATAAAAAATGACATGGACATAATTATTCCCAAGTTGTTATTGCTGTCCTTCAAATCATTCCTTATTTCTCCCCCAAAATCAAATCTGAATACTCTTTGGCATTGCCCCAGTTCCTTCCGTCAGTGGCAGTGAAGGATCTGGGCGGGCGCAGGAGCGGGAGCCTTGGCACCGGCTCTGATTCCTCTCTCACCCTCCTTGTTGGCATCAGCTGGAGTCGGAAGTCCAGGAGTGTTGGCCTTCAGGCCGCCTGAAGTTTGAGTCAGAATACTTGGACCCAAATAAACAACGGTATTTTGTCATCTTTTGAGTTTTTATTTTTTTAATGCTTGTTTTAGAACAATACATGAAAGTAGAATTTTGACCCTTAATCATTTTGCTTTTAGTGAAGACCCAGAAACAAAGCAATCTTAATCTGTCTTTCCATTGACCAACAATTTAAAAAACACATTTATAAAGTATATCCCATTTATGTTAAATCTGATTTACCCATTTTTAACTTAAGTTTCCCATGAAAACCAAATTTAGTTAACATTGTAAGCCATTCTTTTCTGTTCAAGAAAAATCCTAGAAGCAATGGACATTGTACTTAAACATTTTTATAGAAAACAATACCCTTCTCTGGCTAATCCCCTGGGAAAAAATGTGTGGGTTAGTCACTTCAAAGACTTTTTATAAAATTTTTGTCTCTTTAACCACTTTAAGTCACATGAGCTAAAATGTATTTGGATCCATATTTTTAATTTTATGAGCACTCTTTAATGCCAATTTTTGGTACCAGGTGCATGATATGTAGACACAAGCACACATGTAGACACAACTTAGAATACACAAGTGTGCACACATGTACCTGAAATTAGCAGAAAACAAAGATTTTATAGTTTTGTGGGTTTTTTTGGCTAGGTATGACTTCCACAGGTAGGATACAAAAAAGCTATATGGGTTTATTATACAGACTGTCAGATTCAGTGCTTTCGAGACTAAAATAGAGCTGTGAAGTTGAACCCTGGGAATAAAGTCTTGACAGTCATGGTGGATGCCAAGGTTCAGCTGGCTTCCTGAGGCAGATTCACTGCCCCATTACCACTCTTTATTTTCCTGCTTGGGACCCTTCCTCTAGTGAAAGTTAACCCTTGAACAACTGGCTTCTGAGTAGACACAGCGTAAAGAAAAACAGAGGGCAATAAACTTCAGTTACACAAAACAAGGCTAATTGGTTCAGGAGAAAAGGTGAATTTACCATAAAAAATAAACTTGGGCTCAGAAAAATATGACGACTACAGAAAGGGCACACACACAGAACAGCTGTATCAGACCAGAGGGCACCTTCAGGTCAGATCAGGGTCAGCCCAGGTATTTAAAGAACGTGGGAGTCTGTGAAGTCCCAAGAAAAAGAAAACTTGCCCATTTGGGCATCTCTCCATTTTCCTTCCCTGGGCGGTATGGAGAGAGAGGAGGAGATCATTTAGGGAGGAACTTGCTGAAAGACAGAACCCTAGAGGACAAGAAAGGAGAAAACAGGCTTGAATGTCCCCTAGCAGCTTGGACTTCAGGTGACACCTTGTTTTTCTTCTTCTGTTCCCCCCACTTCATTGTCCCAAGGCACACAGAAGAGGAGGTCACACAAAACGCCCCCTGGCCGTGTCCCTGAGGGAAGCTTAGGAACTAAGAGGCCGAAGGCGCACCCATGTAAACCTCGGCCCAGTTAGAGGTGCCATCCCAGGGGTGAATTGCCATTTCGCTATACAAAGTCACCGGGAACTGCAGGTGAGGGCTCATTTGGACTCTAGCACACGCCGTGAAGCCGCAATAGTTTCACACTCACACACACACTCAGGACTTCTAAACACTGTCTTCCACTGGGTTCCCCATACTGATAGCTCCCTCGTGGGAGCCCCTGATACTGATGGCTCCCCAGCAGGTGGCACGGAGGTGACCAAGCTCCCCTTCCGTCCTACGGACAGGCCTGACTGAGGCCTCAGGTCCCAGGACTTATCTGTATCCTGACCACTGTGGGTGCTGGTCCAACTCTCCAGGGAGTCCCCCAGGCGAAGGAGACCCCAAAGCTATCGGGTGCCGTCATCTCATTTGATTTGAGGGGCACTGCACACTCCGGCATAAGCAGCCAGCAACACCAGTGGCGCAAGGGGCCAGGGTGATTGTCACTTCCGGTCAGGGAACCAAAACATTGCAGGAAACAGATGGCAGAGAAACACCAGCAGCGCTGGGAGAGGAGAATCCAGACTCTGTTTCCCTCCAGCAGGCCCGGAGGAGAGCAGACTCCAGCTCTGAGCCCTGACCAGGCTCTCACAACATTTATAGGTCATTTGGCGTCATCTTGGACCCGTCCTGTCACTGGGGCTTTTGTCTTTTTAAAAAGTTCCCAGTCTGTGTGGCTGAAGGCCTTGTGGGGCCCCCAACATAGAGCACTCCCAGAGACAGCAGAAGGGCCCTTCCACAGGCTCCTTAGACCTGGAGGCCTGGCCCAGGGCTGTTTGCATATCAAGAGGGAGAAGGCAGACTCCAGGGGCAGTCATTTAGGCCCCTGGAGGAAGGCTGGGCGGAGGAGAGCTGACCCTTGCCGGCCCTGGTTTCTTAGGGTGTCTGCAGTTTCCTCTCACAGCCAGGTCTGGTTTCGCCGTCACTTCACCTGTGACATGTCTCAGAGCTGGGGTGGCACAGGGGGCACAGATTGTGTGAAAGGGGAGAGACCTTCGCCCGAGAGGGTGCCTGAGCTCTCCTGGGATCAGTGAGGTGCAGGGACACTGGGTGCTGCACACAGACGTGTCTCTGCTCAGACTTCAGAGCCTGTAATGCAGCGGGAAGACTCCAGGCAGCTCTGGACCCCGACCTTCCAGGGGGTGAAGTAAAGATCTCCACTGAGCTGGGTGTGGTGCCGCAGGTCTGTCATCCCAGTGACTCTGAAGGCTGAGGCAGGAGGGTCACAAATTCGAGGCCATCCCCAGAACTTAGCAAGACTCAGTCCCATGGAAACGGGAAAGGGTCTGGGAGTCCGCCCGACAGCAGTCTCCGGTGCATGGCTCTTGGCTTAGAGGTGGTTGATCCCAGAGATGGTGACAGACCTCCGGGGTGGGAAGCAGGCCAGATGGGGGTCTGTGAAACTGGGCTTGGCAGGCAAGCAGAGGCATTTTCCACTTAAATTCCTTTGCTACCTTGTGTTTGTCAACAGATTTTCAAGATAAGTATTTCTCTTTTAAAACCTTTGCATTCATACAAATGTGCTCAAAATAGAAACATGACTCAAAAACCAAGAATATTCCAAAATATTCTAACACAATTATTCACAGACAACACGAGCCACCCCCCAAGCCCCTCAAATGTGCTCAGCACCAGTGGGAACGGATGTCCTGTGGATCCTTCCAGATCTGGGATCCTTTGCACATATGCCAGTGTGCCACAGCCGTGTGTGTGTGTGTGTGTGTGTGTGTGTGTGTGTGTGTGTCTCATGACTCCACAGCTGCTTGTCACTGGGCAGCACAACGACACCCATACCATGAGCAAGCACAAGTTATCAACTCTGCCGCTAGACGTGTGGTGGTGGCTGGTACCTTGTCCCCTACCCCTGTCACCAGCACTTTGCATTCCACACTTCCTATGCTGTGCTGCTGGTTCTTGGGCTACAGTCTCAGAAACGGAAGCCCAGGTCAGAGTTCTGCCCGTCTTTGCATCATTCATGCATATTTCTGGACCACCCTCCCCAGACGTGACAACCTGTACCCCACCTTCTCAGCAGCACTGAGCAAGGTGATCCTAAACCCTGGGGCAAGATAGGAGGCCAGGCCGAGGGCAGACTCCTGTTTTGGCTTGTTCCCCTTTAAGGGGGAGACTCAGACACTTCCACTGTTACTCATCTTTCTTCTTTGGAAATCTGCTCCTCCACTGTCTCATTTTCTCTTGTAGTGTTGACAATCTCAGGCCTGGCAGCCCCAGCTAGGCCCCTGACTCCTGGGCATACACATGTCCATGCACAGCGGTGCTTGCTGGACCTGAGAATCATGGTGGGGGTCCTCAGGCTGCCCCCTCCCAGAGTCCCCTTGGCTGTCATGAGAGAACGCACCCCGATGTGAGCAACACTCAGCTTGAAGAGGACCTTTCTATGGCTCTGCCGAGGGTCCCAGCCCGTGAGCACGCCCTCTGTAGAAGTCAGATGCTTAACAAAAATTCAGTGTCTTTCCATCCTGCTTCCTCCCAGCAGGCCTGGGTGTGGTGTGGTGTGAGCCGTGGTGTGAGGTCTGGTCATGTGAGGTACAGGGGCCAAATCCTGGGAGCAAGGGATATTGCATGGTGAACCCCAGTAAAGCTCAGCAACCCCCAGGGGCACAGGGAGACCTGAATGTTCCTGGTGAAGGTTTGTAGTGTGAATTAGGAACAGTCTCAAGGGACATCTCTGACGTCTCAGGAAATGTTCTGGGTTAGAAAATGGATCCTTCAACCCACCCCTTCAACTCCTGCAATGGAAACTGCCCAGTGGAGAATGCTCCTGCCCACTCTTCCTCTACGGGGGGGGGGGGGGGTCGAGGGCACAAGGGTCGAGGTCAGTAAGTGGACTTGGTGGCCATCGTTCCTTGCCACATCTGTCCTGGGAGGGCTGAGGCTTCTTGCTCACTTGTCATCACAGGGTGGCCACAGGACATGCCTGAGATAGGGCCACAGCAGCACCTGGCGTCACAGTGCCTGCCCCAGAGTTGGGGCTCATCTTCACCCTAGACCAGTGGCCACTTCAATCCACAGGAGATGGAGGGAACCAGGAGGGTCCCTTGGGTCTGCCCCTCCACTGGCCTGGCAGCCCAGGACCAGATGGATCCTCAGCTGTGCCTACTAGAACTTTGAAGAAGAACTAACGCCAGTCCTCAAATTATTCCACGAAACAGAAAGGGAGGGAACACTCCCGATTTCATCCTATTGTGGGAACTATAAAGTGCAGGGTCCACCTTCAGAATACAGTATTTAGGCGTAAACACAAAGGGATGCAAGAAAAGGAGGAGAAGTAGAGTGGAAAGTCACAAGCAGTCACCCTGGAGGGCAGGAGAGCCCAGCCCTGGAGGGCAGGAGGGGAGGGGGAAGGACGGCCGCCAACAAAGATAGACCCAGCAGTCAGGAAGACGCACGTCCCATGGCACTGACCCATGGGGAACCAGGGAGGGACCGGGCACTCAGGGAATGAAATCGATTGTTCCTGCTGTGGGTGTGCCTGCTCCCCAGACGCCCAGTCTCGCAAGATTGGCAGTAAAAAGCCTTGATTTGTGACCCTTGTGTCTCTCAGTCCATCCTTTGGGTTTGGGCAGGTGAGTGTGTCTAACATTATGAGGCCAATATCCTCCTGATACCCAAACCAGGCGAGGCACCTCAAGGAAAGATATCCCCAGGAAGGCATTTCAGACCATATTCAGAAACACACTAAGAAGATCATACTCTTTGATCAAGTTGGTTTCATCCCAGGGATGCAAGGTTGTTTCAACATGCATCAGTAAAGATCATTCACCACATAAATAGAATTGAGGAAAATCAAATGATCATTTCCATCGGTTCAGAAGAAGCCTTCAACAACATCCAGCACCCACTCATGTTAAAAATGCTGAGAAACTGGGGATAGAAGAAACTTAGGTCAACATTATAATGGTCTGTACGTCAAAGCCAAAGCCAACATATACTGAACAGAGAAAACTGAAAGCATTTCCTCTAGGATCAGGAGCAAGGCAAGGATGCCCACTCTCACCACTTCCATTCAACAAAGTTCTGTAAACTCTAACCACAGCAATCAGGCAAGAGAGGGCGATAAAAGTGAAATAATAGAAAAAGAAGTCAAATCATCTCTGATGACATGATCCTGTATCTAGAAGACCCAAAAATATCTCACTGGAAGTCTTTCAGAGCTGATAGATGAGTCCAGCAGTGTAGCAAGATACAAGGTCAACACCCCTGAATCAATACATTTTCTATACTCCCAGAGTAATTCTGCTGAGAACGAAATCAGGAAAATCATCCCATTCATTATAACCCCCCAAAGCAACCACAATAGCAAAGTAATAAATCTAACCAAGGAGGTGAAGTAGTCTATCCTTAAAATAAGAGAACCCTGAAAAAGAAATTGAAAAAGTTGGAAAGACCTCCCCTCCCGTGCAGGATGAGTGTCAGTGTGCCATACTACCAAAACCAACACGCAGTTCCCATCAAAGCGCCCACGACCGTCTGCACAGAACTTGATAAACAGTCCTAAAGTTGACAAGGAAGACTGAAAAGACCCAGAACAGCGGAGCCATCCTGAGGTGGGTGGCGAGGCAGGAGGCGTCTCAACACCCGATCTCAGACTGTGACCGAGAGCACAGTGACAGAACCAGCATGGCCCGACACCAAAACAGACGTGAGTCAGTGGAATGGAGTAGAAGACAGAGCACACTCACACTGGTCCAGCCCTTGACATTCAACAAAGGGCCAAAAACATACGCTGGAGAAAAGACACCCTTTTAACAAACAGTGCTGGGAAAGCTGGGCATCCACATGCAGGAAAATGAGGGGATCCCAACTTCTCACCTGCAAAAAGCCAACTCAAAGTGGACCAAAGACTTAGGATCAGACCAGAAACACTGAGAGTGCTAAAAGAAAGTGATGGGCCCAGGAACCAACTTATTAATAAGACCCCTGAAGCTCAAGGAAAAAACCCCCAAGAATCAATAAGTAGGACAGCATCAAATAAAAACCTCCTGCACAGCCAAGGGACCAAGAGCACAAGAAAGCCCAGAATAGAGAAGCTCTTTGCCCACTGCCCTTCCAGACTACATGGGTGGCTCAAAAAGCAACACACAAAACCAACAATCCAACCAATAAATGGGCAAGAGGACTAAACAGAGCTTCTCACATACAAGAAGACGTACAAATGGGCAAGAGACATGCAAATAAATAAATAAATAAATAAATAAATAAATAAATGGAAAGTTCAGCATCCCTAGCAATTAGGAAAATGCAAATGAAAAACTACACTGAGATTTTTATCTCACTCTAGCCAGAATGGCAGTCATAAAGAATACAAATGACAATAAATGATGATGGAGAAATGGGGAAGAAGGTACCCACCTACGTTGTTGGTGGCACCAAGCTATTCCACACCTCAGTACTTACCCAAAAGAACTAAAATCGGCATACTATAGAGATAACAGCCACTATAATGTCTGTATCAGAACAATCCACAATAACAGATTATGGAGCAAGCCCAGGTATCCATAGACAAACGTATAGAAACACAAATGGATAAAGAAATGGGATATATGTACACACAGTGGAGCTTTCCTCAGCCATCAAATAGAAATCACAGCATTTGCTGATAAATGGATGGAACTGGAGAAGAGCATGCTACCTGAAATGAGTCAGGCTGAGAAAGTCAAAGGTCAGACATTTTCTCTCATTGTATGGAAGCTAGAGAGAGAGGGAGAGAGAGAGAGAGAGACACAGAGAGAGAGACAGAGAGAGAGAGAGAGAGAGAAATTGAAAAGGGGGATCTCATGAAAACAGAAGGGAGACTGATAAGAGTAGATCTCAAGGGGACTGGGGGAGGGAGGGGAGGACCTGGAGTGCCGGGGAACCAACGGTCCCACATTCAGCCTGGTTGACTGTGCCCCAGTGGACCCGTTGTGTGCACCGTTACAACGTACTGTTTTAAACATAATGATACAGAGGGAGATCAGTAGAGAAGGCTCAGGGGAGGGCAGGGGAGGAAAAGGGCGGATTGGGAGGGAGACTGACGGGACTAGGTTGTGTGCGTGCACACTGCTTTGCCTCCTGTGAGCAGCGTTCAAGGGCTGCAGTCTGCCTGGAAGAATCGGAACGGAAAGCTGCTAGCACTTCACGCTCATCCCCCGCGTTCACGTAGATGGAGGGGCAGCCCAGGTGTGCACCTGCAGGTGAAGGATAAGAAACACCTGGGAGCCCGGATGGACGTCATCAGCATCAAGACGCCCTGGATCCGACCCCAGTGCAGCAGGGACGCCCAGCAGGCGTCACCTCAGTGAGGATGAGTGCTCAGGGAGTCTCAGGAGTCCTTCAGGCTGATCCAGGAGCTGAGGCTGGCTCCTGGCCTGGCGGGGACACTGCGACCTGCAGCCTGGGCTTCAGAGAGGCAGGGAGAGTAGGCTCTGGAGATCTAGCGGTGGGGCCTGCTCTTGCAGCACTGCAGCCCGTAAAACCATGCAGTGCGGGTACCAGGCACAGGAGGTGCTCTCACGCCAACAAGGAACCGGAGCAGAATGAGACAAAACCCCAAAGGCTGTGGGGTCCCTGTTTGTGCCACAGGGACTGCCTCCTCAGGGCCCGCCTGGTTTTGTTCTGCTTCGGCTTGTTTTGTCCAGCGTCCAGCAGGGGCAGCCCCGGCCTGCACACGTGCCCTGGCCTGAGCTGCAGGTCTGAGGAGGCTCCTCCTGGGGGCTGCTGTGGGCACAGGCTCTCTGCCAGGTCCCTGAGGGTCTCGGCCCGCGTCCTGCTCTAGTGAGCACCATTGCCCGGGATGCTACATGGAGCACTTTCTTGCACAGAGGACAGCACGGCTCCCGGGCCGCCTCAGTGAGTTACAGGGGAAATCCACAGGAAGTCTGCTGAAGTTATGGTCGCCTCTCCTCTTTGGCCGACGAACGTAGAGTATTCACACGGAGATATTTCTTCCAAATTATTCTGAAATAACAGTGAAAGTGTAGAAACCTCAAGGCAGGTGGGCTACTCCTTCTCTGGAGCCAGTGAAATGTCCCAGTGCTAATCTAATAAGCCTTCGTCCTACCCAGAAGTTAGGGCAGGGAAGTCACGCTCGCCCCGCCTGCCCGGCCATTGGGCAGGGTCCTGGCCTCCACCCAGGATGTGATGACCAACACAGAGGACTCTCAGAGACACGGAGGCTGCCAGCTGCTGGCCAGAGGCCCCCCCACTGTTGCCTTGGGAGCTGTTGGGTCTGGTCTCTTGGGACGGAGTCCCATCACTCGTAGGTCCGTGGAGCTTTCCAGTAGATCCCTGAAAAGCAGCACACCCTGCTATGAGAAAGGCCCCTCTGCAGCTCACAGCAGGCCCCAGAGGCTTCGCCCAGCACCCCCCCCCGCCTTCCCTCAGGGACTGAGCCACCCCCTGCACCTCCCTCCAGAGTGGGTGCTTCCTCTACTTGCCGCGTTCCCACCACGAGTGGTGAATTCTCCTACCTGTTGAAACTGGCTGTGATCCTGGTGTGTGGTTAGGGCCTGAGCCGTCTGGGAGAAGCTCCTGTTGATGCAGCAGGTAACGTGACTAGACGGTGAGAGCTGTGACCTGTCCTCCATCCCGGCTTGAGCCGGGTGGTGCTGAAGGCAGGTGGACTGGCTGGAGGTGGTGGCCCCGGGCTGTGCCCTGGAAGGGTGCGTCTCCCTTGTGCCCTTCCCCTGGGCCCCTCTGCTTCATGGCTTCCATGTCCTGAGCTGCTTTCCGCCATGATGTTCCACCTCACCTCCAGCCCAGAGCAGTGGAGTCGCCCATCCGTGGACTGAAACTCTGAAACCATGAGCCAAAATGAACTGTTCCTTTAATACTTGCTCTTGTCAGGTCCTTGGGTCGCAGTGACAAAGAGCTGACTAACACCTCTTGGGACAGTGATCACTGGGCTTTGAGCACGGCTTTCCCAGGACAGTGGCACAGTGAAGGTCCCTGGAGTGGACTCAGGTCAGCTCACGCTCCTAAGTACCCGGGGGATCTGGAGAGCCTGGTGTGAAGGAAGCGTGGCTTAGCTCAGACCGCGGCACTGTGTCCCGTGTAGGAGTGCCACCATCAGGACCCAGGTCCCTGCTGGGTGGAGGAGCCAGTCACTCTTCACGGTCTCTTTCCTCTTAGCCAAGGTAAGTGACAGGACTCTGGGGGACTTTGGTCACCCTACATGCAGCCCATGCCTCCTGAAGTCCCGGCAGTGGCTCTCAGTACCTACTGTTCCACAGCTCAGGGACGTGCATCACTGGAGCCCTGGGCTTGAGTGGCTGCCCAACCACGTGGAGGGGGACAGAGGAGGAGGCCAAAGGACACTCCGTGGAGGGTGTGCAAGCGGGTGGGAGACAGGACAGGGAGCACAGGGATCCTGTTGGGATGGGAAGGTTTGGGTACAGCTCAGGCTAGGGGGAGAACTAGGGGAGCCCACGCACAAGTGGTGACATGAGAACTGGAAATGAGTGGGGGCTTCTCAGGGTGAGAGGGGTGGGGTTGTGCCAGGCAGAGGAGGAGCAAAGCTGATGCACAGTGTGGGCCCAGGAGTCTCCTGTGGCCACTGGAGCTACCGTGGGGAAGGGCAGCTCAGATAAGGCGGTGGGCAGCTGTAGCCACATGGCGACCACTGGTGCTGTGTCCCCTGGACACCCCCGTCTAGCTATTCCAGGTTGTCTCACAGAGAGCCTTTGAGTTACAAGGACACGCGCCCCTGTCAGTGTTATGGAAATTCTTGGGGATTAACGGCTGCCCTCAGAGCCAGGGGACGGTGCATCAGCCTTACTGATTGCCAGAGGGAGTTTGCGTGAGATGAAGTCAAGAGTCTCCGTCTAGAGTCCTTAGATGTGAGGTGTCCCCCAAACTCACGTGTGAGACGATGGAAGGTTAGGCTTGGGTTCTGAGAGACTTAACCCAGTCGGTGAAAGGATCCCTGATGGGATTAGCTGAGTGGTGACTGCAGGCTGCAGGAGGTGGGTCACTGGGGGTGACCCTTGGGAATACATATTTGGGAGCTGAACCTAGTCTCTCTCTGCTTCCTGATCATGTCCTGAGCCACTTCCCTCCGCGACACTCTTCTGCCAGGATGTCCTGCCTCACCCTGAGCCCAGGAATGGAGCCAGCTGTCTGAACACCTGAACCATGAGCCCCAGGTCAACTTTTCCTTCTGGTAGCTCTTCTTGTCAGGACTTTGGGTCGTAGCAGTGAGGAGCTGACTAAGACCTCTCCAAATCTGCTACAAGCTTCAGGTAAGAACTTGCTGGAGTCATGACACGGCAACCTGCTTCTTCAGCTGTGCATGGAAATTCTCAGGGGAGAATATGGTGTACTCCTGGCTTAAGTCCCTAAAAACATCCTGCATTGGTGGCAAAAGTTCCAGGTTTCCGTGTGCCTACTGAGGGGTGAATGGCTGAGACATCTTGCTCTTGGTTCTTACTGCAGATGGGTCTCAACCGTGTCCCACGAGTTAGATTTAGCCTGAATAAGGAGTAGCTTAGAAGGCCTCAGAAGCCATTGCTGCTCCAGGGCTAATGATCTACAAATAAACAGGTGCCTAAGGAGACGCACTTAGGCGCTTTTCAACTCTACCCACTTGGGCTTTGTGGCACGTAGGGAAGGCAGGGCCATGTGTCTCTCTTGTGCCTGATTTAAGTGCTTGCTGGATATGACAGAAGGATGCCCACCTGTTTGTCCTTCTGTGAGACGAGTTGGTGACCTTACGACTGTGTTAGTCAGCTTTAAGTTGCTGTGACAGAAATACCTGACAAGAACAGCCTAGAGGGAAAGTTATTTTGGGCTCATGGTCTCAGCGGTCTCAGTCCATGGACAGCCAGCTCCAGTCCCTGGGGCTCGAGGTGAACATCATGGTGGAAGAGGGTGGTGGAGGCAAGCAGCTTAGGTCATGGCAGAGAGGAAGCAGAGAGAGACTGTGGAGCCAGAGCCAAGGTAGGGTCCCTAAGGATACCCCGCCCCCTGCTCGGTGATGGCTTCTCCCGGCCATGCCGCACCTCCTGCAGTCACTGCCCACGAGCCACTTGAATGACTGATCCACCAGATGAATCATCTGCTGCTGCGGTCCAGCCCTTGCAGTCTAGTCGTTGCCCCTCGGAGCGGCCCTGATCTTTTCAGGGGGCGCCTCATATCCAGACCCTGACCTTGGCTCGTCCTCTCACTTGGAGTCTGTAAGCTAGCTCTCTTCGGGCGCACCAGTCTGACTGACTGAAACCCCAGACATCTCTGTCGCTCACAGCTCTGAGGGGTCCTCAGAACCAGAGCCTCTGGCGCCTGCAGCCTTTGCCCCAGACCTGGGGGCTCGTGGGCCTGCCCTCACTCTGCGGCCCTCAGGCTCCCGAGCAGGGCTGCTCCCAGGGGCAGCCCTCTGCCCCGCTACCCTCCACAGGCTGACTCTCCACTTCCCTCAGTGCGGGGCCACCCCGCCCCAGGGCCTGCCGACAGCTTTGCACCCTGTGCTGATCTCGCAGGAAAGCCATGCGGCTCCAACACAGTCGCCTCCTCCACAGCAGGTGACAGGCGCTGGGAAGCGCAGGCCCCAGGGCCTGCCTGTCACTCAGGTCTTCAGGAGCCAGAGTGACCCTGGAGGTGTGGTGCGATGTCTGAAGCAACAGAAGGCCCCACCCGGGCCCTCCTCAACTTGGTGAAAATGTCACAAAGCCGTCACTGTGACATTCCTCTCTCGGTCGGCTGGGCCCTCTGACTCCCGTGTAAGTAAAGAAATCTGCAAACGCATGCAGCGCTATTGTCCCGGAGTTACTCTGTTGGCTCTGGAAGCAGCTGCACCTAAGTTAGCCATCGGCCTCAGGCAGGGAGGGACACGGGTTGGTCCCCAAGCGCAGAATCCCACAGAGCCCAGACGGAGCCTTAGGAATGGGTCAGACAGGCCTCCAGCTTCTCAGTGCTGAGGTGAGGGGCAGAACCATCCAAAGTCCCAGGGCTTCCGGAACGACACTTTTGCCCTCTGGAATTTACACATGGGCACTGACAGTTGGGCAGCCCAGCAAGCTGCCCCGGGGTTGTCGTCAAATGGTCTCCGTTTCTGATTGTCCAGCTTTCTACCCAAGGCTGCCTCCCATCATGGCTGGACCATCTTCCTGGTAAGGAGACTGGGTGGGAAATGCCAGAACTTGTTTGCTCTGCAGAGTGTCCTGTGAGGTGGGACAGAGTCTGCAAAGTGCTCAAGGCGTCAGTCCTGCTCCTTAGGCAAGAGTCCTCACCCTCACAGCAGAGTCCAGCGCTGTCTCTCAGACAGGTGACACAGCGCCCTGACTCAGCCTGAGCCATGGAAGAATCCTGTTAAATGGTCTCCTTGTGAGCAACACTGACTTTAAAAGTTGAAGTCTTAGTATATGGAAATGTCTTTCAAATGTTCACATCAAAAGATGATTTCATCTTTATAATCAATAATTTAAGAAATTGCCAGTGAAATCTCTCTCTCTCTCTCTCTCTCTCTCTCTCTCTCTCTCTCACACGCACACACACACACACATTGTCTTTTAGCTCATTGCCCTGGGGGCTGTTTGAAGACCCCATCTGAGGACCAGTGATGGGCCGTGCTGAGTCTGGCCTTGCAGGACAGAGGACTCCAGTTAAACTCAACCTGGCCACTGACCAGCTCTGAACATCAGGTGGGCTGCTAAACCTCTCTGAGCCCCAGGCTGCTTTTCAGCAGAGAGGGGTCCCTCCTCCTTTGGGTGGTGGTGAGGGTCACAGGAAGCATGGGTGGGTGCGGGGCCCATGACAGACACCCACTGAGAGCACTGCTGGCTGAGCGCTGGTGGAGCAGGATTCGGAGCCTCAGTTCTGAGATGAGCTCCGTGATCTCTAGGACTGACTGTGGCTTGGGCAATAGCTGCTTCTGGGCTGTCAGCGTGGAGTCCTTGGGCTTAGGGAGAGCCCCCAGAGGCCATGCCGCTCTCTCTGACCTGCAGGGGTGCCCCTCAAGCTCACCCAGGCTCTGCCATGCCCGAGGTCCTCCACCGAGGCTGGTCTGGCGATGCCCGTAACCCAGATGAGGCTCTGGTGGCATCCCCAGGTGCGTTTGTGCCCGAGCAGGCAGAAGCATCGACCGCCTTTCACTGCTGGTGAAAAGCTGAGTGTAGAAGAGGCAGGGCCATGTGGTCTTGCCCGTGAGTCGCCGATGGTGCCCAGAGCTTCCGGAGGCCGCTTTCCCTTCCTCCCAGCCTGCTCCTCCCCCGGCCCAGCCCAGGTCCACAGACATCTGGCAGCAGAGCTTCCCTGTGGTGTGGGTCAGAGGCAGCAGCTGACATCCAGCTCCCAGTGGCCCCTTTGCCCCATCCCTGCCCGCCCTGACCACTGAAGTCGCATCGTGCCTGGAGGAGCACGGGGGAGGATTTGCTCCTGCTGGACGGCCCTGGCCTCTGCACACTCCCTGTGAAAGCCGCTGAAGACAAGGGCCAGCAGCGGGAAGAGTTAGGGTGAGCTGCTCAGACTTGCAGGACATTCCAGAGAACTCCCTGAGTCCCGCCCGGCAGCGTGGCTTCTGGTTCCACTGCTCTGGTGAGAACAGGAACGAGGTGCTGTCTTTTCTCCGGCAGTGGAACCTCAATACCAGCGTCCTGCCACACATACACCTGCCTTCTTAATTGTCACTCCTGGTGTCCCTGCTTCTGAGGACACACCCTGCCTGTGGTGAGGGCAGCCAGCTCTCCAGGGGCAGTGGTGAGCCCACCGTGGCTTCGAGCATAATTTTACCCTCCAGAGAATTCTTTTTAAAGCCTTAAGTCCATCAAACAATGCACAAACTGGAAAAAGCTGTGGAAAATATGTTAATTGCTCTGTGGAGAAGCCCCTTCAGGTGAGAATCAAGGACAGGGACTGGTTCCGGCATGCCAGGTAACCTCCCGCTCTCGCTGCCTGAATGGCCACCACTGGAGGATAAGAAGTGCCGTTCCGAGTAGGGCCTGCTGGCTACCACTCCCATGTGTCCTGCAGAGGGAATCCTAAGGATCTCAGGCTCTGGCTCATGCGGCTGGGCTGACTACCTACACTTGCACAAGTCGGGGTGGCTGAAGCCCTGCGGTTGGTGAGCCCGGGATACTCCAGGTGCCACCAGGGAGTGGTGCCCTCCCGTGTGGCTGGGCTCAGGACACACACCAGCTTGGGGACCACGGCTCTGACTTCTTTGCATTAGTCCTCCTCTAAGGAGGACGCACTTGATGACGCCAGCGGGACTCCCGGGGACGGCCACCAAGTGCTGGCACCCACTGAGTCTCCTTGTCCCCTCACCCTGAGTGTCCTGGACAGCATCATGACAGGGCCTGTCTTCAGCCTGTCGGAGCCTCCAGCACCCCACACTCTGAGGGGATGTGCTGCGCCTGAGCTTCCCTGAGCAAAGCAGGTGGACCGTGAACCGATGTGCCCAAGGCTCAGGCACCCTGAGGGCTGGGAGCCGCTGGACGTGGTACAGGACCAAGGAGGGCGAGAGCAGGTTGCCATTGAAAACACCCCAGTCAGTCACCCAAAGAGGCCTCAGAAGAGGGGACAGAATCTTCTTTTCGGCAATTTGTGTGATTAATTTTAGCATCCTAAAATACCAGGGCCTGGTTTCTGTACCTGACTTGGGCTCCTACTTGTGCCTGAGCTTTTGGGGTTGGATTCCTAGTTGCATGAGCTGTAGACAGGGGCTATCTGGCTCACCTGGGCCAGGGACTCAGGTGAAGAGGGGGCTCTTCCAGGGTGGTCTCCAGCGGTGGTATGTCAGTGGCTCAGTCGGTAAGTGGACACCAGATCGGACAGGCCTGTTTTTTCCTGGCAGAGGGAGGGGTGGGTGGCCCTGTGCTGCTCCCTCTCCCCAGGCCTCCCGGCTCTGCTCTTGGCGGGAGTTTCAGTGACAGAGGCTCTTGCTGTGCCAGCTGGAAGCATGCTGCTCCGCTGGTTGTCTGCCATGCCTGCTGCAAGGCCACCGGCTTGGCAAACCTTGGTCAGAGGCGGATTGTGGATGCGAGGGGCCATGACTGGTGGTCCCTGTGAGGACTGAAGTGCGTTTGGAAAGCCCAGTTCATTAAGGTACCAGGACACTTTCCATCATTTCCCTTGTGTTCATGTGGGATGCGTCACCTCCAAGGTTATCTGATGGATTGCTTCCTGCCGCCCCTTCGAGGAGGGCTGGCCTTGATGGCATCTCAGTCCATGCACTGACCTCACCCTTGGTCTGCCGCCTCCCTGGGTGGGGAGCACATTTCTCCACCACCACGCCATTTTTGGAAGGAAAAACTTAAAGAATGGTTCTCATTATTTAAAGGTCTCAAATTGCACAATTGAAGAAGCTAAGAGTCACACTCTCAGGGCCTGGCCTGGTTGGAAGAGAGTCTGCATTTTATGTCCCTTGGTCATTGGAATGTTCTGGATGTGCCGTGGTCTGTTCCAGAAAGCAAAAACCTAAGTACTGGGGAATGTTTGGGGAAATTATTGGAGCTTAGCTCAGTATTATTTAGTGAGCTGGGGGTGTGATGGTGTGGTCAGATGTTTCCTTGAAACTCAGCTGAGGGCAGTCTGTACCTCCAGAGGGTTTAGGAAGGACTGGCATTTCCTGCCTCTGGTGTGTTGCTAGGCCCTTGGCTCTGGCCTTCCTGGCCCAGAGCGGGCAGGCCGTGGGGAGGGTCATGCTGCCCAGGCTCCCCTGGTAGGACACCTCGGGGTTCCACGTCCCTCCATTACCAGGCCAGTGCCTCCTGAGCCCAGAGCACTCCTCTGTGTCTCTCTCGAGACATTTACTTTCATATGTCAAAAAGTTGCCAAGAGTGACGGTCAGGTTAGGGTGGGTGACTTTCAAACTGCCACAAGGAAGTGGCGACTCTGAGGAGCAACCTCTGACCTCTGACCTCTCACCTTAACTCTGACCCTGGGTTTGCCCCGTGGTCTGCGGCAGGCCCAGGCAGTCAGGTCTCAGCACCACTCTGTTTCACACCTGGGCTTGCAGAGGCCAACAGGACCACACGGAAGCACAGGCCTTGCCAGAGAGGGATGTCCCTGGCACAACCCCCTAGGAACACCTTCGTCATGTGCCTGTGTCAACAGGACGGTGTGAGGGGCCCAGAGGGACCAGCATGGACGTGGAAAGACCTGGTTGTTTTCCTACAGCCTTCATTAACGTTTAAAGTCATGGAAACCTCACACAGGCAAACCACCAGGTCTTTTCAGCAGGATTTTTCTGCAAGGAGGAGCCCTAGGGCAGGAGGGTTTGGTGAGCCCTGCCTGTGCTGTCAAGGGCGGGAGAGGACACCACAAACCTCACAAGTGGGGACCGCCAGGCCATGCGGTCGTTCTCAAAGGAGGGTGTGAAGGGCGTGGCTGCCAGTGCTGTGATCAGCCCCCCAGGAGCAACTCGGACATGCTGCAGTGTCCGGAGCGTCCAGCACCTGGCGCCCCCCCTGCCAGGCACCTGGCTCCTGGCTGTCTTTCAGCACCCACTATAATTCTGCCTTATTATGCAACCGTTGCTTCTTCATCTGGGACTTGGCTTGGAAGTGCAGCAATGTCAGCTTTCTGTTTTCTTTTCTCTGGTGGAGCCAGAGGCTGTCGGCAGAGGCTGGGCTGGGCGTGGCACGACTGAGGTCAGTCTCTTTCAGAAAGTCCCAGCGCGAATGCCTATCTGGGTCCCCAGAGCAGGAGCATTTGGTCTCATGAGGCATATTTGGGGCAAGAGGACTCATTCTGCCCAGACAGCCCCAGGCCTTGGGGTACTGGGGTTCCTAATGGTGTGAGGGCCAGTGTCAAAGGGTGAGTGACCCCAGTGTCCTTCCAGGTGTGCAAGGACAGTTGTGCCTGCATACGGGAGCTGGGTGAGCAGTTAGGAGGAGACGCAGCCTGGTTCAGTTTAACGTTGAAAGTCCGTTCAGTCCCCACTCAGAGCTGCCCGCGTGTTTATTTCTGTCTCTCTGTGTTTACACAGGAATGTTGCCAACCCTTGGGTGGCACAGTGACCTGCTTGTGCACAGCTGGCCTGTGGGTGGGCACGAAATGCACCTGAGCAAGAGCAGACGAGCCCCACACGCCTGCTGCTTGAGGTTTGGAGGACCCCAGGATGAGAGGGACACTTTCTCAAGAGTCAGAGTGACCAGAGTGCCCCTGGCGCTGGCAGGGAGTGGGGTGGGAAGAGGCCTCATGTGGAGTCTGAAGACGTGTGTAAGAAGTGGCAGGGCCTGGGGGCTGTCCCCTGCCGGCCTCTGCCTCTGCAGCACAGGGGTTAAGTACCGCGGCCTCTGCACGGAGCACCTGGGGGCCCAGCACTCAGTCATGGAGAAAAGCCGCCTCCAGGGTTTTCTTGGTTCCAATGTTCTTTCCTTCTTTCCTTCTTTCCTTATTGGGCTGGAAGGAGGTCAGCATGGTGTCCCCGGAGAGGCCTGGACCCAGTGATCTTGGGCTGTTTGAATGGGTCCGGGTCTCCCTGGGAAGGTCACAATGGTGCAGAGGTTTTCACTGAGGGGACAGTCACAGAGACAGTACTGACACTAGAACTTCCTGAGCCAAGGGAGTGCCCCAGGACCTGCACCATCCCTGGTCTTCTTGGAAGAGAAGACCTGGGCTCACTGAGCCTGGGGAAGTCCTTCAAGGGGTCATCCTTCTCAGAGGCCTGCTGAGTGGTGAGGGGGTATGGCCATCCTCAACCAGGCCCACCTGGGACTCCTGGACACATGGGGTGTCTATCAGAAGGGGAGGATGTCGGTAGCCCGTCCTCCCTGCTGGCACCACATGGCTGCAGGCCCACATCAGTCCTGCAGGTCCACACGGGCAGCTCAGGTGCTGGGCAGAGGAGGGAACCTGGGTGGGATGGCTGCTCACGTTTTCATGAAGATTGAACCAGACTTTGAAACCTGCATGGGTCACCTAAAGGTGACAGGAAGCACAAAGAATCTGCCAGGTGGTGTCCGGAGGCAGGAGGGGACAGTGCTTTGGGACAGCTGGGTGGAAGCAGGGCCGAGCCAGCCCTGCCAGGCCAAGGTGGAGCTGCAAGGCCCACAGTAAGTGCGTGTTTGTTCCCTGCTTGCCGCGGGGTGGGAAGGGAAGGGACCCAGGGCCAGCACCGGGGCACAGTGAGGTCAGTGGTGGAGATGGTAGGTTCAGGGTCTGCCACTGGTGGGTTCTGTGGCTGGGGACAGCCCTCAGCACTCCCAGCCCTCTTCTGGAAATGGCACCGACCCTCCTTGTGGGGACCCGAGGGTCAGCCCAGTCCATTGAGAAGATGCAGCGTGCTTCAGAGCCTGTGAGAGGGCCCACGAGCCGTTTAAAAAGCCAGACTATTGAGGTCCAACCACGTCCCCTCCAATCCACCATCCCCCTGCCCTTGGCAGCTCCGAGCCTCCTGCGTCTGCAGGTCTGCCTGTCGGGATCTCATGGAAACGAGTCATATAAAGTGTGGTCTTGGTAACTGCTGGTTCTGGAGCTCTTTCGGAGCCAGTTGAGTCTTGGAACGTCCGGCAGCCCACGTGCTCTCTCAGGTGTGGAGCTGAAACATGGGTCTGAGCAGAGATGGGGAAGGCAGCTGGGTTCCATCAGCGCAGGCTGTGGGCTTGTATGGCAGTTTCATGTTGAATCATAAAAACAAAAACAAACAAACAAAAACCCACAACACTTTAAAAAGAAATGTGAATCAATAAAATTTTTTGTTTTGAGTAAAAAATATATATGAAATCTTTTGAACTTATTTATACTCTATTTCACCTATGAATACGACCTATATTAGATAAAGCTACATCTGTGCGATTATCACTGTAGGCTAAGGAGAACTGAAGGGGATACCCAGCCACTCAGGCGCGGGGCTTTCCTGCCTTTGCAGGGATTTCTGTGCTGATCAGAATGGCTGCTGAGAAGACGGAATGCATACACACTGGGCTGCCCCCTGCACCCCGGGAAGAGCAGGGATGGTGGGCCTGGGTCCCCATCAAGGACCGGCGCCTGAGTCAGTGTGGAAGTGCATTGCTTCTGTGCAACAGGCCAGCTCTTGCTAAGGTCGGTCAGGCAGTCAGGGAGGAGGCCCTGGTGGACAAAATCAGGACTCACCCAGCAAGGGGTGCCCGTCCTGTCCTGGCTCCAGCAGGCTCAGCAGAAAGGGCCTCCCTGGCAAGACTGAGCCACAAGCTCCAAGTCTGGAGAGCAGAGGCTGGCTCTTCAGGCACGTGGCCTGCGGGCATGCTCGTCATGGTGGCACCAGGTGGTGCTCACACCCTGATGACAGTGGGTTTGCCCGACACTTCACCCCTTTAAATTCTAGCTAAGAGGCCCAGATGCTATTATCAGACTGATTTCATAGGCAAGGGGCTGAGGTTCCTGGAGGTTGATGAGCTTGCCTTTGACACACAGATGGTGAGCACTGAGCCAGGGACATCCAGGCCTCACAGCCAGGTTTCCCTTGTCCCTTCACATCCTGAGGCTAGGGTCCCGCTGGGCCGTCAGCAGGTTTGTCAGTGAGATGCCCTCCCTCTTTGCCTCCTCCTTCATCACCAGGCCCCTGGCCCCAGGGCAGCTGCAGTCTCTGCCCTCTGAGCCTCTGGGCCTGTGCTAATGACCTGGCTGAGCTCATTCTCTGCTCACCTGTCTCCACCTTCCTCCTTGAACAGTGGACCAAGGGCACAGGCCGCTCCCTGCTGGCTTCACTGTGTGGCGTTTTCCTGTGGATTCCCTGACTGTGCCCCAGGCTTCCTCTCCTAATCATCCCCACAGCCCGAGAGCTGGCTGGCGGCTGTGAGCCAGGGGCCTCTGTGACAGCTTTGCTCGTGCAGAGGAGGGGTGAGCCCACCAAGAGCTGCCCCTCGCTTTGGGGCTGACTCCTTCAGGCAGGAGCACGTTTTTGTCACCAAAGAACACACAAGATGGCTTCGATGGTCTCTCGTCCACCTGCTCTGGGCAGAACAAGGGCCTGCCGCAGGGCTGGTGGGCCTCCTAGAAGGTGGGCCTCCAGTTTTCCTGGTAATGAATTATCAGTTAGTGATCTTTCCCAGCAGGACTGTTTCCTTTAAGATGTCTCAGTACTGGCCCAGATGTCCCAAGACATGGCCAGTGGGAGGACAGATGCCTCCCCTGCCCCAGCTTCTCTGGGTGTCCAGGTTCTCTCCTGGCCAGGGCGTGGACGGGGGCTGTGGAGGCTGGATCTGAACTCAAGTCTCCTATTGCCACTAGCACGCAGTTGTCCCTCTCAGGAGCAGGAGGCCTTGGTGACTTGCCCGCTCCACCTGCAGCTCATCTGCAGAGCTTCTTGGAGCTGCCGCCCACCTGCCTCCCACTCACGTTCATGAGGACAGGTGAAGCTGTCCCACCACGCAGCCAGGTGGCCTGCGTTAGCTCCAGCTCCTCAGGGCCCCAGTCTGTGGAGGAGAAAGTGTCACCACCCTTGGTGCCTGAAAACGTCCCTGTGGGGGCTGACAGAACCCACAAGCTGGCCGCCACCCAGTGCCCCAAGTCCAGTCTAGATCTCGTGCATTTTCCCCTCTTCTGTGAGAAAAGCCACATTGTCATGGGATCCAAGGGTCAGGATAGGACAGAGGAGCCCCTGATGCCACCGAGAAGAGCACCTGTGTCTTGAAGGGTGTCGTCATGGTCCTAGCGAGACCCCCTTCACTAGCTGCTGCCTGCCGAGAGCCAGCTGCCTCGGGCAGACCCCTGGATGAACTCCAAGGACCACGTGGTGCCGGCCTGGGACCAGCTGCTGCGTGGAGAGTTCCTCCAGATCAGCAGACCAGGCCTGAGCGTCCTCCCTGACGAGCACTGACGCCCGTGGGAGCTCACGCCCTGTGGTTCTCTGTCACCTCTGTCAAGATCTGTGACTCCATCCTGTTGAGGCAGCACAGGGTGGCTCTTGGGGTCATCTCCTAGCCTGCCTAGGACAGTGGGGGCATCGGGACAGTGTCTGTGGATCCACACAGGCTCCCAGGGGCCCATGCTCGTCCTCTGCCTTTGCTGTGGAGAATTCTGGTCTGCAGCGAGGCCAGGTGGAGTCTAGTCTGCTGCCTGAGCCGCTCCTGAGGATGAGGTGGGAAGGAGTGAGGCTCCCCCTGGCAGGGGGCACTCCCTGTGGGATGGGTGCAGGCCCTCCTTTAGTGGCTCCCTGAGGAGTCAGAGGCTGAAGGCCTCGTGCCGAGGAGCAGCTACATCTTACCAGAGTGGACTCAGCTCTGCCATGCTGACCATCTCCTCCCTCCCGTCCCAGTCTCTCTTGCCGTCCCTGTGATGGAAGGGAAGGTCAGGAGCTCGATCCTGTGGGCCTGCATGTAGCCCTGGGGCCTGGAGAGCGGGCCAGGGCCGTCGGCTGGTTGTCTTTGAGGGATTCCACCTGGCACCTGCCCTAGGCCCTCTCTAGGTGCACGCTGTGCCCAGCGGGTTCTTAGGACCCCCTTGGAGGCAGTTGAGGTGACAGCTGCATGCTCCGTCCGGCACGCTGCATTTGCTTGGCTCTCCAGTAGCGACAGAGAATCCACCTCAACCACCCGATCTCTTCTCCCTGGGCTAAAAGTGCCCAAATATTCAAAGCCCAAATATCCATACCAATGCTGAGCACGGCTTGGAGGTACAAGGGGATCGGGTGACCTGAGTGAGACTCTGTGCTGAGAGCTGGGCCGTCCTGAGCAGGCAGGGAAATGCTCCCTGGGGCTCGGTGCAGGCCTGGGTGGCACCTGGCAGTGGTGGGAGCAGCCTGCCAGGCTCAGTCACCAGCAGGCTTCCTTGCAGGCCCTGTGTGCCACGTGCCTGTGGCCCATGGACACCCATAGCAAGTCCTGGGCATCCGTGGGGACCCTGGAGCCCTGCTCTGGTCATCCTTCATTCTCAGATCTCCCCACCCACAGTAGCTCATGTAAAACACCTAAACCTTCAGCCCCCATGCAAACTTCCCTCCCTCCACAGAGGGATTTCAAATCCCTTGTTGATTATTCCCAAAGGGAAGGGGTGCTGACAGACGGGAGGTCACCTTCTTGCCAACATTCTGCACGGCTCCCTGCACCTACACTGAGGGTGTTGGCCTTGGACCTGTGACAACAGAAGAGGCAGGTCCCACCCTGTTTCAGGCGGTTCCTAGGCCCCAATTATATCCCTGGCTGCCTCTCCAGAACCTGCCCGTTTGCCCACCCTCCGTAGCTTCCTGACTACTGGAGTTCTAAAAAGGGAATTAAAAATAGAGATGAATGAGAAGAAGTAGTGGCGAATGGCAACCTACCAGGGGAGAGCTGGTGGCGACGGGCACACCCACCTAGGGGAGAGCTGGTGGCGACGGGCACACCCACCCAGGGGAGAGCTGGTGACGACGGTCACACCCACCCAGGGGAGAGCTGGCATAGTAGCGCATCCCCAAGGCTGAGTGGCAGCAATAGCGTCCCATGCAGGAAGAGACAGAGGAACAAGCATCCCCTTTTGCCTCAAATGAGGGAGCATTTGCCTGTGTTTCCAAGGACAGAGCAGGCAGCATAACGGTGACTGTGCCCTTCCTGGACGCTGGAGGGGCTCACAGGCACTTAGGACACACAGCCAAGTGCAGCCCTCAGGGGTGGCAGCTCACTCTACTGATTAAGCCTGAATTGGCACCAAGTGAGGTGCAGGTTTGAATGTTTTCCCCAAAGCAGCAGTAAAATTGCACTTTTTACACCCTGGGGCCTGAAAGCGCGTGTTAAAGATGCACACTGTCCGTGGAGACGGCAGCTCAGACAGGCTGCAGGGAGGAAACCCTGGGGAGTCGGGGGGAACCCAGGAAGTGGAGAGCCTCGCACAGGAGCCCTGAGGAAGGGGCTCCACGTGGTTCTGGGTCCCCTGTACCTCCCAGAGGTCTCACTGGGGACAGTGGCCAATGTTTTCTGAGTGTCTGCCCATGTGACTGGTGCGGTGCTGTGCTTTGTGATCACATGCAACCTTCCTGCTCAAAATGCAGAACTGTGGAAGGACAGGATCTTGTCGATTCCCAAGCTGTGTTGAGGTTCAGGTATGGAGAAGCCACAGATCTTACCTTATGTCCTCTAGCAAGATGTGGAGCTGGATTTGCATGTTCCAGGCCACAGGTGCTTCTCTTTGCTACCTCACTACCATGTCCTGAGGAGCAGGAGAGAAGGAAGAAGAACAGAAAAGCACTTCTGACTTTGGGTAGAATGCTTGGATCTTAACGTGGCAATAGGCCAGAGAAACATCTCCCACATCTGCTGAGATCCCATCTGGGTAACTGTCATCATCAGCTCATAAGAAGTGGGAGCTCAGGGGACACCTCCCATGTGCCCCAGGAGGCCCTCCAGAAAGTCCTGAAATGAATGGACTGACAGTCTTGGAGGGTCTCTCTCCTGGTGGACGTAGCCTGGACTGAGCCAAGCTGCACGTTGACTTCAGGCGGCAGAATGGCTCCCGGACACCCGGCTGAGCACAGGGAAGAGTGAGGAAGAAGGCATGCCCAGATGGGAGAGCAGGTCCTGCAGGGTCAGGGGTGCGTTGCCAGCTCCCTGTCGCACCCCTCACTCTGCAGGGTGTACACCTGTTGGGGCTGAATGCAAGGGCCAACCTGCTGCCCTTGTGGCGAGCTTCTCAGGCTAACTAAATGCAGACATGTGCCAAAGTTTGTTTTCAGAAGCTCATAAAATCACTGAAAACTGGTAGAAGAGTATTGGTTTTGCTTTGAGGCTGACAGTGTCACACTGAGTATGAGAAGAGGACTTCCTGAGCAATGTCAAGGTGGTCAGGCCACCGAGGGTCGACTCAAGCACATGCCAACGTTCTCTCCACACCCCCGTTGGCTCAGCCTCAGGGACTCTGGCTCTCACCGGCGCCTGTGCAAGCCGTGCAGCTTTCCACAGAGGCCTGGTTCTTGTTGACTGGCCTTCACGTGGCCCCCCATAGCCCTTCCGAGCTCTTTCACTCCTCCAGGTGGGAAGGAATCGTTTGGAATCCCTTTTCTACACCCGTCTTAAGTGGCAGCTAGGCCCATCTGAGAGGCTATCCATTCTGGGGCTTACTCACCAGGCTCTGGGCCAGAAGGAAGAAGGTGGACTCAGGATGCAGGGGGCTCACCAGCCAGGGGACCTCAGCTGCTGGGTGACACCTACAAAACGGTACAGGATTTTCTGGCCTCAGCCCTCTTCCTTGAAGTGGTCCACAGCATCCACCCTGGGAATATGGCTGCGGAAGTTTCCTAAGTCAGAGGTCTGAGGAGATCAGGCCCAGGATGGGATGGGGGGCTTCTCCACCCTGCTCTCACCATGCCACGGAGGAATCCAATTCCCCGGGGAATGTTTGGTGTCTTGTATTAATACTGATGCCCCATGAAACTGGACATCTCCGCGGTCAGCTGTGCTGCAGTGCATCTGGCCCTAGGTGGCTGCTCATGCAGAACCAGCTCCGGCATGTCCCAGGGGCAGTGGGGCCAGGATGTGGCCGCTGGGCTGACTCCGGGAGCCTTTCAGACAGGTGAATTCTTGTTTCTGGACCAAGTTGCCTTGCCATTCCCACTGAGCACAAGTCAGGATTTCCAAGTGGGACTGTAAAAGGGACAAGAGGCTTTTATTTTCTCTTTGCAAAACAATGGATTAGGTAGTAAATCATTTCTTGTAATATCTTTCCTTTTTTGACAAAAAATTAGCTATTTTGCTGTCTGTAAGAGCCTTACAATTTCATGCCTCATTTTTCTTTTTTGAATTGAAATCTTTGAAAGAACTGTCTTTTCAAATTTCTGTAAAAATCTATGCCTCGCTGTATTACATTTGTATGTACAAAGGACAGTTACTGTGTAAACCCCTCTGGACCTGCCTGCCCTCCATGTCCCTCGGAACTTCCCACTGCCTCCCACTTCCTGTGCTGCTGCAGATCCGCTCACATGCTCTGTCTTCCTGTTTGAACTTGGGACTGGGCTCCACCTGGCTTTATGTGGTCAGTGGCTGGTGTGGCAGGAGGCCTTTGGTGGGTGCTCAGGAGTAGGGCAAGTGCAGATGAGGTTCTGAGGCCCACTCATTGCAGCACAGGGCTGAGGGCAGGTGGGGAGACAGGGACACCTGGCAGTCCCCAAGTTCGGGACCTGCAGGGTGTCTAGAGGAGGCGATGTGCAGGTGCCCTTCAAGGCAGCTGGCATTTTCTTAGTAGTAGGCACTCCATAAGTGCTGACGATATTTGTGACGTTAGCAATGTGGTTGGCACTTGCCTGGCATGGCCTGACGTGTCTTGGATACATCCCCGCTGCCAGGCTCCTGTGGGCTGTGGGCCAGGGCCTCCCGAGTCCTTGCAGGAGGCGTGGATCTGAAGGGGGCTAGCACGAACCCTCAGGACAAGAGAAGGCTCAGTGACTGCAAGTTGCCTCTGTTTACAGAGCTGGAGAGACACGGTTGGCATCACGTTTTTCAGGTGAACATATTCAGATGGAGGGGGGCAGTGCCAGAGCCGCCGGGGGCCCTTCAGCCCTGGGGACCCGCTGTGCTGCAGGAAGACGGTGGCCGTCAGGGGTCTTCCTGTCTAGCCTGTGCTCTGTGGGCTCCTCGTTGGCAGGACACAGACCGTTCTGAGTGCTCCATGGGAGTGTCCTCAGATGCCACATTTGCATGGTGAGAATGTCCCCGGAGCACCCCAGGGACAGCCTGTTAACTTCTCACGAGTGTTGCCCCTTCATTAAAAAAATCCTAGCTTTTCCTTTCCCATACTCCACCCCTCCCACCCCAAACTGAAGCCCAGATTTTGAGCAGCACGAGGTGGGAATTGAAGAACTCCACCAGGGTCAAGCTGTGGCCCTGGGGGGTGCCCTGGGTGGACAGGAGGGCCACATGTGTCTGCCTCTGAGGGGCAAGCCTGCATGCTGAGACCTAGGGTGGTCCCTGGCCACTCTCTTTAAACATCTGGACATGTGTTTGACCCCACACTGCCCACACTGAGCTGAGAGTGAGGACGTGCAGTCCCTGTGACTCGGCCACGGGAATGCTGCACAGAAAGGGTGGTTTGCTCTTCCTGCTGGACTCCATTAGCCATGGCCTCTGAGAGCTGTGCTCAGATGATCATCCGTCCGGAAATTTGTTTTTAAGCGCCTAAGTCTGTAAGCACGGCTTTCCCTCTAGCTGGGAGTTCTGCCTTATCCTGAAACATTTTTAATTATAGGTGGCATGAAAAGCCCGCAGCCTAACACCATTTTCTCCTCTTAACAAGATCCAGGTGAAATTCCCCAAGCTAAGCCACAGCCAGGGACACTGAGAGGTCTGTGGGCAGAGGACCCTGCGGAGCTCGGGCCACACCAGGCACACAGCCCAGCCCCTGTCCTGCGCCTCTGCTCTGTTCTTTATTTGTGGGGGATTAGGAGGACCTCAGACAGCCCAGGCAGGGCCGAATCATTATTTCTAAAAGTTAAGTGCCTCACAGTATTGCTTATTTAAGTCCCAATGTCATGGGAAAATGTTCCTAAATAAAAACCCACAGAAAGTGTATCAGGTGGAAACTCTCCAAGCGCTGACCACGGGACAGGTGGATGCTGGGAGATGAGGTGCAGCTGGGGAGACAGGGTGCTTGGGGGGCGAGTCGTAAACAGGAGCAGAAGCCTCTCCAGGACTGTGTGGGAGGGAGTAAGGAGGCAGCTGTGGACGCCATTGCAGGCATCTTTAAGTGCCCACTGAGGACGCAGGCTGCTGTCGGCTGGAAGGGAGCTGCTGAGTGTTTTCAGGGGGAGGCCACACAGCCACCTGAGCCTGGTGCGCTGCTGCGGCAGGAGGTGCACTGGAAGGAGGGGGGGGTGAGAGGCACTGAGGAGCGCTCCAGGGAGGTCCTGGAGGCCATCGTCCCCCCAACCCCATTCCCTCTGTCCTCTCTTGGTGCCCCAGTGCCAGCCTCCCGCCTCCTGCTCCTGCTCACTGATGAGCCTGTCTGCGGCAGCCACTGCTGTGCATGGAGCCCTGGCCATGGTTCATGGGTCTCTGAGATTGGGTGATGGTCACTCCCCCCCCCTAACCCTCCTCCCATTTCTGAGGCCCTGGTGGGGTCTCCCCTCAGGTCCCCAGGCATTGCCTTGGGGATCAGCAAGTTCTGGGCCACACTGCTGTCTTAAATCCCCCTGACACGGGACTCTCTGTGGACCCTCCATTCCACAGCCATCTGAGTCACAGAGCCATGACTTGATGAGCCTTGAGGGACCATCGCTAGGGACCACTGCTCTTCCCTGGTGCAGTGCCTTCCCCAGGGGGCAAAATACCTAAGGACAGTGGGAATCAGAGAGCCGTCTGCCTGTGTCTGCCTGGCGCCCAGCGAGGGGCTCAGAAAGCGGGGGTGGGGTGGGGTGGGGTGGGGGATGGCCCCCCCCCCGGCTCATTCACACTTTGCCTCAGCAGCTCAGGAGCCCTGGCCCCTGACTGAGGATCCACAGCAGAGAAGCAGGACTAGTGGGCAGCCACCAAGGTGGATGGACTCTGGCCCACAGGATTGGTGGGAGGTAGGGGGCAGAGGAGCAGCCTGTCCACGTGCTCAGGATGGTCTCACGTAGCGCCTGTCACCTGGAAGGCAAGGCCTGTGATGTCGGCGTTCTTTGCTCTCAGAGAGGAGACAGGGGACAGCTGGGGTGGAAGAAGGCATCGCGAGGAGTCGGAGCCCTCCCCTGTTGGTCACTGGGCAGCACGCCTTCACCTGGATCCAACCCACGAGCCTCAGGCGAGCACACCATCCCCGGTACGTGCAGCCCCCACACTCTGCAGCTGTGGGACCACCTCGTCCACGTCCACATTTTGGGTTCTGGGTTGCATGTTCTGCACCTTGGATTGCAGGGTCAGCCACCACCCTTTCCAACCCCACAAGCTCAAGGTGCACAGTGGGCTTCTGGCTGGCCCAAACCCCTGCTTCTCCTCCTCTGAGCTTCCAGAGCTGGTACGCCCCTCACAGACAACGGGCTCTCCCCCTGACTCTGGGCACCAATGTCATTTGTGCTGACCTTGCCTCCCCAGGCTTGGCACCCCTGCAGGTGGATGGGCCCTCCGGGGAC
Source organism: Callospermophilus lateralis (assembly GCF_048772815.1). Lineage (NCBI taxonomy): Eukaryota > Metazoa > Chordata > Mammalia > Rodentia > Sciuridae > Callospermophilus > Callospermophilus lateralis. Next base: position 22,848,656 of record NC_135317.1, on the reverse strand, counting down.
CCTTACTTCTTCCCCTTTGCTTTTCCTTCCTGACCATCCACATGACTGGCCATTTCTTCCCCTACCTAGACATGTTTAGACCAGCTGCCACCCAGCTGAGGGTCCGTGTTTCAGACACTCCATCCTGGGGCCGATCGCTCCCCAGCATTGTCACCACAGGAGAGAGGTGCCGGGTGCTTGAAAGCCAGTCTGCCACGCAAGGGTGACACCAGTGGGCACGTGCTCCGGCTGCCTCCTCCTGACATAGGGATGCTTTGGTCAATGTCCAGCTGAGGGATTCTGTGGGACTGAAATGGCTGTTTTTTAATGTGTTGGTCTGCCTGAGGAGCTGTCCCAATGTAACTGTTATCCCAAAAAGTCCACCCTAAAAGTTCTTTAACAGAGAAACATATGGGGGCTGAGACATAGCTCAGTTGGTAGAGTGCCTGCCTCACATGCACAAGGCCCTGGGTTCCATCCTCAGCACCACCAAAAAAGTGAAATATACTTAGCCCGTGACCACACATGGTGCCTGTAGCCAGGCAGGGACTGAAAGTGCTCCAAGGACACTCCACCCTGCCCCTCCTAGCCTGTGAGCTTCCCATCTCTCAAAGTTCTCAGAAAGGTAACACACTGGGTAGAATATTCAAGAACAAAATCTTTAAAACTCAGCTTTATTTGAGCTACCTTATAAGCTTCGTAATATATTCTATCTGTATTTTTAAAATTAAATTTATTTTTAACTGATACATAAAAACAAAATCATGTACACATGCCTGAGAAAACCCAGACACAACGTGACACTTGTGAGATTGTGTGCCCCTGTGGCCTGAGCCACCTTCCTGGGTGCCAACATCAGTGTTCTCTCCCCTTTGTGGATGAGAAAACAGGCGCAGAGTTTCCACAGCTGCCCAGCTGCACGTGCCCACCTGGTGGAGCTTCTACCCAAACAAGGCGGCTCACATTGGGTCTGGATTTTCTCAGACAGTGAAAGCCTGCAAGGCCACAGTCCTGCTGACCGGGCACCCAGGGAGTCCCAGACTGCACCTGCCCCATCCAGTGGTCAGCACTGCAGCAGGACCTGGTCTCCACCCCCCGGAACTGGAAACTGTGAGGACAACAGGCTTTTGCCAAGGACAGTGCTCACGGAAGCCTTCTCGCTTCTGCGGCCTCCATCTGCTCCTGCTCGCCTCAGCCCGTGGCCGGAGCAGCTGGAGCAGGGCTCTTGTGGGTGACACGGCTCCAGGCCTTATTTTCACCATCTCCTTCTTCACCGATGACCATTAAAATAAAATCCTGTGCCAATCTGGAAAGTCCTCCTCCAGCTCCTCGTTCCTAAGTTAGGGCCTACTCTGTGTCTTCAGGGAATATTTCCCTGCTAGCCAAGCAGGGCATTGCCCACAAGAGGAGGTGGGGGGTCAGCTCCTAATCAAAGTCCATATATTGAAAAGGCACTCGTCTCTAACCCAGTACATGGTCACTGTCTGTGTCCAGTTCAGCAATTAAGTATGGCAATTTAATTTTTTTGTGCTTAATCAGTTTATTCATCTTTATCGGTTCTTTTTAGTCATGCATAACATTTGAACTCACTGGAACATAATCATAAAATCATGGAATGGATTTTACTTTGATTCAGTCCGCAGTACTTTCCCTCTCTGTCTCTTCCTCCCACCTCTGTCCCCTTCCTGGACTCTGCTCATCTTCTGCCGTGTGTTTACAGTTTTAAAGTCAGTGTCCAGTGCCGCAGTCTGCCTGGGCATGAATATCCGAGCTGCCACAAACCTTGTAGGTTCAAACAGCAACTACTTTATTTCAACTCTTACCAGCACTGCACGCGTGCTTTTCCACCAACGCCACCCACATGGCCTTCTCCCGGGACACACCACACACCAACCGGAAATCCCTCCTCCGGAAATCCCTCCTCTGGCACTTCCCCAACCAATGGGAACTCTCCGGGAATCCCTGCAAGAACTCCAAAGTAGCAGGTGCCCGAGGCAGCAAGAGCCACCCCATTGCCCGACAGTAAAGGTCAAATATACAATACAATCAATCCAGCATCACAGCAATTATATATAGCTTAACTCAAATCATCATCTCAATGGTTTCCTGGTGTCACCTTTCAAACATTCCCTCTGGCAAATGCCAGGAGTCATTCTGACCAGCCATGGCTCTCAACATCTCCCCCCTTCTGTTTAATTAAACAACAAGCAATGAGGCTTAGGGACCCTGCCTGGTAGGTTGTCCAATACTACATATGATCCTTACCTGTCATCGAATGAGCTGACCTCAAGGCGTCAGCCTCCTGTCTTAGGTTGGTACCACTGCAATTGGATCATACCCGTCACTGACTACCGGTCCAGCATACAGTCATACTTGTGGATAGGCCTTTGCACCAGTGGGGGGGGGTGAGGTTCTTTGCCTCACCTCTGTTGGCCCCCAATTTTAGACCGTCACTAGCAGAAGGGAGGAGGATACAGAAATGCCAGGACACCAAGCCAATTGACAGCTCCTTTGGAAAAATGGTACCACCGGTGACACCATCAGCAAAGATACTCCAGCACTACCACAATTTGTTGCACCAACAGATAGTTCACAATGCATACAAGTGATACATAGTCCAGGCAAGTTCTGCAAGCAGTTCAAAGCGGAGGAATCTATTAATATGTCCATTTCCTCCCAAAGTAAATCGACTCCTTGATTGAGCATTACTTGTTGAGTTATTATTCATTGATGCATCAGTTTATATAGTTTGTTGTGATAAATATCCAGAAGCTGTAGTTTGGTTTTATCTTTGTCTTCACCGGCACTGGGATGAAGATAGGAATTCTGGCAATGATGGCTAAAAAAAAATTATGTAACATTCCAACAGGCACTAAAAGAAAGCAATTTTCTAAACAATTTATTATCCTGAATAGAATTAGATATAATGAAAAGGAAAGGTGAAAGTAAACAAACAGATCTGTTAACCTCCTTATTTGTTCACATATTAAAACAATCCTCAACAGCTGTTTACCCAATTTAAATTAAACCATTTAAATCACGTGAATAATAAAAATATTTGGATCCATTTTTTCATGAGCACTCTTCATATATGATATATGGACATACGCACATACAGACATACAACACAAAACACAAGTGTGCACACATAACATACAACACATAAGACAACACAAAACACAAGTGTGTACACATAACATGCAACACATAAGACAATAGTAAAGGCCTTGTAGCTTTACACAGATGAAATCTCCATTGCAATGTTTAAAAACTCCACAGTCAAAAAATAGAACTGATCAGAAAATCATTAACCTAGGTCTGTATGAGCTCAAAAAATAAAATAGAACTTCATGGCATGGGAAAAGGCAATAATAAAATAGATATTGAAAAAGTCATCCTGGTTACCACCTGGGTTTGATTCTTCTCTGGATATCCCATCCTTTTTCCTGTAACTTCCATAATGGGTCTGACATACCCACAAGCAAGCCCCAGGTTTTTTACATTTGAAATAGGCTTTAATGGTGTTCATTATTCATTAGCCTCCAGGTGTGGGAGAACCACTGTTGCAGATGTAAGAATAGCCAAGTTGGAGCTCTGGATATCAGCAGTTATGGATTTGAGTCAAATCATCTTCTTTTTGGACTGTAGAAATCACTTTGGTTAGTCTCTCTGGAATCCAAATCGGCTGCTGTTCTCCTTGTGGAAACACACAAACAGAACTCCGACTCCAGACAATCACTGGGTCAGGACCTTTCCATTGTCCTGTTAGAATATCCTTCCAAAGTACCTTGGGTTTATGTACATGTTTTGGACACATATGCCTTTCCACAGCACTAAGCCCTGATGAATCCAAATTTAAAAAGGTTAGAGTAAAAAGGGTTATTTTAAGTTTATCTTTGGGGGATATATACCCCTTTTCCAATTCCCTATTTTTGCTTTAATAAGTACATTTTAATAGTTTGATGAGCTCTTTCAACTATGCCTTGTCCCTGTGGGAAGGCGAGAGAATGGGTGACCATTTCAAAAAACAATGTGTTTTTGTTTTGATTTGTTTTGTTTTTGTTTCAAGCTGCCTATCCCTAGAACTTTCTCAGGCAAACTGGGAAAAATGGTTGGCTCAAGGTTTGAAGTTGTTCGGCCCTGAGGAAGAGAAAATTGATACAACGATTTTTTGTTTCGTTTTGCTTCGGTTTTGTTTTATCTGTTTGAGTTGCGTTATCCTCGTAGCAGAAATGTGGGGTCAGAAATTAGCAAAAAACTAACTGAAAGAATGCTAAGTAAATTGTTAGAGGAAGGAGGCACCCAGTAAAACCAAAAAGAGTCAGGGCATATGTTGATACAATACAAAAATGCAGCCCATGGCTTTTTAAGGAGGAGTTGTTGACTATATCACAATGGGACCATCATGGTGAAGATTGAAGGGACAGGGAAAAGAAAAACCCAGGAACTCTGCCAGGTGGCATATTGCCATCGTGGGTGATGATACGATTTTGTTTGCCTAGTCCAAACCTTTCAGTTCAGATTATGGTAGAAGACATATTAGATCAGGAAAAAGAGGAGACCTCTCGAGATAGTCAGAAAGGGGAAGAAAGTTTAGAGCAGAAAAAGCCATCAGGGGAAAAGTTACAACAGGAGGCTGCTACTAACAGTTTTATTTTTTGTCTGTGAAGTTTTTAAACATTGCAATGGAGATTTCACCTGTGTAAAGCTACAAGGCCTTTACTATTGTCTTATGTGTTGTATGTTATGTGTGCACACTTGTGTTTTGTGCTGTATGTCTGTGTGTGCATATGTCCATATTTCATAAATGAGGAGCACTCATGAAAAAATGGATCCTAATATTTTTATTATTCATGTGATTTAAATGGTTTAATTAAAATTGGGTAAACAGCTGTTGAGGATTGCTTTAATATGTGAACAAACAAGGAGGTTAACAGATCTGTTTGTTTACTTTCACCTTTCCTTTTCATTATATTTAATAATTCTGTTCAGGATAATGTAAATTGTTCAGAAAATTGTTTTCTTAGTGCCTGTTGGAATGTTACATATTTTTTTTAGCCATCATTGCCAGAATTCCTATCTTCATCCCAGTGCCAGTGAAGACATAGATAAAACCAAACTACAGCTTCTTTAATAGCTATCATAACAAACTGTATAAACTGATGCATCAGTGAATAATAACTCAACAAGTGATGCTCAATCAAGGAGTCGATTTACTTTGGGAGGAAATGGACATATTGATAGATTCCTCTGCTTTGAACTGCTTGCAGAACTTGCCTGGACTATGTATCACTTTTATGCATTGTGAACTATCTGTTGGTGCAGCGAATTGTGGTAGTGCTGGAGTATCTTTGCTGATGGTGTCACCGGTGGTACAATTTTTCACAGGAGCCGTCAATTGGCTTAGTGTTGTGGCATTTCTGTATCCTCCTCCCTTCTGATAGTGATGGTCTAAAATTTGGGGGCCAACAGAGGTGAGGCAAAGAACCTCACCCCCCCACTGGTGCAAAGGCCTATCCACAAGTATGACTGTATGCTGGACCGGTAGTCAGTGATGGGAATGATCCAATTGCAGTGGTACCAACCTAAGACAGGAGGCTGACACCTTGAGGTCAGCTCATCCGATGAACGGTAAGGGCCATATGTAGTATTGGACAGCCTACCAGGCAGGGTCCCTAAGCCACATGCTTGGTGCTTAATTAAACAGAAGGGGGGAGATGCTAAGAGCCATAGTGGAGTCGGAATGAGGCATGGCATTTTTGGTTGAAAGGTGATGCCAGCAAGCCATTGAGATGATGATGATCATGTTAAGATCTGCATTCAATTGGATATTAGACCCCTGCTCCCCGAGAGTTCCCATTGGTTGGGGAAGTGCCAGAGGAGGGATCTCCGGAGGAGGGATTTCCAGTTGGTGTGGTGTGTCCCGGGAGAAGGCCACATGCTTGACATTCGCGGGAGTTTGGGAAATAAAGTTTGTTCCTGCTTGAGTGGCTCGTGATTTTGTGCCCAGCCAGACTGCGGCAAGGAAGGCTGGCAGCATGCTCTGCAGAGGGTCCTGTTTCCAACCATGGAGCCACCCAGTGACTGTAGCGACCCATCCTTCAGCAGCCGCCCCAGGGAGAAGGGGCCCAGGGCCCTGGCTGGCCTCTGCTCTCCTCAACCCACCTCACAGAGTGAAGGGTCACATGCTCAGGGAATGGAGCAGTGCAGTGGCTTTTCCATGCCCGTCAGGGACAGCCGGCCTCTGGCTCCCCACTGCCTGCGCTCTGCAGTTGCCCTGACTCCCTCCCCTCCCCGGCCTCCCTCTGTTCTCACCGATCCTCGATTTCCTTAAGGCCCCCTCCTGACCCCACATGCACTCAGGTACAGTCTGCCCGCGTGTGGGGATGCACCACCCCTCAAGGTGAGTTTTATATGTGTGCCAGTCCTCAGGTTCTGTGGGTTCTGCAGCTGAGGTTGAACCAACTGCAGAGTGGAAATAATTTTAGAAATTGCATCTGTTCTGAAAAAATATAGACTTTTCTCTTGCCGTTTCCTAAGTAACATAGCACCTGTGATGTAATTCATATTGTAAATAACCCAGAGATGATTTAAAGCACATGGAGGGTGTGTGTAGGTCACATGCAACCGCTGTGCCATTTTATTGAAGGGACTTGAGCATCTGTGGTTTGTTTGGTCTTCAAGGGGTCCTGGGCCCATCCCCTGTGGGTCTGAATGAGTTGGTTGGGTTTTCATCACTATGGTAAACCCTGAGGCCTATCGAGAGGAAAGGCCTATTCTGCTCACAGTTCACAGGCGTTGGCCTGCGGTCTGCCGGCTCCGTGCTTTGGGGCCTGTGACCAGGCAGCCCCAGCATGTAGCAGCACTTGGCAGACCCCTCGCCACCTCTCAGGAGGTGAAAGAGGAAGAGCACACGGGGACCAGGCCCTCCCAGAGGCCCTCTCCCAGGGTTCTACCCCCCACCCAGGGCATCACCCCATCTTCAACACAAGCACCGAGAGACAACTGAGTGATCAGAGTGCACATCCTGTGTGTGCAGAGTTCAAAGGTAGACCTGGCTTTTTGCAAACCAGTAGGAAATGTTGTTTTCATAAGCTAATTTCTAAGGGCCCAGCATGGCTACCCCACATGGAGCGCACTGACTCCAGAACTTACCACCTGTCAAACAGCTGGAAGGCACTTTGTTATGCGGAGCAGGGTTTTGTCTTGTTGGCTTTAATGGTAATTCCTAGTATAAGGTGATTAAAAAAAAAAGTCCAGTTTTTTCAGCCAAACCTAAAGTGGGTTTCCAACCATGGGTCTGTTTGGACAGTTGTGTGACAAATGTCCTCGTCTTGGCTTGACATTTATTTGAAAAGAACAGGCAGGCCTCCATCCAGCGAAATTGCAGTAGAATTTTTTCCCCTTGAAAACTCAAGATAGCACATTATTTTTGAGTTATTTTAAATGGCATTACCAAAGTTCTGAAGATTATAATCATGTATGCACCGTGTATTTTAAGGTCAAAATAATTGCTGGCACCAAAACATTATATTTCATGTCCTCCTTCACATAAAAACACGTGTATGTACTGAAAAAAATGAATAAGCATATATCTTATGATGAGATTTTCAAGAAATTATTTCTTTCTTGTTTTGGGGTGGGATTCTACATGTTAGGGTAAAAATTGGTTGAATAGCAATTGCTTTTGTGTCTTCCGGGCATCCTGCAAAACAATAGAAAAGGTGACTGGACTTTGTTCTTAAACCAGGAGGAAGAGTGGAGAGTCTCAAGAGGTGGCCCACTTCCCAGGCAGCCTGGGGCCAGGATGACAGCACTGCTCCAGCCCTGAGCAGCCTCCCAGGGGCCCCCTGGCTGTGGCCATGTGGCCTGACAAGGGCACAGAACTGAGGGGAACGGGTCAGGCTGAGTGTGGTGGTTCTGGGGCATAAGCAAGGCTGGAGTTGGTAGCAGAGCTGGAGGGACTGGGCAGGAAGCTGCCTGGCCTGCCATCTCTACCTGCCACCCAGGTACATGGTGGAACTGCTTCCTGGTGGCAGAGGGTGCCATGGGGGGGTGCCTGGAAGTGGTTTGTGAGCCCCATCTGACTAGCGCAGTTCTGACCACTGTCCCTAAGCAGAGACTAGAATGTCTTTCCCTTTACAAGTTCTAGGGTTCTCCTAAAGTCCTGGGGCTCTCCGGGGTCATCTGGGGCAGCTAACATGACATTAGCTTCTGTCTCTGTTTTAGCCAACACTGTCACCGGGTTTCACGCACAGCGGTGGGTCTGTGGGTGGCTCCACTTCCCATCCAGGATGACGCTCCCAGTCTCATCCTTGACCTTGACCCTCCCCGTGGCGTACTTGGTCTCCTGGCAGCCATTGCAGTACACAGTCTTGACGGTGCCATCGGGGAACTCCCTCCTCTTGAACTGGGCTGTGTGGATTTCTTTCTGCCCGTTGCTGAACAGGATGGTTTTGTCGCCATTCCTGGTAGAGGAGAAACACCCCGGTAAGCTGGGAAGTGCCCTAGCCAAGGCCACAAGTGTGGTACCCGCAGGAGAGTGGTGGCAGACAGGGTCTGGACTCCTGGCTTCCTCCTCCAGGCCCTGGAGGCCAGGACACAGAGGCACAGGAAGATGCCAGGGGCCTGGGGCACTGACAGGAAGGTGGGGAGTGACGGGATGGGCCACGATGCAGGGGGGCAGATCTGTGGGCAGAGAGCCTGAGACCTGGGCTGACAGCCTGGGAGGGAGGTGAGAGGTGTTCACCCAGGGAGTATGGTGAGCACCAAGAAAAGTGCCCCAGGTGATGGGAGATGTCCACTGCAGCAGACCAAGAGAACCAACAGGAGAACAGCAGGACTCCTGCAGCCTTGTGGACGCCAGGTGGAGGACAGGGAAGAGTTAGGCCACTGGGTGGACAGGCCTCGTCTCTGCTCTCCACATACACCAACACCCAGAGAGCAGACCCCAGCTGCACGGCCTCGGTACCCAAACTGCTCATTTCCACGTGCTCTACACTAGACCTGGGCTGATGGACACTTGCACCTGGGACTGGAACTGTCCTGTGATCACAATTCAAGCATGGCAGCTTCCAGGAATTAAATACAGTCCTGTGTCACTAACAATGGAGACATGTTCTGAGCAGTGTGTCGCTAGGAGGTTTAGACACCAACACACAAAGCTAGGGCATCCCTGGGCGCTGCAGTCCCATGAGACCATTGCAGACAACATCATTATGTGGCACGGGACTGACCCTGAAAATTCCAGTTCAACATTTATTCTCTATGAAGGGATTTGATCAAGGTCACAGGCAATTTCTAGGGCCAAGGACTTGATTTTTCTACTGTTGCATTTAAATAAACACTTAAATTTTGCCAAAACCCTAAACTAACATGAAGACACTGTTGAATACACAAATCAAAGACTGGGGGTGCTTTGGATTCACATGGCCTGACATGATCCTGACCTTTTCACGATGACCACTGTCCCATCTGGAAACACGATCTCCTCACGCCCACCCTTGAGCTGCGTCACTGTCCCATCAGGAAACACAGTTTCTTTGGAGCCATCAGGGTGGAATTTTTCTGCAGAATACATTTTTTAAAAATGCATGTTACCTTGAATGTATTCAGAAACCATGTTACATGTAAATGATCTTTATACAAGGTATTGTTGAGGTTCATAGAAAAGATACTATTTCCTAATTATAGGTGTTGATAACTAGGGTCGGCAGATATACTACAAAATGCCCATTAAATTTGAATTTTAGATAACTGAATAACTTTTAGCATAAGTAGAACGGCTTGAGTTATCTTTTTTGATTTTATGGCGATGTGGAAGTGATCCTCCTTCACGTACAAGCTGCGTGTGAATTCTGAGTCTTGCTCTTTCTGCAGGCCAGCTGTGCACAGCACGGCCCTCTCCCCGTGCTGGGCAGAGGCAGGGGCTGCAGCTGCCAGTCAGCCTGGCCCCGGGGCTACATCTGGTGCCCCTACTCATGAAAACAGTTCAAGGACTTAAATATCATATGGGAATAATCAAGACTCTTCCCCTGACACCCCCATGGTGGGAGCATGCTTGTCAAGTTCTCCGTTGTAGCCGGGGCGTGAACAATGGGCACACGTATGCTGGCCCTTCAGCACAGTATCTTCCTAAACCAGGACCTTCCCGGGTCACTCGGCGGCTCAAATCTATTTGACAGTGACTCATTTGCTATGGTCTGGATGTTTGGGTCTCCTCAAAATTCATGTGTTGAAACCCTCCCCCTCAGTGACAGTGTAGGAGGTGGGGTCTTTGGGGAGGATTTGATTTTGAGGAGTCCTCAGGAAGGATTAATGCCCTTAGAAGAGTGACCACAGAATGACCTCCCCTCCACGGGAAGCACAGACACCAGCCCTTGAACCTGTGGGCTGTGGTCACACACTCGCAGCCTCCAGAGCTGTGAGCAATGCGTTTCCTGGTCGTCAGCCCCTGGGTGAGGGTTGCAACCACCCAAGGGCACCAAGACACCTCCATGCAGGACTAGGACCAGCTTCCAGACCGACTCTGCGGACCACTCCAGCACTTTCTACGCATGTTGGAGCATCGTGCTCCAGGCAGAGTGATCGCCCCAGTCTCACCCCAACACAAAATTCAGATTCTCCCAACTGTGCTCAGATAAGCCTCCTTTACACACACGCACCAGGGGAAAGAAAGACCAAGGAACGCGACAAAATGTTAGAACCAGTGACTCCCAGCACGGGACACGCAGGAGACCTCCGTGCCTTCCTGGAAACTTTCTGTAACTTTGAAATTACATTAAAGTGAACAGATAAAAAGAGTAAAAAAAAAATCTAAAGTAAGCCTAAAGCAAAGAAGTGGAACCACAGAGAGTTGGATCTTGTACTAGAGTGTTGGAGGCCACGCCCCTCTCAGCACGCCTGCGTTTGAAATAGTGCAATCCAGAGGAAATGGTATTGTGTGACCATGCTTCCGAATACAGCATATGCACTAATTACCAATAGGAAAAAATTAAATTAACAAAATTAAAATATTATGGGCGATTACATAAAGATCATCTTCCAGTATCACATATATTTGGTATCCTTCTGACCCACACTCTCTGAAATGTTGAGCCCCAGAGGTTTCTCTGCCCACCCACTCAGTATTTCTACAGAACACTAGCTGGGCTCTACAGACCCAATCTGGTTTGGTTATCCATGTTTCCTAGACAGAAAAAAGCAACATCAATTGTAAGGAAACTAGCCCAGGAATGAGCTGGAGCCCAGTGCAGGCTATTTTTTTTAACCAAATGTAAAATGCTTTTGTGGCTTAAAGTCATGCAAACAGAACAACATGCCTTCTCTTTTTTTTTTTTCCAATTTTTTATGAGCTCTAAACAGTTATACATGACAGTAGGAAGTTCTTCGATTCACTGTACACAAATAAAGCAGAAAACAACCCAATCAATAAATGGGCCAAGGAGCTGAACAGACTCTTCTCAGAAGAGGATCTACAATCAATCAACAAATATATAAAAAAAAAATGTTCAACTTCTCTAGTAATAGAGAAATGCAAATCAAAACTTATCTAAGAGTTCATCTCACTCCAGACAGAATGGCAATCATCAAGAATACAAGCACCAATAAGTGTTGGTGAGGATGTGGGGAAAGGGCACACTCACACACTGCTGGTGGGGCTGCAGATTGGTGCAGCCAATATGGACAGCAGGATGGAGAGTCCTTAGAAAACTTGGAATGGAACAATGCGCCTTCTTAAACAAACACACTGGTGCACGGTCACCTGGTGAGCTGCTGCTGAGGACCTGTCTCCACAGCCCCTTCCCTGGGGACTGGAAACTGGCTCTGAAAGCAGTTTCAGGGCCGTCTGCAGAGCCTGGGAGGGTATTTGGTGGGACTGGGTAGGCAGGATCATGCACCCACAGATGAGCGCAGTGCGGGACGATTTTCAAACCAACCTTGAAGCAGGAAGTTTTGCTTTTCCTGAGCCAAGAGGCCTGTTCAGCCATTCCTGTTACTGCAAATCAGGAAGAAAAGTACACACATACAGAATCCAGAGGGCATTTGTCACAAAGAATGCTGGCAGCTGGGCAGAGAACGTCAGAGGGAGGCTGCAGAGAGAGTGGCATTCACCCAAGTTCACTACCAAGTTCATATGGCATTAGCTGCAAAGCATTTTCCCCCCGCGTGTTGGGCTGCAAGCTTCCTGGGCTTCCTTGGCATTACAAGTGACAAAACTCACTGAAAATGCAAACCCCAGCCACTGCAGAGGGTGGGAAAGAAGGCAGCGCTCACAGTGAGGGTCTGGCAGGCAGGAAGCCGGCCTTGCCGCCCCAGACCTGGGAGGAGAACACGGGACCCCCAGTGCTCAGGATCAGCTTGGACGTGGACAGTAAGAATGACCCAAAGAGAGTGCCACCCCAGTGCCACACCTAGAAAGTCACATCAGACCTGATTCACAGGTAGTTTTGCTGGTAATCAAGTGACCCCTTTGTTGGACTTTCGAGGGCCCTCATCAGAAGTCAACAACAGGCCTCCCTGGTTATTGAGCCCTATGGATTTTCCCAAACCTCGTGCCAGGGAGCGTGTTAACACACAGTCCCTGAGAAGAGGCACCCTGGCATGTTCAGCATGCATGGGGCAACATGATAGTGCCTTGCGTCCCTCGCCAAGAGGTGCTGACCCACAGACTATTAAAGACCCTAAGAACCTCAGGAAGATCAGCCTCACATGATCCATCACTTCCCAGATAAATTTGTCAAGCCACAGAACACGTGTGCTGTTGCTGTCCACAGACTGAGAATGATTTGGGGAAATATGGATGTAGATTACCCATCACTGTCACGCCACCACCTGGGGACCAGTACACGGCCCCTTGTAGAGACTTGTGCTGTCAGACCATCACCACCAACAACACCTTACCTGTTTGCAACCAGTGGTGTGTCAGACACTGCTGAGCACCTGCAGAACCCTCAGGAGCCCTGGGGTGCACTGAGTGAACCCCCATGGAGCCCTGGGGTATCTGAGTGAACCCCCAAGAGCCCTGGGGTACCCCAAGGAAACCCACCACAGAGCCCTGGGGTGCCCCGAGTGAACTGGCTCATGGGGGCCTCAGCAATGGCCCATGGACTGGTCCTCTGACTCACTCGCTCTCCAGGATGAAATGGAGGCAGAGGCGGTGACCTTCCCCGGGTCACCCAGAGGGGCTCACGGTGGTCCTAACGGCAGAGCCTTGGGTCGGCTCTCTGAATCTATCTCCCGCACGGTGCTGCCCTGTCGGATCAACTGTCCCCACCAATGCTGCTACAGCAAAAAAAGCCGCATGCTCTTGTGTGCAAAGTCTGATGTTACATTTTTGTTTTTATTTTGCTTTACAATTATATGGCTAGACTTCTTAAAATAGAATAAGAAAACTAAGGAATGAAATCCAGACCAAAATATTTATTTTCCAGAAATCACGCCACCTGCTTGATTAAGGAGACTTCATAGGAACAGCCACAAGGGCTCCACCTACTGGTCAGAATGTGTCTGACCCCAGCCCTCCCGGCCGCCCCCTGAGGACGAGCTACCAGCCTGTGGGTTTCCCACAGTGGGGCCGAGCGCGTGGCTTTCTGTGTTAAAAGGGGCCCAGCAGCTTCCTCTCAGGGAAATGTCCACTGAAGGGCCTGCCCCACCTCCTGATCTAAACGCCGGCCTTTGTTTTGGGATCTGGGCACTCCCTAGTGCCCCTGCTTGCTGGCACTGGGCTGGCAGAGGTCAGTGTGGGGAAAGGGACTGCTGGCTGGCCCCTTCCACTGCTTGGCCACTTGGGGAGACAGCTGGTCTGTCACCAGGAGGCCACTCACTGCCCTGGCACCACCTTTCAGCCCACTAGGCACTCAGCGTCCACACGGAGATGCCACCGAGGAAGACGGCGACCCTGGGACTCTCCCGCGTGGTGACAACCACAGGCACATGAAGAGGTCAGGAAGAACCCATCTTTATTAAGACTCCCAGAGAGCGCAAACCCCAGCCAGGTCCTGGAGGGCGGCGGCGAGTTGATGGTGTTGTTAGCACTGAGTGTCCTCTGGGAGGGAGACTATCGGCCAGTTTGCACCCCCAGAGAGCTGAGTTCTGGGAGAGGACATCCACATCACTAGTTTTAAAAGTAGAGATTCAAATGAGAGTGGAATTAAGTTACAAGGAGGCAAAGCAATCTCACAGAGCAGAAAACGAGTCCCCGAGGTCGGGGTTTCAGGGTCCAGGTGCTTCCACGGAGAACTTGGCGGCTCCAGGCGCGCTGAGGCCGACCACCGGAACCCCGCCCTGCGGCCCCCTGGCGTCACAGCCTCTCATACTCAGCCAGGAAACTCACAGGAAACTGCAGTTGAAACCTGCCCACAGGTGGCCCTTGTGAAGCCACCCAGGACAGGACAGGCACACCTGTGTGCCCACACTGCCGCAGCAGCTCGGAGCCCTTGGGGAAGTCCAGGGAAATGCACGCTGGGTTTTTAATGAAGAAGCTTAAACTTCAGATCACCTGCCTGACGGTTGCATGAGAAGCCACCTGGGCCTCTTGGGGGGCCACGCCACTCACCTGTCTGCTTGTTGGGAAACTGCACAACTTCCACACCGTTGGGGTAGGTCGTGTGTGTCGTCTGAGCTTCCGCGTAGTAATAGATCTGTAAGCACCAGAGAGACCTGCGTTGGGAGGAAGTGTGCACTCACTGCGCCTCTGGATTTCAGCGGGAGGGTGGCCGAGGTTGCCTCCCCACAGTTGCAAGGGCCCAGCACAATGCACAGATCCACACAGCCATGAGTAGAAAGAGGAGCTGTCACCAAGGCCCCAGAAATGGTGACAGTGCCACAGGTTATGGGATGGGGGTAGCTCTCACTCCTGCCCCTCAGAGCTGAAGCCTGTGGCCTCCAGGCCCCAGCACCTGTGGGTGACAGGAGCCACGAGCCACATGCCTTGCGTGGTGAGCTCCCCAGCTCAGGCCAGGGCTGACGCAGCTGGAGGGGCAGATTCGCCCCTGTGTGTTAGATGTCCCCACCCTGTGCCCTGAACTGCCACAGATGGCGAGGTTTCAACAGTCCCGATGCCTGGTGGTTCCAGAGGAGGAGACAGAGCAGAGGGAGCGGGAAGGGCCTCCCACCCCAAAGCAGGGGCCCTCAGCCTTGGTGACGTGGAGGGCCAGAGACAAACAGCAGCCAACTCAGTCACCGGCCTTCACAGCCAGGAGGCAGGAGGAGGACATTTCCCTGCTGGCCCGAGAGTGCAGCCGCCACCTCACCTTAGTCACCTGCGGTAGCAGAGGGGGCACAGGACAGGGCGTTGCCACCCGCTGGAAAATGCAGTGCTGAGACCCCAGGGTGGCTTTGCCCCTAACTTTGGTGGCGTTCTTCTCCTGCGGATGCTGCGTCCAAACGCCAGGCAGGGTCAGGGAACGCTCCTTTCTCCACACTGCTCTAAGTCTCCCCTGTTCCCTGGAAGACGTGGCTGGGGACATGGAGCCCAGAGGCTCCCTGGTGAGTGGAAGCCCAGGCGCCTCCTTCCCAGGCCTGCTCTGGGGTCCCGCTGTCTCCTGCAATCCTGTCCTCATCTCAGGGACCTTAGATTGGTCACCCTCTCTGCACGTCTCCACCCCAAGTCTGGCTACCTGTTACTCTAGGGCAAGGGGAACCCGGGGCTGTGGTCGGTGAGGACAGGGACGCCACCTCCCGCTGCTCCTGGCCAGGACGTGACAGAAACCCCCCTCGGTGCCTCTCCAGGCCCACATTGCCCAGCTCAAACAGGGGACATAGGCTCACAGCAGGACAATGCGGGGGCTGGCAGAAGACAGTCCACACCCAGGGGCTGACACCACCCCAGGAAGAGCCAGAAGCCTCAACAGGGGCCAAATTCAAGCAGCACAAGCAACTTGCTTCTCATAAAAATGTGAAGCAGGGACAGTGGCGCAGAGGAGGCTGCGTCACTAGCCTGAAGCCTGGTGGAATGGGAGCTGACTGTCCAGACCAGTTTAGCAACAATGGTCGCCTGTTCTCCGCCTGCAGACCCTCCCCTGGTCCCCAGGCCTGACTCTCCAGGACAGAGCGCCAGCTTCCCGGGTTGCTCAGCCTGCTCCTCCTGGCGGTCTCCACCCTGGAGACCCTTCTCCACACCTGCCGGCCCGGCTTCCCCACCCAGGCTCCGCGGACAGAGCTGACCCAGGGTTTCAAGGCTCCCCAGCCCAGGCAGGGCCCAGGTCTGTGATCTCCTGCTTTCCTCCACATTCAGTCACGGCCGTCACCACTCAGAGCCATGGTGACCGGATGTCAGGGACGGAGCCCTGGAGAAGCACAAGAGCCGGCGGGGGTCTCCCCACCTCACCTCTGCCGACAGTGCGGCTGGGTGATTCTCCTGGGCTCTGGGGAGGTCCAGCAGCATCCCTGGCCCCCACCGCTAGATGCCAGCAGCATCCCTGCCACCCCCAGTATTGACAGCCAAAAGGTCCCCAGACACAGCACGTGTGGAGGGTCACCCCACTTGAGAACCGATGCAGAAAGGGAAAGCTGCCCAGAAGGCACGGCTGGTCTGACAGGGCTTCCTGCCCCCCAGTGGGGTGGCTGCAGCCCAGCACCTCTTCCTCAGCTGTGTGAGAGCTGGGCCAGGGGGAGGACCGAGCCAGCCCTCTGGCCACCTGACCTCTAGCCTGCACTGGCCCTGCTCCTGCTACCTGAGGGTGTGCTGAGGTGACACTCCAGCTCCAACTCACTCACCAGCGTCTGTGCCCTTGTGTTTCCAGACAGTACCGTGGGGGCCGCTGAGGAACACTTTTGTCTATTTAATCTTCAAAACCATCTAAGTTAGGTCTTAATTAGAAGCCACGTTGACAGAGCCTTAAAAACACCGCTAAATGAGCACTGGGAACGGGGTGGGTGCTGGTGAGCAGCACCCAGGTGGAAATAAGAGGTCTCAGGTCATGGGGGCTCTCACTGGTCAGGTGCCCACAGCCGCAGAGCGGCCCACAGCTGCGGAGCAGCGGGTCTGACTGCAGAGCCATGGCCTGCCCTTTCCTTCTCTCGTCCCCAACACCCAGGGAATAAAGGGCACCCATGTCCAAAACGCTTGCTAATAATCGGGCTGATTTGAGTTAAGAAAGCACAAGACACACACCACTGTCTGATCTGGCTTCACCTTCTTCACATCACCATTATAAAACCTGGTGGTGATGGTCTTCCTGTCTGCGCTGATCTCCTTCTTGGTGCCATTGGGGAAGGTGACGATTGTGCGGCCGTCACTGAGTGTCTGTTCCACCTTCACAGAAGCACAGCAGGTCCAGAATTAGAACCTGCAGTCACCATCAGGTGGCCCCATCGCTTTTCCTTCCATTCAAAACCCCCACACATCCACTGCCCACTGGGCATTTCCCCAACACTCGCCCTGTCCGTCAGTCCCAAACCCCTTCCCTGAATTGGGCTGTGAATAATAAATACTAGGGCTTGCTCTGCGGCCTGCTCTCATGAGGTCACGTGCCTTGCCCTCCACTCACATGGTGTGACACCGTGCTTGGTGGGGCTCAGGGCTGTGCCAACTGCGGGATGGCCACGTAACACACCCTCCACACAAGTGAGTTTCCTTCCCATGCCATCCTGCCGACCCCCATGCTGATTCCAAAGAAGAATCGGTAAATCGGTAGTTTCCTAGGCATGGTACTAGGCCACTGTCTCTAAGTGTTGAAATTCAGGCACGAGCATCTTTGTCCTCAGATGGAAACTCCTACTCACTGGATGATCGGCATGAGGGAGAAGGCCACCCAATAGGGCCTGCAGACTTGACTCATGGCATTTCTGATCATGCCGCTTGGTAACCCTCAGTATAGCTCAACTACCTCTGAAAGGCCTCCTGGGACCCCCAGGAAACCTGCTGCGGGGCTCCACCCCGTGGGAGGCGTGAACCAGGACATTGGGTGCCCAGGGCAGCCCGGAGGGAGTGGAGCAGGAGGGCACGGTTCAGAACTAGAAGGCCAGCTCTCCACCAGCAGGGCAACCACAGCAACGTCAAAGGGCCAGCTGCCTCCAGGTACAGAGAAGCCTGTGTGATTCCGAGGTCTCCATGCGTCAGCGACAGGCACGGCAGCCCCTCAGCCTGCAGGGTTTCGGTCAGTGCTAGACACAGGCACAGCAGCCGAGAGGACTGATGGAGCTGGAGACGGCCCCTGCCCTGGTGGCCTTGTGCTCATGGCACTGCATGTGAGGACGGTGGCACTGGCCTGTGTGGTTGCTGTGCTGGACGTTGCCTCACTGTTGTAGAAGGGTCTCCTTGCACTTAGAGAAGAGCCCACTGTCACACACCTGCTGTCCCCAGGTCCTGGCGGCATCAGGTGCTAGACGGAGCCCAGTGGGTGGGTGTGCGCTGCCATGAGCACCCTGAGGATAAGGACTGGCCAAGCGGCCCGGAGAAGACGTCACTGCCACCAAGTGATACGTGATTGTGTAGTTCTTTGCATTATACAAAAAATCAACTAAACAGAAGAATTGAGCACCTCCAGTGTAGGACGCACAGGACACAGTGGCAGAGATCAGAAGTAGCAAGCACGGGACAGCAGCAGGTGGTGGGGAGCCAGGGACAAGACAGCAGTCACCCAGTGTAGGGAGGAGTGGTGCGTGCTGGGCTGGAGGGGTGGCCCTGCCTCTTGCATGTCCGCCTTTATGTTTCCTAGTGCTGAGTCACGCACACCAGCCATGTCACCCTCTTGGGGCCTGAGCTACTGAGATGGCAGGACGAGGCACGCCAGTGGACTCTGGTCCCTGAGGCCCCCGAGCGAGCACGGTGCCAGAGAGGGGCTCTCAGTGACTCAGGCTCACGGCACCAGCACTCCCTGACCAGCCCACCAAACATTGTGTCCACTTGCAAGAGCAAATTCCACGTTTCTTTAGGCCAGAAGACATTCAAAGAAGTCAGAAGGAGGAAGACCCTGTTCCTAACAGGGCCAGGAGAGAGGCTCCGACCGCGTGGTACTGGGCTGACCAAGGAGCGGGTGGGCACCACTCCAAGGCTCTCTGCAGAGCCTACAGACTGCCATGCGGCCACGCAGCTCTCTCCTCTTGTGGCCCTTCTGGGGTCAACAACAATGTCCCTGAAAATGGATCCTTCTGGAATACAGGCAGCCCCCAAGGTGAGGATGTGGGCGCAGGAGAGAAGTCTGCTCTCAAGCACATGTGGAGAGCCACTGGCTGTCAGCCTTGCCTGACGCTGCCTGGTGGCCCTCGGGTCAGCCACAGGCCACAGGGATCAGAGCACGGGGTGTGGTTGGGAGCCTGGTGCTGGGACACCCACCTTGCCGTCTGGGTACTGCTTCTCCTCCACTTCCTGCTCTCCTCTCGTGGTGTCCGTGGGGTGTGCTGCTTCTCCAAAAGGTGCTGGCTTTTCAGGAAGACCCTGCAGAAGGAGCAGAGCCAATGTCTCCAGAGCGGCCCAGAAAACCACATCCCACAGCCGATCCTGGAAGGCAGGTCGCCGAGGCCTGGAGCCCAGCCACCCGAACCCTGGACACTGAGACCCAGAGGAAAGCACTGCCCACTGGCTGGACGAAGGCCTCAGAAAGGGGGCTGGAGTGTGGGTTCCGGGCCCCACTCCCGAGCTTCCTCTCCAGGCTCCTACTACAACCTCGCAAGCTCACAGTCTGGATTTGCTCCCTTGGAGAGACTGTTTCATTCTTTTGACATTTCTTATTAAATAAAGCGGAGTGGACCACTAGCTACAGCTCACTGGTAATTTCGCTCTATTTACCTTTGATTCCATTTATTTCCATTGAGAATAGTAGAAAATAATGTAATGAAACTTTGTGTTGGGGAACAACTAAGTCATAAGAACATGGCTCGGGTTCGGACTGTGCTCCCTCCCGTGGGGTCCCTTGTTGGCAAGGCAGGGCCAGCTGGCCTAGGAGGCGTTGGCACGCCGGGCTCCTGCACTCCTGGGGAAGCTGGGACAGCCTCTGGCCACCACCTTCAAGTCCCTGGGACCCAGCGGCTGACTTCAGAGCTGGACTCAACCCACCTACCTGCAGCCCCTGGATGAAAGGCCAAGGATGAGGGAGGCCGCCAGCGTGGCCCGCGATGGGGAGCCCAACTTCCGGAGTATCTGCAGTGAGCAAGGGCACTTCTGAAAGAGCAGAGAAGGTGGGTTTCCAGCCCAGGAGCAGCACTGACCCAGCCTGACTTCACGTCCTGCTGAGCAGAGAGCGCTCTCTTCTCTCCAGAGTGCCACGGTCAGGTCAGGGAGGAGTGGCTGGTCCTCGGAGGTGTGCAGGCTGAGTGCGTTCAGAGCTCAGCCACTGGACACGTGCATCCAGTGCAGCACTGACCAGATTAACCCGAGAGAACCAGCATCTGCCCTGAAGCTGCCTGTGACCAAGAAGGAGGTGGACACAGGAAAACTGGCCTGCTGGATACATGGAAAGAGACCAGGCAGTGGGGAGGAGCTCTGCGGGCTTCCAGGAGAGCAGGGGGCTGTCCAGGAAGGCCCCATTGGCTGAGGCCAGCCTGCAGTTTGAGGGCAGCCTTCACAAGGGTGGAGGGATTCCACAGAAAGAGCAAAGGCACAAACAGTAAGTGGAAGTGGAAGGAGAGCCCCTCGGAGAGCCAGGAGGCCAGGCCTACCTGGACCAGAAGGCAGGAGTCTGTGCTGCCACCCCGGGGGGCCGAGGTGTCAGCCTTGTTCCTGGAGGAACCTGTGGAGGACCAGCAGTGGGCTGTGTGGGGGGAGACGAGGAGGGGGCCAGAGGCATGCAGAGGACCCTGCACAGGGTCAGATGAGCCGTGGCCAGGAGTCAGGGAGCTCCAAGTGCCCTGCATGGCCACGGTGCTTACCCTGGTCCTCTCCGGCCACCGCCTTGGGGCCCTGGAACCCGACAGCAGAGGCGGGCGCTGGTAACTGCCTGCCCCTGGATTTTTGCAGAAGGTGGTGCATATCCTGGGCATGAAGACACAAAGCTGCGAGTCATTCCCCTAGTGCTGGCGGGAGCCCTGGTCCTGCACGCAGCCGTCTCCAGCTGCCAGGGCTCTCCAGCCACAGCCCAACACCCTAAGCATGGCACTGGGCACTGAGAGGGTTTTTTAAATATGGGAAGAAAATACCAGCTACAGAGAATGGTAGAGAATTTTTTTTTAACTCTATTGACTTAGTTCATCTCTCAAGCATGAAGACATGGTTGGAGAAATTCAAGGTTTTTTCTATGAAAAACATAATTATTTTAAATAAAATCACCAGGTCTATGAGTGACCCACAGGTGGACAACTCCTTCCATCTAGCTGGAGGCTCATCTACATCTGAGCTGTGAACACGGCCCCTGTAAAGCAGTGCGGGTTCTCAGGGTCACCTTCCCCACCTGCGGGGGTGCCTCTTCCAGGGGACCAGCGGCAGTCCTGTCTTGCAGACTCCCGTGAGGAGCTCTGGGTCTGTCTTCCTGTGTTGCTGTTTTCTCTGGGTTGGTTCTTCCTAGTTTTATGCTTATTGGCTAAAAGTAAAGGTGGGTATTTTGTGTTAATAGCAATCAGATCATCTGAAAATCTGAGTCAGTTCACGGTGCTGGCTCTCACAGAATCCAGACGATGACAACCCTGTCTTCATGCCTGCACAGTGTACCTCCCCCTCCCACCTTACAGCTGCCCGTGTGACCCTGGAACTTGGGGCCACTGTGGTCCATAGTGTAGGGAAGGGTCGGCACCACAGTGAAAGAAAAGGCTTAGCACTGAGTTCACCAAGGACAAGGTCAGCGAGTGTCGGCCTCTGTGCTGTTCAGAGCTGCAGGCCGTGGGGAGTGTCAGGCACAGGGGTGTGCTGTTCCCACTCAGTGGCCGGTTACCTCCGACACATGCTTGCACACTCGTAGGTAGCCAGCTCAGTGCTCCCGTCTTGCATTCAGTGTGGAAGCACAAGAATCTAAGACAGCGGAAGCCAGGAACCCCATGGGGCCCCTCCTCGGCCTCAGACACGCAAACCCCGCCAGGAACACACCCTTCCCTTCTTCAACAGACACTTGAGAGGAGATTTCAGGCCCTTCTTCAAGGAGGGGTGTCTTCTGTTCCACGCTCACCCTGGGGGGCATGGCAGGAGCACAGGGTCCTGGCCAGCCCCCACAGCCCACAGTCAGGGCCTGGATGGGGACACAGAGATGTGCCCCCGAGGGTGAGGATGGCCCTGGGAAAGGGGAGCGCACGTGCTGGCCACAGACGGTCCCAGGAGCTCTTCAGGTACTTGGATGGTGGTGACTCCGAGCACAGAACCTCGGTGCTGTATGGGATGAGACGGGGCAGGAAGGATGGAGAGCAGGCCCAGGGTCAGCTCACTCTGGACAGCCGTTCCCTCAGCTCACGAAAGTCTCCTGAGGACAGAGCTCTTGACCAAGATCCCTGGGCTTCTTTCCCCCGCAGGGAGCAAATGCCTCCTGATGGAGGGTCTCCTGTTCCATTAACGGGTCCCCACAGGAGACCTGTGGCCAGGGTCAGGATGTCCCCACCTAAATTAGTCCTAGGAGAAAACCATAAGGTCCTCAGCCGCCCAGGTTGGCAGGGCCCATGGCGACGGTGAGGCTCTCCAGCCCACGCCGGGCTTGGCCTCTGCACTCCCCTCTGGTTCTCACGCTGCTCTGCAGGCACCATGGCTGCCCACCCAGCCAGCCCGGGCCCTGCCCCGTGGGGACAGACAGCACAGCCAGCGGCCTCTGTGCTCCCCACCCTGAGACTCGACTTTTGTCTCTATTTCCTTGTGTTGTCCTTTTGTGTCCTAAAACCAGGGATGAACCATGATGTAGCAACCCCACCAAGCCGGGTGCTTTAGTGTCTTCAAACTGGTATTCCTTAAATCTTTGTCAAACTCACGTGTCTACCAATTTACTTGGACTAAGTACTTCTGGGTACATGCTGCAAAGTCCTTCCGTATTTTCTGTCATTGGCCACCTGTCCTGGGACACATGCCCTTTGCATAATGTTGTGCTGCAGTGACAGGCCCTGGAGATCAGACTTCCCAGCCTGTGCCTGTGTGTGAGGGGAGGGAAGCTATGCACGTGCCCTCAGGGATCCCCCAGGGCACAGGCGTCCATCCTTCCCCATCTCCTCGGCTGAGCAGAACAGGGCCCTGGGAATAGCATCAGGCCCCACCACAGACACACACCAAGAGCTGCCTCACCAATGCTGAGCTCAGTTCTTGGGGTCCAGCTTTGGGGGAGTCTCGGTGTCCGTAGACACTGCTCAGCTGTGGTTTGCAGAAGAGCTCAGAGATGAGGTGGACAGTGCCCATCCAGGTGGAGAAGCAGATCAGAACCTCCAGGGTGAGAGGAGTGCGGGTCTGAGCCCCCAGGCACGGCCAGCTGCAGCTGGGAGCCACAGGACTGCTGGCTGGAGCGTGAGGCTCCTCACTTCCTTTGGAGGCTGAGGGCTGAGAAGGCCTGCAGAGGGGATTTCCGGGGGAGCGTCTGCCCTCTGCCTGCTCGGTCCTCCTGCTCCTCCTTCACTGTGAAGGACCTGTGCAGGCAGCCTCTCGGCATCTGTACCCAGAGCACCAAGCCATCTGGACCACCGGAGCAGACGGCGTGGAGGGCTCAAATCCTTAGAGAATTGACTAGAGATGGGCAACAGGCCTGACCGGTCAGTTCATGCAAATGGCCAACAGGCATACGAATGCTCCACACCACCAGTCAGGGAAATGCAAGTCAGAAGCACCGTGAGCCCTCACCAGGCTCCAGTGAGAATGGCCATTGCCAAAAAGACTGAAGGTGACCGCTGGCGAGGAGGTGGAGGAAAGGGGCCCTTGCACTGTTGTGGGAGTGTAAATCAGCACAGCCAGCGTGGAAAACCACACGGAGATTCCCTGAAACACCAGCAGTAGAACCAGCACGTGACCCAGCAATCCCACTGCCAGGCACACGTCCAGAGGAGAGGATCAGTGTGCTGAGGGACACCGGCTCTCCCTGGGTCATCGCAGCTCTAGTCACAGAAGGTCTGAGTGTCCGTCAGCTGAGGGTGGACAGAGAAGGGGCGGGCCATGTGCACTATGGAGCACGCGAGTCGGCCACAGAAGGATGATCCTGTCGTGTACAAGAAGATGGACCTGGAGACACTGTGCCAGGAGAACTAAGCCCAGCTCAGAAGGACAGGCACCGCGAGATCGTAGTTCAAGTGTAAGCTGATGAGGTTGATCTCTTGGAGCTGAGACCCCAGCTGGTCACCTCAGACGAGCTCTAGACATTGTTCAGCCAGACGTGGGGGTGAGTCTGGGGGGGGCGGTCTCGCTGAATGACTGGCACTCCCCTTCCCGTGATCCGAGAGGCTCTGTGGGTCACTTTTGTAGTTACCTGGATATTGCCCGGATCCTGGAAGTAGCAGAATATGTCCTCAGACATAGGCGCGCCGTCCTGCAGCCCCAGGGTCGAATCACTGTCACCTGTCCTTGTAACCCTGCCCCTCCTGGTCTTTTTTGATGGAACTTTCTAAGGACGAGGGTCCCCCCAATAAAAGCCCACTTCCAAACGTGCTCACTCACTCTTGCCAGCCTCTCGTGACTTTCCTCGCTCCCATTTGGGGAGCTTGAGGTCGAGAGCGGAGGAGCCGTCCTGGAGCTTGATTTAAAGGTAAAGTGTGTGTCTGTGTTTTATTTGGGGTCCCAGGAAATTCACACGAGTGACCTTAAGTTCAGCTGCCCGCACTGGTCGGGGGCAGCATGGGTGTGCCGGAGTTAACATGTGCTCTGTCCTCCCGCCAAAAGACAAACTTACAACACGGGGCTGCGTATTAGGGAGTGTCTGAGGACCCTTCACCCTAAAACAGGGTCCTGCCAGACTGCACTTACCAGAGAGCCATTGCTGCCGTTTGAAGTGAGATTCGGGGACTCTGTTCTGCATCTCCCCGCTCCTTCTAAGCTTCTGTTGACACCGCCTCCCGGGCTGGGTCTCTGCTCACCCTCATGCTGTCCCCAACACCGTCAGAGGCACGGAGAACATGAGGTGAGTGTGATGACTGTTCAGCCCTCAAGAAGCCTAGAGTGGAAAGAGACCGTGGGTGGCAGCAGGAGGACGTGGGCAGGACCACTGGACAGGACACAGAGCAGCCGAGGGCACGCAGGAGGGAAAGGGGTCTCTGCGGGGCCTGCCCATGTAACCCAGGAGCCTGGGCTGGGGTCGCCTGGGCTGACCACAGGACACTGCTCTCCGTGACGACCGCATATCTTGCCCGAGAAACTTAGCTTCTTAAAGGCTGAAAGAGAAGATGCAGTTTCCGACCACTTCTGGAATCCAGAGGACGAGTCGATGAGCATTTTAAATGAACTCTGGGGAATTCTGTGGATGAGAAGCACCTGCTTCGGGGCCCATGACCCTGAAACACTTGGCCCCTGCCAGGAAAGGCCACGTCTGCATCGGCCATGTCCACCCAGCTGCCGGCTTAGTGAGCTCCTCTGGCATCTTCCAGACCCTGTTCCTGGCACGGTCCCCACAGACTCCAGTGTGCGCACGGCCGGCGTCTGGACCCTTGCCTCCTCTTTCACCTTTGCTCTGTTGCCTAGGTCTGTTGTTTGCCATGAGAAGACATCGATTGCTTGTTTTACCCACAACTGTCTCTAGATCTGGACTAACGACTCCTCCTAGCAAAGCTCGGAGGGGAAAATCTCACAGGACTTGCCTCAAGCACACCGTCAATGCCCTCCCTGGGCCTGTCCTCCTGGGCGAGAGCAATGCAGGATGGGGATCAGCTGACCCAACTGTGCTGTGTCAGGGAGGCGGGAATCTGGACCATGAAGCAGTTTCATTTGTCCTTTGGCCTGGGACAGGTCAGGGGGCAGAGCAGGATCAGGAGGGATGTAGGAGGGCGGGCAGTGGTGGGGTGGGCTCCCCGCTAGGTGAGCAGCCCCCTTAGTTCCAGTTCTCCAGTGGTCAGCACACCACACTTTAAAAGCGGAAGCATTGTGAGACTCGTGGTGGTGTTTGAGAGCTGAGTGGGCGTGCAGGAGGCCAGGGGACATTGGCTGGACCTCATGAGTGGATTGGCCTCCATGCCGCTGACCAAGCCTCCCTGAAGCAGGGGGTTCAGACAAAGGAGCCCTGGGGTCTGCAGCTTGCCCCAGGCTCGTGCCCCAGGGTGAGCTGGCTGCGGGTCTCTGCTCCTGGTTGTGAATCCTTCCTTCTTCTCCACCTGGGTCGCCGGGCCTGAGGGTAGGGCTGTGCAGCAGCTGATTTAAGCAAGACTCCCATGAAGCCACTTTGTCCCCAGGCACGGTTCTCCCTCCAGGTTAGATGGGACTCCCTTCGCAGTGACCTGGGTGCTGTGAGACCTGCCCTGCACCCTGCTGCAGGATTCCTGCTGAGTGTCTGTGGCTGCGGCCATCTGCCATGGGGCCGGGCTGTCCTCTGTTGGTTAATCCCGTGTGTGCTTCCCCAGGCTCATTTCAGAAAGTCCACCGAGAAGCCCCACGGCTGAGGTGTCCATAGTGGAGATTTACAATAACGACATTTTTGATCTCCTGGCCAAAGAGGGTTCTGGAGCAGTGGTTGGGGTCAAGCGTGACGTCGTGACAACCCAGGAAGGATGCGCAGAGGTCCCGGGTCTGACCTGCACGTGAGTTCAGGACAGAGGTCCCCTGGCCCCCGAGGGACAGTTGCCGCCCAGGTGCCGACCGGCCATGGCCCAAGCAGAGCCAGCTGTGCAGAAGGATCAGGCTGGTGGTCAGCGGGACGGCCACATAGGGTTCAGGGTTCAGTGCATGTCGCCCAATTTTTAGTTTAAGAATGTTTCTTCCTTCCCTCCCTCCCTCCTCCTTTCCTCCCTCTCTCCCCCTTCCCTCCCTTCCCTCCTTCCTTTATCCCTCCCTCCCTCCCTCCCTCCTTCCTTCCTTCCTCCCTCCCTCTCTCCCTTCCTTCCTTCCCTCCTTCCTTCCTCCTTCCCTCCTTCCTCCCTCCCTCCTTCCTTCCTTCCTCCCTTCCTCTCTCCCTTCCTTCCCTCCCTCCTTCCTTTCTCCTTCCCTCCTTCCTCCCTCCCTCTCTTCCTTCCTCCCTCCCTCCCTCCTTCCTTCCTTCCTTCTTTCTCTCTCATGGTGCTGGGGATCAAGCAAGCCCAGGGCCTTATGTGTGCTAGGCAAGCGCTCCACCACTGAGGTACACCCCCAGCCCAAAGTGGCCTTTTTTACTGGGAACTGTGCAGTGGTGACAGATACGTTAATCAGCTGGGATGCTGTGACTGTGTCACAGTGTGTGAGTCTGTCAAAACATCAAGGTGTTCAATAATTTTATATGTTGATAATATGTTAATAAAGCTGTTGAAAATAAAAAAGGGGTAGAGCCGGGTGGTGGAATGCCAGCCTGTGCATGTAGGGCCCTGGGTTCAGTCCTCAGCCCAAGAGAAAGAAATAGAAAAGACTTTTTAAAAGTGTATATAAATAAATGTCTCTTTAAAAGTCTTCATCAGAGTCCATGGGAGGGTGTCATCCTGTCACCAAAGGGGCCAGGAGGGGACAGGGACCTAACTCAGCTTTTGTTGGCTCTTGACATTTGTTGCAGAAAAATAATTTGGGGACCTGTCGGGAAGAGGCATAGCAGAGATTCATTTAGGAAGGCAAGGGGCACTCACCGGAGGGACAGAGCGCAGGCCATCTCAAGAATGAAACGGGCCTCGGGCTCTTCTCTTAAAGGAGACTGTAAACAGGGAGCCCAGGCTCCTTTAATCTCGGAGCTCAGGGCGGGGGCCTGGTTCTCTTCGGGATCTCCAGGCTGACATTGTTGGGCGTTTATGGATGACTTTTGCAACATTCCCACCTCATAAGTCACTAGCAACATTTTTTCCCTTGGCTTTATTTAGTCTAAAGAAAATAGGTTGTGCAAGCTAGCAATGTGTGGGGGCGCCGGCTCACTGGGCCCGACACTCTGAGGCCTGGGCTGCTTAAGACTCAGACCTGGGGGCACAGGCTGGGGAGTGCAGGGCTGCTCGTGGGGCATCTTGGGGTGAAGTCACAGCCCGATCCTGCTGTACTCCCCTGTCCACTGTGCTTGTGTCTTCCATCCTCCTCAACCCCACCTTGAAGGAGAGGAAAAGCAGATGAAGGGACCTCACTGCCCACGGTCAGTCGAGGACAGTGAACTTCCTCACACTTGAACATCAGCATGTTGTAGAGCGCAGGGACGCAG
Organism: Callospermophilus lateralis; assembly: GCF_048772815.1. NCBI lineage: Eukaryota > Metazoa > Chordata > Mammalia > Rodentia > Sciuridae > Callospermophilus > Callospermophilus lateralis. Next base: position 22,820,568 of record NC_135317.1, on the reverse strand, counting down.
CGTCTTGTGAAGGTGCCCTCCTCACATGGCCTGGCTTCTCCAGTTATTGTGAAAGCCCTGTGTGGGTCAGCACCTGCCCCACCACCAGGGAGTGACAGGAGGAATTCCCACCTGAGGCCACGGCGGGGCTGCCCAGCCGGGGAGGACTCAGACTCAGCAAGAGAAGGCTGTGCCGGCGGCTGGACCTGTTTCCAGAAGCCTGAGGTGCCAGGCATTTGGTGGTGACATGTTTGCAGAAGTAACCCAGACTCTCAGCTGTTGGCTGATGGACTGTGATCCAAATGCAGCCCTTCCCTGCGGAGCCTGAGCAACAGCCCCATCCACGGACATGGGCTCTTATCTCCTGAATTTAATTTGATAGAATATTCTAAAAACGTGGGTCCGTGAGGGTGAAATGGTTGGAGAAAGATGGGAACTGGGGGTTACTGACCTTGGATTTGGTGAAACCACTGGTTATTTGTAATTGCTTATGTTCTGTTTTGCCTAAATCAGCTTCAGTCTCCTCTGGAATTGCCGTACCCATGTCTGGGAGCGGTGCTTGTTAGCGGTGGCCCGCTGTGTTGGCCTGGGGACAGCTGGTGGTACTTGCTACCTGCCATTGGGTGCCCTCTAACACCTCTCCCCTGCCAGGGCCGTCGCCAGCGCCGCAGAGCTGGTGGCACTTGTCCACGGAGGTCTGCAGCTCAGAGCGAGGCACCCCACCTTGGTGCACATGGCTTCTTCCAGATCTCACCTGGTGGTGACGGTGACTCTGACCGTGGTATCCCCCTCAGACAGCACTGGAGAGCTGCTATTGGCGCCGGGTCAGTTCAAGTAACAGAAATCCACCAAGAGGAAAAATCCCGGGGTCACCCGGGGTCTGCAGCAGGAATTGCAGCCATACCCTCCAAGGACCTGGGATCTGGGACCTGAACACAGGAGGCCCTAGGGCACAGGCTGGGGAGAGAGAGGGAGGTGGGCGGGAGGAAGCATCTGCTAGGGACATGGGCAACAGGGCATGCAGCACCTGGGGGCGCGGGACAGTGTCCTGAGGGGACTGCACAGTGGGAGAGAGATCAACTCCCGGCGTGTCAGAAAGGCCATGTCATGCCACAGAGGCCCACGGCGTCCAGAGCAGCAGCTCTTGGACTCCAGCCACAGAGGCCCACACGTGCCTGCGCACGGGTGCTAGGCCCCGCGTGGCGTGTGGAAGTCCACGGTGCAGAGGGTGTGTCCTGTAGAGCCGGCTCTGGCCCCGCCCCCATGCAGCCCCAGGGAAGCCCTGCGACCTGCTCCAGCTCATTTCCTTCTTGCCTGGAAGGCCAGTATAGACAGATGTGGTGCATCCCGAAGGCCAGTGTAGACAGATGTGGTGCATCTTGTCACAATGACACTCCACACTGTGGTCCCCGGACAAGGGAGGGCGGCGGGCAGCATGCTCACTCCTCGAGCCACTCCACCAGCCAGCACACTACTGCCCGGCACAGGACTGGGCTCAGGTAGGGCCCAGGTAGTGCCAGGCACTCTGCTGATCCTGTGAGTGCTGCCACAAGACACAGACACAGAGGTGGCCTCTGTGCAGGGGTTCTGGGCTCTCCTACGAAAATCTCTGTGTTTTCTGTTTTGGGGGATGAGCATAAGCTCTCGAGGTCTCGTGGGTCTGTTGAGGAACTTCTCAGGGCGAGACTTCAGACCCATGGACACAGCACTTCTTCGGGCTTCTGTGAAGCTGATGGATGGATTTCCAGGAGGGCATGGGTTTTCCCAGGGTTCCAGTCACCGTCGTCACCCGGACTACTAGGAAGCATTATTTAGTTTTCTTGGGATGGACTGGGCGTTCGTTAGACTTCCCAATGTGAAGCATGCTACCCGCCTCCTTTTCTTGTTATAGTCCCCTACAGAACCCACCGACTGTCCCTCTGCCCAGTTTGTTTCTAAGAGGAAGAGAGAGGCAGAACCAGCTTCTCGCTGGTGGGTGAGGGCTGGAGGGTGGAGCTGCAAGAGGCCTCCGCACTGACTCCCTGCCCTCTGTCCTCTGTCCTCCCCTCCCACCAGGCCAGCAGCACCATCCAGCCCCCCTGCGGGGTCACGCTGGGGCAGGGAAGGGGTGGAGCACCTCTCCCCAGGCTCCGTCTCTCCAGCCCCTTCCTGTGGACCACACGGGTTCTGCGAGGCAAGCGCGGGCCAAGCTGCAGCTGGTGGACCTGGCCGGCAGTGAGTGTGCAGGTGAGCAGGAGCTGGCGGCTAGCTGGGTAGACAGGCAGCGGGAAGAAGCCCTCACCTGGGGGTGCCCACAGCCAGGCTTGACCGGCCACCAGGAAGCTCTGAGCCTGGCACCTCTGCTCAGGTGACTCGAAGCCCTGTCACATCGGGCCATCAGAGGTCTCCCCAGGGCCATCAGAGGTCACGTTCTTCCTCCTCGGTTTCCAGGAGCAGCTCTGTCCCCTGGAGGAGCCATGCTGGCGCAATGGCGGAGTCCACTGTAAGGACTCCCAGGAGGTGCCTCCCCACCAGCTGCCGAGAGGCCCTCCGCCCAGAGCCTCCTTACTCCTGGGTGCTTGGAAGTGCAGGGTGGCTGAGGGGGCTTCTGTGCCTTGCAGGTGCATCTGGGGTGACTGGCCTGGCACTAAGGGAGACCTCGTTCATCAACCGGAGCCTCGCAGCCCTGGCAGATGTCCTGGGTGCCCTGTCGGAGCGCCGTGGCCACGTGCCTTATGGGAACAGCAAGCTTACCCACCTGCTCCAGGACACCATCGGTTCGTCCCCCTCAGATGAACCCAGAATAGAGAACACTGTGAGCTCCGCCTGGGGGAGCTGTCCCTGGTCCAGATTGTCCTTGGGGCCTACCCAAGTCTGCTGGGCTTCTGGGAGGTCCCCTCTCCAATGTCCCTGGCACTTGGTGGCAACTGCACTTGTGCCCTCCACAGTCTTGGGTAGGGCTGGCTGGTGTGTGCCTTCAGGGGTGCACCCCTGGCCATCCAGCTAGGCTCAGGGCTCCCTCCACCACGCTGGACTCAGCAGCAGCCAGGGCCACCTGCTCCATGGGTCCCCAAGCTGTGGGAGCTGCAGCTCTGCTGAGTGGGGTGAGGGCACTTGGTGCAGCCTCAGGGCCTGTATCAGCCACCTTTTGGGGACCGCACTCTGCTCCAAGTGCCAGTGGACTTTGTGTAGGCAGCTGGACCCCGTCCAGTGCTTTGGGACATGTAGATGCCATTTGTCATGACTCCTACTCAGCTCACATCTTGTTCCTTTTATTTAAGGGGGTGATGCGAAGCTCCTGGTGATCCTCTGTGTGTCCCCGGGGCAAAAGCATGTGGCAGAGACACTGCAGGGCCTGGGGTTTGGGGCCCGAGCTCGGCAGGCTGAGCGGGGACAGGCTGGGAAGAGGCCTTCCTGCGCCCAGGTGAGGAAGTCGTGCATGGGCTCAGCATCTCGATGAGTCCCCTTCCCCGGAAGTGTGCGCTCTGTCCCTGTTTTCTGGGGTGGGTGCCTGAGGAGTAAATGTGTTTGGATTTGATGAGCCTGTGGTGCCCCAGGGACCTGTGGCTGGCTGGCCGGGAGATCCCCGCACAGCTCAGGCCAAATCACCCGGCACAGGAGGCCCAGAGAGAGGACGGCTCGTCCAAGGAGCCTCCTCCCGGAGCAGATGGGCAGCAGGTGCTCAGGTGGGTGAGGAGCTGTGCTGTCTGTGCGGCAGGCCCGCGGCCCCCCAGGAGGCCCAGCTCTGCGTGCTGTGCCTCCTTAGACACAAACGAGGCCACAGACCCAGGAGCTCTGCGCACAGGCTTCGGAACTAGACAGACTTGGGCTCTGCCTCCTGCCGGCTTTGTGTCCCGGAGAGGGAAGGCCCCATTTCCTTGTCTGTGAGCTGGTGAAGATCAGGGTGGACAGTAGGGGCAGTGAGGCTTGGTGGAGCAGAACAGGTGCATTACTCACAGCACACTGCCCCGAGGTATCTGTACGTTGCTTCTCTGGCCAAGTGAGGGCCCAGGCTGGGCACAGTGGCAGGGGAGGTGACGAGACCTCCAGCTCTTGGCCAGGGGTCTATGAGTAGTCAGGGCTCTGGGCACCGAGGAGGAAACAGCCCATTTCATGTCTACCAGCCTCTGAACTCACGCAGCTCCATGTGTGGGAAACCAACCAGAGCATCTGGGGACTTGATGCCAGGGCAGTAGAAGGGCCTGGGGGGCTGGGGATCTGCCCGCTGCTGGTGTCCACGTGTGCTGGGAGCCACGTCGCAGGACCCAGTTGCAACCTGAGAGCTGCATTCCTTGTTTCTGACCTTCTGGGCAGAGCCCCACTGTACCAGGCCGACAGAGAAGCGCAGGAGACCCTGCCCGCAGGCCTGTGGGGAACGGCTAGACCCGGAGGCCCACAGAGCAGTGGTTGGAAGAGCAGTTTGAAGTCGCTTTGTGTTTTCCCCAACCCCTGGTGCTGGGGCTTAGGGCTCTGTGGGACAGGAGGGGGCAAGGGGGGCCCACCTGGTTGCTGAATTGAACTTTCCACCCAGGTATGTGGAGAGTAGAGGCTAGCTGGGGCAGGAGGGTGGGCCACCATCTGGCCATCCATCGGGGGAGGCCCCTGCCCAGGAGGGACTCCTGCGGGGGAAGGCTGTGAGCAGGAACTGTATGCTCCACGGGGGAGGCTGCGGGGAGATTGGTAAAGGGGAGTGAGTCTCATAGTTCCCAGGACCCTCAAGTGCCAGGGACCAAAAGGGAGTTCTCCTTCAAAGAATAGCCTGACAGTGCCAGGGACCAAAAGGGAGTTCTCCTTCAAAGAATAGCCTGACAGTTACAAGAAGCAGCCCCTGGGAGACATCTTGCCTGAGACACCCCTGCAGCCATCTATCTCCATGAGACATCCTATGGCCATTTGTCTTCCTGAAGCATCCTGCGTTATCTCACCTTATGAAGACTTCTAGCAACTGCAGATAAGACAGCTTCCCCATCCCCAGCCCATAAATACCCCTGTGTGAACAATAAAAGTTTGCAGCTTGATCAGAACTACTGTCTTGCTGTCATCTCTCTGTGTCTCTTGTCCCTTCATTCCTCCCCATCTAGGTTCGCTGCCCACGTTGATATGTCCTGCGGGTCGGGACACTCAAGTACCCCCCACACATGAAAGAACCAGGTCTGGTGGTGTCGGGAGTAGGCTGGCCCTCACTCAGCCAGGGTGGGAGGAGGTGTGACCCGAGACAGTGACAGCCCCCTGTGCCTCCCTTGACCCTGGACAGGCCTGACCTCAGGTGAGAAGCTCTCGGGACTGGTGCAAGGCTGAACTGGATCTGGGTCAGTGCAGACCCTGCTTAACACTGAATATGGAGTGTGGACAGGATGTGGGTGTCAGTCCTCGGACAGGGAGGCTCAGGCCTCTCTGGATCTGCTGCCCATAGGTGACTCAGTGCCCAGCAGTGACTCGGGCAGCCCAGGAAAGCTGGGGTACAGTGTGTATCCCCAGCTTCAGCCCCTGACGCCCAGCAGCGGGCAGCTGCAGTGTGTCCCCAAACATCTCCGGGAGGGCAAGGAGCCCCTGTTCTGGGTGGCGACAGAGTGGCACACATCCCAAAGATAGCCTGCCCAGGGGAACGTAACATGGCCAGAGGCTGACCCCCAGCTCTGACCCCCTGTGGGCCCTCCGGGAGCTCCTTCATGCAAGGCCGGAGTTGCACCCCCCTCTCTTCAAACCTGTAGGAGGTCTGAGGTCCCTGGTTTTAAAGATGCTTTGTGCTGATTTGTTGGAAGAAAAGGATTCAGCAGCAGCTTAAGAAGCAGGTAATGGCTGCGTTGAGGGATGGACCATGAGGGGAGACAGAGACTTCCTGACCACTGAGTGACAGCGAGGACAGGACGTGGGTGTCAGGGCGTAGAGGGGTCCAGTGCCTCTGCTGGGGAGGTTCCCTGAGGACCTGGCTCCGAGCAGAGCGTGGAGGAGGTCAGCGACACTGGGGAGGACACGGGGGCTGAGTGGTGGGTGCTGTGCTGTCCCCTGGTGGTCACCCCATCCTATCTCATGCCCAAGCCTGTGAGGGATGATTTCCCATACACAGAGTGTGTGGGCCACAGGCCTCAGAGCCAGAGGGAAACTGCTAACCTGGAGGGTGGACAGGGCTTTGTCAGCACAGGGTTGAAGCCTGGGGCCAGTGACCCTCAAAGGGGCCGTGTGCCTGTGTGTTCTGCGACTGGCAGGGTAAGACAGAGCCAGGCTCCAGCCCTGGTTTGTCAGCAGAAAGGGACGCGCTGCCTTGGGGAGAAAGAGGAAATGGATTCTGCCCCCCCATGTCACTGGGGGTGCCAGCAAGCTGTCTGCTCAGGACGAGGCCCAGCTGACCACTGCCTCATTGTGTCCCCTTGCTCCAGGACACGTGGTGTCTGCTGCAGTATCCAGTGAGCTGGGTGAGACGGCCTTAGTGAGCGCGGCCCTGGGGGGAGCGAGAGTGGGCATGTGGTGGGGCGAGTTGGTGTTGGACTGCAGCTGTGCCTTGGCAGGGCTTTGTCCCACTGCCAGCCTCCAGCCTCGGCCCCAGCTCTGGTGTGTAAAGAGCCTCACGGTCAGCACACATCCATTCCCTGGATGCCTACTTCATGTCCAGCTGTGTTCTGGGCACTGGAGATGCCACAGAGGACACACGAAGCTCCTGCCCTGGGAGATTGCAGAGCTGGGCGGGAGAGCCACGTTCCCCCAGGCGTGTCCTGCCCCCAAGTGTAAAAATAGTCGATTATTCCACAAGCTGCAGATAAAATGTGTCCCCAAAGCTCTTCTTGCCAAGGTGACGAGGGCTGGGAGGCTGGGGTTTGGCAGGTGACTTGGTTAGGAGGTGGAGGGTCAGACAGGATTAATGATGTTATTAGAGATCCCAGGGGTCCTACCCCTTCTACTGTGTGAGGCCCTTGACCAGAGTCCAGTTGGCCTGGGCCTTGGGCCTGGGTGTCCAGTCCCCAGACGTGTCTCTGCCTGAACAATTTCTGTGCCCGTGATTTGCTGCAGGAGCCAAGCGAAGACTGCATGACAGCTGCCTCCCTAGAGACCAGGTGCCTGCAGGCCACCTCTCATGAGAAGCCATGTGCAAGGCAAGGCTGCAGCCGGGTGGCCACCAATCTCCAGGGCCCTGTCTCTGGGCCAGGGGCATCGCTTCCTGGACCTGTCACCCCATCACACCTCCCAGAGTGGTGCCCATCCTGAGTCCCTTGTGGGTGGCCGAGGTCAGCCTGGGAGTCAGCTGGCCCTGCATGCTGGGTGATGCCCCGCCCTGCTCCAGATGGCCTCTTCCTCCTGCTCCAGCACCACTCAGGCCTCGCGGCCTCTGGCACCCAGAAGACCAGGCCCCAGCACCAGGGAAATCATACCGTTCAGGACACTGCCCATGGTCCCAAATGCTCTGTGATGGTGACTCTGGTTTCTACGGAGCCTGAACCCTTGGCTGCCTACTTCAGGTGCACATGGTAACAGCAGCAAAGGGCAGATGGGAGAAGCCACATGCTGCCAACAGCCCCAGTAGGTCCACAGGAGTCGGGCACGGGCAGTGTTAGGTGCAGGCCACCACCCAGGCCAAGGGCTGCTGGGGACGCTGGGGACACTGGGGAAGTGGCAAGCCATGGGTGCCATGGAGGCTTAGGCAGGTGAGGAGCCCAAAGGAGCTCCAGTCTGAGGCCTGTCCTGCAGCCAGGGGCCTCCATTCTCCAGCAGGAGGGCTGTGAGCTGAGAGCTGGGCATGACACATGTCCCTGGGAGTCAGCCCTGTGACCAGAGGGCCTGACATCAGCATCCCCAGCTTGAGCCTGACTCTGAGGCCGGAAACCTCCAGGTGGTCATGGGCACCCTCTGCCAGGAGGGTGGGATTAAGGCTGGGAAATCTGAAGTAGGTCTGAAGGAAGTTCAGAGAAAAATTAAAACCATCAAATCCCAACTTTCAAAAGCTGGAAAATAACACTAATAATCCCAAGATTTCGAGGCAGCACTTTTATGAACTGGTTGCCTGAGTAACGAGCCACACACAACCTGGGGCCTTTGCAGACGGTCCTGTGAACCACTCTCTGAACCCCGTGGCTCTCCTGGCTTGGCAGGCCAGCTCCCAGCAGTGAGCCTGAGGCATGTCCCCTGCGCCGGGTAACTGGTGACATGATGAGGACCCAGGGCTGAGAAAGGGGCTGCGGGATTCGGAGGTGTTTCTGCTGCCCCCTGGTACTCTGCTTTGGGGAGGACATGCCCACCCTGTGACATGGCCTCTGCCCTGTGCTGTCCAGTCCCAGAAGTTTACCACCCCTGCAACCTGGCCTGAGCCCTGGATGCCTCCCGCCAGGCCTGAGTTAGATGGTCTGCAGCTGTGGCCCCAGGGCTGCACGAGTCTCCTGCATGCCTCAGGCTCCATGTGGTCAGCCATGATGAGGAGGGCGGTGGTGCCCAGTGGAAAAGGATGGGGTCCCAGACCCCCACAGCTGCAAAGTCGCCTGCACATTTATGAAGCTGTAACTGCATGTGCACATTGCTGAGCCCACGGCTTAACCTGCTTCTGGGGCTGCTGCACGTACTGCTGCCTGAGCCCTGCTGCTTGGCGTGGAGGACCCTCTCTGGACCCTGGAAGGCACTGGAGGCCCGACTCCTCCTGTCTCCAGCCACAGAGCAGCCGTCCAGGCTGCATTGTCATGGAGCTGTGCAGGCTGTCCCAGAAGGCTGGACTCCAGCTGGTAGTCTCCATCCTCCAATGGGGGTGCTGACCAGGGCACAGAGGACGGGAACACAAGAGCAGGTTCTGCTCCCCAAGAAGCAGCATTTACAAAGTGAGTGTGCCAGCTAGGAGTCAGAGTGTGGAGCGTCCATGCTGCATCTGGGTGAGGCAGGAAGTGAGACCCTGGCCTGGGGCTGACCCGTCGACCTCTAAGTGTCCTCTCCACCCACCTCGCAGACCAGAGATTGCAGGCGCAGCAGGGCTGCCTGGTGGTTGAGGTCACTTGGCTCAACTCTCCATGGGCCCCAGGCCCAGAGGAAGGACAGAAATAGAAGGCAGCCCCCTCTGCCTCCCATCGGGAAGGACCTAGGGTGCAGGTCCCAGCCTCCCTGTGACCTTCTGCTGCTGCCCACAGCTGTGCTGAGAAGCAGGACACACAGGGCAGGGCCAAGGGGACTGGCAGGGGACGTCTTGAAGAGAGGCTGTGACCGGCTCTGGGAGGGCTGGCAGAGACCAGCTGGGGCTCCCGGCCCATCCCAGACATGAGAAGTAGCCAGAACAAAAAGGTAACCCCACCGTGGGTGGGCGCTGGACAGGTCACCCTGGCTACTCAGGGAGGAATCACTGTGTGAGGCCCTGGTCCTGGCCACTGTCCTCACAGCAGGCACTGGGTCCCCACCCTCAGCCATGGCCTCATGGCCCATGGTGCCTGCTCACCCTCAGCAGAGGACTCAGGGACCCATGGGAGCCCTGGTGGTGACGATGACACTGATGATGCTGGGAGACCCCGGCCTGACAGGTCAACCCTCGACCCCCAGCAACCAGGGAAGAAGAGGAGACGCAGTGGCCGTGCCGTCCCTGTCGGTGAACGGGAACCCAAGCCCCGGCTGCCTCCACCTCGGCTGTGGGTGCTGTGCCGGGAGGGCCGGCCCCGGGCCCTTTCTCCAGGAACACTTGCAGTGCCGGGAAGTCGAGGCCGGTGGCTGGGAGCTCGCCTGACCCCATGAGAGCCTCGCTGGCCTCGTCCTCTGCATTCCTGCGCCTGCCGTGGGGTGTGACTGCATGTGGGGTGCGCAGGCACATGTGAGGACATCTCTGTGTGGGCAGGATCCTGTCCAGGCCCTCACCACGCCTGCTCCCTCAGTGGGCACGTTCCTGCCCTACGTGGGCTGGGCTTTTGCTCCTCGAGCTGAAGGGAGCTGGTCTGACCCTCCCCAGGCCAGGTGAACCCCTTCTCTACCCCTTCTCGTCCCCGTCTTGGGGAAGGCAGCCTGTGCCAGCTGTGTGAGGCCTGGGGCGGGAGGGGCCTCAGCCTCAGGGCAGGGGTCTGTGCAGGGAGCCACCCTCTACCTGGTGGTGTGTCTGTGCAGGAGGTGACAGGGTCTCTGGGTGGGCCTGGGAGACAGCTGGGCCCAGAGTGCAGGAGAGGCCTGCATCTGCAGGACCCTGAACTTCTGAGCAGAATCACAAAAAGCAAGGTCCAGGAGAGGCCATGGCGCAGTGGTGCAGCGGTGAGCTGCAGCCTTGGGTTTAGGGCCCATGCGGGAGTGTAAGTGCAGGAGGCCAGGCTCCCCCAGGGCCTGAGGCTGGCCAGACACCCTTCACATAGGCTGCTGCGCTGCCCCAGGGTCAACACCACTGACTCCTGGCTCTCCTGGACGCTGGATGTCCAGGCCCTGACTTATCATTCGGGGAAGGAGCTTATGGGCCACAGACAGGCACGAGGAGGACCCCCGACACCCTGGGCTGATGTCCGAGCTGGCTGCACACCTCCCACAGGGGGAGACCGTTGGAAGCTGGCCAGGAAGTGGGGGTTGGAAGATAGAAGAGGCAAGGGCCAAGACCGCCCTGCCCCGGGCTGGCCACGGGGCAGTGGTGTGGGGTGAGCCACCCTCAGGCTGGCAGGCGCAGACGGAGGCACCTGTGGACAGTGTCTACACCACAAACTCCTGCAAGGACGCGCCCTCCCTGAGCAGGTCCAGGGAGAGACAGTTCATGGACCTCTTGCCACAGAGGGCAGCCCTGGCCTCCTGGGGCACCAGCAGCCCTGCCAGGGAGCAGCTGAAGGCACAGGTGTGAGAGGCAGGTGCAGGGCGAGGGGCTGGCTGGAGCTGATGCCTGTGGTCCAGGCTGCGGCTATGTAGGGCCTCCCTGCCGCTGGGCTCCGCCTCCCGGACCTGCAGGGAGAAGCCACCCATGGCTCTTTACTCAGCAGCGGGCGCCAGGCCAGCTGCTGTCACAAGCCTGTGCTCCCTGCTGGGTGTGCTCTGCCTCTGGCAGGAGGACTGGACCCCTGCAGGGCTCCCACTGCCTGGCTTGGCCTGAGGCCCACCTGCCCCCGCCCAGGGTGCTCTGCTCCAGGCCCTCGAGGCCCCTGACTCCAGCAGCAGCAGTTCTGCTTCAACCCTGCTGCGCCTCCCCACCCCACCACCCTCCGCCGCCAGGTCCTCTGCTACCATCACACAGCCCCTGGCTGGCCTCTGCTGCGGCAATCAGGGGTGTGGGCCCAACCGAGGGCTGTCCCACAGAGATCCCACTCGTGGCAGAGGGGGATGGAGGGAAGAATGCGGACAGTCACATTCATGGCCACCTGTGGGCCACACATGGGTCACATGCAGGCCCCACTGCCCAACCTGGACCTAGGGGGCCCTACCTTGTGTAGGACCTCGGTGCTCTGGCCTCTGGTCCTGGCCAGCGGGACCTGCACCACTGTGAAGGGCCCCGAGCAGGAGGCTGAGGAGGAGGAAGGGGCCTGAGCGGGGGTTGGCAGGGCCCGTCCTGCACCTGCAGCTGGGCTGCAGCTGCCCGCCCCAGTGCTGTGTCCTGGAGCCCCGACTCCTCGTGGCCCGCAGGCAAGGTGGTCTGTGACCTCACACAGTGTCCACTGCGAGGTGGTCCTGTGTGTCCCAGAGAGCCCAGGGCATCGGGTTCCACCTGACACAGGACCCCTCTCCTTGCCCACCTGGCTCCATCAGGGGAGGAAGGTGAGCTGCCCCAGTAGGCCCAGGTCCTCCCCACAGAGCTGGGGCCACAGCCTGCCCAGCGCACGTCTGTGTTGAGGCTGGGAGAAGCCAGGCCTGGGCCGTGGTGGCCACTTTTCCCCAGCAGCCCTCCCTGTCCTGTGGCCGAGACACCCTGTCTGCTCCAATGTCAGAACAGACTTCTCCAGGCCAGCGGGGTGCTGTGGTCATTTCTACTGGGTCTAGACCAAAACTTGGTCCAGACATCAGAGGTGAAGGCCAGCAGTGGACACTGGTTAGTGACAGATCTGCCAACCCTGGGCAACCCCAGATGACTCTGGCTGGCCTTAGGTGACACCAGGTGGACCTGGGTGGTACATTCGGGCATGTTCCCAGAGAGGCACTGTGACATGCAGCCTGGCCTCTCCCAGCAGTCTGGCACTTGGGGCAGGCCAGGCTCTTTGCTGCCTCATTCTTCTCAGCCCACCTTTGCTGCCCCCGCTGTCCCTGAAGCTGATGGACGGCATCTTCCTGCAGAGGCCCTCAGCCTCTACGGGCTCATCCACAGACACCTCCCCAGATTCTGCATGCTGAGAGTCGGCCTCTGTGCCCAGTGTGTGGGCACTGCCATGGCTGTCAGCAGAGCTGAGCGAGAGGCGGTGGTGGTGGTGTGGGCCAGTGTCCCTCTTGTGTCTGCTGGCCAGCTCTGGGTCCAGTTCCAGCGGGTTGCTGATGTAGGCCTCCTGGTAGTGCTTCTTCTCTGCAGGGCGTGGGGGACAGATGTAGAGCTGGGTTTGGAGGAAGGCCTGGCCCCAGGACATGGCCCATAAGGCTATTCCTGGGGCTTCCTCGCTGTCTCAGGCTACAGGCTCATCCTGAGCATCCCTGATGTCACGGCCACCCAGGACAGGGCTGGGTGGGAGAGAACAGACTGTCAGCCTGTTCTGAGGGCAGGTGTTCCCTAGGGCTGCCTCGTTACACAGGGACAAACACATCTGTGCAAGCTCACCCCCCCTATGCAGACACACATGTGCTCACACACGTGCTCACACACACGCCCACCCGTGCTCTGTGACTGCAGTGTGCACACGTGGCTGTCTCCCGGTGCTCTCTAAGGACACAGTGAGAACAGCCCCCAGGTGAAGACTGGGAGAGTGAGACCAGGCCTGGCACAGCACTGCAGCCAGGTCTTCACGTGGCCTTGATTCTGCACAAGGGACGATGTGAGGAGTCGGAAAGGGGGCTTCCGGAGCCCGGACAGAGCTGAGCAGCCCTCACCTTGACTGCACCCCGCCCCCATCTCTAGGCTTCTGCTCAGGTCACCACCACACTTCACCCGGAGCGCCTGGGGGACAGGAGCTGAGAGGCCACTGTCCATTACGGGAGAACCCTTTTGCTGAGCCCAGAGTGGGTGGCCCAGGTCCTGGGCAAGTTCTAGGGGCAATCTGCTTCATCTCCACCCCTCAGAGGGGGTGAGCAGCTATCTGCTAGGTGCCCAGACCCCGGCGGGGAGGTGCCCACCTTCAGCCTCATCCAGCAGCTGCAGCCGCTGCAGCAGGGGCTTCGCACTGAGGTAGAACTGGTGGCTGGAGCGGAACAGCCGGAGCAGGTGCCGGGAGCGCCAGGGAAAACCCGTGTAGAAAACCAGCTTCCGGGATGGGGGCAGCCCAGCGGGATGGATCTCCAGCTTCTTTCCCTGAGTAGACAGAAGGGACAATAGATGTGGCTTCATACGTTGAAAAACCCTTCCAGCAATAGGAAAGACATCACATGGCCCTCTAACTAACTGGGCGATGGCCAAGGTCCCCTTTAAAGATTTGACTTCCGTGAGCAAACGGATCTCTTGGTCACTGTGATCAGGAGGCTGTCTGACCTTAGCCATGAGAAGGCAGCCCTCTATGCAGACCCCTGCCTTGGCTGGGTGAGGGTGCAAGTGTCCAGGGTGGGACCTAAAGGGCTGAGTCTCCCTGTCCATTCTACCCAGTGGCCCTCACTCTCAGTCACAGGGGGCCCAGGGTGACAGCTCTGGAGCCGGATGAGAGGGGCACAGATGTGCCTCTAGGACCCACTCGGGAGCCAGGAGTCACATGGAATGAGAAGGGCATCAGGACCTCCCTTCACATCTCGGCTACTCGCCCCGTCCCGGCAGGGCCTTGCCAGCACAGCTGCGAGGGTGAGCATGTCCAGAGCCTCCGGGGCTGTCGGGAGCCAGGAGGAAGGGAGCCTGCACGAGCCCCGAAGGACGGAGATGCATCTGCCCCGGGGCTCTAGAGTGTTGAGGGCCCTTGCAGACACCCACCAGAAACGCCAGCTTCCTGATGCAAGGCCAGGGCAAGTCATGCAGCAGCTGCGGAGCGTGGCTCACCTCCTGCAAGACAGAGGCACTGTGTCCAGGAGGGCGGCCAGGGCGAGTCTCAGGGAGGGGCGAGTCCCTCTCTCACCTGATAGATATGCATTCCCTTGAGGGTGAGTCCCAGGAGGAAAGTGGGGTGCTCAGGCTTCTTATCCTGAAAGGTGCAAGAGGTGGAGGCCCTGGGCCTGGGGTGGCCAGAGACCACCATGCCCCACCCAGCTCTGTCCTGGACCCTCCCCTGGCCCTCTGTGTGCTGGAGCTGTTCCTGCCAATTGCCTCAGTCTCCATTCCCCAAACGTGCCTGAACCCCTTAACCTGCCCCAAGAAACCTCCACCCAGTCCTCTCCGCAAAGACTGAGTGCTGTGTCACCTGTGTGCCTGGCCGGGTGGACACAGAGTCCAGGCCCGAGGCCCCAGCACTAGACCCAAGTCAGAGCAACCGTGGCTGAGCCAGCAGGCTCGGGTCCCCAGTCCCTCGGGGTCCACTGGAGCCCTGCGGAAGCGCTGCACACCACCTCTGGACAGCCACCAGGGAACACATTCCCTCCCTCACCACACCAGCCTGTCCTGAGGACCTCCGTCCCCAGGATGGTTGGTCACACCGTCACCTGTGGGGACTTGGTCCAGCTGTGCTCTGGGATCCAGGTTAAGGTGTCCTCTGCAGGGGACTCTGCCTGCCCTGTCCTAGGGTCCCAGCACCCTGTCAGCACGGGGGCTCTGTCCCTCCCCTGTCCTGGGCCCCAGCGCTCTGGGCTCAACCTTGTACAGCCTGAAGAAGTGGACAGGCACGTCCTCCAGCTGACAGGCGTCCCTGAGGAACCTCAGCACAGCTGCCTGGGGGCTCAGCTCCTGCTGCTCGCGGTGCACGGTGGGCACGTGCCGGAGGATATAGTCGACACCCCTCTTGGCAATGACCTGAGGACGGGCCCAGGTCAGCTCCACCCTCCTTCCCTCCCCTCCCCTGAGTTGGCCTCCTTCTTGGGAAGCCTCCCAGCCTCCTGCCATTGCAGGGGACCTCCCCAGCTGCAGCTGTCCAGCGGGAGGACTGGGCCTGCTGTCCAAGCTGGGGACACAGAGATGAGTGTGTGGAGTTCCCCAAAGCACCCAAGGAAAGCCCCTCTCTTTCTGGGCCCCCCAGTGCCCACCACAGAGACCCAGAAACAAGCTGATTCCAGGTGGCAGTGTGCGCCCAACAAGTCACGACTCCCCGTACGACTCCCAGCAGCCCAGGAGGAGGCTACGTCTGTGCATGGGGTGAAACCTGAGGGATGTGCATCTGAGGAGGGCCATCCATGTCCAGAGGGACGGGGTACATGGAGGACTGGACCCAGCCCTGGGCACAGTGACCAATGTGCAGAGCGGACAGTTTCCAGCTGCTTGGGGCGGACAAGGAACAAGGAGACGCCCACAGGGAGGGAAACTAGGACTCTGCCCAGGGCAGGGGCCACTGTCCCTGGAGGGACAACCCAGTGCTCAGTGCCCCCACGAAGCCAGGCACAGTGCCCGGGGCTGGGAACACAAGGTGGACTCCTCTGCTCCCTGACCCCCCCTCCCAGGGCACTGAAGGGCTGAAGCACGGACGTGAGTGGCCCCTGAAGGGCCCTGGGATACCTGGAGAGAAGGGGCAGGTGGGCTGTTCTTCACAGCTGGGCAGGTCCAGAGGCTCAGAGGAGGAGAGCCCCTGGCTCCAGGTCGCACAGCTGGCCAAGTGTGTGCAGGAGCACCGGAGTCGGCTCTGGGCACTGGTCCACGCGGCCACACGCCTGCCTTGGGCTCCCCCAGGTTCCCCCCCTGCCCCTCCCAGCTCTGCAGCCTCCCCTCTGCATGGACCCCGTAGAGTCCTGTTGGGGACAGTGTCAGTGACCCCCCAGGAGGGTGCCAAGGGGTCCTTACCCACTGTGGGAAATAGGCCTGCGGCTCCAAGTACCGCCCGACGTGCGGCGGCTTGCGGTGGCTGCCCAGGTCGGCCTGCAGCGCGAGGGCGGCCAGCAGGAAGTAGGCCTCCTCCCTGTGTGCGCACTGGGACCGCAGCACCCGCTCCTTCAGGCTGCAGTAGTACAGGTGCCGGGCCACCTGGTCGCTGGAAGGCAGCAGAGCTGGGTGGGGTCCAGTGGCTGGACCTGGGTGGGGTCTGCACAGCCGCCCGCCCCAGCCTGGTCCAGGGCACCCAGCCTCCCCTGTTCACAGCCTGATCTGACCCAGGGCAGTGCCGGGCGCACCCTTCTCCGTGAGCAGAGAGCTGCTGCCCCCAGCGGGGCCCAGCCAGGCCTGGCTGCAGCCTTCAGCAGCCTGGACCCCGGAGGGAAGGGCCTGCCCAAGGGCTCAGGCACAGCGGCACTGAACCCCGTTCCCTGAGCCCACTGCCCAATGCCGTCAGCCACACACAGCTCCAGGACAAGGCGGGCTGCCCAGGGGGCCTCCCCTAGATCTTCTAATACAGTCGGGCACTGCCCTCAGCCCACCTCCCGGTTCCCCAGAACCTGCACACTCCCCTCCCCCTCTGGGATCAGCGACCACCTGCCTTCTCAGGGTCCCCAGCCCTCTCTCTGTCTTGCTGAACATCAGGGTTCCTGGTTGTCCTGCCAGCTCCGAGGTGGCCATCTGAGGGAGGCCACCACCCCTGTCCCGGGAACCCCTCCTGCCACGTCTGCACAGATGCTTCAGGTAAAGGCCCAGTCAGGCCCCACACTGCGCCAACATGGCTGTTCTGAGGCACAGGCAGATGGCCTGGCTCCTGGACTTGGGTGTCCTTCCAGGCAAGGTCCTGGACACCAGGAGCAGTTACCTCATGACCCTCCCGTGCTCCACGTAGTACTGCACTCTGAGGGAGGTGACGAAGGGCGCGCGGGGCCTCCAGCCTCCCTGTTGGGAGAGGGTGAGGAAGAGCGGGCCTGGGGCACCTCCCGGCGCCCGGCCTTCGCCAGGATCTTAGGAGCCGCGACACTCAGTATTTCATCCTACTTTTACGGGGAGAAGGGCCGAGTGGGGTGTGGCACCGAGGACGTGGGGACAGCAGTGTGCCTGCCAGACAAACCCAGATGAGGCGGGGGCCCCAGCAGGGAGCCGCAGGCCCACACGGGCTCAGCCTGGCCTGCAGCCCACTTACTTGAGTTCCTCTCTTCCAGTCCTCTGAGAAGTACTTGCTGAGCCTGAGCTCCAAGTCCATGAACACATGCTCATTGTCTAGAAAGGACGGGCTTCGTCAGCAACTCACCTTCACTCCCGAGGGCCTCGGGCCGGGCAGCTTCTTCTCTAGCTGACCTGGTGCGGGCTGCTCCCTTGGGCTGGCTGCGGGGATAGCCCTGTCAACCGCTGCTGGTTACCTGCATGGCCTTCCCAGGGAGGGCTGGCGCACTCTCAGCCTTCTAGGAGGCATGAGGATGAGCAGCGGGGCCCGCAGACCTTCCCTGCACCCCAGGCTCCCTGGCCCAGCCACAGAATAAGAGGGACCCTATAGCCTGCCCACGCCAACAGACGCCGACCACCAAGTGCACCGTGGGCCCAGTGGCTGGGAGGGTGCTGGGGACGCTTTTGCTGAGGGAAGCCTTGCTGTGACACTGGGGCAGGACAGTGGTTTCCTGTGGAAGCTGGAGGGGAGAGGCTGGGGGCTCCCTCCACTGTCACAGGCTCCGTGCCAAGGCCTGAGGTGCATAGCTCCAAGTGAACTGGGGAGGAAACGTCCCTCAGGAGCCACCGAGGAGCTGCTGGGCCACGGTGAGGACAGTGTGCTGCAGGCCAGTGTCACCGGCTGTCCCTGGCAGTTTTAACCTGTTCTGCCCACTGAGCACATCCCAGTCCAGCTGCCACCTTCAGACACCCGGCTGGACATGGCACTGGGACCAGCAGTCCTGCCCAGGTAGAGAGAGCCCTGGAAACGCCCGGAGGCTCCACGGGGGCCAGGGCTGGGGGCCCAGGCCTCCCGACTCTGCCTGGCCTGCCTCTGTCTCCCCCAGAGCCCCACGGACCTGACAGACAGCGGGCTGGGGTCCAGCTGAGTTCCCAGGCTCACCAGGGCCAGGAGTTAGGGGCTGAGCTGTGTCCCCAGTGTCAGAGCCCTGACCCCCGGGCCTCAGGGACTGCTCAACTTAAGTGAGTCTCCAGGGTGTCCTGATCCACCAGGAACGGGACTGGACATGCAGCCCAGAGGGACAGCAATGCAAAGACACCGGGAAGGACGCAGAGAGGACACAGGCGGGAGAGGACCCCAGAACCTCCAGGGTCACGTGTATCTCTCCCAATTCTGTCCCTAACACATCAGACTTTGAACCCTGTGGCCCGGCTGGCGGCCCAGAGCCCATCTGCTCTGAACGACCTCGGCCTTCCGCTCCTCCCCCACAGCCTAAGTCTGGCCAGCCCTGACCCTGGTCCCTGGCTCTCTGGGAAGATGGTCTCTGCCTTGGGGTCAGACAGCCCTGCCTCCCTGACCAGGTCATCTCCTGAGTCAGGCCATAATTTCTTGCTTGAAGGAAGCAAACTGTCCTTTGTACGAGATGTCCTTTGGCAGGTGACTAGGAAAGCCTGTGGCACATCCAGAGAGTGGAGGGTCAGTCACTGATGACAAGGACTCAGCCCCAGCTGTGGAGGGCGTGGCGCCGACGTGACTGCTTGTCACCAAGGGAGAGCCGTCTGGAGGGGCAGCACTGTGGACAGGGCAGGGACTCAGCAGAGGACCCGCGGTGGTGGGGGTGGGTAGGGAGGGCTTCAGGGCCATGGCACTGCTGGGTGACACCAGGGCACTGCACAGTGTCTGACACCAGGGGTGAGCCTCATGTCACCATGGACTCTGGTGACACGGATGTGTCCCTGTAGGTTCCTGCTGGGATGTGGACACTGTGGGTGGGACGTACAAGAGAAATACTTTTTCCTTCTGCTCAGTTTTGCTGTCACCTCCACCTGCTCCAAAAAATGACATGTTAAAGTCCTGAAGCCCCTTCCAAGTGTGACTCCAGCCTCCTGAGGCAGGAGAGCCCTCAACAAGCCTGCAGCTCACTCGGGCCCAAAGGTCTCCTCTTGCCCCTGGTGACTGGACAGACACCCGCACCCGAGGTCTTGCAGATGACCCTAGGAGCAAGGGCCTGGTGACTTCCTGTTCACTCCCCACCATCTGGGCAGCAGGGAGGGCTGGAAAAGCCCCAGGATCCTCTGGGAGCTCCTGCTCCTGTGGCCCAGGGTCCCATGGAGCCCTGTGGAGGGGTATTGCACACGCACCCTCTGAAGCCCAGTCCCACTGATGATCCCGCACACTGGGACACCTAGGAAGTGCAGCCAAGAGCGTGGTATGTCCCAGTGACTGGGAAGGGCAGTGAGGACCTGCCCACCTCGGAGGCCTCCCCACCTCTCTTCCCAGGGAGTTGTCCTCTCTGGCCACAGATGCACCAGGGCGCCCTGGAGCCCAACCAAGGCCTCTGAAGGAGTGGAAGACCTCGGCCTCCCCCGCGGAGCCCTTGCCTTCTACCTAGTGCAGACGGCAGGACACCCAAAGCCACCAGGGCGGACTGAGGAGCTGACCCTCGCGTTCCTGCTGGCCAGGGAGTGGGGGCCTGCCCTGTCTCTGTCTGTGTCCCACCTTCCCTACTGCCAAGCCCCGGATGCCAGTGGAGGTCCCGTCCCTTGCTGTGTTACCAAAAGTGTGCACAAGTCACCACGCCTGAGGCGCTGAAGCAAGGAATCCAAGGTCCTGTTCAAAAGTCCAGGTCTCCAAAGTAAGGACTCTGGCCATGAAGGGTGCCAGTGGCCCTGGGCTGAGCTCCAAGATGGACAAGCTCAGCGGGCTGGAGCCTCAGCCTCGGCAGGTCCCATGTGCAGGAGGGAGACCTGTCTTCACCTGGGAGCAGGGAACCCCAATTTCTTCCTTAACCTGCCCTGCCCACTTGCTCCTGGGGCCGGCAAGATTGGCGGCAGGCCATCTCAGATGGCCAACAGAAGAGGAGATGGAAGACAGGTCTGGTGGAGGTGGCTGCCTTCCAGCTGGTTACCTGCCCTGCGACACTCCCAGCAATCCCTGTGTGTGCACCTGGACTCCTCGCAGTGGACACTATGCCCGCCCACAAGAGCCGAGCCTCGGCAGTTCTGCTGCAAGGCCTCGACTTGGGCTGAGCCTGGCTGAGGGCCTCCCGTGACTCATCCCCGCTCACCCCACTCATCCACCTCACAGGAGTGTGCTCCATGGTACACACACATGCTGAAGACCTGTGAGCTGGTCCCTAAGGTGTGGGCAGCTCACGGTATGGACCTTGAGCCTCAATCAGAAGGACAAAGGTCCTGAGCTGCTGGCTGTGTTTACACTGCGGGCTCTGGCCCCCTGCAGGGGCGGCCTCCGGGGCCTGGCACGGTATCACCAGGGCTTTGATTCACTCTTCGCTTTGAGGCCTGGGGAGTCCCTAACCAGCAGGAAGCCGAGCACCTCTGGGCCACGAGGGAGAAGCACCCCGTCCTACAGCATGTGCGGGTTCCCCTGCCCACTGTGACTGGCCACCTCCTTCCTGGGGAGCCGCCCCGGCACTCCAGGCCCTACCCTCAGGTCCTTGAAATCAGGCTGCATCTGCACAGGCACCCGCCTTGGCCCTGTAACTGTCACACTCCCCACATGACAGAGCCCAGCAGGCTGAGCGGGCAGCTGTGTGTGTCATCTGAATGTGCTGGTGCACAGAAATGTACACCTCACACACGCATGTGAGCACCACCCACCTTAGAGCACAGGCTCACACGTCACACATGCACATACCTCAGGCCACACACGACCACACCACACGAGCACACACCACAGGCCACGCGTGGACACACCACACGTCCACATGCCACACGCCACAGGCATCGCACAGGCACACCTCACACGGCACACTCAGCACACTGCACACTACGGACCACCCACTTTGCAGCACACGTGCACACACCACACACACTGACACACCCAACACCCTGTCTGTGGTTGTCCACCCAGAGCCTGACCCCAGAAGCCCAGCAACAACGGGGTGGGGTGGAAGGAGCAGGGGGGCCTGAAGGTGGGACGGCAGCACTGCTCACCTCTGACCACGCTGAGGCCGGAGAAGCGGGCCTCCCGGAGGCCCAGCACGCGGCACACCTGCTGGAACAGCTCCCGCGCCGTGGCCCTCACCTGCAACAGGGGCGGTGCTCAGGGCGTCCAGGACTGCCCTGGACAGGCTCAGGGGACCCCGCTTCAGGACGTGAGCAGTGGCTTGTGCTCAGGGCCAGGGTCACTCCCAACCCCACAGAGCTGCTTGGGAGAGGGAGGTGGAGGGGTGGGCCTGGATTGGACAGAGCACCCTCCACCCTCCCCATAATGTGCACCCCCTGGGGGCCCGCCTGCTAGATCCTCCTTACCCCAGAAAGCATGGCCCTGACCACCCGGGAATGGGCATCTGTGGGTGGGGAAGACACCTGATGTTCAGGGGAGGGGGCCGAGGAGGGACTGACGACACTCAGGAACACACTGCCTGCCCAGCGCTCTGCAGATCTAACTAGCAGTCCCCGTGCACAGTCTGAGCCGGGCCCTGGGCCCCTGAGGACATGCTTCACTGTGCAGTCTGTGCCTCGGCCAGCTTAGCCATTGGGCACACGACTCCTACAGCTGGCCCTGGGGGATCCTACACTGCACCCCCAGAAACCACTGGGCAGGCCTCACGCCCAGGGCCAGTGTCCATGCTGCTGCCCAGGAGGGTGCTTTCCTCTGCGCACAGGTGAGGCCTCTCTTTATGGCACGTCCTGCAGTCTGCTTCATGTGGTCCCAGCATGGCTCCCTGACGGACACTTCACAGCGATCTCCCCAAACCCCTGGTCCCATGCCAACCCCTTATGCCTATTTATTGACTCCAAGCCTATAGAAGCTCCCGTGCTGGCCTGGGTGACGTCCCTGCTCCAATCCGACCTTGAGCTTCCTGCGTGGAATCCCCTCAGATGCCACCGTGTACGCGGGCGGACAACACCGTGGCACCTCAGCCACTGCTTCTGTTCAACTTCCTGACAGACTCGGCTCCAGGCTGGCAGTGCTGTCCTCACCCCTGTGCCTCTCGGCCGGGGGACAGCCACACATCTCCTGCTGGTGACTCAGAGACACCGTGTGTGCCAGCTGGCTATGGTAGAGGTGTGTGGCGGTGGCCCCGGGCCCCTGTGAGGCCCCGGACCTGGCCTCCACTAGAAACCCAGAGCCCCGTGACCTGGCCGTCTGCTACCTGTGCCTCTGTGTCACCGGAGCGGCACGGCCTGTTCCTGCTTTTCGATGACAAGTTACCGAAAGGTTGGCTCATTAGCATCAGTTAACGTGGTGAGGGCCACCGGGACTGGGACGTGCACTGGGAAGGTCTTCTCAGCCCACGCTCTTCTGATGACTGCAGTGGAGCCACACACAGGGGGACATGGACGCCCACGATGGCTCCCATGGTCTACAGTGCCTGGCTTGCACCTGAGGGCTGGCCAGCTGTGTCCCTACCAAGCAGAGGGCCCGACTGGGGGGGTAGGAGCAGGAGACACCCCTCCGGGGCCAGAGGGTGGTAGGGAGGGGAGGTAGGAGCAGGAGACACCCCTCCGGGGCCAGAGGGTGGTAGGGAGGGGAGGTAGGAGCAGGAGACACCCCTCCGGGGCCAGAGGGTGGTAGGGAGGGGAGGTAGGAGCAGGAGACACCCCTCCGGGGCCAGAGGGTGGTAGGGAGGGGAGGTAGGAGCAGGAGACACCCCTCCGAGGCTCCATGAAGCCCGAGCGTGACCTCACACTGTGTTCTGGGTGCAGCCTCCGGCTGAATCTCACAGTACAGCTCAGGGAGGGAAACAGGTAGAAGATGCCCTGGTCACACAGGAGGAGGCCCCAGCACGTCCACTGCAGGCCTCAGAGGGCCCCAGGACCCTGACATCCCCTCCTCAGGTGGGAACTCCAGTGCTTGGGGCACTGCCACAAACCTAAGTGCCAGCACTTCCTACGGACACGCAGCCCCAGGCAGACACCAGGCTCCCAGGGGACCCGAACCGTGATGTCACAGCCCGGCACTGCCTCAGAGAGCACCAAGCTGTCCACAAGGAGCCTCAACAAATTCCCCCTGGAGGGACCTGTCACTCTGTCAGACACCTGCATTTCAATCCCCATTTTCACCATTCACACTTACAAAGGTGGAAGGACTGCTCCTGGTCCAGCTTAAAGCTGGGAGCTGACAGCTTCTTCCTGCTCAGACGGCCTGAGGAAGAGCCGCCCCTAGGCCGCCGCGGCTCGCCCAGAGGGCCCCAGAAGGAAGCCAATCGCAGGGACCCTGGACCTGGACCAGTGAGTGTCTGGATTAGTTCAGGGCCCGAGCCCGGACACTTCCCTTCCTCCCCAGGGCAGGGAGTGGGGAAGGGCCGGGTCTGCAGCAAACTGCATGACCCTGCTGTCCCTCAGGTCACAGTGACCTGAGGACCATGACCTGGCCACACTGCCCCGTGATGGGCGGCAGGGGGGAGCTGCAGGCGTCGAGACTGCATCCACCCAGGATGCCAAAGTCCTCACAGAAGGGTCACGCCCTGGCTGGAGGTCATCTGTGCCAAGGAGACGGCCTGCTCCTTAGTGTCCCTCTCAGACCCTAAGTGCCGGGACGTGACCAGGTTGTGCAGAGCTACAGGGTCCCCAGTGACTTCTGGCAGCCTTCCGCTCCTCCTTGTGGTTTCACAACCTGAAGTTTGATCCAAAAGCCATCTGTGGAGGCTGTGGCCGGGGTCCCTGGACCATTCCAGCTCTGTCCTGCGGGCCAGGCCTCCTCTGGGGCTGGCAAGCGCTGCTCCTAGCTCTTAGTTCTCTCACCAGACGCATTCTTGAGGGGAATCTGGTAACTCTGGTGACTTTGGGCACAGCCCTCGGCGCTGTCCTCAGATGGAAGGGGAGGGGCTTTCTATCAGCCAGTGAGGGCGGCCCCACTTCTGAGGGTGACAACGTGATCCATCATCCCCAGGGGGATGGTCCAGCCATGAGGGTCCAAGTGGAGGGGGAGGCCGAAGGGTGGGGCGGAGGTTGCAGAATAGGAAGAGAGGCAGGGGTCCCGGGGGAAGAGGCCCTGCCCGTGACAGTCACAGCCCGATGACAATGCAGGGATTTCAGAGGGGCCCTGGAGTGAAAACTCGGAGAAGCCAACATTTCACTAAAGCCCAGTGTGGAGGACAGGGCAGGACTGGAGGGCGGCAGGGCGGCGGGGGGCACGCAGAGCCACCCAGGGCCTCCAGAGGGAGGCCGCTGTCCCGGGTGAACTGTGCCACCAGTTTCCTGCTCCCGAGGCACCGTTTCTTCATCGGCCTTTCCAGTCCAGCTTCTCCCACAGGAGGGACACCCAGGGATCAGACAGGTACCCTGGGACAAAGTCAACCCAGGGAGGCATGGACGCTGTGGGAGGGCCAGGCAGCCCAGGACTCTGGACGCTAAAGGGGACTGGGCAGCTCTCAGCCCCAGCATGCTACAGTGGCCCGCATCATAGTGAAGTGGTCATTTGATGTCTCCCCTAGTCCAGGTGCCCCCAGTGCATAGCTCCTTCTGTCCCCATATCACTCTCTGGACATGTGGTCCCCACTGTCCCCCAGTCACCCTCTGGACACACAACCCAACTATTCTCCTGGCCACCCCCTGGGCACATGCCCTGCTCACCCCTACTGCCAGCCGCAGCTGCTTCTGGGCGGGCAGCAGCACGAGGACATCCCTGTGCTCTGAGGTCATCTTGCTGTCCCCAGGGTTGGCTCCACTGGGCTGCGTACAAGCCTCTTTCAGGACCAGCCTCTGCCGGCCAAGCTCCTGTAGGGGAGAGGAGTCAGGGTTGTCCAGGGGGAGTGAGCGGCTGGAGCCCCGCCTCCTCTGGGTGGCATCTCCGCACCACCGTCTCTGGTCTCCCCTGGTCATCAGCTCAGGTGGACACTGGCCCTCCCACTCCCAGCTGTGCCTTCTGTGCTGGTGTCTCTGGCACTCGCCATAAAGGGCCAGGAACTTGGTGGCTGTGCAGGACAAGGGTCAGGCTGTGAGCTGGGTGTGTGGAGGATGACTGGATGCACGGTCCTGTGGCCACCTCACTGTACCTGGGCAGGGGCAGCTCCACTCCAGGCCATAGACAGGGACCACTGTGTGGCCCCTATAGGAAGGGCCAGGACCCCTGCACCACAAGACGTCTCCTGCAGCTCTCAGAGGACAGAGGGGCCACACAGACCCCTGGACATAGACTCCAGAACCAGGGTGGCCCCTGGTCACTGGAGCAGCAGGAGGGCCAGGAGGACAAGAGGCAATGGGAGAGGAACGTGCCCCAGTCCCAAGACAACACCTCCTGCTTGTACTGGCCACAGAGCCAGGAACGTGCTGGAGTCACAGCTCCTGGAGGGACCTTGCCGCGGGGCCCTTTCTGTTCCGCTAGCTGGGAGCTGAGGACTCCTCTGGCCAGAGCCAGCTCATCGGCCCCCTGCAGCAGGCCGGGACAGCTGGAAGTGGGCCATGGCAGGCACATTGAGGGTGTGGACTCTCAGAAGCCAGCCGTGGGACCTCTGCCATCAGTCTGAGGCACCGTGGACTCTCCAGGCACTAGCAGGGGCCCCAGGAGGCCACTGGCCGGGGCAGCCAACCCTGGGGGCATTTCAGGTCCAGGAGATTTTGGACCCATGGGCCTGGCTTGTCGACCTCTGTCCTCAGCCAGGGTTGGGGAGCCTCTTTCCCGTCCCTGAGTCTCAGGACCTCCTTGGAGAAGTCCCTCTTACTGATCCCGAGAGGCTGCTGGTGGAGGAACCCAGGAGGGTCCTAGGGGCAGCTGGCTGGTCTCAGGAGGTCCACACTCCAGCACCCTCAGGGCTATCCAGGGCTTTGGAAGATTAGCAGGCCCAGGGACAGGGGCTCCACCTCATGTCTGCCCACCGCCCCCTGCACTCAGGCTGAGCCCTCCCCCCGGGCCTGCTTTCTCTGCAGGGTAATGCGAGGCTCCTTGTCACAGGAGAGCACGCGTCCCTTCAGCCAAGGCCAACTGCTCCGGAAGGTGGACACTGGGTTCTGATCCTCACTTCAGGCTAATTGCTGGCTGGATGCTGGTCAGGAGGTGGACGGACGCCTGTCGCAGCATCACAGAGGAAGCAGCCATTGTCTTCCTGCAGTGTCTGAGCACAGGAGGCCCCCGAGGCTGTGGGAACACAGGAGGTAGTGATGGGGAGAGAGCCAGGACGGCTGGGCGGGCGTGGTCGACGGCCACGGAGCCCTGTGGTGGGTGTGGGTTCCATGTGTCATAGGTGGTGTCTTCTCCGAGCCAAAAGGAAGAGAAACATGTGTCGTCACTGATAAACAATCCATGGACCCCAGCACAGTGGCATGTCTCAGGCCCAGAACCCAGAGCTGCACGAGCTACCCAGAATGCCCTGCAGCCCAGCAACACCTCTGAGGGACAGTCAGGGGACACTTCATCAAGAAGACAACAGCTTTCTGTCCTTTGAGAAAACAGAAACATGGCAAGATACCCCAAATCCACAGCACTTGTAGGTACAGTTAGTTGGCCTTGCTATCTGCAGGAACGGGTTCCACACACTGCCCAGAGCCCCAAGTTGGTGACAGTCAAGCTCCTTGCTTAAAATGGCACTCATTTTGTGAATAACTAATCACTTTGAGGTGACTTATAAAGCCTGATGCAGACTGACTGTGCCGATAGCTGGGACCGCAGGGCTAGGAAGAGAGGCCAGGAAGCCTCCACCTCCCGGCCAAACGCAGTGCTTCCCAAATATCCTTGATCCAAACTTGGCTGGTGCACAGATGTGGGGCCACAGGAGCCCTGTGCTGACGGAGTGCACTGTCCCCTGGACTCTTGTTCAGTTACTGGCCACGGCTGGGATTTCAGGTGTGAGGGGCTCCACATGGAGATGCCAAGGCAGATGCCAGGCCTCTTTCCAGACGGGCACTCAGTCCTCCTCCACCCAGTTCTCCCTTCTTCTGGACAGTGGTGTCATCTTGTAGATGGGCTTGCTGAGAATGTTCTAGAACTCAAGCTTCTCAGTTCTTTACGCCCATGAGGGATAGGCTTTGAAAAAGCAACACGGGAATACCTTTCAGAAAGACAAAGGAAGGGGGTGCTCTGAACTCCCGTGGCGGACTGAGACTGCCACGCCAAGAGGGCAGCAGCCAACAGGACAGGTCACATGTGGGGACTGCACTAACCAGGTGCCCTAACCTGAGCCGGACAACCTCGCAGGTCCACAAGGCTCCATGGGGGCATCTGCGGGTGGGCTCCGACTCCCACGCGCCTCCCTTGGACCCTCCGGGCTGGGCAGGACCTTCCAGAAGGGTGCAGGAGCCCCGGGCTGGGGAGTCCTCAATCTTCAGTCCTGAGTCGCGGCTCACGTTTGGGGCTGGGGACGAGGTTGCCCGCAGGAAAGAGCCACCCAGGGACTGTGCCGGCGCCATGGGCAGGGCCCGGTGTTTGTCTCCTGCCTACACAGACCTGATCAGGCCCCTCGGCCCCAGTGACAACCCAAGGTCCCACGAGCAGGACGGGCCCCCCACAGCCCTGGCTGTCCTGCCCCTGGAGCTGCCTCTGCCTTTCTAACTGACCGCAGTGGCAGGGCTGGGAGAGGTCCCACAGGGGTCAGCCCTGCTGTGGACAGAGGTCATCAGGTGTGACATTCACATCCCTGTTCACCTGGCTGGCCACCCTCCTTCCCTGCAGGTGGGAGTGCCATGGGCAGGACCTGCCCCCACAGGACAGGGACTGCAGAGCCGCTGAGGGGCCAGTGTCGGGGACAGTTCCTGTGGCCTAGGGCTGTCCCCTGCCCAAGGAAAGATGGGGCTTGGTTTTGGGCCAAATCAGCCGCCTTTGGCGTAAACAAGTTTGTGCCTGTACCAGGAAGTCCACCCCATTGGCCGGTAGAAACCACAAGAGCTCGGGCCCAGTAAATGCTTCCTGTCTTTCCTATTATGTGTCCACAAGGTTGAGATGTGACCTCCTCTGTGATTGGCTCCTATGTCCTATATATACTACGCACTTTCTTGGTACCAGGTTCCTCTTGTTGCGCCTTCAATAAAACCTGACACAGTTCCGCCGGGTCCTTGTCTTTCTTTTGTTCGACTCTGCTGGACGGAGTCGACAGGCCAGCTCCTCTCCTGGACCTACAGAAGACAGGGTCTGCCTCCAGGAACCATGCCAAGTGACAGAGAGCCCAGGTCACCTGCCCCTCGGGTGGCACTTAAGTGTCCAGGCATCTGGACCCATCACTAGGGGTGGAATGGGTGCCTGGTCAGAGGGCAGCATTTTCTAAGGGGTGGAGGAAGGCAGCAGCTGCCTGCTACAGGCACCAGGGCAGCCATGTCTGAGAGAGGCGGGCGGCTGTGAGGCTGAGCACATCGGAGCGTCCGAGAGGCCAAGGGAGGAGGACGAGAACCCCCGCTTGCTGCCATGTCCTTGCTTACAGAGACAGGGCACGGGGACTCTGGGACTGGCATTCAAGACCTGAGGACAGGGTGTGGGGTCCCTGGGCAGCATGGGGACCTGAGGACCAGGGTGGACTCTGGCCTGGACTGGCCCTCCTGACCCTCTCCCCTGGAGTCATGCTCTGGGCTGTGTCATCTACGCGGGTGGAGCAGGACCTGTCCCAGCCCCACAGGCTTTCGGGGGGGCACCCGGAGTGCAGGCTTTGGGAGGGATAGCGAAGGACTTACAGATGGGCCTTTAAACCCTGCTGTCATTCAGCTGTATTCCATTATCTCTAAATTGGCACTGTCCCCAGCAATGGCTGCTGGCCGCATGTTGCTCTTGAACATTTGCAATTGGTCCAAGTTGAGATGCATGTAAATGGAACAGATTTTGAAGATTCAGTATGAAAACAGATCGTAGAATGTTGTTGTTTATGTTAAGATATTGCTACGTGTTGAATGGTAGTATACTGTATTTCTATTGAACTGTGCCCTAAAAGCAGAGAGACACTCAAACCAACCTGAACACTGGGGGCCAGGGCCATGTGGTGGCAGCAGAGACTGCAGTGACCTGTTTACAAGCCAAGGGCTTTCAGGAAGAGCCGGTGGCCATCAGAAGCCATGAAACAAGGAAGGGAGTCCACCTAGGGACAGACGGGTCCATCTCCCTCAGTATTTTAAAGGTTTATTGACCAGGCTTCTGGGTTTTAATAAAATGGGATTTCACAAACTCTTAATTTAGAATAGTAAGTGGAAAATAGTAAAAATAGATTTCTACTAGAGAAAACTTCTGAGTCTGCAAATAATGTTTTGAAAAGAGGGAGACATTGATGGGGGTTGTCGGGGGGAGAGAGAGAAAGAGAGGGAGAGAGGGAGAGGGAGAGAGAGAGAGAGAGAGAGAGGGAGAGGGAGGGAGAGAGAGAGAGAGAGAGAGAGAGAGAGAGAGAGAGAGAGAGAGAGGGGGAGAGAACGAGAACACTCTGCAAGGTCAGGTGGCCTCGACGGCCAAGACTAGTTCTCATGGACTGGGCGCCTGGGGTGGAGCAGTGGAGACTGTGGCCATTCTGACAGGTCTGAGGATGCAGGCCCAAGGTCCAGGTCCTCTGTGCGCAGTGCGGAAGTGGGCAGCTTGGCCAAGCTGCAGGGATGGTGAGGGCACTGCTCAAATTGGGAAGGGAGGTGGTCACCCTTCAGATTCTGGGAAACCAACCACAGTTTCCGGTTCTTTAAGTTACTGTCCTGGGAGAAGCCTTGCTTTGACCTCACAGATGCAAACTATAATTGGTGGCACATGGCATTAGTCTCCTGTGGCTGCTGTGACAAAGGACCCCAAATCAGGTGGCTTAAAGCAGCGGGAGTACACACCCCTGTGTGCTACAGGCAGGAGTGGGGTCAGGCTGTGGTGAGGCGCGCTCCCTGCCAGGTCCTCAGGAGGATGCTCCTCACCGCCTCGGGTGTCTTGATCGTAGTCTCCTCCCTCATCCCAGGACCAAGGCCTTCTGTGTCTCTTTCCCCCCGACAGGGATGCTGTCGCACTGGACAAAAGGCCACCCTGGGTCAGTGCCCTCACCCTAAGTGATCACGTCCCGGAAGGGCCTGTTCTGAAGTCCTGGGATGGCTTGCTGGTACAGGGTCAAGAGTCGGCGGGGGGCAGGCTAGAGGGGAAAGGCCCATTTTTGATTCCCCTCATTTTCAGGCTCACAGCAGAAATTTGTCAGCAGTACCACAAGTCAGGTGCCCCCATATCTCCCAGGCCACGTGGACGTTTGACAGGATTTTCTAGGAATGGACCTGGCTTCTGGCCAGCTGAGCTGAGCGGTCAGCTGTCAGAGGATTCCATGGCTAGTGGATGGCTCCGGAGCTGGCGGCTCCTTAGTTGTGATAGGGGTACCGCCTTCACCTCTTCAGTTGGCCCATAGGATAGGTGGCATAGGGTGACACTGCCAGCTGAGAATGACGTCATCAACACCATCAGATCCCAGCAAGTGCCCAGGTGCAAAGGCAAGGTTCCAAGTGAAACTCCAGTTCTGCGCTCAGGGGCCGAGGTGGGCTCCAGTGCGGCCGTGTGTGGGGAAGGCAGCCTCATTGTCCTGCCACAGAGAGGAGCGTCAGGCTGAGGCCGGGTCTGAGCTTCCGTGGGACTCAGAAACAAGCCAGATGGAGCTCACCTCCAGCCTCGTGTCCAGAGCAGAAAGCTTGTCTCAGGCGTCCCCAGGAGACTGACCGACTCCTCCACCAGGACACGGAGTCTCACAGGCTCAGGACTTAACCGCCACTGTCCGTGAGAGACGGCAGGAGTGGGCCCACAATCCCCCTGGCTGCAACCAGGGTCCAGGTTCCTTCCCGCAGGCCTCTGGCAGACACACACAGGTACTTTGTATCAACCCTTTCATTAATTGGGCTAATTTTCACAAGTTTGCTCCGAGGCCTTCAGAGGTTAGCAGGGTGTCTTGCACAGAACGTGCTCGCCCAAATGGCCCCAGGAGGCTCTTGCTTCTTAAAAATATTCTTTTTGCCCTAGCTGTCTTTCCCCCACTGTTAGCCTGTGGGTAATCAGCACCTCTCCTCTCCCCTCTTCACCTGCCCTTCTACTCTGCTGCCGCCTGGCAAATCAACCCAGGAAGGCCATCGAGCTGGACCTGAGGTGGGGTTTGGCTCTGAGCAAACGACCAGCTGCGTTTGGCTGTGTGAAATGAACACCCTTCGTGTTAAAAAGGCTTCTGGACTATGTCTTATTCTCGGCTGAGTGCTGGGGGCTGCGCTTGCCCAAGGGCAGAGGGCATGATGTTGGCCGGCATCGGACTCCCCCAGCCCATGCCAGCCCGTGCTCTTTCCAGGCCAGCAGCAATGTTTTCAGTGCGACCATTTGCTCTGCTGCACCCAGCAAAGGGGCACCGTCCCAATCCCAGGGGCTCGATCGTTTCAACACAAGAATCTTGGCAAGAAATAACGCAGTGCTGGGCTCTTGGTTCATTGTACCGTCAGGGAGAAATCTGGAGGAAGCGAGATGGAAAGTAGCAGGGGAACCTACCTAGATTTGTCACAGAAAATGAAACTTGGACCCTGGTCTGTAAATGAGTCCCCAGTCTTGTTCATCAATGTAGAAATCACACAGACAGCTGTTAGGGGCTGCAACAGGGTCCGGTTCCTTCCCGCAGGCCTCTGGCAGACACAAACAACCTGGGCGTTGGTCAGCTTCACGTGGCCACACAGGCACCTGAGACAATCACTTATTTTGGCTCAGCTCTGGAAGTTGCGGTCATGACCAGTGGGCCCCACGGCTCTGTCCCTGTGGCCAGGCAACCCTTCCCCCATAAGCTCAGGGCAGAGCAAAACTGCTGGCCTCACACAAAACAGCAGAGCAGGGGCAGGGCCCCAGATCCCCCAGGGACCTAAAGACCTGCCAACTGGCCCCCTAAATGTCCCCCACCTCCAGACACCATGCTAGGGACCAAGCCTTTAACACTAGATTTCTTGGGGGACACAGGATCCAGACAATGGCACCCAGAGAGGGCTCCTCACAGGACTCAGTCAGGGATAGTCACCAGGGCGCCTGGGCGGGGTGGAGGGGGCGCATCGCCAGCTGGGTGGCTGCAGACCCTGACAGCCATCAGGATTCGAGCTGACCTCCCCAGGCCTTGCTTTCGGGCTCTGGCAAGACAGCTATGGACTTGTGTGGCGATGCACACATGCTCCTCTGGAGACTGAGGACAGGAGGCTGCAGGCTCCACATGGCCCAGATTACACCTCCACCCACCTTCAGCGTTTTCTGTTCAGTCTAATCTGGCATGCTGCTTCCAATAGAAGGAACATTATACAAAGTTCAGCAGGAAGCAGACTTCAACATCCACAGTGCCCTGAGAATCAAGGAAAGATTATGAAATTATTTTAAGAAAAGGAAAGGACTATGTTTAAAAATATTATTAATATTAATAACATTATTGCTATTATTATTATTTTGAGCAACTTGTAAAATGTCATATTGAAGCCAGTAAACCAAGAAGTGAATTTAAAGAACGCTAATGAAAGCAAGACATTTTTATAACATATTATAAAATATGACTTTGAGTTTCTTACCGTGACTAAAATTAAAATTTTCTATTTTCCTAAGTTTAGTGATCTAGCCTGCATACTTCATGCAGAAAGACTTTGTATGTCGTAATAATGGGGCCAGCGGTCACCACCCTGAAATAGACAGCCTTCTAATCTGAAGCAGAATCATCAAAATAAATCGGCCAATAATCTAAGATAATCATAAAATATCAAATCAGCTAAAAAGACATTACGACTGCAAAATAAAAACAGGAAACCACAGGAGAGAGCCAGTTGTGGGGCATGAACTCTCAGGAGCGGAGGCAGAAGAGCTGGGAGGCACGTGGTTGGAGGAGGAGTGAAAGCCCCCTCTGAGGCAGCAGGAAGGAGCAGAGAAAGAAAGTCACCTGAGAAAACCAAGACCAAGGGCGGATGGAGAGCTCATGGCGAGGGGCCCGCAGGGCCAGGTTCCAGGAGTCCCCAGAAGAATGACTTAAAGAGTGTCATAGGTGAACTATTTTGGAATCAAACATCTTGAGGCCTCTAGTTGACAGTAGGGGTGGGCCAGAGAGAGCAGTGAAGTCACACCGGCTGTCGTCACAGGCCTGGGGAGGCCACAGCTTCCTGGAGGAGGTTTTCCTGCAGGGATAGCCCCGGCAGCTGTGGGGGCTCCCCCGTGGGTGTCCACCGCCTGTGGCAGCCTCCCAGGAGCCCAAGGAGGACGGGAGTCTGCGCTGGGGAGGTGCCTCACGGCCCGCGTCTGTCCAGCCTGCTGGCCTCCTTATCCTGGCACCCCACCCCCCTGTGATGTGGCCTCAGAGTGACCTTGGCATGCAGGGTCTGGCTCAGGCTCAAGCCCCCAGTGCTACCTGGAGCATGGCTGCCACGTGGCCAGGGGCAGGTGGAGAGTGGCCCGCGGGTTACAGCCTCTGCTCCCGTTATTCCACCAACATCAGCCTCACAGTCCCGGCTGGTTGCCGGGGCAGGATATTGTGGTCCCCCATGTGCTCTGGGTGACAGCTGGGTGCCAGGGGCAGCATGAGGGACACCCACAAGAGGCCCCGTGTGTGCTGCCCTTGTCTGCACCACAGAGAGGGGACCCACCTCAGTGGCCCTGACTCAGGGGTGCTCTTTGGAAAGCTGGACAATTCAGAGGGGTGGGGTGGCATCCAAAGGACCAAGGTCCCCCTCACGTCCAACGTGTGGACATGCCTGCTGACCCTGGGCCTGGCAGGAGAGGCTCCTGGACCAGTTGGACCTGCGGGGAGAGCGGTGGAAGACCCGGCCAGTGAGTCCGATGCTTTCCACGATGACACGGTCATCAGGCTCCGCGAGCTCCGGAAGCACTGGGTCCCCCCTTGCATAGCCCACGTGGGCCCCTCTCCCCCCAGCGCTTGAGTGCAGCTCAGTGACCCAGAGAAATCCCTGCAGTTGGCTGAAGTCAAGTCAGAGCAATGTGATGAGGTCAAGGGCAGGGCAGGGCAGAACAGAGGCTCCACCACTCTGGAGGAGACCGTCCCTGACTGAGGACAGTGACATCCGCGCCCTCCCCCTCAGTGGCTGATTCCTGACTCCACAGGCTCTGCAGGGGGGCTTTGGCCAAACAAACAAAAACCTCTCAGCCTTTGCTGGGAGTCCACCTGGGCCTGGGCGTGATGGGCCGGGAAGCTGTGGGTCTGGGAAGGACACCTGTGCTCGGTGCTTTGGTGTCCTGAGGTTCCTTTCAGGTGCCCTCGCCTGGCTGGGCTCCTGCTTGCGCCTCCTTGGCCCTTCTTACGTCTATCCTGCAGCCTGGTGGCTCGGGGATCATGGCCCTGCAGCCCCAGTTCCCAGGTGGAGGCTGGGGTCACTCTACCCCAGAGTGGGCTGCAAGGCCAGCAGAGGCTCGTCCTCCTCCAGTCTCCCCTCGTGAAGTGAGAGGGGCAAGCAGAGCCTGAGGAGGCTGGACGGTGCTGCCGGGCCTCCACTCCCAGCCTCCACTCCCAGCCTCCACTCCCAGGTGGTCTGCCCTCTGCCATGTGGGGACACACCACACCTCCTGGGAGTATCTTCTGCAGGATTCATATGGAAGTTTCTGGGGAGAAAGAATGGCACCCTTGTTACCCCAGGACTGTCCCCTGCCCAGGGGACCCCAACACCACCTGTATGACGCACAGAGACTCAGCACAGGGATGCTCCCAAGGGAACTGACGAGGGTGAGGGTAGGAACAGGGAAGGTTCTGGAAAGTGAGCTTCAGGCTCTCGGGCTGGGCCCCAAGGAGGTGAGGAGAAGGCAGGTGTCTCGTTCCCAGACACAGGGGCCTGGGGCAGGTGCCTCGGGAGCTGCAGTTGCTGGGGCCCCACTGCCCAGGGCCCTTGCTCTGCGTGGGGTTGGTGGCCTTTCCCCAAATCTGGACTAAAAGGAAGGGGGCTGATGGGAAGGAACATTCTACTGTTTATTCTACTGCTGCATTGAACCCCCTAGCTCTGACCAGGCCCTGCAGAAGAGGTGCGTTGGTGGAAGTCAGAGGCGAGATGACCAGTGCGCAGTACTGGTCACATGCTGGATCCTGTCCCCGGATTCATGTGCTGAAGTCCCAGTCCAGAGCTCCTCGGAATGTAGCCTTGCAAGGCAAATTAGGCAAAAAGGGTCATTAGGTGAAATAAGGTCACTTGAGTGGCCTTGAACCAGCGGCTGGTGTCCTCATGGAAGGGTGACTTACAGTCGTCCACGGCCCAGAGGCCCTCAGAAGGAACCAGCCCTGTTGGCACCTTGGTCTCCACTTCCAGCCTCCGGGACCTTGAGGAATGGTTTCTATGACTGGAAACACTGTCTGTTGGTGTTCTGTTAGGGACACCTAGTGGACCAGCACAGTCCTATTTGGGGACAAGCTGGCAATTGCAAAGAGCCACTAAAATGTCTACACTCTGACACACCAATCCACTTCTGGATATTTATCCTCAGCAAATAACATAACAAAACCTTTAAAAAATTACATACACAAAGATGCTCATGAAATTGAAGTTTCTAAGGCAGTAATAAACTTGCTAACAGTGGGAACATTATGTAGTTACAGTATAAAATAGCAATGGAACATCATGCAGTGTTTAGAATTAAAATATGAGGACAATGGCTCACGATGAAGGTTGAAAGTCATGCATAACAATTGCAAGGGAAAGGGGGCACAGCTGAATTCTGCACACGCCTAGCTGTCGTTAAAGTTATGTGAAAATGTGTTCACAGAGAGTGAAGAGCTGACAGACCCAGGCCAAATAATGTTGGGAAAAAATGTGGTAGTTTTATTTCCCTAAAAACTTCTTATTTTATAGAAGTTTCTCATATACAAAACTGTTTTTATAAAGTGGAATAAAAACGGAGTCAAACCAGGTGCAGTGTCAACGCCTGTGATCCCAGCAGCCCGGGGGGCAGAGGCAGGAGGCTTGTGAGTTCAAAGCCATGTTGGCAAAAGCAAGTTGCTAAGCAACTCAGTGAGACCCTGTCTCTACATAAATACAAAAAAAAAAAAAATAGGTTTGGGGGTGTGGTTCAGTGGTTGAGTGCCCCTGAGTTCAATCCCCAGTACCAAAAAAATAAAAATAAAAAACCTGAGTCAAGAGGATTCCTCAGAACTGTCCATGGAGCTGTGTCCTGTTGGCTTGTGTGCACATGTGCTTGCAGATAAGCCCCTGTGCACAGAGCACACACGAGCACATGCACACCCATCATGAGTATATGTGCATGCATTCTTGCACATGGACACACACATGCACATGTAACACACTCACTCACATGCACATGACTGTATGTGCATGCACTCCCATGCATGCACCCACATGCACTTGATTCCTGCACAGGTGCATGCACATGCATGGACACATACACACATGTATGCCCTGTACACATGCCTGCTGTAGACTGTACATTTGTGTACAGTAATGTGCTTTTAAAACCCTTCAGTGTATTCAAAGAATAATCTACTATGACTCTGTCCAGATTATGAGTGCGGCTCATTGTGGGACAGTGCTTTAATCCAGTAACTTAGAGTAACAGGAAAAGGCCTTACATTATGTGGTTATCTGTCACCTGTTCTACGGCTACTTGTGAAGGTTTCAAATGTTTTCTGACACAAGCATTTGGCAGAGTTGGAAGAGAAGGACACTCTCCTCAACAGAAGACTCTTTAGCCAGGTGACATCATCTGGAGAGTGAGGTACCTGCTATGGACACTTTGAAGTTCAGGAGGAACTGTGTTTATGACTGTGACCGACCAGCCGTCACCCGGTCCTGGAGCTTCTAGAAAGGCCATCAAATGTGAGAAAGAAGTCCTGGCACCACCACTGGGAGGAAGAACCCAGACTGTAGACGGTTGCAGGCGATATGTTCACTCCATCACTCAGCTGGGCAGGAAGCTCCAGGGTCTACCTCTTCACACAAACAGCCTGGAGGTGCACAGAGTTTCTGATTTTAAAAATCAATTTTAAAAAATGTTGCAAGAAACAAGCAGATGAAAACAACCCTGGGAAGGCTGGAGGAGACAGGGACAGGGACGGCCACGGTCGCTGTGGGAGGACCTTGCAGCTGCAGCCCGTGGAAGGCTGAAGAGGTCTCTGGCAAGTGCTCCTGCCCCCTGTGGAGAAGCAGGTCCCAGATGCAGACCAGACTGACCCGTGAGGACACAGAACCTTTGGAGCATATGAAAGGTAGGTTCTTCCTTCACACTCTCCACCAAAACAAATGCCACAAAGTACAGAATGCAAAGCTGGATAGCAGTGGCCCAGTGGTTGACAGTGCTACCCACATCTCAAGTCTCAACACCTGCTTACCCAGATGTTTACACAGCAGAATGCACACTGCACTGTGATTTGAAGACTATGAGATTAAGAATTTGGAAAACCATTTATGGCTGACAATGTAGAATTGGTTTGAAAACGTTGCTTTGCATCAAGACAACAGACTATTTTTGAAGATCGTAAAAACTATTTTAGAATGTTTTTTTCCACATGTGAGTTTTTTTGTTATGTAAAGGTACAGGATACAAAACTATATAATATTGTCCAAACTTTATCTTTGGTAAGTGGAAAGAAATACATTAAGATGTTAACAATAAAAATTAGAACTAAAAATTTTGTTTTCTGCATTACATTTTTAATAAAAAGTTGTGAATGCCAAACAAGTTCTCTTTCCCGTGAATGGCTTGCTGTTTAGAAAATAATTAATTCCTTGGGGCTTAAACACGTGATGGCCTTCCATCCAAAATTCTCTGAGTTTGTTAGAGCAAGCAAGTTGCTCTCAAATGGAAATGTGGCGTGTTGACTCGAAGTCCTCCTGCTTGACTCCTGCAGACCCACAGCCACGGCCAGCGCATGGCAGCACACGCCTCATCACGCTTGAGGCTGGCAGCTCAGGTTGGAGAAATCCGCCGGGCACAGTCCCAGCCTGGCGCTCAAGGGGGCTGTCTCTGCAATGTGCCAGAATGTGCTCCTGCAAGTATTTGCTGGTGAGAAATGGATGGGGATCATCAGGTCTTTCCTGCAATCCCAGGTTGGCAGAGGCGTGGTTGGTGTGATTTGTATTTACCAGGGCCGGATTTCCCACGTCTTAGAATTTTGTATTTATGCAGATACAAGCTTTGACACAAAATGCTGAATCTGCTTTGATTCTGTGACTGTTGGTGTTTCTTGGGTGTGATCTGAGGCCTGCAGACCTAAGAAGTGGGGTGGGGTGGGGGGCTGCAAGGGGCCCCTGCCCCAGCCCCAGCCTCTGGGGGTTGGCTGGCCTCCTGGGTGACCTTGGTCTCTAGAAGTGTCCCTCGAGCTCGGCGTCCACCTGCACATGGTGTGTGTGTGTCCATACTTCCTTCCTCTTTCCATAAGGACACAGGCCAGGTTGGTTGGGACCCACACTCCGGAAGTGTGACCCCAGCTTAACTAGTTACATTTGCACTGAAGCTGTTTCCAAATAAGGTCACGTTCTGAGGTACTGGAGGTCAGAACCTCAACGTTTGAATGTTGGGAGGACCCAATTTCATCCAGAATAGTGGTTTTTCAAAAGTTTTTGGTAAAATTAGATTAAATAAATGAGAAATGAGTAAAAATGTTTACTTTAAAAGACTATCCTTCAGTCTGAGATGGTGTCTTTTCTTGCAATTTGTTCTAAGGAGATGGATGCTGTGGCACACACCTATAATCCCAGTGACTAAGGAGGCTGAGGCAGGAGGATCACAAGTTCAAAGCCAGCCTCAGCAATTTAGCAAGACCCTGTCTCAAAATTTAAAAGATAAAAAGTACTGGGGGTGTGGCTCAGTGGTAAAGTGTGCCTGGGTTCAATCCCCAGTACCAATAAATAAATAAATTTAATTTAACTTAATTTCAAAACTTTCTCTAAGGTGCTTACGTTGGCAGTGATACCTTCTAAAGCTCTAATGTCCCTCTTTGGTAAAGTGAAAGCTGCCAGGTTTATGCCCCCTCCCGAGGGGGACAAAGGACAGTCAGTGTAGGTGGTGAAGGGTTGGGTCAGGAAGATGGGGGTGGGGATGAGTCAAGAGGACATAAAATGCTGAGACCAGCAGAGCTGCCCCCCCCCCCACCTTTGCAAGGTGACTGCTCCAGGGAGTGGCCCTCCCCAGGAGCTGTTCAGGAAGCACCTCCTGTGGCCCCTGCCAGCCTCTGGGCAGTTGAGCAGCACCTGGGAGGCTTTTCCCTTCTGACCTCCCAGGCAAGGAAAGGGGAGGAGGGGCTCAAGAAGAGAGGCTAAAGGGGCAGGAGGCCCACTCCCCAGCACCAGCCTGGTCCCCTCCTCTGCAGGGGGTCTCCGTCCCTCCCTGCTCTGTCCTGCTATCCTAATCCTCTGCTCTCGCCTCCGTGTTTCTCCAGTGTTCAATCTCCAACTGGGGGAACGGTTCGGACCCTGATTCATCCTCAACACTGTACCATCCCTGGTTTCACTCCCCTCTTCTTATTTTGTGGCCCTTGGTTTTACGTAGTCTGGGAGCCTGAGTTGGGGACTGAGGGCCTTGGGCAGCACAGCCACCAGAGCCAGGCAGGACGGCAAAGGTTTTGGTTCAGGGCTGTGCTGTGTAGGCGACCTGTCCCCTCCCCCAGAGTTCAGACCTTAATAGTTTGCAAGCCTCCATTCCATTACCGCGGAAGCACACTGCAGCCCTGCACGCGCAGGCTGTCTGGTTTTGCCATCACATCCCACCCCCTGATTTTGAGACCCTTTTATACCCTTTTAAGGACGTCACTTTTGTCCATGTCCTCCTGGTTACACCACTGGTGACTCTGGAGGACCACGTGCAATTTCATGGCCTCTAAGCAGGAGACAAGTCAGGTCAGTATGTTAGCAAACAGGAGTGCCTGGGGGTACCCCAGGAAATAGACCAATATGGGGAGTAGGAGAAGCCCATTCATCGGGCTAGCAGTCAGACTTCTGCCCTCCACAGTCAGTGTCCAGAGTGACTGGAGGGCTCTTGTCCTGGGGCCTCTTGGGGTGCAGCTCCTCTATCTTGGGTGGTCAGTTCGCTGGGTGCAGTTGTTTCAGGAGTGCACTCCCAACCATCAGAGGCTGATTTTACCCTGCCGTGATGAGCCCAGGGGCCGCCTGTCCCTCTTCACTGCTGCAGGGTGGACAGAAAGACAGTGAACGGACCCCTCCACAGAAGCTTCAGGAGTTGGACATTCTATTTTATTTTTTTACCTAATTAGCATCTCCTGGTTTAAAGGGGTGACATGATGTTTATTTTTGGATCTTTTTACTTCTTGTAAGGAGAGGAGCCCTCCCACAGAGGATCTCCCGGGGAGGGTCCTGTCTGATTATGCACAGAGCAACTGGCAACACTGGTCCAGGGCAGGTGGGTTACAGTCTGTTTAGTTGTAACTTCCTGGTGATCTCTAATGTCTTTGCCACCAATTGTGCCACCGAAGCTATGAACGCTGTCCCATGTACAGCTGTGCTTTGTAAACCTTCCGCCAGGTGTTCTAGACCAACTTGGTGAAAATTGCTAAGAATCAGCTGAAATTCCTTAGGGGGTCAGTCCTGGGAACTTGTGAGAAGCCTCTTACTTCCCTAGGGCCATCTGCTAGGATAGGTCAAGGTCTTTCTGACCACATGTGGCTTCCTTTGGAAGCGCTAGGGACATTCATTTCCCTTCCCAGTGACCCTTCTCTTTGCAGAATGTGTCTTGGTTGGCTCCCTATTCTCTAGGGTCTGACTCATTGACCCTCCTGATGAAGAGGTCATGTGGCCCAGACTTGTAAAGCCCTTAGAGAAGTCCCCATCGTTCCCTGGGTTCAAGCTGACCTCAGAGGACAAGCGCCAAATATTGGCTATGCTCCTTGACCCTTTTTATCTTTAATCTCTAAGTTTTGGCTTTAATTATCTAGC
The DNA here is from genome assembly GCF_048772815.1 of Callospermophilus lateralis. Classification (NCBI taxonomy): domain Eukaryota; kingdom Metazoa; phylum Chordata; class Mammalia; order Rodentia; family Sciuridae; genus Callospermophilus; species Callospermophilus lateralis. The sequence continues at coordinate 22,779,836 of NC_135317.1, read as the reverse complement.
AGACCAGTTTTGCCAGTCCTAAGTAGAAGTACTGGGTTTTAACTTTAACGTCTATGATTTTACAGTTATTTAGTCTTCATTTTATTGGGGTCAGAATCACACTGGAAGTCAGTCTTATGTTTTGTCTAGCCTAGAGGTGATGGTGCATTATCTCAAATCATCTCAAGATATTGCATCAGAGGTTATAATTCTGTAAGCACTCACAGACAACAGTATCAAGTTGACAAGGAAAATACCAAATGACCTGAATTCCAGAGAGAGAGCAGCTCCCCGCCCTCTCTGCTGGCCTCGTCAGCTTTTCCCCGTGGCACACTCACCACCCGAAGCTGCCGTAGAGTGGTGCATCAGCTTCTGTGTCTGTCCCAGTAAATGTCCCCGAGGGGGCAGTTCCTGTATCTACGGGTACAGAGCAGTGTTTGGCATGTTGAACGCTCTGGAGGAGATGGGTTGAGCGAGTGAGTGGGTGGGTGACTAGGAGGATGAGTAGATGTGTGAGTGGGTAGGTGAGTAGCTGGATGTGTGGGTGGGTGAGTGGATAAGTGAGTGGATGGGTGGGTAGGTCGGTGGGTGAGTGGATGTGTGGATGTATGTGTAGATGAGTAGGTAGATGTGTGAGTGGGTGGGTGAGTGGGTGAATGGGTGAATGGATGGATGAGTAAATGGGTGGGTGGGTGGGTGGAAGTGTGAGTGGGTAGGTGAATGGGTGGGTGAGTGGATGAGTGAGTGAGTGGGTGAGTGGGTGGGTGGGTGAGTGGGTGGATGGGTGAGTGGGGGGTGGGTGAGTGGGTGGGTGGGTGGTTGGATGACTAGATGGGTGGTGGATGGTTGGATGTGTGGATGGATGTGTAGGCGGATGTGTGAGTGGGTGGGTGAGTGGGTGGGTGGGTGAGTGGGGGTGGGTGAGTGGGTGGGTAAGTGGACGGATGGATGTGTAGGTGGATGTGTGAGTGGGTGGGTGATTGGGTGGGTGGATAAGTGGTGGGTGGGTGAGTGGTGGGTGGGTGAGTGGTGGGTGGGTAAGTGGATGGATGACTAGATGGGTGGGTGGATGGGTGAATGTGTGAGTGGGTAAGTGAGTGGGTGGGTGAGTGGATGTGTGAATGGGTAAGTGGATGAGTGAGTTGATGGGTGGGTGGGTGAGTGGATAGGTGAGTGAATGGGTGGATGGATGAGTGGATGGGTGGGTGGTTGGGTGGATGTGTGAGTGGGTAGGTGAGTTGGTGAATGAGTGGATGGGTGAATGGGTGGGTGAGTAGATGTGGGGATGGATGAGTAGATGGGTGGGTGAGTGAGTGGATATGTGAGTGGGTAGGTGAATGGATGGGTGAGTAGATGGGTGAATGGGTGGGTGAGTGGGTGGATGAGTGGGTGGGTGAATGGGTGGGTGAGTGGATATGGGGATGCATGACTAGATGGGTGGGTGGATGGGTGGAAGTGTGAGTGGGTGGGTGGGTGGGTGAATGGGTAAGTAGATGGATGACTAGATGGTTGGGTGGATGGTTGGATGTGTGGATGGATGTGTAGGTGGATGTGTGAGTGGGTGGGTGAGTGGGGGGGTGGATGAGTGGGTGGATATGTGAGTGGGTGGATGGGTGAGTGGGGGGTGGGTGAGTGGATGAATGACTAGATGGGTGGGTGGATGGTTGGATGTGTAGATGGATGTGTAGGTGGATGTGTGAGTGGATGAGTGGGTGGATGTGTGAGTGGGGGGTGGGTGAGTGGTGGGTGGGTGAGTGGGTGGAGGACTAGATGGGGGGGTGGATGGGTGGATGTGTGAGTGGGTGGATGAGTGGTGGGTGGATGAGTGGTGGGTGGGTGAGTGGATGTGTGAATGGGTGAGTGGATGAGTGAGTCGATGGGTGGGTGAGTGAGGGTGGGTGAGTGGGGGGTGGGTGAGTGGGTGGATGACTAGATGGGTGGGTGGGGGGTGGATGTGTGAGTGGGTGGGTGGGTGAGTGGGGGTGGGGGTGAACAGGCAAGTGAATGACCGACAACAGACACTTTCACGAGGAGGGAGGGCTGGCCAAGCAGCCCCACCTTTGTCCTCTGGGCTTCACCTTCAGTGAGGGGCTTTCTCTTTGTCCTGCTGTGGCCCCCTCCAGGTCTCAAGCCTGCGGCTTCCCTTTGAGACCTTCGCCTAAGGGTTGGCAAAGCTGTCGTGGACATCAGAGTCTTTCAGAAGGAGTTGCCGAGGTCCAGGTGAGGGGGGGCCAGGCTCAGCTGCTGGAGACCGTCTCTTCTCCTGGGCTTCACAGCACCAGGTCCCTCAGCCAGGCCAGCAGCTGCCCCTTTTCACAGGCCCTGGTGAGGTGGCCCCTCTCCCGCCCACTGGCCACACAGGTAGGAGGTGCTGCTGACCTGGGCAGCTGTCCTGGGCCAGGCCCACAGGGACGACGCGCCTTCCCTGAGGCGGAAGCTGGAGCAGGGTCTCCTCTCCAAGGCCTCTGAGGGAGCTGAGCAGCGATTGTTCCTTTATTATGGAAAATGTTTCTAACTTTACTCCAATTTTTGGATCATCTAAACCTAATCAAGACTCGGACGGGCCTGAAAGCCCCCTGGAGAGGTGGGAGTCCTCAGGAGAGGAGTTTCAGCCCCCTGATGTTCATCACCCCTCCCTTGGGGCTTTGGGTGCCCGCTCTCAAGGGTGCCGAGCCCGGACTCCACCCCAAGCATTCTGGTTTAACTCACCTGGGGTGGCTTAGGCCTATGGTGTTTTCCAAAACTCCCTGAATGATTCTATTTTTCTTTCTTTCTTTCTTTTTTTTTTTTGTACTAGGGATTGAATCCAAGGGTGCTTAACCACTGAGCCGCGTCCTCAACGCCTTTTATTTTCTATGTAGAGACAGGGTCTCAGGAGGTTGCCTACAGGCTTGCTAAGTTGCTGAGGCTGGCTAGGATCCTGCTGTCCTCCTGCCTCAGCCCCCTGAGCCGCTGGGATTACAGGTGTGCACCACTGTGCCCAGCCTCCGTGAATGATTCTAATAGCTTCCAAGATTTCCAGGCACTGCTGCAGACCCAGGCTGGACGGTCACAGTGAAGACAGCACACAGCATGGCCAGGTGTGGGCTGATCTGAAGGTAGGTTGTTCAGAGAGGTGGTCGAGTTGGAGCTCACCACCTAGGCCGTAATCCCCATGACTAGTATCCTTATTAAAAGGAGAACCATGAACAGAGGTACAGAGGGAAGATGGTGTGAAGAGACCCAGGGAGAACTAGAGAGAGAAGCCCAGGAGGAACCAGCCTTCCCGACACATGATGGTGGACTTCCAGGCTGAATGAATTTTGCTGCTTAACCTCCAGGTCCCTGGTGTTTGTTACAGCATCGCCAGCAGACCCATACACACTTCCACTAGCGCAAAATCACGCATTCCAGGTCTGAGGGTCCATCAGAGGAACCTGTGGCCAAGAGAACACCTGGTCTTCCCCTTGTAGTGGGATGTCATTATTGTCCTCATTTTTGGGTGTTGAGACCCAGTACCCAGGTCACCTGGGAGTTAGTGTCAGGGTTGGACGTGAGCCCAGGCCTTCCCACTCCAAGTTCCGGGTGTCTTAGATGTGGAGGACAGAGGGCTCCAGAGATGGGAAGAGACACAGCAGCAGGGGAGCAGAGGAGGGCTGGCTGCTGTGACCGTCCCCTCCCCTGCAGGTCTGCCAGCCCCCTGGTGGGCACTGCTAGATTTGGGGCCGTGCACTGAGAAGCAGAGCCCAGGACCTCTGGATCCCCCTTAAAACTCAGCTGCGGGTGGTCTCCTTCCTTTCCTGGGTCCCCTCCCCGCAGCCTCTGCTTACACTGTCCCAAACTTGCAGGGCAGGGTTGAACCAGCTGGTTTCAGGGGCGCTGAGAACCGTCCTGAGCTGGCACCAGCTCCTGTGCTCACGTGAAGCCTGGGGTCCCCAGACGGAAGCTCCTGGCCCCTGCAGCAGGAGTCTGAGCCCACCACCCTGTTTCAAGCTCCTGCTCTCTGCGCTCCCTTCTCAGGAACCTACCACTTAAGGCCCCGGGAGGGTCTGCTGCTCTGTGGCAGGGGCTTAGCCAGCTCCACTGCTCCTGCCAGTGGCCGCTCCACACCCGTCCTCCGTGAGGACACTGGCCTTGCTCACGGTGACCTTTCCGCATCTCCCTGCCTGTTTGGAAATGGATCTGATGAGAGCTTCTCCTTCACTCTGGCCCACTTGTTCCAGTCCAGACCTGGAGTCGCCTGGGCAGAAGCAGCCCCATCTCTCAGGGACGAGCTACCCCTGTCTTCCAAGACCATGGCATTGGCTCCAGCCTTTCTTGGGAACCTAAGTGGCTTAGCCATTTTTACTCATGGGACCCTTCCCTCAAATGCAAGTCCCCCTATTCCACCCTGCCCACGACGGTCTTCCCTCCCTGCCAAACCTTAAACATGAGCCATAGCGGGTACCCAAGTCCCCTCCCAGCCATCTCACAACAGGGAGAGAGTTGAAGGAGAGTGTCCAACTGGAGGTTCCATGTGGAGAGAACGTGCCCGGGTGACGAGGTGGAGCCGCCTCCGTGCCTTTCTGCCTGGCCAGCCTCTGCACTCCAGGCTTCCTCTACAGCCTCCGTCCAGAGTCAGCCTGGAGGGCCGGCCAGGGACTTTTGCTAGGGAAACACAGGGACGCTGATGTGCAGTTCCGCCATGAGGCAGAGGTGGGGCTCATCGCTCTGCACCCCAGTCCGCGGGCGGGGCTGCTCAGCAAGCATCTTGAGAGGCCAACCTCCCTGTGTAAGGAGCACCAGGACGTTGACACAGGAACTTGGACTGTCACCAAGGCTCCATAGATGCCACACGCCAAGGAGAGATGAGACACCACGGCGAAGGCGGTGGCCGCCAGGAATCAGGAGCCAGATTTGCCTCCTCTTTGAAGGCCAGGTGTGGGGGGCTCCCTCGTCCTTCAAGGGAGAAGGGCCTCACACAGAGGCCTTGCGGAGCTTGCAAGTAGAAGGTGGTTCACGGAGGACTCCCCACTGACCCCATTTCAAACTTAGGGGACTAGAGGGCTGACCCCGCATGGAGCACGCAGTTCCCTCTGACGGCCCCTTCCCAGGACTGGTGGGAATGAGGACCTGAGAGGCGGTGCAGTGGCAGCTCCTGACATTAAGGCGCTGTGTGTGTGTGAGTGTGTGTGAGTGTGTGTGTGAGTGTGTGAGAGTGTGTGTGAGAGTGTGTGAGAGTGTGTGTGTGAGAGTGTGCCAGTGCAGGCCACAGGGAGGCAGGTGAGAAGGACCAGGCACGGCAGGCTCCCTGTGATGGGATGTCCTGTCCTGGACACCACCAAGAGGGCTGCTCCCTCTAGAGGCGGAGGTGCCTCCCAGGGACCCTGGGCCCTAGCAGGGCAGCTGGACAGCAGGCCTTTCTTCTCTCACTGTCTGGAGGACACAGTGTTAGACCAAGGTGCCCACTGGCCACTGTCCTCCCAAAGTCCCCCGGGAATCTATGCCTGCCTCCTCCAGCCTCTGGTGGTGGCCAGTGAGGAGAGAATTCCAAGATGCCCTGAATTCAGCCACGGGCCCGCTGGGCCCTGGGCCGCACACCAGGGCCCTCTCCTCCTTCTGTTTCCTGCTCCCAGAGTCTCATCATTAAGTCCTCTGGCTGTAAGGCCTGGTGCCCATTGCTACCCAGCCCTGCGCCCGTGGCCTGGAGACGGTCCAGGATGAGCTCATCTTGGGTCGTGAACTGAGAAGGTGGTGGCGCCAAGGGAAGTCGTGCTTGGGTCAGGAGTGGTAGTGTCTTGGGGGGCATGGGTCAACCCCCTCCACGGCCTGGGGTGAGGGGGAAGGACGCAGGTCGGCTCCCAGGGTCAAGGGAAGGGGCGAAGGATCCAAACACCCAGGACACCCGGAGAGAACGGGCGGCAAGTCCAGAGGCTGTTGATGCTGGTCACAGCCAGGGGGCCCTCGGATCTCCTTGGTACAGAGGCCACAGCTACAAGCAGGACGGTCAGGAGCTGAGTTACAGGGTGGAAGTGGCCGACTCCCCTTTCCTGCAGGGTCTTCCACCAGCAAGGCTTGGGCTGGGCGAGAGTCAGAGTCTGACTCTAAACCAGGGTGGAAGTCCCACTGGGTCTGCATATTAGCAACGAAACCAGGTTATCTTCTAGCTCTGAGAGGAACCAGGAATCTTGGGATTTGTCCCAAATTTCACCCATGGGTTGTCAATCATAAGCGCCTGTGTGCCCTGAGCCGGGAGGGGCCAGCATGTGACTTCCCCTGGAAATTGGCTTGAAGACCCAGGATAATTGTTGGGGTGACTGAGTTCCGAGGGCGGGGTCCTTCACCCATCTCTATGGGCTGCTTCCTGTCCTTCCTGGCTTAGTTCTTCACCTTTCCTTTGGTCCCATGGGCTCCTGTGTGGTGGGCAGGGTCTGCTGTCGTTGAGGTTGAAGAACCTCATGTGGTCCACGGCCTCAGTGCTTCCAACTGAGCTGGGGAAGGTGGTTCAGTTAAACAGCACCTTGCCCCCCCAGTTTCCCATTTGCACGAGGCAGAGTCAGGGTGGTCTCACGGGCACTTGCAGACACGTGACATAAACACTCAGCACACAGATCGACACAGGAAAGCGCTTTGTGAGCTGGAAGTCACTCTGCAGTGGCAGCCCCTGGTATTTGCATTTTTACAATCCCCTTGACTTGGCTTCTTCTGCCTACACAGCAGTAAAGGTGGCTCAGGCAGAGTGGGCCAACCTGGAGCCTGATCAAGCATGGCTGCCCTCCAGGGGCTTTGAGGAGATTGCTTCCTGGCCTCTCGAGATCACCTGCAGGAAGGGTCTGCAGGAGGAAGTGGGTTCATGGGAGTCTCTGAGCCCCTGGGGTGCCCGGTGCACCCTGTGGAACAGGACGTTTTTGTAACTTCAGTCTCAGAGGCAAAGCCCCGGAGCATGCAGAGCACCCAAGGCTGTGCAGGTGGCCCACGCCTGGGGCAGATCTGGGCAGGACTTCTGCACCAGGTTCTGGTGCAGAACTGGCAGCAGGTGCCGCCCCCTGGTGGCTGCTGCAGGCATGCCCAGCAGTAGGAGCTCACAGTTGACCAGGGCTCCCAGGGAATCCTGGAGATTTCATCTGGACTCAGTGGCCGGTGGGCAAGGAGCCAGCACTGCCTGGAGATGTGGTGCCCTGTAGCCACAGTGCCAATGACCATGTCCCAGGGAAGCCTGGCTCACAGATGCCAAGCCAGCAGTCAAGTGGGGTCTCATGGAGCCCTCCCCCCAGCTCCTCCATCATCCTCATCTCCAGCCCTTTATTTCCAGAAGGTGCTCCCTGCCTCTGACAGGGACCTTCACAGAAGGCTCTCCTCAAAGCAGCCCTGTGGGCCGGGGAGGGGCAGAAGTGCAGGGCCCTGCCTGGGTGGCTGAGCTCCGTCAGCAGGATTGCTGCCCTCCGCCTGTTCCTGCCACAGCCCTTCGCTTTCCATGGCTCAATTGACAGTGGGACTCCACGCGGCCAGTGCACAAAGTCCTGCCGTGGCACAGACTCAAGTCCCAGGGACTTCAAGGCCCTAGGCATCCCCCCAACACTGAGGGCCCTGGGGAGCCACCTTGGACCCCAGGAGTGAAGCCTCCCGCAGGGAAGGGCCGTGCAGCTTCAGGAAAGAGCCTGTGGTGCGTCTGCCAGGGGCTGCCACCACTGAGACTCCCACGAGGCATGATGCCCTGCTGAGTCGCTCCTGGACCAGGACTGAGCAGGCAGCAGGAGTCCTGGTGTGGACTCTCCCACACTCGGGCAGAGCCGCCCCATCCCCTCCCCGCTGGGTCTCCCATTAGAAGCTGGGTGGTGTGTTTCTGAAGAACCCAAGAATTCCTGGATGCCCACGGCCTCCCTGGGGGAGGTTTCCTTACTGTCCTCCTGAAGACCGAAGGCTGGCCTTGTGATACACTCCAGGTGGACATGGGCTCCATCTGGGCTGCAGACACCATGTGGTGTCCCTGAAGAGCCCCGAGTGCTGGTGGTGGAGCCGAGCAGCACACGTGACCCCCTCCATCCCAGGGTGGATGTGCTCCTGCAGAGCCACGGGGGCGTGAGTCTGGCTGCACCACCTGCCCTGTGCCATGAGCAGCGCTGGGCCTTCTCTTACCTGCTCTTTTCTCCTGTGAATGTACACTGACATGCATGTGTGCATGTGTGTACATGTGTGCGCATATAGATGCTTTCACAGCTATGAGTGTGCATATTATGTGTACTGACATTGTGCAGATCCACCTCCTGGAGTATGTGTGTGCTTGTATACGTGCACAGCAACTTACGCCTGTATATACTTACATTAGGTTTGCCAGTCTGCTCTCACAGTCCCAACAAGAAGTGACAAGTTTGCATTCCTTGACTTCAGCGTGGAACCTGGCATCTGTAGACAATTGCCAAGTATCATTCACAGCAGGTCACGTTATATGGGTTTGTCTCGATCCTCGACAATCTGCATCAAGGTTCAGCTCTTCAATTTCATGGCGTGTCTATCTGTTGAGATCAGCAAGGACCAACCAGCTGTGATCAAAGCAGGTGCCAGGTCTCCTTCAGCTCACAGCCTGTTGGGGGACACATCCCTCTGCCGCTTTCCCTTGGAGAGCTCCGCCCCTTTGCCTCACCCCACAGTGTCACCCTTTGGTCAGAAGCAGCAGAGACCAGGACACAGTGGAAAGAGGACATGGCAGACCTGCACCCACACAATTTCCCTTCAGCGCCAGGTGTGCTGGGGCCGTGGCAGCTTCCTGGGCCAGTGGGGCCTGCTGGGAGGACCTGGCAGCCACGGGGAACTGGCAGCCATGGGCTGGGGCTCACAGGATGCTTCCCTCCCAAGGCCAACGTCAGCAGTGTCTCCCCAGAGTGCCTGTCCCTCCTGCACCCTGGCTCTTGTCACCAACCACAGTGAGGAGGTAGGTTGCCCTGCCTCGTGGGGAGGCATTGAGAACACGGGAATGCCCGTGAGGTGCAGAGGCACTGCGTAACTGGACGCCTTACATGAGGAGGCACAGGACCGTCCTCAGTGAAGGAGCTCTGAGCCGCGTGTCCTCGCAGAGACTGCTCAGAGGGTGGTTCACAGGATGCAGGAAGCAGCACTCTGTGGTGGTTAGCCGGGGAAACTGGTGAGGTGGTTGAGACCAAAGCCAGGAGCACCCAGAAGGCACGCTGACACCTTCCATCTCAAGTGGTGAGAGGCACCGAGCCTCAAAAGCCGACAGAGGTCCAGCCATGCTGTGTGGCCTGGGGGAGGCACATGAGTACTGGGCAGGCCTGGCCCAGTCCTGAGGATGGGAAGCTCAGCACCCCCCCTTTACTAAGCCCGGCTGGTGCGGCTTCTGCCCAGGCTCCTGTGAGACGCTGGCCTTCACAGCCTTGCTCTGCCCTGAGCTCAGAGCCAGGAGAGGGTGGAAACTGGGTGCAGTGAGAGGTTGCTCTGTGCAGGGGGGAGACCAGGTGCTGAGCCAGGGCAGGGCGGCAAGGGCTGGGCAGAGCTCCGGAGGGGCCTGCAGGCTGGAGACACCTGGAGAAGAGCAACCTAGGAGAGGGCCTTCCCTGCAGGTGAATGCACACACTACCTTCCCCCAGGAAGGCGGGCGCTCCCAGAGCATGACTGACAGGCGGGGTGGGCTCTGCTCCCTGCTTAGCTGCACAAGGCCACTCCTACAAGAGGAATTGCAAGACCCTCTCTCAGTGTCTCTCGTCAAGAGATAGAGGGCCATGGAGTTGAAGAGCTGAACCTTACATAGATTGACAGGGATTGAGATAAACCTGTTAGCGATAGACTTGCTACTGATGGAAGTTGGTGATTGTCTACAAATGCCAAGCTCCTCACAGTGATGTCAAGGAGCACAAGCTTGTCACTTCTGGTGGGACTTTGAGAGCAGATTGGCAGACCTGAGAGGACCATCTGATCAGTGTGGCACTCAGGATGCCCTTGGTGTCCCCACCAGCTCATCTCCATCTACCCCTTGCCTGTGCTTGAGCCTTGATCCTGACGGGAACGCTTATTCACTCGGCAAACACGGCCGTGAGTGGTGGGAGCACCAGGGGCTGGAGAAGCTGTGGTCTGTCCTGAGTAGCTGGAGTGGGACGTGGCTGGAGGGACCACCATCCAGAAGACCGAGGGCACAAAAATGTAACTTCTTCTGTAGGCGACCTACAGAATTACTTCTCTTGCACCTCCAAGCCTTGCAAATCCGGGACAGGGCTTGTTTTCCAATCTGCTCTTTCCTGTCAAGGACAGCCATGCATTCTGACCCAGAGACCGTCTCCGGGAATGCAGCCACCAGGGTGGCATCCTGACCCTGGGTACCAAGTGGTGGTGCCCAACACAGGGAGGACCCCGCCAGCCCACGGTGAGCCAGAGGCTGACAGACATGACAGCTCAATTTTTTTTATTTGAATTTCAGCAAATTATCAACCTTTGAAAGGAATCCAGTGAATGCTGAATGTTTTATCTCTTTGACATTTGTCTCCAGTTTGTGCATATTATTATTTAGGTGTGTGCAAGTGTCCGTGTCGACATTTTCCCATTTACCTTGCGTAGGACTTGGTTTCTGAGCGTGTCTGCCGGCCCATCAGTGTGAATGACTTTACTGCTGTGTCATGCAGAGCCGGCTGAGCCGCAGTGACTTGGGTTTTGAAATGAAGTCCTGTCGGAAGCCATTCTCACACGTGACTGGGTGACTCCCGGTTAGGGTCTGAGGCGCTCTGGCTGTGTCGGAGCTTCCCCGGCCCTCTCCTGATGAGAGAACATGTCCGTGTGGGGGTGTAACTGACCACTGACCCCGGAGGCCCAATCACTGACCGTGACCTTGGAGTGCGGCCCCCCGTTCAACCTTCATTGGATGGAATTCTCCCCTGAATTTCTTGCTCCCCAATAAAAGGCTACTCCCTGGCGTGCTCGCTCTCTCTCTCTCCTGCTAGCCCTGAGTAATCCTTGCTGCCCTGCCGGGCGGTTAGAGGAGGGAACCAGAGAGGGGAGCCGTCTCGGACCTGGTCATAGAAAAAGGTAACTGAGTCTGTGTGTTTATTTCGATCTCACTAGCTAACTTTTATGCCAAGAACCTCATTAATGAAACCATTGCGCTGGCCGCATGGTAGAAAGTCCATCATCATTCAGGAAGTGTTTGGAGGGGGCTGGGCGGCCCTGTGCTGGGGCCTTCCTGCATCTTTCTCTGCCATCAGCCACGCAGTCCTGTAGGATGGCCTCTGCACTGGGCTCTTTAACTGTCTGTTTTCTTGCATCCAATCCATCTTTTGTGGTATCGTGTTTTCTCGTTGCCTAGGAAGCTAAAGGGGCATTGTTTCAGGGAACCGAGTAGATGTGGGCTGTTGTCCCCTCCGTGTCCCCTGCCAGGTGGAAGGGGGCTGCCTCTATCTGAGGAGACCCTCTGCAGCAGCGGGCGGGCTCATTAAGGGTTTTCCCAGGCCACACCACAAAAGATGGCTGGGGAGACAAAGGCGAGCTGCAGGCCTTTGTCCCAGGGAGCCTGGCTGGGCTGGGAGCCTCCTGGCTGCTTCAGCAGAGCCGCTGAAGTCTATTGTGCTGGGAGTCAGGGAAGGACAGCCCGGGAGGAGAGGGCTCCCAGGTTCAAGTTTGTCCAATTAGGAATGTCCAGTGGGCCCTCGTATTTACACAATGAGAGTTAAATTTCTCTTGGATTGGCAAGAAGGAGGGAAAGCAAAAGTTTAATCTCCAGGGAGAGGGCGTGAGAGGAAGTGGAGGGTGGCACCTTGGACAGTCCTTAGTCTGCCGAAGCAGGAGGGTGGCCAAGGGCTGGGCAGTGGCTCCTTGGAGCCCTTGTGGTGCAGGCTGGTTGGCCTCTCGACTCCCTGTGTCCAGGGCACTCTGGTCCTAATCCTGCGTTTGCCAGTCCAGGTTGGGGCTTGCTCATCAGGCAGCCCAGGGGCTGGCCCAGAGCCTCTTGGGCCTGCATGACTTGCGGACGCATAGACGGTGTCCCTGGGAGAGCATGGCCACCCAACAGTCCTGACGGATCCAACCCGCACACTTGGTACTTGTCACTTATTAGGTCCTCTGTGATCTCGTTCAGCGGTGCCCTGGGCCTGCTGTGTACTTTTCAGGTCTTGCTCTTATTTTATTAAAATCTTTCTTAAGCATGTTTTTATGCCATTGTGAGGGTTTTCTTAACATTTCATTTGCATTTCTGGCACTGCAGGGTACAGCGACACAACAGAGGTTTGCTATTTTGGCCTCATATCCTGCAGCTTTGCTCAGTGTTACTGACCTTGGGTTCTTGTGGAAAGGAGGCTTCAACCCAGCACCTTTACTGAGGGTCCAGCTCAGGGCAGAAGGGGTCAGCCTTGGGGAGCAGAGACCGCAGCCTGGCTCAGGCCGAGGGAGGTGTGCAGTTTTCGGCATCTAGGCAGACAGGAGCTCATCCCTGGAGGTCGTCACACTCCCGGGCTCCAGCTGCCCTGCCTCTTCCTGCCCCTGGGCCTCACCACTCAGGGGTGCTGCTGTGTACTGCTGGGTGACGGTGCCACGCCCACGTTGGCCCCTCGCCACCTGGTGCTGCCCTCAGTCTGGGAATCCCTGACATTGCTGCCTTTAGAGCTGGCACTTCTGTGGACCACACGGTGGCAGAAGGATGAGTGACCTTCCCAGCCGCCCGTCTCCCAGGGCCTCACTCCAGGAGCCTCACTCCCAGAGGCCTGGGGGCCCGGAACCTTCCGACACCCCATGCTCTGGTGTGGCTGGGAGCCGGCTTGCTCTTTCTCTGCCCTGAGGTGTTCACCCCTCGGTCCTCAGGGGCCGTTTGTCATGGGGGTCCCTGAATGTGCTGAAGTTACCTGATAGCTCCAGGAGCTTTGGCCCTTCCTTAGGATGTTCTAACCTTCCTTCAAGACATTTGCAAGGAGACAGCTGTCCTTCTGACCCGGTGCTTTCCTCGCTCCTCTTGTGGCTTGCGTGGCTGCCTGCAGGCGGTGAGGACAGCACCTGCTTGTCCAGGCTCCGGGAAAGCTGCTCCTGGAGACAGCTCTGTCTGCAAGCTGCTTACAGACGCCCCTTCCAGGCGCCTTTGATCCTTGGTGAGCTGAGAGGTGCCGTTGGCATACTCACCCACGGTGTCAGACGTGTTTTCCTGGATCTGCTGGGGGCGCACATTTTCTCTTACTCTCTTATTACGGAGAGGTGTATTATTTGCTCTTCATACATCAAACCAAATGTGGAATCAACACCACGGACCACTGCTCTGGTTTCCGGAGTCTTCTGTGATGAGGGTTAGGAATGGACCCAGCAGAAGCATGGTCTGGAGACAGGAATTTCAAGGTGCCGGGGTCCCCTCCCTGTGTCCTTGCTCCTGGCGGCTGCCAGCGGTCCTCGTCCTCGGCTTCCTTGTCTCCCAGACACAGGGCTGTGTCTCTACCTCTGCCCTGAGTGGCCCTCACAGGGGTCTCTGTCTTCCATGATGTCCTCTGCATCTCTCCGCCTCTTACAGGGACACCAGGTGTCCTGGATTTAGGTCCCACCTCCCTCCAGAGTGACCCAATCACATAGGTAAAAACCCACATTCCCCAATCCTGGAGATTACAACGTATCTGTCTTGGGGAAACAATACAGCCCACAACAGCCAAGACACAGTGCCTTTTTTGCATGGTTTGGGGTCCAGTTTTCAAACAGCTGGTTGACAATTTATGCATTTGTGTTCACAGGGATGTGGGTTTCTGATTTTGCTGTCTTGTAACGTGGATGGGGCTGGTCCAGACACATGGCCAGCTTCAATACTGCTCCGTTTATACCCAAAGGACTTCAGGGATGCAATCACATCAATGTTTACAGCAGCCCAATTCACAACAGCTAAACTATGGAACCAACCTAGGTGCCCTTCAGTGGATGAATGGATAAAGAAACTGTGGCATATATACACAATGGCATATTACTCAGTAATGAAAGAGAATAAAACCATGGCATTTGCAGGTAAATGGATGGAATTGGAGCATATAATGCTAAGTGAAGGAAGCCAGTCCCAAAAAACCAAATGCCAAATGTTTTCTCTGATATGTGGATGTTGATCCATAATGGGGATGCGGTGGGGGGAGGGGGGAGCATGGGAGGAATGGAGGAACTCTAGATAGGGCCAAGGGGAGGGAGAGGAATGGAGGGGAAAGGGGGCAGGAAAGACGGTGGAGTGAGGTGGACATCATTGCCCTGGGTACATGTATGAAGACACGAACGGTGTGACTCTGTGTCCAACCAGAGACATGGACATTGTGCTCTGTGTGTGTACTATGAACTGAAATGCCTTCTGCTGTCATGTATAACAAATTAGAATAAATAAAATTTTTAAAAAAAAAAGAAAGAAAAAAGGAACCACTGTGTGAGGCTCATGCCGCTCAGGGCATGTTTTGAAAACACTGAGAAGTGAAAAAGAATGGAATTTGCAGCTGGATTCCAATTCTATCTACATCTCTGGGAGTTTTATTTTTCATGTGGGTGGTAGATTTCATTGAGTAATCATTTTTGTTTTTGGAAAAAGTGCCTGGGCGGTAAGCTGTTTTTCTTTGCTCTCAATGTCAAACAATAATTTGGCTGAGTGTAAAATTCTCGTATTGCCATTCTTTCCCTCGAAATCTCTCTAATCACAGTTTCCGAATTGAGTGCTGCCCTTGGGACTTCTGATTCTCTCTCCTCTCCTGGTCACCCCTCCCTCACAGGAGGACCACAGCCTTACCTTCTACCTGGACTGAAGACGATTTTCCAGTTGGATCTGTGTGTGTGTCTCTCTGCAGTGCTCTGCCTCGGCCATCCACAGGAGGACCCGGCCTCTGCTGGCGTTAGGGACCCCCCAGCCATCCACAGGAGGACCCGGCCTCTGCTGGCGTTAGGGACCCCCACCCCCAGCCACACCTGGCCTTTCCTCTCCAAGCTCTGTCTGCTCTGCTTTGCCAAGTATGGCCACACTCGTGCTTTGTGACAAGCCACCCCAGCCTCTGGCATGACCAAAAGCATGAGCTGCCTGGTCCCCTCGGGCCATGGGCTTGGGTTGGTGACTCCCTGCTCCTCAGTGTCTCCAGCTGCTGCTGGCAGGGACGGTGGCCAGGTCCTCCTCGAGGCATTCAAAGCGGAGGAGAGACCGACACATCCTTTAAGCCCATTCTGGAGCACACTGGCCCCCACCCTGTCCACCCTTCTCACAGGGCCAAGATCCCTCCAAGTGTCAGGTCTTACTACTAACACCTGTTTAGTAGCTGTTCCACACGCCATGGAGTCCATCAGGGCAGGCACAGCCTGAGAGCTGCTGTTCTACACACCATGGAGTCACCAGGGCAGGCGCAGCCTGAGGACTGCTGTTCTACACACCATGGAGTCACCAGGGCAGGCACAGCCTGAGGACTGCTGTCCTACACACCATGGAGTCACCAGGGCAGGCGCAGCCTGAGAGCTGCTATTCCACACACCATGGAGTCACTCAGGGCAGGCACAGCCTGAGGACTGCTGTTCTACACACCATGGAGTCACCAGGGCAGGCACAGCCTGAGGACTGCTGTCCTATACACCATGGAGTCACCAGGGCAGGCACAGCCTGAGGACTGCTGTTCCACACACCATGGAGTCACCAGGGCAGGCACAGCCTGAGGACTGCTGTTCTACACACCATGGAGTCACTAGGGCAGGCACAACCTGAGGACTGCTGTTCCACACACCATGGAGTCACCAGGGCAGGCACAGCCTGAGGACTGCTGTTCTACACACCATGGAGTCACCAGGGCAGGCACAGCCTGAGGACTGCTGTTCCACACACCATGGAGTCACCAGGGCAGGCACAGCCTGAGGACTGCTGTCCTACACACCATGGAGTCACTCAGGGCAGGCACAGCCTGAGGACTGCTGTCCTACACACCATGGAGTCACTAGGGGAGGCACAGCCTGAGAGCTGCTGTTCCACACACCATGGAGTCACCAGGGCAGGTACAGCCTGAGGACTGCTGTCCTACACACCATGGAGTCACTCAGGGCAGGCACAGCCTGAGGACTGCTGTTCCACACACCATGGAGTCACCAGGGCAGGCACAGCCTGAGGACTGCTGTTCTACACACCATGGAGTCACCAGGGCAGGCACAGCCTGAGGACTGCTGTTCTACACACCATGGAGTCACTCAGGGCAGGCACAGCCTGAGGACTGCTGTTCTACACACCATGGAGTCACCAGGGCAGGCACAGCCTGAGGACTGCTGTTCCACACACCATGGAGTCACCAGGGCAGGCACAGCCTGAGGACTGCTGTTCTACACACCATGGAGTCACCAGGGCAGGTACAGCCTGAGGACTGCTGTCCTACACACCATGGAGTCACTCAGGGCAGGCACAGCCTGAGGACTGCTGTCCTACACACCATGGAGTCACTAGGGCAGGCACAGCCTGAGGACTGCTGTCCTACACACCATGGAGTCACCAGGGCAGGCACAGCCTGAGGACTGCTGTTCTACACACCATGGAGTCACCAGGCCAGGCACAGCCTGAGGACTGCTGTTCCACACACCATGGAGTCACCAGGGCAGGCACAGCCTGAGGACTGCTGTTCCACACACCGTGAAGTCCCTCAGGGTCGGGCACGGCCTGCTCTCCACACCCCTGCTTACCTCTCCAGTTCCCAATCTGTCTTCCTACCCCGACTCCCATCCCTGCCTTGCAACCTGCTGTGCTGACTGTGTCATGTGCTGTGGGAGATGTGCCTCTCTGGCCCCTCTGCTGTCCCCTACCTTTCTCTGCTGGGGATACCCTCCTCATTCCAGCCAGCATTCCTCAGCTTTATGCAGGTTTTTCTCCCAGGTGCTGCCCCCACATCTCCTCTCACATCCTTCTGACCGACACAATCGCACCTGTACACGCTCTGTCAAGGTGTCTGTGCCATGACACAAAACCCCGTTAACCATCCAAATCTCTCCGTCAACTGTGAGCCAAGAGGCCAGGACCATGCCTGTTCACAGCTTTGTCTCTGGTTCTGGTCCAGCTCCCCTACCACGGGCACCTGATACCTAATTGCTCCAAGAACCAATAACAGCACTCAGGAAGCAGGTCCGAGGCCGCCAAGGTTCCCACAGAAAGTCCCAGGGGGTCCAGAGTCAGGGTCCACAGCAGTTCCTGTCCAGCGTCCCTGGGGGAAGCCCAGCAAGGACAGCACTGCTGTGTTCTGCCTCACCTCGAGCCCCGAGGAAGGGAGCCAGCCTTCTATGAACCGAGACCTCTGAAACGGTGAGCCCCCAAGTGAACTTTTCCTCCTGTGAGATTGTTTTTCTCAGGTCTTTCCATCACAGCAGCAAAAACTGGCTAAAGCACCCTCCGTGCTGACCCACACCCCGCCTCCGCGGGCCGGGCCTGGGCCGGGCTGCAGACCTCGGTCAGCCCTCTGCGGTCCTTGGGCTCCCACTGCGCCTTCCCCCCAGCAGACGTGGGGTGCTCCTGGTTTAGAGAAAGGCTGGAGCAGCCCCCAGAGGAGAAACGGCCTCACCCAGCGGCACTGACGGCGGAGGCTGCAGTCCTCCCCTGTGAAAGGAGACCTAGGCCTTGGTGGCCTCTCCCTGGGAGTCCTGCACAAGGGCAGAGGGGCCAGGAGATGGACTTTGATGGGGACGGCCCTTGATGGGAGCATCCACTTTGCTTAAACCTCTCGGGTAGGGCTGGCGTGATTCAGAGGGTGATCTAGAGTCCAGGGGCGGGAAGGCCCAGGGCACCAGCTGTGAGGACGTGGTTTCCTCTGGTCCTGCCAGTTTCAGGAGGTCAAATGCTCTAGTCCCCACCAGCTGACCATGAGACAAGGGACGGGACCTGGAGGGCCTGGGTCTAGCCTCGACCCAAGGGGTCACCCGAGTGTCCACTGGGGGCAGGAGAGCCTCAGTGAGCAGCTTGGGGAGGAACAGCAGCTGAGGACTGCTGTTGCATACACCATGGAGTCACTAGGGCAGGCACAGCCTGAGGACTACTGTTCTACACACCATGGAGTCACTAGGGCAGGCACAGCCTGAGGACTGCTGTTCCATTCACCATGGAGTCACTTGGGGTGAGTCTTTCCTGGAACACAGAAGCGGGTGTGAGACTGGGAAATGAGTGGTGGGGAGATCTCACGATGGCCACGTTTCTTAGAGCAAGATGGTCAACATGCCGGCGAGCAGCAACGCAGGTCACGGTACCCGTTCAGGGACGGGGGCTTGAGCGTTGTTTTTCTTGCTCCCCACATGTCAGCAGAAGTGGGCGCCACACATGAAAGTGGGGGGGTGAGGGGGCTAGGTGTGTTGGAGGTTGCCAGGAGGGTACTGTGCCACAATCCCAGCCCTGAACTTCCCCCTCACTCCCCAGCACTGCCGGGCAGCTAGAGAGGGCTGCGGAATACGCCAGAATGGAGACGGGCCTGCACACGTGTATGGCACACACACACACACGCACACACACATACACACACACATACACGCACACACACGCACACACACGCACACACACACATACACACACACATACACACACTCAGACATACACACACACGCACACACATACACGCACACACACACATACACACGCACACACACACATACACACACATACACACACACACACACACACACACCCCTTAGTGTTCGTTCGTTGCTGCTGGGTTTGCAGGATCACAGAGTCTAGGTAACAGACCCCTCGTGATGCTCAAAGAGAAATGATACCCTCCCAGCTATCGAAAGAGGTTAGTCATGAGAAAGAACTTTCCAAAGCAAAATCCATAAAAGGTGCTGGAAGGACAGTCATTTAGAAAATTTTCAAAGATGAATTGACTCCTTGTCTCAGCAAATGATTTCACAGAATCTCACAGAATGTCAACTGCCCGGGGAACCGGAAGCTCGCAGATGCAGGCGTCTGTGCTTCCACTACCAGCAACGAGCAATTGCCGCATCCCAGCGAGTGCAGGCTCAGGGCCGCGCTGAGGTCCCAGGTGCCTGGCTGCCCACCCTGGATCACACCCTCCCTGGCCTGCGGTCCTGCCGAGCAGCCCTCCAGGCTCCCCAGACCTGCAGACGGAGTGGGTTTCAAGAGAAGAGCAGGGACCGCCTCTAACTCTCACAGAGCTGCCCTGGAGGCACTCGGATGTGAACTGATGTTACGGAACAGGCCTTTCCATGGGCCTTGAAGAGTCTTGAGCTCCCCAGAGACTGTACAGCAGTCAGTGACACACAGCAGGCTCTCGGTGAAGACCTGATGCGTCAACAAGTCCAGATGTCAGACCCACAAAATGAAAGTCAGCCTGAATGCAGGGGAAGGTTATTTGGAAACGACTTTAAAATGCCTTGCAGGATGGGGAGGGGCGCCTAAGGGGAGGAGCGCAGTGGGAAGGCTGGAGTGTCCACCTGCCGCTGGGCCCTTGCTGCCCTTCTGTTTCACACAGCAGAGCTCAGTCTGCCCGGTCGAGGGGTCAGAAGCTCTTGGGCCTCAACACCATCTCAGCAACTGAACACAGTGGGCAGGAGGAACACGGGTCTGGGGATTGCACCCCAGCCACGCCCCCAGGCTGAGTGCTCCGTGCAGGTGGGCCCATGAGGTGCTGCCCAGCTCAGTGGGCGAGAACACCTGGGCCTGGCTATGCGGCTCTGGCCCTGTCTTGGCGAGCGCAGCCTGGGCTGGCGTAACCCAGGACGAAGGCAAACACCACCCACCTCACCTCCCGAGCACAGGACTCCCTTCCTCCTGGGAGTCACACTCCTGCCGGTTCTCAGGCACCGGTCAGCCTGATCTTCTCCACAGCTGACGGCCCCTTCCCTGGCCAGTGTGTGGGAAGGCCAGGTGTCCGGTTGCCTGTTCCTAGGAAGGGCAGCTGGTAGCAGCCTGGAAGCCCTGCAGGCTCAGGTTGAGGGCAGGGCCACAGCTTGCTCTTGTCACAGGCCACCAGTGTCTAGGGCACAGAGTTCCGGTCCTGTGCACCCCTGGTCTGCCCAGGTCTCTGCTGGGGCTTGTCCAGGGTCCCAGGACCTTCTTTCCAGCTTCTCAGAAACAGACCAGGTCAAACAGAGTTGCCCATCCAGAGGGGAAGCTGGCCTGAGCCCCAGTGAGTACTGACCAGTGTCGCGGCTGCAGAACCCCCTGCCCCAAAGGCACGGCTAACAAGGCCTGCGAGGGGGAGAGCGGGGTTGGGGGCCACCCACCCAGAGCACAGGCCAGTGCCCAAGCTGCAGGGCTGCTCTTCCCATTCCCATTTGCTGAGAAAGCCCAGGCAGAATCAGGGTAACCAGAAGTAAGTCGGTGTTTTTCTTTGAGTTTTAGAGTTCTACGTAAGAGAATTTCTTTATAAAAGTTTCTTCTCAATTTTTGTTTCTTCTTAAAATTAGATGTTCTTCTTAGAAGTGTAGAAATCACATACAGGTGTAACAAATACAAAGTACACATGCCCCTTTCCTGTCGTCCCGAGGAGGGCCTGCTGTGAGTCCACTGAGAGTCATGTGTGTAGGTGTCCACCCATTGTGTGCTCACTCACGTCCTCCCATGCACACTGTCTACAATTAGTGCGTTACATGTGTGCACGTATCGAATTACAGCACATCCCTTTACATTATGCATATGATTCTTCATGAAAGTGGGCAGGTCCTACATTTTATTTAATAGAAGCCTTTCTAAAACTTCTGCCTAGGTTAGTTACATGAAGCCCTTTCCCAGACTACCTCCTGCAACCTGCCCCAATCCCTCCCCAGGGAGAGTTCTGGGCTTCCAGTCCAAGGGCACCCCACAGAGCTGCACTCAACAAACAGGCCTGGCCGCTTGCTGACACAAGCAGGTCTCCGGCACAGTGTGGGAAGAGCCGGTCATTCCAGTAGTGCATCAGGCTCAAGCCTAGAAGACACCTCGCTGTCCTTCTCCAAGACTCAAGAGCTGAGCACCCCAAGAGTGACCCTGAGGAAGGAAGGTGGCAACTCAGCCAGGTAAGTAACACAGGGCACACCACCCAGTGTGTGGACAGAGCGCAAGCCAATGGTATTTGGCTTTCCTCCTGCAAAGCACAAGATCATCTCTGGAGCTTTGACAACACCACTTAACCTCACTGCAGCTTGATGGGAAGCACCTGGAAGACTCCCTCCTGTGCCCTGTCCAGGCAGATCAGAAAGGTAGCAGCCCTTGGCTGAGCCTCAGCTCCAGCTTCTTGCTGGTGGACTGCACCTTATTCAAAACAGAGCCTCCCCTCCTGTTAGCAGCATGAGCTCTGCTGGTGCAGAACAGGCTTTCAGTTCCCGTTGGTGGAAAAGCAGTCCTCCTGCGTCCACCCTGGACAAGCTCTGCGTGCCAGAGCTGCTCTCCGTGGCTGGGTGGTGGTCTGCCCACTGTGTGGATGGAGAAGTGTCCATTGTGCCCACTGTGTGGATTGGGGAGTGTCCATTGTGCCCACTGTGTGGATGGGCGTGTGCACCCTGGTGGTGTTGCCTGTTTTGTTCTTGGTCTAGCACTTGCCGTCTTCTCAGTTTGTGTGGCTTCTGTTGCTCATTTGTTTACAGCCTGTTCTCTCCCCTAGAATTCAGCCACGTGAGACGGGGGCCCTGGCCATCCTGTGGGTGGGTCCACTACCATAGGTGGGGCAGCAGTACCCGGCCCAGGCAGGCCCTGTGAATACGGCGGGCACTGCAGGAGTCAGTTCCACATCTAAGGCAGTGGGGGGCTCATTGGAAAGGGGAAAGGAGCCATGCACTGGGAGAGCAGAGTATGTGTGTGTGTATGAGTCTGTGTATGAGTGTGTGTGTATGAGTATGTGTATGAGTGTGTGCGTGTTTGTGTGTGCGTGTGCATGTGT
Source organism: Callospermophilus lateralis (assembly GCF_048772815.1). Classification (NCBI taxonomy): domain Eukaryota; kingdom Metazoa; phylum Chordata; class Mammalia; order Rodentia; family Sciuridae; genus Callospermophilus; species Callospermophilus lateralis. The sequence goes on along the minus strand of NC_135317.1, from coordinate 22,758,105 downwards.
TTGTGTGTGTGCGCATGCGTGTGTGTGTGTGTGTGTGAGTGTGTGTGTGGGTATGAGTGTGTGTGTGAATGAGTGTCCCAATCCAGGGCCCTCCGTCACCCCTGGAGTGAGAGTGAAGCAGTTACGGTTTCCTGAACTGTGGCTGCTGCGCTGGGGGAGAGGAGGCAGGGTTCAGACGCCCCCCATTCTGGAACCCAGAGGTGCCTCAGCAGGTGGGATGCTGTGCCGGGGGCTGGGCAGCCTGGCTGGTGGTCAGTGGGGACTCAAATGTTCCCAGAGGAGGTGTGTGCTAAGGACCCGTCAGAGAAAGGAAGCCCCAGAATCCCAGGACAAGAGAGCTCTGAGGTTGTGGGCCGGGAGCTGCCCCTAAGAGTGGAGAGGGTCAGCAGCTTCTGCTCTTGTCCTGAGCGGTACCTGCCCTCTGCAGGATGTGGAATTAGGGGCTTCAGAGATCAACACAGCCTTCTTGTCCCAAACCCCTTCCCCAGTTGGAGGCTTTGCCTCACTGAGGACAAACGCTGGTCCCATGAACCCTCCACCCACTCAGGAGGTATCTGAACAGTTGGATGCCAGCTGTCACGGCCACACATGCCCATGGGGGTCCAGTCTGGCACCGACCTGTCCTGGGATCATGGGTGCTTTGGAATAACAGCTAAGAGAAAACCCTTCTGCTCACCATGGCTGTGCTAGTACCAGTGGCTCTTCCCCAAGGTTGCCCAGGCCCTGAGTGCAGCCCTCTCCCAGTGCGACAGCTGCTCAGGACACAGCCATCGCCCCTCCCTGTGCTTGCAAGTGCCATCCTCTGCAGGTCAGAGTCAGACGAGGGCTAGGGGACTTCAGAGGTACATGTCAGGAACACTGAGGCTGATCGGCTTCTGTGCGCGCTCTCCTGGGCAGAGCTGGCCACTCACAGCACTTCCCTGAAATTCAGAGCTCTCCCCAGCTTCTTGGCAGGAAGCCTGCTGAGTTAAGCAGAGATCTCTACCACTGGACTCCTGGGAGCAGCCGGCTACCAGTGGTGGCAAACAGTGGCACCTAGCCGTGAAGTTGGTACCAGTCTTGGAAACTGGGGTGGGTCCTCATTCCCCCCAGTGTTGAAGATAGACCCCCAAGAATCACAGGGGCGAGCATGGAAAGCCAGTTTTATTTAAGAAACAGACAAACCAGAGATAGAGAGCAGGAGAGAAGTGAGGGCCCAGCTGGCTGCCCCTGAGAGGAGTCTGACTTGCCCCTTTGTGGGTCCCAGATTTCCTGTCCACCCTCCTCCTCTTTCTGTCTGCCTGTGTGCCCAAGACAGGGGAAGAAGAGCCAGGGGGAATCATCAGCCACTCCTTGTGCTGGGAGGTGCGGCTGGATCTCCAGGGGGTCAGCAGCTGTTGGGGTGGGGGAGTGGATCCCGAGGTTAGTGGTTAGCAACCCATTTCCTTTCTTTGGGATGAGCTACCTGTCCTTTGATCTGTTATCCAACATTCAAGGCCTCGGAAGTCCTTTCTGTTCCATCCCAGGTACTGGAACTCCCCTGGATGCCAGTTTCCAGGAGTGGGATGATTGTGGGTACCTTGGGTCATCTGTGTCAATCTCTTCGGTCTTGTGTAGGGTAGCCCTGGTGCAGGGTCCCAGCTCCTGGGCACACTCTGCCCATAATGCTGGAGTGGCATGGAAGCCAAGACAGCTTCTAGGTGCCCAGGTCTGCCATTCCCTTCCCTGTTCAAGCACATGTCTGTGGGGCTGCTGCTGCAGATGAGGGCCGTTGTCAGGGTCTGGGAAGACACGAGGAAGCCAGTGGGTGACCATGTCTAAACCTGCCTCGGGGATCTGGGGTGCTGGAGGCTTCTGTGGTAAGGAGCCTCCCAGAAGGTAAAGACGCTGCGCACTCTTAAAATCCCCCCAAACCGAAAACACAGCCTCTTCAACAAATGGTGCTGGGAACAGTGGAAATCCATCTGCAACAAAACGAAATTAAACCCCTATCTCTCAGCATGCACAGAACTCAACTCAAAATGGATCAGGGACCTAGGAAAAAAACCAGAGACTCTTCGTCTATTAAAAGAAAAAGTAGTACTCATGTGGCATTAGGCCCCAACTTCCTTAATACGACTCCTTTGGCACAAGAATTAAAAATCAAGAGGCAATAAATGGGATGGACTCAAACTAAAAAGTTTCTTCTCAGCAAAAGAAACAATCTGTGAGGTGAATACAGAGCCTACATCTTGGGAGAAAAATCTTTACCCCTCACACATCAGATAGACCACTAAACTCTAGGGTATATAAAGAACTCAAAAAGCTAAACATCAAAAAAACAAATAACCCAATCAATAAATGGGCCAAGGACCTGAACAGACACTTCTTAGAAGATGATGTATAATCAAGCAATAAACATATGAAAAAATGTTTAACATCTCTAGCAATTAGAGAAATGCAAATCAAAACCACTCTAAGATACCATCTCCAGTCAGAATGACAGCTATTATGAAGACAAACAACAATAAGTGTTGGCAAGGATGTGGGGAAAAGGCACACTCATACACTGCTGGTGGGACTGCAAATTGGTGCAGCCAATATGGACAGCAGTATGGAGGAGATTCCTTGGAAAACTGGAATTGGAACCACCATTTGACCCAGCTATCCCTCTCCTAGTTCTATACCCAAAGGACTTAAAAACAGCACACTACAGGGACACAGCCACATCAATGTTTATAGCAGCACAATTCACAATAGCTAAACTGTGGAACCAACCTAGATGCCCTTCAGTAGATGAATGGATAAAAAGTGACGTATATACACAATGGAATGTTACTCAGCAATAAAAGAGAATAAAATCATGGCATTTGCAGGTAAATGGATGGAGTTAGAGAAGATAATGCTAAATGGAGTTAGCCAATCCCCAAAAAACCAAACGCCGAATGCTTTCTCTGATATAAGGAGGCTGATGAATAGTGAGGTAGGAGAGGGAGCATGAGAGGAATAGACAAACTATAGATAGGGCAGAGGGTGGGAGGGGAAGGGCCGGAGCATAGAGTTAGAAATGATGGTGGAATGAGATGGACATTATTATCCAAAGTACATGTATAAAGACATGAATTGGTGTGAATATACGTTGTATACAACCTGAGATATGAAAAATTGTGCTCTATATGTGCAGTAAGAATTGCAATGCACTCTGCTGTTACATATGAATAAAAAATAATCTTAAAAGTCTCTCCAAACCTCCATGAAGCAGGGCCTGGGGTGGGGTGGTGAAGAGGCTCATGTGACCAAAGTAGTGATGTCGGAAGTGAGTTCCCAGCTAGGGGACAGGACAGGGAGGGGGAAGCTTGCAAAGACCGAAACAGGAGGCCAAGGGGATTCTGCATGGCGTAAAACGCGTCAGGAGTCCCAGGTCCTCCGTGGGGAGCTGGGAAGCAGCTGCTGAAGATGCTCCCAGGGCTGGTGGCCCATCCAGAAGATGGTCGGGGTCAACCTGAGCAGCCAGGCCAGAGAGCAGCAGTAGCAGAAGACAAGGTCAGAAGTCGTCCAGTACCAAGGACAAGTGCCCTGTGCATAAGATACACAGGCCAGAGTCGAAGCCACTGAGGTGGCTTGCAAAACTGAAAAGAAGGTCAAAGTTCATTAACTGATTACAAGGCTGAGGTGGAAAGTCCATGTGATGCTGAGTATTGTTACTTTTTCCAGAACTAGGGCCTGAACCAAAGGTGCCTTACCACTGAGCCACATCCCAGCTCTTTTTAATGTTTTTCTCTTTGAGACAAGTTCTCACTAATGGCTGAGGGCCTCGCTAAGTTGCTGAGTCTGGCTTGGACCTGGTGATCCTCCTGCCACCAATCCCGAGCCGCTGGGATTGCAGGTGTGCCACGGCGCCCAGCTGCTGCGGGGACTTTCTGAATTTCTGCAGCCTCCCTTTTCAAGGGAAGTCGAGGTGCAGAGAGGACATGGCCACCTGAGAACGCCCACCAGGGGGAACGGTTGAGCCTTTCCAGGGTCAGGCCCTGTGCACCATGCTGCTCTCAGTTCTGCACGAGCAGCGTCACCCACATGTGCTCCACATACTTATTATCTCATCAGACTTTCATTGTCCTCAGACTAAGCTTCCAGCACCTCATCCCCTTGACCGAGGGTCATAGTTTTCAGATGGTGGCTTCCCTCAACAGTTGCCACCACATGTCCCTGACCAACGCTGGAAGGCTCACTTCATAGATCCACACTAGGTAGAGGTGACCAGGGTCACAGAGCTTTGGGAACAGTCCACAAGCATCTAGCTTTACTAACAAATGAGTAGCAAAGGGATTTTTCCAGCTTCGGCTCCGAGGTTTGGAGCAGACTTGCCCTATCCAATTCAGTAACTGCTGTTTGAATTTTAATTAACTAAATAAAATGCAGCTCTGAGTTCCGTGTCACAGCTCCACCTGCTGCAGGTCAGGAACTCAGCTGTTGCATGTGGCCAGTGACTGCTGACCCGACCAGCACTGCTCAAGAAGGGACATGTCCAACCCCTTGGCTGAAGCTGTGTCCTGTGTGTAACAGGTCTTAGATTTCTTAGATAGTTAGAAGAGTGCTGTGTGGGTGCCATGAAATGGGCCCACTGGGTGCTCTGCATGTTGTAAAGAGTCCTACTCATGGAATCTTCTTAAATGGCCTCAACAGTGTAAGATCATCGGGTCTTTGCAATGCCAAGGCTGGGCCTGGGGTGTCCTCATATTAGCTCCTTTTCAGAAGTTGAACTCAGTGCCTTGGGGTTGACATTTATGCTTTGCTTTTTAGGACAGAAGAACCTTCCACATTCAGCACTGTTGACAACTTCTTTCCAGGTAGAAGGTAGGTAACATGCACATGTAGAATAGGAAGTGTATCACTTTGCCATAAGATCACACCTATCCAAAGTAAAGTGAAAGTGCCATCGTGTACCGGCTGAGAAGAGCCACCCGCACTGCCTCAGAGGAAGGGGTCGAGGTGAGATGCAGGAAGGTAAATGAGTAACACACCCTGGTGCTCCGGGGCCCAGTGTGACCAAGTTCATTAACTAGTAGCAGCCTTGACGGCTAGCACACTGTGACTCAGAGGGAGGACGGCACCCTGGCTCAGGTGGCTTCCCTGTGCCGACTTGCTTCTTGCAGGGAGCTCCACCTCTATGTGCCCACTGCCAGTGGACCCTGAGCCGGCACCATGGAGAGAAGCCTGAGGAACGTCCTCGTGGTCTCCTTTGGATTCCTCCTCCTCTTCACAGCCTATGGAGGTCTGCAGAACCTGCAGGTAGGTGTGGGACTTGGAACATGACCTTGACCTCTAAGCTTGTCCTGCCTCCAGAGCCACAGGCAACAGATAGTGCAAGGCCATTTCTTTTGTCAATGCACCCTAGACTCTCTTCGCCCCGTGCCTCTGAATTCTCCAGAACAGACTGTGTTTTAATACAAACCTGACAGCGTCAGTCCTACTTACATTTCCACGGGCTGTACACTGTGTGACCCTTGGACAAGCAGAGCCAGTGTCTCGAGAGAGTGCTTTAGAGGACGATTTGCCTTTGGTGGTCAGAAGGAGACACAAGAAAAATCCTGAATTCCATGGCTCCCTGCCCCTGGCTTTGTGCTCTGTGCAGAAATAACAATCTATCAAACCTTGCTAGACCTCATCGATCCCATGCTGCCTTTAAGCAAAAGTGTGAACCTGGGCAGAACAGTCTTCCTTCTGAACTACTGATGGACTGCTTCCTCCTGAGTCCGAGTCGTACAAACCCCATGGTTTCCAGAAGGCTCTGGTGCTGGTGCCATGGACCTGGGCTGAGTCGACATGACTTCAAGTCTGATCTTTCACTGGCAGTTAGACCTTCAGAGAGTTCCATGGACTGGCAGGAGGCAGGCCATCGCTGTCCCTGAGAGCAGTTTGCTCAGTGTTGCACCTTGTGGCCAGGGCTGTCACACAATGACACCGTTTTGGAACTTCTGGTGATGACCACAGTCTCCCATGGTTTGTCAACCAGGTCAAGAAGTGGCCTCCTACTGCATGCCCAGTATTGAACCAGAGTTCAGTACTGCTCCAGCGCTGCAGGAGGATCGGGAGAAGGGCCCTCTGCTTCCACGCAGAGGGAGGCCTTCCAGCAGCTTCTCTTGGTCCTCCTCCCAGGTGCTGAGGCCGGCGGGTGTCCCCACCTCCACACTTACAGGGAGCAGGGTGCCCGTCCCTGCTGTTGACAGGCTGCTGGCCTTACGCCACTTACCTGCAGTGTCCTTAGCACAAGAGGGCCTGTTACTAGGTTGGGGACCTGAGGTGGCCTTGAGCCCACAGGTCCTCGCACCCACACCACTCTCCTGCCTATTCCTCCCCCTCCTTGACAGGCCGGTCTTGTTTCCACAGAGCAGCCTCTACAGCGAGGATGGCATGGGGGTGGCGACGCTTGGCACGCTCTACGGCGCTGTCCTCCTGTCCTCCATGTTCCTTCCACCCATTCTCATCAAGAGATGTGGCTGCAAGTGGACCATTGTTGGCTCCATGTGCTGCTACGTGGCCTTCTCCCTGGGCAACTTCTACGCCAGCTGGTACCCGCCCTCCCGCCCCCCCACCTCCTGGTTTGCAGGACTCTGGTGGCACCTGACTGCGCTCCTCTGTGCTGGTCCCTTCAGTTTCTGCGGGAGGCTGACTGGCAGCCCCCTCCCCACTTTCCCACCAGGACTTCCCTGCCTTCCCGAAGGCTCCCTCTCTTCCTCCTGACCTCCAGTGCTGACCTCTTCCTGGGATCTGTCCACGGCCCTCAGCTTCCCTTGCACCCCACGGGCTCCATGGCCCCAGTAATGGCAGGAAGAACCTAATTCAGTTGAGGAGGGTGAGTCTGGGAGGCGTGGCCAGGATCAAGGGCAGGGATGCAGGGGCCACCCATTGCCCTTTCTGCAGGTTCACCTTGATCCCCACCTCCATCTTGCTGGGGCTGGGAGCGGCCCCCCTGTGGTCTGCTCAGTGCACCTACCTCACGGTCCTGGGGAACACGCATGCACAGGAAGTGGGCGAGCTCGGCGAGGACGTGGTGAACCAGTACTTCGGCATCTTCTTCCTCATCTTCCAGTCCTCTGGGGTGTGGGGCAACTTGATCTCCTCTCTGGTGTTTGGGCAGACTCCCACTCAAGGTAAGGGAAGAACAGGGTGTCCCTGGTGACCTCCAAGAGGGCGGACAGCACGTAGGCACTTGCCCTTGTTCCCAGAGGAGGCCCTCAGCTGGCCCCAGCTGCAGAGTCACATGCGGACCCTGCTCCTCCAAGGACAGTCAGGGTCTGAAGATCCATCTCCACACGTTGCCCCCTCCCAGGGAGCAAGGGTCCATGGAGTCATGGCTTCCTTGGGGGCAAAGAACAGGTTTGCCTGACTATTTCCTATGGAATTAATCCATGGGCAGCTTTTTAAAGTTCTGTTGCCAGTCCTTCCTGTAACAAGAGGTGCACTCATGGCGGAGCCCTGCGTCACCTGCCTTAAGTGTCCCTTGCCCAGCTGTGATGTGGAATGTGACTTGCACACCACCGTGTGGAGGATCTCAGTCTGGCCAGAGGAGTTGGGCAGGAGCCGGCCCTGGGGGAAAGGCTCTGGCCTCTTGCTGCTGTCGGGTTGACCCTGTCCTGCAGCCTGGCCCAGCTCCTGCTCTCCCAGGTAGAGCCCAGCTTTGGGAAGCTGTAGCCAAACCTCCTGCTCTTTCCAGAGCACCATCATCACTGGCTACTGGCATCCCCACAGGGAAACCACAGGGGCTTGGTTCTTGCTGTCCCCCAGCAGGGAGGGCTACGTCTGGGCCCTGGCGAGTGCAGCAGCAGGCTCACTGGACATTCAGGCCTGGGAGCTGAGGGCAGGAACCCAGGGCACACATCCTCAGGGCCAGCGGGGTTTCCGCACCCACTGCCTGGTGCCCTCAGCTCTCATGGCCTTCCGTCCCTGTGCTGCACGTCTCGCCAGACAGTGCTGTGAGGTCACTGTCACGAGGCTGTGCCATGCAGACCCTGGACACCGACTGTGGTGCGTTAGGAGAGGGCACGAAGTAGCCAGGCCCACGCTGCGTGTGCTCTTCCCTGTCTCGGCAGAAAGCGGATTTGACCCTCTCCCTCCCTGATGAGGGGTCTTGAGATCAGGGTGTGCCTAAGGGTGAACGTGCCCTGGTCCTTGTCAAACAGCTGGGTCCTTCCACGTCCTGCCTCAGAGGCTCCACCACCCTGCGCCCTGTTCCCATTCCGACGCCCAGGACTCTCTATCACCAGGACTCTCATAGGCTGTTTGCTCCTTGCCGCAGTCCGGCTGCAGCAGAATAAGAGGGGGGTGACGAATGACTTGTGTACATTGATGCAGCAGGAGTGAGAGCCGTTTATTGTAGGACAACCGAGGTATTTATACATTTTACACAGCTTATCTTAATTAGCATAAACTAGATACAGCAGTCAACCAATAAGGAATCTCCACACTTAATGGCTCGCTTTTGTTACTTTACAAACCACTCCCTCTGGCATTTGGCCAGGCGCCATCCAGACTTGTTTACAGACTTTAACATTTCTCTGGCAAAATAACAGGTGCCAATCTGACTTGTTTACAGACCTTAACACTCCTGACCCCACAGAGGCCACCCCAGAGGAGCACCCCGAGTCTTGTGGGGCCAACGACTGCCTGATGGCCACAGCACCCACCAACAGCACCCACCGCCCCTCCCAGGAGCTGATCTACACACTGCTGGGCATCTACACCGGTACGTGTCCTGAGCCCAAGAGAGTCCCACGAAGGCCAAGCCCAGCCGCTTCCTGGGTTGAAGAGCACCTTCCCAGCTCCTAAGTGGTCCGTCTCCGTTCAGCACCCCTGCCCTGTGTGGTCTGGAGGTCTTCAGGGGCTTCTCTTTGGAAAGCAGGCCTGTGGGCCAGCGCTACCCTGCAGGGTGCCCGTGACATTTAAATCTCTTCTCATCCCCAGAGCCCCATGCACTGGCCATCAGCCACATTCCAACCAATTAAATCCCACAGTCTGTTTCTAAGGCTCCCTAGCCACACTTGGCCAGCTCACTGGCCACAGCCAGCTCACTAGGCAAGCAGCTACCACAGACCCCATCCAGGGGACCAAGGCATTGAGGACCAACTCCATCCAGGTGACCCTGAAAGGCCAGGAAGGGTTGATGGAGGTGCGACTGGGGGGACACTGTGGGCTGTCTGAGACAGGTGGTCAGACTGGTCAAGGCTACTGTGAAAGACCCAAGGATAAGGGCAGATCTGTTTCCTGGGCAGATTTTCATATCCACCTGATGTGCGGATGCAGGAAAGCTGGGTGGTGACCAGCCAGCAGGGAGCCACAACCCAGAGGAGCAGCGAGGGGCACAGGCAGCATCTGGACAGTGAGGACAAGACCAGTGGGTGTGTGTGCAGACACAGGGAGAAGTGGCTGAGGCCAACCAGCCTGCAGGGATTTGGCTTGATGGGGCAGATGACCCTTCAGAGTGTACAGGGGACCAGATACAGGAGAGGGTCTGGGGGCATCTAGGGGCCAAGTTTGAAATCTCAGGAGGAGATGAGTTTTTAGGGAGGAAGAAGCAGGAAGGACTTCAGGGAGGACGGTCCATAGCCTGGGCGACTCAGTGCTCACAGGCTGGCCAGGGCATGGGAGCCCTGCAGAAGACGGAAAAGCAAACGGGGAGTCAGAGCACACAAGAGAGCAGAAGCAGCAGGGAGTGGGTGTGAGAGGGTCAGAGGGACCAAGAGCCTGGAGGTTCAGGAGCATGGCTGGACAGCAGAGACTGGTGACCCTCCAAGGTGTCTGAGGCCGGATGAGTGGCTGGGAAGGAGAATGGAGGGTGTGGAGGGAGTCGGTGAGGAGCGGGCTGTGGTCTGTGCTTTCCCGTGGGTTCCCAGGTTCTGTGGGTCTGGTGCTGGGGACAGGGGTAGAGGTCAGCCAGGCCTGAGCTTTCCGCTTTCCCTGCATTTCCTTCCCTGTCCCCCACGGGAGCAGGTAGGCCCAGCTCACGGCAGTGTCCAGGCTGAGCTGAGATCACGTCCCTCCTCTGCACTCTCTAGTTGGACAACCAAGAGCAGAGACCATGGCTCCAGGACTCCAGACCTGGGGTGACCACCCTGAGAGATGGATCTGGGAGTGGACATTAGGCTCCTGGCATCCCCTGGTCTCAAGAAACTGCTCGTTCTGTCTTCACCCGGGGAAGGCCAGAGACGTGGGTCAGTCAACGCTAACGCAGTATTCTCGGCAGCAGGTGGTAGCAGGATGTGGCCACAGGCCGAGTGCTGACCCAGATCTAGAGGAGTGGCACAGACCACAGGAGACCCCCTCGGCACGTCCGTGGCTCGCGGGCCCTCCTTCCCTCCTGCCCTGCACGGGTGGCACCCTCAGGCCACCTTCAAGTCCTCCTTTGCCTTAGCCCCAGGTGCTGCTCATTAGATAGATACTTGGCACCTGCAGAGCACGGTGACTTAGTGACCTCAGGCTCCCTGAGCATTGTACTCATGAAGTAGTTTCTGGCAGCCAGTTTCTTTAGGGCGAGAGCGTTACCTGCACAACATCCCCCACCGCCTTGAGGGAACTGGGTCACATGGTGTCTGCACACACCTGGCTCCTAGCAAAGGTGTGTGGCTTCTGCATGCTGACCTGCCTCTCCCAAGCTCCCGTCTCCGCAGAGGAGAGGAAACCATGATTTCCCCCTGATTCACACGCAGCCAGACTCCAGGCTTCCTCTGGAGGGGCCTGTTCAGCTGGGGATGCCAGGGAGCTCCTGTGCCCCACACCCAGCTGTCGGTTGGGCGAGTGGTGAAGGCCCTGACGTGGCTGGTGAGGGCTGGTCAGCTGCAGAGCTCGGTGAGCCTCCCCAGTGCCCCTTGGTCATGAAAGGGGAGGGGTGGCAAGGTCAGAGAGACGGAGACGAATCCTTCACACCAACTTCAAGGAGGGCAGGTCTGAGATACTCGCCCTGGGAAGGAGTCCTTGCAAAGTGTTCTGAGGGCCAGCGGTGCCAGGAGGAAGGGAAAGACCAGACTCCCTCCGTCTAGCCTGTGCCACCCACACGGGGTCATCCCTGTTGCCAGAAAGCCGAGAACCGGCTGGGAGTGAAAGGGACTCTGTGGAGAGACACCACCTGCAGCAGCTTGGCCCCACCCAGAGCAGGGCTGAGGCACAGGAGGGCGGGCCAGGGGCAGGCGGGGAGGAGGGGACTCACTGGCTCCTGAGGCCTGGCACCTGGGGGTCCAGGATGCTCCCTCGGAGCGGATCCCATCACTGTTAGAAACAGCAGTTTACACAGCAGCCCGCTGACGTGGTTCAGATAAAAGGCTGTGCAGCCCCTCAGCACTGTCCCTCCGCCCCAGTCTGCTTCTCTCCAGTCCTTCAGGGCACATAGGGACTAAATCCCCATGTCCCCCTTGCTGAGCACGGGTGGCGCATGGTCAGCACCTGGCTCAGCACTTGCTTTGTCTCTTCTTTACTGATCTTGGTGGCCTCTTCCACCTGGGTAATAGAGTTCTGTCCTTATCCCCTGCAGCGAACGTGACCCACTGTGATGGCATCCACTCCATTTAACCAGTTCCCACCAAAGTATTTTAGGCAAAAGATTCAAAATAAACACGAGAGTAGCACATGGTACCCTGATGGGACTTGTTTTCCTAAAAAGTCTGCTGTCGGTAGACATTGCTGCAGGAATTCAGACAGACGGTGGCCTGTTGTGTCTCCTGTGCCCGTGAAGACAGTGCGGGTCCATGGCAGGTTCCCCGTGGAAGCCTGGAGGCCCCACGTTGACCACGAGCAACATGTGTGTCTGTGTGGCTAGGCACGTGGGGTCCCAGGCTTGGCTGAGGTCTGGTGTGTCTGACGGCACCTGCGTCTGGACTGGGAGAACCTGTGGGAAGGGAAGAAGCGGCTGGGTGAGTCCTGTCCACACTGAAGCTCCCTGCCCCTCTGCCCCTTTCAGCGATTGGCGTCCTGGCCATCCTGCTGACAGCCGTGTTTCTGGAAGCCACAGAGGACAGTGAATCCCAGAACGAGGCCGAGACGAAGCCATCACGCCTTGGGTCCACCTTACTGTCAACCTTCAAGCTCTTCAGGGACAAGCGCCTGTGCCTCCTGACCCTGCTGCCGATGTACAGTGGACTGCAGCAGGGGTTCCTCTCTGGAGAGTACACCAGGGTAGGCCCTGCAGCAGCTCATGCAGTCACCGCCCGACTGGTGCCCCTGCCCCGTCTGCACCTGAAGGGACACAGGGTCCCAGGGCCACCTACCCAGGTCCAGGGTGGGAACAGCCCACAGAGGTCCTGGCCCTGGCAGGGCTGAGTGTGTGACTCAGCCCCAAGTACCTTCAGACCCACAGGCCCTCTCAGGTCCTGGGTGGGAGTTGACATCCCTGTCCCCACCACACTCTGGGCATTATGTAACCTTGAGAGGGCCACAATCAAGGCTGGACTGGCTAGTCTGGGTCACCTAGGCCTGCCCTCCAGGGCTTGGTCCTCCTGCCTCATTCCCACCACCCCGCCTCCCTGGCCGAGCTGCCTACCAGCACCATTGGGGCAGCTGCCCATTCAGACTGAATTTCAGATCAAGGACAAGCATCCTTGAGGGACGATTGTGCCCCAGAACTGTCTGGTGTGGTGAATTGCGTGTGTCAGTGCTATACGGAGGGCAGTCTCCGGTGTGGAGGGAGGGTCTCGAAGGTTCCAAAGAGGCAAACAGGACAACCCAAAGTCCACTTGGCCTTTGGACACCCCAAAGCCATCAGGGCTGTCCGTGCCCCAGCCCAGGTGAGCAGTCTCCATGTGGGCTGCCGTCAGCCCAGCCCTTCTCCTGGGTGTCTGCCTTGGTCCTGCCCAGGATGGCAGTGTGTGCTGAGGGTGCCCAGGGACTTCCTGTGACTGGCAGGGCAGCATCTCAGCTCCTGGCCTCTCCTGCTAGACCCCAATTTTCAAACCATCTTCTTCTGTCTTTAGGGCCAGTAGGAAGTGATGGGGTTGGTGGACGATTGTCCCTCCCAGTGCCGTGGGTCGATGCCTAGACGGTGATACCGGGCACAGAACGGGGAGGACTCCACGTAGAAGTCTGTCCACTCGCTCTCTTTTCAGCTGTGACCCTGGGGGGGATGTCCCTACGGTCACGAGTGTCGTCCCCTGTGCTGGGCCTGCAGACAGGAGTGTGCCTGCTGTCCCAGGGCCAGTGGTTCTCAGCAGCACAGGGAGTTCGGGCTGGAGCCACAGAGGAGCGTGGGCCCTGCTGACGGCCCCCTGTGCTTCCTGCAGTCCTTCGTCACCTGCGTCCTGGGCATCCAGTTTGTGGGCTACGTGATGATCTGCTTCTCTGCGTCACTGCGCTCTGCTCTCTGTTGTTTGGGAGGCTCTCCCACTACACGGGCAGGAGAGCCATCTACGTGCTGGGTAGGTGGCCCCCTCCCAGTTCGGCAGTGGAAGGGGGGGACTGCTCAGACAGGGGGTGGGGACTGATGGCACAGGTGCCACCCAGTAGCTCGGAGGCCCAGGAGCTCCGTAGAAACATTTGACCAGGGCCCTAGGCTCACCCTCATGAGAAGCCCCTCTGCAGTCACTGAGTCTAAGTCCCCTCAGCTTAGGAGCCACCTGAGGTCCAGAGAAGACAGCCTATAACCCCCCAGGCTGAGGCAGCTGCAGTCCACGGGACAGGTTCTCTGAGGCAGGTTTGGAGCCCAGAGGTCCACCCGGATCAGGTGGCACAATGCCCCAGCTTGCTCAAGAGACCTGCGGTCCCCTCACACTGTGGTGACGGCTAAGCAGGGGGCAGAGGAGGAAATGTGGCTCCTCTGCTGGGGTCTAAGCACTGCGTGTCCTGGCCCCTCCCTCTGTCCCAGGTGCAGCCACCCACCTCTCCTGCATCTTGGCCCTCCTTCTGTGGCGTCCACGCTCCTCCCAGATGGCAGTGTTCTTCCTGCTCCCCGGCCTCTGGGGCATGGGGGACGTTGTCTGGCAGACGCAGAACAATGGTGAGTGAGCAGAGCCCAGCCCCTTGGCCCCCTTGCTCAGTCACTGGGCAGATGGCAGGGGAGTGGACAGCCGCTGGTGTGGCCGCCAGACCCCAGCCAGCCCAAGGCTCCGTCAGAGGCCAGGTGCTTGCGTGGGGGAAGGGAGAGGGAGCCCGGACTGTGAGGGCTTCTCACCGAGCTCTGGGTCTGCAGTATGTCTCTGAGTGTCTGTTCAGCTCCAGCTGTGCAGGGTGAGCCACCTGCATGGCCTGGTGGTCCCTGGGTGACCAGAAGCTGAGCAGAGGGGGAGGAGGAGAGAGGCCTGCAGGGTTCAGAGAGTGGGCCAGATACAGGCACCAGATCACAGGATGGGTGACCTTGACGCCAGGCCATGGGAAATGGTGAGGCAGACACTGGTGGTCCCGCCCCCCACCCCGGCACAGATGTGGGACAGGACCAGAATGCCAAGGAGAGGTGACAGGGTCCAGGTGCAGCCCCACAGAACTGTCCCCAGGGACCCCTGATGTACTTGGGGGACTGGTGACTGGGAGGAAGTAGAACACCCATGATGATGGCAGGAGTCACAGGCCTAAGTCCTCATCCAGTTCGGTGGCAGGACTGGGGTCGGGGGAAGCAGCGTGGAGAGTGGAAATTTAACTCGGCCCCCACCCCCATGGTTATGGAGAGAGCCCTGACCCAGACAGTGGAGCCCTGACCCAGACAGTGGTGTCCTGACCCAGACAGTGGAGCCCTGACCCAGACAGTGGAGCCCTGACCCAGACAGTGGTGTGCTGACCCAGACAGTGGAGCCCTGACCCAGACAGTGGTGTCCTGACCCAGACAGTGGTGTCCTGACCCAGACAGTGGAGCCCTGACCCAGACAGTGGAGCCCTGACCCAGACAGTGGTGTCCTGACCCAGACAGTGGAGCCCTGACCCAGACAGTGGTGTGCTGACCCAGACAGTGGTGTGCTGACCCAGGCAGTGGTGTCCTGACCCAGACAGTGGTGTGCTGACCCAGACAGTGGTGTGCTGACCCAGACAGTGGAGCCCTGACCCAGACAGTGGTGTCCTGACCCAGACAGTGGAGCCCTGACCCAGACAGTGGTGTCCTGACCCAGACAGTGGAGCCCTGACCCAGACAGTGGTGTCCTGACCCAGGCAGTAGTGCTGGCGAGGCTCCCGGGGAAGTGGCAGCTGAGGTCAGGGGTGTGGGCCTCTGTGCAGTTGGATGACTCTGCTTCCTGCAGAGAGAGTGAGCAGATTTGCAGGGAGGGCACTCGGGAGAGCAGGAAGCAGATGTTCTTGGGCGATGGGGGTGGGAGCAGGGGTGTATGTCTGGCTGGTGGTTGAAAAGGGCAGGGAGCCCTCTGGCCTGCATTTCCACCTCAGGGAAGGAGGGTGCCCCAAGCAGACAGCACTGTGTCTGGCAGATCTTGCAGTGACGGGATCACAGGGCCCCTTGGAGGGACATGGCTCAGAAAAGCCCTGTCAAGGGAAGACCTTGAGACGGCACTGTTCCACCCTTACCCAGGAGACACTGGGGGATTAGAAATTCAATAAAGAAAATCTGCAAACCAGCTACACCCCAGTGTGCCAGGTAGGGGACGGCTTTCCCCTGACACTTGGTATAAAAGTACACAGTCCCCTCAGATCCTGGACTGGACCCCAGGACAGGTCCTTTCCCATGACCCGAATGTTCTTCCTGTTCACGGAGCAGCTTCAATGCCAGCCCTGGGCTTCGGAGCTGGTCTCCTGACCCTCCCTACGACCTCAGTGGAGGCAGTGACTTTGGTGAAACCTGCACCACAGAGACAAATGTGATTTACTGAGTGACATAATCATGTCACATCTAAATTTTTAAATTTTTACTTTGAGACAGGGTCTCAGTAGGTTGCTCACAGCCTCTCTAAGTGGCCGAGGCTGCTGTGAACCTACAATCCCCCTGTTTCAGCCTCCTGAGCCACTGGGATTACAGGCATGTGCCGCCACACCTGGCAGGAGCATCCTCTAAAATACTTCTGCACTCCAAGTCAAGAAGGAACTGGCTAAACAGCTCCACAGCTTCCATACTGTCACTCTCTAGATGTTTAACAGGATTGTAGTGAGAATGTTTGCATTTTTTCCTCCCTGAGGCACACAAACAATTGTGTTAATTCCTTTCTTTATATTGACATAGAACATACTCTCAGGCAAAAAAAAAAAAAAAAAAAAAAAAAAAAAAGTCAAAATTGGGCAAAGTTACTAAGAGCCCAGGCATAACAAATGCTGACGTCCAGTGAATGACTAGAACAAGGGACCCTTGGATAAGGGGTAGTTTCAGGTGGAATGACTTCTGTATTTTGTAGTAGGGTACATTGTTTTCTTTTCCAAACACGTAACTCCTAGGGGAGAACAGTTATTCTCATGTACTTGGTGATGTCTCCCGGAGTGTGTTTGCAGGTAGCCGTCATGGCCAGGAGAGGCATTTTAACTCTGGGTCTCTGCTGCTGGCTCCCCTGAGCTCCCCTGAGCTCCCCAGACCTTGCCCTGCTCTAGAAGGCACAGCCCCCCATCCAAGGTGGTGCATAGCTATATTCCCAGCATCTCAGGAGGCTGAGGCAGGAGGATCACCAGCTCAAGGCAGCCTCAGCATCTCAGCAACACCCTGTCACAGGGCTTGGGAAGACCCAACTTCTCCATGCTGGTGGGGACTCCCCTCTGCGTGGGAATATCAGGAGAGGGGGAGGAGCAGGGGGAGGGGGAGGGCTGGCAGAGAGACTAGAATGTGTCTAGGCAGGAGGGGGAGGGAGGTGTCGAGGCTGTCAGGATGGCCTCGTGCATACTGGGAAGGCTCTGTGGCAGCTCAGGGGCTAAGGGTGGTCTTTGTGAAGAGGGTGGGAGAAGCAGCAGGCTGGGCGGAGCTGGACAGTGACCTGGAGACACTGGGGCAGGTCCTCATGTCATCTTATAAGCTGGCCTCCCAGAGGCACCTGCTCCTCTGTCCTGTCCAGAGATGGGATTCTAGCAGACCTCATGTAGGTGTGTCCAAAATCACACCCAGAGGGACAGGAAGCTGAGTGGCTGACTTTCATCTGCAAGCTTTTATCAGACTGCGTGAGTTTGCAGCAGCTGCCAGTCCCACCGTAGCCAGGGGACTTGACAGCACTCACGTTTGTGGGGGCCTGAGTTGGACAGCCAGTGTGGTCAGGGCTGCTGCCCGCTGAGGCCCGTCTCTGAGCTTGCAGATGGCCTCCCTCCCCATGTCCTCAAAGTGATACTTCTGGGAGTCTGTGGCCTGATTTCCTCTGCTGGAAGGACACTGCCCATATCTGATTAGGGCCACCTAGGTGGTCTCATTGAACTTAGTAATCTCTGCCAAGACCCTGTCTCCAAATAGGAGCACACTCTGAGCTACTTGGGTTAGGACTTCAAAATAAGGATCCTGGGAGAGGTTAAGTGGTCCCAGCCCTGGGAAGACAACGTAGTCTCCATCCACCTAGTCAGGCCCTTCTGATCTATACCAGCCCCGTGGGGCCCTTAATCAGCACCGGTCCTGTGAGGCCACTTTAATGAGGCTTTCCTGGATTCGTATTGATCAATCTACCCCCATCCTACCAGGACACCGTGACCTATCCCCATCCAGGGAGCCACGTTACCCCATCCCGATCCTCGGCAGCCTTTCTCATCAGCACCGTCCTGTGAGGACCTCCTATCCACACGAGCTCCTTCACCAGGCCAGGGGCCTTCCACCCCGGATCTGTTGGTGGAATTCTTCTGCTCTAAGTCCTCAGGATAACCCCCAAACATGTCTACTTCTGTGTGACCATTAAGAATGAGATCATGCCAGGCGGGGTGGCGCACCTCTGTGATCCCAGTGGCTTGAGAGGCTGAGGCAGGAGGATCGCAAGTTCAAAGCCAGCCTCAGCAGAAGTGAGGTGTTTAGCAACTCAGTGAGACCCTGTCTCTAAATAAGATCAAAATAGGGCTGGGAAGTGGCTCAGGGGTTGAGTGTCCGAGAGTTCAATCCCTGGTTACCTCCCTCCAAAAAAATAAAATAAAACTTTCATAGAATAAATAAAAAAAACACTTAAGATGTTAAGAAAAAGAGTGACTAAAAGGGAAAAATCCTCCAAGGATTGGAATGAAAATCCCAGATGTAGGAGTAGCCTTACTGCTGCCCTCTGAAAACTCAGCGCTTCGGTCCTGGCTTGGCCAGCTCCTCAGCAGCTTCCCAGAAGGTCCCTGAGTGAAGCAGCCAGGCTGGGCCTGGCCTCGCTGGCTCCTGGCTGGGGAGGGTGCTGTCCCTGGCCAGGCCTGGCTGTGCAGCCCCCTCTGTCGGCTGGGGTTCCTGGTCTGTAGGGAGGGCTGGTCGGAAAGTCCAGTTCTGAGGGGACTGGGCAGCGGCAGAGCGCTCTGTCGCCGACGTCCTCCTGGCGCTGGGTCGGCGCAGGTTTTCACGCCGCCTCCCCTTGCAGCTCTCTTTGGCACCCTGTTCCAGAGGAACAAGGAAGCGGCTTTCGCCAGTTATCGCATTTGGGAGGCCCTGGGCTTCGTCGCCGCCTTCGGCTACAGCTCCTTTCTCTGTGTCAGTGTCAAGCTCTACATCCTGCTGGGCGTCCTGGCAGTGGCCATGGTCTCCTACGGGACTGTTGAGTACCTGGAATCCAGGAGCCCGGTCAAGACCCTCACGGCCACACAGACCAGCCAAGCAGTGGAGGAAGAGACGGGGACAGCGATGTGACAGCAGTGGGCCATGGTGAGGGACTTCCACCACCCGAGTTCCAAAGGGGTGCGGCGAGCCAGCTGAACGCAGGGAGGCAGCCTCCTGAGCCCACAGAGGGTCTCCACACTCACATGGCAGATTCAGCACTTGCTTCCTGTCCAATGCTTATCTCCCAGAGGCTCGCACACCATCAGGAACCGGGCCGCCCTGAACAGGGCCATGCACACACCTGGACCTCCTGGGTAAAGAGGTGCTGGACTGCATTGCACCTGCAGTGCAAGGGGTTTTGACCTCCGCCTGGATAGAAAGGTGCAGCTCTGGGGGTGGGCGTCACCCGATGGGGTTGAATCACACCCCCTGTGGGTTGTCAGCCTATCCTTTGCCCTTTTGTGGATAGAATGTTCCATGGGTTAGCCCCCCCATTAATAAAACCCGGGTTTGAGGCAGGCTCCCCCTCTGTCTTGCCTGTCTTGCCTCCTTGGTGGGAGCTGGGTCAGAGAGGCCATCGCTGAACCCAAAGAAAGAGATTTCTCTGTCATTGCGTCGTGCCAGCCCAGTTCACCTGCAGGACCCTGAATGTTTAGTCGTGTGTTGTGACAATCGGGGAAGTGACTGGGCATGCTGCAGACCAGCGGAATCATCCAGAATGCCTCCAACTGGGCAGGGACAGAGGACATTGCCATGCCTGAGCTGGGCACACAGGTGTCTGTCACTCCTTCCTGGGTGCACTGTCCCTTACGTGTCTCCTCCTTGCCGCGGGCAATGCTGTCCACACTCTCTCCACACTGTCCTTCTTGGTCCCAGTGGTCCTGTGTCCTTTCACCTTTGCCCAGGCCCCACCCCCTGCCCCCTTGAATTTGTGCCCGGGCTCCAGGTGCCCTCTGTGCAGACGGCTCACCACGCCATCACACACGGTTGGCAGGAGCGTCTCCGGTGGAACTCGGCGTCCCAGCGTGTAGTGTGCCCTCCAGCAGCTGCCACGCCATGGCAAGTGGAGAGAAGGCCATCCCAAGAGCCCTGATGCGTTCCAGCCACGGGCTCCCTGCATCCATGGTCCCCTCCCCAGTGCTCCCTGAGCCCCGTGACAGACGGTGGCCTCTGTCTGCAGATGAAACAAGGGCAGATGCTGGGGTGGACCTTCCTTCTCCAGCCAGCACTGGCCAAGAGGGCACAGGCAAATAAATACATCCTGCACTGCCACACGGGGCGTTCATGGCCCCTGGAGTGTCACTTTGCCCCAAGCTGAGCTTGGCACCCCCCCTGCAGAATTCCCCGAGTCCCTCGTGTCCGGGAGGCAGAGCTCTTCCTGCTGTCTCCAGGCTCAGCCTGGCTGTGCCACCTGCCGTGAGCTGTGGTTCCCTATCCTCCGGCCCGTGGGGTGGCCTCGGGCTCCCTGCTCCCTGCAGGGCCCCTCTGCTCACTTCCTGCCCGCCTGCCCTCTCACTGGTCTTACACCTACCATTTTCCCTGCAACCTGGGCTACTAAACAAGAGGATCCTGCTACAGCCCAAGCCCACGGAGGGCTCTCCTGTCCACCGCTCACCGTCTGGACTCCTGCCCAGGAAGCACCAGGTCTGAGTGATCAGATGCCCCCTTAGGCCAAACCCGGCCAAACCTCATCCTCAGAATTTCTCTTAGACGTTTCTTCCTTCCCTCCCAGCACCTCTGCTCTCCCTTTTCAGCCATCCCTTGCAGGCCCCCCCACGCACCCTCATTTGTAAGGTCCCTGACTGACCGTGGCTCCTACACGTGGAGCTTGGTCGGGAGGAGCCGAATCTGGCAGCCTGACTTGTCAATCCTCGCCTAAGGGACGCTCGGGGAGCCCACAGACACGTCTGATGCTCTGGGCGGCCTGTCGTGAGCTGAGTGAGCCTCATGGGTGGACGGACATGGCCTGGAGGATGAAGCCGAGAGGGGTCAGTCCTGCTGCTGGAGGCCACGCCCTACTCTCCCTGAGCCTAGGATGGTGCTGGACAGTGCTCCCTCCCACACACTTCACTCAATGACCCAGAGTGGATATTGGAAAATCAGGAGGAGATATGCAGAGAAGCCCAGTCTCCAACAGCAACTTAAAATTATAAATAACATAGCTAACATATATAAATTATATATTAATTATAATTAATATATAATTATATAATATATATAATTAATATATAATATAATTATATAATATATATAATTATATAATATATATAATTAATATATAATTATATATTAATTATTTATTTACAATTATAAATAACATAGCTAACATATATAAAATTAACATCGTAGCTCCTCTTGCCTTAGCCTCCCACATTGCTGGGATTACAGGCAAGCACCACCATGCCCAGAGAGGTAAGCAGCTTTTCTTTGCCATGTGTACCCCACCATGAAGTGCAGCCTCAGCACAGGTACAAAAGCAATTGAGCCAATCTTTACTCTGTATAAAGTTATTACCTCAGGTATTTAAATAACGACTGAGAACTAACATTACTGGCAATCAAAGTATGCGCTAACAGGATGAATGGCAGGAATAAAACAAAAATAAACAGACTTAGAGGTCATTTCTAGGTTTCTTTCCTGGAAAGTCCAAAGGTATAGAAACAAACTATGAAGGGAGAGAAGAAGAAAAACCAAAAAGTGAAAAATGATAATACTGTCATTTTGAACTATTTAAATGCTTCAATTTTGCATATATTGTAATCTACGGTAAGAGCATTTGTATCTTCTTTTTTAAAAATATTCTTTATATGCTTCAATGGTTTTCTTAGTGATAGGTAACTATGAGGCACACAATATTTGGTGAATAAATGAGCAATGTCAATTTTTCACTGACTTATCATTTTATTAATATCTCTTTTATTTAAAAATGTCTATAAATCTTGACACTTATAATATAACCTAACTCAATTAGCAAAAGTTGAGAAGACTAACAATATCAAATATTGGAGAGGAGAAGGATCAACTGCAATGCATACATGACAGAAAGAGTAAATCAAAATGACCACTTTGGAAAAGAGTATGGTCAACTGCAATGATAAGTTTTTGATGTGCATTATGTGGTATATGTTTTATATCTTAAATATATGTTACACCTAGTCTTATGTAGCAATTATTATTTTTAGTGATTATAAAGCAAAAATGTTCAAAAAAATTTGTAGGCTGATTCTTAAGTGTGTTACAGCATGGGATTCAGATTTTTGCTTTTTATCCTATTATACAGCCTACAAATAACTTTTTAAGGGGAAAAAACACTGAGTTATACATAGACAAAATTTGTAGGTCCTACCCTAGAGAAATGGCAATGTTAATAACAACTAATAGCATCATATGACAGTGGGACATTCAAGATTATAACGACTTTGCTGGATTCATTTCTTGTTTTTACTTCATTAACTTTTTTTCCTCATCAAAGTACTCTGAACAATGACTTAGTTTGTCCAGCATATGGGAAGAATTAGACAAAAAATCTTTTATTTCACATTGTCATGCCCCAAACAATCTTTTTGTTTAGCCAGAATACTGGCTTTGTCCTCAAATTTACCAGGACAAGCAGAGGGGGTGGTTTGTGACAAATATCAATTCAAGTGTTTTTGTTTAGTTTTTCTATGTAATTTTGCAGCATTTTTTCTTTCTCTTTTTTTAGCAATTTCATTACAAAGAACTTTTCTAGAACTTTATGTGGTCTGCTTGTGACACAAAACATTTGCTCTTTGACTCAGTGTGATCAGCCGAAACTATTGACCTAGATATTGAGCCAATTATTTCTCATCTCCTTTTAAGAGGTTTTGTCACTAAGCTATAAGGTCCATCTAATTCACCTTCCTGGAGTGTCCTAGCCCATAAGCCATTATACCTGCCAAGCTTTCTTTGTATATCCATCTGTCTCCCTTAGGAAATCACTCAATGATAACATTTCACTATCATATCACATGAAAAGCAAAGCTGTTTTTAACAATGTAACACTTTTAGTGGCAATGATTGTCACATCCATGAACTTTAAATATCCATTTTTCTCTTATAAATGTAAGTTTTGTGTCCTCACATTCTTTGGGTGATATCTGAAGATTTTTATGTTCCTAAAATCAGTGAATAGCTGAGAAAAACATTTTCCAACAATACAAATCTGCCATAGTTACTTAGGAATTAAAAGAAATTCAGAGAAATTTCTACTTTATTAACATATCAAAAAAAATTTTTATTCACTGTAGGAAAGAAATCAATACAAGAATTGCAAAGAAATCTAGCAAGTAGAAGTTTACCTAGAAATGTAAATATTCTAAATGTCTTAGAGAGTCCTGTTTCTTATAATTTCTATGCCCTGCTCCCACCATCATCTCTCGCTTTGTCTCATTCAAATGACAGAAGTAAAGTGAAGATATTAATTCTACAAGTTAACAAATGAAAAGTCAATAAATGTTTCCTGAATAATATAGTAGGATAAAAAAAACCCAAAAATCTGAATCCCATGAAGGAACATGCTTAAGAATCATAATTTTCTTTAAGAAATCCTGCCATGAAGATTCCTATCTCTAGCATCTCTGTAACCAATGATCATTTAGCCTCCAAAAATAGAAAATGCATCACCACCAAGGGAGGCCTATTCCATCATTAGCCAGCTCTACTGGTTAGAAAATTATGTTAGAATTCAATTTACTACTTTGTAGCTTTCCTACATTTGCTCTGTGTCTATTAGAACAACAAGCCCATCCTTAGATTTACTTAAGGATTTTTAATGCCTGTTTAAAATATCCCCTTAGGGGATGGGGATACAGTTCAGTGGTAAAGCATTTGCTTAACATGTGCTAGGCCCTGAATACCATCTCCAGCACTGCAAAAAATTAAAATATCCCCTTTTACTTTTTTACTTCACTAAAACATTTCCCAGAAGATAATTTTCAGTTTTTTTTCTCCAAAGAGGTTTCCAAGTTTTCCTACAGCATAGCATTTTGTCAGTGTAACACTAAAAATATGGTACTCAGAAGCAGATGTAATATTTTGGATGTTAGCCATTTTATATACCATAGACTTTAAATTTCTATTACTGCAACCAAACACAATTCTAACGCTTGTATAATTCAAGGATTGTTCATTTAGCAAATATTTATCACTGGGCATGGTGGTGCATGCCGGTAATCTCAGAAACTCAGGAGGCTGAGGTAGGAGGATCACAAGTTTGAGGGCAACCTCATCAACTTAGTGAAGCCCAAAGCAACTTAACAAGACTCAATCTCAAAATTAAAAGGGCTGTGGTATAGCTCCATAGTTATAAAACCCCTGGGTTCAATGCACAGTATAAAAAAATGATTCACCAAGTACCTACTAAATGCTAAGCTTTAGCTAGGCCTTGGGAATTTAAAATCAAAGAAGGCTTCCTTCCTTCCCTCCTACAGCTGCATTGCCCTATTAACTCATGAGGGTTTATGATTAGTACTTCTGCATATGTATTTCTGCAAGCTGATCACTACCTCTATACATTGCTATGCAGAGAAATTTACTCCCAAACTGTGAAGTTCACTGACTTTAATCACAATGTTCCTTTTTTAATGGGAAATTTTTATTCTCCTTTTCCAAACTATATAGTCTGCTTGTTTTCCCTTTCAACTTGTATGAGGATGAGAAAAAAAGTTCTATTTTTTTTTTCTTGAATGGCCTTTGCAAATAGGACATTTGGGACAGACACCTCTCTGCTCTCCTTAAGTCATGGTGGGCACAATGGTTATTACCAGATCAGAACACATCACTGCTGTCACTCACCCAACATAGTATCAGTTGCTTCACAAATCATATCAAGGGCTTCACCAAGCATACCAAGAGCTTTACTCAGGATACACTGTGAGCATATTTTTCTGATTTACCACGTTAAAGATTCCATTATGAATGAATATAAGGTTTCTTACGTCTTGTTCTCAGTAAACTCATATTGTGATGTCAAGTTCTCCAAAGTTCTTCTAAATACTCACAAATGTTTTATTACTTCACTCTATAATTTTTCTAGGTATTGAGATTATGTTTTCAGGTCTATTGTTTCCAAGTTCCTTCTTTTTATCTTCTGGAAATTAAGCCATTGATTCACAGATTTCTGTCACTTTTCATCCCCCATCCTTCCCCTTTCTCCCAATTAGCAAGAAAATAATGATTCTTCCTATGGAACTAGGCACTTACTAATGCTAAAAATGAAGACAGGCTCACAGTGAGAACAGAAATGGCTGAAAGGAGATGCTTCTGCATGGTCACACCTGAGGTTTTCAGATTCCTTTCAGTTCCCTTATGATTCTTCAAATGAAAGACTACTTACTAGTACTTAATGGTAGTCCAATGACTGAAGAAGACAAGATTGAAGTGCCTCTGGTTGCATAAAAGGAATACATCACAGCATGGTGGTGAATGTCTGTAATCCCATACGTTTGGGAATCTGAGGCAGGGAGATCACAAGTTCAAAGTCAGCCTCTGCAACTTAATGAAGCCCTAAGCAACCTATCAAGACTTTGTCTCAAAATAAAAATAAAAAGGGCTAGGAATGTGACTCAGTGGGTAAATACACCTGGATTGAAAGAAAGAAAGAAAGAAAGAAAGAAGGAAGGAAAGAAGGAAGGAAGGAAGAGATTGATTTTCTACATACTTTTAATATGTGCATGAATCTCACCTGAGGATCCTGTTTAAACTGCAGATCCTAGATCAGTGGGTATGTGATAAGCCCAAGAATCTGCCTTTCTGATGATCTTGTAAGTTGATGCCCAGATTTTTACCCACAGACTACACAATGGAGTAGTTATGGGATATGGACAGCCTCTCAAAGCTGGAAAACATGAGGACCGAGTATTTATTTATTTATTTATTTATTTTGATACTGGGGATTAAACCCAAAGGTGCTTAACCACTGAACCACATCCACAGCCCTTATTTATATTTTATTTAGAGACAGGGTCTAGCTAAATTGCTAAGCTGGCTTGGAACCTGCAATCTTCCTTCTTCATCCTCCTGAGCTGCTGGGACTACAAGCAGAACCCAGTTTTCTTCCACAGCCTACACAAAGGAATGCAGTCCTACTTATATCTTGATTTTAGCTCAATGAGACTCATTTCATACTTCTACTGAATTGTAAAATAACATATTTGAGTTGTTTTAATCCAATATATGTGGTAATTTGTTATAGAAGCAATAGAAAACTAATAGATTCTCCATACCACATGTTTTTACTGAATAAAGAGCTAACTCAAATTGTCTACATAATATCATGAGTTTCTCTTTTTAAAAATTAGATAAGATTTGAGTGAAACTTTTGTCCTCTGAATTGCTACTTTATTTTCAAGCTTCAAAACTATAAGGAAACTCATTTTATGTAAGAGTCAGTCGTGCATGTGTATGACAATATAATATACTTTATTGCACTAACTGAGCATCTGGAATTTGTTTAAAAAGTACTCAAAATTAGTGGTTTTCATTTTTGTTTTAGAGTAAGATTTACTACTTAAACTAATTAAGTAGAGTCGACTTTTAAGTGTGAAATTTTGTTGGTTTTTTATGTGTTCAGAATGTGTCACCATTAGTGCTTTTAAAAAAAACTAATTGAAAACCTATAAAATGATTTTTTTTTGTTAAAATTTTTCTCCTTGTGGTATTTAAAGAAAGTTCTGCCACATTTACCACCAAAATAAGTTTAAATGTCAGCATAATAACTTTTTAATAAACTCTAAATTAGTTATAATCTTGGTTGGAAGGAATCAGTACAAATATTGCAATGAAAAACATCAGGAATTGGGCCCCATACATGCACAATCTTTAAACTCTCAGAGAAGGGGGAAGGGATGTCAATAAAAGTATTCTGAAATTTTATGTTTCTAAATAATGGAAGTTTCATTATGCAACAAAGTGAAAATTACCTAAAAATAAGTGCACATAATTTAATGACAAAATCTCTGCATCTCAAGTATGAAGTTGCTAAAGAATATAAAAATATGTTGATATAAAGATAAAGACTTTTAAATGAGCTTAATCTATTCAGATATAGTGGCCTCTTCTTTCTACAACATTCAACAACCTCTGTTCTAGAAAGTTGACTCCAGGAAGCAACAGGACTAATTTCCAATGTAAAATGTTCAACAATAAAGAATATCACACTGTTTTCATCTTCCAGTGGGAGAGGAGATCAGAAAAAAAATGTGAGATCAGAATGAGAAGAGCCTCTGTAGATACCTAAATGGAAAGAAAATCAGGGAAGGGTTCCAGTATCACAATAAAACAATAGTTAAAGCAGCATGGAACTTTCATCATCAGAAGGTTTGAAGTTGCAAACAACAGAAACCAACACCGACTTTGCGAAAATGGGTATTATTTGAGAACTTACAATGTTGTTCACAATTCTTTGCATTGGAGAGCAGGAGGAAATGAGGGCAACAAAGCAAGGCCAACTTCCAGAACCAGTCCATAAAAGTCACCACTGCTTCTGTCACTAAAGGTTGGAGACAGGTCTGCCATAGCTTTTGGCACTGAACATCGAAAGCCATAGTAATACTGCTATAGTAATATTGTAGTAAAACCATAGTAACACTGCTAGAAACAGTATTACTGCCACTTCTGCTGACACTATTCATCTCCAAAATGGATTTTCTCCAAATCTTACTCCTTTGAATCAGTAACTTCTTATTCAAAGTCAAAAGAGGTTATCATTCCAACCAGACTGGCAGTCATCAAAAACACAAATAATAATTAATGTTGACAAGGATAGGGGGGGAAATGAACTCTTAAACATAGTTGGTAGGAATACAAATTAGAACAAGTATGGAGGTTCCTCAAAAAACTAAAAATAAAGTTACCAGGTGATACAGTTATACCAATCCAGACATTTACACAAAAGAATCAAAGTTAGCATACTTTACAGATACATGCATACCTATGTTTATAGTGGTACAATTCAGAATAACCATGATATGAAATTAGTCTAGATATCTGTGAAGAAATGAATATATAAAGAAAATATGATGTATATATACATAATGGTGTTTAATTCAACTGTAAAGAAGAATTAAATCCTGCCATTTACAAGAAAATGGATGGATATGAAGACCATCGTGCTAAGCAAAATGTCAGATTCAAAAGTATTATATATTTTCTCCCATATGAGAAATTTAAAGGAAGAGGTGAAGGGGGACATCATGAATGTAAAAGGGAAACTAACTGTAGAGAAAGGGGAGGTATAAGAGAGAGTAAAAGGTGGTAGTAGGAAATTAATCTGAGCAAACTATGTTATAAGCATTATGAATATGCCACAATGAAATGCAATATTCTGAATAATTAATATGAAACATGAAAAAAGTTAGAAGAGGTTCTGTATTTGTCTAGGTTGTAGAATAAAGGTTATGTGCTCACAAAATATATATCTGGGGATACAAATATCAAGTATGAGAATATCTATTATACAAGACAGATTCTATCTGTCACCAACACTATAGTTATCCCCTTGTTATCCACAGAGTTGGCTTCCAGGACACCTCTATACACACAATCCCACCTTCATGCCCCCTGTGGAACCCAAAATTTGTAGATGCTCAAGGCCCTTATATAACATGGCATAATATTTGCATATAACCTATGCACATCCTCCTGGACATTTAAATCATCTTTAGATTATTCATAGTACTTAATGCAATGAAAATGCTATCAAAGTAGCTGTTATTCTGTGTTGTATGGGAAATAATAACAAGGAAGAATGTCATTATATATTTGGTATAGATACAATTTTCCTTTTTCCGAATATTTTCTATGTGTAGTTGATTGAATCCACAGATGTGAAAGGCCTACTGTAAGATATGGAGGGCCTACTGCAATTATGTGTGGAATCCCAGAAATATAAAGGGACTTAAAGTGTTGGTCAACCCTAGCATCTCAAAAAAGGTATCATCCATTACAAGCAATCTGAATTAAATGAAAAGAAGCATGGGATTCAGTTAGTGTTGCTTTCCTTCAAATTAGCTACAAGTTTTTGGAGTAAGAGATGGTGAAAAGACTCCTTCTACTTTTCCACTGACTCATTCTTACACTCACTACCTGAAGTACAAGAACATCAGATTGTACCTATGTGTCAACCCCCGTGATGATTCTGAGTACAAGATTAATTATAATAACAATTATGGATTTACTGAATATTAGTAGATTTTTTTTTATTTTTAAGAGCACAAATAAAAATTTTACTATCTATCTTTATGGTAAAAAATAACAAAAAAAGGGCTGGGGTTGTGGCTCAGTGGTAGAGCACTTGCCTAGCATGTGTGAGGCACTGGGTTCAATCCTCAGCACCACATAAAAATAAACAAATAAAATAAAGGCATTGTGTCCATCTACAACTCAAAAAAAATTTTTTCAAATAACAAAAAATTATAAATTAATTATGACAGTATCTTTAGCATACAATTTTGGTGCATTGTCTTCTCCATTTAATGGTTTATGAAAATATTGAAAAACACTGTTAGTTGCTTATAAAATTCTTTTATTCCATCTTCATAAACAACTTTATGAGGAAAATGGAACAGACTTGTTGCAGTTAGAGACTTGCTGAGGATTACACAAACATAGCAGAATTAAGGCCTCACCCAATTATATCTTAATTTCAAGTTCCAACTCCTAATTCCAACGTTCAGCACTGATTAAAACATGCTATAGGGAAGCCCAGCAAAGTTTATCTTTCCCATTTTGTTTGATTCATTATTCTCTCCTAAGTATTAAAATTAATTATATCAAAACTTTAGGGGGAAAAAAGTCTGAAATTGCAACTGGAAGTACTTACATAATTGTAAACCCCTGTGAGCTTTTTGAGACCTTGGAAAATATTTTTGTAGAATTCCTATCTAAATAATTTGACTTCAAATAAATTATAGAGGGCTGGGGATGTGGTTTAGTTGTCAAGCGCTCCTGGGCTCAGTCTTCAGCATCTAATTAATTAATTAATTAATTGCAGATCTAATAGGTCACTGTAAAATTAGCAAGGTATTGATGAAGATTATAATAATGGGTAGAAAAGAAGTATTTGTGTGTTTATTATCTAGTCATGTGAAGTCTCACATTGTCCAGATGTCACCTCTTACTGTTCAGAGCTATGAACCATCCTCTTATGTTCTTTGTTCTCAACTGTGCTAATTTCACTATCTCCTACTGTGAGACTGTTATTATCCAATGTCATGGCTCATCAGAACCTGTTTGTGTTGAAACAATGCACATCTTACCTATGCAGCTCCCTAATACCATTTGCTGAATGCTGGTTACATCATTACTGATGATTCCGAAATATCCCTCATACTGCCCATGGATATTTTCATCCAGCTGCTGATTTTTCTTCTCAAAGAATAATGATGATTAACAAATATTGTCTTATACAGAGGAGGAAGGAAATCTGGACAATACTTCATTTATGGGCCACATTAAACTTATCTTTCAGAATCTTACAAAATATATGCAGAACAGCACATCGTCTAGTAACGTTGACTGCATGGTGCCCTCCTCATACCACCTCACCAAGAAAGACAAGGAAGGGACCCATAGGTGAAATGAGAAGAATGTTCATATTTAAACAGGAATATGAATCTATATCCCTCATGGCTTAAGACCAACCCAAGAGAGCATATTCTGGCAGCACTAACATTGCATAAAGATCTCAGAATCCCTGAAGATTGCACAATGCATAGTTATAAGCCTGAAAAGGAGTGGGGTTGGCCACCCTGGGTGCCATTGATGGGGATGGGGAAGTATGGGGAAGGAAGCCTGCAAACCCACCCTACTACTAGTTGTTTACTTTTGTACTTTTTTTGCCTTGTTGCTGCCTCATCTATGTCATTATACCTGACTTAAACTCTAAAGAGAATTTATATGAGTGAGGAGTCCTGAAAGTCACGAATTCTCTGTAAATACATCTACTCTGGTCTTGGTAAATTTGAGGATATTATGTGACAATTTTTCCCAGTTCTTTTGACCCTCAGTTTAAATATCTGTTCCTCTGGTTGAATTACATCTAAAATTTAGCAACTGGTTAATATCTTGCAATGGTCAATGTTTTGACAAATGCCTGTATGATGCTGCCTCAAAAGCAAATTACTAGTTAAACAAAGTATTGGATAAAATACAAAAATAAAGAAACACAATCTCCTAAGTATTTGCTGAGTAATCTTGCGGTCGCCGGGCCTGCAGCCTAGCTGAGCGCCCCGCCGGGCTGGGTGGGGGGCGGGCCGAGAGCTACTGCGCCTGCGTGGTGGGCGGTCTCGGGAGCAACCGCCGCCTGCACCGCCTGCGCCGGCACCGCCTGCGCCCGGCACCGCCTGCGCCCGGCACCGCCTCCGACCGGCACCGCCTGCGCCGGCACCGCCTGCGCCCGGCACCGCCTGCGCCCGGCACCGCCTGCGCCCGGCACTGCCTCCGACCGGCACAGCCTGCCCTGGCACCGCGCTGCGTTCCGCCTCCGGTTAACATGGAGGCAGAGCTGGAACCAGCGGCTTTCCTCAGCCAGCTGTGGAGGAAGCCCACAGCCAGGAGTTCCTCACCTGGAGCCAGGTATGGTCGGGGCACCGCGGCCTCCGAACCGCCTCCCCCGCTCCCTCCTCCCCCCCCCCGTTGTCTCTCGTGGCCCGTGGCACTCGGCGGCTGTGAGGCACCGCGCGGCCTTGGCGCCGCCTCTGGAGGAGCCTGGTGTCGCTCACGAGGGGCCTGGGCCCAGCCGCACCGTGCGCTCGCCGCGGGCCGCGGTGGGGGAGGGGCGGCCCGTAACGGTCCTGCCGGGTCGTGTTCCGAACCGGCCCCGCGCAGCCTAGGCCGAGGAGGTACCTAGGGCGCGGGGGCCACGTTATTGCCCACTCGTCCTCCATCGGCTCGGGGAGGGATGGGAACCGCAGATCCAGGCCGGGCTCTGGGCGCGGGGTTGGCTGGGGCAACCTGAACCCTAGGACCTGACCCTGCACACACCCCGCGTGGTATCTGGG
Source organism: Callospermophilus lateralis (assembly GCF_048772815.1). Lineage (NCBI taxonomy): Eukaryota > Metazoa > Chordata > Mammalia > Rodentia > Sciuridae > Callospermophilus > Callospermophilus lateralis. The sequence continues at coordinate 22,726,542 of NC_135317.1, read as the reverse complement.
GTCTTTATGGGGAGAGCTGTCGGGGGAGAAGGTAGACGGTCAAACGCAGGCTGTGGCTCCTCAATGGCTTTTCCAAACATTAAATAGAAAATGGCAACGTATTCTTGGGATCAGGCCATTTGTGTAACGTAGATGGTGTAGAAGTGTGTTTTAAGGTTTTTTATTTATTTATTTATTTATTTATTTTTTTTGCCATGAATAGCAGATAATACATTTAAGAAGGAGTGATTCTGGAGTTGTGTTGATAGTTGTCATTCCTGTATTATTGAACCAGCTTTCTGGTCTCATAAAAATACTTATCATACTGAAAACAAACACAGTTAAGTTCTCTAGGTTTGTGTTTTTTAATTCTCTAGTATTCTTAATTAAAGATACTGGGGTTTGGTTTTCTGACTAAATCTTTTTTATTTATTTTATTTTTTTTTAAATTATAGTAGTGAGAATGAGTCCCTTTGGAAGGAGGTGTCTGAATTAAGAGCAAAGCATGCAAAGCAGCAACAAGTTATTTGAAAGGTAAGAAGCTCTTTTCCTTGTGACTATCATTTGCATTTGTTTAATGAGTAATGTGTGTAACACAAAAAAACCTCTGTTGAGTAGTTAGTAATTGATCTTAGTTTTTTATGTATTAAGTACACAAAAGTAAAATTTTGAAGACAACCAAATTAAGCCAAGTGTTATATATCCTTTTTAACAACAGCAGAAACATTTCTCATAGATAATGATGGTTGTTCTATACTCTCATATAATATCTCATTAGCTTTTACCTGGCATAACAATTTTGAGATACTTTATTCTTGGGAGCTTAATTAATACACTAGCCAATTTCTTAGCTCTTTTAATTATTATTATTATAATTATTATTATTATTATTATTATAAAACAGTCTTACTGTGTTTTGTGGGAGATTTCCCCTTACTTTTTACTATAATATTCATAGTTAATTTTTAAATAATTTGACCCAATTAAGAATTCAAAAGGATTTTTCAGTGGATGCCATTATTAGTTTCTGCATAAAATCGTAATATAATGATTACCATAATAAAATAAAATCATTAACATAATGCTGTAAAATGACTCTTAGATTTTATATTGAACCTAAAATGTGTTCTTCTGATTTAATGTTTGCATATCAACTTTCATTTGTTAATAAGAGATGAAATATAAAAATAATTAAGGCAGCTATTTTTTACTTATGAGTAAATGGACTCTAAGCTGCAGGTTTTTTAATGGGAAGATGGGGGAGAGCTTCAGCTTGTTCCTACTTGGAAGGCCCTTGAACTAAAAATAGGTCTGTGACTGACAGGATCTGGGTCTAGTGGAGCAAACTTAGAGCAGAAATAAATAATAATTGCAGCCTTTGGTCTGTAGTCAAAATAGATTCTTCTTCTTTTTTTTTTTTTAATCAGTGTGCAAATGAAGGTTGAATATAGGAGAATTCAAATCTAAGTGTTTAGTTTAAATATGTGTTTTAAACATTTTTATTGGGGTCTCTAATGCATACCCCTTTTAAGAATATCTGATATAAAAGAAGACATGTATTTTAATATGTACTTTAATATTTTTCAGAAAACACAATTTTGATTAAATGTTAACTTAAAATACACCTTCATCTGTAGGGTTTTTTTTTTTTTTAAACAAGAATTATTAGTATAATAGTTACATTGAATTTCAGTTTTTCATGAACACTAATATTTTTTCATCAAATTTATATTTAAATATATGTGTATTGGTGAGTGGATTTGCCTAATGACCTCCAGGCGATGAATTTCCCTCTTAAAACTGCTTTCATTGTGTCCCATAGATTCCGATAAGTTGTGTCTGTATTTTCATTTATCTCTAAGAATTTTTTGATTTCCTCCTTTATGTCTTCTGTAACCCCTTGATCATTCAGTAACATATTGTTCATTTTCCATGTGATATAGGATTTTCCCTTCCTTCTTTTATCATTGATTTCCAGTTTCATTCCATTATGATCAGATAAAATGCATGGTATTATCTCCACCCCTTTATATTTACTGAGGGTTGCCCTATGGCATAATATATGGTCTCTTTTTGAGAAGGATCCATGTGCTGCTGAGAAAAAAGTATATCCACTTGATGATGGTTGATATATTCTATATATGTCAGTTAAGTTTAGGTTATTGATTGTGATATTGAGATCTATAGTTTCTTTATTCAACTTTTGTTTGGAGGATCTGTCCAATGGTGAGAGAGGTGTGTTGAAGTCACCCATAATTATTGTGTTGTGGTCTATTTGATTCTTGAACTTGAGGAGAATTTGTTTTATGAACCTCACAGCATCATTATTTGGTGCATAAATATTGATAATTGTTACATCTTGTTGGTGAATGGTTCCTTTTAACAGTATATAATGTCCTTCCTTATCCCTTTGGATTAACTTAGTCTTGAAGTCGATTTTATTCTATATGAGGATGGTCACCCCTGCTTGCTTGCGAGGACCCTGTGCGTGGTATATTTTTTTCCCAGCCTTTCACCTTCAGCCTGTGTATGTCTTTTCCAGTCAGATGTGTCTCCTGGAGGCAGCATATTGTTGGATTTGTTTTTTTACTCCATGTTACCAGCCTACGTCACTTTATTGGAGAGTTTAAACCATTAATGTTCAGAGTTTCTATTGATATATGGTTTGTACTTCCAGTCATGTTTGATTATTTATCTCTCTCTCTCTCTTTTTTTTTTTTTTAATTTAGTTTGTTTCTCCATGATTAGCTTTCCCCTCTCCGTCTGTCTTTACTGAGGTACTTCCCACTGTTGGCTTTGGTTATTGTTTTTCATTTCTTTCTCATGTAGTGTTTTGCTCAAGATGCTTTGCAATGCTGGTTTTCTGGCTGCAAATTCTTTTAGCTTTTGTGTATCATGAAAGATTTTTCTTTCGTTGTCATACCTGAAGCTTAATTTTGCTGGATACAGAATACTTGGTTGGCAACCATTGTCTTTCAGTGTTTGAAATACGTTGTTCCAGGATCTTCTCGCTTTCAGCGTCTGTGATGAAGAATCCGTTCTTAACCTTATTGGTTTACCCCTGAATATAATCTGCCTCCTTTCTCTTGTAGCTTTTAATATTTTCTCTTTGTTCTGTATATTGGATATCTTCATAACAATGTGTCTTGGCGTTGGTCTACTGTGATTTTGTATGGTCGGTGTCCTGTATGCATCTACAATTTGTATATCTGTTTCCTTTTTTATTTCTGGAAAGTTTTCTGTAATTATTTCATGTAGCAGGTTACTCATTCCCTTGGTTTGAATTTCTATTCCTTCCTCTATCCCAATGACTCTTAAATTTGGTTTTTTTATGTTATCCCATATCTCTTGGATGTTTCTCTCGTGATTTTTAACCAGCCTATCTGAGTTGGCTAGACTCTTTTCAAGATGATATATTTTGTCTTCATTATCTGATGTTCTGGCTTCTACTTGCTTCACTCTATTAGTGATACTCTCATTTGAGTTTTTAATTTGGTTTATAATTTCCTTCATTTCTAAGATTATTGTTTGATTCTTTTTTATAATCTCTATCTTCTGATAAAGATGCTTAACTTCTTCTTTTATCTGTTTATGTAATTCATTCTCAATGTGTTCTTTCACTGCTTGAATTTGCTGTCTCGTATCCTCGTTAAGGTTCCATTCCATCTGTCTAGGGTATTCCTTGAGTTCTTTATATGACCATTTTTTTCTGATAACTCTATATCCTCCTGAATATTTAGGCTGTCCTGCATTGTTTGTACTCCTTTTCTTCCTTGCTTTTTCATGCTGCTCATGTTGCTTCTTGTTCTGTTTGACTGCTGAGTTACTGTTTACTCCTATTAATTTATTTGATGTAATTCCCGGCAGGTCTCCTTTCAGCGAAATTTTGCCAGAAGTTTCTCAGCAGGTCACATGTAGGTGTATGAATGGGTTTCTCTGATCCCGTTACTGCGGAGGCATTGAAAGTGCTGCCTCCTTGCCGGCCGCCATGTTGGGTCCTCACATACCAATACTTATTTGTTTCATGTGATATTATGGACATTTTTATATTACTTATTCAATTCTTCTATGTGGACCAATCTCATTTTAATTGTGGTATAGAATTTCAAAATACAGGCAAACACTAATCTATGCTCTTCCTATTAATAGCTTTAAGTTTTTTTGCTACTGAAAATAATGCTACAATGAATGTTTTTATAAACAGAACTTTCTGTATAAATAGTATGGCTTCCTAGAGATATTATTGTTAGATCAAAGAGTCTATGCTTTCATACTTTTTATTAATTATGCCAAATTTTCCTCCAAAGAACTTGTATCAGTTTGTCATCCCACCATCAATTAGTAAGTGCTACTTTCCACATTTGCACTTTCAGTGAATATTATTAGTTTTCTATAAAGTGATACATGAAAACATCACATTCTTTATATATTTTTATAAGTACATTATAGTTATACATACCATTGTGGTTCATTTTTATAATTATACATGCATGGAATATAATTTGCTTCATTTAAGTCCCCAGTGCTTACCCCTCTTTTCTTTGTCCCACTATCCCCTTACTCTACTCCACTGATCTCCCTTCTATTTTTATTGTATTCTTCATATCCACTTTTTTCCCCTTATTTTAACTTCCCCATATGAGAGAAAACATTCAACCCTTGACTTTTTGAGTCTGGTTTATTTCACTTAGTGTGTTGTTCTCCAGTTTTATCTATTTACCAGAGAATGCTACAGTTTCATTATTTTTTATGGCTAAATAGGACTTCATTGTATATAGATGCCACATTTTCTTCATCCATTCATCTGCAGACAGGCACCTGGGCCGGTTTCATAACTTGACTACTGTGAACTGCACTGTTACAAATATTGAAGTTTGGCTTGAAACACTAGAGTATACTGATTTCAGTTCTTTAGAAATATTAAGGAGTAAGATAGCTGGGTCTTGTGGTGGTTCCATTGCTAGTTCTTTGAAAATCTCCATACTTCTTTCCGGAGTAGTTGTAGTTATTTGAAGTCCCACCAACAGTGCATAAGTGTACCTTTTCCCCACATTTTCACCAGCATTTATTATTATTTGTATTTATGATGGCATTCTGACTGGAGTGAGATGAAATCTCAATGAAGTTTTGATTTGTATTTTTCTGATTTCTAGAGATGTTGAACATCTTTTTCATATATTTGTTAGCCATTTGTATTTCTTATTTTGTAAAGTACCTGTTTAGTTCTTTTGGCCATTTGTTAATTGATTGTTTTTTGGTGTTTTTTTTTTTTTTGAGTTCTTCATATATTCAGATTATTAATCCCCTGTTAGAGGAGCAGCTGGCAGAGATTTCCCATTCAGCAGGCTCTCTCTTCATGCTCTTAATTGTTTCCTTTGATGTGCAGAAGCTTTAGTTTGTATCTATTTGATTAATAGTTAAGTTGAAGGAGCTATAAAGAATTAATTTAGGAACAGTAAGGGGAAGGGGGCATGGGGCAACAGCAACATTCAGTTTTCAAAGTATAGTAGTTAAGGTAATGTTTAGCTGGAAAAGTCGACCCCCAAATACAAAAGCTTAAATAGTTTGTAAGCTCTCTGTCTCAGCCCCTCCCCCCTCCCTCCTTCAACCCTTCTCCCTCCCCTCCCTTCTTCAACCCCTCTCCTTTTTTTCTCTCCTTCCCTCTGTCCCCCCTCCCCTACTCCCTGCCCCCCCCCCCACATCTCTATCTCTATTTCTATCTCTTCTTTCATGAAACCTTGACCAGTCTGGACTGGTAGGCCAGCTGTATTCCAGTGGCTATGTAGGGACTCACATAGCATTTGTAACCTCTTGTGTATTACCCTTATCTGCAGGGTGGAAGATGGGTTTCTGCATAGCTATACAAGTTTGTCTGTAGGATAGACCTACCTAAAAGAGAAAATGATAAGTATGATTTCCAGCTAGATGTCTATAAATAGATTTTAGTGATGGAGTTTAGGATACACTACCCCAAAATACAGCTTTTGGCATTTGAGAAAACAGCAGAACCAGGCAAGCCAGTCTGGCTTCCTTCCACCTTTCCTTCTGAAGCAGTTTATAAAAGAATTCTCTGCTCTTCCTCTAAAATAGATCATAAGAACCTCAATCTAGAGTGGTCTTTCCTATGCCTAAAAGAGAGGAAGGTCATAGAAAAAAATCTCAACAAAAGTGCAGGCCTTCGTAAGGTTTCCCCCAAGTTGTCTTACCATTAGATCATACCATTTTTGCTTTCAATCGTATTTCTGTACAATTGTCCATAAAAATCACTTTTCCTTTATCTTTGGGTCTTAATTTCTGAAGGGGCTCATGAAAAATAAAACTATATTAAATAAATATTTAAGTTTTTCTCTTGTTAATCTTTTTTTTTTTCCAGGGGTCTTGGCAAAAAATTTTGCAATGAAAAAGGAAACAAATCTTTTCTCCGTGCATTAACAACTTTCTATAGTGAAAACAATGCTCCAGAAATCTGCTTCTCAAATGGAGATGGTTTCTTGTCCCCAAATTCAATGGCTTCATATAGCATCTCCAGAGACTGAGAAAAAAACATTTTGTCATGTTAATAGTTTCTATGCTAGGAAACTGAGGCTATGATAATTTTCACCAGTCAATATATTCCAATATATTTGGAATAGTTGCTACAATTATTGAAAGTTTTGGGTAATTCATAATAATTCTGTAAGATCCATATAAACTTATTACTAGGGGCTGACTTGCATAGTCCTTCTTCAGGAAATTCCTAGGTCTGCAAACTTGAGTGGGAGGCTACAAATTGTGAACTCTCCCTTTGGTGATTCCAGTTATATTTCTGTTAACCTGACATATATTTTTTTCCAATTACACAGACCAAGTAATAGTTGTCAGCTGCCCATCTACTCTTATTCTGTAGAATTGTCATTAAACAACCAGATGTCTGCAGGTCAAAACATTGACTGCCATCCACCTCTATGGCTAATTATGGTAATTGCAACCACCTTTGCTTTGAAGGTTAAGCATTACCACATGGCCTTTCCCACTCCAAAATTATTCCCATTAAAATGAGAGATCCTAATAAAAAGTTAGCATCCCACTTTTATTTTCAATTCACTGAAGAAAGCTAACATAGATAGAGCTTTTCTAGGATAGTGTCTCCTATATTACCCTGAGAGATTGTCTGTTTTCTGGCAATTCCTGATGGACATGTTGTCTATAATAAATCTACCTGGAGGTTCTCAATTCTCTAAGCTACTGGATACCTTCTTTCACATAAGAACAAGGAAGTTTTAGCATCTTCACATCATGAAATATTGGTTTTCTTTGAATCCAGGATTGAGTAACCAACAAAGGAAAACACTAGAGATGCTTAAAACTGTTTTGGATGGTACACTAAATTCAGAATACTGGGTAAGTATATCTCCATGGAAAATTTGGCTCAGTTCTTCAATATGTTTTATCTATTCCAGTTTAACTCTTTTAGAAAACATTCCTACACAATTCATCAGGTTCCTGATGATGCAATTTTGAAAGATTTTTTCAATCCTAATAGGCATACTTTGTTTCCTCTGGAAATAGGCTTAGTAATTTTCCAACTGATGGATGCTGGGATCTAGCTTTCTTGAGAGCTGATGGAGATGGGTCTTCAGAAGATCTGGTATTTCTTTGTGAGTCAGAATACCAAATGAGGTCATTGAAGCATCTTTATGTATATAAAGGTTATTTTTTTATTTTAATTTTTTTTAGTTGTAAATGGATCTTTTATTTTATTTTATTTTATTTTATTTATGTATTTATAATGAGGTGCTGAGGATGGAACCCAGGGCCTCACACCAGGCAAGAGTTGTGGCTCTACCACTGAACCACAACTCCAGCCTCTAAGATTATTTTTCTTATACAGGGAAGAGAGGCTACTTCTTCTGCAAAATGATGTGGGAAATTAAAGTTCACATTTTCAAATCAACCCAGATATCTTCATCACAAGTCTCACAGTGCAACCTCTCAACCAATGCTCTGACTTTATTAAAAGGGCCTTGTTAGTGTTGTGTGTTTACCAAATGTAGCAATTCTACCACTGGCACAATTATATTTTTGGCAAATTCTCAGTCATGTCTGTCCTGTAGTTATTAATATAAATGGATTCTTTTGAGGTCATTATAGGAGTTTTATAGTTTTCTACTAAAGCTTTGGTTTTTAAAGTAAGTTCTTCCACTTATCCTTTTTGTTTTTTACTTCCTCTTTTTTAGGTTAAGTTCTCCAGAATAGTCATAAACAGTCACGCCTACAGTCTTTTTTTTTTTAAAGTCAAATTTTTTTTATATTGTTTAAAAGTCAATGGATATTTATTTTATTTATTTATATGTGGTGCTGAGAATTAAAACCAGTACCTCACACATGCTAGGCAAGCATTCTACCCCTGAGCCATAATCCCAACACTACTCCTACAGTCTTTTAAATTCTTATATTGCCATAGAAACCAAATGCAAAATGTATGATATCTGGCCTTCTGTGCCATGTGGACACTGGTAATATCTGAGTAATTCTTACATCATGGCATAGCATTTTCTTTGAAGAAGAGCATGCATTTATCAAATAATTTAACAAACACAGTCTCAGAATACCAAATTGAGGATCTACTTTGTGTGGTTATTTTTGGTATTAAGTACTTTATCAGTCAGAATCCCTATGGGAAACAGAATTTTACTCAGATGGTTTAAATGAAGAAGCTTTAATAATGGATTACTTATGAATATGTGTATAGGGTGTCAGGATAGTAAGTCATCCATAGACAAAGGTCAGTAGGAATGCATACCACTTACCAAAGAGTGACCTTTTGATCCAGAAGAGCCCAATGAGAACTATAATTATAAAGAGGAGGCTGCCTTGTGGAAGGCTTGGTTTTGAAAGGTTGGAGCTATTACTAATACACCTGCCAAGGCATGTACTCAACAGGGAACAAATACCCTGACCTCTCTCCTCACATATCCCAATCTTTTGTGAGTGATTCCTCAACTAAGCTGAAGTGAATGTTAACCAATAAGGGAAAACAGGAGATGTGCTCCCTGGGGGTCAGCCTTCTGTTGACAGAAAGAGGCAAGAGAAGGGAAAGATGGAGGGACATGGGGTGGGGAGAACTACAGTAAAATAGCTATCAACAAAGGTAGCTATCTCACATGTCATCTCATTTTATCCTTGTATGACTGGTATCAGTTTCCCCACATTTTATACAGAAAATTCATTAGTCAACTTCTTTTTACTATAACAAAATACCTGAAACAGCATACAGGATTTATTATGGCTCATGGTTCTGGAGGTTCATATCCAAAATTGATCAGTTCCTAATGTGAAAATTTTTAATTTCTGGAGAAAATGGCACATAATGATGTAAGCATATGCTGAAGTAAGTGTTAATATCTCAAGGTGAGAAGCAGAAGGAAAGATGACAGGTTGAGGTCAGAACAGTGACTCAAATGGCTCCCATGAAACATTACTTCTTGAAGATCCATATCCCCTCCCAACACTATCGCTCTGGAAACCAAGCTTTGACCCCTTGGGGACCTTCATCATCCAAACTATAGCAAAAAGTGAGGGTTAAACTGGCTAAGTTATTTAAGATCACATACCTAGTAAATGGTCAAGTCAAGAAGGAAACCAGATTTGTCTAGTACATAGTTATATATCTTTCTCTGCTTTACCATATCATGACTTCAATATTTGGTTTTGACCATGGCAATTAAGGATAATGGAAATTGATGAAGTTGGAGATAGAAAGGCAAAAACAAAACTTATACTTTTAACATTCTTGAAACAAATAATTTTAAATTTTTCTGTGTGTGTGGTGGTGCTGGGGATTGAACCCAGTACCTCAAGCATACTAGGTTAGCACTCTACTGCTGAGTTATATTCCCAGTCCAACACTTATTTTCTTAATAGAACTTATCACAACCTGAAATTGTTGACAAATTTATCATCTTTTTTCTTCACTAGAATGTAAGGTTCATGAAGGTTTTGTTTTTCTCCATTTTTGCTATAATAAAAAACGCTTGCTAAACTAAAAAGAAAATGAATAAGTAAATGAAAGGGTAAAAACATATGCATCTTTCTTTAGACACGTTAGAGCATAGAATTATATCCTAATATTTTAATTTGCAAATAAGCTTGAAAACCATCCAACTTTTCCTGAGTATTTCCTGGAAAAGAGATATCAAGTATATAGGTATCTATTCCCTTGTTAAACCATCAGTAATAATAGTTATACCTATACAAAAGACAGTTGATTCTGGTTTTGTTCCAACTTTTGGCCTCAATAATAGCAAAGATAATAACCGGACTGCAGTTATCTTTTAAAAACTTACTAAGAAACATCAAATAATCATTATCTCTATTATTTAAGATAGAAACCTTTTATTTTTTTTTTCAATTTTTCTTCATATAAACAAGTTTCCAATTAAGTCATCTTTTTGAATGTCTTTTTTCTGTGTATAGTTCAAATTTTTAATAGTTTTCTTAAATTGTTAAAAGTTGAGGACATAACCTTAATGTAGTACTTCACACTGACTTATCAAGAACAAATTAGGATAATTGTTTCCTTTATTTGAGGAAACAGCTTTCTATTAATAAATTAAAAATAATTATCTATCCATAGTCATATTCTGTTGTTGATTCAAATTGAAAAGAGAACTAAACAGGCCTGTAGGTCTTAAGAGGAATCATAGATTTGGGCTTGCTTTCATGAATTCTTCTAAGCCACCTTGAGAATGTGCTTTGTGTAGCTTCTGGATTTAGGAGTATGTGTATTCATACAGAGTCCACTTGAAACGATATAAGGCTGGGACCAAGCACAGCCCAACTTCAGCTTGCAGCAGTCACCCCAGACAAACCACAGACACAAGGAAGGAAAAGCAAATACTTTGGGCTACAATGCTTTAAACTTCCGTATAGTTTATTCTAGTCACTATAGCTGATTATGGAGTTACCTTGGATTTGGGGAACAAAATACATGCCAAAAGAAGAGATAAGAAAAAACAAAGTTTAGAGTGATGTCAGGATAGATGCACAGGAAAAAACCTCTCTTTTTAAAAGAGGGGGGATGAAAGTCATTAATAGAAACCAGTGTTCCCTTTGCCTTCAGTTCCTGGAAATCTCTCAAACACTGGATTAAATTCATAGTTATCTACCCATACTAAAATTTTAGTGTTTAGGGTGTCCATTAATGTGACTAGGAAATAAAAGCTATCTAGAGGCAGAGGAATAGTCTATTTTTCCTAAAGAACATTTGAGAGATGAAGGGTGGGAATGCATGGGCTGTGATTCAGTCCGCATGAATCACTCCTTCTGGTGAAAGTTTGTGTGCCCCTCAATCAGGTTTCCATGTTAGAGATCCATTTACAGAGTATAGTGTATCTGGTTTTTATATTTCAATCACGTGCCATGGAAAAATAATATAAACTTGGAAAAGAAATAAAAGGAAAAGATCTTGTCTTGGGAAAAAAAAAAGTTTTCTGCACTGTACTGTGAGAAACCTTCACTGTGAGTTATCTATTTGTTCCCATCCTGACAGGAGAAGCTGAATGGAAGATCTAATCCACTATTTTTAAAACTGGGAAATTAGAAAGTTACTGGTCAATGCTTTCATGGATGTATAGCTAAGGAGAAATAAATTCAGTTATATTCTTTAACTCCTGCCTCCCCCCAAGAGTGATGGCTCTAATTTAGTGTGACCTGCTGTCAGCTCAGGAAATTTCCACCTTGAGATTTTCCTAGCAGAGTCAAAATCAGTCACAGTCAGAAAAAGAAAAAGATTGTTTTTATGAGAGTGCCTGAAACTGCATTTAAATTCTGTCTTAAAAAGTTGCAAAGTGCTTGGCTAATGATTTTCCATAGTGTCATTTTTAAACTATTTTGGCATGCTCTATGAATAGTACATACATTTACTGTTCAAAAACTAATAAAAAAGCATTATAATTCTTGGAATAGAGTGTCTTTGAGAAAGCAAAAATCTATCCCAGGATGCAGACATTATCCAGCTTATTAGGGTGACAGATAGGCCTGTATAGACCCTGGCAGGGCAATAGATTAGGAATAAAACAGGAAACAGGCTGGTCTCTCAGGCAAAATAATGATATGGGTTCCAGGTGGAAGGAACACTGGGTGGGTTTTAGAAATGTCTCCACACCTTTCCCCAGCTGAGTTAATAATACATTCTCCAAGGATGTTCTTTCTATACAATTCTGGGGCTAATATAAGAAGAGTCTCAGGATCCATCTATTCTCTTTTTATTTATTCCCCCTGGTTCTGGAAGACTGTCCAAGGAAGCCCTGTAAAGTAGCAAAGACAACCATTTTGGTGAAGGAGTTGTAAAGGAGATATGAATTCATTATTAATTACATGGTGGTATGATTTGGATCTGGCATGTCCCCCAAGGCTCACATGTTAAGGGCTTATTCCCCCACTGCAGCAATATTTGGGGTAGAGATTTGGGAAAGTGACTGGATCATAATGGTTTTGACCTCATCAGTGAATTAATCTAATGCAAGATTCACATTTGATGGCATTATTGGGAGGTGGTAGAAACTGTAGGAGGTAGGACCTAGTTGGAAGATGTAGGTCACTGAGGATATGCCCTGGAATGGTATATCTCTTTTCTGGCCCTTACTCTTTCTCTCTCTCTCAAAATTTTTTTTTAATATATAAAGACAAGAGCTAATGGTCTTTGGTGGTAATGTGTGTGTTTGTGTGTGTGTGTGTGTGTGTGTGTGTGTGTGTGTGTGTGTGTGCGCGCATGAGGATCAAGAGTAGTGGTGGTGGAGAGATGTGGAATGTGCATTCAGTAGGTTACTTACTTTTTGAGTCATTATACATAATTAAACTGGCAGTTTATGCAATTTATGCAGCTATATGCAACCTGAAACTCTCTCAATGTTGGGCATGGGCATTAAGATACAGCTCCCAGCTACTTGTATCATCACAAGGGCAAACAACCAATACTCTGTAGTGTATTGTGTTGCTAAGCTTGACTGTTGGTAGATGCATTGTATTAAATACTTTGTCTTATGATGAGAAGATTTTAAACTTATGATGGATTTCTCAGGAAGCGATTTCATTGTAAATCAGGGGGCCTTTGTACATGGAAAATTATATGAGGAATTGGGAAGTGTAAGGGAAGGTACCAAAATGATATATCCTGATGGTACTCTACAGTGTAAAGATTTCAGGAAGGAGCAACTGAAGGAAGGAGATCAACAAGGAATCTGATAAAGAAATTCAGTAAGAAAAAAAATGAGGATTTGAACCAAGTCAGTAGAAATGAACATTAAGATGTTGCCAATGAGATGAGATGACAATGAGATAGGAAGGACTCTTGGGCTTCTTGTTGGAATATCAAGGGAAACACAGAACACAGGAGGAAGAACAGACTGTGAGAATGAGGGTATTGGAGGAGCTCAAGAGATATCTTTGTACAGTGTAGTTTCATGTGTCTATGGCATAGCCAACTGGAATTATTTATAGGAAATGAAATGTATGACATTGGAATTTAGGGAAGTGATAGGATATGGCCCAAAAGAAATGCATGCCTCTTTGAATTGATCATCAGGTAATTAAGAAGGAAATGGCTTGTTAAGGATATTTACCTTCTTAGGAAATATAAAATAACTAATATTAGGGCCCAAGCATCATATATGGAATGAGCTAGTAAAGAGGAGACTGGGGAAAATGTCAGGGAAGGAGAATTTTAAGGTGAAGCCAATTTCAGAGAAGATGGGAAGACATCTGTTTTATATCAGGAAACAGGAGGTTATCCAAAAGATCTGCTAAGAACAATACAATTTTGTTTTTCTTTGATGAGCAAGGAGATCAAGTGTCGGTGTAAGATCTATGTCATGCTTTTATTCACTGAACTTCCCAGACTAGTAGTTATAATTCCAAACTTCCCATTTCAAATCTGTTCATTCCAAGAACATAAAATAAGAAGTGTGTCAAAAAAGAATGTAAGAGACTAGGGAAGCTTGGTGGCGCACACCTGTAATCCCAGCAGCTCAGGAGGCTAAGGCAGGAGGATGGTGAGTTCAAAGCCAGACTCAGCAAAAGTAAAGTGCTAAGCAATTCAGTAAGACCCTCTCTCTAAATAAAATACAAAATAGGGCTGGGAATGTGACTCAGTGTTTGGGGGGGGTATTATTCCCTTAAGATTAAATAAACAGCATTAAAGAGATTCCGTGTGTGTGTGTGTGTGTGTGTGTGTGTGTGTGTGTGTGAAGACAAAGAAAACATTTTATATTAGACAAAGATTATTCACAAATATCCTAAAGAAATTTACTAGCAGCTTGGAAAAAAAATTTTAACTCTTAACCTTATATATTATGTCCACATTAATTTAGATGATTAGAAACCTTAAATTTCTTTTAAAGTATAGAAATTAGAAAAAAGTATAAAGGTAAATAAATGATTGGCAAATTTTAGAATTTATAAGTATATCCAAAGGTCAAAATCAGTGAAAGAAGCCAAATGAAAAAAAATACTTTTAAACAAATAACTTCATGAAATGTATATCAAAAGAGTTAGTTAACATTTTCAAACAAATTTTGAAAAAATAACATATTAGAAAAAAATCTAAGAAATAGTACAAATGGAGTTAAAACGTCATCAATAGAAGAGGATTTGTAGAAGATGGTGGAATAAGACATCTGAATTATATCACCCTCTAAATTCATACACCGAAGCCCTAAGCCTCAGTGTGATACATTGGAGTTATATTTGGATATATAGTTTAGAAGAGATCATTATGAGATTAGTATTCTTATTTACAAAAAAAAAAAAAATAGACACTAGAGAGCTTGCTCTTTTCCTTCATCACATGAGAGAATAATCTGTAAGCCAGAAGGAGTCCTCAAGAGTGCTTGACTGTACTGGCACCCTTATCTCAAACTTCCAGTCTCCCGACTACATGAAAATTTGTTTATTAAGCCACACAGTTTAGGCATTTTAGTATAGCAGACCAAGCAGCTAATACAGAAGAAATTTAAAACAGCCCTCTGTGCTGTATTAGTGAAATCATGAATTTGTTTGTTACTGTGCAACATACGAATACATTTTAAAACAATTTATTGAACACTTTATTTTATATTTTCTTCAAAAAGCAAACCAGAGTATGTCACCAGGGTATTCTGGAGACCATCCACTCTAAGGAGATTATTTCCATGTTATATTTATAAAGGCTTTAAAAACCACAAATTGTCATTTTGAAAGATTTTCACTCCTCAACTTTCTAAATTGTACCTGATGTGAAGATAAACAATCACTCCCAGGATTGCTTCAAAAAGAAAAATATTGGAAAGTAGTGAAACCAGTCACTATATTGGGGTTTTCTATTTCTTGATCATTTTAGCATGGTATATGTTAAAATAAAAATATTTCATTTATCTATAGAGCATGTTCAGTAGAAGGCCAAACTATTGTAATCTGAGATTCTGTGGTGATAGTCTGACTTGTAGTGTGTCACAAAGAATTACTTTAAAAAATTCTAATAACTATATTACTTACTTATTTTTAGACATGACAAAATAGATACTTCAAACGAGACTTCATTTGTATGAAAATGTAAAATACATAAGATATTTACCATTAAATAAAGTCAAGCATATTGTGAGGAGGGAAATGAACATTCTTTTTTTTTTTTTTTTTTAAGTTTTCAAAGTTGATTCAGAAGAAATTTTTGTCCTTCTAAGAGATGTTTTTGGTAAGAAAACTGGGTTATCACCAAACATTGAAATACTATTATGAAAAGGGTTGACAGCTCTGATAATTCAGAAAAAGATAAATTCCTTAAAAATATTCAGTACTCTGTTGAGATGCTGGTTCTTGTGGATGAGAATCCTAGGTTACTCAAGTGTGGCACCCTAGCCTATCAGTGCTAATTCATCTCTTCAATCAGTATATATTTTTTGAATGATTAACAGGTGTTTTGGTACTACTAAGACAGAAGAAGTAGGCTGGGAAAAGTAAAAAAGCCCCAGATAGCTTAAAAGAAGGCGTTTAAATTGACACAGGAGACTAGAATTTTATTCCCTACCCTGGTAGAAAACTATTATCTATTTGGGGACTGTGTGGTTTGAATGATCATTGTGTAATTGAATTCAAGTGTATTAACTGATTTCTTATTTCGAATACTGAAATCAAATAACTGTTTAAGAGATAAATATATGCAAAGTACACTGAAAGTGCCATTTGCTGATTTTATTTTTTATTGACATTGTTACCTAAATATTCTGCACTTGGTCTGCTTTATAAAATTTCTCCTCAAAAATTAAGGTAATCTCAGATTTACCTCTGAGTCACCCTACCTTTTACATAAAATTTATCCTAAATTTTGGTAGAAGAGGTCTTGAATTATGCATCCTACCCATAGAAAAAGGATCTCAAAGTCCTCTTTTACTTTTGTATTCTCCCAGATTCTTTTAGTCCAAGCTGGTGTGGTTCTTTTAGAAAACTTCAAAAGTTTTGTATGTCAGTTTGTAATAGAATCCTTTATTTAATTCACCCAGAAAACTCTTTAAAATAAATCCTTGTTTCTTGCAATCTTTGTAAGCCTGCAGAAGGAACATCACCTCTAAGATTCTCAGATATCCTACTGTGTAGTCACAGAGGTAGGATAGACATGACCTTAAGATCCTTACAGGGGCTTTTGCCTCTGAAAGGATCTGTGAGATGTCCTTTTTAGTTATTTGGGAGTCTTCATATGAACTTCATCTTTTTTTTCTGTTTAATTATTTATTTATTCTAATTTGTTATACATGATAGCAGAATGCAATTCATTTCATATTACACATACAGAGCACAATTTTTCAAGTCATTGATTGTACACAAAGTATTTTCACACCATTCGTGTCTTCATACATGTGCTTCAGGTAATGATGTCTAACTCATTCCACCATCATTCCTACTACCTTCTCCCCTCCATTTCCCTTCCTCCCCTTTGCCTTATGTAAAGTTCCTCCATTTCTCCCATGCTCCCCCCACATCGTCATTATGAGTTTCATATCAAAGAAATCATTAGGTCTTTGGTTTGGGGGATTGGCTTGCTTCACTTTGCATTATATTTTCCAACTTCATCCATTTATTGGCAAATGCCATTATTTTATATTCAATGTTGAGTAATGTTTATTGTGTGTATATAAACCAATGTTTCCTTATCCATTAATCTCCTGAAGGGCATCTAGGTTGATTCCAGAGCTATTGTGACTTGTGCTGCTATAAATATTGATGTGGCTGTGTCCCTGTAGTATTTTGTTTTTAAGTCCTTTGGGTATAAAGCAAGGAGTGAGATAGCTGGGTTGAATGGTGCACATAAACTTAATCTTTAAACTATGTTTTCCTTCACTATCTGAATTTGATCTTTGTCCAAAGCCATTTCTTAATTTTAGAATCATTTGCTCTCAGAGAAAAAAACCTGAAAAAATTAAAAGTTATTAATTTATTTTAAAACTTACAAGACTTGGCATCTTTAGATTAAATGGTTTATTCCTTATCTTCTTTTTTTCTACAACATAATTATTGTAGACAGCAAGAAGTCAGATGATATTTTCGATACTCCTCCTGTTACTATGATATTCTCATTTATAATGTTAAATTGCATAAGCATGATTCATTTTTTATATTGATCTTTTTGAAAGCACAAAATTTTGATGTTGTTGAACAAGCCTACTTTGTTTTGATTTAATAACATTAATAACCATTTTACTTTTAATTTATCTTGAACTATATCTTATTGTCTTTTTTTCTGAGTTATCTCCCTCAGAGCATTTAGTTAAAAAATTTCAGTGGGAAACCATTTTGTCACACTACTTATTTATTTTAATAGTTTATAAATATAATTCTCCAATTTTGAGATTACCAAAAGAAATTTGTAACTTTTAATTTTTATTGCACTGTTGAGAATGTGATATTTATCAAATGTTTCTTACAAAGAAAACTTCTAGGTACATAAAATACATTTAATAAATTGAAAAACTTGCAGATAAATTACACTGTATTATATTCTAGTCCATATCTTTTTTTAAAGCATTCAAATTTGACAGCTCAGCCAATAATGTTTAATTCTCATTTGAACTTTTTAAAATTGATTTTTAATTAATATATAACAGCAGAATGAATTAGAATTTATACATATAGAGCATAAATTTTTCATATCTATGGTTCTATGCAAAGTTTATTCACTCCAATTCATATTTTCATACATGTACTTTGAATAATAATTACCATCACCTTAATTTCCGTAAAAAAATTACTTGTAAAACTTGTAAAAATATTAATAGTATTTCTTAGGTCAACAAATGTTGCATACAATACAGGATAGTAGTGCAAAGAAAAGGGAGGTCTTAGAAACAAACCGTCTAGTTTTGAATCTTAACTAAGTTATTATTCATAACTTGATCTTGGATAGATTTCTTGATTTTCCTAATCTGAAGTTAATTCATCTGTAGAGCTCAGTGTCATTGTAAAAATTAACTATAGTGAATATAAAATGCCTGGCACTTTATAGCTTGTAGCTCTTATGCTTTTTCTAAGTTCTCACAATAGGTACAGCACTTTAAAATCATGTGTTATATTTACCTGGAATTTAAGCCTCTGGTTCTTTTGCTCTCGTAATGTAGACATAGAATGTGCAACTATATAGGGCCAATATTATTACCTTACTCCAAAAGTATACTTTTAACACTGACAACGTTCTTGGTACTATCTTAGCAAAGGACATTGTGAGGAACAAACAGACATAAGTTCTGTCCAATTAGAAAACTAATTTAGAAGAAAGAAAAATAAGTGAATAACTAGATGAATAAGTACATATTATAAAATACACTCTACTCAAAATGTACAATTACTGCAAGAAAGCAGAACTGAAATGCCTGTGTTGCAATAGATTGTCCAAGAAGAGTCTGAGTCAATGAAATATAATCTGTTTCTTGAAGCATAAGTATGCTTAACACGTACATTAGAAATTATATTAGAATTAGAAATTATATTCTATGTCTGTCTTACTGTAAATCAAGTTCAAAGCAAGAAGTGTCACTTTGATATCCGTAAAACAAATTACTTGTAAAACTTGTAAAAATATTAATAGTATTTCTTAGATCAACAGATGTTGCATACAATACAGGATAGTAGTGCAAAGAAAAGGGAGGTCTTAGAAATAAAACGTCTAGTTTTGAATCTTGACTAAGTTATTATTCATAACTTGATCTTGGGTAGATTTCTTGACTTCCCTAATCTGGAGTTAATTCATCTGTAGAGCTCAGTGTCATTGTAAAAATAACTATAGTAAATATAAAATGCCTGGCACTTTATAGCTTGTAGCTCTTATGCTTTTTCTAAGTTCTCACAATAGGTACAGTGCTTTAAAATCATGTGTTATATTTATCTGGAAAATAAGCCTCATAGTGTTCCTTTGCTCTTCTAAAGTATACATAGAATGTGCAACTATATAGGGCATCTGCTCTCTTATCTATTATGTAAATGCTTAGTATAGTGACATAAATGTTATCTGTTGTTGTTTAAACAGTATAAAGGATACATAAATTTTGGCTTCTATCTCAGAGCTGAGAGTGTTAATCTGTAATCCAAATAGAAAGGTGGACAAAAGACAGGTGAAGGGTACTTGCAGTTGGTGGCCCAGGTGGCTCCACAGAAAGGTGAATTGGATCATGAGGTCTAACCTCATCAGTGGATCAATCCACTGATGGGTTTATAATTTGACAGGATTATTGGGAGTTGGTAAAAACTGTAGGCAGTAGGGCATACATTTGTTACCAACTCCCAATGGGAGGGTAGGTCATTGGATTTGATTCCCTAGAAGGGGATATCTCATTCCTCAGATCTTTCTTTCCCTCACTTTTTTTTTTTTTTTTTTTTTTTTTTTTTTTTTATCTCTATGAGGTAAGCAGCTCTGTTTTGAAGCCAGGCTCCCTGGCTTGTTGATGTTCATTTTCTCCTGGTGTCTTTAAATATTCTTTCCCTTATACACATCTATATTCAAATTTCACCTTATAAGATTTCCAATCCTAGCAAATTAGAAGTCATCCTAATAATCTCGTGTTAATTTAATCCTCTCTTTAAAATGTTTTCTCCAAATACAGATACCTTCAGAGGCACTGGGGATTAGAACCCCAACATATTAATTTGGGGCAGGGACACTCTTCAGCTTATCCCAGAAGAATTTTTCTGTTTATCAAATCTCAAATGGGAAATGAAAAAAAAAAGTACTCTAAAGGTAACTGATAAAACCATTATGTGCAATGTGTGGGGCTGGTTAGTTATTAAGTAACAAAGACATGCAAATACATACATAGAGTACACAATAGATACAACCATTTTCATTAGCCAAAAGCACATCGCCTTATTTAGAGAAAATGATAGAGCAAATGAACAAAATGTCCTGAGTAACTTTTATGTATAGACCATTGCTTTCAACTACTATCTCTCCGTCTTTCTCTTGCTTTCTCTTTTCTAGTCATGAATTTGAATTATCAAGAAAATATTTAAAATAGTTCAGAGAGTTAACCCTTCTGAACCACAGAGATCATTTCTTTTTTTAAAAATTTTTAAGGAAACATTAAGCATTTTACAATTTTGTCTCTGTCTACTCTATTTTAAGTCTCTTAAGAGCATCAAATATATTTTATGTGTCATGGACTCCAAGAGTCTTACACAGTGCTAGCTTAGTAAAGACACATGAGTGCTAGTAAATATTGGTTGGATAAAATGATGAATAATTTCAGATAAGTTAAGTCAGTCATTCAGGAGAATTATCAGGAGATTTCAAAACACAATTTTGATTGCTTTCAGGTGAGCATTTGATTCCCCTACACTGTTTACTTACATTGAATTTTTGAGTCAGTAGTTTTCTTTGTGTTATGAACTAAAAGTGAAAAGGAGAATAAAGAGAAGTCACTTGAACAATTAATCCTATATAAAGACATGTGCTTAGTCATCTTTTCTTACTTTCCGACTATAATTATTATGATATTATTATTATTATTATTATTATTATTATTATTATTATTATTACTGGTGCTGGGCATTGAACCCACGGCCTTGTGCATGATAGGCAAGCACTGTACCAGCTGAGCTATATCCCCAGCCACTTTCTGATTATTATAACCATATTCATTACATGATATTATTCTATACAGATTTACCCAGAAAAAAAAATTATAATCCTTTCCATTGTATTCTACTACAACTATAATCTTACCTATTATTTTAAAATTTGAAAAATGTTATGTAATTGTCTGTTTCACTTTGTTTGAGAAATTTATATTATTTGTATCTTTGGCAATTTGAAAGTGATTCTTAAATTTTACTCATAATCATTAACTATAGAATGGTATATATGCATTGTAATTTTATTCTATACACTTCCTAGGGTATCTTGCTAAAGGGTCCTCTGTAGGAAAACTAACATTTAATTTAAAAATGCTCTTACTACTTGAAGAAATCACTTGGTGCTTGGCAATAGCACTCGGTACCTATGAATATAGTTAAAATAAGAAGACATATAGTTTTTTTGAAGACGATATAAAGATGACTATAACGATCTGAAAAGATGTTGGAAATCATTAGCATTAGGGAGATGCAATCTGAGACCATCTTGAGGCATCATCACACTTCACAGGTTAAACAAAGAAAACCAAAGTGGTAATACCAGATACAGATGATACAGGACGCAGAGAAACTGGATCTCTCATACCTTGCTGGTGAATACTGAGAATGGTACAGCCACTCTGAAAACAGGTCACTAGTTTCTTAAACAAGTAAACCTACCCTTATCACAGGGCCCAGCTCTGACTCTGGTGGATGTTTATTCCAATAAAAAGGAATGAAATGTTCACCCATGCAGCAACTCAGGTGAATCCCAAGGATATCATGCTGCATGGAAAAAGGCCAATCTCAAAAAGTCATATAGTGCATGATTCCATTCATAAAACATTCTTGAGATGACAAAATTATGGAGAGGGAGAAAAAGTTAGTGGATAGTGATGGGGGTGGTGTTGGCAGTGATGTTGTAAAAGGGTAGCAAGAGGGAGGAGAACTGGAGGACATTATATTAAGCAAAACAAGTCAGGCACAGAAAGACAAATACTGCCTGTTCACACTTACATGTGGAAACTAAAGGTGATCTCAAAGAAGTACAAGAAAGAATAGTGGTAACAGAGCCTGGGAGAGGCGTGTGTGGGTGTGTAGGCAGAGGATGATTAACAGGTGCAGGGGTGCAGATGGATGGAATGACTCCTTATTTTGTGTAACATGTAGGATAACTACGGCTCGCAATAAGTAATATTTCAAAACAGCTAATAATGAGAATTTTGAATGTTCCCCACACAAAGAATTGGCATGTCCTCTGTGAGAGATATGCCCATGACATGATTATTATACATTGTATTTATATATTGAAATGCCACTGTATACATATATTACATGCTATGATTACCATATGTAAACTCTACACATACACACAGACATACACACAACAGAAAATAGAAAGTGGAAAGAGAAATTTTAGTGGTAATGGAATAGTTCTCTATCTGGTTTGTATTGGTCACTACACAGATGATACAATGTCATAGAACTACAACACATTGTTCTAACATTGGTTGGTCTTCCTAGTTTTGATATTGCACTACAGTTGTATAAGAAGAAACCATTGGGGAAACCGAGTGGAAGGTACATACTACTGTTCTATACTTCCTTGAACACTTTCTGTGACTCTATAATTTTTCAAAACAACAAAAATCCCTTCACTTATTTCTTCCCATCTTGAATTGAGTTCTAAAAGAGGCAATACACTATTTTCTCTGTCTTTCCTCAATGCAATTTTCCATTATTTTATGTTACCATTGTTACGTTCTGGTGGGTTTCAAAACTCACTAGATTGAGCTTTCTCAGCAATGTTTTCTGCTTTTGTAACAGTAAATACAATGTTATGAAGAAAAAGTTTTGCAATCTCTGTACTCATATAAGGCTAATTAATACACAGAACATAGTATGTTCATTCAGGAAACAGATATGCTTACATAGAAGGAAAATTTATTTTTAAGATAAACATTCAAAATATTGTATCAAATAGCTGAAGTAGTGATAGCTATCTATTTTTAGAAATATATAAATCCTCGCTTTTGACAAGTTGGTTATACTCAAGACATTACCAAATTGTAACTTGCTTTCATATTCTATATCACATATTTAATGTGAACAGAAAAATAAACAGGAATAAATTTTCAATTTATTCCCCAATCAAATGAAACACTATACAATGAAATGCTTTGCATTTTCATTTGTTGCACAGATGTGTCTGGAAGAAACTTGACTTGAAATCTGGGATATCTAGCCATCAATTATTCTCAGTGTGATACAGAGGATATACTTTTTAACTACTATTTTCACTGCTAAAGGATCCTTGAAAGCACTATTCAGGGATGATTGGGAAAATTTTTGAAATAAACAGTGAGATATTTATCCACTAGAGATACTTGGCTTAGGTCACAAGTTTAGAGAATAAACTATCAACTGTATACCAAGAAATCTAATTAATTTATGATTTTTCCTTATAAAGACTAAGGGATCACCTTATTTGTCAAAATTCTTTCAGTCTCTCACAAAAACTAAAAAATCAACATCCCAAGGAGAATTCTGATAGAACACTTAAATTGTTAAACATTTCTGCATATGAACATATGCTCTAAAAATATTTTTATACTTCTCTCTCTGTATAGATTTGTTAAATGACTTTATGAGATAAAATATAAAAAGTGTTCCTGCAAGAAACTTTTTAAAACTTATTAAGGCCCCTTTCTATATAATACAGCAACGTTTATATTATTACTTTTATCATCTTCAATTCTTGGCTATTCTTATGTGCAGAAGTATATATTTTAGCAAAACTATTTCAACAAATACTTTTCCTTTTAGCTTCAAGTGTATTATATACTTTACATGGAGCTTAAAGTGCTGTATTGTTCTTGGAGCTGTTTTTCAGTCTTTCTTTTCCTGATATTATATGCCCCTTAATAAATTCCATGAGAACAAAGCTCCAGAGTCCATAATCCTGAGGATGAAGTGGCCTGTATGGGGGATATTCAAGATGAAGTTGCTATTAATTCTGTACCCAAACCATCAAATTCCTTTAGAGGCATTAATCCTGAATATGAAAGGATAAGAAATGTGTTGCCATGTGACAATACTATTCTTGTAGCCAAGGTGAGCTAAGGTCCTAGGCCAAAGACTACTGTGGTTTAGCCTTCCTTAGTGTGGCTCAGCCTTGCTCACTCTAAGTGCCACCTCCAGCTTCATATGCTCCCTGTGCTCAGCACTGGCCTACTCTTGTATAAAAAAATAAAAGCTGCATTTTGCCCTAAGCCTTACATAAAATAGAAAATGTATTTCTTAACTTAGTGACCCAGATTTCCTTTCAATGGGAAGAAGAATATCATCCCTTTCTTACTGGTTAATGGAAATTGCCAGGTAAAGTATGTATAATCACTCAAAAATCCTGAAGTAATTAAACTACTGAATGGACATTCCACATCTCTCCACCACCACTACTCTTAATCCTCATGCACACACACACATTACCGCCAAAGACCATTAGCTCATGTCTTTATGTAACCAGCCCTAGCTAAGAGCTGAGATTGGCACTGTGAAATAGATAGAAATATTGGTTTGAAGTCCTGTTGCTTTGGCATTTTCCAGAACATCTTAAAATGTCAGTGGTGAATATATGTTCAAATATTGTTGTCTGGCAAGTTGCCCAGAGCTCCAAAAATAAGATAGAATAAGTCCACATTTCATTAGTTACTGTGAAAGTTCCATCAAGCTTATCAGTTGGTTCTTAAGTCCCATTAGTTAAAGTCACCTGACTAGTTTTTCAGTTGTCAACTCTATCATTGTCCTTGCCTGAAGACCACAAGGTGTGTGTCAACACAGATGGACCCA
Source organism: Callospermophilus lateralis (assembly GCF_048772815.1). Taxonomy (NCBI): domain Eukaryota; kingdom Metazoa; phylum Chordata; class Mammalia; order Rodentia; family Sciuridae; genus Callospermophilus; species Callospermophilus lateralis. The sequence goes on along the minus strand of NC_135317.1, from coordinate 22,701,609 downwards.
AGGATTCAATGAAGCACTCCCTCTGCTTGTCAATGAGAGGAACTCTCTGTGGCTCCCACACACATCCTCAGGTGGATGGGCACTCCAGGATTCCATACCCTCATTTGCTTATTCATCTTGATCTGATTTTGTTCTGTATACAAATAAATGACTTGGAAACTCTCAGCGTGGCTGCTAGAGAAGTAAATCAAAGGGCTTCCTAAGCCTGAATCCAACTTAGGTCTTTAGAAGCAACAATTGAACCTCTTTCTCTTGCTCTACCAGGATAGGAAGGATACAGCACTATTTCCAACCAGTTCCCTAATTAAAATACCTTCAGAGTTGTCATTGTTTTTTAAAGTAGTTACTAAGCTGACTAAATAAGATTACATAGACTCAGCATCTCTAGGAAACCATAACAGGTAGAATATGGAGTTAGAAATGTTATTTTTAGCCCATATATTACAGCAAGAGATTAGCACTTGTGAAATTAGATTGTTGAAAAACTGCCTCATGAGGTTACTGAATTTCTTTATAGACCTGAAGATACATGAATCTCTGCACATACACAGATGAAAGTCCACACATTTTTTGTCAGGACAGTCATTTTGCATAAGATTCATTGGTATCTAAAACTCAAATTCAAATTCATTATGTGTTTGTGCCACTGGTGATTTGAATGACTTTGTGATCAATCTCAATTGCATAGGTTTAAAAAAGATTGTTTACATGATTTTTGTTTGTTTGTTTAGGTATGGGATTAAACCCAGGGATGCTTAACCACTGAGCCACATTCCCAGTTGTATTTATTATATTTTGTTACAAAGTGTCTGTAAATTGCTGAGGCTGGCTTGGAACCCCTGGAATTAAAGGAATCTGTCACCACACCCTGCTAAGTTTACAAGATTTTTTTTTTTTTTAATCCATGTCCTCATAAGACTAAGCCTTGATAAACAGGTAAAAAGTCCGATAGATAGGCAGAAACTATTTTTAAAATAATTTTCCTAAAGATCAGATTATTTTGAAGTTATAGAAATCATATTATTCTTTTTGTTTCTTTTAGTAACATCATTGTTTGGTGCATTACAATTGTTCAAAATAACGGCCTTTGTTATTACACATTGGTACCTTCACATAACCTCATTTGGGTTATTAGATTTCCCAGTACCTTCTCTTACTCCTCCCTCTCCTCATGTCTGGAAATCACTTATTATCATCCCTGAGAAGGACATGAAAAAAGGAAATAAATTGCTGGATGACAGTTCTTCAGTGCCAAGGATCATTCAAAGTATCACCTACAGTGCATTGCTCCAAAATTGGGGGCAGAGACGAGGAAGCTACTCTGGTTAACTGTTGCAGAGTTTGATCAGTTCAATGGATTTTGGTCTTTGTTATATTTTGCCTGTCCCAAATAAAAGTTTTTCAAATGGACAAGCTAACCAGAAAAGCTGCTCCAGTCCCTTCTGTCCAGTCTAGTCTTTCTTACTCTAAGCAAATCATCCTAATGTTCCTCCCCAGCAACTGAGGAAACAAAGACTTATGATAGACATGAAAGAAAACTCCATTTTTTTATATCATTTGATACTCACTCCATGTCCATAAACTACTAAAGTGTTAGGGTCTGAAAACAAGTCAGGATGGCGCCTGGCATTTTGCCAGAGGGAGTGGTTTGTGAAGGAACGCCAGGGAGCCTTTAAGTGTGGAGATTCCTTATTGGTTGACTGCTGTATCTAGTTTATGTTGATTAAGATAAGCTGTGTGGAATGTATATATACCCCTCCTGTCCTACAATAAACAGCTCCCACTCCTGCTGTATCAATGTACACAAGTTGCTCCTCACACCCCGGTTATTTTGCTGCAGCCGGACTGTGGCACTAAAGGTTTGCAATAAATCATCTCAAATACTATTTCATCTGTGCTCATAAAAAGTAGACACATTTTAATTGTTGGAACCTTTTACCTCTCTTGGGACCGAGGCCATTATTGGTTGGTGGCTGAGGTGGCCTCATGGGTTCTTCCAGAGCATTTCCGTATACATGACCTGGCTGGATTGGTGTTCGCAGGCTTTTAGCCTCTGCATGGGCTTTTGACCTTCGTGCTGCCTAATGGTTGAATCTGAAATCTTCCTAGGCCCCTTAGTGATAGTGACGTACCTGCCCCTTCTTCGTTCTTCCTACTGTCTCTTCCTACTCCCTCCTTCTATCACTATATAAACTTGTCCCTGACAAAATAAAGTTGAGACTGTTGCACCTTCTTGGTTGTCTCCTCTCCCGACTCAGTGTGATTGTGGGCCAGGTTGGGTGTCAGGCCAGGTTGAGATACTTACCCTCTAGCTCAGCCCAGGAGAAGCTAGTGTGCTTCACTACCTCTGTCAGAGGGTGGTTCCCACAGCTGGTGCCTTGGAGAGGACAGGCTGATTCTGCCTGCCTCCCGTGTACCCTTTGTCACAGGGAGCGACATTAATGTGAGACCAAATCAAATCCAGGGATAGACATTAATAGAATATCTCAAATAAGTATTTAATAAAAAGGCTAGCAAATTCAGGGTCTTTAATGAAACTTTAATAAAATTTATGAGACAAGGAAACTGAAAGCACAATATTTTCTTAGGAACTTTTCTGTTTGGTGTTATCTTCTTTACAACATAGAAGCTTTTCCTAAGAATGCAGGGAGTATGAAATTTCTAAGGCTCTCTTGCTGTTTTCTCCATTAAACCCCTGTCTTAAGAATCTTGAATCTATATTAATCTTTGTAATTTTCTGGCTACCTATATAACATGTTTTTCTCAAGCATGCAGTGAGGTCGCTGTTTCCAAGAGCTCTTCAATTCTGAAATATAAGAAGTGTGTTTCCAGGCATTGAAACCCAAAGGCTCACCTAGACACAATGGAGTGAGCAGAATACATAAAAATCTCTCCTGACAAATCTGAACTCTGCTTTTCCCAACCATGTGAAGTCTATTGGAAGAAGATTCCAAGTAATTTGGCACGTCGAAGCAAAATATATACTTTGATATTCTTCTCAGGAGTAAGCCATGTTATGTTGCAGGAAGGCAGATTTTAGTGCTGAATTTCTGATTGTATCCCCCCAGAAGTTGTTCCAGGCATATCATGCAAGAATGTAACCTCCAAAAAATAAATTATAAAGGGAGAAAATTGGACTTCAGAAGGCTGGATAATATTTGCATGTTCATGCATTTTACCACACATCAGACCTTCTTCCTTCTTCCTTGCTCTGATGTGAAGCATGTGCTTCCATTTTTCATTTTGGCCTAACATGTTATCACTTAATAATAATTCAGTAAATTTACTTAGAACAAGAAAGTCACCTAATGACTCATGTCTGAGGGATGGTTTCAAAAAAAATTAATTGTGCATTTTGTACCATAGAGTATTCCCAGTGTTTCCTAGAATTGTTGCAACTGATGCTGGAAGCTTCGAAATAGAGCAGAAGGCATAAGGTCTGTGGCTTGTGACCCTTCCCAAAGTATGTAAGATCGGTAGACATTGAATGCAAACAAAAAACTATGCATCATTGAAGTTTTTCCTGTCACTAAAATGCTAGCAGAGCTCAAGGAATTGTGAGTCCCTTTTTCTATAGTACAGGAAAAATAAGAAATTTCAAGACTTGAGTTACCTACAATTTCTGAGAACGTACCTTGGTACTTAGAAGGTTCTCAACTTAAAAACACAAAAAAAGAAATGTCATCATTTTCCATAGCATTTGGAAACTTTCCATAGGTTGGAAACTTTACTATCAGAGGTCATCAGTTCTCAGATATTTATATGTTTTGAATACTTAGCCAATCTGACTTTGGGATGCATCTTCCAGTTGTTGTCTCAGTGATTTTGTTCATGCCTAACAACTGATGGCATCTTAATTTTGGTAAAATAATGTAAATGTTAAGGTGAAATTTAGAAATAAGAAAGGAAAAGCTGATATGGGTAGCTACTGGGTGTTTTGTCTCCCTTTTTTTTTATTTTTGTAAAGTGAAACAAAAGATAAACCAAAAGTTTCTATCTTAAGTTAGGTAAAATCAAAGAGGAGAAAAAAGAAGATAATATAGCTAATACTTCACTGCCACCTGTAATTTCTAAAACAACTAAGAGCATTTTTATTAAAATTAACTTTGTTGACATGTATATTAAATTATAGAGTAAATATTAAATAATTCAATCTATATTATATTATTTAAATTTACTTTGTTAAATTGTATTAATTTAAATGAAATTTAATGAATTTTTAAATATAAATCATACTATAATTCAAGTTAATAAACAATATCAGTTAATAAAATAAATGTAAATCCAACAATAGTATTAATAAAAGAAATTTAAACAATACTAATTAATAAAGTAAATTTAAATTCGATTAATTTATATTAAATGATAATATAATTTATATTTAAAAATATATTAAATTTAATTTAAATTAATTTTAATAAAAATGTTCTGAGTGGTTTTAGAGACGACAGGTGTCAGAGAAGTATGTGCTATGCAATCTGCTTTTTCTCTTCTCTGATTTCACCTACTTAAGATAGAAACTTTTGATTCATCTTTTACCTTAATTTATCAAAAGTTTGTAACTACTACTATTTTAAGCTTTTCATCTTTCAAAAACTGTTGTTAGCTTATTTCTCTCCCCAACTTGTTTTGATCTACTGTTGTATAAAATGTGTTTATAAGAATTATTGTAGAGCCCCCAATAGTATGTAGATAAACAGTCCAGATATTTAATGATGCATTCTTACTAATTAACTTTTGCATTGGCAATGGATCATGTGATCCCACTTTGGGGTTGACTCATAAAAATACTCTTCCTTCTGGACATATTTAACATCTGGAAAACTGGATTAATGTGAAGTGACTTTTCTGTAGAAGTGGAAATAAGCAAAATGGATAGGGGTCATAGAATTGGGATTCAAAGCATCTTAGAATTTATCCACTAAGCTTCATGTTTAGGTCCTCCCCGTTGGAATTTTCCCTTGGCAGTTGTACAATGTTATCTTGGATAAAATAAATATTCTCAACTTTTTGCAACATTATATTTGGTTTTCATGTACTCTAAATCTGAGACCTCCTTCTTATGGGTTGGATTGTTCTTGTTTCCTGTAATTACATGTATCATTTTTATCTTAATGCCATTAAATTTAAGAAATATTATTCTTTTTTTAAAAAAAGAGGTTGGAACTAATGGTTCAAGAATGCTGCTCTGTACAGTTGCTCACAAAATTACATCAGAATTGATGACTGGTGATGATTAACTGCTACATTGGAACAAAATTCTATAAACAAAAAGTGCTACAAAAAACAAAACAAATTTTTAAAAAAGTACTATGGCAAAAAATCACAACAACAAGAACTCAAAAAATAAAATAAAATGCCTAGTACCTATACACTTACATACACCCGCTTTTTTGCTTTCTCTTACTGACACCACCATGATCTTTATGCAACAACTGCTCCATTTTGTCCTTTGGAATGTCCAGAATGCTCCCCATCAACTGCAATACTTCAAGACGTTTGCCTTTTGGTGCCTTGAAATGACCGATCAAAAGGTTTCTCATGAGGACCTTGTCTAGTTTTCCTTCTGTGCTGTTGACCAAAGTGGACAATTTCTGTTGTGCATGGTCCAACATTTCTTTTCGGAGCTCGTTTTGTTTTTTCAGTTCTTCCATCTCTTCTTCCTTGAGATGTAAGTCTTCTCTCAGTTTGGAAGCAGAATCCAACATAGCATTTGCTTCATGCAAACGTCCCTGCAATGATGATACTTCTCCTTCTAGCTTTTCGGCCTTGTTCTTCCATTCAGCTACCAACTGTTTTTCTTTGGCTAGTTCAGCAGAATGCATAGCTTTCTCTTCTTCTTGGGAGTGCTCTAGGTTACTTGATGACAGGGCACACTGCCTTACTCGTTCCTGGCAGAGCGAAAGCTGCAGTGCATTCTCATCCCTCTGTTGAGAGACCAGACTCAACTGTTCCTGCAGGGACTCTATCTGCACACTGGCTTGATGACTTGCCTTAGAAGATGTAGCTAGCTTCTCCTCCAAGAGTGTGACTTTCTGTCTCAGTTGAATCTCTTTGTCTTCCGCAGCCAATATTTCCTGGGCGTAAGACTCTTCTGATTCCAAGAGCTGGCTGCGTAGCCTTTCTAGCTCCCGGTTTAGGCGTAATTCTTGGTCCTGTAAGTGTTGAACCTCTTTTGTTCTTAGGATTTTTACTTTGGTCTCTTGAAAAATATCAGAATTCAATGTTTGAGCATCTCCTCTTTCTCCAGGCAACTGGGCTTTTATTTTTTCAATAGTTGTCTGCAAGTTCTTAATCTCCTCCTCTTTGTCTAAAAGTAACTGGCTTTGCGCAGCATTCATCTGCTCATATTGGTACTTCAATTCATCCATTTCCTCCTTCTGCTCCTGTAAAGACTGAAGTAGTTGCATTTTACGCTGGTTTTGATTTTCAATTATATTCAGATGGTCTTTAATTTCATCTTCCAGATGATTTTTGACTATATTCAGTTGAGATACCTCCAATTCTAGTTCTGTGATAGCATCAAGAGCTTTAGGCTCAGCCACTGGTACAGCTTGATTTTGCTGTTCCCTAAGTGTTTCCAGTTCGAATTGCAGATAGTTGTTTTCTGCTTTCATGTAGGTAAGATTTCTGTCCTTTCTTTCAATGACTTGCCTTAAAGTTTCATTTTCTCTTAAGGCCTGAGAACACTTATCTAAATCCTTTTGTAGTTCTGAATTTTTTTCTTCGAGTTTTTCAATAAAAACTTCTTTCTCATTTAGGACTTGTTTCAATTGCTCCTCGTCTTCTATATAAGATGCCAAAATTTCCTCCATTTCTTTTTCATCAGCAGTCATTTGCTCAATATTCTTTTTGAGTCCTGCTATTTCAAAGTCCTTCTCTTGATTGAGTTGCACTACACACTCATGTTTCAGCTGTAAGGCAGAGGTATTCAAATGATGTGCATTGGAGAGTTCCTGAATAGTCTGCCTGTGATTATTTGCTTCTTCCAACAGTCTTTTTTCTGCCTGGTGAAGTTTGGCTTCTATCTCTTCTTTGTCTCTTTTTAGAGTCTCCATGATAGTGTCTTTTTCTTGAGAGATTTGATTGTTAGCAGCAATAGATTCTTCCAACTTACGCCTTACATCTTCACGTGCTAAAATCAACATTTCATTTTCTGTTTTGAGATCAATAGCAACTTTCTTTAAATTTTCATTGAGCTGTTCTACTTCAGAAAGATTTTGCCTTAAGTTGCCAATTTCTGCTTCCCGTTCTTTAAGCATGTCATCCTTACAATGACTGTTAGAGTCTTCATTCAGAGAACTTCGGTACTTACTGTTAAATCCAGACAGCTCATCTTCAATTTGTCTAATGGGATCCTTAAGCCCAAGGTTTTCCTGCTGGATGTTTAAACTATTTTTTTGTGACTGATTTAGCTGATCTACTAAATCTTGTACTTTACCTTCAAGCTTCTGCTTGGTTAAATGCAAATCACTGAGGCTCTGTGCATTCCCAGTCAACTTCTCCTTCTGCACATGCAACTCTTGGGATATGTTCATTTGATCATCCTCAAGTTGATGAACTCTCTTTTTTTCATCATCTAGTTCTTGTTCCAACTTCTTGATGACAAGGTCTCCTTCATTTTGTTGTTTGGATAGCTCATCTTTTATCAAAATCATGTGCTTTGTAGCTTCCTGATTCGGATGATCCAGTTCTTCTAACTCAGCTATCAGCATTTTCTCTTCATTGATAGTCTCATTCAGTTCTTCCTCCTTTGCCTTCAAGTGAACTTGTAAGTCTAGTAATCGTACATTCAAATTCATGTCTGTTGAAGCTCTGTTTTTCATGACTTGATGGTCACAGCTCAATTTTGACAGTGACATCTGAAGTTCCTCTTTTTCTTGACTCAATGATGACTTTTCTTTTTCTAAAGCTTCAACATGCATTTTAAGTTTCAGATTGTCTTCAGCAAGACGGTTATCCTGGTTTAAGCCATTTAGTCTCATGATTTCCTTCTCAGCATCAGCCAGGGCTTGTTTTAGCCTGAACACTTCTTCCACTGCTGAACTCTGAGGAAGGATTTTTCCCTTTTCTGCCACAGTAGAACTCTGCTCCAAAACTGACATTTCATGCTGATGATCATCTATGTCTGGACTTTGGTTTGGTTGAAGAGTCTTGATAGCATTTTGTACTTTGCAGATTTCACTTGTGTCAGAATGATATTTTCCCTGAGCCTCAGCAATCTGCCTCGAGTGACCAACTTCAGGTTCATATCTTGCAACTTTAATTGACAATCTGCTTGTTTCTTGTCGTGATAAAATTATGTCACTAAAATCCATGTCATCATCACGGAAGGCGGAAAAATGACTACTGATCCCGGAACCGAATGGAGCCAGAGCAGTTGTTGTTGGTACGCCACCAGCTCCTGAAGGTACCCATTGAGCAGCTGCCTGTAGTTGAAACACTTGATTTTGCAGTACAATCTGTCTTGCTTTAAGATGGCGGCTGATCTCTACCTCTTTCTGTTGCAGTTGATATTGGTAACTTACAGACTGATGGTTTATTTGCAGCTCTGATGCTTCATGCTTTTCTTCCAGATCAGTACAATACTTTTTCAGTCTTTCATTCTCACATCTTAGTGTGGAATCAGTAGTTTCCATTTCCTCTTCCCAGCAATGATGTAATGCTGCTTCTGGGTCTCCTAAGTCATCCAGAAGTATTTCCCTGGTGAAGCTGGAGATATGGCCAGTGAGGGAAGCCAAGCTGCTCCCCACCTGACCCAAGAAGTGGCCCAAGCCTGAGACCAGGCCTCCAAACCAGGACGACATCGCCGCCACTTCAGTGATCCATCGGACCAGCTCCAAACACCGCGTCCATCACCGTCCACTTCTCTGCCCCAAACGTCCTCCAGCGTTGCTAGGGTCAATTATGACCCAAGCGCTCAGAATTCCTCACAGCGCGAGGTTCCTGGGGCTCCACCAATACCAACCATCCCTCCCTGCCTCTAAACTCAGAAGCCAGTCCTGGGCTTTGACCGGGGGCTGGCAGCCAGTAGCACACTCACCCCCTGCAGGGCCTCTGCTTCTTCCCTGCACTTGCCTGTCAGCTATTGGCTCACAGGATTGGGCAGGGTTGGCTGGGAGGAGCTAGAGATACAGGAAAGTGTCCTAGTTTGAGTCCAAAGGCACTCCCACGAAGAATCAATGTTGTAGTTGAAATCCAAAGGTAGTTCACGGGACAGTTCCCTCTTGTCTGGGAGAGGTGGATTTTTTGTTGCTTTCAGTTGCATTCAGTTGACAAGGTGAGGTCTCGCTCCATTACAGAACGCAATCTATTTAATTAAAAGTCCCCGATTCAAAAGTAAATCTCACCCCAAAACACCAGAGTAATTACCAGAGTAATATTTGGCCAAATATGTGAGCATCATAGCTCAGATGGTTAATTTTATTTAACATATAAAATTAACCATCACAAAGTCTTAATCATTCTCAGAATTCAGATTATAATATGGATTAAATGTCACTAAAGAACCATCTTTACCCTTTCCAAAAATAATTTTTTGCTCTTAATCTATAAATGTTTGAGTTCATTTTAACATTATATGGTCCTTGTAAGTTCTGATTGAAGTTCATTTAAGTGCTCAAAAATTCCACTTCAATTGCACTTAAGAAACTTTGTTTTTGAGCCAAAAGGTTGATGTTCACTTAACCTATTGTTGTTTATCAATGCCAAATATAATCCAGGTTTGAACAGTGCAGAGTGAAATAAAAAGTTGAGAAATTTTCTACTATGCAGGAACAATCCTAAATTTAAATCCCATACCTAAAGTTAAGGATCAGAAGGAGTTCAGATAAGGCCCTGCTTTCCAAGGTGTTTAAATTCCAACAAGTTAATGAAGAGGCAGTTTTGTAGAGTTGGGGACAAAGCAAAGAGATGAAGCACATGGGATGTAACAGGCATACCAATTGGGACCAAAGCAATTTTGGAGCTAAACTGACAGAATGCATTTATAAAACCTCTCTCACTTGCAAGAGTTGAAGAGTAAATGAGAACATAGTGTGTAGTTCTCACCTGATGGCTGGTGCAGAGAAAGTGGCCAACAAATAGAGCCTGCTGCCATTTTGTTCATATTTGCTTTTTGTTTTGTTTAGGATCATTTTCCTTATTACCCTTTAGAAGGGGTTTGGGTTTGCTCCCATTACTCACTTCCCAGAGCCCATATTCAGGAGACTCTTTTCCTTGAGCTCTTCTTTCTATATGTGTATTCAGGGAGCAAATACTCAAGGTGGCAGAAATAAAATTTTAAGAAGGAAGAATTTTAGGAAAATTAATGGTTAAATAGATTCTAAGGATTATATTAATCACCTCATAATGTCTCTTGCCTTCAAGATAGAGCAAGTAGACATAATTCCTCAGATTGCTATCAGAAACTAGTGACTGCATTTGTGTCTTGTGCTAGAAAAGGAAATCTTCTTTGTCTTTCTTATTCATCTCCAAATCTGAGAGAGAAATCAGGCCTGTATTAGTCAATCTTTCTTCATAAAAGACTAATATGAAAATTTAAGCCCCTTTCAGCATCTGCTGAAGTTGAGAATCCACGCTATATCCCAGCTGTGTCTACTGTTGAAGAAGCCATCAACAATACCAAGTATCCTTTTCTCCCTTTTGACCATTCCTCCTGTGTGTGCGTGTGTGTGTGGGGGGTTGTGTTTGGGTGTCGGTGTGTGTGTGTGCGTTTTAGAAGGCACTACATAAAAAAAAATAAAGATGTTGTGTCCAATAAAGGCTAAATAATAAATATTTTTTTAAAAAAGAATTTAAAATGTCCATAAATGTTATACAAACTGTGAAATTAGATGCTTTCGCATCTAGGGACTTTTATAACTAGGACAAAGAATTAAATGTAGTTCTGCTGTGTGTAAAATGATCAAAATAAATCACCAATATCATAAAGAAAGTTAAGTCTTGCCTATGTGGAAGCGATTGTTAAAGTCATGAGGATGGAGGATTTCACTGAGAAAAGAAGGCACATGGAGGAAAAGGAAGCTTCAGTTTTTCAATTGCTTATTATGTTTCAGCATTGGTTTGTTCTTTCCTAGACAGTATTTTATTTATTTAGTATAAAAATTTGGGGGGAATATCTAGTAGAAGAACTGGAAGAAAAAAAAAGAGGAGAAGGATTTGAAGAAGAAAGAACATGAGAGGAGAAATGGATAAAGAAAAATCATGATATTGTTTGTGATTAAGGCAAAAGGAAAGAGGATGGGGGCAAAGGTTGGTGTACGTGGTCAGATGCTGCATGAGGGGCACATTGAGGATGAAACCTGAGGAAGTTGGTTATTGATGATCTTTGTGGTTCATGGGGAGTGAAAGTGGGATTTCAAGGTAGTCAGGATGAGCTGCTCCAAGGTTCAAGTCAGCATTCAACAAAGATAGTGCCTTTTCCTTCATATCCCCTTCACGCTACAGAACAAGACCTACTTCCCCTCATACTTTATCTCTTGTAACTTTCTCCTTGTGGTCTTCTGTCTCATTTCCTTCCATGTTTCTCTCTCTGAAAAAGAGGACCCTTGGATCCTGGATCCTCATTAAGCACATATTTATAAAATCCATTCATATACTGAATGCTGAAAAGGGAACAATGAAGTATTTTCCTTTCTAGTAGTTCTGAATATTTTCTTTATGTCAGAGACTCTTCCCTTTTATATATGTATAAATTGGTGATTTTGAAAAAAAAATATGTCATTTAAATTGAATCTGTGAAAAATCACTAGTTCAAGACAAGTGTTAATTCTTACCTTGAGAGTTTTTGTTGATGTACATTAAGGTAGTCAGTAATTGATATATGGTTGGGTTATCTCCTGTTTTGCATTGATTTCATGGGTTTATCATGGAACTTTTTCTTAGGCAGATATACTTTATACTGATGCATTACATTTTCTTTGATTTTTCATTCCTAATATTTATAATCTAGTGGGTGCTAGGTTTTTATATCATTTCTTTCTTGCTTCTATTGCCAAACTGCTTATTAAAATACAGGCTAAAAAAATAATGTTATAATAAGAGTGGAATGAGTCTATTGTTTTTCTGAAAATCTTTCTAAGTTGTTCTCTTGGTTTCTGTTTCAATTTACAGCTACAGAAACTAAACAAACAACACCCCTCTAGGGAAGACAGGGATGTAACACACACAATGCTTATGGCCCTGTGAGACAGATTTAAATTATTAGACAGGTGAAGAAAGGTCTTAAAGGGAAAGGTTGATTTTTTCCCATTTCTGTCTTGCACAGTAAGACAATGACAGCTCTTTGTGTGATTTTATAGTGTACAAATGTTCCAGTAGACTAGTCACCGATTTAATCAATCATCCAGATGTTTAATCAAACATTCAGATATTTTTGTCAACTCTATGTGAAATAATTTAATGCCCCAAAGTGACTTGTTATTATATTGTATAGAAGAATTGAACTATGGAAAGTATTGATTAGAACCCTTCCATACAACCTTAACAAAGAAATAGAAACTAACACACACCCATCAATTCTTATGGTCATGCTTATTTACAGTGATAATTTGAACTCAACAAAATTTGTTTTGTTCACAGAATCTAAGGCTTTAGTATAAGGTGATATTTTGAATATTTCTTCAGTTGTATAAATTGGAAAAATAATGTGAATTAGTAATTATATTTTATGTCTGTCTAACTGTAAATTAAGTTCAAAGCATGAAATGTCACTTTAATTTTTATAAAACAAATTACTTGTAAAACTTGTAAAAATATTAATAGTATTTCTTAGGTCAACAAATGTTTCATACAATACAGGTAGTAGTGCAAAGAATATGGAGGTCTTAGAAACAAACCATCTAGTTTTGAATCTCAACTAAGTTATTATACATAACTTGATCTTGGGTAGATTTCTTGACTTTCCTAATCTGAAGTTAATTCATCTGTAGAGCTCAGTGTCATTGTAAAAATTAACTATAGTGAATATAAAATGCCTGGCACTTTATAGCTTGTAGCTCTTATGCTTTTTCTAAGTTCTCACAATAGGTACAGTGCTTTAAAATCATGTGTTCTATTTATCTGGAAAATAAGCCTCATAGTGTTCCTTTGCTCTCCTAAAGTATACATAGAATGTGCAACTCTATAGGGCCAATATTATTACCTTACTCCAAAAGTATACTTTTAACACCGACAAGGTTCTTGGTACTATCTCAGCAAAGGAATTCGTGAGGAACAAACAGACATAATTTCTGTCCAATTAGAAAACTAATTTAGAAGAAAGAATAAATATGTGAATAACTAGATGAATAAGTACATATTATAAAATACACTCTACTCAAAATGTACAATTACTGCAAGGAAGCAGAACTGAAATGCCTGCTTTGCAATAGATAGTCCAAGAAGAGTCTGAGTCAATGAAATATCATCTGTTTCTTGAAGCATAAGTATGCTTAACACGTACATTAGAAATTATATTATAATTAGAAATTATATTTTATGTCTGTCTTACTGTAAATCAAGTTCAAAGCAAGAAATGTCACTTTAATATCCGTAAAACAAATTACTTGTAAAACTTGTAAAAATATTAATAGTATTTCTTAGATCAACAGATGTTGCATACAATACAGATAGTAGTGCAAAGAAAAGGGAGGTCTTAGAAATAAAACGTCTAGTTTTGAATCTTGACTAAGTTATTATTCATAACTTGATCTTGGGTAGATTTCTTGACTTCCCTAATCTGGAGTTAATTCATCTGTAGAGCTCAGTGTCATTGTAAAAATTAACTATAGTGAATATAAAATGCCTGGCACTTTATAGCTTGTAGCTCTTATGCTTTTTCTAAGTTCTCACAATAGGAACAGTGCTTTAAAATCATGTGTTCTATTTATCTGGAAAATAAGCCTCATAGTGTTCCTTTGCTCTCCTAAAGTATACATAGAATGTGCAACTATATACGGCCAATATTATTACCTCACTCCAAAAGTATACTTTTAACAGTGACAAGGTTCTTGGTACTATCTCAGCAAAGGAATTCATGAGGAACAAACAGACATAAGTTCTGTCCAATTAGAAAACTAATTTAGAAGAAAGAATAAATAAGTGAATAACTAGATGAATAAGTACATATTTTAAAATATACTCTACTCAAAATGTACAATTATTGCAAGAAAGCAGAACTGAAATGCTTGCTTTGCAATAGATTATCCAAAAAGAGTCTGAGTAAATGAAATATCATCTGTTTCTTGCAGCATTAAGTATGCTTAGCAGGTAAATTATGAAGAAATTTACAGTTCTAGGCAAAGAAAACTGATGTGTGAACTGTTTCAGGAAAGAGTTTTTTTCTGCATTGACAAACTGAAACAAGACGGGTAGATTGGAACATCAGAATAAGGGGAGGCAGATCTGAGATCCCAGTGGAGGCTGGGGGAGTGGAAAAGACAAGGCATCAAAGGCATTTAGAGTAGCTTAGGTTTAATGTTTTTTTTTTTTTTTCTGGTATATAGGATTGAACCTAGGGCCATTAAACACTGAGTCACATTCGCAACCCTTTTTTAACTTTTTCTTTTGAGACAGGGTCTTTCTAACTTGTATAAAGACTCACAAAATCGCTGAGGCTTTCTTTGAACTCCTGATGATCCTGTCTCTAAATAAAATACCAAACAGTGAGATCCTGTCTCTAAATAAAATACCAAACAGGGCTGGGGATGTGGGTCCAGAGTTCCTGATTCAATCCCTAATAGCCACTCCCCCCCCCCAAAAAAAAAGACATCTGCTCTCTTATCTATTATGTAAATGCTTAGTATAGTGACATAAATGTTATCTGTTGTTGTTTAAACAGTATAAAGGATACATAAATTTTGGCTTCTATCTCAGAGCTGAGAGTGTTAATCTGTAATCCAAATAGAAAGGTGGACAAAAGACAGGTGAAGGGTAACTTGCAGTTGGTGGCCCAGGTGGCTCCACAGATAGGTGAATTGGATCATGAGGTCAAACCTCATCAGTGGATCAATCCACTGATGGGTTTATAATTTGACAGGATTATTGGGAGTTGGTAAAAACTGTAGGCAGTAGGGCATACATTTGTTACCAACTCCCAATGGGAGGGTAGGTCATTGGAGTTGATTCCCTAGAAGGGGACATCTCATTCCTCAGATCTTTCTTTCCCTCACTGGTGTTTGTTTTTTTTTTTTTTTTTTTTTTTTTTATCTCTATGAGATAAGCAGCTCTGTTTTGAAGCCAGGCTCCCTGGCTTGTTGATGTTCATTTTCTCCTGGTGTCTTTAAATATTCTTTCCCTTATACACATCTATATACAAATTTCACCTTATAAGATTTCCAATCCTAGCAAATTAGAAGTCATCCTAATAATCTCGTGTTAATTTAATCCTCTCTTTAAAATGTTCTCTCCAAATACAGATACCTTCAGAGGCACTGGGGATTAGAACCCCAACATATTAATTTGGGGCAGGGACACTCTTCAGCATATCCCAGAAGAATTTTTCTGATTATCAAATCTCAAATGGGAAAGAAAAAAAAAAGTACTCTAAAGGTAACTGATAAAACCGTTATGTGCAATGTGTGGGGCTGGTTAGTTATTAAGTAACAAAGACATGCAAATACATACATAGAGTACACAATAGATACAACCATTTTCATTAGCCAAAAGCACATCGCCTTATTTAGAGAAAGTGATAGAGCAAATGAACAAAATGTCCTGAGTAACTTTTATGTATAGAACATTGCTTTCAACTACTATCTCTCCGTCTTTCTCTTGCTTTCTCTTTTCTAGTCATGAATTTGAATTATCAAGAAAATATTTAAAATAGTTCAGAGAGTTAACCCTTCTGAACCACAGAGATCATTTCTTTTTTTTTTTAAATTTTTAAGGAAACATTAAGCATTTTACAATTTTGTCTCTGTCTACTCTATTTTAAGTCTCTTAAGAGCATCAAATATATTTTATGTGTCATGGACTCCAAGAGTCTTACACAGTGCTAGCTTAGTAAAGACACATGAGTGCTAGTAAATATTGGTTGGATAAAATGATGAATAATTTCAGATAAGTTAAGTGAGTCATTCAGGAGAATTATCAGGAGATTTCAAAACACAATTTTGATTGCTTTCAGGTGAGCATTTGATTCCCCTACACTGTTTACTTACATTGAATTTTTGAGTCAGTAGTTTTCTTTGTGTTATGAACTAAAAGTGAAAAGGAGAATAAAGAGAAGTCACTTGAACAATTAATCCTATATAAAGACAAGTGCTTAGTCATCTTTTCTTACTTTCCGACTCTAATTCTTATGATATTATTATTATTATTATTATTATTATTATTATTATTATTATTATTACTGGTGCTGGGCATTGAACCCAGGGCCTTGTGCATGATAGGCAAGCACTGTACCAGCTGAGCTATATCCCCAGCCACTTTCTGATTATTATAACCATATTCATTACATGATATTCTTCTATACAGATTTACCCAGAAAAAAAAAAATTATAATCCTTTCCATTGTATTCTACTACAACTATAATCTTACCTATTATTTTAAAATTTGAAAAATGTTATGTAATTGTCTGTTTCACTTTGTTTGAGAAATTTATATTATTTGTATCTTTGGCAATTTGAAAGTGATTCTTAAATTTTACTCATAATCATTAACTATAGAATGGTATATATGCATTGTAATTTTATTCTATACACTTCCTAGGGTATCTTGCTAAAGGGTCCTCTGTAGGAAAACTAACATTTAATTTAAAAATGCTCTTACTACTTGAAGAAATCACTTGGTGCTTGGCAATAGCACTCGGTACCTATGAATATAGTTAAAATAAGAAGACATATAGTTTTTTTGAAGACGATATAAAGATGACTATAACGATCTGAAAAGATGTTGGAAATCATTAGCATTAGGGAGATGCAATCTGAGACCATCTTGAGGCATCATCACACTTCACAGGTTAAACAAAGAAAACCAAAGTGGTAATACCAGATACAGATGATACAGGACGCAGAGAAACTGGATCTCTCATACCTTGCTGGTGAATACTGAGAATGGTACAGCCACTCTGAAAACAGGTCACTAGTTTCTTAAACAAGTAAACCTACCCTTATCACAGGGCCCAGCTCTGACTCTGGTGGATGTTTATTCCAATAAAAAGGAATGAAATGTTCACCCATGCAGCAACTCAAGTGAATCCCAAGGATATCATGCTGCATGGAAAAAGGCCAATCTCAAAAAGTCATATAGTGCATGATTCCATTCATAAAACATTCTTGAGATGACAAAATTATGGAGAGGGAGAAAAAGTTAGTGGATAGTGATGGGGGTGGTGTTGGCAGTGATGTTGTAAAAGGGTAGCAAGAGGGAGGAGAACTGGAGGACATTATATTAAGCAAAACAAGTCAGGCACAGAAAGACAAATACTGCCTGTTCACACTTACATGTGGAAACTAAAGGTGATCTCAAAGAAGTACAAGAAAGAATAGTGGTAACAGAGCCTGGGAGAGGCGTGTGTGGGTGTGTAGGCAGAGAATGATTAATAGGTGCAGGGGTGCAGATGGACGGAATGACTCCTTATTTTGTGTAACATGTAGGATAACTACGGCTCACAATAAGTAATATTTCAAAACAGCTAATAATGAGAATTTTGAATGTTCCCCACACAAAGAATTGGCATGTCCTCTGTGAGAGATATGCCCATGACATGATTATTATACATTGTATTTATATATTGAAATGCCACTGTATACATATATTACATGCTATGATTACCATATGTAAACTCTACACATACACACAGACATACACACAACAGAAAATAGAAAGTGGAAAGAGAAATTTTATTGGTAATGGAATAGTTCTCTATCTGGTTTGTATTGTTCACTACACAGATGATACAATGTCATAGAACTACAACACATTGTTCTAACATTGGTTGGTCTTCCTAGTTTTGATATTGCACTACAGTTGTATAAGAAGAAACCATTGGGGAAACCGAGTGGAAGGTACATACTATTGTTCTATACTTCCTTGAACACTTTCTGTGACTCTATAATTTGTCAAAACAACAAAATCCCTTCACTTATTTCTTCCCATCTTGAATTG
The DNA here is from genome assembly GCF_048772815.1 of Callospermophilus lateralis. Classification (NCBI taxonomy): domain Eukaryota; kingdom Metazoa; phylum Chordata; class Mammalia; order Rodentia; family Sciuridae; genus Callospermophilus; species Callospermophilus lateralis. The sequence goes on along the minus strand of NC_135317.1, from coordinate 22,683,518 downwards.
AGTTCTAAAAGAGGCAATACACTATTTTCTCTTTCTTTCCTCAATGCAATTTTCCATTATTTTATGTTACCATTGTTACGTTCTGGTGGGTTTCAAAACTCACTAGGATTGAGCTTTCTCAGCAATGTTTTCTGCTTTTGTAACAGTAAATACAATGTTATGAAGAAAAAGTTTTGCAATCTCTGTACTCAAGCATAAGGCTAATTAATACACAGAACATAGTATGTTCATTCAGGAAACAGATATGCTTACATAGAAGGAAAATTTATTTTTAAGATAAACATTCAAAATAATGTATCAAATAGCTGAAGTAGTGATAGCTATCTATTTTTAGAAATATATAAATCCTCGCTTTTGACAAGTTGGTTATACTCAAGACATTACCAAATTGTAACTTGCTTTCATATTCTATATCACATATTTAATGTGAACAGAAAAATAAACAGGAATAAATTTTCAATTTATTCCCCAATCAAATGAAACACTATACAATGAAATGCTTTGCATTTTCATTTGTTGCACAGATGTGTCTGGAAGAAACTTGACTTGAAATCTGGGATATCTAGCCATCAATTATTCTCAGTGTGATACAGAGGATATACTTTTTAACTACTATTTTTACTGCTAAAGAATCCTTGAAAGCACTATTCAGGGATGATTGGGAAAATTTTTGAAATAAACAGTGAGATATTTATCCACTAGAGATACTTGGCTTAGGTCACAAGTTTAGAGAATAAACTATCAACTGTATACCAAGAAATCTAATTAATTTATGATTTTTCCTTATAAAGCCTAAGGGATCACCTTATTTGTCAAAATTCTTTCAGTCTCTCACAAAAACTAAAAAATCAACATCCCAAGGAGAATTCTGATAGAACACTTAAATTGTTAAACATTTCTGCATATGAACATTTGCTCTAAAAATATTTTTATACTTCTCTCTCTGTATATATTTGTTGAATGTCTTTATGAGATAAAATATAAAAAGTGTTCCTGTAAGAAACTTTTTAAAACTTATTAAGGCCCCTTTCTATATAATAAAGCAACGTTTATATTATTACTTTTATCATCTTCAATTCTTGGCTATTCTTATGTGCAGAAGTATATATTTTAGGAAAACTATTTCAACAAATACTTTTCCTTTTAGCTTCAAGTCTATTATATACTTTACATGGAGCTTAAAGTGCTGTATTGTTCTAGGAGCTGTTTTTCAGTCTTTCTTTTCATGATATGATATGCCCCTTAATAAATTCCATGAGAACAAAGCTCCAGAGTCCATAATCCTGAGGATGAAGTGGCCTGTATGGGGGATATTCAAGATGAAGTTGCTATTACTTCTGTATCCAAACCATCAAATTCCTTTAGAAGCATTAATCCTGAATATGAAAGGAGAAGAAATGTGTTGCCATATGACAATACTGTTCTTGTAGCCAAGGTGAGCTAAGGTCCTAGGCCAAAGACTACTGTGGTTTAGCCTTCCTTAGTGTGGCTCAGCCTTGCTCACTGTAAGTGCCACCTCCAGCTTCATATGCTCCCTGTGCTCACCACTGGCCTACTCTTGTATAAAAAAATAAAAGCTGCATTTAGCCCTAAGCCTTACATAAAATAGAAAATGTATTTCTTAACTTAGTGACCCAGATTTCCTTTCAATGGGAAGGAGAATATCATCCCTTTCTTACTGGTTAATGGAAATTGCCAGGTAAAGTATGTATAATCACTCAAAACTCCTAAAGTAATTAAACTACTGAATGGACATTCCACATCTCTCCACCACCACTACTCTTAGTCCTCATGCACACACACACATTACCGCCAAAGACCATTAGCTCATGTCTTTATGTAACCAGCCCTAGCTAAGAGCTGAGATTGGCACTGTGAAATAGATAGAAATATTGGTTGAAGTCCTGTTGCTTTGGCATTTTCCAGAACATCTTAAAATGTCAGTGGTGAATATATGTTCAAATATTGTTGTCTGGCAAGTTGCCCAGAGCTCCAAAAATAAGATAGAATAAGTCCACATTTCATTAGTTACTGTGAAAGTTCCATCAAGCTTATCAGTTGGTTCTTAAGTCCCATTAGTTAAAGTCACCTGACTAGTTTTTCAGTTGTCAACTCTATCATTGTCCTTGCCTGAAGACCACAAGGTGTGTGTCAACACAGATGGACCCAAGGATTCAATGAAGCACTCCCTCTGCTTGTCAATGAGAGGAACTCTATGTGGCTCCCACACACATCCTCAGGTGGATGGGCACTCCAGGATTCCATACCCTCATTTGCTTATTCATCTTGATCTGATTTTGTTCTGTATACACATAAATGACTTGGAAACTCTCAGCGTGGCTGCTAGAGAAGTAAATCAAAGGGCTTCCTAAGCCTGAATCCAACTTAGGTCTTTAGAAGCAACAATTGAACCTCTTTCTCTTGCTCTACCAGGATAGGAAGGATACAGCACTATTTCCAACCAGTTCCCTAATTAAAATACCTTCAGAGTTGTGATTGTTTTTTAAAGTAGTTACTAAGCTGACTAAATAAGATTACATAGACTCAGCATCTCTAGGAAACCATAACAGGTAGAATATGGAGTTAGAAATGTTATTTTTAGCCCATATATTACAGCAAGAGATTAGCACTTGTGAAATTAGATTGTTGAAAAACTGCCTCATGAGGTTACTGAATTTCTTTATAGACCCGAAGATACATGAATCTCTGCACATACACAAATGAAAGTCCACACATTTTTTGTCAGGACAGTCATTTTGCATAAGATTCATTGGTATCTAAAACTCAAATTCAAATTCATTATGTGTTTGTGCCACTGGTGATTTGAATGACTTTGTGATCAATCTCAATTGCATAGGTTTAAAAAAAGATTGTTTATATGATTTTTGTTTGTTTGTTTAGGTATGTGATTAAACCCAGGGATGCTTAACCACTGAGCCACATTCCCAGTTGTATTTATTTTATTTTGTTACAGAGTGTCTGTAAATTGCTGAGGCTGGCTTGGAACCCCTGGAATTAAAGGAATCTGTCACCACACCCTGCTAAGTTTACAAGATTTTTTTTTTTTTTAATCCATGTCCTCATAAGACTAAGCCTTGATAAACAGGTAAAAAGTCCGATAGATAGGCACAAACTATTTTTAAAATAGTTTTCCTAAAGATCAGATTATTTTGAAGTTATAGAAATCATATTATTCTTTTTGTTTCTTTTAGTAACATCATTGTTTGGTGCATTACAATTGTTCAAAATAATGGCCTTTGTTATTACACATTGGTACCTTCACATGACCTAATTTGGGTTATTAGATTTCCCAGTACCTTCTCTTTCTCCTCCCTCTCCTCATGTCTGGAAATCACTTATCATCCCTGAGAAGGACATGAAAAAAGGAAATAAATTGCTGGATGACAGTTCTTCAGTGCCAAGGATCATTCAAAGTATCACCTACAGTGCATTGCTCCAAAATTGGGGCCAGAGACGAGGAAGCTACTCTGGTTAACTGTTGCAGGGTTTGATCAGTTCAATGGATTTTGGTCTTTGTTATATTTTGCCTGTCCCAGATAAAAGTTTTTCAAATGGACAAGCTAACCAGAAAAGCTGCTCCAGTCCCTTCTGTCCAGTCTAGTCTTTCTTACTCTAAGCAAATCATCCTAATGTTCCTCCCCAGCAACTGAGGAAACAAAGACTTATGATAGACATGAAAGAAAACTCCATTTTTTTATATCATTTGATACTCACTCCATGTCCATAAACTACTAAAGTGTTAGGGTCTGTAAACAAGTCAGGATGGCGCCTGGCATTTTGCCAGAGGGAGTGGTTTGTGAAGGAACGCCAGGGAGCCTTTAAGTGTGGAGATTCCTTATTGGTTGACTGCTGTATCTAGTTTATGTTGATTAAGATAAGCTGTGTGGAATGTATATATACCCCTCCTGTCCTACAATAAACAGCTCCCACTCCTGCTGTATCAATGTACACAAGTTGCTCCTCACACCCCGGTTATTTTGCTGCAGCTGGACTGTGGCACTAAAGGTTTGCAATAAATCATCTCAAATACTATTTCATCTGTGCTCATAAAAAGTAGACACATTTTAATTGTTGGAACCTTTTACCTCTCTTGGGACCGAGGCCATTATTGGTTGGTGGCTGAGGTGGCCTCATGGGTTCTTCCAGAGCATTTCCGTATACATGACCTGGCTGGATTGGTGTTCGCAGGCTTTTAGCCTCTGCATGGGCTTTTGACCTTCGTGCTGCCTAATGGTTGAATCTGAAATCTTCCTAGGCCCCTTAGTGATAGTGACGTACCTGCCCCTTCTTCGTTCTTCCTACTGTCTCTTCCTACTCCCTCCTTCTATCACTATATAAACTTGTCCCTGACAAAATAAAGTTGAGACTGTTGCACCTTCTTGGTTGTCTCCTCTCCCGACTCAGTGTGATTGTGGGCCAGGTTGGGTGGCAGGCCAGGTTGAGATACTTACCCTCTAGCTCAGCCCAGGAGAAGCTAGTGTGCTTCACTACCTCTGTCAGAGGGTGGTTCCCACAGCTGGTGCCTTGGAGAGGACAGGCTGATCCTGCCTGCCTCCCGTGTACCCTTTGTCACAGGGAGCGACATTAATGTGAGACCAAATCAAATCCAGGGATAGACATTAATAGAATATCTCAAATAAGTATTTAATAAAAAGGCTAGCAAATTCAGGGTCTTTAATGAAACTTTAATAAAATTTATGAGACAAGGAAACTGAAAGCACAATATTTTCTTAGGAACTTTTCTGTTTGGTGTTATCTTCTTTACAACATAGAAGCTTTTCCTAAGAATGCAGGGAGTATGAAATTTCTAAGGCTCTCTTGCTGTTTTCTCCATTAAACCCCTGTCTTAAAAATCTTGAATCTATATTAATCTTTGTAATTTTCTGGCTACCTATATAACATGTTTTTCTCAAGCATGCAGTGAGGTCGCTGTTTCCAAGAGCTCTTCAATTCTGAAATATAAGAAGTGTGTTTCCAGGCATTGAAACCCAAAGGCTCACCTAGACACAATGGAGTGAGCAGAATACATAAAAATCTCTTCTGACAAATCTGAACTCTGCTTTTCCCAACCATGTGAAGTCTACTGGAAGAAGATTCCAAGTAATTTGGCACGTCGAAGCAAAATATATACTTTGATATTCTTCTCAGGAGTTAGCCATGTTATGTTGCAGGAAGGCAGATTTTAGTGCTGAATTTCTGATTGTATCCCCCCAAAAGTTGTTCCAGGCATATCATGCAAGAATGTAACCTCCAAAAAATAAATTATAAAGGGAGAAAATTAGACTTCAGAAGGCTGGATAATATTTGCATGTTCATGCATTTTACCACACATCAGACCTTCTTCCTTCTTCCTTGCTCTGATGTGAAGCATGTGCTTTCATTTTTCATTTTGGCTTAACATGTTATCATTTAATAATAATTCAGTAAATATACTTAGAACAAGAAAGTCACCTAATGACTCATGTCTTAGGGATGGTTTCAAAAAAAATTAATTGTGCATTTTGTACCATAGAGTATTCCCAGTGTTTCCTAGAATTGTTGCAACTGATGCTGGAAGCTTCGAAATAGAGCAGAAGGCATAAGGTCTGTGGCTTGTGACCCTTCCCAAAGTATGTAAGATCGGTAGACATTGAATGCAAACAAAAAACTATGCATCATTGAAGTTTTTCCTGTCACTAAAATGCTAGCAGAGCTCAAGGAATTGTGAGTCCCTTTTTCTATAGTACAGGAAAAATAAGAAATTTCAAGACTTGAGTTACCTACAATTTCTGAGAACGTACCTTGGTACTTAGAAGGTTCTCAACTTAAAAACACAAAAAAAAGAAATGTCATCATTTTCCATAGCATTTGGAAACTTTCCATAGGTTGGAAACTTTACTCTCAGAGGTCATCAGTTCTCAGATATTTATATGTTTTGAATACTTAGCCAATCTGACTTTGGGATGCATCTTCCAGTTGTTGTCTCAGTGATTTTGTTCATGCCTAACAACTGATGGCATCTTAATTTTGGTAAAATAATGTAAATGTTAAGGTGAAATTTAGAAATAAGAAAGGAAAAGCTGATATGGGTAGCTACTGGGTGTTTTGTCTTCCTTTTTTTTATTTTTGTAAAGTGAAACAAAAGATAAACCAAAAGTTTCTATCTTAAGTTAGGTAAAATCAAAGAGGAGAAAAAAGAAGATAATATAGCTAATACTTCACTGCCACCTGTAATTTCTAAAACAACTAAGAGCATTTTTATTAAAATTAACTTTGTTGACATGTATATTAAATTATAGAGTAAATATTAAATAATTCAATCTATATTATATTATTTAAATTTACTTTGTTAAATTGTATTAATTTAAATGAAATTTAATGAATTTTTAAATATAAATCATACTATAATTCAAGTTAATAAACAATATCAGTTAATAAAATAAATGTAAATCCAACAATAGTATTAATAAAAGAAATTTAAACAATACTAATTAATAAAGTAAATTTAAATTCGATTAATTTATATTAAATGATAATATAATTTATATTTAAAAATATATTAAATTTAATTTAAATTAATTTTAATAAAAATGTTCTGAGTGGTTTTAGAGACGACAGGTGTCAGAGAAGTATGTGCTATGCAATCTGCTTTTTCTCTTCTCTGATTTCACCTACTTAAGATAGAAACTTTTGATTCATCTTTTACCTTAATTTATCAAAAGTTTGTAACTACTACTATTTTAAGCTTTTCATCTTTCAAAAACTGTTGTTAGCTTATTTCTCTCCCCAACTTGTTTTGATCTACTGTTGTATAAAATGTGTTTATAAGAATTATTGTAGAGCCCCCAATAGTATGTAGATAAACAGTCCAGATATTTAATGATGCATTCTTACTAATTAACTTTTGCATTGGCAATGGATCATGTGATCCCACTTTGGGGTTGACTCATAAAAATACTCTTCCTTCTGGACATATTTAACATCTGGAAAACTGGATTAATGTGAAGTGACTTTTCTGTAGAAGTGGAAATAAGCAAAATGGATAGGGGTCATAGAATTGGGATTCAAAGCATCTTAGAATTTATCCACTAAGCTTCATGTTTAGGTCCTCCCCGTTGGAATTTTCCCTTGGTAGTTGTACAATGTTATCTTAGATAAAATAAATATTCTCAACTTTTTGCAACATTATATTTGGTTTTCATGTACTCTAAATCTGAGACCTCCTTCTTATGGGTTGGATTGTTCTTGTTTCCTGTAATTACATGTATCATTTTTATCTTAATGCCATTAAATTTAAGAAATATTATTCTTTTTTTAAAAAAAGAGGTTGGAACTAATGGTTCAAGAATGCTGCTCTGTACAGTTGCTCACAAAATTACATCAGAATTGATGACTGGTGATGATTAACTGCTACATTGGAACAAAATTCTATAAACAAAAAGTGCTACAAAAAACAAAACAAATTTTTAAAAAAGTACTATGGCAAAAAATCACAACAAGAACTCAAAAATAAAATAAAATGCCTAGTACCTATACACTTACATACACCCGCTTTTTTGCTTTCTCTTACTGACACCACCATGATCTTTATGCAACAACTGCTCCATTTTGTCCTTTGGAATGTCCAGAATGCTCCCCATCAACTGCAATACTTCAAGACGTTTGCCTTTTGGTGCCTTGAAATGACCGATCAAAAGGTTTCTCATGAGGACCTTGTCTAGTTTTCCTTCTGTGCTGTTGACCAAAGTGGACAATTTCTGTTGTGCATGGTCCAACATTTCTTTTCGGAGCTCGTTTTGTTTTTTCAGTTCTTCCATCTCTTCTTCCTTGAGATGTAAGTCTTCTCTCAGTTTGGAAGCAGAATCCAACATAGCATTTGCTTCATGCAAACGTCCCTGCAATGATGATACTTCTCCTTCTAGCTTTTCGGCCTTGTTCTTCCATTCAGCTACCAACTGTTTTTCTTTGGCTAGTTCAGCAGAATGCATAGCTTTCTCTTCTTCTTGGGAGTGCTCTAGGTTACTTGATGACAGGGCACACTGCCTTACTCGTTCCTGGCAGAGCGAAAGCTGCAGTGCATTCTCATCCCTCTGTTGAGAGACCAGACTCAACTGTTCCTGCAGGGACTCTATCTGCACACTGGCTTGATGACTTGCCTTAGAAGATGTAGCTAGCTTCTCCTCCAAGAGTGTGACTTTCTGTCTCAGTTGAATCTCTTTGTCTTCCGCAGCCAATATTTCCTGGGCGTAAGACTCTTCTGATTCCAAGAGCTGGCTGCGTAGCCTTTCTAGCTCCCGGTTTAGGCGTAATTCTTGGTCCTGTAAGTGTTGAACCTCTTTTGTTCTTAGGATTTTTACTTTGGTCTCTTGAAAAATATCAGAATTCAATGTTTGAGCATCTCCTCTTTCTCCAGGCAACTGGGCTTTTATTTTTTCAATAGTTGTCTGCAAGTTCTTAATCTCCTCCTCTTTGTCTAAAAGTAACTGGCTTTGCGCAGCATTCATCTGCTCATATTGGTACTTCAATTCATCCATTTCCTCCTTCTGCTCCTGTAAAGACTGAAGTAGTTGCATTTTACGCTGGTTTTGATTTTCAATTATATTCAGATGGTCTTTAATTTCATCTTCCAGATGATTTTTGACTATATTCAGTTGAGATACCTCCAATTCTAGTTCTGTGATAGCATCAAGAGCTTTAGGCTCAGCCACTGGTACAGCTTGATTTTGCTGTTCCCTAAGTGTTTCCAGTTCGAATTGCAGATAGTTGTTTTCTGCTTTCATGTAGGTAAGATTTCTGTCCTTTCTTTCAATGACTTGCCTTAAAGTTTCATTTTCTCTTAAGGCCTGAGAACACTTATCTAAATCCTTTTGTAGTTCTGAATTTTTTTCTTCGAGTTTTTCAATAAAAACTTCTTTCTCATTTAGGACTTGTTTCAATTGCTCCTCGTCTTCTATATAAGATGCCAAAATTTCCTCCATTTCTTTTTCATCAGCAGTCATTTGCTCAATATTCTTTTTGAGTCCTGCTATTTCAAAGTCCTTCTCTTGATTGAGTTGCACTACACACTCATGTTTCAGCTGTAAGGCAGAGGTATTCAAATGATGTGCATTGGAGAGTTCCTGAATAGTCTGCCTGTGATTATTTGCTTCTTCCAACAGTCTTTTTTCTGCCTGGTGAAGTTTGGCTTCTATCTCTTCTTTGTCTCTTTTTAGAGTCTCCATGATAGTGTCTTTTTCTTGAGAGATTTGATTGTTAGCAGCAATAGATTCTTCCAACTTACGCCTTACATCTTCACGTGCTAAAATCAACATTTCATTTTCTGTTTTGAGATCAATAGCAACTTTCTTTAAATTTTCATTGAGCTGTTCTACTTCAGAAAGATTTTGCCTTAAGTTGCCAATTTCTGCTTCCCGTTCTTTAAGCATGTCATCCTTACAATGACTGTTAGAGTCTTCATTCAGAGAACTTCGGTACTTACTGTTAAATCCAGACAGCTCATCTTCAATTTGTCTAATGGGATCCTTAAGCCCAAGGTTTTCCTGCTGGATGTTTAAACTATTTTTTTGTGACTGATTTAGCTGATCTACTAAATCTTGTACTTTACCTTCAAGCTTCTGCTTGGTTAAATGCAAATCACTGAGGCTCTGTGCATTCCCAGTCAACTTCTCCTTCTGCACATGCAACTCTTGGGATATGTTCATTTGATCATCCTCAAGTTGATGAACTCTCTTTTTTTCATCATCTAGTTCTTGTTCCAACTTCTTGATGACAAGGTCTCCTTCATTTTGTTGTTTGGATAGCTCATCTTTTATCAAAATCATGTGCTTTGTAGCTTCCTGATTCGGATGATCCAGTTCTTCTAACTCAGCTATCAGCATTTTCTCTTCATTGATAGTCTCATTCAGTTCTTCCTCCTTTGCCTTCAAGTGAACTTGTAAGTCTAGTAATCGTACATTCAAATTCATGTCTGTTGAAGCTCTGTTTTTCATGACTTGATGGTCACAGCTCAATTTTGACAGTGACATCTGAAGTTCCTCTTTTTCTTGACTCAATGATGACTTTTCTTTTTCTAAAGCTTCAACATGCATTTTAAGTTTCAGATTGTCTTCAGCAAGACGGTTATCCTGGTTTAAGCCATTTAGTCTCATGATTTCCTTCTCAGCATCAGCCAGGGCTTGTTTTAGCCTGAACACTTCTTCCACTGCTGAACTCTGAGGAAGGATTTTTCCCTTTTCTGCCACAGTAGAACTCTGCTCCAAAACTGACATTTCATGCTGATGATCATCTATGTCTGGACTTTGGTTTGGTTGAAGAGTCTTGATAGCATTTTGTACTTTGCAGATTTCACTTGTGTCAGAATGATATTTTCCCTGAGCCTCAGCAATCTGCCTCGAGTGACCAACTTCAGGTTCATATCTTGCAACTTTAATTGACAATCTGCTTGTTTCTTGTCGTGATAAAATTATGTCACTAAAATCCATGTCATCATCACGGAAGGCGGAAAAATGACTACTGATCCCGGAACCGAATGGAGCCAGAGCAGTTGTTGTTGGTACACCACCAGCTCCTGAAGGTACCCATTGAGCAGCTGCCTGTAGTTGAAACACTTGATTTTGCAGTACAATTTGTCTTGCTTTAAGATGGCGGCTGATCTCTACCTCTTTCTGTTGCAGTTGATATTGGTAACTTACAGACTGATGGTTTATTTGCAGATCTGATGCTTCATGCTTTTCTTCCAGATCAGTACAATACTTTTTCAGTCTTTCATTCTCACATCTTAGTGTGGAATCAGTAGTTTCCATTTCCTCTTCCCAGCAATGATGTAATGCTGCTTCTGGGTCTCCTAAGTCATCAAGAAGTATTTCCCTGGTGAAGCTGGAGATATGGCCAGTGAGGGAAGCCAAGCTGCTCCCCACCTGACCCAAGAAGTGGCCCAAGCCTGAGACCAGGCCTCCAAACCAGGACGACATCGCCGCCACTTCAGTGATCCATCGGACCAGCTCCAAACACCGCGTCCATCACCGTCCACTTCTCTGCCCCAAACGTCCTCCAGCGTTGCTAGGGTCAATTATGACCCAAGCGCTCAGAATTCCTCACAGCGCGAGGTTCCTGGGGCTCCACCAATACCAACCATCCCTCCCTGCCTCTAAACTCAGAAGCCAGTCCTGGGCTTTGACCGGGGGCTGGCAGCCAGTAGCACACTCACCCCCTGCAGGGCTCTGCTTCTTCCCTGCACTTGCCTGTCAGCTATTGGCTCACAGGATTGGGCAGGGTTGGCTGGGAGGAGCTAGAGATACAGGAAAGTGTCCTAGTTTGAGTCCAAAGGCACTCCCACGAAGAATCAATGTTGTAGTTGAAATCCAAAGGTAGTTCACGGGACAGTTCCCTCTTGTCTGGGAGAGGTGGATTTTTTGTTGCTTTCAGTTGCATTCAGTTGACAAGGTGAGGTCTCGCTCCATTACAGAACGCAATCTATTTAATTAAAAGTCCCCGATTCAAAAGTAAATCTCACCCCAAAACACCAGAGTAATTACCAGAGTAATATTTGGCCAAATATGTGAGCATCATAGCTCAGATGGTTAATTTTATTTAACATATAAAATTAACCATCACAAAGTCTTAATCATTCTCAGAATTCAGATTATAATATGGATTAAATGTCACTAAAGAACCATCTTTACCCTTTCCAAAAATAATTTTTTGCTCTTAATCTATAAATGTTTGAGTTCATTTTAACATTATATGGTCCTTGTAAGTTCTGATTGAAGTTCATTTAAGTGCTCAAAAATTCCACTTCAATTGCACTTAAGAAACTTTGTTTTTGAGCCAAAAGGTTGATGTTCACTTAACCTATTGTTGTTTATCAATGCCAAATATAATCCAGGTTTGAACAGTGCAGAGTGAAATAAAAAGTTGAGAAATTTTCTACTATGCAGGAACAATCCTAAATTTAAATCCCATACCTAAAGTTAAGGATCAGAAGGAGTTCAGATAAGGCCCTGCTTTCCAAGGTGTTTAAATTCCAACAAGTTAATGAAGAGGCAGTTTTGTAGAGTTGGGGACAAAGCAAAGAGATGAAGCACATGGGATGTAACAGGCATACCAATTGGGACCAAAGCAATTTTGGAGCTAAACTGACAGAATGCATTTATAAAACCTCTCTCACTTGCAAGAGTTGAAGAGTAAATGAGAACATAGTGTGTAGTTCTCACCTGATGGCTGGTGCAGAGAAAGTGGCCAACAAATAGAGCCTGCTGCCATTTTGTTCATATTTGCTTTTTGTTTTGTTTAGGATCATTTTCCTTATTACCCTTTAGAAGGGGTTTGGGTTTGCTCCCATTACTCACTTCCCAGAGCCCATATTCAGGAGACTCTTTTCCTTGAGCTCTTCTTTCTATATGTGTATTCAGGGAGCAAATACTCAAGGTGGCAGAAATAAAATTTTAAAAAGGAAGAATTTTAGGAAAATTAATGGTTAAATAGATTCTAAGGATTATATTAATCACCTCATAATGTCTCTTGCCTTCAAGATAGAGCAAGTAGACATAATTCCTCAGATTGCTATCAGAAACTAGTGACTGCATTTGTGTCTTGTGCTAGAAAAGGAAATCTTCTTTGTCTTTCTTATTCATCTCCAAATCTGAGAGAGAAATCAGGCCTGTATTAGTCAATCTTTCTTCATAAAAGACTAATATGAAAATTTAAGCCCCTTTCAGCATCTGCTGAAGTTGAGAATCCACGCTATATCCCAGCTGTGTCTACTGTTGAAGAAGCCATCAACAATACCAAGTATCCTTTTCTCCCTTTTGACCATTCCTCCTGTGTGTGCGTGTGTGTGTGGGGGGTTGTGTTTGGGTGTCGGTGTGTGTGTGTGCGTTTTAGAAGGCACTACATAAAAAAAAATAAAGATGTTGTGTCCAATAAAGGCTAAATAATAAATATTTTTTTAAAAAAGAATTTAAAATGTCCATAAATGTTATACAAACTGTGAAATTAGATGCTTTCGCATCTAGGGACTTTTATAACTAGGACAAAGAATTAAATGTAGTTCTGCTGTGTGTAAAATGATCAAAATAAATCACCAATATCATAAAGAAAGTTAAGTCTTGCCTATGTGGAAGCGATTGTTAAAGTCATGAGGATGGAGGATTTCACTGAGAAAAGAAGGCACATGGAGGAAAAGGAAGCTTCAGTTTTTCAATTGCTTATTATGTTTCAGCATTGGTTTGTTCTTTCCTAGACAGTATTTTATTTATTTAGTATAAAAATTTGGGGGGAATATCTAGTAGAAGAACTGGAAGAAAAAAAAAGAGGAGAAGGATTTGAAGAAGAAAGAACATGAGAGGAGAAATGGATAAAGAAAAATCATGATATTGTTTGTGATTAAGGCAAAAGGAAAGAGGATGGGGGCAAAGGTTGGTGTACGTGGTCAGATGCTGCATGAGGGGCACATTGAGGATGAAACCTGAGGAAGTTGGTTATTGATGATCTTTGTGGTTCATGGGGAGTGAAAGTGGGATTTCAAGGTAGTCAGGATGAGCTGCTCCAAGGTTCAAGTCAGCATTCAACAAAGATAGTGCCTTTTCCTTCATATCCCCTTCACGCTACAGAACAAGACCTACTTCCCCTCATACTTTATCTCTTGTAACTTTCTCCTTGTGGTCTTCTGTCTCATTTCCTTCCATGTTTCTCTCTCTGAAAAAGAGGACCCTTGGATCCTGGATCCTCATTAAGCACATATTTATAAAATCCATTCATATACTGAATGCTGAAAAGGGAACAATGAAGTATTTTCCTTTCTAGTAGTTCTGAATATTTTCTTTATGTCAGAGACTCTTCCCTTTTATATATGTATAAATTGGTGATTTTGAAAAAAAAATATGTCATTTAAATTGAATCTGTGAAAAATCACTAGTTCAAGACAAGTGTTAATTCTTACCTTGAGAGTTTTTGTTGATGTACATTAAGGTAGTCAGTAATTGATATATGGTTGGGTTATCTCCTGTTTTGCATTGATTTCATGGGTTTATCATGGAACTTTTTCTTAGGCAGATATACTTTATACTGATGCATTACATTTTCTTTGATTTTTCATTCCTAATATTTATAATCTAGTGGGTGCTAGGTTTTTATATCATTTCTTTCTTGCTTCTATTGCCAAACTGCTTATTAAAATACAGGCTAAAAAAATAATGTTATAATAAGAGTGGAATGAGTCTATTGTTTTTCTGAAAATCTTTCTAAGTTGTTCTCTTGGTTTCTGTTTCAATTTACAGCTACAGAAACTAAACAAACAACACCCCTCTAGGGAAGACAGGGATGTAACACACACAATGCTTATGGCCCTGTGAGACAGATTTAAATTATTAGACAGGTGAAGAAAGGTCTTAAAGGGAAAGGTTGATTTTTTCCCATTTCTGTCTTGCACAGTAAGACAATGACAGCTCTTTGTGTGATTTTATAGTGTACAAATGTTCCAGTAGACTAGTCACCGATTTAATCAATCATCCAGATGTTTAATCAAACATTCAGATATTTTTGTCAACTCTATGTGAAATAATTTAATGCCCCAAAGTGACTTGTTATTATATTGTATAGAAGAATTGAACTATGGAAAGTATTGATTAGAACCCTTCCATACAACCTTAACAAAGAAATAGAAACTAACACACACCCATCAATTCTTATGGTCATGCTTATTTACAGTGATAATTTGAACTCAACAAAATTTGTTTTGTTCACAGAATCTAAGGCTTTAGTATAAGGTGATATTTTGAATATTTCTTCAGTTGTATAAATTGGAAAAATAATGTGAATTAGTAATTATATTTTATGTCTGTCTAACTGTAAATTAAGTTCAAAGCATGAAATGTCACTTTAATTTTTATAAAACAAATTACTTGTAAAACTTGTAAAAATATTAATAGTATTTCTTAGGTCAACAAATGTTTCATACAATACAGGTAGTAGTGCAAAGAATATGGAGGTCTTAGAAACAAACCATCTAGTTTTGAATCTCAACTAAGTTATTATACATAACTTGATCTTGGGTAGATTTCTTGACTTTCCTAATCTGAAGTTAATTCATCTGTAGAGCTCAGTGTCATTGTAAAAATTAACTATAGTGAATATAAAATGCCTGGCACTTTATAGCTTGTAGCTCTTATGCTTTTTCTAAGTTCTCACAATAGGTACAGTGCTTTAAAATCATGTGTTCTATTTATCTGGAAAATAAGCCTCATAGTGTTCCTTTGCTCTCCTAAAGTATACATAGAATGTGCAACTCTATAGGGCCAATATTATTACCTTACTCCAAAAGTATACTTTTAACACCGACAAGGTTCTTGGTACTATCTCAGCAAAGGAATTCGTGAGGAACAAACAGACATAATTTCTGTCCAATTAGAAAACTAATTTAGAAGAAAGAATAAATATGTGAATAACTAGATGAATAAGTACATATTATAAAATACACTCTACTCAAAATGTACAATTACTGCAAGGAAGCAGAACTGAAATGCCTGCTTTGCAATAGATAGTCCAAGAAGAGTCTGAGTCAATGAAATATCATCTGTTTCTTGAAGCATAAGTATGCTTAACACGTACATTAGAAATTATATTATAATTAGAAATTATATTTTATGTCTGTCTTACTGTAAATCAAGTTCAAAGCAAGAAATGTCACTTTAATATCCGTAAAACAAATTACTTGTAAAACTTGTAAAAATATTAATAGTATTTCTTAGATCAACAGATGTTGCATACAATACAGATAGTAGTGCAAAGAAAAGGGAGGTCTTAGAAATAAAACGTCTAGTTTTGAATCTTGACTAAGTTATTATTCATAACTTGATCTTGGGTAGATTTCTTGACTTCCCTAATCTGGAGTTAATTCATCTGTAGAGCTCAGTGTCATTGTAAAAATTAACTATAGTGAATATAAAATGCCTGGCACTTTATAGCTTGTAGCTCTTATGCTTTTTCTAAGTTCTCACAATAGGAACAGTGCTTTAAAATCATGTGTTCTATTTATCTGGAAAATAAGCCTCATAGTGTTCCTTTGCTCTCCTAAAGTATACATAGAATGTGCAACTATATACGGCCAATATTATTACCTCACTCCAAAAGTATACTTTTAACAGTGACAAGGTTCTTGGTACTATCTCAGCAAAGGAATTCATGAGGAACAAACAGACATAAGTTCTGTCCAATTAGAAAACTAATTTAGAAGAAAGAATAAATAAGTGAATAACTAGATGAATAAGTACATATTTTAAAATATACTCTACTCAAAATGTACAATTATTGCAAGAAAGCAGAACTGAAATGCTTGCTTTGCAATAGATTATCCAAAAAGAGTCTGAGTAAATGAAATATCATCTGTTTCTTGCAGCATTAAGTATGCTTAGCAGGTAAATTATGAAGAAATTTACAGTTCTAGGCAAAGAAAACTGATGTGTGAACTGTTTCAGGAAAGAGTTTTTTTCTGCATTGACAAACTGAAACAAGACGGGTGGATTGGAACATCAGAATAAGGGGAGGCAGATCTGAGATCCCAGTGGAGGCTGGGGGAGTGGAAAAGACAAGGCATCAAAGGCATTTAGAGTAGCTTAGGTTTAATGTTTTTTTTTTTTTTTCTGGTATATAGGATTGAACCTAGGGCCATTAAACACTGAGTCACATTCGCAACCCTTTTTTAACTTTTTCTTTTGAGACAGGGTCTTTCTAACTTGTATAAAGACTCACAAAATCGCTGGGGCTTTCTTTGAACTCCTGATGATCCTGTCTCTAAATAAAATACCAAACAGTGAGATCCTGTCTCTAAATAAAATACCAAACAGGGCTGGGGATGTGGGTCCAGAGTCCCTGATTCAATCCCTAATAGCCACTCCCCCCCCAAAAAAAAGACATCTGCTCTCTTATCTATTATGTAAATGCTTAGTATAGTGACATAAATGTTATCTGTTGTTGTTTAAACAGTATAAAGGATACATAAATTTTGGCTTCTATCTCAGAGCTGAGAGTGTTAATCTGTAATCCAAATAGAAAGGTGGACAAAAGACAGGTGAAGGGTAACTTGCAGTTGGTGGCCCAGGTGGCTCCACAGAAAGGTGAATTGGATCATGAGGTCAAATGTCATCAGTGGATCAATCCACTGATGGGTTTATAATTTGACAGGATTATTGGGAGTTGGTAAAAACTGTAGGCAGTAGGGCATACATTTGTTACCAACTCCCAATGGGAGGGTAGGTCATTGGAGTTGATTCCCTAGAAGGGGACATCTCATTCCTCAGATCTTTCTTTCCCTCACTGGTTTTTTTTTTTTTTTGTTGTTGTTGTTTTTATCTCTATGAGATATGCAGCTCTGTTTTGAAGCCAGGCTCCCTGGCTTGTTGATGTTCATTTTCTCCTGGTGTCTTTAAATATACTTTCCCTTATACACATCTATATTCAAATTTCACCTTATAAGATTTCCAATCCTAGCAAATTAGAAGTCATCCTAATAATCTCGTGTTAATTTAATCCTCTCTTTAAAATGTTCTCTCCAAATACAGATACCTTCAGAGGCACTGGGGATTAGAACCCCAACATATTAATTTGGGGCAGGGACACTCTTCAGCTTATTCTAGAAGAATTTTTCTGATTATCAAATCTCAAATGGGAAAGAAAAAAAAAAAAGTACTCTAAAGGTAACTGATAAAACCATTATGTGCAATGTGTGGGGCTGGTTAGTTATTAAGTAACAAAGACATGCAAATACATACATAGAGTACACAATAGATACAACCATTTTCATTAGCCAAAAGCACATCGCCTTATTTAGAGAAAATGATAGAGCAAATGAACAAAATGTCCTGAGTAACTTTTATGTATAGACCATTGCTTTCAACTACTATCTCTCCGTCTTTCTCTTGCTTTCTCTTTTCTAGTCATGAATTTGAATTATCAAGAAAATATTTAAAATAGTTCAGAGAGTTAACCCTTCTGAACCACAGAGATCATTTCTTTTTTAAAAAATTTTTAAGGAAACATTAAGCATTTTACAAGTTTGTCTCTGTCTACTCTATTTTAAGTCTCTTAAGAGCATCAAATATATTTTATGTGTCATGGACTCCAAGAGTCTTACACAGTGCTAGCTTAGTAAAGACACATGAGTGCTAGTAAATATTGGTTGGATAAAATGATGAATAATTTCAGATAAGTTAAGTGAGTCATTCAGGAGAATTATCAGGAGATTTCAAAACACAATTTTGATTGCTTTCAGGTGAGCATTTGATTCCCCTACACTGTTTACTTACATTGAATTTTTGAGTCAGTAGTTTTCTTTGTGTTATGAACTAAAAGTGAAAAGGAGAATAAAGAGAAGTCACTTGAACAATTAATCCTATATAAAGACATGTGCTTAGTCATCTTTTCTTACTTTCCAACTATAATTATTATGATATTATTATTATTATTATTATTATTATTATTATTATTATTATTACTGGTGCTGGGCATTGAACCCAGGGCCTTGTGCATGATAGGCAAGCACTGTACCAGCTGAGCTATATCCCCAGCCACTTTCTGATTATTATAACCATATTCATTACATGATATTATTCTATACAGATTTACCCAGAAAAAAAATTATAATCCTTTCCATTGTATTCTACTACAACTATAATCTTACCTAATATTTTAAAATTTGAAAAATGTTATGTAATTGTCTGTTTCACTTTGTTTGAGAAATTTATATTATTTGTATCTTTGGCAATTTGAAAGTGATTCTTAAATTTTACTCATAATCATTAACTATAGAATGGTATATATGCATTGTAATTTTATTCTATACACTTCCTAGGGTATCTTGCTAAAGGGTCCTCTGTAGGAAAACTAACATTTAATTTAAAAATGCTCTTACTACTTGAAGAAATCACTTGGTGCTTGGCAATAGCCTCGGTACCTATGAATATAGTTAAAATAAGAAGACATATAGTTTTTTTGAAGACGATATAAAGATGACTATAACGATCTGAAAAGATGTTGGAAATCATTAGCATTAGGGAGATGCAATCTGAGACCATCTTGAGGCATCATCACACTTCACAGGTTAAACAAAGAAAACCAAAGTGGTAATTCCAGATACAGATGATACAGGACGCAGAGAAACTGGATCTCTCATACCTTGCTGGTGAATACTGAGAATGGTACAGCCACTCTGAAAACAGGTCACTAGATTCTTAAACAAGTAAACCTACCCTTATCACAGGGCCCAGCTCTGACTCTGGTGGATGTTTATTCCAATAAAAAGGAATGAAATGTTCACCCATGCAGCAACTCAGGTGAATCCCAAGGATATCATGCTGCATGGAAAAAGGCCAATCTCAAAAAAGTCATATAGTGCATGATTCCATTCATAAAACATTCTTGAGATGACAAAATTATGGAGAGGGAGAAAAAGTTAGTGGATAGTGATGGGGGTGGTGTTGGCAGTGATGTTGTAAAAAGGTAGCAAGAGGGAGGAGAACTGGAGGACATTATATTAAGCAAAACAAGTCAGGCACAGAAAGACAAATACTGCCTGTTCACACTTACATGTGGAAACTAAAGGTGATCTCAAAGAAGTACAAGAAAGAATAGTGGTAACAGAGCCTGGGAGAGGTGTGTGTGGGTGTGTAGGCAGAGAATGATTAATAGGTGCAGGGGTGCAGATGGATGGAATGACTCCTTATTTTGTGTAACATGTAGGATAACTACGGCTCACAATAAGTAATATTTCAGAACAGCTAATAATGAGAATTTTGAATGTTCCCCACACAAAGAATTGGCATGTCCTCTGTGAGAGATATGCCCATGACATGATTATTATACATTGTATTTATATATTGAAATGCCACTGTATACATATATTACATGCTATGATTACCATATGTAAACTCTACACATACACACAGACATACACACAACAGAAAATAGAAAGTGGAAAGAGAAATTTTAGTGGTAATGGAATAGTTCTCTATCTGGTTTGTATTGGTCACTACACAGATGATACAGTGTCGTAGAACTACAACACATTGTTCTAACATTGGTTGTTCTTCCTAGTTTTGATATTGCACTACAGTTGTATAAGAAGAAACCATTGGGGAAACCGAGTGGAAGGTACATACTACTGTTCTATACTTCCTTGAACACTTTCTGTGACTCTATAATTTTTCAAAACAACAAAATCCCTTCACTTATTTCTTTCCATCTTGAATTGAGTTCTAAAAGAGGCAATACACTATTTTCTCTGTCTTTCCTCAATGCAATTTTCCATTATTTTATGTTACCATTGTTACGTTCTGGTGGGTTTCAAAACTCACTAGATTGAGCTTTCTCAGCAATGTTTTCTGCTTTTGTAACAGTAAATACGATTTTATGAAGAAAAAGTTTTGCAATCTCTGTACTCAAGCATAAAGCTAATTAATACACAGAACATAGTATGTTCATTCAGGAAACAGATATGCTTACATAGAAGGAAAATTTATTTTTAAGATAAACATTCAAAATATTGTATCAAATAGCTGAAGTAGTGATAGCTATCTATTTTTAGAAATATATAAATCTTCGCTTTTGACAAGTTGGTTATACTCAAGACATTACAAAATTGTAACTTGCTTTCATATTCTATATCACATATTTAATGTGAACAGAAAAGTAAACAGGAATAAATTTTCAATTTATTCCCCAATCAAATGAAACACTATACAATGAAATGCTTTGCATTTTCATTTGTTGCACAGATGTGTCTGGAAGAAACTTGACTTGAAATCTGAGATATCTAGCCATCAATTATTCTCAGTGTGATACAGAGGATATACTTTTTAACTACTATTTTTAGTGCTAAAGTATCCTAGAAAGCACTATTCAGGGATGATTGGGAAAATTTTTGAAATAAACAGTGAGATATTTATCCACTAGAGATACTTGGCTTAGGTCACAAGTTTAGAGAATAAACTGTCAACTGTATACCAAGAAATCTAATTAATTTATGATTTTTCCTTATAAAGCCTAAGGGATCACCTTATTTGTCAAAATTCTTTCAGTCTCTCACAAAAACTAAAAAATCAACATCCCAAGGAGAATTCTGATAGAACACTTAAATTGTTATACATTTCTGCATATGAACATTTGCTCTAAAAAGATTTTTATACTTCTCTCTCTGTATATATTTGTTAAATGTCCTTATGAGATAAAATATAAAAAGTGTTCCTGTAAGAAACTTTTTAAAACTTATTAAGGCCCCTTTGTATATAATAAAGCAACGTTTATATTATTACTTTTATCATCTTCAATTCTTGGCTATTCTTATGTGCAGAAGTATATATTTTAGCAAAACTATTTCAACAAATACTTTTCCTTTTAGCTTCAAGTGTATTATGTACTTTACATGGAGCTTAAAGTGCTGTATTGTTCTAGGAGCTGTTTTTCAGTCTTTCTTTTCATGATATGATATGCCCCTTAATAAATTCCATGAGAACAAAGCTCCAGAGTCCATAATCCTGAGGATGAAGTGGCCTGTATGGGGGATATTCAAGATGAAGTTGCTATTAATTCTGTACCCAAACCATCAAATTCCTTTAGAAGCATTAATCCTGAATATGAAAGGAGAAGAAATGTGTTGCCATGTGACAATACTATTCTTGTAGCCAAGGTGAGCTAAGGTCCTAGGCCAAAGACTACTGTGGTTTAGCCTTCCTTAGTGTGGCTCAGCCTTGCTCACTGTAAGTGCCACCTCCAGCTTCATATGCTCCCTGTGCTCAGCACTGGCCTACTCTTGTATAAAAAAATAAAAGCTGCATTTAGCCCTAAGCCTTACATAAAATAGAAAATGTATTTCTTAACTTAGTGACCCAGATTTCCTTTCAATGGGAAGGAGAATATCATCCCTTTCTTACTGGTTAATGGAAATTGCCAGGTAAAGTATGTATAATCACTCAAAAATCCTGAAGTAATTAAACTACTGAATGGACATTCCACATCTCTCCACCACCACTACTCTTAATCCTCATGCACACACACACATTACCGCCAAAGACCATTAGCTCATGTCTTTATGTAACCAGCCCTAGCTAAGAGCTGAGATTGGCACTGTGAAATAGATAGAAATATTGGTTTGAAGTCCTGTTGCTTTGGCATTTTCCAGAACATCTTAAAATGTCAGTGGTGAATATATGTTCAAATATTGTTGTCTGGCAAGTTGCCCAGAGCTCCAAAAATAAGATAGAATAAGTCCACATTTCATTAGTTACTGTGAAAGTTCCATCAAGCTTATCAGTTGGTTCTTAAGTCCCATTAGTTAAAGTCACCTGACTAGTTTTTCAGTTGTCAACTCTATCATTGTCCTTGCCTGAAGACCACAAGGTGTGTGTCAACACAGATGGACCCAAGGATTCAATGAAGCACTCCCTCTGCTTGTCAATGAGAGGAACTCTCTGTGGCTCCCACACACATCCTCAGGTGGATGGGCACTCCAGGATTCCATACCCTCATTTGCTTATTCATCTTGATCTGATTTTGTTCTGTATACACATAAATGACTTGGAAACTCTCAGCGTGGCTGCTAGAGAAGTAAATCAAAGGGCTTCCTAAGCCTGAATCCAACTTAGGTCTTTAGAAGCAACAATTGAACCTCTTTCTCTTGCTCTACCAGGATAGGAAGGATACAGCACTATTTCCAACCAGTTCCCTAATTAAAATACCTTCAGAGTTGTCATTGTTTTTTAAAGTTGTTACTAAGCTGACTAAATAAGATTACATAGACTCAGCATCTCTAGGAAACCATAACAGGTAGAATATGGAGTTAGAAATGTTATTTTTAGCCCATATATTACAGCAAGAGATTAGCACTTGTGAAATTAGATTGTTGAAAAACTGCCTCATGAGGTTACTGAATTTCTTTATAGACCCGAAGATACATGAATCTCTGCACATACACAGATGAAAGTCCACACATTTTTTGTTAGGACAGTCATTTTGCATAAGATTCATTGGTATCTAAAACTCAAATTCAAATTCATTATGTGTTTGTGCCACTGGTGATTTGAATGACTTTGTGATCAATCTCAATTGCATAGGTTTAAAAAAAGATTGTTTATATAATTTTTGTTTGTTTGTTTAGGTATGTGATTAAACCCAGGGATGCTTAACCACTGAGCCACATTCCCAGTTGTATTTATTTTATTTTGTTACAGAGTGTCTGTAAATTGCTGAGGCTGGCTTGGAACCCCTGGAATTAAAGGAATCTGTCACCACACCCTGCTAAGTTTACAAGATTTTTTTTTTTTAATCCATGTCCTCATAAGACTAAGCCTTGATAAACAGGTAAAAAGTCCGATAGATAAGCACAAACTATTTTTAAAATAGTTTTCCTAAAGATCAGATTATTTTGAAGTTATAGAAATCATATTATTCTTTTTGTTTCTTTTAGTAACATCATTGTTTGGTGCATTACAATTGTTCAAAATAACGGCCTTTGTTATTACACATTGGTACCTTCACATAACCTAATTTGGGTTATTAGATTTCCCAGTACCTTCTCTTACTCCTCCCTCTCCTCATGTCTGGAAATCACTTATTATCATCCCTGAGAAGGACATGAAAAAAGGAAATAAATTGCTGGATGACAGTTCTTCAGTGCCAAGGATCATTCAAAGTATCACCTACAGTGCATTGCTCCAAAATTGGGGCCAGAGACGAGGAAGCTACTCTGGTTAACTGTTGCAGGGTTTGATCAGTTCAATGGATTTTGGTCTTTGTTATATTTTGCCTGTCCCAGATAAAAGTTTTTCAAATGGACACGCTAACCAGAAAAGCTGCTCCAGTCCCTTCTGTCCAGTCTAGTCTTTCTTACTCTAAGCAAATCATCCTAATGTTCCTCCCCAGCAACTGAGGAAACAAAGACTTATGATAGACATGAAAGAAAACTCCATTTTTTTATATCATTTGATACTCACTCCATGTCCATAAACTACTAAAGTGTTAGGGTCTGAAAACAAGTCAGGATGGCGCCTGGCATTTTGCCAGAGGGAGTGGTTTGTGAAGGAACGCCAGGGAGCCTTTAAGTGTGGAGATTCCTTATTGGTTGACTGCTGTATCTAGTTTATGTTGATTAAGATAAGCTGTGTGGAATGTATATATACCCCTCCTGTCCTACAATAAACAGCTCCCACTCCTGCTGTATCAATGTACACAAGTTGCTCCTCACACCCCGGTTATTTTGCTGCAGCCGGACTGTGGCACTAAAGGTTTGCAATAAATCATCTCAAATACTATTTCATCTGTGCTCATAAAAAGTAGACACATTTTAATTGTTGGAACCTTTTACCTCTCTTGGGACCGAGGCCATTATTGGTTGGTGGCTGAGGTGGCCTCATGGGTTCTTCCAGAGCATTTCCGTATACATGACCTGGCTGGATTGGTGTTCGCAGGCTTTTAGCCTCTGCATGGGCTTTT
Source organism: Callospermophilus lateralis (assembly GCF_048772815.1). NCBI lineage: Eukaryota > Metazoa > Chordata > Mammalia > Rodentia > Sciuridae > Callospermophilus > Callospermophilus lateralis. Next base: position 22,659,041 of record NC_135317.1, on the reverse strand, counting down.
GACCTTCGTGCTGCCTAATGGTTGAATCTGAAATCTTCCTAGGCCCCTTAGTGATAGTGACGTACCTGCCCCTTCTTCGTTCTTCCTACTGTCTCTTCCTACTCCCTCCTTCTATCACTATATAAACTTGTCCCTGACAAAATAAAGTTGAGACTGTTGCACCTTCTTGGTTGTCTCCTCTCCCGACTCAGTGTGATTGTGGGCCAGGTTGGGTGGCAGGCCAGGTTGAGATACTTACCCTCTAGCTCAGCCCAGGAGAAGCTAGTGTGCTTCACTACCTCTGTCAGAGGGTGGTTCCCACAGCTGGTGCCTTGGAGAGGACAGGCTGATCCTGCCTGCCTCCCGTGTACCCTTTGTCACAGGGAGCGACATTAATGTGAGACCAAATCAAATCCAGGGATAGACATTAATAGAATATCTCAAATAAGTATTTAATAAAAAGGCTAGCAAATTCAGGGTCTTTAATGAAACTTTAATAAAATTTATGAGACAAGGAAACTGAAAGCACAATATTTTCTTAGGAACTTTTCTGTTTGGTGTTATCTTCTTTACAACATAGAAGCTTTTCCTAAGAATGCAGGGAGTATGAAATTTCTAAGGCTCTCTTGCTGTTTTCTCCATTAAACCCCTGTCTTAAAAATCTTGAATCTATATTAATCTTTGTAATTTTCTGGCTACCTATATAACATGTTTTTCTCAAGCATGCAGTGAGGTCGCTGTTTCCAAGAGCTCTTCAATTCTGAAATATAAGAAGTGTGTTTCCAGGCATTGAAACCCAAAGGCTCACCTAGACACAATGGAGTGAGCAGAATACATAAAAATCTCTTCTGACAAATCTGAACTCTGCTTTTCCCAACCATGTGAAGTCTACTGGAAGAAGATTCCAAGTAATTTGGCACGTCGAAGCAAAATATATACTTTGATATTCTTCTCAGGAGTTAGCCATGTTATGTTGCAGGAAGGCAGATTTTAGTGCTGAATTTCTGATTGTATCCCCCCAAAAGTTGTTCCAGGCATATCATGCAAGAATGTAACCTCCAAAAAATAAATTATAAAGGGAGAAAATTAGACTTCAGAAGGCTGGATAATATTTGCATGTTCATGCATTTTACCACACATCAGACCTTCTTCCTTCTTCCTTGCTCTGATGTGAAGCATGTGCTTTCATTTTTCATTTTGGCTTAACATGTTATCATTTAATAATAATTCAGTAAATATACTTAGAACAAGAAAGTCACCTAATGACTCATGTCTTAGGGATGGTTTCAAAAAAAATTAATTGTGCATTTTGTACCATAGAGTATTCCCAGTGTTTCCTAGAATTGTTGCAACTGATGCTGGAAGCTTCGAAATAGAGCAGAAGGCATAAGGTCTGTGGCTTGTGACCCTTCCCAAAGTATGTAAGATCGGTAGACATTGAATGCAAACAAAAAACTATGCATCATTGAAGTTTTTCCTGTCACTAAAATGCTAGCAGAGCTCAAGGAATTGTGAGTCCCTTTTTCTATAGTACAGGAAAAATAAGAAATTTCAAGACTTGAGTTACCTACAATTTCTGAGAACGTACCTTGGTACTTAGAAGGTTCTCAACTTAAAAACACAAAAAAAAGAAATGTCATCATTTTCCATAGCATTTGGAAACTTTCCATAGGTTGGAAACTTTACTCTCAGAGGTCATCAGTTCTCAGATATTTATATGTTTTGAATACTTAGCCAATCTGACTTTGGGATGCATCTTCCAGTTGTTGTCTCAGTGATTTTGTTCATGCCTAACAACTGATGGCATCTTAATTTTGGTAAAATAATGTAAATGTTAAGGTGAAATTTAGAAATAAGAAAGGAAAAGCTGATATGGGTAGCTACTGGGTGTTTTGTCTTCCTTTTTTTTATTTTTGTAAAGTGAAACAAAAGATAAACCAAAAGTTTCTATCTTAAGTTAGGTAAAATCAAAGAGGAGAAAAAAGAAGATAATATAGCTAATACTTCACTGCCACCTGTAATTTCTAAAACAACTAAGAGCATTTTTATTAAAATTAACTTTGTTGACATGTATATTAAATTATAGAGTAAATATTAAATAATTCAATCTATATTATATTATTTAAATTTACTTTGTTAAATTGTATTAATTTAAATGAAATTTAATGAATTTTTAAATATAAATCATACTATAATTCAAGTTAATAAACAATATCAGTTAATAAAATAAATGTAAATCCAACAATAGTATTAATAAAAGAAATTTAAACAATACTAATTAATAAAGTAAATTTAAATTCGATTAATTTATATTAAATGATAATATAATTTATATTTAAAAATATATTAAATTTAATTTAAATTAATTTTAATAAAAATGTTCTGAGTGGTTTTAGAGACGACAGGTGTCAGAGAAGTATGTGCTATGCAATCTGCTTTTTCTCTTCTCTGATTTCACCTACTTAAGATAGAAACTTTTGATTCATCTTTTACCTTAATTTATCAAAAGTTTGTAACTACTACTATTTTAAGCTTTTCATCTTTCAAAAACTGTTGTTAGCTTATTTCTCTCCCCAACTTGTTTTGATCTACTGTTGTATAAAATGTGTTTATAAGAATTATTGTAGAGCCCCCAATAGTATGTAGATAAACAGTCCAGATATTTAATGATGCATTCTTACTAATTAACTTTTGCATTGGCAATGGATCATGTGATCCCACTTTGGGGTTGACTCATAAAAATACTCTTCCTTCTGGACATATTTAACATCTGGAAAACTGGATTAATGTGAAGTGACTTTTCTGTAGAAGTGGAAATAAGCAAAATGGATAGGGGTCATAGAATTGGGATTCAAAGCATCTTAGAATTTATCCACTAAGCTTCATGTTTAGGTCCTCCCCGTTGGAATTTTCCCTTGGTAGTTGTACAATGTTATCTTAGATAAAATAAATATTCTCAACTTTTTGCAACATTATATTTGGTTTTCATGTACTCTAAATCTGAGACCTCCTTCTTATGGGTTGGATTGTTCTTGTTTCCTGTAATTACATGTATCATTTTTATCTTAATGCCATTAAATTTAAGAAATATTATTCTTTTTTTAAAAAAAGAGGTTGGAACTAATGGTTCAAGAATGCTGCTCTGTACAGTTGCTCACAAAATTACATCAGAATTGATGACTGGTGATGATTAACTGCTACATTGGAACAAAATTCTATAAACAAAAAGTGCTACAAAAAACAAAACAAATTTTTAAAAAAGTACTATGGCAAAAAATCACAACAACAAGAACTCAAAAAATAAAATAAAATGCCTAGTACCTATACACTTACATACACCCGCTTTTTTGCTTTCTCTTACTGACACCACCATGATCTTTATGCAACAACTGCTCCATTTTGTCCTTTGGAATGTCCAGAATGCTCCCCATCAACTGCAATACTTCAAGACGTTTGCCTTTTGGTGCCTTGAAATGACCGATCAAAAGGTTTCTCATGAGGACCTTGTCTAGTTTTCCTTCTGTGCTGTTGACCAAAGTGGACAATTTCTGTTGTGCATGGTCCAACATTTCTTTTCGGAGCTCGTTTTGTTTTTTCAGTTCTTCCATCTCTTCTTCCTTGAGATCTAAGTCTTCTCTCAGTTTGGAAGCAGAATCCAACATAGCATTTGCTTCATGCAAACGTTCCTGCAATGATGATACTTCTCCTTCTAGCTTTTCGGCCTTGTTCTTCCATTCAGCTACCAACTGTTTTTCTTTGGCTAGTTCAGCAGAATGCATAGCTTTCTCTTCTTCTTGGGAGTGCTCTAGGTTACTTGATGACAGGGCACACTGCCTTACTCGTTCCTGGCAGAGCGAAAGCTGCAGTGCATTCTCATCCCTCTGTTGAGAGACCAGACTCAACTGTTCCTGCAGGGACTCTATCTGCACACTGGCTTGATGACTTGCCTTAGAAGATGTAGCTAGCTTCTCCTCCAAGAGTGTGACTTTCTGTCTCAGTTGAATCTCTTTGTCTTCCGCAGCCAATATTTCCTGGGCGTAAGACTCTTCTGATTCCAAGAGCTGGCTGCGTAGCCTTTCTAGCTCCCGGTTTAGGCGTAATTCTTGGTCCTGTAAGTGTTGAACCTCTTTTGTTCTTAGGATTTTTACTTTGGTCTCTTGAAAAATATCAGAATTCAATGTTTGAGCATCTCCTCTTTCTCCAGGCAACTGGGCTTTTATTTTTTCAATAGTTGTCTGCAAGTTCTTAATCTCCTCCTCTTTGTCTAAAAGTAACTGGCTTTGCGCAGCATTCATCTGCTCATATTGGTACTTCAATTCATCCATTTCCTCCTTCTGCTCCTGTAAAGACTGAAGTAGTTGCATTTTACGCTGGTTTTGATTTTCAATTATATTCAGATGGTCTTTAATTTCATCTTCCAGATGATTTTTGACTATATTCAGTTGAGATACCTCCAATTCTAGTTCTGTGATAGCATCAAGAGCTTTAGGCTCAGCCACTGGTACAGCTTGATTTTGCTGTTCCCTAAGTGTTTCCAGTTCGAATTGCAGATAGTTGTTTTCTGCTTTCATGTAGGTAAGATTTCTGTCCTTTCTTTCAATGACTTGCCTTAAAGTTTCATTTTCTCTTAAGGCCTGAGAACACTTATCTAAATCCTTTTGTAGTTCTGAATTTTTTTCTTCGAGTTTTTCAATAAAAACTTCTTTCTCATTTAGGACTTGTTTCAATTGCTCCTCGTCTTCTATATAAGATGCCAAAATTTCCTCCATTTCTTTTTCATCAGCAGTCATTTGCTCAATATTCTTTTTGAGTCCTGCTATTTCAAAGTCCTTCTCTTGATTGAGTTGCACTACACACTCATGTTTCAGCTGTAAGGCAGAGGTATTCAAATGATGTGCATTGGAGAGTTCCTGAATAGTCTGCCTGTGATTATTTGCTTCTTCCAACAGTCTTTTTTCTGCCTGGTGAAGTTTGGCTTCTATCTCTTCTTTGTCTCTTTTTAGAGTCTCCATGATAGTGTCTTTTTCTTGAGAGATTTGATTGTTAGCAGCAATAGATTCTTCCAACTTACGCCTTACATCTTCACGTGCTAAAATCAACATTTCATTTTCTGTTTTGAGATCAATAGCAACTTTCTTTAAATTTTCATTGAGCTGTTCTACTTCAGAAAGATTTTGCCTTAAGTTGCCAATTTCTGCTTCCCGTTCTTTAAGCATGTCATCCTTACAATGACTGTTAGAGTCTTCATTCAGAGAACTTCGGTACTTACTGTTAAATCCAGACAGCTCATCTTCAATTTGTCTAATGGGATCCTTAAGCCCAAGGTTTTCCTGCTGGATGTTTAAACTATTTTTTTGTGACTGATTTAGCTGATCTACTAAATCTTGTACTTTACCTTCAAGCTTCTGCTTGGTTAAATGCAAATCACTGAGGCTCTGTGCATTCCCAGTCAACTTCTCCTTCTGCACATGCAACTCTTGGGATATGTTCATTTGATCATCCTCAAGTTGATGAACTCTCTTTTTTTCATCATCTAGTTCTTGTTCCAACTTCTTGATGACAAGGTCTCCTTCATTTTGTTGTTTGGATAGCTCATCTTTTATCAAAATCATGTGCTTTGTAGCTTCCTGATTCGGATGATCCAGTTCTTCTAACTCAGCTATCAGCATTTTCTCTTCATTGATAGTCTCATTCAGTTCTTCCTCCTTTGCCTTCAAGTGAACTTGTAAGTCTAGTAATCGTACATTCAAATTCATGTCTGTTGAAGCTCTGTTTTTCATGACTTGATGGTCACAGCTCAATTTTGACAGTGACATCTGAAGTTCCTCTTTTTCTTGACTCAATGATGACTTTTCTTTTTCTAAAGCTTCAACATGCATTTTAAGTTTCAGATTGTCTTCAGCAAGACGGTTATCCTGGTTTAAGCCATTTAGTCTCATGATTTCCTTCTCAGCATCAGCCAGGGCTTGTTTTAGCCTGAACACTTCTTCCACTGCTGAACTCTGAGGAAGGATTTTTCCCTTTTCTGCCACAGTAGAACTCTGCTCCAAAACTGACATTTCATGCTGATGATCATCTATGTCTGGACTTTGGTTTGGTTGAAGAGTCTTGATAGCATTTTGTACTTTGCAGATTTCACTTGTGTCAGAATGATATTTTCCCTGAGCCTCAGCAATCTGCCTCGAGTGACCAACTTCAGGTTCATATCTTGCAACTTTAATTGACAATCTGCTTGTTTCTTGTCGTGATAAAATTATGTCACTAAAATCCATGTCATCATCACGGAAGGCGGAAAAATGACTACTGATCCCGGAACCGAATGGAGCCAGAGCAGTTGTTGTTGGTACACCACCAGCTCCTGAAGGTACCCATTGAGCAGCTGCCTGTAGTTGAAACACTTGATTTTGCAGTACAATCTGTCTTGCTTTAAGATGGCGGCTGATCTCTACCTCTTTCTGTTGCAGTTGATATTGGTAACTTACAGACTGATGGTTTATTTGCAGCTCTGATGCTTCATGCTTTTCTTCCAGATCAGTACAATACTTTTTCAGTCTTTCATTCTCACATCTTAGTGTGGAATCAGTAGTTTCCATTTCCTCTTCCCAGCAATGATGTAATGCTGCTTCTGGGTCTCCTAAGTCATCCAGAAGTATTTCCCTGGTGAAGCTGGAGATATGGCCAGTGAGGGAAGCCAAGCTGCTCCCCACCTGACCCAAGAAGTGGCCCAAGCCTGAGACCAGGCCTCCAAACCAGGACGACATCGCCGCCACTTCAGTGATCCATCGGACCAGCTCCAAACACCGCGTCCATCACAGTCCACTTCTCTGCCCCGAACGTCCTCCAGCGTTCTCTCAGTTGGATATATTTTAGATACAGAAGTGTTCTTTAGAATTCAGCATTTGAGAATACATGAGATTTTTATGGATTAATATAATCTCTTTATATGATATGAATATTTATTTATGGCCCTAAGACTTTTTTCCTGTTGTAATCTAATCATTTCTCTTTTTCTGTGATAATTTTTTTTTTTAATTTCTCAACAAACCCTAGGACTCTATAGTAAGTGTAGCTCACTCTAGAAGATGGGTGAGGTTGTTGACTAGTGAGGTGTGGTGGATGTGGGGCAAAGGTATTCTTCTCGGTGTCCAGAATATTCAGGTAGAGCCTTGGGCACATGCTGCGATATTCAAGTAGACCATCTTGAGGCCAGGATCAGTGCAGAGAAATATTCTGTTATTTGTCTGAGAAAGAAGAGAGATGGAGACAATGTTCAGGAATTGAAACTCAAGTAAACTCAGAGATACTATAATCCAAGTTTGTATTTCATGGGTTGGGATTGGCAGAATTTTGACATAAATGGGAAAAAAACAGTGAAGAATGAGTACCCTCAGTGAGGTTTGTGGCAATGAGGAACACAGTTTGAGAGAGAGTTTACAGGACTTGCTTTCTGTCAGGAAATTCCTTCCTATTTAATTTTCAGGGTTAGACGTTTTCATGTTGAATAAGTAAACACTCTTTTTTTAGATTATAAAAGGGAAACATTAATTGTAGAGTTCTGAACAACATGCAGAAGATTTAGAAATCTCTCAGAATCCCACTTTTCAGAAAGACTTCCGTTGTATCTTGTGAAATAATGTTTCTAGACCTGTCAGTCAATCACCCTTCACTAAGCAGCGTGATATAGCATCTTTTATAGTTCACCTTTCTGAGGATTGCACACCCTTCAACAATGAACATTTGATTAAAAGCTAAATGCGAACACTTATAAAGTATATTGCCAATGAGAATGTTATAAAGGCTATTTTTTTAATTTGTTCTAATTTATTGTAGTGTGACTCAGTCATAAACAACTAGTGAAAGGAGATTTTCTTTTCAGTTTTAACCTTTGATGCTTATTGTGAGGGTCAAAATTTAAAATATGCTCAACAATCCTCTTAAATACACTGGTGTGCTTGCTTGTGGGGTAAGATAAATCATTTTATCAAAGACTGTGTGAAAGAAAGGGCTTGATCTCACAAAATCTAAACCACAAGTAAATAGAATTGTGTATAAGGTAGAGCTTTTCAATTGATATAAGAAACATTTTTTCAAATTCTAAAAGTGGCAAAAAAGTGTAGGTGATTAAAAAGCATGTAGGAGATCAATGATAGTCCCACTATGTGGAAAGAATAACTACTTACAGTTTGTAGTTGTCCTTCTGTTTTTAAATCAAGTATCCTTTATGAACATATTATGTTAACATTATAATATATTAAAACTCTTATTTCTCTGTAATAATTTTTATTGGCATATATTCATGTTTGACTCTTAATTGCTTCAAATATTCTATTTCATCAGTGTATTAAAGTTTATATAATGATTCCAAAACTTATAATGATTTAAGATTCTTGTGGTATTTTTCCTTTATGGATAATTTTGAAGAAGAAAATAAATAACACAAAATGTCTTAATTTTCATCTTACATATGGATTAGTTTCTGATTGTAATCTAACAGGTGAGAGCTATCCTAAACTTCAATCTCTGGTTGCCTAGAGTAAAAAGACTTCCCAAAGCTGTAACCATCTGTCTTCCACTGGGCAGAATGTCACAGTGAGTGCAGATGTTACTGCACACTTGTTAGGATTGCATTCTCATGGAACTTGGTAGTCAAATTATAGAAAATATTTTACCAATGAGAAAATTAAGAAGGCTAACTTTTTTAATTCAAACATTTATGTTTCTGAGACTCAAAAAAATGGTCCATAATTTTTAAAAATTCCTTTGTGTTTGTGTATGATTCATCCATTGTTCTAATTTTGTATGAAAAAAAGAGGCTTTATCATGACAAAAACAAAACAAAACAAAACAAGAAAACAAAACCCACAAAGAGCAACATAATACCCCAGTACACAAACCAAAGAACATGCAAAAACAACAACAATAAAAACAAAACAAAACAAAAAAAAACCTAGGGATGTGAGTTTTCCAGCTTAAAAATGGACAATAAGGATTCATAAATGATGGGAAATACTTCCTTTTCACTATGAGGAAGGTTTCAGTAGCTCACAGAAAATGTTAGACCTTGGCTGAGTAGAGTTTTCATGTGCTTTCAACTGCAGGAAATTTAGCTGAATGTATAATATAACATCCTGAGAAGTCAATCAGGAACTTAGGAAGCGTATTTGTCATTTTGGGGTCATTGTTCATGTGGGTTGTATTGACAAATTAAAATCTAAAGTGGAGCGAGTAAAGTTCACTAGACTGGAACTAATTTTGTACTCTGAACATTTAATTGTGTGAAAAGGAATTAGTTTCTTGAACTTTGAATATAGCATTTTTTCTTCTGCATGACTTAAGGAAAAATCTAGAGAGCAATTGTAAGGCATGTGAAAGGACCTGGTTACATTGTAGAGTAAAGTGGCATGAAGGAGACCACTAGGACTTCAGCTGTAGTTGATGTGCCCTTGCACCTGAGAAATAATGCCTAGTATTAGCAGTAGGTGGTAGAGCTGAGCATTGCATTCAGTTTGATTTCATGAAAAGGAAAGCTTCTGAAAATTGTCAAATAGAAAACAGCATGTTTGATTTGCCTTTTTACTCTTGAACAAATGAACTTTCAAAACATCATCCAAATTTTGTAGATAATGCAATTTTTCCCATTTCCCTCTTATTTTAGCTTCCAGAAAGAATGAGCTTTAAGGGCTGATGCTTATGTGAATTATCCCTTATAAGAGGAGTATAATTTCTTTTCTGTCAGTTTATATCCTTTGAGTATATATTTTTTTTCTGGCCACTGTTTAGTTATGTCATACAGAGATAGAGTTGTGGACCAGAGGTGACACAGCACATTGCTGTTTGTTCAACAGCCTATTATCAATCTGCCCCCTGATGGCCTCTGGAAACTTGATTTTTTCACGTTTTTATGACACACAAGGATTCCTGCTGTCCCTAAGTAATCTAAACAGTGGTGCTTATTTATATATTCTGCAGTAATGTTCATAGTCCTGTTGTTCCAGGCCAGTGGCATGAATTGCCAAAAGATCAGAGAAAATACCTGGAGACTGCTTACAAGACACTAGTGCTTATTGAGGAGTCTTTATGGGGAGGGTCCACTAGTGACTGGCTGAACCACAGCACCTGCCTTCCTCACACTGCTTGGCCTAGCAGGGCTTCCTCCTCCTCATGACATTTTGTAATATGAACCCTGGTTAGATGAGTGACACTTATCTTCTTCACAGTACCTTCACTTCTATCCCAGTTACCACAAACAGAAGGTTTTTAACTAAATTTTTTATTTGTTCTTTTTAGTTATACATGACAGTAGAGTGCTTTTTGAGATATTAATAAAAACATGGTGTACATCTTATTTTAATTTGAATCCCAGTCTTTTAAATGTACATGATGTGGACATTCTCTGTGGTATATTCATATATGAACATACAAAAGTTTTTTTTTTAACTTAACTTTTTTTTTAAATTAATTTTTATTGTTGGTTGTTCAAAACATTACGTAGTTCTTGATATATCATATTTCACACTTTGATTCAAGTGGTATATGAACTCCCATTTTTACCCCGTATACAGATTGCAGAATCACATCAGTTGCACATCCATTGATTTTCATATTGCCATACTGGTGTCTGTTGTATTCTGCTGCCTTTCCTATCCTCTACTATACCTCCTCCCCCCCTCCCCTCCCATCTTCTCTCCTACCCCCTCTACTGTAATTCATTTCTCCCCCTTATATTTTTTCCCCTTTCCCCTCACTTCCTCTTGTATGTAATTTTGTATACCCCTGAGGGTCTCCTTCCATTTACATGCATTTTCCCTTCTCTCTCCCTTTCCCTCCCACCTCTCATCCCTGTTTAATGCTCATCTTCTTCTCATGCTCTTCATCCCTACTCTGTTCTTAGTTACTCTCCTTATATCAAAGAAGACATTTGGCATTTGTTTTTAAGGGATTGGCTAGCTTCACTTAGCATAATCTGCTCTAATGCCATCCATTTCCCTCCAAATTCTATGATTTTGTCATTTCTTAATGGAGAGTAATACTCCATTGTGTATAAATGCCACATTTTTTTTTATCCATTCGTCTATTGAAGGGCATCTAGGTTGGTTCCACAGTCTTGCTATTGTGAAGTGTGCTGCTATGAACATGGATGTAGCAGTGTCCCTATAGTGTGCTCTTTTTAGGTCTTTAGGGAATAGTCCGAGTAGGGGAATAGCTGGATCAAATGGTGGTTCCATTCCGAGCTTTCCAGGAAATCTCCATACTGCTTTCCAAATTGGCCGCCCCAATTTGCAGTCCCACCAGCAATGTACAAGAGTACCCTTTTCCCCACATCCTCGCCAGCACTTGTTGTTGTTTGACTTCCTAATGGATGCCAATCTTACTGGAGTGAGATGGTATCTTAGGGTGGTTTTGATTTGCATTTCTCTGACTGCTAGAGATGGTGAGCATTTTTCCATGTACTTGTTGATTGATTGTATGTCCTCCTCTGAGAAATGTCTGTTCAGGTCCTTGGCCCATTTGTTGATTGGGTTATTTGTTATCTTATTGTCTAATTTTTTTAGTTCTTTGTATATTCTGGATATTAGGGCTCTGTCTGAAGTGTGAGGAGTAAAGATTTGTTCCCAGGACGTAGGCTCCCTATTTACCTCTCTTATTGTTTCTTTTGCTGAGAAAAAACTTTTTAGTTTGAGTAAGTCCCATTTGTTGATTCTAGTTATTAACACTTGTGCTATGGGTGTCCTATTGAGGAATTTGGAGCCCGACCCCACAGTATGTAGATCATAGCCAACTTTTCTTCTATCAGACGCCATGTCTCTGATTTGATATCAAGTTCCTTGATCCACTTTGAGTTAACTTTTGTGCATGGCGAGAGAAAGGGATTCAGTTTCATTTTGTTGCATATGGATTTCCAGTTTTCCCAACACCATTTGTTGAAGATGCTATCCTTCCTCCATTGCATGCTTTTAGTCCCTTTATCAAATATAAGATAGTTGTAATTTTGTGGATTTGTTTCTGTGTCCTCTATTCTGTACCATTGGTCCACCCGCCTGTTTTGGTACCAGTACCATGCTGTTTTTGTTACTATTGCTCTGTAGTATACTTTGAAGTCTGGTATAGCTATACTGCCTGATTCACACTTCCTGCTTAGCATTGTTTTTGCTCTTCTGGGTCTTTTATTTTTCCATATGAATTTCATGATTGCTTTCTCTATTTCTACAAGAAATGCCATTGGGATTTTGATTGGCATTGCATTAAACCTATAGAGAACTTTTGGTAATATCGCCATTTTGATGATGTTAGTTCTACCTATCCATGAACAGGGTATATTTTTCCATCTTCTAAGATCTTCTTCTATTTCTCTCTTTAGGGTTCTGTAGTTTTCATTGTATAAGTCTTTCACCTCTTTTGTTAGGTTGATTCCCAAGTATTTTATTTTTTTTGAGGATATTGTGAATGGAGTGGTTGTCCCCATTTCCATTTTAGAGGATTTGTCGCTGATATACAGGAATGCCTTTGATTTATGCGTGTTGATTTTATATCCTGCCACTTTGCTGAATTCATTTATTAGCTCTAATAGTTTCTTTGTAGACCCTTTTGGGTCTGCTAGGTATAGAATCATGTTATCTGCAAATAGTGATAATTTGAGTTCTTCTTTTCCTATTTTTATGCCTTTAATTTCTTTCGTCTGTCTAATTGCTCTGGCCAGTGTTTCGAGAACTATGTTGAACAGAAGTGGTGAGAGAGGGCATCCCTGTCTTGTTCCAAATTTTAGAAGGAATGCCTTCAGTTTTTCTCCATTCAGAATGATGCTAGCCTGAGGCTTAGCATAGATTGCTTTTACAATATTGAGGTATGTTCCTGTTATCCCTAGTTTTTCTAGAGTTTTGAACATAAAGGGATGCTGTACTTTGTCGTATGCTTTTTCCGCATCTATCGAGATGATCATATGGTTCTTATTTTTAAGCCTATTGATGTGGTGAATAACATTTATTGATTTCCGTATATTGAACCAACCTTGCATTTCAGGGATAAATCCTACCTGATCATGGTGCACAATTTTTTTGATATGTTTTTGTATCCAGTTCGTCAGAATTTTATTGAGGATTTTTGCATCTAGGTTCATTAGAGATATTGGTCTATAGTTTTCTTTCTTTGAAGTGTCTTTGTCTGGTTTAGGAATCAGGGTGATGTTGGCCTCATAGAATGAATTTGGAATTTTCCCTCTTTTTCTATTTCCTGAAATAGCTTGAAAAATATTGGTATTAGTTCCTCTTTAAAGGTTTTGTAAAACTCCACTGTATACCCATCCGGTCCTGGGCTTTTCTTAGTTGGTAGTCTTTTGATGGTTTCTTCTATTTCCTTAATTGATATTGGTCTGTTTAGGTTGTCAATATCCTCCTGACTCAATCTGGGCAGATCATATGACTTAAGAAATTTATCGATGCCTTCACTATCTTCTATTTTATTGGAGCATAAGGATTGAAAATAATTTCTGATAATCTTCTGTATTTCTGAAGTGTTTGTTGTGATATTGCCTTTTTCATCCCGTATGCTAGTAATTTGAGTTCTCTCTCTTCTTCTCTTCGTTAGCGTGGCTAAGGGTCTGTTGATTTTATTTATTTTTTCAAAGAACCAACTTTTAGTTTTGTCAATTTTTTCAATTGTTTCTTTTGTTTTGATTTCATTAATTTCAGCTCTGATTTTAATTATTTCTTGCCTTCTACTTCTTTTGCTCTTGTTTTGCTCTTCTTTTTCTAGGATTTTGAGATGAAGTATTAGATCATTTATTTGTTGGTTTTTTCCTTTTTTAAGGAATGAACTCCAAGCAATAAATTTTCCTCTTAGAACTGCTTTCAGTGTGTCCCATAGATTCCCATATGTTGTGTCTGTGTTTTCATTTATCTCTAAGAATTTTTAAATTTCCTCCTTGATGTCTTCTATAACCCATTGATCATTCAGTAATCTATTGTTCATTCTCCAAGTGATGCATGATTTTTCCTTACTTCTTTTATCATTGATTTTCAATTTCATTCCATTATGATCAGATAAGATGCATGGTATTGTCTCTACTCCTTTATATTGTCTAAGAGTTTCCCTGTGACATAATATATGATCTATTTTTGAGAAGGATCCATGTGCTGCTGAGAAAAAAGTGTAACTCCTTGATGTTGGGTGGTATATTCTATATATGTCAATTAAGTCTAGGTTATTAATTATGTTATTGAGTTCTATAGTTTCGTTATTCAACTTTTGTTTGGAAAATCTGTCCAGTGGTGAGATAGGTGTGTTGAAGTCTACCATGATTATTGTATGGTGGTCTATTAGACTCTTGAACTTGAGAAGAGTTTGTTTGTTGAACATAGCTGCACCATTATTTGGGGCATATATATTTATGATTGTCATGTCTTGTTGGTGTATGGTTCCCTTGAGCAGTATGTAGTGTCCCTCTTTATCCCTTTTGATTAACCTTGGATTGAAATCTATTTTATTTGATATGAGTATGGACCCTCCTGCTTGTTTCCGAAGTCCATATGAGTGATATGATTTTTCCCAACCTTTCACCTTCAGTCTATGTATGTCTTTTCCTATCAAATGCGTCTCCTGAAGGCAGCATATCGTTGGGTCTTGTTTTGTGATCTATTCTACTAGCCTGTGTCTCTTAATTGGTGAGTTTAAGCCATTAACATTTAGGGTTATTATTGAGATATGGGTTGTTCTTCCAGCCATAATTTTTTTTGTATGTTACTAAACATGCTTTGTTTTCCTCTTTGATTATTCCCCCCCCCCTTTACTGTACTACCTCCCGCTGTTGGTTTTCATTGATATTTTCCATTTCCTCTTCCTGTGATATTTTGCCGAGGATGTTTTGAAGAGATGGTTTTCTAGCTGCAAATTCTTTTAACTTTTGTTTATCATGGAAGGTTTTAATTTCATCTTCCATCCTGAAGTTTAATTTCGCTGGATACACAATTCTTGGTTGGAACCCATTTTCTTTCAAGTGTTTGAAATATGTTATTCCAGGGTCTTCTAGCTTTCAGAGTCTGTGTTGAAAGATCAGCTGTTATCCTGATTGGTTTACCCCTAAATGTAATCTGCTTCCTTTCTCTTGTAGCTTTTAAAATTCTCTCCTTATTCTGTATGTTGGGCATCTTCATTATAATGTGTCTAGGTGTGGATCTCTTATGATTTTGCACATTCGGCGTCCTGTAGGCTTCTAGGATTTGGGATTCTGTCTCATTCTTCAAGTCTGAGAATTTTTCTCGTATTATTTCATTGAATAGATTGCTCATTCCTTTGGTTTGGACCTCTATACCTTCCTGTATCCCAATGCTCTTAAGTTTGGTCTCTTTATGTTATCCCATGTTTCTTGAATGTTCTGCTCATGGTTTCTTAACAGCTTTGCTGAGCTGTCTATGTTCTTCTCCAGTTGAAATACTTTGTCTTCTTTTTCTGATGTTCTATCTTCTAAGTCTTCTACTCTGCTGGTAGTATTCTCAATTGAGTTTTTAAGTTGGTTTATTGCTTCCTGCATTTCCAGGATTTCTGTTTGTTTGTTTTTTATAACCTCTATCTCCCTGTATAATTGATCTTTTGCTTCTTGGATTTGTTTATGTAATTCATTGTCGAAGTGGTTGAAGTGGTCTTTCATTGTCTGATTTTGCTGTCTAATACCTTCCTTGAGACTCCAGATCATCTGAAGCATGTATATCCTGAATTCTTTATCTGACATTCCATCTTCTGCAGATATTACCTCTTCTAAAGTTGAGTAGACCTGCATTGCTTGTGGTCCTTTCTTTCCTTGTCTTTACATACTGATCGCGTTTATTTCTGCTTGGTGAAACTGTTGTGTTATTGATTTTTCCCCCTATATATTTATATTACTCTTGTATAGTTGCAAAGTCTCCCTCGCAGGCTTTGGCAGTGGTTCTGCCCCTCCTCCAATTGGGGCAATGTGTCTACCACGCCGGCAGGCCGCTGGGCCTGTACTTTCGGTGGGCCTGTTCTTTCGGTGGTGGCAGGTCCGCCTACCTTGCAGGCACGAGCAGCGGCTCTGCCCCTCCGCTGGCCGCTAGGCCTGTTCTGTCTATCGGTTGCAGGTCTGTCTACCTAGCAGGCGCTGGTGGTGGCTCTGCCCATCCCCCAACCGGGGCGATGTGTCTGGGGGGCCAATGGTCCTGTTTTGTCAGTGGTCACGGTTCCGCCTACCTTGCAGGCGCGTGGGGCAGCTGTGCCCCTCCGCAGGTTTCTGGGCCTGACCTGCTGGTGGGTCGCAGGTCCGCCTACCTTGCAGGCTCAGAGGGTGACTCTGCCTCTCAGTGGGTTGCTGGGCCTGATCTGCTGGTGAGTTGCAGGTCTGCCTACCTTGCAGGTGCCCGGCGGCTCTGCCCCTCCCCCAACCGGGGTGGGGCGATGTGTCTGGCCGGCCGCTGGGCCTGTTCTGTTGGTGATCATGGTTCTGCCTACCTAGCAGGTGCGTGGGGCAGCTGTGCCCCTCCTCAGTTTGCTGGGCCTGACCTGCCGGTGGGTGTCAGGTGCACCTACCTTGCAGGCATTGGGGGTGGCTCTGCCGCTCTGCGGATTGCTGTGCTTGTCTGCTGGTGGGTTGCGGGTCTGCCAACCTTGCAGGCGCTCGGCGGCTCTGCCCCTCTCCCAACCGGGGCAATGTGTCTGGTGGGCCACTGGGCCTGTTTTGTCGGTGGTCATGGTTCCACTTACCTTGCAGGCGCGTGGAGCAGCTGTGCCCCTCCTCGGGTTGCTGGGCCTGACCTGCCGGTGGGTGTCAGGTGCGCCTACCTTGCAGGCATGGGGGGTGGCTCAGCTGCTCCGCGGGTCGCTGGGCCTAATCTGCTGGTGAGTTGCAGGTCTGCCTACCTTGCAGGTGCCCGGCGGCTCTGCCCCTCCCTCAACCGGGGCAATTTGTCTGGCCGGCCGCTGGGCCTGTTCTGTTGGTGGTCATGGTTCCGCCTACCTAGCAGGCACGTGGGGCAGTTGTGGCCCTCTGCAGGTTTCTGGGCCTGACCTGCCGGTGGGTCGCAGGTCTGCCTACCTTGCAGGCTCAGGGGGTGACTCTGCCGCTCTGCGGATTGCTGTGCCTGTTCTGCTGGTGGGTCGCGTGTCCAAAAGTTTTTTTGTGTGTGTCTAAGTGTGGTGCTGGTGATCGAACCCAGGGCCTTGTGCATGTGAAGCAAGCACTCTGCCAGCTGAGCTATATCCCCAGCCTGAACATGTGAGAGTTATGTCAGATTTATTCCACTGTATTTCCTATTTTCATTCCCACCTCCTTCTGTCATTCTTCTTTGTCTAAAACTCCAAACTTCTGTTCTTCCCTTCCCTCCCCACTTGCTGTGTGTTAGCATGCATGTATCAGAGAGATGATTCCACCTTTGGTTTTTGTGGGACTGCTTTATTTCATTTATCATGATAATTTCCAGATCCATTCATTGAACTAGCAGATATCATAAAATTATTTTGCTTAATGGCTGAGTTATATTCCATTGTGAATATCTTTCACATTTCATTAATCATTTATTTGTTGAAGTGCACCTAGCTTAGCTATTGTGAATTCCACTGCTTTAAACATTGATGTGGGTGATTCACGCTGATTTTAACTCCTTTGGATACATATAGAGAAATGGGATAACCCAGTCAATTTGTAGTTCCATTCCTATTGTTTTGGAAAATTTCCATAATGGGCTCCAGAATGTATCAATTTGCAATCACCAGCATTTTACAGCGTACCATCTTCTTTACATCTCCCCTCACCAACATTTATTGTCATTGTATTCTTTTTCTTTTTTGGTACCAGAAATTGAACTCATGAGTACTCAACCAACTGAGCCCAATTCCCACCTCTATTTTTTGGTATTTTATTTACAGATAGGGTCTCCCCAAGTTGCTTAGAGCCTTTCCAATACTGAGGCTGGCTTTGAACTTGCCATCCTCCTGTCTCAGCCTCCTGACTCTGGGTTTATAGTTGTAAGTCACTGCCTCAGCTGTTACTGTATTCTTTTTTAAAAATATATTTGTTAGTTGTAGATGGACACAATATCTTTATTTATTTTTATGTGGTGCTAAGGATCCAACCCAGTGCCCAACATGTGAGAAGCAAGCGTTCTACAACTGATCTACAGCCCCCGCGCTGTTACTGTCTTCTGTTTTTTGAGGCTTTTAAATCAGCTTTATTGAAATATAATTGACAGTTTTCCCATTTAAAGTATATTCTTGATAGTTGCCTTTCTGAATGGAGTCAGATGAAATCTCAGTGTAATTTTAATTTGAGTTTTTTTTTAATTTCTAGAGATGTTGAATGTTTTTTCATATACTTGTTGACTGTTTGTTCCTCCTGTTTGAGAGGTGTTGGTTTAATTCCTTTGCTCATTGATTTATTGGGTTTTACTTACTTTCTTTTCTGGGTGTAAGGTTTTTGATTTCTTAGTATAGTCTGTATATTAACACCTTTTCAACACTGTGGATGACAAAGGTTATCTCCAGTTTTGTAGAATCAAGAGAGTTAGGCTGCAGAAGCAGTGACATCATCAACATTCACTTCCTTAATTTGCTTATTTCACCAACATGCCAAGGAGCAACTGTCCTGGCATACAAGAAAAAAAGCATGTTTACACAGGTAGCATTAACTTGCCCTCACATCCAATGTGCAGAAGAAAAAGACAAGGTTCTTAGAGATAATAAATATCTGGGAGAATAAGTCCAGGCTTGCCCTCATTATTTCATAATTTGGCTAGGATTTTGGGAACAGAAAGAGACATTCAGGGAAATAGTGATTTACCCTTTTCTTTAGAACCATATATATGTATATGTATGAACCATATATATGTATATGTACACACAAACACACACACACACACACACACACACACACACACATATCTATCTTTCTTTGGGAGAGTGAAATTGTGTTGTGTCCTAGTATAGAGTGTCAATTTAACCAGAAAAAAAACATCTCTTGATTCTACACAATTGGAGATAAACTTACACTCAAAGTGTAGATACGGCATTAATTTCAACAATACACAAAGAAATAAAATAGCTAATGCCAAGGAAAGAAAGTAAGTAAAATCCAATAAATTAATGGGCAAAGGAATTAAGCAGACAATTCTCAAATAAGATGAACAAACAGTCAACAAGTATATGAAAGTCTTAGAAAATTATCACAGCATCTTTCTTGTAGGAAATATTTTCCAAGTGGTTTCAAAATTCCCATTATTTGGGAATGTGATATAATCTGTGTATCTTTATTTGGAGATGATTCATAGAACCTTGCATAATATTTTTTTTCTATAATCAATCTCGTGCATTCTTTCCCTGTATTAATTTTACATAGTGATTTATCAAATAAATGATAACATGTCTATACCTGTATGCTGGATCCTGTGAGTTCCCCAAGAAACGCAAGGAATCTGAGTCACTCCTAGGGTCCACTGATGCGAGTGTACTAGGATTTCTGTGTCTGAAGGGGCTTGTGGGATGCCAGATTCTTGGATTAACTAGGAAATACCCAAAGTAATTCAGGGACATTACCCTAAATACAGAACAAACACAAGACATGGGCAAAAGTTGAGTTTCAGGAGGTCATTGTTTTGGCCCAAGGTATTCAGTTTGGTACTTTGGCTATTTCCTTAAGTATTATATAAGAAAAAATGGGCATTCAAAGTTCAAGGGACTAGTACCTTATCACATAATTAGGTAGTCTGAAGAAAACATTGGGATATAAAATTCCTTCCAGTCTAGTGACCTGTCCTCTTTGCTCACTAGGAGTTACCTCTCATAATATGACTCTCAAATACTTTTGATTGTTCCTCTAGGTTCCTAATAGTAAGACAACAGAGGCCACCAAAATAGCTATAGAAGCTGGTTTCCGCCATATTGATTGTGCTTATTTATACCAAGTAGAAGAGGAGGTAGGACTGGCCGTTAGAAGCAAGATTGCAGATGGCACTGTGAAGAGAGAAGACATATTCTGTACTTCCAAGGTATTGTGTATACAGTGTAAAAATTACTGAAATAGATATGAAGAAATGAAAATTAGGTGATGAGGTATTGGTCTTGTACCAATATTCACAAATATTGGTACAATCTTCATTCACATATGATATCCAGTTTCAAAATAGAGAAAGGTTATGAATTGCTACTCACAGTCTACAAATTATGACTTTTAAATTTCTATGCTTTTCTGATTCTGGAATCAGCAGAATGATTTAGTATTAGTGTGGAATCAGATAAAATTAAGATCAGATTATGGTCTTGTTTTCTCCATGATGACTTGTAAAATTTCTTATGATTCTGAATATCAACTCTAACATTTGTTTTTATCAAAGATCATTTTGTTGAAAAGTGTATGGGGAGTAAAGAAGATGTAGCTAAAATGTCTTTTTTTTATTTAGCATATAATAAAATATTCAAAATGTGTTTCCCTTCAGTTCTTTATTAAATAATACTTGTGAAATAAATGGATGAAATGGACTAATAATAGGTTTACAATCTCTATGAAACACAATTCAGAGATTCAATAATGTTAATATTTAAAAAAATATCTTTTGAGTATTTACTTCCATAGTTCAATTGATTGGCTAATAATAGCCAAAAATATAATCCCATTCACATGAATAGGTGGGATAAATGGAAACCCAAGACCTGAAGAGAATATCTTCTCTGTGATCAACAGTTTCCAATCCACAGACAAATGAATGTCTCAATATGAAGTTAAAAAATTTCCCAAATATGAGTCATGTATGAATCCAGTCCAATTTCCTCTCTTTAACCATTGCAGCTATGGTGCACTTTTCATCGACCAGAGCTGGTGCAATCTTCTTTGGAAAGATCACTGAAAAAACTTCATTTTGACTATGTTGACCTGTATTTGATTCATTACCCATTTTCAATGAAGGTAAGCAATTTGCATCATCAAACCGATTCAATTCCAGCCATTCCTACGAACCTCATTACCAAGGATGGTTGAATTAAGTTTCTATGTAAAATTCTATAAACCTAATTAATATGAATTATAGAAAGTCAAAACCATTTAGATTTGTGATTAGAAGTAATCTTCAGAAACATCTCTGTTTATTCATCCCTTATATCTGCATTACTAGAGGTTTGCTTGGTTTTATTTTAGCCTTTTCCATTGGTGGTAAATGTGACTTTGGGGTAGTTCAAGCTTCATAGTCATTAATATTTCATAGGGTCTCTTCATCATCTAGCATCAAATCAATCTTGAATAGAAACTTGAATGACCATCTTAGGTACACATACACATGTGTCCAGGTAGATAAGGAATATGGTTTAGCCTGTGTCATCACTGAAATTCACTATTGCTGTGTTTAATTGAATGCAAACCTGTACCCTCCCAGTGAAAGAGAGGAATTGGCACAGGGCAATGTATTGGGACAGAAAAACTAACATAACCCAAGTAGGAGACTCTATGAGGAGAACTGCAAAACTCTTTTAAAATTATATATATATTTAAGCATATAGATAATTTGATGTAAGAGAATACAGGAAGATAAGCACCTAATGGTATTCCTTACATCCACATGCAAACACTTTGTAAACAGATGAATAGAGAGTGATACTCCACTTATTTCATCGGCTTGAATGTTCCATTCCATAAATACACCTAGCATCATTGCTATACATGGACATATGAATTTGGCAAGATTGCTGTGATGATCACTTCTATTCCAGCCAGGGGAAGAGCTTTTACCAAAAGATGAAAATGGAAAAACAATATATGACCACGTGGATCTCTGTGCTGTGTGGGAGGTGAGTGCCTGAGAGAGTGATCACATAGGAGGCCCACAGGGTGACAGTCAGGTCATGATTTCTCTTGAAATTGTGGGACAAGCAATCATTATATTTTAGAGGATTTTTCTTAGGGTGGTGGGGAGGAATGAATTACTCAAATATAGTAGAGGGAAACAGCAGAGAAAAATGGTGACAGTGAGAAATGCACCACCTGCCTCCACATGCAGTGATGTCTGATTTGCCAAGGACACAGGGATTCCTTTGCTGGCTCTCAGTACTGTGCCCAATTATCTTTACCATCTTTCTCTTGTTAATAATCAGTTCATCAACTTTGTTGTCATTTCCTGACAGTGCTCCTATTAACAGTTCTGGCTGGACTTTATACTGACATAGTCCATTGTACAAATGTCTCTTCCCAACCCCTTCCTCCCAAGGCCATGGAGAAGTGCAAGGATGCAGGATTGGCCAAGTCCATCGGGGTGTCCAACTTTAACCGCAGGCAGCTGGAGATGATCCTGAATAAGCAAGTATAAGCCTGTCTGCAACCAGGTGAGAGCCCTGAGCCTCATTGCTGTCTCATTTCTTTCCTTGTTTCTGCACCACCCCCAACTTTCCACTTCTTCTGTCCCCCAGTTCATTTGTCTTTGTAGAACAGAAGAGTCTAAGACTGTCTTGGAGGATGTGGAGGGTTCTCAATTGTACCTGTGCTGGGTGAATCCTTAGTGAAAATGAGGGGAGGAACATGGTGCCCAGTTTTTGTAGGAATTTGGTGACGTACAGGTGATCTAGGAGGAGAGTTGTTGTTCATCTGACTTCAGGGACATGGTGAGCTTGTCCTTGAACAATGGAAGATAACCAGAGACCAGATGGGTGAATGTGTAGTGGCAGGAATTATGTGTAGGAAAGAGGTCCAGTGCACAGGAATGGGCAGTGAGCAAGAAAGAGTGAAAACAGAAGATAAATGATCAGGTTTCGTGTGGAGGTCAGGTGCCTAAATCCTTTTTATGGCTTATTTCAGTTTTATGGACCCAGAAGCATCAATTAGGAAAAACAGCAGAGCTCATGAACATAGCAGGCCTGAGAGGAATTACTTGTTTATGGTGATTCTGATGGTGGATCAAATTCACATTCAGGAACTTCAACCAGAATATACAGTTGGCCCTGAGCCTAAGCCCTTTTATCTTTCTTTCTTCCATGCTTTCTGATATCTAATCAACTGTTTAATTACATGTATTCTGGGCATGGTTATTTGTCTGTGGTTTAAAACATAGACCATAACTTTTATAAATGTTGATAGTACATTATAAATTTTAAATATAATTGCTAATAATTGAAAATAATTTTGTATTAATTTATCTTAATTTTTTATCATGAAATTTTTCAAACATACAGAAATTGAGAGCGTGATATAGGACATTCTTATATTCTACCTTGTATCTAAAATTGTTGACTTTGAGGAACACTGTGAGATGTAGATTTTTGTGGTTATATCTGCATACACCTGAGTAATATTTTGCTAAATTTCTTCAAAGTCTATTGTAGACTGGACTACTAGCTCTTATAGAACTCAGGGAACATTTCCTAGGAATGAAGATCATATCTCACACAGCACATTTCATTACTATATCTAAGGTTTCTGTAAGTATCTCATACCATCTAAATCCAGTCTGTGTTCATGTTTCCCATTGCTTTTCTGAAATATCTTGTATACATCTTCCCCTTTCCAGGATGCCACTCTGGTTCACATGTTTCTCTTTGTCATGTTTCTTAAGCTCTTTTCAGGCAGATTGGTCAGTCACCCAGTGCTTTTCCATATTATGCGTGAACCAGGATCTTTTTTCCAAAAGGTCTTATTATATCTGTGAACTTGTTTCTCCAGTCCCATTTGGAGTCAGGAGTTAGACTTGAATTCTTTTTATAAATCAAGGGGCAGGTATAGTGGTCCTCAGTTACTGGTTTTTGCATCACACCAGAAAAAAAGTTGCAGACGTGTGGCTCAGACTTGCAGGCATGAATTTACTACAAAGGATAAGAAAATGGCAAAAGATGAAACTCTTAAGGGAGAGAGTGAATCCTCTCAGAAAGGATGGGGACGGCATCCCCACCCTGGCTTCAGGTTTTCTAGGTATCTCTTGGGAGTTTTGTAGTTCTACCAACCTTTACCTCTAGACTGTTGACTGACAGAAGGGTGGCTTCTGATTTCCAAGTTTCCATTGTTCATGTTCTTGTCCGAAGAGGGGAGATTTTCAAGTCTGGGTCACTTTGTCCCACCCTGACTGGTTCTAATTGGAACTTGTTCTTACATATATGAATAGGGAGAATTATTCTAAGCTCCTGGAGGTATGGACTAGGATTTTATAGGTTTTGATGAACAATTTTACACAAATGTTATCTGCAGAATATCTATCAAATGTCTTTCAATCTTATTCTCATGAGTCATTGGTCAATCTTGGTTAATGACAAAATTTAAAGTCCATGTTTCAATTTTTTAAAAAATTCAGCTTTTTTTCTTTGGCATTTTGTTTTTCTATTAACATTAACATTTTGTAGAATGAGATACTTTCTGTCTTGTCCACCGCAGGTAGAATGTCATGTTTATCACAACCAGAGGAAATTGCTGGACTTCTGCAAATCAAAAAACATTGTTTTGGTTGCTTATTGTGCTCTTGGAACTCAAGGAGAGAAACCATGGTAATGAGAACATCAGGGAGCTTACCTCAAATGTCCTAAAGACTCACATTTCGGAAGATCACTCTCAAGTGGCTCAGGGACAGGAGAGAATTTACACTTCTGTGAAGGTCCCATAAATCACTAATGCTGCAGGTCTAGGGTCTGCATTTGAGGATACCTATTTAGAGTGGTTCAAATAGACTTCAGTATATTTTGTGTGTTGGTGCAATGGTGCTTGCCTGTCATTGCAATGTCTGGGGAAGCTGAGGCAGAAAGAATGTAAACTTGAGGCCAGCCTCAGAAACTTAGTAAGACCCTGTGTCTTAAAAGGGTCTTAAAAAGGAGTAAGCATTTGCATCTCTTGCAAAATAATTTTTGATTAAACCTGTAGTAATTGCCCTTAGACACCATCCTCCCGCCTACATACACAAACACATACCAAAAACAAACAAACAAACAAACAAAGAAAAAACACCACCCAGAAATAAATGATATCTTCCTAACTACTTGGCCTCAGGACTTAAGCACTTCTTTCCTTCCAGGGTTGACCAGAGCTCTCCAGTTCTCTTGGATGATCCTGTTCTTGGTGCCTTGGCAAAAAAGCACAAGCGATCCCCAGCCCTGATTGCCCTCCGCTACCAGCTGCAACGGGGGGTTGTGGTTCTGGCCCAGAGTTTGAAGGAGAATGAAATAAAAGAGAACATTCAGGTATAGAGGAGGGCTGTGGGAATATGGTTTTTTCACATGTGTGCTTCTTTGAAATGTGCAAGGATCTTATTGGGACCAGTCAATATCCGCAGCATGTCCTCTGCATGTAAGTTTTCAGGTGCTTTCAGAGTGTGTTCTTTTACTCTACAATGGGATAGACAGTGCAAATGGATAGAATTAGGTTGGATAAAACACAGAGATTTGGTTTTCAGCATCGGTAGCCATGTATTGTGTAACTCTTACAATTGACATCTTTGTATATTTTCCAAAAATAGAGTTTGGATTGGGATACTTTTATTCCTGAAATTATTATTTTTTACACTTCCCAAATACTCAATCTTTTTTAATATTTATATATTTATTCAATTTGAGTTTTTCACTTGTCACCTGTCAGTTTATGTATATTACCCATTTAGATGGGTTGTTCGTCTTTTTATTCTCGAGTAGGAGAACTTTTTTGAACCATTACTTAGAGTAGATGCAAAACAAACCACCCATAATATTGAGGTAAGTGCAAATAACACTTGTTTATTTCATCATTCCATGGTTTGACTATTAGCCTTGGCTCAACCTGTACTCAGTGAATGTCTTCCAGTTACACTGGATTTTCATAATTTTGTAATAGATTCTCATATGCATCCGCAGAACATGTGCTCCCTCAGCTTCAGTCCTGCTTGCTCTGTTGTCTGGTGTGTCTGAGCTCCCCTCCATAGAATTTTACATCTACCAGTTGATGATGCAGGCTTTATCTCATCACATAGCAGTGTCCCCAGGCAGTGAATGGATATTTGCAGAGCCAGCCTTGTGATGCCTAGGTAGACTCACAATGGGCACATCACTGCTTCTGCCAGGTTCTAATGGCCAATGCAAATTATAGACCATTCGAGACTCAATGGGTAGGGAAGTAGATAGAGTCTCTTAGTGAAAGAAGCTGCAGATTCACATAGGAGATTGGATACTGGGAGATGTGAATTATTGGGGGAGCATTTTTGCAAACAATTAACTACATTTATGTATTCTGAATATTGTTTTTCAGATACAAATGTATCTGTTGAAATATATTCTTCAAATTCTCCTTATGGTTTCTTTTTCCTTTTGGTATATTTTCATGAATAACGTTGGTTCTCTTGTTGTTTTCACGTCTTTACTTTGTGGTTGATGAGTGGCATATTTTTCTTACACTGGGAACTGAACAGCCTTAGTACATTACTTTACAAAAGTCCTACAGTCTTTAACTCCATATTTATTTTAACTGCAGGTTTTTTTAAATAATGTTATTTTAACTGAAAATCCAAATGCACACATAATTTTTAAATGACTACCTAAATTTTGCAGTAACAGTAATTACCTTTCTGGCTACAATCTGTCATCAGTTGTCTTATTTGCTCTTTTTCATAAGCTTCATTATCATGGAAAATTAGTCTTTCTGTTGTATATCACCAAACATTTCCTACCTCTTCACTCATTTATAAATATCTTGGCTATTGTAGATTGACCTTTCATAAAGAATTTAGAAGCATTTATCAATCTCTTCCTAGATTGTTGCTGTTTGCTTGATATTGCATTGAAACTCTCACTAAATTTGGAGAGAAAAGCACTTTAAAATATTAAAGATTTTAATCCATGATTATGAGTTTCTAATATTTAGCTAGTCTTTTAACATACTGCAGCAGTATCTAATGGAAGATTTTTATTTCACTGTCAAATCTGCAGCTTAATGTTCCTGGGTATAGTACTCTTAGCTGGTATGCATTTTCTCTCAGAGCTTGATATCTATTATTCTATGACTTCCCAGCTGTCAGGGTCTAGGTTGGGAAATCAACTGAGATCCAGGTTTATGTTTCTGTAAACATGACCTGTCATTTTTCTCTGGAAGCCTTTAAAATTTTTATTCTGTATGTCAGGCATATTCATACTAATGTGCCTTTGTGTGGGTCTGTTGAAATTTTGTATATTTGGGGTCTTGCAAGGCTCCTGTATAGGATTTCCATTTTCATTCTTTAGGTTTGGGAAATTTTCTGATATTATTTCATTGAAAAGATTGTGCATTCCATTGTTTTGTATCTCTGAGCCTTCATCCATACCAGTGAATCTTAAATTTGGAATTTTTAGGTTATTTCATATTTCTTGGAAATTCTGTCCATGGTCTCTTAACATCTTTTCTCCATGATTAGCTTTATTTTTAAGATTACATTTTAGTCTTCATTGCCTGAAACTATTTTCTAAGTGGTCTAGTCTGTTGGTGATGTTCCCTGATGAATTTTTAATTTGGTTTATTGATTCCTTCATTTCAAGGATTTCTGCTTGATATTTTTTAAGAATATTTGTCTCTTTATTGAAGTGATCTTTCACTTCTTGTATTTTTTCTCTGATTTCACTGCTTACATCATACTTTACTTGTTAGATCAGTTTAACTATACAAATTTTAAATTTCTTTTTTTTGAACACATAATTTTATAGTTTACTTTAAAAATGTAAATGTCTCCCAATATCTAACAGGTAAAGAAAATAGCATATTGGTTTATTTTATGTAGTTGTTATATTTTATTTTCTCAGTAATACTGTTTAAAAATATTTATACACCTACTTTTAAGTCCACAGATTAGCACTCTTATTTGTTTGGCTTTAAAATTATAGCACAAGATCTTTACATTAAGGATTGGGGGAAAAGATTCCTTTCAAAACAAAGCCTGATATATTATATATATGTGTTTCTCTGTACCTTATTTTAAATACATTAATTTTTAAATAATGCTCATCTGTTTTTTTATCTTGTAGTAAAATACTAGTGCAACTTTTCATCAAAATAAAGTTTACCACAGATGTAAATGAACTCTCCCAATTGAAAAGGGCCCTTCAGCTGCCATTAAATGAAATTTCTCAATCTAGCTTAAATGAAAAAGAATTGGTAGTTGTCATCATAAAAAAATATGAAGTACTATAGCACTGTCTACATTTCTCCTTATAACACAAACTTTGAAAGAACCAGAGATATTTTATAGAAAAGTCTAGTTGGTTTTAAAAAGGCACATAGGTGTTTTTCTTGTTTTTTTTTTTTTTTTTAACATTCTGGAAATTTTGCCACCACCACTCTTTCTGTTGCAGAGATGGCACCTGTGACTATTGGGGTAGACAAGAATGTTGTTCAAACTAAAGAAATCCAGCCAAAATTTTAACTGCACAGTAATAACACACTTTCTTCATGCAGCCTTATTTCCTACATATTCAATTTTCTAACATGCATTGGAATATGGAAAAAAATTGAGGAAGGACATGACCCGGGGAAGAGAAAACTGTGATAAAGAACCCTTACTACATTGAAAATAGATACTTTCGTACCCAACTATATAATAATAATATAATCCATTTAAGTTTTCAGAAATATATTTCTCAAAGTTCCCCTTCATTTATGAGAAAGATCCTCCTCTGTGGCATTAACTGGGATGAGGGGCATCAGTTTGTTTCAATAGAAACAGTTCAGCACAACAGGAAATCGTTTTTAACTTTGGTCCACTTGTCTGTCAGTTTAAGGACAGTCACACTGCCCATAATCAGTTCAAAAACCCAACGTGTAAATTAAAAAATATATCTGTTATTTCAATCTAAAACCGGCATAGCTGTTCTGTCATCATTCTTTGCCTTTTCAACTTGGGAATCCACTGCTGGTTTGGTCTTTAAACTCTCAGCACCTCTGTGATCTTCCTTGGCAGCCTCAGCAGCATCTGCTTGGTTAGGCTCTCTCTCCTCTTGGCTCATGATTTCAGGGGTCACATGATCCAAGTCGGCTTCTAGAAGCTCAGTTTGTACTTCCACTGGCATCTGATTTACCCATTCAACATGCAGCTCCTCTATGTGTACTTCAGTACCTTCTTCAGTCTGAATTCGACCCACTTCTAGATAACTGACTTGGACCTGCTCTGGAAGCACACTCATGTGTGAATCATGCACTTGGCTGTCCTGAAGCAGATCTGGATGGACTTGTTCCACAGTCACTTGTGCTGAATCCACCTGGGCCTGAAGTAATGGTAACACATGCACCTTCCCAACTTGTTCTATAATAGTCATTGATGTCACTGGTTCAGTTTGCACACGTGTTTCTACTGAAAGGACTTCTTCAGTTACTAGACTCTCTGAAATATTATGAGTATCACTGAGGTGCCTCCTTAATTCATTTCCTTACATAAACCACAAGTCACATAAAGTACAATGGTTGGGTTTATCTCCAGTGTGTATTACCAAGTGATCTTTGAACTGGTCCCAGCTGTTAAATACACTGTTACACACCTGGCATTCATACAGCTTCTTCCTTCCCTTTTTTGCCCCCACTCCAGTTTGGCATGCAGTGAGGTGACATTTCAAAGTACTATTTCTAGCAAATCGTTCATGACAATTTGGACACTCAAAAGGTTTTTCACCTGTATGTTTTCGAAGATGCTCTTTAAAATGTCCATAGTGGTCAAACTGTTTCTCACAGTACTGACATATATGATTTTTTCCCAGTTCTTTGCTTCTTACTCACTCCACCTTCTTCAAGGTGGTAACAATTTACGTGCTATTTCCATACGCTCTCCTGAAGGTACCTTTTATTGCATATTTCACACTTGAAACTCTCAGTGGAGTGTGATTTCATGTGTTCCTGTTTGCTTATGGGGTCAGATGCACAGCCATCTTCTTCTTTAATTTGCCCCTTTCTATCACCTTGTCGGTACTTGCTGGTAATATCTGCCAACAATTCTAAAGCAGAATCATCAGAGGAACCTGTGCTCTGTATGTACTTTATGGACTGCTTGGCAGAAGCCACTTCCTCTAATGTTTCAATGCCTTCATGTTCCACTTCAATTGTTCCTTCAGCAATCTCCACCTCAGTTTCAACAGGCTCTGATTCTGCAGATGGCAATGATCTAGTGATAACATTTGAAGTTTCTGCAATCTTTCTTTTTTGTGCCTCATTTTTTCCTGTGGTATTTTCCTCAAATGGAGCTGAATTTTCTTTGTATCTGACTTCAAGGGCTTTAATAGCTTCTAGCATTTGTAGAAATTCTGCTGCTTTCCATATGTCATTGGCTTCTTCTTCTCCTTGTATCATTAGTTTTGCTGTGTATGTGAACTCAATTAAATGACGAAAGGCCATTTTACTAACACCTTCTATCTCCACCAAAGGTTCCTGTGTAAACTCCTGAAAGAATTTGTAGAAGAACTTACTGCAAGCAGCCAAAGCAGCCTTATGGGCCTTAAAATGATGTCCATTGTCTATTAGTGTGATATCGGTAAATTGATCCTGATCTCGTTGTTCATTCAACTGGTCCAGAATCATTTTATGATGTTCAGGAAACTCCTGAAGGCATTCCATCATCTCTTCAGCCTCCATGGCCTTTGGGTTGCTTCAGGGAAGGACTTAAACTCCTTCTTTAAGATTTCTGGTGTTGATGAATTTTGATACTGGAGTATCTTTGTTTGTTTGGGGCAATTTCTGACCTTGCCTTTTCATGTTGTATGTGAGTCTACACATCTAACAGTAAGGATCTGAGATAGTAGAGTTTCAATTCTGTAGATTTATAGCGTCCCTGGAGGTTTTCAGTACTGAACCATTTAGGTGGAGAGAAAGAATAACAACAAGCAATCAAATGATATACAGCATTAATCCAAATATTTCATGTTTTGACTTCTACAATGTTGTCAATGTAGAGACAAATAATATGCACAATTATTGCATACAATAAAAACAGTTTGCTACAGTGTTTACAATTTCAAATGGTGGAAATTAAGAGAACAGAGGTGATGTAGGATGTAATGATTATGAGGAAAATGGAGAGAAGATAGAATAAAAAATTAAAGGAAGTGCAAAGGAGAGAACAATAGAGATTGGCCATTAGCAGAGGAAAAGGAGGAATGACAGTCAAGGGAAACAGATAAGTGAGAGAAAAAAATAAAAGTTTTTTATTTTAAAAATTTTAAAAATTAATAATGAAAAATAAAAATAAAATAATACAAAAGTAAATTATATTAATCAAACATCCTAGTCCTCAAACAACTGATTATTGAAAAATAACTGGTTCTAAAAATGCTATAAATAAGGAACAATATAAAATATGAATATATACAAATGTCCACGAAACATTAAGGTCACATTTGAGCAGAGAAATGAAAAAAGGAAAAAAAAAAAAGAAGAAAAAAAGATCTCAAATTTAAAGAATTGTTTCTGTTGGAGTTCAAAATATTCTCAGCATCTGTTCTCAGTGGTTAGGTGGGCTTGTTTGGACAATGATACTTGCTCCACCCTCATGGTGGTATTGCTAGGGTGAGACAGGTAGTCCCAGGGGCAGAACTCTTAGAGGCAGGACTTATGCTTAGGCTCCAGACACTTCACTGAATGAAATTGGCCTGGAGATTTCAAATCAGCCTTCCTATAGAGCCTAGCAATTGCTGGTCCATGCTAAAGACTGTACTCCAGTGATCTCCCCTTGGGCTCCACTCATGTTGTGGAAGGGTCAAATTTTAATCCACTATATCACCTGGGGACTGCATGGTTCCTGGTCTTGGGTTTAGTCTCCAAACTCAATCTCTCCATCTCCCACCCTTTCCAATTCCTAGCCAATGAGTCTCTCCCAGCTGGTCCTGGAAGCAAGCAAGATCTCAGTGTGAGGGGTGAGCTAGGAGCGATTTCACAACCAGTTGTCCCCTGTGTAAAGCTCTCTCCACAATAGATTTTCTCCTGGTTACTTAGGCTTACTTTATGTTGTGCATGTGGGTTTGCTAGGCCTGTATTTAGGCCAGACTTGGATTTGCCAGGAATCAGGTCCCTCAGCTGCCAGCTCCTTGCACTACTGCTGCAAAATGATTCCTTCTTTCGTCCTTCACATACCAACTTGAGAGATGTGGTTTCCTTCCCATAAGAGGATATTGTGTAGCACACCTTTTAGTTTAAAAATATGGATTCCATAAATTCCTTTATCCTCTGTGCTCATGGAGAGACCAATCTGGCTGGTGACTCCAACTGTGGCAGTAGCTGTGGTGCTGGGCATTTCTTCCTGATTTGATTAGTCTAACTTAATGAGTACCCAATCTGTTGTGAGTGTCCAATATGAAATTCCTGAAAAGTCACCCCCGTATTTCGTTTGTTCACCCACCTTGTTGAGAAACTACTTGTCTGGTTTTATGCCACTGAGCAGCCAGGAAATTTGACTTTATATTCAGCCAACTTGAAACCTCTTCAGTAAACTTCTCCATGAAGGCCTTTGTATATATTCTGTTAGATTTATTTATACAGTAGTGATAATTCTGATAATCCCTTTTCATTTTGAGAATTTCCAAATGCACAGAAAAGTTCAAAGAATTCTCTTAGTACCATTTACCTCACTCAGCAATTGTTAAATTATCAACATTTTACTCTTGCCATTTTTGAGGAAATTACTTATGATTTAAGTATCCATTTGTTTAGGCATGTTAGCAATTTGTGAAAACTGTTTTCATGTTTAAAATGTCTCAGATTTAGACAAGGTGATTCTCTTTCCACCACCTCCTTTGACTTTATTAAACTAATTACCAGGATATAATTAGTACTTTAAGAATTTATGACTTAAAAATTATTGAACAAAAATCATCATTGGAGTTTGAAGTTTCCATTGATGCAATATAGAAACCGACCTGTAGCTGGGCGCAGTGGCACATGCCTATGAGCCCAGAAGCTCAGGAGGCTGAGGCAAGAAGATGGAGAGTTCAAAGAAGCCTCAGCAAAAGCAAGGTGCTAACCAATTGAGTAGGACCCTATCTTTAAATAAAATACAAAATAGAGGTGGGGATGTGGCTCATTAGTCCAGTACACCCTGGTACCTTCCCCTTTCCCCCCAGAAAGAAAGATATCAAAGAGTATCCTTGGAAATTATTGAATTACCTTACATATCTCAAAATGTCGCCTCTAGCTTTTTCTGGGTCTTTTAAGTATGTTGATACCATAATCTTGGTATAATATTAGCCTTATTTGCTACAGCTTCTGTTTAATGATCTCTCTTTGTCTATAGTTGGTACAGTTTCACTACATTATGCATTACAAGTTATTTCTTTTTAATTTTCATCTGACACTTATTGACCATTTGAGTGTTTTGTTTCATGTCTCTAATAAGTTTTGGAAATTCTCAGATATTTTAAATGTTTCTGCAGTTATCTGATTTCATTGGATTTTCAGGATTGGCAATGCACCGTCCACCTATGCTAAATACTTTCTACTTGTGTGATAGGTTTTTGATTTCGAGTTGAGTGCAGAAGACATGAAAGACCTAGATGGCCTGAATAGAAATTATTGATACCTTGCTGCTGAGTTGTAAGTAATGTTGATTGACATGACCATTGTTTGTTTTAGTTTCAAGTCTTTTCCTCTTTTTCAATGGAGTTTTGATCAGACCTCAGACACTGATGTGGCTGACAAATGGCATTTGTCGAGGCCATTGGGCGAACATTTTGTTTTGAGTTTGAAAATGGAGACATCTCAATGCAGAGGATAAAGTCGTTTTTGAGAAGAGAGATTCAAAAGCAAGGGAAGAGTGTGCAGAGAAAACATCCAAAGAGGATTATTGTCATGAAAAAAATTTTACTCCTTCTTGATGCTTTATGGTTATAGAGTCTGACAGTGCACATATGTTATAAGTGAGGGTAAACAAGGAATATATGTCCCTTCTGCTTGAAGGAATGTTAATTTATAATAGAAATTAATGTGATGACTGTAAAGGTCAGGCGAGCGTCGGAGGAAGAGACCACCAAGAGACTATCTCATGCAACGGCAAAGGGTTTATTGGGGACCAGCATGCTGGGGCTCAGAGCTCACTTGAATAGAGCAAAGAGAGAGAGAGAGAGCCCTGAGAACCGCTTAAGCAGAGCTTATATACTTTTCTTGGAGAGGGCAGGGAGGGAAGTTACATTTTGCAGTTTGGCAGTTGGGGACAGCACATTCTGGGAACAAGATTAGCAAACAGTTTGGCGGTTGGGGACAGCACATTCTGGGAACAAGATAAGCAGACAGTTCTTAAGATTTCAACAGTGTTTTGTTAAGCATACATAAAAACGGAGTGACAAGTACCTATTTTATTAACCTTTCAATGACATGTGAGAAGGGATTAGATAATCAATGATGATATGTCCTTAAAAACTGGAAGATATATTGTTATCATTTTAATATAAATTAAAAAAAGGAAAAGGAGGAATGCAATACCAAGAGAGAGTAGCAAGCAATTGGCAATTCTTGCTCCCTATTAAATACTTCAGGAAGTAATGATTTTCTGTTGTATTGTTTTTAAAGTATAGAGATGTAAATATTATATGGTGAGCTCTAGGGGTTTGCATGTCTACCTTATAAACAACATCCTTTCCATATCTGAGTGTAGCACCGTGCCATGTGTGATCAGCAGTGAGAAAATAATTAATGAATTAGTGAAATGGAAGTTAAATTGCTATCAAAATACTCTACCCTAAAATACTTTTTGTATCGGTCAATATCTAAACCTGTTTTTATACTAAAGATGGCATAAATGGATGTGTCCTCTACAAATATGTATCCACGTTGCAATCTTTATCTGTTTTCACTGAGAAGAAGAAATAAGGAAAGATATCTTTGTTTGATACAGCTAAGGGAGATGAATATGAGTAAATTCTTGTTTCAGTGAGTTTTTTGTGTGCTATTCTAGAAAAAGGAATAGAATTTGAATGATTTAGTTACCTTTCTGATAAAGGTATATTCAGGAAAGTAGGAAAAGCCGATTTCACAACTACTCAGGAAATATAATGGAGTTTGTAGCTGTCACTTCTTTACCCCTGTAGAAAAGTGTCACTGAGTCTGTTACACATTTTACTTTCTCATTTTAGTGGAGCTGATCATCCAAATTATCCATTTGCTGATAAATATTAACGTGGACACCTTTGTCATGACTTCTACTGGTATCCTGCATGTGGATTGTGATGCAGGAGACAACTCAGGTGCTACTGATTGGACACATCACTTGTGTTGTTAACCCATGTATCTTAGCAACTCACATTCTGCTGGAGCAACCTTCACCAGTCCAGTATGAAAGACACTAAATTTTCATCAATTTTTGATAAAAATAAAGTTGTTTATCTCAAGATTCTATATTCACTCTATTATGTTTATGATTATTATCTTTTTGAGTGATTATGAACAAACCCAATTTGGCTACCAGCCTGTAAGCAGGGGTTTTTTGATGTTTCTGAGGTAGGAGAATATAGGAGTTCTCAGGATTTAAGGAAGTAGCAATTGGTATTTATTTTTCAGTGTTTCTCTAGCCCAGGGCATAATCAGAAAACAGAATACATTTCGATTATGGTTCACGGTCTGCAACATGAAGCACAAAGGGCCAGGATAAGCATCAGGTCAAGGGCTCCTTTCCTGCAGCTTGAGGACCAGAGCTCCTGTATACTAGGGAATAAGATGGTTGTCATATGGTTGTCAAGGAGGTGAGAGGAAAACCATCCTGTAAAAATTGTGAGGGGTCAGATGTGCCAAGGCTGAAGTGAGCAGAGTTGAACACTTCTCTGCTTGAGGACTATGATAAAAATTCTTTATTTCTGGCACATTATAATTATTCATAGTAGTGAGATTCACGATGCCAATTCACACATACACCTAACATTTGATCAATCTCATACCTAAATAACTTCCCTTCTTGTCCTCCTCCTCTTCATGATCTGCGTGCTCTACTCTCCTGGTCTTCCTACTATTATTGTAATTTACTTAATGTGATGTACACGGACTTGTATATATTAGATGATTTGATTTTGTTCATATACTGTGGTATATGCATACCTGGAAATAGCATAATAGGGTAGATTTCATCCCCCATGTACTTTCCAATGCCTTTTCCCACCTCACTCCTTTCTATTGATTTCTTTCCTCTCCTCTGTTGTTTTCCTTCCACCAAATGTTCTTTTGATGATAATACTCTAGAGATAAAAAAACATTTTGTCTATTATCAAATACCATAGCTGGATTTGTGATTAGCATTAGAAGAAGAGCTGAAACAACCTTAATTACAACTTACTTGAAAATACTTATGTCAAATTGGATGCATTCATAGAAAGGAATCTCATAAATCACTTGAAAATCTAGAATATAGAGTGATGTGAGAAAATGTTGGACTAGTAAAGCTCCAGTTTCTCCCCTGGAAACATCAAGAAACCATTAGATTCTGGGGAATGAACAGTATACACGTTTGTAAACAGTCAGTTGTCTAAAGCACCAAAAAAGCAGGCAATGAAGGAAAAGGAGATTCACAATGGCAGAGAATTTCAGTGTGGTTTTGCCTGCCTGCCTGCCATTGCCAAAGCTGTCTCACACAGAATGGTCTTGGCCTTTAGGTAGTGTAAACAGGGCTATCAACTTCTTTCCTCAAAGCACATTAAGTCTACACAAACTTTGGAAGGTTTACCCCCACAAGAAAATGGCCAGAGGAAGAATAAGCTATGGATATGGTTCACATGAGTCTAGAATTTCTCCAATCTATTCCTGGCCCTTCCCTCTTCTGTGTGTTGACATCATTAGGCTGGGAGCAGAGCACCCAGCACAGCAGCCAATATCCAATTTAGGAAAAGGAGCCAGCTCTTATTAAAATTGCCTTCTTAAACCAGAGGGATACTTGCAGAGAAGCCCCTAGCAGGATCCATTTCATGTGGCATTGACTAGGACTGGGTCACAGTCCCTTTGAAACAGTGACCATATGTTAATGCCAATAGAATTAACATGACTGACTCACGAATAAGCTGGGTGAAAAAGATGTTGGAGAGACCACCATCTCAGTCACTGACATCATAATGAAAGAGCCTTGATTTATTTAGGTTTCATTTTTTTTCAGTGTTGCCAAACTTCGAATTGCTTGGGAAACTTAAAATCTTGTGATAGCTTAAGTTTTATTTCAACCAAATGTGTATGAGTCTTTTGGTTGAAGACTTGGGTTTAAGTGAATTGGTCTATATAAATAGATATGAAATGATTATTTTTCATTATAGACATGTTTCTCACAGATAGTTGGTACAAGAACTGATCAATAGGTAAACAGGATAGGCCTCACCCAGCAGTAGGTCTGTAAGAGAGTGAGAGGAGTTTGCCAACTTTCATTTACTCTATTATTTTGTTTTCTAAATTTTTACATTTGGTTTAATGAGTTATAGATGACAGTAGAATTCATTTATGCACCTTGATATATCATACATAGATTGAATATAATTTCTTATTTTTCTGATTATACATGTTGCAGAATCATATCGTTCATGTAGTCACATGATGTCTGTTTCATTCTACTAACTTTCCTATCCTCACATCCCCTAACCTCCCTTCCCAAGTGGCCCTGGCTTTATTGTGAATTAGAAAAAACATTAGGCCTTTTGTTTTGTGGGATTGGCTTATTTTGCTTAGCATGATATTCTCCAGCTCCAATCATTTACTGACAAATGCCATAATTTCACTCTTCTTTAAATATTATTAAAATATTTAAATAATATTCCATTGAGTATATATACCACATTTTCTTAACCCAATCAATAAATGGGCTAAGGAACTGAACAGATGAAGAAATACAATTTGTCAACAAATATATGAAAAAGTATTCAACATCTCTATCAATTAGAGAAAAGCAAATGCAAATCAAAAGTACTCTTAAGATTTTATCTCATTCCTGTCAGAATGGCAATTATCAAGAATACAGGCAACAATAAATGTTAGCGAGGATATGGTGAAAACTCATACATTGCTGGTGGGACAGCAAATTGGTGCAACCACTATGGAAAGCAGAATGGAGATTCCTCAGGAAAATGGGAATGGAACCATCATATGACCCAGCTATCTCATTCTTTGGTTTATACCCAAAGGACTTAAAAATCAGCATACTATAGTGACACAGCCACATCAATGGTTATTAGCAGATCAAATCACAATAGCTAGACCATGGAGCCAACCTAGGTGTCCTTCAAGAAATGAATATTATTTAACACAATATTAACACTTCAGATTGTATGGGTATTTCTCAGAGGAAAGAAGAGAGACCCAATGACTGTTGTAATTCAGGTGGATCACAAATTGATGCATGGCAGCGTAGTAGAAGCTACAGAGCAAGCAACTTGCTTAACAAGGCATGGTTACAGTTAAGATTTTACCTAGATTACCACAAGTATACTCTAGGCATGAGTAGAAATTCAAGTATACTCTAGGCATGAGTAGAAAATCTTAGGAAAAAGCCAGACAACTGGGGAGCTTCTGGTGTCTGCATGAAGAAGGACAGGTGATGTCACATATCTAGGGCAGAAATGTAATCTAAGAGAATGAAAGGAGTGTACCAAGAAGTGGGTAAGGTAACAAAGTCAAGTTGATGGCAGCCAGAGAGGATTGCAGTTTTATAGACGTGGTTTCCACTTGAAGTCTGACATGGAAGATTTGTGTTTCTAGTCCTCATGATATAGATATTGAAGGTCTCTATGAAAAAGCAGAAAGATCTTCAATAAATGACCTAGTCCTACACTTTCCCATAATACCTATATATTATATCAATATTCCTAATAGAATCATTAGGAAACCAATTGTTTATTGCCCCCAAATTAGCGATCTGCATCAATTTTCTCAAACTTTCAAACAAGTTGAGTTAAATTTTCTGTCTTACAACTAAACTGAAAAACATCAGAGCTCAGCAATTTTCAATATCACACTCTTCAACACCTTACACAACAAAAATAAAAGCAGCTTGTGCCTTTTTGGATATTGATCTGTGTAATGTCAAGCATGGTTCTCCCTTGGAGTTATTAGCTTTCATAAACTTAATATTTTCTTATTGTTGGATATTTACATTTCTGACAGAAAACTTCCACAGTATGGAGAATAATAAAAAAAAGCCTGCTACTTTCAGATTTTTCTGTAGCATAGTTACAATATGACACCTGTCCTACCATTTCAGACAAATTGTAATAAGCCTGAGTTAATAATTTGTTTTTGTATATTCCCATTTAGACGTTGAAATCCCAAGGTAGGAGTCATCTGGTTTCCCCTTGGAGCCCTTGTTAAGCATCTGGGCTGATCATCATGGATGTGCACAGCAGGCCAACCTCAATGGATCAGAGAATTTGGGAAGAGTGTGTCTCAGTGGAATCTGGGACTGGTGACCAGAGAGGCCACCCAAGGTCTCAGCTATCAACTGTGAGATTTCTGATTCTTCTTTTCATATTTGCCAAACCTTATCAAAGATACCATGATCTCAATATAATTACTTATAAAAAAAGATAGAGCTGGGCTCACTTCTCACCTGATTTTTGGATACAAATATATACATATAATAGAGGACTCTTTTAGTTCTCAGATATAATAGCACAGAGGTTTGTTCCAGGATAGAGTAAAATATCTCTCAATTCAGGAATGGCCAGATATATTTTAGACACAGAAGAGCTCTTTAGAATTTGTCATTTGAAGATGCAAGAATTTATTATGACTGTTATAAACTCCTTATATAACATATATTTACATATGGCCATAACATTTTATTTCTGCAATCTTGCTGTTTCACTTTTTCTGTGATTTAAATTTGCCTGCAACGTCTCAAAAACAAAACAAAACAAAAAACAACAAACAAACAAACAAACTCAAGATTGTATAAAGAACCAGAGTTGACCACAGATGTTGGTGAGTCATTGACTAGCGAGGTTCGGTGGATATGGAGCAAAGGTTTGTTGTTCTCTGTCCATGACACCAAGGTAGAGTCTTGGGCACATGGTTCCATGTCCAAGTAGACCAGCTATAGACTAAGATCAGTGCCAAAGAACATTCTGATCTCAGACAGACGAATGCTTGTGACAATGTCTAGGTATTGCAACCCAGGTAAAGTCAGGAGAGACCATATTCCAAGTTTGCAAGGCAGAATTTTTATAGTAAATGGAATCATAACAGACAAAACTGGGGGCTTCCAGTGAGGTTTGTGGTACTGAGCAAAAGCACTTTGAGCGAGGGCTGGTTTTCTGCCAGGAAATTTCTTTCTCTTCAATTTTCAGGGTCAGAGCTTCTCACCTTCTATAAGTAAATACTTTTCTTAGAATACAAAAGTGAAATGTTAATTGTAGTGAACTGAAAAACAAACTGAGAAATCACTCAGAGCCCTCTTTTTAGAAAGACCCTATAGCTTCTGTTGCATCTTGCAAAATAATGTCCTAGAGCTCTCAGTTAATTTTCCTTCACTAAGTAACGTGACTTGGAACCTGTCTATTGCACACTAGTCATTCATCAACAGTGGACATTTTTATTAGAAAGCAAATAAGAAGATTCAGAATATATTTTGCAAATGAGAATGCTCTTTTTTCAAAATTTTCACCTTTGATGCTTTCTGTGAGAATCAAAATTTGATAGCTGCTCAACTGTCCTTTTAAATTCTGTATATTTGCTCGTGTGTGGAGTTAGATAGTTCATTTTTTCAAATAATGGTTGATTGAGAAAGAGATTACTTTAATAAAATCAAAACCACAAGAAAATAGGATCTGTGTTACAGGCAGAGCTTTTCAATATATACATTAAATCACTGTTTTCAAATTATGATGGTGACAAAAAAATTCCTGTGATTAAAATGCATGTAGGAGATCCAGCCTATTCTCACTATTCAAAGAGAATGAGTACTTATAATAGTTTTTGTATCATGCATATTTCATACACTTATTATGTTGTTGATTATAATATATTCCCTGCTCTTTTAACTAAAAGCTCATATTCCTATATTTGACAATTTATATTAATAAACATTTATGTTTGATTTTTAATTTCTTCAGATAGTCCACATCATCAAGTGAATCAATATTTACACAGCTATTCCAAAATTTATATTAATTTAAGATTTTTCCATTTTTTTTTCTTTTTGGGATAATATTAAACAAGGTCATAAATCATATAAAGTGTCTACATTTTGCACCATGCATATTAATGGTTTTCTCAAATTTATCTAACAGGTTTAAGCTATATAGTGAACTTTAATTTAATCTCTGGCTACCTAGTGCATACTGACTTCCTGTGACTGTAATCATTTGTCTTCCACTGAGCAGAATGTCACAGTGAGTGCAGATGTTACTGCACACTTGTCAGGACTGCATCCTCTTGGGACTTGGTAGAAAAATTATGAAAACATTTATACCAGTGAGAAAATTAAAAGGCTACCTCTTTCTCCTTGTAACATTTAGTTAATTTTATGAGGCCTCAATAATTGTTCTATAATCCTTTTCTAAAAATTCTTTGTGTGCATGGTGCATGATTCATTCATCATATCTCATAATTATGATCAAGAAGGGGCTTCATCATGAGAAAAAAATTCCCAAACCAGAACCAATCAAAATAAAAAAGAGGAGGGATGAGAGGTTTCCAGGCTAATAAATTGTCAATATGGTTTCATCCCTTATCATAATGCATGATAATATTTTAAGAGAAAAATTATTAAAAACTTGCTTTTATTACTGTGTAGTAGATCATTTAAAAATTTTCCATATGAAATAAGAGAACTGTTTCAAATTCTCTTATCATTATGGAATATTCTTTTAATCTCAATCCTCCTATACGATATTGGGTAAATATTAGACGGCAAATAGAATTGGATAATCATTAGACAGGCAGTTGGGGATGTGAATCCCATTATTTATTGCCCTGTGAAGGCAGAAGAAGAAGCAGAACTTAGGCTGAGAAGTGAAAGCCAATAAATTTGAAACATCAGTATGTGGAGCCCAATGATGGTCACTTCATTCCTGGATGGGGCTTTGGCACCTATAAATCTCAAGAGGTAACAGTAGGGTTCCAAACATTGAGGGTTCCAAAGAAAGTAGACACAGGATGAATGGAATCCAATCTGGGTTGTCAAGATACTTGCTTCCTATGTGACCCTGGGGGGCTTATATGGTTCTCTGTTTCTCCAGGTGAAAGCTATTTCATGTGTGGGAGAGACAATGGTTAGACAATGCTCTACATCACTGATGGTGTGGTCCCCTACTGAGTATTTACCAATTTGCTGGAATGATGGATTTTAGCAATTGGTTTTCACTGGGACTGGTTTCTTTATTTCTATACTTTGCAATTTATTTTCCTTCCAAGAAAGCAAGGTCCACAAAAATCTGTGTAGCAAAAGGTGCTTGAGATAAGAAGCACAGAATAAATGATGGGTATAACTTCCTTTCCACTGTGAGGAAGTCTTCAGCATTTCACAGAAAATGCAGCACCTTGTCTGAATAGATTTTTTCATGTGCTCTCAAACTGCAGGAATTTTAGCTGAATGTATAATATAACATCCTGAGAAGTCAAGTGGCACATAAGAAATATATTTTCAATTATTGGTCATCGTTAATGTGTGCTGTATTGACAAATTACAATCTGAAGAGGAGTGAGCTAAGTTCACTAGAGGGGAATTAATTTTGTACTCTGGACACTTAATTGTGTGATAAGCGATTAGTATGCTGAATTTTGGATATAGTATTTTTCTTCTGCATGACTTAAGGAAAAATCCAGAGACATGAGAGTACATGTTTACATTGTAGGACAAAGTGGCATAAAGTGGACCACTAGGGCTTCAGCCGTACTTCATGTGCCCTGACACATAGGCAATTCATGGCTGGTTTCAGCAGAGGGAAGTAGGATCCAGGATCACATTCAGTTTGATTTCATGGAAAAAGAAATATTCTGAAAATTTAAGAAGATAAAAGAGTGTGTCTGATTTGCCTTTTTATACTTTACCATATGAACTTTCAAATTATTTTCCAAACTTTGTAGACCATGAAATAATTGTCATTTTCACTCTTATTATATCTTTCACAAAAGAGTGTGAATTAACATTAAGGCCTCACACTAATGTGAATAATCCTTTACCACAAGAGTACATTTTCTTATTTGTAAATCTATATCCTCACACTACACATGTTTTTGAAGCCAGTGTTTAGATCCATCATATGTAGTTACAGGTGTGAGTCAGAGGTTACACAGCATATTGCTCTTTGTTCAAGAGCCTGTTATCAATCTGGCCCCTGGTTGACATCTGAGAACTTTGATTTTTCAGTTTTTAATAAAAAGATGATGAAGGTCCCTAAATGGCATGAACATTGCAGTTTATCTATGCATTCTTCAGTCATATTCATAGTCCTGTTGTGCCAGGGCAGTGGGATAGGTTGCCAAAAGACCAGAGAAAATACCTGGAGACTCCATATAGGCAAAAATCCTTATTGAGAAATGCTTATGGGGAGGGTCCATCAGTGACAGTCTGAACAGACAGCACCTGACTCCCTCACATTGGTCATGTAAATATAAAAGCAGAGTGATTACTTCTCAGTATAGAAATGTTTGTGCTAGAGAGTTGGTAAAGGAGTCACAGGCAATGAATTCCAAACATCAGTATGTAGAGCTCAATGATGGTCACTTCATTCCTGGGCAAGGCTTTGGCACCTTAAGCCTCAAGAGGTAACAGTAAGTGGTTGGGTTCTGGGCTCATAAGAAAGTAGAGACAAGATAAATGGAATCCAATTTAATTTGCTAAGTTACTTGTTCCTTATGTGACTCTGAAGGACTCACATGTACTCTCTTTCTTCAGGCTAGAGCTATTCCATGCACAGAAGAGACAATGGTCAGACATTGCTCTACATCTTTGTCTGATTTCAATCTGTTCAACCAATTTAGTAAAAGATGAATGTCAGCACTTGGTTTGCACTAGCACTGGTTTCTGTTTATTTCCATACTCCATGAAATCTCTTTTCCTTCCAAAAAAGGCAAGATCCAGAGACATCTGTGTAGCAAAAGGTACAGAAGATGAGAAGCACAGATAAATGATGAGGATTCCTTCCTTTCTGCTCTGAGGTAGCCTTCAGCATCTCACAGAAATGGTGGACCTGAGCTGAGTAGAATTTTCCATGTGCTCTCAATTGTGGGAAATTTACATGAATGTATAATATGACATTCTGATAAGTCAAACTGGGACCTAACAAGGGTATTTGTGAATTATTGGTCATCATTCATGTGTGTTATATTGACAAATGACCCTCTGAAGTGGAGTGAGCTAAGTTCACTAGACTAGAAAGAATTTTGTATTCAAATATCACCCTGTGACCACTCAATTATTTGACAGGGGTCAAGTTCGCTGTAATTTGAATTTGAACTTTTTGCTTCTGCAAGAGTTAAGGAAACATCCAGAGAGCAATTGTGAAGACCCATGCCAGGACTTGGTAGATTGTAGGGCAAAGTCTCATGAAGAGTGCAAGTGTTACTCCAAGTGGCCTTATACCTGAGAAATTCAGGGGTAGAGTCAGCAGAGAGCAAGAGGAACAGAATCACATTCATTTTGATTTCCTGGAAAAAGAAATTTCTGATAATTTTAAAACAGAAAAGAGCAGTTTGATTTGCCTTTTTAATATTCAACATATAAACTTTCAAATCGTCTTCCAAATTTTATAGATTATGCAATAATTGCCATTTCCATTCATTATATTTTGCACAAAAGAGACTGATTTAGCTTTAAGGGCTGATGCTTGTATGAACAATCCCTTAAAATAATAATATAATTTCTTATTTGTAAGTCTATATCCTTTGAAAAAAAATATATATATATTATACACACACACACACACATACATACATATGTGTGTGTATTCAAATGTGTGTGTGTGTGTGTGTGTGTGTG
Source organism: Callospermophilus lateralis (assembly GCF_048772815.1). Taxonomy (NCBI): domain Eukaryota; kingdom Metazoa; phylum Chordata; class Mammalia; order Rodentia; family Sciuridae; genus Callospermophilus; species Callospermophilus lateralis. The sequence goes on along the minus strand of NC_135317.1, from coordinate 22,614,273 downwards.
TATTTTCAGCAAGTGTTTAGCTCTGTCATATAGATATACAGTCAGAGAGCCATAGGTCACATAGCACAGTTGTGTCAGGGCAGTGGCATAGTTTCCAAAAGACCAAAAAAATATTTGGAGAGTGTATTCGAGAAAAATGTCCTTATTGAGAAATGCCTATGGGAAGGGTCCTGCAGTGACAGGCTGAACCACAGCACCTCCCTCCCTCACACTGCTTTGCCAAGCAGGGCTTCCTCCTTGTGATGAGTGACATTTATCCTTTCCACAGTGCCCTCAGTTCTATCGCTGTCACCAAGAAGAGAAATGTTTTAATCTGATTTTTTAATTTGTTCTTTTTAGTTAGCTATACATGACAGCAGAGTCTATTTTGATATGTTTATACAAACATAGAGTGTATCTTTTCCTAATTAGGATCCCAGGCTTGTGGGTGTACATGATATAGAGATTCATTTTGATGTATTCACATACGAACATAATAAAGTTAAGTCAGATTCATTCCACTGATTTTCCCATTCCATTTCCCCTTCCCTTTTCTTCATTCCCCATTGTCTAATCCTCTGAAGTTCTATTCTTCCTTTCCTTTCCCCCCTGTATGTGTTAGCATCCAAATATCAGAACATTTGACCTTTGGTTTATTGGAACTGCTTATTTTACTTAGCATGATAGTTTCCAGATCCATCCATTTACTGACATATGTCATAAATTCATTCCTATTTATGTCTGAGTAATATTCCTTTGTGCAGATATACCACATTTTCTTTATCCATTCATGCTGAGGGCCACAACCAAGTCAAGATGGCACCTGGCAGTTTGCTGGGAGGAGTGTTTTGTGAAGTTATGCCAGCGAGCCATTAAGATGATGAGAATTCCTTAATGACTGACTGCTGTATCTAGATGATGTTAATTAAGTTAAGCTGTGTGTAATTAGTTGGGTATATATACCTCTGCTCTCTCATAATAAAATGGCTCCTGCTGTTTCAATCCTCACAATTTGCTTGTCACCTCCTGGTTATTTGCCCAGCCAGACTGCGGCAGATCGTGGCCCATATGGGGAGCCCTGGGACGCTCAGGGGTAAGTGACAAGGAAAGCTGCCCATCCCTAGAAATAGATAGGACAGGAGCAAAGCTGCTCGTCCCTTGAAGCAGATAGGGGGAGAGGAAGGATGGCCATTTCAAGAAAATGGAGAAGATTGATACAGTGTGTTTTTGTCTTGTTTTGTCTTGGTGTGTTGTATTGTCTTTGTTATGAAAATATGTGCTGCATTCTGGCTGGGCACAATTCAGGAGCCACTTGTCAAAAAAACTAACTTTATTTTTAGAACCAAACACGCCAAACAAAACAGCTCCTCAGGAAAAAACCCTCAGAGCCCAACTGCCACCACCAGCTTCCCACAAGCCACTCCCCAAAACCACCAGTCTCTCCCACTCCCACAATCCTCCTGCTCTTGAGGCTGATTGGTTGGGTCACATGGGCAGAGCCAAAAAAGTCCCCCAATGAGCAGCTCCGTGGCCTGAAAGGGCAGGGAAACAGTTCAATGAGCATCACCACAGAGGAGCCAATCAGCTAGATGTTGCTGGGGCCACTGTGAGCCAATCATCAGCTGGTAGTCTGAAAGGGTGGGGAAACAGCTCAATGAGCAGCTCCAATGATCATCACTGCAGAGGAGCCAATCAGCTAGATGTTGCTGGGGCTGCTGTGAGCCAATCATCAGCTGGCAGTCTGAAAGTTTGCTGGGGCCCCTTTGGCTGTGGCTCTCAACAAATATGGGATCAGAAGTTGGGTGGAACCAAACTGAAAGAGTGTTAAGTAAATTGCTGAAGGAATGAGTCACCCCAGTAAAACCAAAAACAGTAAGGCATATGTTGATAAAAGCCCAGGAACTCTAGTCAGAAAGAGGAAGAAAGTTCAGAGGAGAAGGACTATCAGGGAAGGAGTTGCAACAAAAGGCTCCTACAAAATACTTTTTGTTATCTGAGGGTGCGTGAAGCAGCGTGGTGACTGCCCAGTGAGCAAGCTGGTCACAGCACAGCAGGGACTTTCCAGGCAGCAGCAGCAGCCACTGACTCTTCTCCACTACCCCCCACCAGGGGGGCGGGACACCACTGCTGGGAGCCCAAACCCAGACCTGACCTGGAGGCACAGTCTTGCAGGATCTTGCTCCCTGGGCCTGGTGGCAGTTTGAGTCTGGGACACTCCCCAGGGTCGCCTGGGTCTGCCTAGTACGCTACAGCCTGCAGCAGAAGATGCGCCCTGCATCCCTGAAGTTTGGTCATTTTTAAAGCCAATAACTAATGAGTCATCAGTTTTTCCCTATTTGCTGCAGGTGCTGCCATGGGATTCCTCACTATTCCTGTGGATAAATGCAGGGTTAGCAATATCTCAAATCCATAACAGCTGAACTCGAGTTTTCAACAGCTTTCACCACAGCTGCATCAGCTTACAGTTATTATCATTAAAGGTCCTGACCCAGTGATTGTCTGTAGTCAGGGATCTGTTTGTGTGTTTCCACAGAGAGAACAGCAGCAGATTTGGATTCCAGAGAGACTAACTAAAGCGATTTCTACAGACCAAAAAGATCCTTACATCTGCAATAATGGTTCTTCCACACCTGGAGGCTAATGAATAATATGCACCATTAAGGCCTATTTCAAATGTAAATTACTGAAATCCAAATGAGACTTCAGAAATACAGCTACCATCATCACAGCTGTTGCTCTTTCTGCTGCTGCTACTACAGCTTCTGAGATAGCTATCACACAAACTGTACAAACCGTTGCATTAATATTTACTTCAAGAAGAAATAGACATATTAATGGGCTCCTCTGCTTTAAGCTGCTTGCGGAACTTACCTGGACTGTGTATCACGTATATGCATTATGAACTGATACAACAAATTGTAATTAGTACCAGGGTATCTTTGCTGATGGTGTCATCTGTGGTACAGTTTTTCCAGGGATCTCTCACTTGGAGCAGTCAATGGCTTGATATTGTGGCATTTTGTATCCTCCTCCTTTCTGCTTGTGGCAGGTTGTTTGTGGGGTATGTGTAAAAACCACTATGGTCATTATCCACAAGTATGGCTAAGTGTGTTGGGCCGGTAGTCAAAGATGGGTAAGATCCAATTACAATGGTACCAACCTAAGACAGGAGGCTGACATTTTGAGGTCTGATGGGAAGGACCATATGTAGTATTGGACAATCCAAAACAGGCATGGTCCCTAAGCCACATACTTGTTGTTTAATTAAACAGAAGAGGGGAGATGTTGTGGGCCACAACCAAGCCAAGATGGCACCTGGCAATTTGCCAGGAGGAGTGGTTTGTGAAGTAACGCCAGTGAGCCATTAAGATGATGAAGATTCCATAATGACTGACTGCTGTATCTAGATGATGTTAGTTAAGTTAAGCTGTGTGTAATTAGTTGGATATATATACCTCTGCTGTCCTGTAATAAAGTGGCTCCCGCTGTTTCAGTTTTCACAAGTTGCTTGTCACCTCCTGGTTATTTGCCCAGCCAGACTGTGGCACATTCATCTGTGAAGGGCACCTAGTTTGGTTCCAAAGTTTATCTATTGTTAATTTATCTACTAAAAACACTGATGTAGCTGCAACATTGCAGTATGCTAATTTGAGCTCCTTTGTAAGGGTTGTGTGTTTGGGATTGGGGTCTCTGATGACTTCATGGCTGTAGCATGCTTGGTGGCTGGGAAAGTTTCTGTACAAAAGTACAGGATGCCTAGCAGCTGGGAAATTTTCTCTGCAAAGGCACATAATGCCTAGCTGTGCAAGAACACGGATGCCTAGCTTTTGTAGCAATACCCTTAATGAGGAGTTCTGTGCTAGAGTCTTATCAGCCTAGACCTTGATCTCAGGTACAAAGAAACTCTCGTTAGACAACCACAATATTTTACCAAGCTCTGCTGTGCCAGAATCTGTCCACAGAACAGTAACAATGAACTTTCTTGAGAGCTACACAAAGCTCCTAACATTGCACATTAAAATTACAGCATGTAATTGACTAATAAGATGCATAATGTTGCTAACTCTGTAACCTGCCTGGTGACACATGGACAATAATGTACTACTGATGCCAGTGACCCAATGTAACCTATTGATATAAATAAAACTGGCAGCTTTGATAAGGAGACTTTCTGCCATTCTGCCTCTGCACCTTGCTTCTGTCTCCTTTTGTTTTATTTACACTCATTTGCATATATACCAAGAAGCCATATATCAGTGTCAAATGATGGCTCTATTCTTATTTTTTTGAGGAATCTCCATACTGCTTTCCAGAATGGATGCATCGGTTTGAAGTTTCACCAGTAACGTATGGGTGTACCTTTTCTCCTACATCTTCACCAACATTTATGGTTCCTGTATTCTAGAGAGTTGCCATTTTTGTTGGAATTAGGTGAAATCTCAGTGTAGTTTTAATTTGTGGTTCTCTATGTACTAGAGATGCTGAATATTTTTTCATGTACTTGTTGACTGTACCTCTTCTTTGACATAGCTCCTTTGCCCATTCATTGGTTTTTGTTGTTGTTGTTGTGAAACTTTTTGATTTCTTTGTACATTTTTCAAATTATCATTTTATCTGCAGGATGGGTGGCACATAATTTCTTTTTGTCATTAACTAGGAGAATCCCAAAGTAGATTTGAGGTCATTACCACAAATATAGCACTAACATAAGACATGGGAAAAATTTGAGATAGAGAGGTCACTCCTTCTGCACATGACATTAAAAATCAATCTTTAGCCATTTCCTAAATTATTTAGAAATTATTTGATTATTTGTCCAATGTTTATAAATACAGTATCAAAAAATACAGTATCAAAAGCAGAGAAAGGGGGCTGAGGTTGTGACTCAGTGGTAGAGTGCTTACCGCACATGTGTAAGGCAATGGGTTTGATTCTCAGCACTGCATATAAATAAATTAATAAAATAAAAGTCCATCAACAATTAAAAAACAATTTTTAAAAAAAGCAGAGAATGATTATGTATTCCTACTCAGAGTCTACACATTTATGACTTTAAGGTTCTTTAAGGTTCTGACTCTCCAGTCAGCTGTATGATTTTGTATTGCTTATGGAATCAGAATTAAATCTTACATATTAGAAAATGGGCATTCAAGGGATTAACCCCTTATCACATAATTAAGTAGTATGAAGAACACATTGGACTATAAAATAACTTCCTTCTAATAAATTCTCCACTTTACTCACCATAAGTTACTTCTCATAATATGACTCTCAAATACTTTTGGTTGTTCCTATAGGTTCCTAATAGTAAGACAATAGAGGCCACCAAAATAGCTATAGAAGCTGGGTTCCTCCATATTGATTGTACTTATGCATACCAAGTAGAAGAGGAGGTAGGACTGGCCATTAAAGCAAGATTGCAGATGGCACTGTGAAGAGAAAAGACATATTCTATACTTCAAAGATATTACATATACACTAAAAATTACTGCAATGTGATAAAAAGAAGTGAAAATTACATTGGGTGATCAGTTGTTGGTGATCATTTGTTGTTAAATGTGATTATTTGTACAATGTTTGTAAATACAGTATTAAGAAATACAGTATCAAAAGCAGAGAAAGGGGGTTGAGGTTGTGGCTCATTGGTAGAGCACTTGCCTCACATGTGTGAGGTACTGGGTTTGATTCTCAGCACTGCATATAAATAAATGAATAAAATAAAAGTCCATCAACAATTAAATAACATTTTTTTAAAAAAGCAGAGAAAGATTGCCGCAGTCTTTGGCTGGGCACAAATCACGAGCCACCACACAGCTTGTAGATTCAAACAGCAATTCTTTATTCCCGAACTCACACCGGCTGTCTACAAACACGTTCTGGGGGAATCCACGTTCTCTGCCCAAATCCACTACTCCTGGGCTTCTAAGAACTCAAGAGGAAACCAGGCAGCAGGATACGCCCTATTCTAAAGGGGGAACACCCTAATCTCCTATTATGCTAAACCGCCCTATTCTAAAGGGGGAACACCCTAATCTCCTATTATGCTAAACCGGGGACACCCTAAACACGGATCCGCCCTGGTCCTTGAGCAAGGTCACCTTTCCGGAGTCCTTCCACTAGACAGCATGGGAGTAGCTGGCAAGGAAATTGTCATACCTACTTGGCTGATGGCTCCCAGCATCTCCCCCCTTCTGATTAATTAAACAACAAGTAATGTGGCTTAAGGACCGTGCCTGGTAGGTTGTCCAGTTCAACATATGGTTCTTACCCGTCATTGGAAAATTGACCTTTAGGCGTCAGCCTCCTGTCTTAGGTTGATACCATTGCAACTGGATCATACCCGTCACTGACTACCGGTCCAGCATACAGCCATACTTGTGGATAGGTCTATGCACCAGTGGAGGGGTGAGATTCTTTGCCTCACCTCTGTTGGCCCCCAAATTTGGCCTTGGTGCCAGTGGGGGAGTGAGGTTAATGTTTCTTAAGGACCGTGCCTGGTAGGTTATCCAATTCAACATATGGTCCTTACCCGTCATTGGAAAACTGACCTTTAGGTGTCAGCCTCCTGTCTTAGGTTGATACCACTGCAATTGGATCATACCCATCACTGACTACTGGTCCAGCATATAGCCATTGGCCCCCAAATTTTAGATCATCACTAGCAGAAGGGAGGAGGATACAGAAATGCCACGACACCAAGCCAATTGACAGTTCCTTTGGAAAAATTGCATCATTGGTGACACCATCAGTAAAGATCACTGGTGACACCATCAGCAAAGATATGCCAGCATTACCACAATTCGCTGTACCAAACGATAGTTACATAGTCTAGGCAAGTTCTGTAAGCAGTTCAAAGTGGAGGAATCTATCAATCTGTCCGTCTCCTCCCAAAGTCTGTTTCCTCCCAAAGTAAGTTGACTCCTTGATTGAGCATACTTGTTGAGTTATATTCATTGGGATGAAGATAGGAATTCTGGCAATGATGCTAAAGAGACATTATCCTGAAAAGAATTATTAAATATAATGAAAAGGAAAGGTGAAAGTAAACAAACAGATCTGTTAACCTCCTTAAAAAACAATCCTTAACAGCTGTTTACCTGATTTAAATTAGTAAACAAGCAGATCTGTTAACCACCTTTAAAAACAATCCTTAACAGCTGTTTACCTAATTTAAATTAAGCCATTTAAATCACGTGAATAAAAAAATAATAATTTGGATCCATTTTTCATGAGCGCTCCTCATATATGAAATATGGACATACGCACACACAGACATACAACACAAAACATAAATGTGCAAACAAACGTACAACACATAAGATAATAATAGAGGCCTTGTAGCTTTACCTAGGTGAAATCTCCATTGCAATGTTTAAAAACTCCACAGTCAAAAAATAAAACTCAGAAAAACATTAACCTAGGTTTGTATGAGCTCAAAAAATAAAATAGAACCTTATGATGTGGGAAAAATGCAATAATAAAATAGATATTGAAAAAAGCATCCTTGTTAATCACTGTCGCAGATGTAAGAATGGCCAAGCTGGAGTTCTGGATATCAGCTGTTATGGATTTGAGTCAAATCATCTTCTTTTTGATCTGTAGAAATCGTTTTAGTTAGTCTTTCTGGAATCCAAATCGGTTGCTGTTCTCCCTGTGGAAACACACAAACAGAGCCCCAACTCCAGACAATCACTGGGTCAGGACCTTTCCATTGTCCTGTTAGAATATCTTTCCAAAGTACTTTAGGCTTATGTACATTGTTTGGATACATATGCCTTTCCACAGCACTAAGTCCTGATGAATCCAAATTTAAAAAGTTTAGAGTAAAAAGCGTTATTTTAAGTTTATCTTTGGGGGATATATACCCCTTTCCAATTCCCTTTTTTTGCTTTAATAAGTATGTTTTAATAGTTTGATGAGCTCTTACAACTATGCCTTGTCCCTGTGGATTGTATGGGATTCCTGTCATATGAGTAATACCAAATGATGAGCAAAATTGTTTAAAAGAGGTAGAGGTATAGCCAGGACCATTATCAGTTTTTAACTGTTTAGGAACGCCCACAGTGGCAAAATTTTGTAAGCAATAAGCTATAACATCTTTAGTTTTTTCTCCAGCATGAAGGGAGCCCATCAAAAATCCAGAAGAAGTATCAACTGTAACATGTAAATATTTTAATTTTCCAAATTCTGGCAAGTGTGTGACGTCCATCTGCCAAATATGGTTAGGTATCAGTCCTCTAGGATTGACTCCAAGATTAACTTGTGGTAAAAATGTCACACAATTTTGACATTGTTTTATAATATGTCTGGCTTGTTCCTTAGTTATTTTAAACCACTTTTGTAAAGTATTAGCATTAACATGGAATTTTTTATGAAAATTCGTAGCTTCTTCTAGTGTAGAGAAAATATGTATGTCATGTGTAGTTTTATCTGCTAAATCATTGCCCAAACTAAGGGCTCCAGGCAATCCTGTATGTGCCCTAATATGTCCTATAAAGAATGGATCTTTTCTGTCCCAGATCAGACTTTGTATAGTGGAAAACAAAGAGAAAACAGTAGAGGAAGGGGAAATCCTACCAGCATCTTCAAGAGATACTATAGCATTAACTACATACTGACTATCAGAAAATAAATTAAGTACAGAATCTTTAAACATCAAAAAGGCTTATAAAACTGCATTAAGCTCTACCTTTTGAGCTGATTGTTTGGGTGCTAAAAATGTAAAAGTTTGATCAGGGGTAACTACTGCTGCTGTACCATTATTTGACCCATCAGTGAATATATTTGGAGCATTTATGATAGGGGTTTTTCTTGTCATTTTTGGAAAAACTACAGGATGCTTGGACCAAAAAGACAACAAAGGATTAGATGGTAAGTGATTATCAAATGCAACATTAGATTTACACATGATTATTGCCCAAGTATTTAACTCATTAGCTAACTCATCAATTTGATCCATAGTATATGGAGTAATAATTTTATTGGGAGAAATTCCAAACACTCCCTTTGCTGCTTTTATTCCTTTGAGTATTAATTGTCCTACAGCCTCAGGATACCTAGTAAGAATAGTGTTAGGAGAATAAGATAAATGTATCCATAATAATGGGCCTTCTTGCCAAAATACTCCTGTAGGAATATTTTTTGTTGGTAGTACAATAAATAATAAAGGCAAACTTATATCAATTCTATCCAAATGTATATTTTCCATATATGTTTCAATAATTTTCAATGTCTTTCTTGCTTTAGGAGTTAATATGCGAGGTGAGTTTGGATCTGATGGACCTTTTAGAATATCAAATAAAGGTCCCAACTCTCCTGTTGGTATACCTAGATAAGGCCTTATCCAATTTATGTCTCCCAATAACTTTTGAAAGTCGTTAAGTGACTTGAGTTGATCTACTCGTATTTGAATTTTTGGTGGACGGACCATGGTTGAGGATAATAGAACTCCTAAATAATTAATTGGAAAATTTAATTGTACTTTATCTATTGCTATCTCTAGATTATAATTTTTTAATAAGTTTGTAAATGTGGCATAACATTCCAGCAATATGTTTTTATCTTTATGTGCCAATAATACATCATCCATATAGTGAAATATTTGTAGTTCAGGATTTTGATTTCTAAGTGGCTGGATTGCTTTGTTAACATATATTTGACCCATAGTTGGACTGTTAGCCATCCCTTGAGGGAGTTCTTTCCATTCATATTTCTGATCAGGACCTTCATGATTTAATGCAGGGATAGTAAATGCAAAACGTGACTATCCTCGGGTGAATTGGAATTGAAAAAGAAAACAATCTTTAATATCTATGGCTAAAACATGCCAGGTTTTTGGCAAAGCAGACAATTGAGGAATCCCTGATTGAGCAGGTCCCATAATAACCATCGCATTATTAAATCTTGCAATAATCTCCATTTACCAGATTTCTTTTTAATGACAAAAATGGGAGTATTATGGGGAGATATGGAAGGTTGTATATGTCCTTCCGCTAATTGTTGTTTGACCAGATCTTGGGCTACTTGTATCTTTTCTTTAGTAAGTGGCCACTGAGGAACCCACACTGGTCTTTCTGATTTCCAAGTAATTTTTATTGTCTCAGTGGCCCTTTCTGAAAATCCAACCCATGTCTGTCTGTTCCTTGATCTATTTGAATTGGTGCTGCTATACCTTGTCCTTGTTTTCCTAATCTTTTTTCTTTCCTAAAACCTTGTCTAGCCCTAGTAGTGGGCGCATTAGGATTGATGTTATTTGTTAACGTCAAACCTAATTGATCTAGGACATCTCGTCCCCATAAATTTATAGGAAGATGATCCAATATATATGGCTGTATAGTTCCCTCACATCCTTCAGGATCCTTCCAATCTAATACCATTGCACTTCTATGGGGATTAGTAGCCACTCCTAGGCCTCGAAGCATTTGAGTGGCTTGTTGTAATGGCCAATGTTTTGGCCATTCCTGACTAGATATGATGCTAAGGTCTGCACCTGTGTCCAGTAGCCCATTAAAGTCGTGTCCTAGAATATTTAGTTTTAACATTGGGCGATAATCTAAATTTAAAGACAACATAGCCCAATCTACACCTGTGGAGCCTAATCCCCTGGAACCTCTTATTACACTATGACTAGGAAATTTATTATGTAGGCTGGGTATTATTAACAACTGTGCTATTTTATCTCCAGGTGAAATTACTGATATACCTCTTGGAGAACTAGCTATAATTTTTATTTCACCTACATAATCGGGATCAATTACCCCAGGACTTATCACAAGTCCTTTTAATGTAGATGAACTATGTCCCAATAATAAGCCTACTGTCCCTTGGGGAAGAGGTCCTTTTATTCCTGTGGGAATGATTTGAACTCCCATCTCTGGAGTTAGTACTGCTCTGGCAGAGGCGTAGATGTCCAACCCTGCGTTCCCTCAGGTTTGTCTGATGAGGGATTTAATGGACAATGTGTCCTGGGCACTACCCTGATGGTATTGCTGGGTTCCTCCACTGCCTCATATATTTGTGGTTGTGGGCCCTGGAGCATTGGGCCCCCTTGTCCGTTTTTTGGCAATGGAGCCTGATGCCTTTCTCCATGATATCGTGGGTAAATACCTGGTCCTTGTCCGTTTTTTGATAAGGGAGTACCCTCTATGGTGGTTTGAGAACGGCATTCATTAGCCCAATGTCTCCCTCTACGGCATCGTGGGCAAATACCCGGTATTCTATTTCTTTGATACCTAGTTTTGTTAAATCCTCCTCCTATGGGGCAACTCTTTTTAAAATGTCCTGTTTGTTCACAATCATAGCATGTTTTTGGCCTGGCATCTAAAGCCTGTTGTACTTCAGCTGCCAAGACTTGCCCTTGTTCATTAATATCTCTACATAATTTAATATATGTGTTTAAATATTCATGTCTCCATGGTCTAATAACCTCTCTGCAGCAACGATTTGCTTGGTCATAAGCCAGTTGTTTTATTAATGGCATTGCTTGTTCCATATCCCCCAAAATTTTGGCAGCCGTTTGAATTAGCCTATCTACAAAGTCAGTGTAAGGTTCATTAGCTCTCTGTATTACCTTAGATAGCTGACCTTGTAAATCTCCATGTCCTTGTAAAGTCTTCCATGCCCTAACTGTGTCTGCAGCAATTTGTGCATATATAGCAGGATCATATTCAATTTGTTGCCACTGACCCTCATAAGGTCCTTTCCCTAGCAACATTTCTAGATTTCTTTGAGGGTAACCGGCTGCTGCATTTCGCCTAGCTGTCTCTGCGCAAAATTCCTCATTGGCAACCTTCCAAAACAAATATTGTCCTCCATTTAGCACAGATTTACACATGCTAGCCCAATCTGCTGGCGTCATGTCCAAGTTAGTAATGGACTCGACCATGGTCACCGTGAAGGGAGCTTCGGGACCATAGGTTGTTACAGCCTCCTTTAACTGCTTCATTGTTTTAAAATCTAAAGCATGGTGAATTTGCTGCCCTCCTACCTGTTCAAGTACAGGGCATGCTAATCTTTGAGGTCCTGTCTCAGGATCCCAATTATCAACTACAGGGTTTGAGGGCCACTCAGCTGTCTCTATCAGTGGGGCTGTTGGTTGAATTACGCCCTCTTGTGATAAAACGGAGTTAGTAACAGCCTCCTGTTGTGGCCTTTTCCCTAACAACCCCTTTTTCTTTAAATTTTCTTCCTCTGTCTGACTAGCTCGAGAGACCTTCTCTTTTGCTTGATCTAAAATGTCTTTCTCCATGTTCTGAACCTCTAACAATTTACTTAACATCTTTTCAGTTTGTTTTAATCTACTATAAAGATAACGCAACCCAATAAGATAACACAAAACAAAACCGAAACTGAATGAAACAAAAACGGAATAAAAAATCGTTGTATCAATTTTCTCTTCCTCAGGGCCAACAAACTTCAAGCCTTTAGTCAACCATTTTTTCCAGTTTGCCTGAGAAATTTCTAGGGATAGGCAGCTTGAAAGAAAAACAAAATAAATCAAAGGAAGAACACATTGTTTTTTGAAATGGTCACCCATTCTCTCGCCTTCCCTCAGGGGCGAGCAATTTCACTTACCCCCAAGCTTCAGGCGTTCCACGTACGAGCCACCAAATGCCGCAGTCTCTGGCTAGGCACAAATCATGAGTTACCACACAGCTTGTAGATTCAAACAGCAATTCTTTATTCCCGAACTCACACCGGCGGTCTACAAACACGTTCTGGGGGAATCCACGTTCTCTGCCCAAATCCACTACTCCTGGGCTTCTGTCTCCCAAATATATTGTCTGACCCTAAGAACTCAAGAGGAAACCAGGCAGCAGGATACGCCCTATTCTAAAGGGGGAACACCCTAATCTCCTATTAGGCTAAACCACACTATTCTAAAGGGGGAACACCCTAATCTCCTATTATGCTAAACCGGGGACACCCTAAACACGGATCCACCCTGGTCCTTGAGCAAGGTCACCTTTCAGGAGTCCTTCCACTAGACAGCATGGGAGTAGCTGGCAAGGAAATTGTCATAACTACTTGGCTGATGGCTCCCAGCAAAAGATTATGTATTCCTACTCAGAGTCTACAAATTTATGACTTTAAAGTTCTTTAAGTTTCTGACTCTCCAATCAGCAGTATGATTTTGTATTGCTTATGGAATCAGAATTATGAGCAGATTTTGGACTCATTGGATCCTGATTGACTTTTTAAATTTTTGTCATCATTATGAATATCAACATTTTGTTTGTCAATATCAAAGAACAATGTAGGACATTTCTATTTGTAGTAAACAAGATATAGCTAAAGTGTCTTGTTTATTAAGATGTTCACAATGTGTTTTCCTTCAGTTTTTTAAATAAAAAATACCAATTCTTATTTTATGAAGTGAATGCATGAGATAGACTAACAATAGCTTTGTAATATCTATGAACATAAATCAGAGATTAAATAATGTCATTATCTGATAAAAAATTTTATGTCATTTTAAATTTCATCCATAGTTCAATTGATTGACTAATAATAGACAAAAATACAACACCATTTACATGAATAGATCTGATGGATGGAAACCCAAGTCTTGAAGAGACTATCTTCCTTGTGATCACCATTTTAATTCATAGATACATGCATGTCTCAATATGAAGTTAAACAAATCCTCCAAATATGGGTAATATATTCATCTAGTTTAATTTCCCTTTTTAACCTCTGTAGCTTTGGTCCACTTTTCTTTGACCAGAACTGGTCTATTCTTGTTTGGAAAGATTATAAGTAATCCTCAGAATCTTCTCTGTTTATTTATCCATTGTGTCTTCATTACTAGAGATTTGCTTGCTTTTTGCCTTAGCCTTTTCCACTGATGGTAAATATGACTTTGGGGCTGTTCAAGTTTCAGGTCATTAATATTTGATAAGGACTCTTCATCTTCCAGCATCAAATCAAATTTGAATTGAAAGTTGAATGGCCATCTTTGGTACAAGGACATATTCTTAGATCCACATGTGTCCAGGTAGATCAAGACCACTCTTCAGCCTGTGTCATCACTGAAATCCATCACTGCTGGAGATCAAGCCCATGCAACCAGTCACTTACCCAGAGAAAGAGAGACATTTCCCTAGGGCAATATATAGGGATAGGAAAAATAACATAAGCTATTAGAAGACCCCATTAGGAGACCTGAGAATATCTTATATAATTATACATGTGTGTATGTATAAATACATACATATATACAAATAAAATTAAATGTGCACATTATATGATGTAAGAGAATACAGGAAACTAAGAACCTGAAGGTATTCCTTACACCTCAACATGTAAAGAATTTAGAAATAGATGAATATAGACTGCTGTTCCATGTGTTTCAAGGAGCTTTAGTCTCCCATCTTCTAAGTGTTTCTAGCAGCCTTGTTGTGCATGGACATATGAATTTGGTGAGATTGCTGTTATGATCACTTCTATTGCAGTCAGGGGAAGAGCTTTATCCAAAAAATGAAAATGGAAAATTAATATATGACTCACTGGTTCTCTGTGCTGTATGGGAGGTGAGTGCCTTAATTAATGATCTCACAGAAAGCCCACAGGGTGACAGTGAGGTATGCTTTCTCCTGAAATTGTGGATCTAGAAATCATCATGTTTAGAATAGATTTTTTATTAGGTGGTGGGGAGGAACACATTACTAGAATATGACCGAGGGAAATAGAGGAGAAGAACTGAGGACAGTGAGGACATGCAGCTCCTGCTTCCACATGCAGTGATGTCTGATTTCCCAAGGACACAGGAATTCCTTTTCTGGCTCTCAATACCTTGCCCTATTATCTTTACCATTTTTCTCTTGTTAATAATCATTTCGTAAGCTTTGCTGTCATATCTTGACAGTGTCCTTTTAACAGTTCTATCTTGCCTTTATACTGACATAGTCCATTGTACAAATTCTTCTTCTCAACCCTTCCTTCCAAGGCCATGGAGAAGTGCAAAGACGCAGGATTGGCCAGGTCCATTGGGGTGTCCAACTTTAACTGCAGGCAGCTGGAGATGATCCTGAATAAACCAGGCCTCAAGTATAAGCTATTTGCAATCAGGTGAGATCCCTGAGCCTCACTGCCATCTCTGTTTCATTTCCTTGACTTTACAGTACAGCCAGGCATCCATTTTCCCCCCAGTTCATTTGTCTTTGTGAACAAAAGAGTCTAGATTTAGTGCCACTATCTTGTAGGGTGTGGAAGATTCTCAATTTTATGTCTGTTGTTTGAATTCTTATTGAAAATAAGGAGATGGTCATAGTACCCAGTTTAAGGGAGCATCTGGTATATAAAGGTGATTTAGGAGGAGAGTGGTTTTTCATTAGACTTCAGGGTAAAGTTGAGCTTGTACTTGAGCAACGAAGAATAACCTGAGACTGGATGGGTGAATGTTCTGTGGAGGGAATTGTGTGTAGCAAAGAGGGCCAGTACATAGGAATGGGCAGTGAGCAAGAAAAGAGAGAAAATAGGAGATCAGTGGTCAGGGTTTGTGTGGTGGTTGGGTGCCTGCATCCTTTTTATCTCTTATTTCAGCTTCTGGACCCACAGAAACACTTAACAGGAACAGTAAAATAGAGCTTGTGAGAGTTAATGGACTAGAGGAAGTTAGTTGTGTATGGTGATATAGTGATGCTGGATGAAACCACATTCAGGAACTTTTAGTTGATTGTACAATTAGTTGGTCTTATGCCTGAGCCCTTCTTACTTGCTATTATATGCTTCCAGATATCAAATCAACTGTGTAGACCAATATATTCTGTACATGGTTCTGTGCTCTACTTTTTGACAACTTTCAGTTATGGACTATTGGTCTATAGTTGGAACACAACTTATAAAATTCATGAATTCATGTGTGGAGGTTGAGCACTATAAATTTCAAATAAAAAATGTTAAAAATTGAGAATATTTTATGCTGAATTTTTTATCATGAACTTTTTATACATACAAAAAATGTTCAGAGTGTGATACTGGACATCCATATTTTCCACCATGTGTCTAAAACTGTTGACTTTACAGATCACTGTAAGATATTGATTTATGTAGGTATATCTGCATAAATATGTTTAATATTTTGCTAAGTCTCTTCCAAGTAAATTGTAGATTCACTCTTAGAGAGCTCAGGGAACATATCCCAGGAATGAAGATGATCTCCCATGTAGCACATTTACAATACTACATCTAAAGGTAGCAGTAAGTCTCTCACATCATCTAAATCCAGTCTGTGTTCAGGTGTCTGAAATACCTTTTGTAGTTCTTCCCATCCTCAGGATGGGACTCAGGATCATATGTTCCTTCTCTCATGTTTCTTGACCTTTTTTTTTACACAGAAAGTTTAGCTTTTCCACATGATATTGAACCTCTTTTTTTTAAACTGTCTTATATATCATTTAATTTGTTTTACATTCTCATTTTCAGTCATTTAGGACGTAGAGTTGAGTTCCTTCTTACAGATCAAGGGTCTGCCGAGGAGCCAAGGCATTCAGAGTGGTCCTCAGTTACTGGGTTTTGCATCACACTAGAACAGCACCAGACATGTTGCTCAGAGCAGCAGACATGGGGTGATTAGAAAGCAAAAGGTGAAACTCCCCAAAGAGAGAGTGAATCTTCACAGAGAGGAGGGGCATGGCATGCCCATCTTGCTTTCCAGTCTTGTTGGGTGTACCATGGAAGTTTTAAGAGTTCTACCCAGGATGACCTCTTGAGTGTTGACTGACAGTGGGATTTCTTCAAATTTTTCAAGTCTCCACTGTGCAAGTTACTGCCCTGCAGAGGGGAGATTTTCAGGTCAGGTCCCTTTGTCCCACATTGACTGTTTCAAATTGGGACTTGTTAATAGAGATTATCGTGGGGGGAATTATTCTAAGCTCCTTGAGTTGTGGAATCTGGTTTTTCTTTTTCTTTTGATGAATAAATTTACCCAAATGTCACCTTCAGAATACTGACCAAATGTCTGTCATACTTGTTCTGTGAGTCTTTGACCACATTCTTGATTTATGGCACAATGTAATGTCCAAATTGAATTTTTAAAAAATTTGGTTTCTTTTATTTGCAATTTTGTTTTCACATTAACATAAATTTTTTATTAACATAGAACCAGATACATTATAGAGTAAAGTGGCATGAAGGAGACCACTAGGACTTCAGCTGTAGTTGATGTGCCCTTACACCTGAGAAATAATGGCTAGTATTAGCAGTAGGTGGTAGAGCTGAGCATTGCATTCAGTTTGATTTCATGAAAAGGAAAGCTTCTGAAAATTGTCAAATAGAAAACAGCATGTTTGATTTGCCTTTTTACACTTGAACAAATGAACTTTCAAAACATCATCCAAATTTTGTAGATAATGCAATTTTTCCCATTTCCCTCTTATTTTAGCTTCCACAAAGAATGAGCTTTAAGGGCTGATGCTTATGTGAATTATCCCTTATAAGAGGAGTATAATTTCTTTTCTGTCAGTTTATATCCTTTGAGTATATATTTTTTTCTGGCCACTGTTTAGTTATGTCATACAGAGATAGAGTTGTGGACCAGAGGTGACACAGCACATTGCTGTTTGTTCAAAAGCCTATTATCAATCTGCCCCCTGATGGCCTCTGGAAACTTGATTTTTCACGTTTTTATGACACACAAGGATTCCTGCTGTCCCTAAGTAATCTAAACAGTGGTGCTTATTTATATATTCTGCAGTCATGTTCATAGTCCTGTTGTCCCAGGCCAGTGGCATGAATTGCCAAAAGATCAGAGAAAATACCTGGAGACTGCTTACAAGACACTAGTGCTTATTGAGGAGTCTTTATGGGGAGGGTCCACTAGTGACTGGCTGAACCACAGCACCTGCCTTCCTCACACTGCTTTGCCTAGCAGGGCTTCCTCCTCCTCATGACATTTTGTAATATGAACCCTGGTTAGATGAGTGACACTTATCTTCTTCACAGTACCTTCACTTCTATCCCAGTTACCACAAACAGAAGGTTTTTAACTAAATTTTTTATTTGTTCTTTTTAGTTATACATGACAGTAGAGTGTTTCTTGAGATATTAATAAAAACATGGTGTACATCTTATTTTAATTTGAATCCCAGTCTTTTAAATGTAAATGATGTGGACATTCTCTGTGGTATATTCATATATGAACATACAAAAGTTTTTTTTTTTAACTTAACTTTTTTTTAAAATTAATTTTTATTGTTGGTTGTTCAAAACATTACGTAGTTCTTGATATATCATATTTCACACTTTGATTCAAGTGGTATATGAACTCCCATTTTTACCCCGTATACAGATTGCAGAATTACATCAGTTGCACATCCATTGATTTACATATTGCCATACTGGTGTCTGTTGTATTCTGCTGCCTTTCCTATCCTCTACTATACCTCCTCCCCCCCTCCCCTCCCATCTTCTCTCCTACCCCCTCTACTGTAATTCATTTCTCCCCCTTATATTTTTCCCCCTTTCCCCTCACTTCCTCTTGTATGTAATTTTGTATACCCCTGAGGGTCTCCTTCCATTTACATGCAATTTCCCTTCTCTCTCCCTTTCCCTCCCACCTCTCATCCCTGTTTAATGTTCATCTTCTTCTCATGCTCTTCGTCCCTACTCTGTTCTTAGTTACTCTCCTTATATCAAAGAAGACATTTGGCATTTGTTTTTAAGGGATTGGCTAGCTTCACTTAGCATAATCTGCTCTAATGCCATCCATTTCCCTCCAAATTCTATGATTTTGTCATTTCTTAATGGAGAGTAATACTCCATTGTGTATAAATGCCACATTTTTTTTTATCCATTCGTCTATTGAAGGGCATCTAGGTTGGTTCCACAGTCTTGCTATTGTGAATTGTGCTGCTATGAACATGGATGTAGCAGTGTCCCTATAGTGTGCTCTTTTTAGGTCTTTAGGGAATAGTCCGAGGAGGGGAATAGCTGGATCAAATGGTGGTTCCATTCCGAGCTTTCCAGGAAATCTCCATACTGCTTTCCAAATTGGCCGCACCAATTTGCAGTCCCACCAGCAATGTATATGTGAACCCTTTTCCCCACATCCTCGCCAGCACTTGTTGTTGTTTGACTTCCTAATGGCTGCCAATCTTACTGGAGTGAGATGGTATCTTAGGGTGGTTTTGATTTGCATTTCTCTGACTGCTAGAGATGGTGAGCATTTTTCCATGTACTTGTTGATTGATTGTATGTCCTCCTCTGAGAAATGTCTGTTCAGGTCCTTGGCCCATTTGTTGATTGGGTTATTTGTTATCTTATTGTCTAATTTTTTTAGTTCTTTGTATATTCTGGATATTAGGGCTCTGTCTGAAGTGTGAGGAGTAAAGATTTGTTCCCAGGACGTAGGCTCCCTATTTACCTCTCTTATTGTTTCTTTTGCTGAGAAAAAACTTTTTAGTTTGAGTAAGTCCCATTTGTTGATTCTAGTTATTAACACTTGTGCTATGGGTGTCCTATTGAGGAATTTGGAGCTCGACTCCACAGTATGTAGTTCATAGCCAACTTTTCTTCTATCAGACGCCATGTCTCTGATTTGATATCAAGTTCCTTGATCCACTTTGAGTTAACTTTTGTGCATGGCGAGAGAAAGGGATTCAGTTTCATTTTGTTGCATATGGATTTCCAGTTTTCCCAACACCATTTGTTGAAGATGCTATCCTTCCTCCATTGCATGCTTTTAGTCCCTTTATCAAATATAAGATAGTTGTAATTTTGTGGATTTGTTTCTGTGTCCTCTATTCTGTACCATTGGTCCACCCGCCTGTTTTGGTACCAGTACCATGCTGTTTTTGTTACTATTGCTCTGTAGTATAGTTTGAAGTCTGGTAAAGATATACCGCCTGATTCACACTTCCTGCTTAGCATTGTTTTTGCTCTTCTGGGTGTTTTATTTTTCCATATGAATTTCATGATTGCTTTCTCTATTTCTACAAGAAATGCCATTGGGATTTTGATTGGCATTGCATTAAACCTATAGAGAACTTTTGGTAATATCACCATTTTGATGATGTTAGTTCTACCTATCCATGAACAGGGTATATTTTTCCATCTTCTAAGATCTTCTTCTATTTCTCTCTTTAGGGTTCTGTAGTTTTCATTGTATAAGTCTTTCACCTCTTTTGTTAGGTTGATTCCCAAGTATTTTATTTTTTTTGAGGATATTGTGAATGGAGTGGTTGTCCTCATTTCCATTTCAGAGGATTTGTCGCTGATATACAGGAATGCCTTTGATTTATGCGTGTTGATTTTATATCCTGCCACTTTGCTGAATTCATTTATTAGCTCTAATAGTTTCTTTGTAGACCCTTTTGGGTCTGCTAGGTATAGAATCATGTTATCTGCAAATACTGATAATTTGAGTTCTTCTTTTCCTATTTTTATGCCTTTAATTTCTTTCGTCTGTCTAATTGCTCTGGCCAGTGATTCGAGAACTATGTTGAACAGAAGTGGTGAGAGAGGGCATCCCTGTCTTGTTCCAAATTTTAGAAGGAATGCCTTCAGTTTTTCTCCATTCAGAATGATGCTAGCCTGAGGCTTAGCATAGATTGCTTTTACAATATTGAGGTATGTTCCTGTTATCCCTAGTTTTTCTAGAGTTTTGAACATAAAGGGATGCTGTACTTTGTCGTATGCTTTTTCCGCATCTATCGAGATGATCATATGGTTCTTATTTTTAAGCCTATTGATGTGGTGAATAACATTTATTGATTTCCGTATATTGAACCAACCTTGCATTTCAGGGATAAATCCTACCTGATCATGGTGCACAATTTTTTTGATATGTTTTTGTATCCGGTTCGTCAGAATTTTATTGAGGATTTTTGCATCTAGGTTCATTAGAGATATTGGTCTGTAGTTTTCTTTCTTTGAAGTGTCTTTGTCTGGTTTAGGAATCAGGGTGATGTTGGCCTCATAGAATGAATTTGGAAGTTCTCCCTCTTTTTCTATTTCCTGAAATAGCTTGAAAAATATTGGTATTATTTCCTCTTTAAAGGTTTTGTAAAACTCCACTGTATACCCATCCGGTCCTGGGCTTTTCTTAGTTGGTAGTCTTTTGATGGTTTCTTCTATTTCCTCAATTGATATTGGTCTGTTTAGGTTGTCAATATCCTCCTGACTCAATCTGGGCAGATCATATGACTTAAGAAATTTATCAATGCCTTCACTATCTTCTATTTTATTGGAGCATAAGGATTGAAAATAATTTCTGATAATCTTCTGTATTTCTGAAGTGTTTGTTGTGATATTGCCTTTTTCATCCTGTATGCTAGTAATTTGAGTTCTCTCTCTTCTTCTCTTCGTTAGCGTGGCTAAGGGTCTGTTGATTTTATTTATTTTTTCAAAGAACCAACTTTTAGTTTTGTCAATTTTTTCAATTGTTTCTTTTGTTTTGATTTCATTAATTTCAGCTCTGATTTTAATTATTTCTTGCCTTCTACTTCTTTTGCTCTTCTTTTTCTAGGATTTTGAGATGAAGTATTAGATCATTTATTTGTTGGTTTTTTCTTTTTTTAAGGAATGAACTCCAAGCAATAAATTTTCCTCTTAGAACTGCTTTCAATGTGTCCCATAGATTCCCATATGTTGTGTCTGTGTTTTCATTTATCTCTAAGAATTTTTAAATTTCCTCCTTGATGTCTTCTATAACCCATTGATCATTCAGTAATCTATTGTTCATCCTCCAAGTGATGCATGATTTTTCCTTAGTTCTTTTATCATTGATTTTCAATTTCATTCCATTATGATCAGATAAGATGCATGGTATTGTATCTACTCCTTTATATTGTCTAAGAGTTTCCCTGTGACATAATATATGATCTATTTTTGAGAAGGATCCATGTGCTGCTGAGAAAAAAGTGTAACTCCTTGATGTTGGGTGGTATATTCTATATATGTCAATTAAGTCTAGGTTATTAATTATGTTATTGAGTTCTATAGTTTCCTTATTCAACTTTTGTTTTTAGAATCTGTCCAGTGGTGAGAGAGGTGTGTTGAAGTCTACCATGATTATTGTACGGTGGTCTATTAGACTCTTGAACTTGAGAAGAGTTTGTTTGATGAACATAGCTGCACCATTGTTTGGGGCATATATATTTATGATTGTTATGCCTTGTTGCTATATGGTTCCCTTGAGCAGTATGTAGTGTCCCTCTTTATCCCTTTTGATTAACTTTGGCTTGAAATCTATTTTATTTGATATGAGTATGGACCCTCCTGCTTGTTTCTGAAATCCATATGAGTGATATGATTTTTCCCAACCTTTCACCTTCATTCTATGTATGTCTTTTCCTATCAAATGTGTCTCCTGAAGGCAGCATATCGTTGGGTCTTGTTTTGTGATCCATTCTACTAGCCTGTGTCTCTTAATTGGTGAGTTTAAGCCATTAACATTTAGGGTTATTATTGAGATATGGGTTGTTCTTCCAGCCATATTTGTTTATTTATGTTACTAAACATGGTTTGTTTTCCTCTTTGATTATTTCCGCCCCCCCCCTTTACTGTACTACCTCCCGCTGTTGGTTTTCATTGATATTTTCCATTTCCTCTCCCCGTAATATTTTGCCGAGGATGTTTTGAAGAGATGGTTTTCTAGCTGCAAATTCTTTTAACTTTTGTTTATCATGGAAGGTTTTAATTTCATCTTCCATCCTGAAGCTTAATTTTGCTGGATACACAATTCTTGGTTGAAACCCATTTTCTTTCAGTGTTTGAAATATGTTATTCCAGGATCTTCTAGCTTTCAGAGTCTGTGTTGAAAGATCAGCTGTTATCCTGATTGCTTTACCCCTAAATGTAATCTGCTTCCTTTCTCTTGTAGCTTTTAAAATTCTCTCCTTATTCTGTATGTTGGGCATCTTCATTATAATGTGTCTAGGTGTGGATCTCTTATGATCTTGCACATTCGGCATCCTGTAGGCTTCTAGGATTTGGGATTCTGTCTCATTCTTCAAGTCTGGGAAGTTTTCTCGTATTATTTCATTGAATAGATTGCTCATTCCTTTGGTTTGGACCTCTATACCTTCCTGTATCCCAATGACTCTTAAGTTTGGTCTCTTTATGTTATCCCATATTTCTTGAATGTTCTGCTCATGGTTTCTTAAGAGCTTTGCTGAGCTTTCTATGTTCTTCTCCAGTTGAAATACTTTGTCTTCATTTTCTGATGTTCTATCTTCTAAGTGTTCTACTCTACTGGTAGTAGTCTCAATTGAGTTTTTAAGCTGGTTTATTGCTTTCTGCATTTCCAGGATTTCTGTTTGTTTGTTTTTTATAACCTCTATCTCCCTGTATAATTGATCTTTTGCTTCTTGGATTTGTTTATGTAATTCATTGTCGAAGTGGTCGAAGTTGTCTTTCATTGTCTGATTTTGCTGTCTAATGTCTTCCTTGAGACTCCAGATCATCTGAAGCATGTATATCCTGAATTCTTTATCTGACATTCCATCTGCTGCAGATATTACCTCTTCTAAAGTTGAGTTGACCTGCATTGCTTGTGGTCCTTTCTTTCCTTGTCTTTTCATACTGATCGCGTTTCTTTCTGCTTGTGAAACTGTTGTGTTATTGATTTTTACCCCTATATATTTATATTGCTCTTGTATAGTTGCAAAGTCTCCCTCACAGGCTTTGGCGGTGGTTCTGCCCCTCCTCCATTTGGGGCAATGTGCCTACCACCATGGCAGGCCGCTGGGCCTGTACTTTCGGTGGGCCTGTTCTTTCAGTGGTGGTCGCAGGTCCTCCTACCTTGCAGGCACCGGCGGCGGCTCAGACCCTCTGCAGGCCACTGGGCCCGTTCTTCCGGTGCGTCACAGGTCCGCCTACCTTGCAGGTGCGAGCAACAGCTCTGTCCCTCCGCTGGCCGCCAGGCCCGTTCTGTCTTTTGGTTGCATGTCTGTCTATCTAGCGGGCGCTGGTGGCGGCTCTGCCCCTCCCCCAACTGGGGCGATGTGTCTGGTGGGCCACTGGGCCTGTTCTGTTGGTGGTCACGGTTCCGCCTACCTTGCAGGCACGTGTAGCAGCTGTGCCTCTCCGCGGGTTGCTGGTCCTGACCTGACGGTGGGTGGCAGGTGCGCCTACCTTGTAGGCACAGGGGTGGCTCTGCCGCTCTGCGGGTTTCTGGGCCTGACATGCTGGTGAGTCGCAGGTCTGCCTACCTTGTAGGTGCGTGGTGGCTCTGCCCCTCCCCCAACCGGGGCGATGTGTCTAGCGGGCCACTGGGCCTGTTCTGTCGGTGGTCACAGTTCCGCCTACTTTGCAGGCACGTGGGGCAGCTGTGCCCCTCCGCAGGTTGCTGGGCCTGACTTGCCGGTGGGTCGCAGGTCTACCTACCTTCCAGGCTTGGGGGTCCATTTTCTGATGAATATTAACATGGACACATTTGAAATAACCTCTACTTGTATCCCTCACATGGATAGTGATGCAGGAGACACCTACTGATTGGATACATCACTTCTGTTGTTAATTTATCCTTCCTATCAACTGACATTCAGCTACAGCAAAGTTGACCAGTCCAGTAAAAACAGCACTCATATCAATTTTTCAAAAAAAATTTTTCTCAAGATTCTGTATTCACTTTTATGTTTATGATTAGTTTTTTTTGACTCATTATGAACAAAGACTAATTTGGTACCAGCTTGTAAGCTGGGGTTTGGTGATGCTAACACATTCCTGGGGTTGGAAAAGATAAGATTTCTAAGACTTTAGGGAAATACAATTGATATTTATTATTCAATTCTTCTCTAGCCCATGGAATAATCAGAAAACATATTGCATTTAGATGATGGTTCTTAGTCTGCAAGATGAAGCACACATGGCAGAGAGGAGCAGCAAGCCAAGGGCTCCCTTCCTGCAGCTCAAGGACCAGTGTTCCTGGAAACTGGGGAATGAGATTTTCCTTTCACATGGTTGTGAAGAAGGCAGAGGGAATCCATCTTGGAAGGAGCATGAGGATTCAGATTGAAGAGGATGAGTTGGAAACTTCTCTGCTGGGAGCATACAAAGTTTTTTTTTTTTGTGTGTGTGTGTGTGTGAGTGTGTGAATATGATTATATATAATATTGGGATTCATGATGCCAAATTTATATATGCACATAACATTTGATCAATCTCATTTTTAAATACTTTCCCCATTCTTTCTCATCTCCTTCCTCTGATCTGTTTGATCTATTGTCCTGACCTTTTTTCTATTATTGTTATTTTAATTCAGATAGCCTATATGTCCATGTATATATGAGGATGATTTGATGTATGGATTTACTGTCATATATGTGTACATGGAAATAGCATAATAGGGTAGATTTTATTTCCTAGTTACTTTCCCATGCCTTCTTTTTTCCCTCTCTTCTTCCTCTTGATTCCCTTTCTGTACTCTGCTGTTCTTCCTTCCACCAAATGTTCTTTTGACACTTATTTGCTGTAGACAAAAAGAATGTTTGAGTACTTTATTTAATGCCATAGCTGGAGTCATGATTAGCATTAAGAAAAAAAGAGCTGAAACAATCCTAAATACAATATATTTGTAAATATTTATGTCAATGAAGTTGCATTCATAGAAAAGAATCTCACAAGTCACTTGTAAATTTAGAATATAGAGTGATGTGAGAAAATGTTGGATTAGAAAATCTCTAGTTTTCCCATGGAAACATCAAAATGTCATTGAATTTTGGTGAATTATCACTATACAAGTTCTATAAAAAGTCAATTACCTAAAGCCTCAGTGAAAGCATGCAATGGAGAAAACCAGAATTCAAAATGATAGACAATGTCAGTGTGTTTTTGCCCACCATTGCAAAAGTTGCCTCGCACAATTTGGTCTTGGTCCATGGGTAGTGTAGAAGAACTATCAATTTTTTTCTGCAAATCAAAGTTACTGTACTAAATGTTACATCAAAAAAAAAAAAAACCAAAAAAAAACACAAAAAACCCTAGTAAGCCAATCAGTAAGTGGGCTAAGGAACTGAACAGACACTTTTCAGAAGAAGAAATGTAATTGGTCAACAAATATATAACAAAAGTTCAACATCTCTAGCAATTAGAGAAATGCACATCAATATTACAGTAAGATTTCATCTTATTCCATTGAGAATGACAATATTTAAGAATATAGGCAAAAGTAATTGTTGGCCAGGATGTGGTGAAAAAGGTACTTTTTTCATAGTGGATGCTTGTGGGACTGCATACACTATGGAAAGTTGTATGGAGATTCCTCACAAAACTTGGAATGGAACCACCATTTGACCTAGCTATCCCACTCTTCAGTTTATACCAAGAGAACTTAAACACCAATGTTTATAGCAGCTACTGTCACAATAGCTAAATTATGGATTCCACCTAGGTGTCCCTCAATAGATGAATGGATAAAGAAAATGTGGTTTATATATTTAATGGAATATTAGTCAGCTTTAAAGAAGAATAAAATTCTGGCATTTGCCATTAAATGAATGGAGCTGGAGAATATCATGCTATGCAAAATAAGCCAATCCCCGAAATCAAAGGCAGAATGTTTTCTCTAATATGCAGATGCTAATTCAAAATCAGGATTGGGGGCACTAGAAAATAATAAACTTACCTTAGATTAGGTAGAGGGGAGTGAAGGGAGGGGATGGGAGGTAATGTGGGGATAGGAAGGATAGTAGAATGAAAGAGACATTATTACTATGAATGAAACAGACATTATTACTATGTATTATTACTGTGTATTACTATATATATATATGACTGCATGATCAATGTGATTTAACAACATGTACCCTCTGAAAAATGAGAAATTATACCCCATCAATATATGATATACCAAAGTGCATAAACAAATTCTACTGTCATATATAACTAACTAAAACAAATTAAAAAATTAAAAAGCATCACTGAATCTTATTTGGTCACAACCCTTAGAAGATATATGGTAATAAGTATGTGCTTATCATCTCTAAGACACCTGTTCATCCTCCCAGCCAGGCAGGCAGCTGAATTTCTTAGATAGTTTCTGAAATTGGTGGCTGCCCTCAGCAGATCAGAGAGGCAGCTTGATACTCATAGTCCAGAAAACACCAGATTTCATGACACATGAATAGACAGAAAATAAATTCTAGGGTTCATAAAAATGATGCCATTTTGGTTAGGTGACACTTTTATATTCCTTAGAAAATGGCATGAAATCTTTCCTTGCAATAGAAAATAGAAGTATATATTTTTTTCTTTTCATTTTTTAAGAAAGTAGTTGAACACCAGTAGTCTTTCCTAAATCATGGAAAATGGACCATGGCTCTAGAAGAGTAGAGGAGGAAATTAAGTCTGTTTGTGACATTGTTGGTACTTCTGTGCATACCATGGCCAACCCTTAGAAACCAAGGGGGCTTCCTTATGCTCTATAGGAGAAATCAGCAGTTTTCAAAGATTCTGAATGATCTCATATGGAGGCAAAATGTAGTTAGTTCAGAGGTTTCAGGGAGAAAATTTTTATCTTCAGTGGTTGCTGTCATTTGGCTACAACAGGTCATAAAGCCTTTCAAAAATATCATTTTGGCTGAACCTGCACAAACAGGTTTACTCCCCAAAATCAAAGCTCAGAGAAAGAATGAGCTCCAGGTACAGTCCATATAAGTCTAGAAATTATTCCGTCTGCTCCTGGCTCTTCTCTCCTCTGGGTTTTGACATCATTTGCAGCTGGGAGCAGACAGCCCAGAACAGCAGCACAATATCCAGATGGGATGAGGAGTAAATGCTGTTAAAATAATCTTCTTAGAAATGAGGGATATTTACACAGAATCCCCCGGCAGTAACATTCTCATGTGGCATTGGCTAGGACTAGACCACAGCTCATTTTTCACAGTGACCACACATTAATTTCAGTGAAATTAACATGAATCATTACTGACCGTGACCAGCATGGGCAGCTGAACAAGATGGTTCATGTGAATTTGCAGGGAAACAAAATAAAAGAGACACAATTTACCTTTACATAAGTTTCAGGACAGCTTTCCTGGCTATCAGCCTCAACCTGCCCAAAAGGGAGAGCAGGAAAAGTCATGAGAGGCTGAGAAGGAAGAGGGAACACATTCAGAAGTTAATTTTTAATTGGGGCAACACTTGTTCTTAGAAAGCTCTATCCAAAAAGGTCAGAAGGGGCAGGACTACAAAGGCACAGGTGAGTGTAATTCAACATGCCCCCAAAAGATAAACTTCCTACTATCTGAGCAGTGGAAAAGACAGAGTCATGAGTTATGACACTACTGGGCCAGACTACAGTGACCGTTCAGATCCCTGTGGTGCATCAGGGCTAATAGGTATGGTTACTCAATGTGGCTCCCCACATATTCCCCCTTCTTTGTTTGATAAAGCAGGTGATGAATCACTATCTTGAGTCACCGAATTCTGGTTCAGAAGGCACGACATCCTAAAATCACAACACAAGAGAGAATTAGTAGCAATGAGAATAATACAAGGATATACCATGCAGAACGTTCAAGAATGTTACAGGGGTTAAAGCCATTTAACTCTTAAAGTATTTGATCAGCTAAAGAAGTAGAATCTGAAAAATCAATCTTACTTTTTTTTGTATACTTTGGAAATGATGATGTAACTCCAAAAGATCCAAGCTGTTATCATTATTCTGACAAATACCTAACAAATGGTTTTTAACCTTCTCTCAATCCCATTGGGAAGCATTGTATTTGGCAGCAGTAACACATACATATTTATAACCAGCATGACACTTAAGTCTTTCTTTGAATTTCAAAGCTGAAAGTTCATCACCAATATTTATGACAGTAGTTTCTAAGGCATTTAGCTTAGTCTCAATCCTTCCATAAATATTTATTTGATTATGAAGAGCAGTGGAAGTGTTCTTACCCAAATTATTAGGAAAATCTGCATGTTGAATATTTTGCGATATGGCCACAGAAGCTGCGACTGTGGAAGCAATAAATGAAACTAAGTTAACTACTCCCAATACTACGAGTCCAAGAGCATGATAGGTCTCACTAACTGGGCATGTATTTGTTATGAGGGTTGAAAACCAGCATCAGCATACCATGGCTCTGAAATACTAGCTGGCAGTAAGAAAAAAGAGGGCTGATGAAGTACTAGTGTTGCTTTCCCTCTATTATATCTGGTGATACATTTAGTAAAATTACATTTATTACATGCTACAAGATATCTGTCATCTTTTCTTATAACTTTTACATTTCCAGGAATTAAAATGTAAGGAGATTAAACAGAGACCTGTAGGCCATAATAGGAAGCCTCCTTACAGTTTTTGCCTACAAAGTCTAGTAAAGGCTTGTCAGTAAAATGTAAGAATTCTGAGGCATCAATTAAGCACCAGACATCTTTCTGAGTGCCATCTTCACTGAGGGTCAAAAGGTTACTAACAAATCCTGCAGGGGTCATTGCAGCACGCTTGTGTAATTGTTTTTTTTTTTCAGTTTTTTGAGACCAGTCCAAAAAGCACCCAGTATTTCTAGATACTTTATGCTGTACTGGAAAAGTATTTACATAATTCATCCACTTAGGAAAGGTGCCTATTTCTATCACAGAATGGTTAGGACAATGAGGTATTAGTGAATGTTCTGCTGAAATGACTGGCTTGTTATGAGAAAGTCCCATTCTAAGAATTAATCTGGTAAAGGCTTTGATTCTCCAGAAACAGTACAATTTGCTGGTCTATGTTTCCCAATGGCTGCCTTTTCCTCAAAGGACATTTTTAGACATCCAACATGTTTATCGTTGGAACCAACACAAAGGTAATTGAGCACTATGGCCAAAATAATTAAATCCAACCACATAATGTGAGTAATATGGATGTCTGTAAATCCTCCCATCATATATGAGTCATTAGTAAATACTGGATAGATTTCCCAGTCTACACTGCTGGGTGTACTAAAGGTGGATCTGGAAAATATGTCCAATAGGTTTCTCCCTGATTCCCCTTTACCTTACAGCTCAATAGAGCTAATATCGCCACAAACATCATTGTTGGAGATTTAATTTTTCCTTGCTGTCAAATCATTTGTTCAGCCTTTAGCATCCTATTCTTCAGCTGCTTCTGTGAATGTAGCTTCACCAATGGATGTCTCTGCATCTTCTTCTTTCACCTCTTCTTTTGAGAGTTTTTCTTGACAGTGGGAATCAGATCTGGCATCTCTGGATCAATCCTCAGTCATTTAATCTTGGTTTTAGGTTCCCCATGTCTGATGGCATGTTCAGGTTACCCAAACGGGACAAAAAGCACCTTCTGGGAAACTACAAGCATGACCTCTGCCCCACATAATCAATGGATCTAGTCCTCTCCATTGGCCATTCTGAAAATCTTTCCACCAAACTTGACCTAAAGTGCCTGTTGCTGTGGAAGAAATGTGTTGCTCAGCTACAGGGTGACCTTCTGAGTCACAGTTTAGAAAATTTAAAATGAACAGAGAATGATTGAAGTTGTTTTGGAGGATCCTATATCCCCTTTTGTGTTTTTATAATTGTAGCTCAATATATAAATGAGTTTGTTCAACAATAACTTGACCGTGAGGTTTGTAAAGAATACCTGTTTTATGGTCAATACAAAACTCTTTGCAAAATTGCTGAAAAGAAGAGCTAACAAATATAAGCTAATGCATTGTCAGTATTAATCTGTAAAGGACATCCTAATACCACAAAGGCATCTAAGCATATGAGAAATAACATGTTGACTATTTTTATTTTATGGACTGTAGCAAAGATAAATCTAGAATAAGTATCTACAATTACTGTACATAACATGGTTTACCAAATTGAGGAATGTGAGTTGCATCTATTTGCCATAAATGATTTGGTTTTAAAACATGGGAATTTACCCCATATGGTAAAAATGGAGTGTATATAACACACTGGTGGCAGTGACATAAAATTTGACAAGATTGCTCTCTAGTAATATTAAATTTTTATGCAATCTAGAAACATTTTAATGATGTGAAGAATGCGAACCATGTGCACAGTCATAGAAGACATTTGCTGACAAACAGCAACCAATTTATCAATCTTATCATTACCTGATGTTAAAGGCCCTGGAAGATTAGTGTGGGCCAGTATGTGGCCTATAAATCATAGGTGTTGTTGCATTTTCACCGTTTTTAGCAGGATATGAAATAAATTGAATAACTCTTGTGATGATGTATACCCAATAGTTGAAATTTCAATATTCTTAGTAACTCCAACTGCATATAAGCTATCAAAAGAAATATTAATGTGCTCATTTGCAAAATGACTTAAAGCACTAATGAGAGCTTGAAGTTCTGCTCATTAAGCAGAAGCATATGAGGTTTGTATTACCTCTGTACGAGTGTGACTATAAAAACCTGCTTTACCTGAGCTTGTGCCATCAGTGAATACCATTAGTGCTCTACTTATTGGCTGTGCATGTGCGATTTTGGAAAAATAAAAGCAGTTACCAAGGCAAATTAAATAATTCTATCACGAGGATAATGACTTTCTATCTGACCAGGACAATTAGCAAATGGTATTTGCCAAATATTAGAAGTTTGGAAAAGCCAATCATATATTGAGTAGAAAATTGGGTTGATTATAATATTAGGTTCTGATCCAACCAGCTGTAAAACTCGTGTTCTGCTCTTGATAACTAATTGAGCAACAAAATTGTGAAAAGGAGTTAATGAATTTTGAGGAGAGTGGGCTAAATGAATCTACTCAATAACTGCCAATTCTTTCCATATTGTAGGAGCATAATCAGTGGGAAATATCAATAAATATGTAGATTCTTGTGGATTAATTCTAGGAAGTTGAGCATTTATAATATCTATTTCATCTTTTC
The DNA here is from genome assembly GCF_048772815.1 of Callospermophilus lateralis. Lineage (NCBI taxonomy): Eukaryota > Metazoa > Chordata > Mammalia > Rodentia > Sciuridae > Callospermophilus > Callospermophilus lateralis. Next base: position 22,582,502 of record NC_135317.1, on the reverse strand, counting down.
TCAAAGCTGTTCTCAATTCTGTTGTGAACTGATGAGAAGAAGTTGGACAAGGATCTCCCTGTAATATTTGAAATAAAGGATTTATATCTGTGACTCAGTACTTAGCTTTAAAGATGGCATCAGCCAATTTATATCACATAATAGTTTTTGAAAATCATTAAGGGTATGCAATTCCTTGACTCTGATTTATAAATTTTGAGGACAGATTGTGTGTCCTTCAATTACATGAATGAGCAATCTATTTAGTGAAATAATATGAGAAAACTTCCCATACTTGAAGAATGAGACAGAATCCCAAATCCTAGAAGCCTACAGAACGCCGAATGTGCAAAATCATAAGAGATCCACACCTAGACACATTATAATGAAGATGCCCAACATACAGAATAAGGAGAGAATTTTAAAAGCTACAAGAGAAAGGAAGCAGATTACATTTAGGGGTAAACCAATCAGGATAACAGCTGATCTTTCAACACAGACTCTGAAAGCTAGAAGATCCTGGAATAACATATTTCAAACACTGAAAGAAAATGGGTTCCAACCAAGAATTGTGTATCCAGTGAAATTAAGCTTCAGGATGGAAGATGAAATTTAAGCCTTCCACGATAAACAAAATTTAAAAGAAATTTGCAGCTAGAAAACCATCTCTTCAAAACATCCTCAGCAAAACATTACAGGAAGAGGAAATGGAAAATAACAATGAAAACCAACAGTGGGAGGTAGTACAGTAAAGGGGAAAAAATAATCAAAGAGGAAAAACAAACCATGTTAAGTAACATAAATAAACAAATATGGCTGGGAGAACAATTCTTATCTCAATAATAACCCTAAATGTTAATGGCTTAAACTCACCAATTAAGAGACACAGGCTAGTAGAATGGATCAAAAAAAAAATCCAACAATATGCTGCCTACAGGAGACGCTTTTGATAGAAAAAGACATAAATAGACTGAAGGTGAAAGTTTGGGAAAAATCATATCACTCATATGGACTTTGGAAACAAGCAGGAGTGTCCATACTCATATCAAATAAAATAGATTTCAAGCCAAAGTTAATCAAAAGGGATAAAGAGGGACAATACATACTGCTCATGGGAACCATACACCAACAAGACATAACAATCATAAATATATATGCCCCAAACAATGGTGCAGCTATGTTCATCAACCAAACTCTTCTCAAGTTCAAGAGTCTAATAGACCACTGTACAATCATTATGGGAGACTTCAACACACCTCTCTCACCACTGGACAGATTCTCCAAACAAAAGTTGAATAAAGAAACTATAGAACTGAATAATACAATTAATAACCTAGACTTAATTGACATATATTGAATATACCACCCAAAATCAAGCAGTTACACTTTTTTCTCAGCAGCACATGGATCCTTCTCAAAAATAGATCATATATTATGTCACAGGGCAACTCTTAGACTTTATAAAGGAGTAGAGATAATACCATGCATCTTATGTGATCATAATGGAAAGAAACTGGAAATCAACGATAAAAGAAGGAAGGAAAAATCATGCATCACTTGGAGAATGAACAATAGGTTACTGAAAGATCAATGGGTTATAGAAGACATCAAGGAGGAAATTAAAAAATTCTTAGAGATAAATGAAAATACAGACACAACATATGGGAATCTATGGGACACAATGAAAGCAGTTCTAAGAGGAAAATTCATTGTCTGGAGTTCATTCCTTAAATTAGAAAAAACCAACAAATAAATGATCTCACACTTCATCTCAAAATCCTAGAAAAAGAAGAGCAAAACAACAGCAAAAGAAGTAGAAGGCATGGCGAGAGGAGGGGATTCAGTTTCATTTTATTGCATATAGATTTCCAGTTTTCCCAGCACCATTTGTTGAAGATGCTATCCTTCCTCCATTGCATGCTTTTAGCCCCTTTATCGAATATAAGATAGTTGTAATTTTGTGGATTGGTTTCTGTGTCCTCTATTCTATACCATTGATCCACCTGCCTGTTTTGGTACCAGTACCATGCTGTTTTTGTTACTATTGCTTTGTAGTACAGTTTGAAATCTGGTATTGCTACACCTCCTGATTCACACTTCCTGCTTAGAATTGCTTTTGCTATTCTGGGTCTTTTATTTTTCCATATGAATTTCATGATTGCTTTATCTATTTCTACAAGAAATGCCGTTGGGATTTTGATTGGCATTGCATTGAACCTATAGAGAACTTTTGGTAATATTGCCATTTTGATGATGTTAGTTCTGCCTATCCATGAACAGGGTATATTTTTCCATCTTCTGAGATCTTCTTCTATTTCTCTCTTTAGGGTTCTGTAGTTTTCATTGTATAAATCTTTCACCTCTTTTGTTAGGTTGATTCCCAAGTATTTTATTTTTTTTGAGGCTATTGTGAATGGGGTAGATGTCCTCATTTCCAGTTCAGAAGATTTGTCGCTGATATACAGGAATGCCTTTGATTTATGCGTGTTGATTTTATATCCAGCCACTTTGCTGAATTCATTTATTAGCTCTAGTAGTTTCTTTGTAGACCCTTTTGTGTCTTCTAGGTATAGGATCATATCATCCGCAAATAGTGATAATTTAAGTTCTTCTTTTCCTATTTTTATGCCTTTAATTTCTTTCGTCTGTCTAATTGCTCTGGCCAGTGTTTCAAGAACTATATTGAATAGAAGTGGTGAGAGAGGGCATCCCTGTCTTGTTCCAGATTTTAGAGGGAATGCCTTCAGTTTTTTTCCATTTAGAATGATGCTAGCCTGAGGCTTAGCATATATAGCTTTTATAATTTTGAGGTAAGTTCCTGTTATCCCTAGTTTTTCTAATGTTTTGAACATAAAGGGATGCTGTATTTTGTCAAATGCTTTTTCTGCGTCCACCGAGATGATCATATGGTTCTTATCTTTAAGTCTATTGATGTGGTGAATAACGTTTATTGATTTCCGTATATTGAACCAGCCTTGCATCCCAGGGATGAATCCTACTTGATCATGGTGCACAATCTTTTTGATATGTTTTTGTATACGATTTGCCAGAATTTTATTGAGGATTTTTGCATCTAAATTCATTAGGGATATTGGTCTGTAGTTTTCTTTCTTTGAGGTGTCCTTCTCTGGTTTGGGAATCAGGGTGATATTGGCCTCATAGAATGAATTTGGGAGTTCTCCCTCTTTTTCTATCTCCTGAAATAGATTATGGAGTATTGGTATTAGTTCCTCTTTAAATGTTTTGTAAAACTCTGCTGTATATCCATCCGGTCCTGGGCTTTTCTTGGTTGGTAGTCTTTTGATGGCTTCTTCTATTTCCTCCCTTGATATTGATCTGTTTAGGTTGTTTATATCTTCCTGATTCAATCTGGGTAGTTCATATGTCTCAAGGAATTTATCTATGCCTTCACTATCTTCTATTTTATTAGAGTATAGGGTTTCAAAATAATTTCTAATTATTGTCTGTATTTCTGAATTGTCTGTTGTGATGTTGCCTTTTTCATCCCGTAAGCTAGTAATTTGGGTTCTCTCTCTTCTTCTCTTTGTTAGTGTGGCTAGTGGTCTATCAATCTTATTTATTTTTTCAAAGAACCAACTTTTAGTTTTGTCAATTTTTTCGATTGTTTCTTTTGTTTCGATTTCATTGATTTCTGCTCTAATTTTAATTATTTCTTGCCTTCTACTGTATTTGCTGCTGATTTGTTCTTCTTTTTCTAAGGCTTTGAGGTGTAGTATGAGGTCATTTATTTGTTGGCTTTTCCTTCTTTTAAGGAATGAACTCCATGAAATGAATTTTCCTCTTAGTACTGCTTTCATAGTGTCCCAAAGATTTCGATATGTTGTTTCTGAGTTTTCGTTTACCTCTATGAATTTTTTAATTTCCTCTTTGATGTCTTCTGTAACCCTTTGTTCATTCAGTAGCATATTGTTTAATCTCCATGTGATGTAGGGTTTTTCCTTTCTCCTTTTATTATTGATTTCCAATTTCATTCCATTATGATCAGATAAAATGCATGGTAGTATCTCAACTCCTTTGTAATTGCTAAGCTTTGCCCTGTGACATAATATATCAAATCAGAGACTATGTGTCTGATAGATGAAAAGGTTGGCTCCGATCTACATATTGTGGGGTCGGGCTCCAAATTCCTTAATAGGACACCCATAGCACAAGAGTTAAAAACAAGAATCAACAAATGGGACTTACTCAAACTAAAAAGTTTTTTCTCAGCAAGAGAAACAATAAGAGAGGTAAATAGGGAGCCTACATCATGGGAACAAATTTTTACTCCTCACACTTCAGATAGAGCCCTAATATCCAGAGTATACAAAGAACTCAAAAAATTAAACAATAAGAAAACAAATAACCCAATCAACAAATGGGCCAAAGACCTGAACAGACACTTCTCAGAGGAGGACATACAATCAATCAACAAGTACATGAAAAAATGCTCACCATCTCTAGCAGTCAGAGAAATGCAAATCAAAACCACCCTAAGATACCACCTCACTCCAGTAAGATTGGCAGCCATTATGAAGTCGAGCAATAACAAGTGCTGGCGAGGATGTGGTGAAAAGGGTACTCTTATACATTGCTGGTGGGACTGCAAAATGGTGAGGCCAATATGGAAAGCAGTATGGAGATTCCTGGGAAAGCTGGGAATGGAACCACCATTTGACCCAGCTATTGCCCTTCTCGGACTATTCCCTGAAGACCTCAAAAGAGCGTACTACAGGGATACTGCCACATCGATGTTCATAGCAGCACAATTCACAATAGCTAGACTGTGGAACCAACCCCGATGCCCCTCAATAGATGAATGGATAAAAAAAATGTGGCATTTATACACAATGGAGTACTACGCAGCACTAAGAAATGACAAAATCATGGAATTTGCAGGGAAATGGATGGCACTAGAGCAGATTATGCTAAGTGAAGCTAGCCAATCCCTAAAAAACAAATGCCAAATGTCTTCTTTGATATAATGAGAGCAACAAAGAACAGAGCAGGGAGGAAGAGCAGGAGGAAAAGATTAACAATAAGCAGAGTCATGAAGTGGGAGGGAAAGGGAGAGAAAAGGGAAATTGCTTGGAAATGGAAGGAGACCCTCATTGTTATACAAAATTACATATAAGAGTTTGTGAGGGGAATGGGGAAAAAATAAGGAGAGAAATGAATTACAGTAGATGGGGTAGAAAGAGAAGATGGGAGGGGAGGGGAGGGGGGATAGTAGAGGATAGGAAAGGTAACAGAATACAACAGTTACTATTATGGTGTTATGTAAAAATGTGGATGTGTAACCGATGTGATTCTGCAATCTTTGTAATGTTTTGAATAACCAATAAAAAAATAAAAAATAAAAAAATAAAAAATAAAAAAAATAAAAAACAACAACAACAACAAAAAAGAAGTAGAAGGCAAGAAATAATTAAAATCAGAGCTGAAATTAATGAAATCGAAACAAAAGAAACAATTGAAAAAATTGACTAAACTAAAAGTTGGTTCTTGGAAAAAATAAATAAAATGCACAGACCCTTAGCCATGCTAATGAATAGAAGAAGAGAAAGAACTCAAATTACTAGCATATGGGATGAAAAAGGCAATATCACAACAAACACTTCAGAAATACAGAAGATAATTAGAAATTATTTTGAATCCTTATACTCCAATAAAATAGGAAATAGTGAAGGCATCGATAAATTTCTTATTCATATGATCTGCCCAGATTGAGTCAGGAGGATATAGACAACCTAAACAGACCAATGTCAATTGAGGAAATAGAAGAAGCCATCAAAAGACTACCAACTAAGAAAAGCCCAGGACCGGATGGGTAGACAGCAGAGTTTTAGAAAACCTTTAAAGAAGAATTAATACCAATACTTTTCAACCTATTTCAGGAAATAGAAAAAGAGGGAGAACTTCCAAATTCATTCTACGAGGCCAACATCACCCTGATTCCTAAACCAGACAAAGACACTTCAAAGAAAGAAAACTACAGACCAATATCTCTAATTAACATAGATGCAAAAATCCTCAATAAAATTCTGGTGAATCAGATACAAAAACATATCAAAAAAGTTGTGCACCATGATCAAGTAGGAATCATCCCTGGGATGCAAGGCTGGTTCAATATATGGAAATCAATAAACGTTATTCACCACATCAATAGACTTAAAGATAAGAACCATATGATGATCTCGATAGATGCAGAAAAAGCATCCGAGAAAGTAAAGCATCCTTTTATATTCAAAACTCTAGAAAAACTAGGGATAACAGGAACATACCTCAATATTGTAAAAGCTATCTATGCTAAGCCTCAGGCTATAATCATTCTGAATGGAGAAAAATTGAAGGCATTCCCTCTAAAATCTGGAACAAGACAGGGTTGCCCTCTCTCACCACTTGTGTTGAACATAGTTCTCGAAACACTGGCCAGAGCAATTAGACAGACGAAAGAAATTAAAGACATAAAAATAGGAAAAGAAGAACTTAAATGATCACTATTTGCAGGTGACATGATTCTATACCTAGCAGACCCAAAAGGGTCTACAAAGAAACTATTAGAGCTAATAAATGAATTCAGCAAAGTGGCAGGATATGAAATCAACATGCATAAATCAAAGGCATTCCTGTATATCAGTGACAAATCTTCTGAAATGAAAATGAGGACAACCACTCCATTCACAATATCCTCAAAAAAAAAATAAAATACTTGGGTATCAACCTAACAAAAGAGGTGAAAGACTTATACAATGAAAACTACAGAACCCTAAGGAGAGAAATAGAAGAAGATCTTAGAAGATGGAAAAATATACCCTGTTCATGGATAGGCAGAACTAACATCATCAAAATGGCGATATTACCAAAAGTCCTCTATAGGTTTAATGCAGTGCCAATCAAAATCCCAATGGCATTTCTTGTAGAAATAGATAAAACAATCATAAAATTTATATGGAAAAATAAAAGACCCAGAATAGCAAAAACAACTCTAAGCAGGAAGTGTGAATCAGGTGGTATAGCAATACCAGATTTCAAACTATACTACAGAGTAATAGTCACAAAAACAGCATGGTACTGGTACCAAAACAGGCGGGTGGACCAATGGTACAGAATAGAGGACACAGAAACTAATGCACAAAATTACAACTATCTTATATTTGATAAAGGGGCTACAAGCATGCAATGGAGGAAGGATAGCATCTTCAACAAATGGTGTTGGGAAAACTCAAAATCCATATGCAACAAAATGAAACTGAATCCCTTACTCTCACCATGCACAAAAGTTAACTCAAAATGGATCAAGGAGCTTGATATCAATCAGAGACTGCGTCTGGTAGAAGAAAAAGTTGGCTACGATCTACATACTGTGGGGTGGGGATCCAAAATCCTCAATAGGACACCCATAGCACAAGAGTTAATAACTAGAATCAACAAATGGGACTTACTCAAACTAAAAAGTTTTTTTCTCAGCAAAAGAAACAATAAGAGAGGTAAATTGGGAGCCTACATCCTGGGAACAAATCTTTACTCCTCACATTTCTAATAGAACCCTAATATCCAGAGTATACAAAGAACTCAAAAAATTAAACAATAAGAAAACAAATAACTCAATCAACAAATGGGCCAAGGACTTGAACAGACATTTCTCAGAGGAGGCCATACAATCAATCAACAAGTACATGAAAAAATGCTCACCATCTCTAGAAGTCAGAGAAATGCAAATCAAAACCACCCTAAGATATCATCTCACCCCAGTACGATTGGCAGCCATTATGAAGTCAAACAACAACAAATGCTGTTGAGGATGTGGGGAAAAGGGGACACTTGTACATTGCTTGTGGGACTGCAAATTGTTGTGGCCAATTTGGAAAGCAGTATGGAAATTTCTTGGAAAGCTGGGAATGGAACCACCATTTTACCCAGCTATTCCCCTTCTCGGTCTATTCCCTAAAGACCTAAAGAGAGCATACTACAGGGACGCTGCTACATCCATGTTCATAGCAGCACAATTCACAATAGCAAGACTGTGGAACCAACCTAGATGCTCTTCAATAGACGAATGGATAAAAAAATGTGGCATTTATACACAATGAAGTATTACTCTGTATTAAAAATGACAAAGTCATGGAATTTGCAGGGAAATGGATGGCATTAGAGCAGATTATTCTAAGTGAAGCTAGCCAATTCCTAAAAAACAAATGCCAAATATCTTCTTTGATATAAGGAGAGTAACTAAGAACAGAGTAGGGAGGAAGAGCAAGAGAAGAAGATTAACATTAAACAGGGATGAGATGTGGGAGGGAAAGGGAGAGAGAAGGGAAATTGCATGGAAATGGAAGGAGACCCTCATGGTTATACAAAATTACATACAAGAGGAAGTGAGGGGAAAGGGAAAAAAAACAAGGGGGGGAAATGAATTACAGTAGATGTGGTAGAGATTGAAGTTGGGAGGCGAGGGGAGGGGAGGGGGGATAGTAGAGGATAGGAAAGGTAGCAGAATACAACAGACACTAGTATGGTGATATGTAAATCAGTGGATGTGTAACCGATGTGATTCTGCAATCTGTATACAGGGTAAAAATGGGAGTTCATAGCCCACTTGAATCAAAGTGTAAAATATGATATGTCAAGAACTAGTAATGTTTTGAACAACCAACAATAAAAATTTTAAAAAGCCAAATGCAAACACTTATAAAATACATTGCCAAAGAGAATGTTATAAAGCTATTTTTTTATTTGTTTTAATTTATTGTAGTGTGAGTCTGTCATACACAACTAGTGAAAGGAGATTTTCTTTTCAGTTTTAACCTTTGATGCTTATTGTGAGAGTCAAAATTTAAAATATGCTCAACAATCTTCCTAAATACACTGGTGTGCTTGCGTGTGGGGTAAGATAAATCATTTTATCAAATACTGTGTGATCAAGAAAGGGCTTGATCTCACAAAATCTAAACACAAGTAAATAGAATTGTGTATAAGGCAGAGCTTTTCAATTGTTATAAGAAACGCTTTTTCAAATTCTAAAAGTGTCAAAAAAGTGTAGGTGATTAAAAAGCATGTAGGAGATCAATGATAGTCCCACTCTGCGGAAAGAATAACTACTTACAGTTTGTAGTTGTCCTTTTTTTAAAAATCACGCATGCTTTATGAACATATTATGTTGTGATTATAATATATTAAAACTCTTATTTCTCTCTGTAATAATTTTTATTGGCATATATTCATGTTTGACTCTTAATTGCTTCAAATATTCTATTTCATCAGTGTATTAAAGCTTGTATAATGATTCCAAAACTTATAATGATTTAAGATTCTTGTGGTATTTATCCTTTATGGATAATTTTGAAGAAGAAAATAAATAACACAAAATGTCTTAATTTTCATCTTACATATGGATTATTTTCTGATAGTAATCTAACAGGTGAGAGCTATCCTAAACTTCAGCCTCTGGTTGCCTAGAGTAAAAAGACTTCCCAAAGCTGTAATCATCTGTCTTCCACTGGGCAGAATGTCACAGTGAGTGTAGATGTTACTGCACACTTGTTAGAATTGCATTCTCTTGGGACTTGGTAGTCATATTATAGAAAATATTTTACCAATGAGAAAATTAAGAAGGCTAACTTTTTTATTTCAAACATTTATTTTTCGGAGACTCAAAAAAATGTTCCATAATCATTTTTAAAAATTCCTTTGTGTTTGTGTATGATCCATCCATCATTCTATTTTTGTATGAAAAATAGAGGCTTTAGCATGACAAAAAAAAAAAAACCAACAAAGAACAACAAAGTACCCCAGTACAAAAAACAAAGAACATGCAAAAGCAACAACAATAAAAAAACCCCAGGGATGGGAGGTTTCCAGCTTAACAAAAGGACAATAAGGATTCAATCTCTTATAGTAACTCATGATAATATTGTAAGGGGAAAATTTATTAAAATAAACACATTTTTATGACTATGTAGTAATCTGCTTGAAATTTTATTCCCATATAAAAAATGTGAACTGGTTCCAGTTCTCTCACATGTAGGATGTTACTTTAACCTCACTCTGCCTGAATAATATTGGCTAAATATGAGACAGCAAGTACATTTGTGTGGGAGTAATTCTGGGTTTGCAGCCAGCAGCTACAAGCCTTCTGATAAACCACATTCTCAGTGGCTGAGGTCAGCATTGCCAGGGAACCAAGAGACAAGGGCCTCAGGGCATGATTCCAACTCATAAGGCTCCTTTTCATCAGGACAATGATCCTTCCAGTCTGCCTTCAGCTACATAACAATATTTAGAACTTCCTCATAGTGCGGTTACATTAGATGTTATATAACCTGTTTGCTTATTAATGATTGGAGAACTGTGCCCTCCATCAACTGTAAGCACTTCCACATTAAATGAGCTTGCTGAGGTCTGCCAGCTGCCTGCTTTCACCAGCTCCTGGTGTCTGTGTTTTGACTCCACGTGCCCCACACCCGCTGGGACTGAGATAGCTGAGTGACAACAGCAACAGGTTTGGTTAATCATTAGACAAGCAGTTGGGACTGTGAATTCCATCTACTAACTTCTAAAGGCAGAAGGAGAAGCAGAACCTGCTTAGGCTGAGGAGTGACAGCAATGAATTCCAAACATCAGTTTGTGCAGCTCAGTGATGGTCACTTCATTCCTGGACTGGGCTTTGGCACCTATAAACCTCAAGAGGTAACAGTAGGGGGTTGGGTTGAGGGTTCAAACAAACTAGACATATGATGAATGGAATCCAATCTGAGTGGTTAAGTTACGTGCTTCCTGTGTGACTGTGGGGGGCTCATGTGCTACTGTTTCTCCAGGCTAGAGCTACACCATGGACAGGAGAGAAAATGGTCAGACATTGCTCTGAATCATTGTCTGATGGTGTGGTCACCTATTGAGTATTCTGGGTACTGTTCCACCACATTTTAGTCTGTTTACCAACATGGTAAAATGATGAATGTCAGCAATTGGCTTGCACTGGGATTAATTTCTCTCTTCCTGTATATACTTTGGGAACTTTTTGTGTTGCTAAAAGTACTTGAGAAGTATAAGAATAAATGATGGGAAAAACTTCCTTTTCACTATGAGGAAGGTTTCAGTAGCTCACAGAAAATGTTGGACCTTGGCTGAGTAGAGTTTTCATGTGCTCTCAACTGCAGGAAATTTAGCTGAATGTATAATATAACATCCTGAGAAGTCGAACAGGAACTTAGGAAGTGTATTTGTCATTTTGGGGTCATTGTTCATGTGTGTTGTATTGACAAATTATAATCTAAAGTGGAGCGAGCCAAGTTCACTAGACTGGAACTAATTTTGTACTCTGGACATTTAATTGTGTGAAAAGGAATTAGTTCCCTGAACTTTGAATATAGCATTTTTTTCTTCTGCAGGACTCAAGGAAAAATCTAGAGAGCAATTGTAAGGCACGTGAAAGGATCTGGTTACATTGTAGAGTAAAGTGGCATGAAGGAGACCACTAGGACTTCAGCTGTAGTTGACGTGCCCTTACACCTGAGAAATAACAGCTAGTATTAGCAGTAGGTGGTAGAGCTGAGTATTGCATTCAGTTTTATTTCATGAAAAAGAAAGCTTCTGAAAATTGTCAAATAGAAAACAGCATGTTTGATTTGCCTTTTTACTCTAGAACAAATGAACTTTGAAAACATCATCCAAATTTTGTAGATGATGCAATTTTTTCCATTTCACTCTTATTTTATCTTCCACAAAGAATGAGCTTTAAGGGCTGATGCTTATGTGAATTTTCTCTTGTAAGAGGAGTATAATTTCTTCTCTGTCAGTTTATATCCTTAGAGTATATATATTTTTTTCAGGCCAGGGTTTAGTTCTGTCATACAGAGATAGAGTTGTGGACCAGAGGTGACACAGCACATTGCTGTTTGTTCAACAGCCTATTATCAATCTGCCCCCTGGTGGCCTCTGGAAACTTGATTTTTCACGTTTTTATAACACACAAGGATTCCTGCTGTCCCTAAGTAATCTAAACAGTGGTGCTTATTTATATATTCTGCAGTCATGTTCATAGTCCTGTTGTTCCAGGGCAGTGGCATAGATTGCCAAAAGACCAGAGAAAATACCTGGAGACTGCGTACAAGGCACTAGTGCTTATTGAGGAGTCTTTATGGGGAGGGTCCACTAGTGACTGGCTGAACCACAGCACCTGCCTTCTTCACACTGCTTTGCCTAGCAGGGCTTCCTCCTCTTCATGACATTTTGTCCTGTGAACCCTGGTTAGATGAGTGACACTTATCTTCTTCACAGTACCTTCACTTCTATCCCAGTTACCACAAACAGATTTTTAACTAAATTTTTTATTTGTTCTTTTTAGTTATACATGACAGTAGAGTGGTTTTTGAGATATTAATAAAAACATGGTGTACATCTTATTTTAATTTGAATCCCAGTATTTTAAATGTACATGATGTGGACATTCTCTGTGGTATATTCATATATGAACATACAAAAGTTTTTGTGTGTGTGTGTGGAAGTGTGGTGCTGGTGATCGAACCCAGGGCCTTGTGCATGTGAAGCAAGCACTCTACCAACTGAGCTATATCCCCAGCCTGAACATGTGAGAGTTATGTCTGATTTATTCCACTGTATTTCCCATTCCCATTCCCACCTCCTTCTGTCATTCTTCTTTGTCTAAAACTCCAAACTTCTGTTCTTCCCTTTCCTCCCCACTTGCTGTGTGATAGCATGCACGTATCAGAGAGATGATTCCACCTTTGTTTTTTGTGGGACTGCCTTATTTCACTTATCATGATAATTTCGAGATCCATTCATTGAACTAGCAGATGTCATAAAATTATTTTGCTTAATGGCTGAGTTATATTCCATTGTGTATATCTTTCACATTTCATTAATCATTTATTTGTTGTAGTGCACCTAGCTTAGCTATTGTGAATTCCACTGCTTTAAACATTGATGTGGGTGCTTCACTCCTTTGGATACATAGAGAGAAATGGGATAACCCAGTTGAATTGTAGTTCCATTCCTATTGTTTTGGAAAATTTCCATACTGGGCTCCAGAATGTATCAATTTGCAATCACCAGCATTTTACAGCGTACCATCTTCTTTACATCTCCCCTCACCAACATTTATTGTCATTGTATTCTTTTTCTTTTTTGGTACCAGAAATTGAACTCATGAGTACTCAACCAACTGAGCCCAATTCCCACCTCTATTTTTTGGTATTTTATTTACAGATAGGGTCTCCCCAAGTTGCTTAGAGCCTTTCCAATACTGAGGCTGGCTTTAAACTTGCCATCCCCCTGTCTCAGCCTCCTGACTCTGGGTTTATAGTTGTACGTCACTGCCCCAGCTGTTACTGTATTCTTTTTTAAAAATATAGTTTTTAGTTGTAGATGGACACAATATCTTTATTTATTTTTATGTGGTGCTGAGGATCCAACTCAGTGCCCAACATGTGAGAAGCAAGTGGTTTACCACTGAGCTACAGTCCCCGCGCTGTTACTGTCTTCTTTTTTTTAGGCTTTTAAATCAGCTTTATTGAAATATAATTCACAGTTTTCCCATTTAAAGTATATTCTTGATAGTTGCCTTTCTGAATGGAGTCAGTTGAAATCTCAGTGTAATTTTAATTTGAGTTTTTTTAATTTCTAGAGATGTTGAATGTTTTTTTCATATACTTGTTGACCGTTTGTTCCTCCTGTTTGAGAGGTGTCGGTTTAATTCCTTTGCTCATAAATTTATTGGGTTTTACTTACTTTCTCTTCTTGGTGTAAGCTTTTTGATTCCTTTGTATAGTCTGGATATTAACGCCTTTTCTACACTGTGGATGACAAAGGTTACCTCCAGTTCTGTAGAATCAAGAGAGTTAGGCTGCAGAAGCAGTGACATCATCAACATTCACTTCCTTAATTTGCTTATATCACAAACATGTAAGGAGCAACTGTCCTGGCATACAAGAAAAAAAGTGTGTTTCCACAGGTAGCCTTACCTTGCCCTCATTTCCAATGTGCAGAAGAAAAAGACAAGGTTCTTAGAGATAATAAATATCTGGGAGAAGAAGTCCAGGCTTGCTCTCATTATTTCATAATTTGGCTAGGATTTTGGGAACAGAAAGAGACATTCAGGGAAATACTGTTTTACCCTTTTCTTTAGAACCATATATATGTGTATGTATGAACCATATATATGTATATGTACACACACACACACACACACACACACACACACACACACATCTATCTTTCTTTGGGAGAGTGAAATGTGTTGTGCCTAGCATAGAGTGTCAATTTAACCAGAAAAAAACTTCTCTTGATTCTACACAATTGGAGATAAACTTACACCTAAAGTGTAGATACAGCACTAATTTCAACAATACACAAAGAAATAAAATAGCTTAATGCCAAAGAAAGAAAGTAAGTTAAACCCAATAAATTAATGGGCAAAGGAATTAAGCAGACACTTCTCAAATAAGATGAACAAACAGTCAACAAGTATATGAAAGTCTTAGAAAATTATCACAGCATCTTTTCTTGTAGGAAATATTTTCCAAGTGGTTTCAAAATTCCCATTATTTGGGAATGTGATATTATCTGTGTATCTTTATTTGGAGATGATTCATAGAACCTTGCATAAAATTTTTTTCTATAATCAATCTCGTGCATTCTTTCCCTGTATTAATTTTACATAGTGATTTATCAAATAAATGATAACATGTCTATACCTGTATGCTGGATCCTGTGAGTTCCCCCAAGAAACTCAAGGAATCTGAGTCACTTCTAGGGTCCACTGATGCAGGTGTACTAGGATTTCTTTGTCTGAAGGGGCTTGTGGGATGCAAGATTCTTGTATTAACTAGGAAATACCCAAAGTAATTCAGGGACATTACCCTAAATACAGAACTAACACAAGATATGGGCAAAAGTTGAGTTTCAGGAGATCATTGTTTTGGCCCAAGATATTCAGTTTGGTACTTTGGCTATTTCCTTAAGTATTATATAAGAAAAAATGGGCATTCAAAGTTCAAGGGACTAGTACCTTATCACATAATTAGGTAGTCTGAAGAAAACATTGGGATATAAAATTCCTTCCAGTCTAGTGACCTGTCCTCTTTGCTCACTAGGAGTTACCTCTCATAATATGACTCTCAAATACTTTTGATTGTTCCTCTAGGTTCCTAATAGTAAGACAATAGAGGCCACCAAAATAGCTATAGAAGCTGGTTTCCGACATATTGATTGTGCTTATGTATATCAAGTAGAAGAAGAGGTAGGACTGGCCATTAGAAGCAAGATTGCAGATGGCACTGTGAAGAGAGAAGACATATTCTATACTTCCAAGGTATTGTGTATACAGTGTAAATATTATTGAAATAGATATGAAGAAATGAAAATTAAGTGATGAGGTATTGGTATTTTACCAATATTCACAAATATTGGTACAATCTTCATTCACATATGATATCCAGTTTCAAAATAGAGAATGGTTATGAATTGCTACTCACAGTCTACAAATTATGATTTTTAAATTTCTATACATTTCTGATTCTGGAATCAGCAGAATGATTTAGTATTAGTGTGGAATCAGATAAAATTAAGACCAGATTATGGTTTTATTTTCTCCATGATGACTTGTAAAATTACTTATGATTCTGAATATCAACTCTAACATTTGTTTTTATCAAAGATCATTTTGTAGAAAAGTGTATGGGGAGTAAAGAAGATGTAGCTAAAATGTCTTGATTTTTGTTTAGCATATAATAAAATATTCAAAACGTGTTTCCCTTCAGTTCTTTATTAAATAATTCTTGTGAAATAAATGGATGAAATGGACTAATAATATGTTTACAATCTCTATGAAACACAATTCAGAGATTCAATAATGTTATTATTTGATAACAATAATATCTTTTGAGTATTTACTTCCATAGTTTGATTGATTGACTAATAATAGCCAAAAATATAATCCCATTCACATGAATAGGTGGGATAAATGGAAACCCAAGACCTGAAGAGAATATCTTCTCTGTGATCAACAGTTTCCAATCCACAGACAAATGAATGTCTCAATATGAAGTTAAAAAATTTCCCAAATATGAGTCATGTATGAATCCAGTCCAATTTCCTCTCTTTAACCATTGCAGCTATGGTGCACTTTTCATCGACCAGAGTTGGTGCAATCTTCTTTGGAAAGATCACTGAAAAAACTTCATTTTGACTATGTTGATCTGTATTTGATTCATTTCCCATTTTCAATGAAGGTAAGCAATTTGCATCATCAAACCAATTCAATTCCAGCCATTCCTAGGACCCTCATTACCAAGGATGGTTGAATTAAGTTTCTATGTAAAATTCTATAAACCTAATTTATATGAATTATAGAAAGTCAAAACCATTTAGATTTGTGATTAGAAGTAATCTTCAGAAACATCTCTGTTTATTTATCCCTTATATCTGCATTACTAGAGGTTTGCTTGGTTTTGTTTTAGCCTTTTCCATTGGTGGTAAATGTGACTTTGGGACAGTTCAAGCTTCATAGTCATTAATATTTGATAGGGTCTCTTCATCTTACAGCATCAAATCAATCTTGAATACAAACATGAATGACCATCTTAGGTACACATATATATTCATGGACACACATGTGTCCAGGTGGATAAGGAATATTGTTTAACCTGTGTCATCACTGAAACTCACTATTGCTGTTTAATTGAATGCAAACCTGTACCCTCCCAGTGAAAGAGAAGAATTGACACAGGGCAATGTATTGGGACAGGAAAAGTAACATAAGCTAAGTAGGAGACTCCATGAGGAGAACTGCAGAAATCTTTTAAAATTATATATATAAGCACATAGATAATTTGATGTAAGAGAATACAGGAAGATAAGCACCTAATGGTATTCCTTACATCCACATGCAAACACTTTGTAAACAGATGAATAGAGAGTGATACTCCACTTATTTCATCGGCTTGAATGTTCCATTCCATAAATACACCTAGCATCATTGCTATACATGGACATATGAATTTGGCAAGATTGCTGTGATGATCACTTCTATTCCAGCCAGGGGAAGAGCTTTTACCAAAAGATGAAAATGGAAAAACAATATATGACCACGTGGATCTCTGTGCTGTGTGGGAGGTGAGTGCCTGAGAGAGTGATCACATAGGAGGCCCACAGGGTGACAGTCAGGTCATGCTTTCTCCTGAAATTGTGGGACAAGCAATCATTATATTTTAGAGAGGATTTTTCTTAGGGTGGTGGGGAGGAATGAATTACTCAAATATAGTAGAGGGAAACAGCAGAGAAAAATGGTGACAGTGAGAAATGCACCACCTGCCTCCACATGCAGTGATGTCTGATTTCCCAGGGACACAGGGATTCCTTTTCTGGTCTCAGTACTGTGCCCAATTATCTTTACCATTTTTCTCTTGTTAATAATCAGTTCATCAGCTTTGTTGCCATTTCCTGACAGTGCTCCTATTAACAGTCTGTCTGGACTTTATACTGACATAGTCCATTGTACAAATGCCTCTTCCCAACCCCTTCCTCCCAAGGCCATGGAGTAATGCAAGGACGCAGGATTGGCCAAGTCCATCGGGGTGTCCAACTTTAACCGCAGGCAGCTGGAGATGATCCTGAATAAACCAGGCCTCAAGTATAAGCCTGTCTGCAACCAGGTGAGAGCCCTGATCCTCACTGCCATCTCATTTCTTTCCTTGTTTCTGCACCACCTCCAAGTGTCCATTTCTTCTGTTCCCCAGTTCATTTGTCTTTGTAGAACAGAAGAGTCTAAGACTGTCTTGGAGGGTGTGGAGGGTTCTCAATTGTACCTGTGCTGGGTGAATCCTTAGTGAAAATGAGGGGAGGAACATGGTGCCCAGTTTTTGTAGGAATTTGGTGACGTACAGGTGATCTAGGAGGAGAGTTGTGGTTCATCTGACTTCAGGGACATGGTGAGCTTGTCTTTGAGGAATGGAGGATAACCAGAGACTGTATGGGTGAATGTGTAGTGGCAGGAA
Source organism: Callospermophilus lateralis (assembly GCF_048772815.1). NCBI lineage: Eukaryota > Metazoa > Chordata > Mammalia > Rodentia > Sciuridae > Callospermophilus > Callospermophilus lateralis. The sequence goes on along the minus strand of NC_135317.1, from coordinate 22,564,509 downwards.
TTATGTGTAGGAAAGAGGTCCAGTGCACAGGAATGGGCAGTGAGCAAGAAAGAGTGAAAACAGAAGATGAATGATCAGGTTTCGTGTGGAGGTCGGGTGCCTGAATCCTTTTTATGGCTTATTTCAGTTTTATGGACCCAGAAGCATCAATTAGGAAAAACAGCAGAGCTCATGAACATAACAGGCCTGAGAGCAATTACTTGTTTTTGGTGATTCTGATGGTGGATCAAATTCACATTCAGGAACTTCAACCAGAATATACAGTTGGCCCTGAGCCTAATCCCTGTTATCTTTCTTTCTTCCATGCTTTCTGATATCTAATCTATTGTTTAATTAAATCAATTCTGGGCATGGTTATTTGTCTGTGGTTGGAAAACATAGACCATAACTTTTATAAATGTTGATAGTGCATTATAAATTTCAAATATAATTGCTAATAATTGAAAATAATTTTGTATTAATTTATCTTAATTTTTTATCATGAAATTTTTCAAACATACAGAAATTGAGAGGGTGATATAGGACATTCTTATATTCTATCTTTTATCTAAAATTGTAGACTTTTAGGAACACTGTGAGATGTAGATTTTTTTTTGGATATATCTGCATACACCTGAGTAATATTTTGCTAAATTTATTTACATTCTATTGTAGACTAGAACTACTAACTCTTAGAGAACTTAAGGAACATTTCCTAGGAATGAAGATCATATCTCACACAGCACACTTCATTACTATACCTAAAGTTTTGTAAGTCTCTCATACCATCTAAATCCAGTCTGTGTTCATGTTTCCCATTGCTTTTCTGAAATATATTGTGGACTTCTTCCCCTTTTCAGGATGCCACTCTGGTTCACATGTTGCCCTTTGTCATGTTTCTTATGCTCTTTTCAGGCAGATTGGTCAGTCACCCAGTGCTTTTCCATATAATGCGTGAACCAGGATCTTTTTTCCAAACAGTCTTATTATATCAGTGAACTAGTTTCTCCAGTCCCATTTGGAGTCAGGAGTTAGACTTGAATTCTTTTTATAAATCAAGGGGCAGGTATAGTGGTCCTCAGTTACTGGTTTTTGCATCACTCCAGAAAAAAGTTGCAGACATGTGGCTCAGACTTGCAGGCATGAATTTACTACAAAGGATAAGAAAATGGCAAAAGATGAAACTCTTAAGGGAGAGAGTGAATCCTCTCAGAAAGGAGGGGGACGGCATGCCCACCCTGGCTTCCAGTTTTCTAGGGAGTCTCTTGGGAGTTTTATAGTTCTGCCAACCTTTACCTCTAGACTGTTGGCTGACAGTAGGGTGGCTTCTGATGTCCAAGTTTCCATTGTTCATGTTCTTGTCCAAAGAGGGGAGATTTTCAAGTCTGGGTCACTTTGTCCCACCCTGACTGGTTCTAATTGGAACTTGTTCTTACATATATGAATAGGGAGAATTATTCTAAGCTCCTGGAGGTATGGACTAGGATTTTATAGGTTTTGATGAACAATTTTACACAAATGTTATCTGCAGAATATCTATCAAATGTCTTTCAAACTTATTCTCATGAGTCATTGGTCAATCTTGGTTAATGACAAAATTTAAAGACCAAGTTTCAATTTTTAAAAAAATTCAACTTTTTTTCTTTGGCATTTTGTTTTCATATTAACATTAACATTTTGTAGAATGAGATACTTTCTGTCTTGTCCACTGCAGGTAGAATGTCATGTTTATCACAAACAGAGGAAATTGCTGGACTTCTGCAAATCAAAAAACATTGTTTTGGTTGCTTATAGTGCTCTTGGAACTCAACGAGAGAAACCATGGTAATGAGAACATCAGGGAGCTTACCTCAAATGTCCTATAAGACTCACATCTGAAGCTCACTCTCAAGTGGCTCAGGGACAGGAGAGAATTTAGACTTCTGTGAAGGTCCCATAAATCACTGATGCTGCAGGTCTAGGGTCTGCATTTGAGGATGCCTATTTAGAGTGGTTCAAATAGACCTCAGTATATTTTGTGTGTTGGTGTAATGGTGCTTGCCTGTCATTGCAGTGTCTGGGGAAGCTGAGGCAGAAAGATTGTAAACTTGAGGCCAGCCTCAGAAACTTAGTAAGACCCTGTGTCTTAAAAGGGTCTTAAAAAGGAGTAAGCATTTGCATCTCTTGCAAAATAATTTTTGATTAAACCTGTAGTAATTGCCCTTAGACACCGTCCTCCCGCCTACTTACACAAACACATACCAAAACCAAACAAACAAACAAAGAAAAAACACCACCCAGAAATAAATGATATCTTCCTAACTACTTGGCCTCAGGACTTAAGCACTTCTTTCCTTCCAGGGTTGACCAGAGCTCTCCAGTTCTCTTGGATGATCCTGTTCTTGGTGCCTTGGCAAAAAAGCACAAGCGATCCCCAGCCCTGATTGCCCTCCGCTACCAGCTGCAACGGGGGGTTGTGGTTCTGGCCCAGAGTTTGAAGGAGAATGAAATAAAAGAGAACATTCAGGTTTAGAGGAGGGCTGTGGGAATGTGGTTTCTTCACATGTGTGCTTCTTTGAAACTTGCAAGGATCTTATTGGGACCAGTCAATATCCGCAGCATGTCCTCTGCATGTAAGTTTTCAGGTGCTTTCAGAGTGTGTTCTTTTACTCTACAATGGGATAGACAGTGCAAATGGATAGAATTAGGTTGGATAAAACACAGAGATTTGGTTTTCAGCATCGGTAGCCATGTATTGTGTAACTCTTACAATTGACATCTTTGTATATTTTCCAAAAATAGAGTTTGGATTGGGATACTTTTATTCCTGAAATTATTATTTTTTACACTTCCCAAATACTCAATCTATTTTAATATTCATATATTATTTCGATTTGAGTTTTTCACTAGTCACCTGTCAGTTTATGTATTACCCATTTAGATGTGTTGTTCATCTTTTTATTCTCGAGTAGGGGAACTTTTTTGAACCATTACTTAGAGTAGATGCAAAACAAACCACCCATAATATTGAGGTAAGTGCAAATAACACTTGTTTATTTCATCATTCCATGGTTTGACTATTAGCCTTGGCTCAACCTGAACTCAGTGAATGTCTTCCAGTTACACTGGATTTTCATAATTTTGTAATAGATTCTCATATGCATCCGCAGAACATGTGCTCCCTCAGCTTCAGTCCTGCTTGCTCTGTTGTCTGGTGTGTCTGAACTCCCCTCCATAGAATTTTACATCTACCAGTTGATGATGCAGGCTTTATCTCATCACATAGCAGTGTCCCCAGGCAGTGAATGGATATTTGCAGAGCCAGCCTTGTGATGCCTAGGTAGACTCACAATGGGCACATCACTGCTTCTGCTAGGTTCTAATGGCCAATGCAAAGTATAGACCATTCGAGACTCAATGGGTAGGGAAGTAGACAGAGTCTCTTAGTGAAAGAAGCTGCAGATTCACATAGGAGATTGGATACTGGGAGATGTGAATTATTGGGGGAGCATTTTTGCAAACAATTAACTACATTTATGTATTCTGAATATTGTTTTTCAGATACAAATGTATCTGTTGAAATATATTCTTCAAATTCTCCTTATGGTTTCTTTTTCCTTTTGGTATATTTTCATGAATAACGTTGGTTCTCTTGTTGTTTTCATGTCTTTACTTTGTGGTTGATGAGTGGCATATTTTTCTTACACTGGGAACTGAACAGCCTTAGTACATTACTTTACAAAAGTCCTACAGTCTTTACCTCCATATTTATTTTAACTGCAGGTTTTTTTTAATAATGTTATTTTAACTGAAAATCCAAATGCACACATAATTTTTAAATGACTACCTAAATTTTTCAGTAACAGGAATTACCTTTCTGGCTACATTTCTGTCATCAGTTGTCTTATTTGCTCTTTTTCATAAGCTTCATTATCATGGAAAATTAGTCTTTCTGTTGTATATCACCAAACATTTCCTACCTCTTCACTCATTTATAAATATCTTGGCTATTGTAGATTGACCTTTCATAAAGAATTTAGAAGCATTTATCAATCTCTTCCTAGATTGTTGCTGTTTGCTTGATATTGCATTGAAACTCTCACTAAATTTGGAGAGAAAAGCACTTTAAAATATTAAAGATTTTAATCCATGATTATGAGTTTCTAATATTTAGCTAGTCTTTTAACATACTGCAGCAGTATCTAATGGAAGATTTTTATTTCACTGTCAAATCTGCAGCTTAATGTTCCTGGGTATAGTACTCTTAGCTGGTATGCATTTTCTCTCAGAGCTTGATATCTATTATTCTATGACTTCCCAGCTGTCAGGGTCTAGGTTGGGAAATCAACTGAGATCCAGATTGATGTTTCTGTAAACATGACCTGTCATTTTTCTCTGGAAGCCTTTAAAATTTTTATTCTGTATGTCAGGCATATTCATACTAATGTGCCTTTGTGTGGGTCTGTTGAAATTTTGTATATTTGGGGTCTTGCAAGGCTCCTGTATAGGATTTCCATTTTCATTCTTTAGGTTTGGGAAATTTTCTGATATTGTTTCATTGAAAAGGTTGTGCATTCCATTGTTTTGTATCTCTGAGCCTTCATCCATACCAGTGAATCTTAAATTTGGAATTTTTAGGTTATTTCATATTTCTTGGAAATTCTGTCCATGGTCTCTTAACATCTTTTCTCCATGAATAGCTTTATTTTTAAGATTACATATTTAGTCTTCATTGCCTGAAACTATTTTCTAAGTGGTCTAGTCTGTTGGTGATGTTCCCTGATGAATTTTTAATTTGGTTTATTGATTCCTTCATTTCAAGGATTTCTGCTAGATATTTTTTTTCAGAATATTTGTCTCTTTATTGAAGTGATCTTTTATTTCTTGTATTTTTTCTCTGATTTCACTGCTTACATCGTACTTTACTTGTTAGATCAGTTTAAGTATACAAATTTTAAACTTTTTCTGAACACATAATATTAAAGTTTACTTTAAGAATATAAATATCTCCCAATATTGAACAGGTAAAGAAAATAGCATATTGGTTTATTTTATGTAGTTATTATATTTTATTTTCTAAGTAATACTGATTAAAAATATTTACACACCTACTTTTAAGTCCACAGATTAGCACTCTTATTTGTATGGCTTTAAAATTATAGCACAAGATCTTTACATTAAGGATTGGGGGAAAAGATTCCATTCAAAACAAAGCCTGATATATTATATACATGTTTTTCTCTGTACCTTATTTTAAATACATTAATTTTTAAATAATGCTCATCTGTTTTTTTTTCATCTTATAGTAAAATACTAGTGCAACTTTTCATCAAAATAAAGTTTACCACAGATGTAAATTTACTCTCCCAATTGAAAATGGCCCTTCAGCTGCCATTAAATGAAATTTCTCAATCTAACTTAAATGAAAAAGAATTGATAGTTGTCATCATAAGCAAAAATATGAAGTATTATAGCACTGTCTACATTTCTCCTTAAAACACAAATTTTGAAAGAACCAGAGATATTTTATAGAAAAATCTAGTTGGTTTTAAAAAGGCACATGGGTGTTTTTTTCTTGTTTGTTTTTTTAACATTCTGGAAATTTTGCCACCACCACTCTTTCTGTTGCAGAGATGGCACCTGTGATTATTGGGGTAGACAAGAATGTTGTTCAAACTAAAGAAATCCAGCCAAAATTTTAACTGCACAGTAATAACGCACTTTCTTCATGCAGCCTTGTTTCCTACATATTCAATTTTCTAACATGCATTGGAATATGGAAAAAAATTGAGGAAGGACATGACCTGGGGAAGAGAAAACGGTGATAAAGAACCCTTACTACAATGAAAATAGATACTTTCGTACCCAACTATATAATAAGAATATAATCCATTTAAGTTTTCAGAAATATACTTCTCAAAGCTCCCCTTCATTTATGAGAAAGACCCTCCTCTGTGGCATTAACTGGGGTGAGGGGCATCAGTTTGTTTCAATAGAAACAGTTCAGCACAACAGGAAATCGTTTTTAACTTTGGTCCACTTGTCTGTCAGTTTAAGGACAGTCACACTGCCCATAATCAGTTCAAAAACCCAACGTGTAAATTAAAAAATATATCTGTTATTTCAATCCAAAACTGGCATAGCTGTTCTGTCATCATTCTTTGCCTTTTCAACTTGGGAATCCACTGCTGGTTTGGTCTTTAAACTCTCAGCACCTCTATGATCTTCCTTGGCAGCCTCAGCAGCATCTGCTTGGTTAGGCTCTCTCTCCTCTTGGCTCATGATTTCAGGGGTCACATGATCCAAGTCGGCTTCTAGAAGCTCAGTTTGTACTTCCACTGGCATCTGATTTACCCATTCAACATGCAGCTCCTCTATGTGTACTTCAGTACCTTCTTCAGTCTGAATTCGACCCACTTCTAGATAACTGACTTGGACCTGCTCTGGAAGCTCACTCATGTGTGAATCATGCACTTGGCTGTCCTGAAGCAGATCTGGATGGACTTGTTCCACAGTCACTTGTGCTGAATCCACCTGGACCTGAAGTAATGGTAACACATGCACCTTCCCAACTTGTTCTATAATAGTCATTGATGTCACTGGTTCAGTTTGCACACGTGTTTCTACTGAAAGGACTTCTTCAGTTACTAGACTCTCTGAAATATTATGAGTATCACTGAGGTGCCTCCTTAATTCATTTCCTTACATAAACCACAAGTCACATAAAGTACAATGGTTGGGTTTATCTCCAGTGGGTATTACCAAGTGATCTTTGAACTGGACCCAGCTGTTAAATACACTGTTACACACCTGGCATTCATACAGCTTCTTCCTTCCCTTTTTTGCCCCCACTCCAGTTTGGCATGCAGTGAGGTGACATTTCAAAGTACTATTTCTAGCAAATCGTTCATGACAATTTGGACACTCAAAAGGTTTTTCACCTGTATGTTTTCGAAGATGCTCTTTAAAATGTCCATAGTGGTCAAACTGTTTCTCACAGTACTGACATATATGATTTTTTTCCCAGTTCTTTGCTTCTTACTCACTCCACCTTCTTCAAGGTGGTAACAATTTACGTGCTATTTCCATACGCTCTCCTGAAGGTACCTTTTATTGCATATTTCACACTTGAAACTCTCAGTGGAGTGTGATTTCATGTGTTCCTGTTTGCTTATGGGGTCAGATGCACAGCCATCTTCTTCTTTAATTTGCCCCTTTCTATCACCTTGTCGGTACTTGCTGGTAATATCTGCCAACAATTCTAAAGCAGAATCATCAGAGGAACCTGTGCTCTGTATGTACTTTATGGACTGCTTGGCAGAAGCCACTTCCTCTAATGTTTCAATGCCTTCATGTTCCACTTCAATTGTTCCTTCAGCAATCTCCACCTCAGTTTCAACAGGCTCTGATTCTGCAGATGGCAATGATCTAGTGATAACATTTGAAGTTTCTGCAATCTTTCTTTTTTGTGCCTCATTTTTTCCTGTGGTATTTTCCTCAAATGGAGCTGAATTTTCTTTGTATCTGACTTCAAGGGCTTTAATAGCTTCTAGCATTTGTAGAAATTCTGCTGCTTTCCATACGTCATTGGCTTCTTCTTCTCCTTGTATCATTAGTTTTGCTGTGTATGTGAACTCAATTAAATGACGAAAGGCCATTTTACTAACACCTTCTATCTCCACCAAAGGTTCCTGTGTAAACTCCTGAAAGAATTTGTAGAAGAACTTACTGCAAGCAGCCAAAGCAGCCTTATGGGCCTTAAAATGATGTCCATTGTCTATTAGTGTGATATCGGTAAATTGATCCTGATCTCGTTGTTCATTCAACTGGTCCAGAATCATTTTATGATGTTCAGGAAACTCCTGAAGGCATTCCATCATCTCTTCAGCCTCCATGGCCTTTGGGTTGCTTCAGGGAAGGACTTAAACTCCTTCTTTAAGATTTCTGGTGTTGATGAATTTTTATACTGGAGTATCTTTGTTTGTTTGGGGCAATTTCTGACCTTGCCTTTTCATGTTGTATGTGTGTCTACACATCTAACAGTAAGGATCTGAGATAGTAGAGTTTCAATTCTGTAGATTTATAGCGTCCCTGGAGGTTTTCAGTACTGAACCATTTAGGTGGAGAGAAAGAATAACAACAAGCAATCAAATGATATACAGCATTAATCCAAATATTTCATGTTTTGACTTCTACAATGTTGTCAATGTAGAGACAAATAATATGCACAATTATTGCATACAATAAAAACAGTTTGCTACAGTGTTTACAATTTCAAATGGTGGAAATTAAGAGAACAGAGGTGATGTAGGATGTAATGATTATGAGGAAAATGGAGAGAAGATAGAATAAAAAATTAAAGGAAGTGCAAAGGAGAGAACAATAGAGATTGGCCATTAGCAGAGGAAAAGGAGGAATGACAGTCAAGGGAAACAGATAAGTGAGAGAAAAAAATAAAAGTTTTTTATTTAAAAAATTTTAAAAATTAATAATGAAAAATAAAAATAAAATGATACAAAAGTAAATTATATTAATCAAACATCCTAGTCCTCAAACAACTGATTATTGAAAAATAACTGGTTCTAAAAATGCTATAAATAAGGAACAATATCAAATATGAATATATACAAATGTCCACGAAACATTAAGGTCACATTTGAGCAGAGAAATGAAAAAAGGAAAAAAAAAAAGAAGAAAAAAAGATCTCAAATTTAAAGAATTGTTTCTGTTGGAGTTCAAAATATTCTCAGCATCTGTTCTCAGTGGTTAGGTGGGCTTGTTTGGACAATGATACTTGCTCCACCCTCATGGTGGTATTGCTAGGGTGAGACAGGTAGTCCCAGGGGCAGAACTCTTAGAGGCAGGACTTATGCTTAGGCTCCAGACTCTTCACTGAATGAAATTGGCCTGGAGATTTCAAATCAGCCTTCCTATAGGGCCTAGCAATTGCTGGTCCATGCTAAAGACTGTACTCCAGTGATCTCCCCTTGGGCTCCACTCATGTTGTGGAAGGGTCAAATTTTAATCCACTATATCACCTGGGGACTGCATGGTTCCTGGTCTTGGGTTTAGTCTCCAAACTCAATCTCTCCATCTCCCACCCTTTTCAATTCCTAGCCAATGAGTCTCTCCCAGCTGGTCCTGGAAGCAAGCAAGATCTCAGTGGGAGGGGTGAGCTAGGAGCGATTTCACAACCAGTTGTCCCCTGTGTAAAGCTCTCTCCACAATAGATTTTCTCCTGGTTACTTAGGCTTACTTTATGTTGTGCATGTGGGTTTGCTAGGCCTGTATTTAGGCCAGACTTGGATTTGCCAGGAATCAGGTCCCTCAGCTGCCAGCTCCATGCACTACTGCTGCAAAATGATTCCTTCTTTCGTCCTCCACACACCAACTTGAGAGATGTGGTTTCCTTCCCATAGGAGGATATTGTGTAGCACACCTTTTAGTTTAAAAATATGGATTCCATAAATTCCTTTATCCTCTGTGCTCATGGAGAGACCAATCTGGCTGGTGACTCCAACTGTGGCAGTAGCTGTGGTGCTGGGCATTTCTTCCTGACTTGATTAGTCTAACTTAATGAGTACCCAATCTATTGTGAGTGTCCAATATGAAATTCCAGAAAAGTCACCCCTGTATTTCGTTTGTTCACCCACCTTGTTGAGAAACTGCTTGTCTGGTTTTATGCCACTGAGCAGCCGGGAAATTTGACTTTATATTCAGCCAACTTGAAACCTCTTCAGTAAACTTCTCCATGAAAGCCTTTGTATATATTCTGTTAGATTTATTTATACAGTAGTGGTAATTCTGATAATCCCTTTTCATTTTGAGAATTTCCAAATGCACAGAAAAGTTCAAAGAATTCTCTTAGTACCATTTACCTCACTCAGCAATTGTTAAATTATCAACATTTTACTCTTGCCATTTTTGAGGAAATTACTTATGATTTAAGTATCCATTTGTTTAGGCATGTTAGCAATTTGTGAAAACTGTTTTCATGTTTAAAATGTCTCAGATTTAGACAAGGTGATTCTCTTTCCACCACCTCCTTTGACTTTATTAAACTAATTACCAGGATATAATTAGTACTTTAAGAATTTATGACTTAAAATTATTGAACAAAAATCATCATTGGAGTTTGAAGTTTTCATTGATACAATATAGAAACCAACCTGTAGCTGGGCGCAGTGGCACATGCCTATGAGCCCAGAAGCTCAGGAGGCTGAGGCAAGAAGATGGAGAGTTCAAAGAAGCCTCAGCAAAAGCAAGGTGCTAACCAATTGAGTAAGACCCTATCTTTAAATAAAATACAAAATAGGGGTGGGGATGTGGCTCATTAGTCCAGTACACCCTGGTACCTTCCCCTTTCCCCCCAGAAAGAAAGATATCAAAGAGTATCCTTGGAAATTATTGAATTACCTTACATATCTCAAAATGTCGCCTCTAGCTTTTTCTGGGTCTTTTAAGTATGTTGATACCATAATCTTGGTATAATATTAGCCTTATTTGCTACAGCTTCTGTTTAATGATCTCTCTTTGTCTATAGTTGGTACAGTTTCACTACATTATGCATTACAAGTTATTTCTTTTTAATTTTCATCTGACACTTATTGACCATTTGAGTGTTTTGTTTCATGTCTCTAATAAGTTTTGGAAATTCTCAGATATTTTAAATGTTTCTGCAGTTATCTGATTTCATTGGATTTTCAGGATTGGCAATGCACCGTCCACCTATGCTAAATACTTTCTACTTGTGTGATAGGTTTTTGATTTCGAGTTGAGTGCAGAAGACATGAAAGACCTAGATGGCCTGAATAGAAATTATTGATACCTTGCTGCTGAGTTGTAAGTAATGTTGATTGACATGACCATTGTTTGTTTTAGTTTCAAGTCTTTCCCTCTTTTTCAATGGAGTTTTGATCAGACCTCAGACACTGATGTGGCTGACAAATGGCATTTGTCGAGGCCATTGGGCGAACATTTTGTTTTGAGTTTGAAAATGGAGACATCTCAATGCAGAGGATAAAGTCGTTTTTGAGAAGAGAGATTCAAAAGCAAGGGAAGAGTGTGCAGAGAAAACATCCAAAGAGGATTATTGTCATGAAAAAAATTTTACTCCTTCTTGATGCTTTATGGTTATAGAGTCTGACAGTGCACATATGTTATAAGTGAGGGTAAACAAGGAATATATGTCCCTTCTGCTTGAAGGAATGTTAATTTATAATAGAAATTAATGTGATGACTGTAAAGGTCAGGCGAGCGTCGGAGGAAGAGACCACCAAGAGACTATCTCATGCAACGGCAAAGGGTTTATTGGGGACCAGCATGCTGGGGCTCAGAGCTCACTTGAATAGAGCAAAGAGAGAGAGAGAGAGCCCTGAGAATCGCTTAAGCAGAGCTTATATACTTTTCTTGGAGAGGGCAGGGAGGGAAGTTACATTTTGCAGTTTGGCAGTTGGGGACAGCACATTCTGGGAACAAGATTAGCAAACAGTTTGGCAGTTGGGGACAGCACATTCTGGGAACAAGATTAGCAGACAGTTCTTAAGATTTCAACAGTGTTTTGTTAAGCATACAGAAAAACGAAGTGACAAGTACCTATTTTATTAACCTTTCAATGACATGTGAGAAGGGATTAGATAATCAATGATGATATGTCCTTAAAAACTGGAAGGTATATTGTTATCATTTTAATATAAATTAAAAAAAGGAAAAGGAGGAATGCAATACCAAGAGAGAGTAGCAAGCAATTGGCAATTCTTGTTCCCTATTAAGTACTTCAGGAAGTAATGATTTTCTGTTGTATTGTTTTTAAAGTATAGAGATGTAAATATTATATGGTGAGCTCTAGGGGTTTGCATGTCTACCTTATAAACAACAGCCTTTCCATATCTGAGTGTAGCACCGTGCCATGTGTGATCAGCAGTGAGAAAATAATTAATGAATTAGTGAAATGGAAGTTAAATTGCTATCAAAATACTCTACCCTAAAATACTTTTTGTATCTGTCAATATCTAAACCTGTTTTTATACTAAAGATGGCATAAATGGATGTGTCCTCTACAAATATGTATCCACGTTGCAATCTTTATCTGTTTTCACTGAGAAGAAGAAATAAGGAAAGATATCTTTGTTTGATACAGCTAAGGGAGATGAATATGAGTGAATTCTTGTTTCAGTGAGTTTTTTGTGTGCTGTTCTAGAAAAGGGAATAGAATTTGAATGATTTAGTTACCTTTCTGATAAAGGTATATTCAGCAAAGTAGGAAAAGCCGATTTCACAACCACTCAGGAAATATAATGGAGTTTGTAGTTGTCACTTCTTTACCCCTGTAGAAAAGTGTCACTGAGTCTGTTACACATTTTACTTTCTCATTTTAGTGGAGCTGATCATCCAAATTATCCATTTGCTGAGGAATATTAACGTGGACACCTTTGTCATGACTTCTACTGTGGATTGTGATGCAGGAGACAACTCAGGTGCTACTGATTGGACACATCACTTGTGTTGTTAACCCATGTATCTTAACAACTCACATTCTGCTGGAGGAACCTTCACCAGTCCAGTACGGAAGACACTAAATTTTCATCAATTTTTGATAAAAATAAAGTTGTTTATCTCAAGATTCTATATTCACTCTATTATATTTATGATTATTTTCTTTTTGAGTGATTATGAACAAACCCAATTTGGCTACCAGCCTTTAAGCAGGGGTTTTTTGATGTTTCTGAGGTAGGAGAATATAGGAGTTCTCAGGATTTAAGGAAGTAGCAATTGGTATTTATTTTTCAGTGTTTCTCTAGCCCAGGGCATAATCAGAAAACAGAATACATTTCGATTATGGTTCAGGGTCTGCAAGATGAAACACAAAGGGCCAGGATAAGCATCAGGTCAAGGGCTCCTTTCCTGCAGCTTGAGGACCAGAACTCCTGTATACTAGGGAATAAGATGGTTGTCAAGGAGGTGAGAGGAAAACCATCCTGTAAAAATTGTGAGGGGTCAGATGTGCCAAGGCTGAAGTGAGCAGAGTTGAACACTTCTCTGCTTGAGGACTATGATAAAAATTCTTTATTTCTGGCACATTATAATTATTCATAGTAGTGAGATTCACGATGCCAATTCACACATACACCTAACATTTGATCAATCTCATACCTCAATAACTTCCCTTCTTGTCCTCCTCCTCCCCATGATCTGCTTGCTCTACTCTCCTGGTCTTCCTACTATTCTTGTAATTTACTTAATGTGATGTACACAGACTTTTATATATTAGATGATTTGATTTTATTCATATACTGTGGTATATGCATACCTGGAAATAGCATAATAGGGTAGATTTCATCCCCCACGTACTTTCCTATGCCTTTTCCCACCTCACTCCTTTCTATTGATTCCTTTCCTCTCCTCTGTTGTTTTCCTTCCACCAAATGTTCTTTTGATGATAATACTCTAGAGATAAAAAAACATTTTGTCTATTATCAAATACCATAGCTGTATTTGTGATTAGCATTAGAAGAAGAGCTGAAACAACCTTAATTACAACTTACTTGAAAATACTTATGTCAAATTGGATGCATTCATAGAAAGGAATCTCATAAATCACTTGAAAATCTAGAATATAGAGTGATGTGAGAAAATGTTGGACTAGTAAAGCTCCAGTTTCTCCCCTGGAAACATCAAGAAACCATTAGATTCTGGGGAATGAACAGTATACACGTTTGTAAACAGTCAGTTGTCTAAAGCACCAAAAAAGCAGGCAATAAAGGAAAAGGAGATTCACAATGGCAGACAATTTCAGTGTGGTTTTGCCTGCCTGCCTGCCATTGCCAAAGCTGTCTCACACAGAATGGTCTTGGTCTTTAGGTAGTGTAAACAGGGCTATCAACTTCTTTCCTCAAGGCACATTAAGTCTACACAAACTTTGGAAGGTTTACCCCCACAAGAAAATGGCCAGAGGAAGAATAAACTATGTATATGGTTCACATGAGTCTAGAATTTCTCCAATCTATTCCTGGCCCTTCCCTCTTCTGTGTGTTGACATCATTAGGCTGGGAGCAGAGCACCCAGCACAGCAGCCAATATCCAATTTAGGAAAAGGAGCCAGCTCTTATTAAAATTGCCTTCTTAAACCAGAGGGATACTTGCAGAGAAATCCCTAGCAGGATCCATCTCATGTGACATTGACTAGGACTGGGTCACAGTCCCTTTGAAACAGTGACCATATGTTAATGCCAATGGAATTAACATGACTGACTGACACATAAGCTGGGTGAAAGAGATGTTGGAGAGACCACCATCTCAGTCACTGACATCTTAATGAAAGAGCCTTTATTTATTTAGGTTTCATTTTTTTTTTCAGTGTTGCCTAGACTTCAAATTGTTTGGGAAACTTAAAATCTTGTGATAGCTTAAGTTTTATTTCAATCAAATGTGTATGAGTCTTTTGGTTGAACACTTAGGTTTAAGTGAATTGGTCTATATAAATAGATATGAAATGATTATTTTTTATTATAGACATGTTTCTCCCAGATAGTTGGTACAAGAACTGTTCAACAGGTAAACAGGATAGGCCTCACCCAGCAGTAGGTCTGTAAGAGAGTGAGAGGAGTTTGCCAACTTTCATTTACTCTATTATTTTGTTTTCTCAATTTTTACATTTGTTTTAATGAGTTATAGATGACAGTAGAATGCATTTATGCACCTTGATAAATCATACATAGATTGAATATAATTTCTTATTTTTCTGAGTATACATGTTGCAGAATTATATCGGTCATGTAGTCACATGATGTCTGTTTCATTCTACTAACTTTCCTATCCTCACATCCCCTAACCTCCCTTCCCATCACTCCCCCTACCTATTCTAAGATAACACTATTTTAACCTAGTGGCCCTGGCTTTATTGTGAATTAGAATTCCTGTATTAGAAAAAACATTCCGCCTTTTGTTTTGTGGGGTTGGCTTATTTTGCTTAGCATGATACTCTCCAGCTCTAATCATTTACTGGCAAATGCCATAATTTCACTCTTCTTTAAATATTATTAAAATATAAATAATATTCCATTGAGTATATATACCACATTTTCTTAACCCAATCAATAAATGGGCTAAGGAACTGAACAGACACTTCACAGAAGAAGAAATACAATTTGTCAACAAATATATGAAAAAGTATTCAACATCTCTATCAATTAGAGAAAAGCAAATGCAAATCAAAAGTACTCTTAAGATTTTATCTCATTCCTGTCAGAATGGCAATTATCAAGAATACAGGCAACAATAAATGTTAGCGAGGATATGGTGAAAACTCAAACATTGCTAGTGGGACAGCAAATTGGTGCAACCACTATGGAAAGCAGTATGGAGATTCCTCAGGAAAATGGGAATGGAACCACCATATGACCCAGCTATCTCATTCTTTGATTTATACCCAAAGGACTTAAAAATCAGCATACTATAATGACACAGCCACATCAATGGTTATTAGCAGCTCAAATCACAATAGCTAGACCATGGAGCCAACCTAGGTGTCCTTCAATAGATGAATATTATTTAACATAATGTTAACACTTCAGATTGTATGGGTATTTCTCAGAGGAAAGAAGAGAGACCCAATGACTGTTGTAATTCAGATGGATCACAAATTGATGCATGGCAGCGTAGTAGAAGCTACAGAGCAAGCAACCTGCTTAACATGGCATGGTTACAGTTAAGGTTTTACCTAGATTACCACAAGTATACTCTAGGCATGAGTAGAAATTCAAGTATACTCTAGGCATGAGTAGAAATTCAAGTATACTCTAGGCATGAGTAGAAATTCTTAGGAAAAAGCCCAACAACTGGGGAGCTTCTGGTGTCTGCATGAAGAAGGACAGGGCAGTAATGTAATCTAAGAGAATGAAAGGAGTGTACCAAGAAGTGGGTAAGGTAACAAAGTCAAGTTGATGGCAGCCAGAGAGGATTGCAGTTTTACAGACGTGGTTTCCACTTAAAGTCTGACATGGAAGACTTGTGTTTCTAGACCTCATGATATAGATATTGAAGGTCTCTATGAAAAAGCAGAAAGATCTTCAATAAATGACCTAGTCCTACACTTTCCCATAATACTTATATATTATATCAATATTCCTAATAGAATCATTAGGAAACCAACTGTTTATTGCCCCCAAATTATCGATCTGCATCAATTTTCTCAAACTTTCAAACAAGTTGAGTTAAATTTTCTATGTCTTAAAACTGAACTGAAAAACATCAGAGCTCAGCAATTTTCAATATCACACTCTTCAACACCTTACGCAACAAAAATAAAAGCAGCTTGTGCCTTTTTGATTATTGATCTGTGTAATGTCAAGCATGGTTCTCCCTTGGAGTTATTAGCTTTCATAAACTTAATATTTTCTTATTGTTGGATATTTACATTTCTGACAGAAAACTTCCACAGTATGGAGAATAATTTAAAAAAGGCTGCTACTTTCATATTTTTCTGTAGCACAATTACAACATGACACCTGTCCTACCATTTCAGACAAATTGTAATAAGCCTGAGTTAATAATTTGTTTTTGTATATTCCCATTTAGACGTTGAAATCCAAAGGTAGGAGTCATCTGGTTTCCCCTTGGAGCCCTTGTTAAGCATCTGGGCTGATCATCATGGATGTGCACAGCAGGCCAACCTCAATGGATCAGAGAATTTGGGAAGAGTGTGTCTCAGTGGAATCTGGGACTGGTGACCAGAGAGGCCTCCCAAGGTCTCAGCTATCAACTGTGAGATTTCTGATTCTTCTTTTCATGTTTGCCAAACCTTATCAAAGATACCATGATCTCAATATAATTACTTATAAAAAAAGAAAGAGCTGGGCTCACTTCTCACCTGATTTTTGGATACAAATATATACATATAATATAGGACTCTTTTAGTTCTCAGATTTAATAGCACAGAGGTTTGTTTCAGGATAGAGTAAAATATCTCTCAATTCAGGAATGGCCAGATATATTTTAGACACAGAAGAGCTCTTTAGAATTTGTCATTTGAAGATGCAAGAATTGTTTATGACTGTTATAAACTCCTTATATAACATATATTTACATATGGCCATAACATTTTATTTGTGTAATCTTGCCGTTTCACTTTTTCTGTGATTTAAATTTGCCTGCAACTTCTCAAAAACAAAAATGAAAAACAAAAAACAAAAAAAACAAACCCAAGATTGTATAAAGAACCAGAGTTGACCGCAGATGTTGGTGAGTCATTGACTAGCAAGGTTTGGTGGATGTGGAGCAAAGGTTTGTGGTTCCATGTCCAGGACACCAAGGTAGAGTCTTGGGCACATGGTACCATGTCCAAGTAGACCAGCTATAGACTAAGATCAGTGCCAAAGAACATTATGATCTCAGAC
The DNA here is from genome assembly GCF_048772815.1 of Callospermophilus lateralis. NCBI lineage: Eukaryota > Metazoa > Chordata > Mammalia > Rodentia > Sciuridae > Callospermophilus > Callospermophilus lateralis. Next base: position 22,547,158 of record NC_135317.1, on the reverse strand, counting down.
AGACGAGTGCTTGTGACAATGTCTAGGTATTGCAACCCAGGTAAAGTCAGGAGAGACCATATTCCAAGTTTGCAAGGCAGAATTTTTATAGTAAACGGAATCATAACAGACAAAACTGGGGGCTTCCAGTGAGGTTTGTGGTACTGAGCAAAAGCACTTTGAGCGAGGGCTGGTTTTCTGCCAGGAAATTTCTTTCTCTTCAATTTTCAGGGTCAGAGCTTTTCACCTTCTATAAGTAAATACTTTTCTTAGAATACAAAAGTGAAATGTTAATTGTAGTGAACTGAAAAACTGAGAAATCACTCAGAGCCCTATTTTCAGAAAGACCCTATAGCTTCTGTTGCATCTTGCAAAATAATGTCCTAGAGCTCTCAGTTAATTTTCCTTCAGTAAGTAATGTGACTTGGCACCTGTTTATTGCACACTAGTCATTCATCAACAGTGGACATTTTTGTTAGAAAGCAAAATAAGAAGATTCAGAATATATTTTGCAAATGAGAATGCTCTTTTTTTAAAATTTTCACCTTTGATGCTTTCTGTGAGAATCAAAATTTGATAGCTGCTCAACTGTCCTTTTAAATTCTGTATATTTGCTTCTGTGTGGAGTTAGATAGTTCATTTTTTCAAATAATGGTTGATTGAGAAAGAGATTATTTTAATAAAATCAAAACCACAAGAAAATAGGATCTGTGTTACAGGCAGAGCTTTTCAATATATACAATAAATCACTGTTTTCAAATTATGATGGTGAAAAAAAAATTCCTGTGATTAAAATGCATGTAGGAGATCCAGCCTATTCTCACTATTCAAAGAGAATGAGTACTTATAATAGTTTTTGTATCATGCATATTTCATACACTTATTATGTTGTTGATTATAATATATTCCCTGCTCTTTTAACTAAAAGCTCATATTCCTATATTTGATAATTTATATTAATAAACATTCATGTTTGATTTTTAATTTCTTCAGATAGTCCACATCATCAAGTGAATCAATATTTACACAGCTATTCCAAAATTTATATTAATTTAAGATTTTTCCATTTTTTTCTTTTTTAGGATAATATTAAACAAGGTCATAAATCATATAAAGTGTCTACATTTTGCATCATGCATATTAATGGTTTTCTCAAATTTACCTAACAGGTTTAAGCTATATAGTGAACTTTAATTTAATCTCTGGTTACCTAGTGCATACTGACTTCCTGTGACTGTAATCATTTGTCTTCCACTGAGCAGAATGTCACAGTGAGTGCAGATGTTACTGCACACTTGTCAGGACTGCATCCTCTTGGGACTTGGTAGAAAAATTATGAAAACATTTATACCAGTGAGAAAATTAAAAGGCTACCTCTTTCTCCTTGTAACATTTAGTTAATTTTATGAGGCCTCAATAATTGTTCTATAATCCTTTTCTAAAAATTCTTTGTATGCATGGTGCATGATTCATTCATCATATCTCATAATTATGATCAAGAAGGGGCTTCATCATGAGAAAAAAATTCCCAAACCAGAACCAATCAAAATAAAAAAGGGGAGGGATGAGAGGTTTCCAGGCTAATAAATGGTCAATATGGTTTCATCTCTTATCATAATGCATGATAATATTTTAAGAGAAAAATTATTAAAAACTTGCTTTTATTACTGTGTAGTAGATCATTTAAAAATTTTCATATGAAATAAGAGAACTGTTTCAAATTCTCTTATCATTATGGAATATTCTTTTAATCTCAATCCTCCTATAAGATATTGGGTAAATATTAGACGGCAAATAGAATTGGATAATCATTAGACAGGTAGTTGGGGATGTGAATCCCATTATTTATTGCCCTGTGGAGGCAGAAGAAGAAGCAGAACTTAGGCTGAGAAGTGAAAGCCAATAAATTCCAAACATCAGTATGTGGAGCCCAATGATGGTCACTTCATTCCTGGATGGGGCTTTGGCACCTATAAATCTCAAGAGGTAACAGTAGGGTTCCAAACATTGAGGGTTCCAAAGAAAGTAGACACAGGATGAATGGAATCCAATCTGGGTTGTCAAGATACTTGCTTCCTATGTGACTCTGGGTGGCTTATATGGTTCTCTGTTCCTCCAGGTGAAAGGTATTCCATGTGTGGGAGAGACAATGGTTAGACAATGCTCTACATCACTGATGGTGTGGTCCCCTACTGAGTATTTACCAATTTGCTGGAATGATGGATTTTAGCAATTGGTTTTCACTGGGACTGGTTTCTCTATTTCTATACTTTGCAATTTATTTTCCTTCCAAGAAAGCAAGGTCCACAAAAATCTGTGTTGCAAAATGTGCTTGAGATAAGAAGCACAGAATAAATGATGGGGATAACTTCATTTCCACTGTGACGAAGTCTTCAGCATTTCACAGAAAATGCAGCACCTTGGCTGAATAGATTTTTTCATGTGCTCTCCAACTGCAGGAATTTTAGCTGAATGTATAATATAACATCCTGAGAAGTCAAGTGGCACATAAGAAATATATTTTCAATTATTGGTCATCGTTAATGTGTGCTGTATTGACAAATTACAATCTGAAGAGGAGTGAGCTAAGTTCACTAGAGGGGAATTAATTTTGTACTCTGAACACTTAATTGTGTGATAAGCTATTAGTATGCTGAATTTTGGATATAGTATTTTTCTTCTGCATGACTTAAGGAAAAATCCAGAGACATAAGAGTACATGTTTACATTGTAGGACAAAGTGGCATAAAGTGGACCACTAGGGCTTCAGCCGTACTTCATGTGCTCTGACACTTAGGCAATTCATGGCTGGTTTCAGCAGAGGGAGGTAGGATCCAGGATCACATTCAGTTTGGTTTCATGGAAAAAGAAATATTCTGAAAATTTAAGAAGATAAAAGAGTGTGTCTGATTTGCCTTTTTATACTTTACCAAATGAACTTTGAAATCATTATCCAAACTTTGTAGACCATGAAATAATTGTCATTTTCACTCTTATTATATCTTTCACAAAAGAGTGTGAATTAACATTGAGGCCTCACACTAATGTGAATAATCCTTTATCACATGAGTACATTTTCTTATTTGTAAATCTATATCCTCACATTATACATATTTTTCCAGCCAGTGTTTAGATCCATCATATGTAGTTACAGGTGTGGGTCAGAGGTTACACAGCATATTGCTCTTTGTTCAAGAGCGTGTTATCAATCTGGCCCCTGGTTGACATCTGGGAACTTTGATTTTTCAGTTTTTAATAACAAACAAAGATGATGAATGTCCCTAAATGGCATGAACATTGCAGTTTATCTATGCATTCTTCAGTCATATTCATAGTCTTGTTGGGCCAGGGCAGTGGGATAGGTTGCCAAAAGACCAGAGAAAATATCTGGAGACTCCAAATAGGCAAAAGTCCTTATTGAGAAATGCTTATACGGAGGGTTCATCAGTGACAGTCTGAACAGACAGCACCTGACTCCCTCACATTGGTCATGTAAATATAAAAGAAGAGTGATTACTTCTCAGTATAGAAATGTTTGTGCTAGAGAGTTGGTAAAGGAGTCACAGGCAATGAATTCCAAACATCAGTATGTAGAGCTCAATGATGGTCACTTCATTCCTGGGCAAGGCTTTGGCACCTTAAGCCTCAAGAGGTAACAGTAAGGGGTTGGGTTGAGGGCTCATAAGAAAGTAGAGACAAGATAAATGGAATCCAATTTAAGTTGCTAAGTTACTTGTTCCTTATGTGACTCTGAAGGACTCACATGTACTCTCTTTCTTCAGGCTAGAGCTATTCCATGCACAGGATATACAATGGTCAGACATTGCTCTACATCTTTGTCTGATTTCAATCTATTCAACCAATTTAGTAAAAGATGAATGTCAGCACTTGGTTTCACTAGTACTGCTTTCTGTTTATTTCCATACTCCATGAAATCTCTTTTCCTTCCAAAAAAGGCAAGATCCAGAGACATCTGTGTAGCAAAGGTACAGAAGATGAGAAGCACAGATAAATGATGAGGATTTCTTCCTTTCTGCTCTGAGGTAGCCTTCAGCATCTCACAGAAATGGTGGACCTGAGCTGAGTAGAATTTTCCATGTGCTCTCAATTGTGGGAAATTTACATGAATGTATAATATAACATTCTGATAAGTCAAACTGGGGCCTAACATGGGTATTTGTGAATTATTGGTCATCAGTCATGTGTGTTATATTGACAGATGACCCTCTGAAGTGGAGTGAGCTAAGTTCACTAGACTAGAAAGAATTTTGTATTCAAATATCACCCTGTGACCACTCAATTATTTGACAGGGGTCAAGTTCGCTGTAATTTGAATTTGAACTTTTTGCTTCTGCAAGAGTTAAGGAAACATCCAGAGAGCAATTGTGAAGACCCATGCCAGGACTTGGTAGATTGTAGGGCAAAGTCTCATGAAGAGTGCAAGTGTTACTCCAAGTGGCCTTATACCTGAGAAATTCAGGGGTAGAATCAGCAGAGGGCAACAGGAACAGAATCACATTCATTTTGATTTCCTGGAAAAAGAAATTTCTGATAATTTTAAAACAGAAAAGAGCAGTTTGATTTGCCTTTTTAATATTCAACATATAAACTTTCAAATCGTCTTCCAAATTTTATAGATTATGCAATAACTGCCATTTCCATTCATTACATTTTTCACAAAAGAGACTGATTTAGCTTTAAGGGCTGATGCTTATATGAACAATCCCTTAAAATAATAATATAATTTCTTATTTGCAAGTCTATATCCTTTGAATATATATATTATACACACACACACACACATACATACATATGTGTGTGTGTATTCAAATGTGTGTGTGTGTGTGTGTGTGTGTGTGTGTGTGTGTGTGTGTATTTCCAGCAAGTGTTTAGCTCTCTCATATAGATATACAGTCAGAGAGCCATAGGTCACATAGCACATTTCTCTTTGTTCAAGAGCCTATTATTAATCCTATCCCTGGCTGGCATCTGTAAACTTTTATTTTTTACATTATTATAATGCACAAGGATACTAAAAGTCCTTAAAAGGTACAGACAGTGGAGTTTATTTGTGTATTAGGTAGCCATGTTCATAGTTTCCATAGGACCAAAAAAATACCTGGAGAGTGCATTCAAGAAAAATGTTCTTATTGAGAAATGCCTATGGGAAGGGTCCAGCAGTGACAGGCTGAATCACAGCTCCTCCCTCACTCGCACTGCTTTGCCAAGCAGGGCTTCCTCCTCCTCAGGAGATTTTGTCTGTGAACCCTGGTGTGATGAGTGACACTTATCCTTTCCATAGTGCCCTCAGTTCTATCCCTGTCACCAAGAAGAGAAAGGTTTTAATCTGATTTTTTAATTTGTTCTTTTCAGTTAGCTATACACAACAGCAGAGTCTATTTTGACATGTTTATACAAACATAGAGTGTATCTTTTCCTAATTAGGATCCCAGGCTTGTGGATGTACATGATATAGAGATTCATTTTGATGTATTCACATACGAACATAATAAAGTTAAGTCAGATTCATTCCACTGATTTTCCCATTCCCTTTCCCCTTCCCTTTTCTTTATTCCCCATTGTCTAATCCTCTGAAGTTCTATTCTTCCTTTCCTTTCCCCCCTGTATGTGTTAGCATCCAAATATCAGAACATTTGACCTTTGGTTTATTGGAACTGCTTATTTTACTTAGCATGATAGTTTCCAGATCCATCCATTTACTGACATATGTCATAAATTCATTCCTATTTATGTCTGAGTAATATTCCTTTGTGCAGATATACCACATTTTCTTTATCCATTCATGCTGAGGGCCACAACCAAGTCAAGATGGCGCCTGGCAGTTTGCTGGGAGGAGTGTTTTGTGAAGTTATGCCAGCGAGCCATTAAGATGATGAGAATTCCTTAATGACTGACTGCTGTATCTAGATGATGTTAATTAAGTTAAGCTGTGTGTAATTAGTTGGGTATATATACCTCTGCTCTCTCGTAATAAAACGGCTCCTGCTGTTTCAATCTTCACAATTTGCTTGTCACCTCCCGGTTATTTGCCCAGCCAGACTGCGGCAGATGGTGGCCCATACGGGGAGCCCCGGGGTGCTCGGGGGTAAGTGACAAGGCAAGCTGCCCATCCCTAGAAATAGATAGGACAGGAGCAAAGCTGCTCGTCCCTTGAAGCAGATAAGGTGAGAGGAAGTATGGCCATTTCAAGAAAATGGAGAAGATTGATACAGTGTGTTTTTGTCTTGTTTTGTCTTGGTGTGTTGTATTGTCTTTGTTATGGAAATATGTGCCGCAGTCTGGCTGGGCACAATTCAGGAGCCCCTTGTCAAAAGAAACTAACTTTATTTTTAGAACCACACACACCAAACAAAATAGCTCCTCAGGAAAAAACCCTCAGAGCCCAACTGCCACCACCGGCTTCCCACAAGCCACTTCCCAAAACCACCAGCCTCTCCCACTCCCACAATCCTCCTGCTATTGAGGCCGAATGGCTGGGCCATATGGGCGGAGCCAAAAAAGTCCCCCAATGAGCAGCTCTGTGGCCTGAAAAGGCAGGGAAACAGTTCAATGAGCATCACCGCAGAGGAGCCAATCAGCTAGATGTTGCTGAGGCCACTGTGAGCCAATCATCAGCTGGCAGTCTGAAAGTTTGCTGGGGCCCCTTCGGCTGTGGCTCTCAACAAATATGGGATCAGAAGTTGGGTGGAACCAAACTGAAAGAGTGTTAAGTAAATTGCTGAAGGAAGGAGTCACCCCAGTAAAACCAAAAACAGTAAGGCATATGTTGATAAAAGCTCAGGAACTCTAGTCAGAAAGAGGAAGAAAGTTCAGAGGAGAAGGACTATCAGGGAAGGAGTTGCAACAAAAGGCTCCTACAAAATACTTTTTGTTACCTGAGGGTGCGTGAAGCAGCGCGGTGACTGCCCAGTGAGCAAGCTGGTCACAGCACAGCAGGGACTTTCCAAGTGGCACCAGCAGCCACTGACCCTTCCCCGCCACCCCCCCGCCTGGGGGGTGGGACACCACTGCCTGGAGCCCAAACCCAGAACTGACCTGGAGGCACAGTCTTGCAGGCTCTTGCTCCCTGTGCCCGGTGGCAGTTTGAGTTCGGGACACTCCCCAGGGCCATCTGGGTCTGCCCAGGACGCTACAGCCTGCAGCAGAAGATGCGCCCTGCATCCCTGAAGTTTGGCCATTTCCAAAGCCAATAACTAATGAGTCATCAGTTTTTCCCTATTTGCTGCAGGTGCTGCCATGGGATTCCTCACTATTCCTGTGGATAAATGCAGGGTTAGCAATATCTCAAATCCATAACAGCTGAACTCCAGTTTTCAACAGCTTTCACCACAGCTGCATCAGCTTACAGTTATTATCATTAAAGGTCCTGACCCAGTGATTGTCTGTAGTCAGGGGTCTGTTTGTGTGTTTCCACAGAGAGAACAGCAGCAGATTTGGATTCCAGAGAGACTAACTAAAGCGATTTCTACAGACCAAAAAGATCCTTACATCTGCAATAATGGTTCTTCCACACCTGGAGGCTAATGAATAATATGCACCATTAAGGCCTATTTCAAATGTAAATTACTGAAATCCAAATGAGACTTCAGAAATACAGCTACCATCATCACAGCTGTTGCTCTTTCTGTTGCTGCTACTACAGCTTCTGCGATAGCTATCACACAAACTGTACAAACTGTTGCATTAATATTTACTTCAAGAAGAAATAGACATATTAATGGGTTCCTCTGCTTTAAGCTGCTTGCGGAACTTACCTGGACTTTCCAAGTGGCAGCAACTGTGTATCACATATATGCACTATGAACTGATACAACAAATTGTAATTAGTACCAAGGTATCTTTGCTGATCGTGTCATCTATGGTACAGTTTTTCCAGGGATCTCTCACTTGGAGCAGTCAATAGCTTGATATTGTGGCATTTTGTATCCTCCTCCTTTCTGCTTGTGGCAGGTTGTTTGTGGTGTATGTGTAAAAACCACTATGGTCGTTATCCACAAGTATGGCTAAGTGTGTTGGGCCCGTAGTCAAAGATGGGTAAGATCCAATTACAATGGTACCAACCTAAGACAGAGGCTGACAATTTGAGGTCTGACCATCCAATGATGGGTAAGGACCATATGTAGTATTGGACAACCTAAAACAGGCACGGTCCCTAAGCCACATACTTGTTGTTTAATTAAACAGAAGGGGGGAGATGTTGAGGGCCACAACCAAGTCAAGATGGCGCCTGGCAATTTGCCAGGAGGAGTGGTTTGTGAAGTAACGCCAGTGAGCCATTAAGATGATGAAGATTCCTTAATGACTGACTGCTGTATCTAGATGATGTTAGTTAAGTTAAGCTGTGTGTAATTAGTTGGGTATATATACCTCTGCTGTCCCGTAATAAAGCGGCTCCCGCTGTTTCAATTTTCACAAGTTGCTTGTCACCTCCTGGTTATTTGCCCAGCCAGACTGTGGCACATTCATCTGTGAAGGGCACCTAGTTTGGTTCCATAGTTTATCTATTGTTAATTTATCTACTATAAACACTGATGTAGCTGCAACATTGCAGTATGCTAATTTGAATTCCTTTGTAAGGGTTGTGTGTTTGGGATTGGGGTCTCTGATGACTTCATGGCTGTAGTATGCTTGGTGGCTGGGAAAGTTTCTGTACAAAAGTACAGGATGCCTAGCAGCTGGGAAATTTTCTCTGCAAAGGCACATAATGCCTAGCTGTGCAAGGACACGGATGCCTAGCTTTTGTAGCAATACCCTTAATGAGGAGTTCTGTGCTAGAGTCTTATCAGCCTAGACCTTGATCTCAGGTACAAAGAAACTCTCGTTAGACAACCACAATATTTTACCAAGCTCTGCTGTGCCAGAATCTGTCCACAGAACAGTAACAATGAACTTTCTTGAGAGCTACACAAAGCTCCTAACATTGCACATTAAAACTACAGCATGTAATTGACTAATAAGCTGCATAATGATGCTAACTCTGTAACCTGCCTAGTGACACATGGACAATAATGTACTACTGATGCCAGGGACCCAATGTAACCTATTGATATAAATAAAACTGGCAGCTTTGATAAGGAGACTTTCTGCCATTCTGCCTCTGCACCTTGCTTCTGTCTCCTTTTGTTTTATTTACACTCATTTGCATATATACCAAGAAGCCATATATCAGTGTCAAATGATGGCTCTAATCTTATTTTTTGAGGAATCTCCATACTGCTTTCCAGAATGGATGCATCGGTTTGAAGTTTCACCAGTAACGTATGGGTGTACCTTTTCTCCTACATCTTCACCAACATTTATGGTTCCTGTATAGAGAGTTGCCATTTTTGTTGGAATTAGGTGAACTCTCAGTGTAGTTTTAATTTGTGGTTCTCCAAGTACTAGAGATGCTGAATATTTTTTCATGTACTTGTTGACTGTACCTCTTCTTTGACATAGCTCCTTTGCCCATTCATTGGTTTTTGTTGTTGTTGTTGTGAAACTTTTTGATTTCTTTGTACATTTTTCAAATTATCATTTTATCTGCAGGATGGGTGGCACATAATTTCTTTTTGTCATTAACTAGGAGAATCCCAAAGTAGATTTGAGGTCATTACCACAAATATAGCACTAACATAAGACATGGGAAAAATTTGAGATAGAGAAGTCACTCCTTCTGCACATGACATTAAAAATCAATCTTTAGCCATTTCCTAAATTATTTAGAAATTATTTGATTATTTGTCCAATGTTTATAAATACAGTATCAAAAAATACAGTATCAAAAGCAGAGAAAGGGGGCTGAGGTTGTGACTCAGTGGTAGAGTGCTTACCGCACATGTGTAAGGCAATGGGTTTGATTCTCAGCACTGCATATAAATAAATTAATAAAATAAAAGTCCATCAACAATTAAAAAACAATTTTTAAAAAAAGCAGAGAATGATTATGTATTCCTACTCAGAGTCTACACATTTATGACTTTAAAGTTCTTTAAGGTTCTGACTCTCCAGTCAGCTGTATGATTTTGTATTGCTTATGGAATCAGAATTAAATCTTACATATTAGAAAATGGGCATTCAAGGGATTAGCCCCTTATCACATAATTAAGTAGTATGAAGAACACATTGGACTATAAAATAACTTCCTTCTAATAAATTCTCCACTTTGCTCACTATAAGTTACTTCTCATAATATGACTCTCAAATACTTTTGGTTGTTCCTATAGGTTCCTAATAGTAAGACAATAGAGGCCACCAAAATAGCTATAGAAGCTGGGTTCCTCCATATTGATTGTACTTATGCATACCAAGTAGAAGAGGAGGTAGGACTGGCCATTAAAGCAAGATTGCAGATGGCACTGTGAAGAGAAAAGACATATTCTATACTTCAAAGGTATTATATATACACTAAAAATTACTGCAATGTGATAAAAAGAAGTGAAAATTACATTGGGTGATCAGTTGTTGGTGATCATTTGTTGTGAAATGTGATTATTTGTACAATGTTTGTAAATACAGTATTAAGAAATACAGTATCAAAAGCAGAGAAAGGGGGTTGAGGTTGTGGCTCATTGGTAGAGCACTTGCCTCATGTGTGAGGCACTGGGTTTGATTCTCAGCACTGCATATGAATAAATGAAAAAAATAAAAGTCCATCAACAATTAAATAACATTTTTTTTAAAAGCAGAGAAAGATTATGTATTCCTACTCAGAGTCTACAAATTTATGACTTTAAAGTTCTTTAAGTTTCTGACTGTCCAATCAGCAGTATGATTTTGTATTGCTTATGGAATCAGAATTATGAGCAGATTTTGGACTCATTGGATCCTGATTGACTTTTTAAATTTTTGTCATCATTATGAATATCAACATTTTGTTTGTCAATATCAAAGAACAATGTAGGACATTTCTATTTGTAGTAAACAAGATATAGCTAAAGTGTCTTGTTTATTAAGATGTTCACAATGTGTTTTCCTTCAGTTTTTTAAATAAAAAATACCAATTCTTATTTTATGAAGTGAATGCATGAGATAGACTAACAATAGCTTTGTAATATCTATGAACATAAATCAGAGATTAAATAATGTCATTATCTGATAAAAAATTTTATGTCATTTTAAATTTCATCCATAGTTCAATTGATTGACTAATAATAGACAAAAATACAACACCATTTACATGAATAGATCTGATGGATGGAAACCCAAGTCTTGAAGAGACTATCTTCCTTGTGATCACCATTTTAATTCATAGATACATGCATGTCTCAATATGAAGTTAAACAAATCCTCCAAATATGGGTAATATATTCATCTAGTTTAATTTCCCTTTTTAACCTCTGTAGCTTTGGTCCACTTTTCTTTGACCAGAACTGGTCCATTCTTGTTTGGAAAGATTATAAGTAATCCTCAGAATCTTCTCTGTTTATTTATCCATTGTGTCTGCATTACTAGAGATTTGCTTGCTTTTTGCCTTAGCCTTTTCCACTGATGGTAAATATGACTTTGGGGCTGTTCAAGTTTCAGGTCATTAATATTTGATAAGGACTCTTCATCTTCCAGCATCAAATCAAATTTGAATTGAAAGTTGAATGGCCATCTTTGGTACATGGACATCTTTGGTACACGGACCATCTTTGGTACACATGATCCACATGTGTCCAGGTAGATCAAGACCACTCTTCAGCCTGTGTCATCACTGAAATCCATCATTGCTGGAGATCAAGCCCATGTAACCAGTCACTTACCCAGAGAAAGAGAGACATTTCCCTAGGGCAATATATAGGGATAGGAAAAATAACATAAGCTATTAGAAGACCCCATTAGGAGACCTGAGAATATGTTATATAATTATACATGTGTGTATGTATAAATACATACATATATACAAATAAAATTAAATGTGCACATTATATGATGTAAGAGAACACAGGAAACTAAGAACCTGAAGGTATTCCTTACACCTCAACATGTAAAGAATTTAGAAATAGATGAATATAGACTGCTGTTCCATGTGTTTCAAGGAGCTTTAGTCTCCCATCTTCTAAGTGTTTCTAGCAGCCTTGTTGTGCATGGACATATGAATTTGGTGAGATTGCTGTTATGATCACTTCTATTGCAGCCAGGGGAAGAGCTTTATCCAAAAAATGAAAATGGAAAATTAATATATGACTCACTGGTTCTCTGTGCTGTATGGGAGGTGAGTGCCTTAATTAATGATCTCACAGAAAGCCCACAGGGTCACAGTGAGGTATGCTTTCTCCTGAAATTGTGGATCTAGAAATCATTATGTTTAGAATAGATTTTTTATTAGGCGGTGGGGAGGAACACATTACTAGAATATGACCAAGGGAAATACAGGAGAAGAACTGAGGACAGTGAGGTCATGCAGCTCCTGCTTCCACATGCAGTGATGTCTGATTTCCCAAGGACACAGGAATTCCTTTTCTGGCTCTCAATACCTTGCCCTATTATCTTTACCATTTTTCTCTTGTTAATAATCAATTCGTAAGCTTTGTTGTCATATCTTGACAGTGTCCTCTTAACAGTTCTATCTTGCCTTTATACTGACATAGTCCATTGTGCAAATGCTTCTTCCCAACCCTTCCTCCCAAGGCCATGGAGAAGTGCAAAGACGCAGGATTGGCCAGGTCCATTGGGGTGTCCAACTTTAACTGCAGGCAGCTGGAGATGATCCTGAATAAACCAGGCCTCAAGTATAAGCTATTTGCAATCAGGTGAGAACCCTGAGCCTCACTGCCATCTCTGTTTCATTTCCTTGTCTTTACAGTACTGCCAGGCATCCATTTCCCCCCCCCCCAGTTCATTTGTCTTTGTGAACAAAAGAGTCTAGATTTAGTGCCACTATCTTGTAGGGTGTGGAAGATTCTCAATTTTATGTCTGTTGTTTGAATTCTTATTGAAAATAAGGAGATGGTCATAGTACCCAGTTTAAGGGAGCATCTGGAATGTAAAGGTGATTTAGGAGGAGAGTGGTTTTTCATTAGACTTCAGGGTAAAGTTGAGCTTGTACTTGAGCAATGAAGAATAACCTGAGACTGGATGGGTGAATGTTCTGTGGAAGGAATTGTGTGTAGCAAAGAGGGCCAGTACATAGGAATGGGCAGTGAGCAAGAAAAGAGAGAAAATAGGAGATCAGTGGTCAGGGTTTGTGTGGTGGTTGGGTGCCTGCATCCTTTTTATCTCTTATTTCAGCTTCTGGACCCACAGAAACACTTAACAGGAACAGTAAAATAGAGCTTGTGAGAGTTAATGGACTAGAGGAAGTTAGTTGTGTATGGTGATATAGTGATGCTGGATGAAACCACATTCAGGAACTTTTAGTTGATTGTACAATTAGTTGGTCTTATGCCTGAGCCCCTCTTACTTGCTATTATATGCTTCCAGATATCAAATCAACTGTATAGACCAATATATTCTGTACATGGTTCTGTGCTCTACTTTTTGACAACTTTCAGTTATGGACTAATGGTCTATAGTTGGAACACAACTTATAAAATTCATGAATTCATGTGTGGAGGTTGAGCACTATAAATTTCAAATAAAAATGTTAAAAATTGAGAATATTTTATGCTGAATTTTTTTATCATGAACTTTTTATACATACAAAAAATGTTCAGAGTGTGATACTGGACATCCATATTTTCCACCATGTGTCTAAAACTGTTGACTTTACAGATCACTGTAAGATATTGATTTATGTAGGTATATCTGCATAAATATGTTTAATATTTTGCTAAGTCTCTTCCAAGTAAATTGTAGATTCACTCTTAGAGAGCTCAGGGAACATATCCCAGGAATGAAGATGATCTCCCATGTAGCACATTTACAATACTACATCTAAAGGTAGCAGTAAGTCTCTCACATCATCTAAATCCAGTCTGTGTTCAGGTGTCTGAAATACCTTTTGTAGTTCTTCCCATCCTCAGGATGGGACTCAGGATCATATGTTCCTTCTCTCATGTTTCTTGACCTTTTTTTTTACACAGAAAGTTTAGCTTTTCCACATGATATTGAACCTCTTTTTTTTAAACTGTCTTATATATCATTTAATTTGTTTTACATTCTCATTTTCAGTCATTTAGGACGTAGAGTTGAGTTCCTTCTTACAGATCAAGGGTCTGCCGAGGAGCCAAGGCATTCAGAGTGGTCCTCAGTTACTGGGTTTTGCATCACACTAGAACAGCACCAGACATGTTGCTCAGAGCAGCAGACATGGGGTGATTAGAAAGCAAAAGGTGAAACTCCCCAAAGAGAGAGTGAATCTTCACAGAGAGGAGGGGCATGGCATGCCCATCTTGCTTTCCAGTCTTGTTGGGTGTACCATGGAAGTTTTAAGAGTTCTACCCAGGATGACCTCTTGAGTGTTGACTGACAGTGGGATTTCTTCAAATTTTTCAAGTCTCCACTGTGCAAGTTACTGCCCTGCAGAGGGGAGATTTTCAGGTCAGGTCCCTTTGTCCCACATTGACTGTTTCAAATTGAGACTTGTTAATAGAGATTATGGTGGGGGGAATTATTCTAAGCTCCTTGAGTTGTGGAATCTGGTTTTTCTTTTTCTTTTGATGAATAAATTTACCCAAATGTCACCTTCAGAATACTGACCAAATGTCTGTCAAACTTGTTCTGTGAGTCTTTGACCACATTCTTGATTTATGGCACAATGTAATGTCCAAATTGAATTTTTAAAAAATTTAGTTTCTTTTATTTGCAATTTTGTTTTCACATTAACATAGAACCAGATATCTTCTACCTTGTCCACTGCAGGTAGAATGTCCTGTTTATCTCAACCAGAGGAAACTGCTGGACTTCTGCAAATCCAAAGACATTGTTCTGGTTGCCTATGGTGCTCTTTGAACTCAATGATACAAAGAATGGTAAGGAGAACCTCAGGGAGTTGACCTCAAATGCCATTGAAGATGAAGTATCTGTAGTCCTACAAGACTTAAAGTTCTAAAGGTCATTCTCAACTGACCCTGGAAGAGCGGATAATTTACATTTCTGGGAACATCCCATAAGATACTGATGCTGCTGGTACAGGGAATGCATTTGAGGATCTCTGTTTAGAGTGGTCCAAAGAGACCTGAGTCTCTTTTGTGGGTGGGTACAGTGGTGCTTGCTGTCATCCCAGTGAGTTGGAAGGCTGAGGCAGGAAAACTTCAAAACTTGAGGCTAGTGTCAGAAACTCAGTGACAATCTATCTCAAAATGAAAAGGACTAGGCTTATGGCTCTGTGGTAGAAAGTCTTTGGATTCAACCCACAGTAAACCACATCCCCCCCAAAAGGGAATTTATGAAAGCCTCCTAACTAACTTGGCCTCAGGGCTTCAGCATCTCTGTCTTTCCTTTTAGGGTTGACCAGAACTCCCCAGTTCTCTTGGATGATCCCGTTCTTGGTGCCTTGGCAAAAAGCACAAGCGATCCCCAGCCCTGATTGCCCTCCACTACCAGCTGCAGCGAGGGGTTGTGGTTCTGGCCCAGAGTTTAAAGGAGAATGAAATAAACGAGAACATTCAGGGAGAGAGGAGGGCTGTGGGAATGTGTTCTTCACATGTGTGCTTCTTTCAAACCTCTAAGAATTTTACTGGGCCAAGTCAATATCCCCAGCACATCCTCTGCATGTAAGATTTCAGCTGCTTTCAGAAGTGAGTTGTCTTCAAAATGGAACATGCAGTTTAGCCATTTAAAATTAGGATTGCGTAAAGCACAGAGATTTTGTTTTTATCATGGCTAGCCATGTTTTATATAACATTGTACATGACAAATTTATGGTTTTTTCTTTTTTTCAGAAATGAGAATTTGGATTGGGTGATTTTTATTCTATGAATTATGATTTTATTTTACACTTCCATAAATCCTCAATATATATTAATATTTATCCATTTTGAGTTGTTTCCCTTGCCCACTCTCGGTTTATGAATTGCCATTTAAATGCTTTGTTGATCTTTTCATTTTCTAGTAGGAGAATTTTATTGAACCGTTACTTAGAGCAGTTTTAAAAAAAACGTACTCCATATTGAGGTTAATTCAAGAAACATTTGTTTATCTCATGATTCAATGTTTTGAATCTTTCCTGTGGCTTAGCCTGAACTCAGTGAATGTCTTCCAGCTATACTGCTTGCTCATGTTTTGCAATCAACTCTTGTAGTCACCTGCAGGATGCCTCTGCTTCAGTCTTGCTTGCTCTGTTGTTGTGGATATCTGAGCTCCCTTCCCTTCCCCCTGGGAATGACCCAGGCTTCACCATATAATATAGCACTGTCCCAAGTCAGTGAATGGATCCTTGCAGATCCTCTCATGCCTAGGCCCAGTGAGTTGGAAGGCTGTGCTTCTGCCAAGTTCTAATGGCCGATACAAGTTAGAGATGAGGAAAGACTCAAGAGGTGCAGAAATAGACACAATCTCTTAGAAAAGAACTTGGAGATAGGGAGACTCTAATTATTGGGAGGAACATTTTTGCAAACAATTGACCACATTTATATATTCTGAATTTTGTTTTTCAGATACACATGTATTTGTTGAAATATGGTCCCCCACATTCTACTTGTGCTTTTATTCTCCTTTTGTATATTTTTATGAACAAAGTTTCTTCTCTTCATTCCTTGACTTCATGGTTGATGAGTCTCATATTTTAACTTATATTGGGAACTCTACCGCATTGTATTACATTTCTTTCCAAATGTTTTACAGTACTTAATTCCACATATAATTCAAATGCAGTTTTCGTAATCATCATATGAAACAAAAATGCAAACACACACATAATGTTTAAATGACTAGCTCAACTTCCAGCAACATAAATTCCATTTCTATCTATTCTTCTATTATAAAGACTATAGAATCACTTTATTGATCTCTAAGAAGATTTTCTTTGTTTGCTTAATATTGCATTGGAACTCTCAATAAGTTCAGAGAGAAAATACTTTTTGAATTATTAAATATTCTAATACATGATATGATATGAGTTTCTAATATATATATGGTTTTTACACATATTGCAGTAAACTGATCTATGAAGGCATTTTTATAAATTCTATTATATTTTTTCATACAGTTGTTACAATTTTGATAATCTTTAAATATCATATCTATTTTGAGACTTTTCAAATGTACAGAAATTTCAAAGAAGAATTCAGAGAATGCAATTTTTCTAATTTCTCAATTGTTAAATGATCAATATTTTACTCTCTTGCCATTTCTTAAGGAAATTAGAAATATTTATGTATCCATTTTTCAGTATGTTAGTAATTCATGAAATTTGTTTCTATGTGTGAAATATCTCAAAGTTAAAGAAGGTGATCCTTGGAGTAAGCTCCTTTGTTTTTTAAACAGGATGTAATTAGTACTTTACCAATTTCTGACTTAAAAATATTGATCAAAAGTCATTGTTGGAGTTTTAACCGTCCATTGATGGGATATAGAAATCATACTGTATCCTTAAAAATTATCAAATTATCCTATATATTTCTTAATGTTTCCACTATATTTCTTGAGGTCTCTTATATACATGACACTGAAATCTTAGAATAACATTATTTTGCTACAGCTCCTTTTTGAGATCTCTTTTTGTATGTAGTCAGTGCAGTTTCTATATATGACATAAGAAATGTGATTTCTTTTAAATTTT
The DNA here is from genome assembly GCF_048772815.1 of Callospermophilus lateralis. Classification (NCBI taxonomy): domain Eukaryota; kingdom Metazoa; phylum Chordata; class Mammalia; order Rodentia; family Sciuridae; genus Callospermophilus; species Callospermophilus lateralis. Next base: position 22,529,532 of record NC_135317.1, on the reverse strand, counting down.
CACCTGATATTTATTGACCATGTGAGTGTTGTGTTTGATGTCTTTTAATAACTTTTGGAAAAATCTCAGATATTTCAAATGTTTCTGTAATACTCTGGTTTCATATAATTTCCAGGATTGGTAATATGCAATCTACACAGGCTAAAAACTTTCTACCTATATGATAGGTTTTTGATTTCGAGTTGACTGAGATAATATGAAAGACCTAGATGGCCTGAACAGAAATTTTCGATATATTGTCATGCAGCTGTAAGTAACTTTGGTAGACATGTGCCTTTGTTTACTTTTAAGTCTTTCCCTCTTTTTGGTGCAGTTTTGATCAGAACTCAGAAACCGCAGTTGTTTGTCAAAAGGCTTCCATTGATGCTGTTGGAAGAACATTTAGTTTTGAATTTGAAAATATAGACAACTCAATGCAGAGGATAAAGTAGTTTTTGAGAAGAAAGATTCAAATGCAAAAGAAGGGTGTAGAAAATAAGTTGTTGAGGACAATTGATAGTCATGAAAAAAAATTTTACTTTTTTGCAATGCTTTATAGTTATGGATTCTGGCATTAGACATATATTATAAGTGAGGATAAACAAGGAATATATGTCCTTTCTGCATATCAGAAATTTACTTCATAATAGAAATGAATATGATTATGTTTGACAGGGGATTAGACAATCCACAATTGCAGAGGTTAAATATTGGCAGATATATTGTTATCATTACTAATATTTTTGTTAATATAGATACAAATGAAGAAGTAGCAAGCAATCAAAAATTCTTGTTGAAAGAATCCTCCATGCAAGAAAATTCACCGGGGAGAATTCCAATTTTATTGCAAAAGGCTGTGTGCTTATATAAATCTAAGGAGAGATGGCAGGCCACCCGTTTATTGGCAAGTTTTTCCAGATATCAGTTCTGGAGCCCAGGAATTAGTTCTTATTGGGGCTAAGGTTCCCCACCAGTGAGATTTGAAACTGGCGCCAGTGGGAGAGTTCACACCCGTGGGAACTTTTTGCACCAGTGGAAAAAAAAAAGGGGAAAGTAGGAAGAGAAGGTCCTTAGGCACCATGTTGGGGTTTTTCTCTGGGGTGCGGCTGCCATTATACTTTCCTCCCTTTTTGTTTTCTTAGGAACTGGGGCGTTGTTGGTCAGATCCGGTTGCTTCCTGCTGTGTGGGGGCGGCATGGGGCCTAGAAGGGGAAGTAGAGGCAGGTCTGGGGATATCATGGCAGTCAGAATTAAACCCAGTGGCTATAGAAAGCTACTTCCATAGGGGTGAAGTCTATGAAGGTTCCCTGAAGCCACAAGCCATTAATGGCATTGAACCAGTCCTGGATGGAGGAGATTGTTGGTATCAGCCACATGTCCTGTAACAGAGAATCTAGGAAATACTGGAAGTGTTGCCTTGACATGGTGTCACCAGCACCTGAAGAAGATCAGAGTGAACAAAAACAGGATGAAGATAGAAATTAAAGCAAAGATCAGTTTTTGGCAGAAGTTCCATGTTGGGGGACTGACATAGAAGAGGCCAAGGGCCATGAGGAGGCTTAAAATGACATAAAGGCTCAAGAATCCAGGGTGGCAGATTAAGAGGTTCTCCGGGCTCATTTTCTCCTGCTGTCCGATGTCCGTTGCATTCCATCGTGCCTGGTAGTGAGCTTCAGCACTGAGTGAGCTGTTCTCTTGAAGATGTTGGGGGTTCATCGGTCATCAGAGGCTGGTAGAACCTAAGCAGAAGCTGGTTGAAAGTTTGATTAGAAATTTTCTGTAATTGGGTTTGAAGGAACTTCATTATGCAGGGCAAGAGAGTGCATAAAAGGAGCATCCCAATAAGGGGCTCCAAAAGAGGTAGCAAGTACGTGGTGAGAGAGGATTGGAAGAACCCCGTTATGGGATTAGAGGAGGTGGCTTTGAGCAATTGGGTCGGTAATTCCTGCAATTTAACAACATTCTTTTCTATTATCCCAGACTCATTAACATAGTAACAACATTCCTCTCTGAGGAACAGTCATGAACCCCCTTTTTCTGCAGTGAGAAGATCAACCACCCTTCGGTTCTGTAAAGCCACTTGTGCCAATGAAGTAACCTGCCGCTGAAAGGAGCCCAGAGACTCAGCAGTGGTATCAAGCGCTTCTTGCAGTTTTTGTTGAAGGTCATTGGATGCCCATAGAGCATGACCTATAGCTCCACCAGAGAGTCTGAGACTCGCCACTGAGGTTGTTAAAGTGATGCCTACCAGAACCGGCAGAAAGACTGCCCTACAGGTGCGGGAAGGTAGGGCCAACTGTTGGAATTCGGTGGGAGTATACAAAGACAGCCTAGGAACTACAGTAACAAAGAAACAGGTGCCAGAGACATTGGTCGTTGAGGTACTTAAAGACCCGTTGCACCAGAGGAAATGTCCAGGTTGCATAAACGCAGGGCTCCATGGGGTGCTATAGCTCAAGGAACAAATGGGTAAAGGATTTATTGTTGGCAGGTGGAAACAGATGAAAAGAAATAAAGTATTGGTGGAATAACTTTCCTATAGTGGGATACATGCCACATGTAGGGGTTGTCCTTTCTTAGAGAAATTGTAGGTTTTTGCTGAAATATTTCCTGCTGCTAATGGGACTGCGGCTAGAAGCGGACGACTAAGTGGAGCACAGAGGAAGCACTGAGAAGTAGGCACAGAAAGAGGGGTGGAGTTTAATAATCAAAGAGTTTGATGTAGCAAATTGAGCCATGTGGGAGGGGGGCCTGAGGGGGTTGAAGGCTCTGAATCCTCTTTGGATGGGCTATGGATAAGATCTCAAAGTTTTGATTCTGACTCCTTGATGTGTTCCACTACCTGGATGGTTGCCTTAGGTGGTGTTATCAGGGAGCGGCCAACAGTCATCCACCCTGTGGGTCTGGCTGAGGTTGTCCAATCATAGACAGCAAACTCAACATAGTCCCAAAGTTTGGCCTTGGGGTCAGGTATATCTAAAGTATACCATTTATTGTTATCAGATGAAGAGCCCTTATGCCATTTGAGGTAACTAGAAGTCCACCCTTCAGGGTAGCCAAGTGAGTGGTAAGAATAACTACTGCATTCATCATGGAGCCTGCATGACCAATAGGGGCACCCATTATATATCTCAGGCCACCAATGGCAATAGTCTTTGGTTTGATCAAAAAGGAAGCAAATGAAAAGCCTGTTCCAGCTACCAGGAATGAAGGTCCTGGAAGGTGACAATTTTAGGGAAACAGAGGTGCAGTTGTGGATGAAGCAAGTAGTTACATCCACTATGAGGATGTTCTGCATGCCATGTTCCAACTATTGTTCCCGAAGAGTGAATTGGTACATGGTAGGAGAGGAGGGTAAAGACCAGTCCCAACAGAGTACAGAAAACAAGCAGAGCACAAAAAACAAGCAGAGAGAGAGGACTAGGGTGTTGGGAAAGCTTGTTGTGCCTTCTTTAAGAGGAATTGGGCTGCGGGAAACACCATGTGAGCCGCAACTTAAAGGGGTGAGATGGGTGTGGAGAGCAGGAATAAAGGGGAGGTTCAGGAGGTGACTCTTGGAGTTTCTCTGGGGTGGTCCTGTCTTCAGCAGGTGGGGCTTCTTGGTGATATGGCTTCAACCTAGAAATATGAATCCAGGGGGTGAGATGGTTGTCTGGTAAGGAGAGTTTGGCGGCAGTGGGGGTACAGAGAATGGCAGGATAGGGGCCTTTCCATTTTGAGGCAAGAGGCCCTTTGCCCTCTGGTGTATTATAATAGACTAAACTCCCAGGTGTTAAGGGAGGAGTGTTTGGAGAAGAGTCTGGGTCCAGAAGGAGCCAGTCCTGATATTTTCAGAGTTCTGAGTGGATATGAAACAAGAGAGGCAAAGACAAATCTCATGTGAGAGGTCCTTGTGAAACGACCAACCCAGGTGGTATAAGAAGTCTTCCATTCATTATCTCAAAGGGAGACAGTAAAGATGGTTTCTTAGGGAGATTTCTGACTCGAAGCAAAGCCAAGGGAAGGAGTTTGACCCAGTCTAAGTTTAATTCCATTGTCAATTTGGTAAGAACTTCCTTCAGAGTCCAATTTACCCTTTCCACTTTCCCTGAAGCCTGGGGGCGATATGGACAGTGGAAATGCTACTTGAAGGAGAGGGCTTGAGACACCTTTTGTGTGATCCTAGAAATAAACTCAGGGCCATTGTCAGATTGTAGGGAAGTGGGCATACCAAACCTGGGGATGATGTCTGTCAGTAAGATTGAAGCTACAGTGGAAGCCTTTTTATTGGAAGTGGGAAATGCCTCAACCCAACCAGAGAAAGTGTCCACAAAGACAAGGAGATATTTAGTGAGCTGTACTGTGGGCATGTTGCTAAAATCTACCTGCCAGTCAGCAACAGGAATGTGTCCCCGGGCTTGGTGGGAGGGAAACGGTTTAGGCCTCAAAGGAGTATGAGGGTTGGTCTGCTGACAGATCTGACAATTAGAGGCTATATTCTGTAGCATGGCTTTGTCAGAGGGGGTGAGGGAGAAGAAGCTCTATAAAAAGAGAGACAAAAACTGAGAATTGGAATGGAATAGAGTATGAAGAGGAACTTGAAAAGATCCTTGTTCTTACTGAAAGAAGTAGGGGCTTCAGATGGACAGTCTAAAGTGGCCATTATATATCCCCCAGGGGGGTCATAATTGGAAGTGGTAGCAGCCATCTGTGCCGCCTGGTCAGCTTTGGTGTTACCCTCAGTGATAAGAGAGCCATTCTTCTGATGGGACCTACAATGGACAACTCCCAACTGGGTGGCTAAGTGGGAGGCCTCTATCAAATTGGTTATAAGAGCCGAATTAGTGATTGCATTACCTTTAGTGGTAAGTAGGCCTCGCTCCTTCCATATTGCAGCATGGGATAATAGAATATGGAAGACATATTTTGAGTCAGTATAAAGGGCGAGGGATTTGCCCTGTGCTAGAAGGCAGGCATGAGAGGCTGCTACAAGTTCGGCCTGCTGGTTGGTAGTTCCAGAAGGCAGAGCTTTGGCCTCTATAATCTCAGTGGCCGAAACTTCAGTGTATCCAGAGTAATGAGTGCCGTTCTGCCTAAAGGAACTGCCATCAGTGAATCAGATAAGGTCAGGCTTGGTGAGTGGTCCCTCAGAAATGGAAGAATGACAGGGAAGGAAATCATCCAGGGTTTCCAAGCAATTAGGAGCTGGTGTGTCAGGTGTGGGGGTCATTGGGAGCAGTGAGGCATGGTTCGGTGCAGGGCAGAGGAGGAACATAATATTAGGGTTTTCCAGAAAGGAAGTGAGTAGTGACAGGACTCTGGATGGAGGAAGGGTTTGAAGGCCCTTATAAGCTAAAAGATCCTTCAAATGATGTGAGGAGTGGATAGTTAAAGGGGCCTCAAAAGTCAGCTTAGAGGCTTTATTGTGTAAAATTTGTCCAGCAGCCAGAGCTCTTTAGCCAGGGGCCCACGCATGGATGGTAGGGTCTAATTGCTGGACAAATATGCCACAGGTGCAAATGTAGGCCCATAGTTTTGACCCAAGACCCCAAGTGCTTGCCCCCCTTTTTCATGGACATATAGATGAAATGGTCTTGAAAGATCAGGAAGGTGAAGGGCGTGTGCCTTTAAGAGGAGTTGCTAAAGTCTGCGGAAGTGGTAGCAGGGAGAGGAGGCAAGAGATTCACCAGGGGGTCCCTTTGCTAGGTCATACAGGGGTTTGGCTAGAAGAGAGTAATTTGGGATCCAGGCCCTAAAATAACCTGCTAGTCCTAGGAATAATAGTATTTCGGCTTTTGTATGAGGCATCGGAAGATTAGAGAGGAGTTGCCTCCTATCCAGTGTTATTTCCTTTTTCCCCAGTGCAAGGTGAAAACCAAGGTAGGTTACAGTAGACTGGGAAACCTGGGCCTTGTGGGGAGACACCCTATATCTCTTATCCACTGGGAAATTGAGAGGCTGGGCAGTGTGGGATTGAGAGTGTTCCCAAGAGGGACTACATAGAAGAAGGTCATCGGCATATTGAAGGAGAGTAGAGTCAGGACAGGTGGAGTGGAAGGATGTGAGGTCCTGGGCAAGAACTTGTCCAAAGAGATGGGGACTATCCCAGAATCCCTGCGGGAGGATGGTCCAGGTAAGCTGACGAGAATGGTGGGTGTGAGGATCAGTCCACGTAAAAGCAAAGATATGCTGAGATTCTGAGGACAAGGGAATAAAAAATAAGGCATCCTTTAAATCTAGGACTGAGCAGTGGATAGTAGTAGCAGGGATCTGAGAGAGGAGAGTGCAGGGTTTGGGCACTAGCGGGTGGATGGGGACCACAGAGGAGTTGACAAGGCGAAGGTCTTGAACAAGTCTGTAGGACCCATTAGGTTTCTTAACTGCCAGAATGGGGGTGTTGAAAGGAGAATGTGTAGGCCTAAGATACCCCTTCCATAATAAATCCTGGATGAAGGGTTCTAATCCGAGGAGGGCTGTGGTTGTAAGTGGATATTGTGGTTGACTAATATATCTTGAAGGGTCCTGTAAGACAATATGAATAGGACTGCATTTAGCCATAGAGGGTGTAGTTGTGTCCCAAACCCCAGGATTAAGTGGTTTAGATAGTTGTGGGAGAGTGCATGATGGAGGTGCATCTGTCCCTAGGATCATCATGAGGAAATGAGAGGCGGGGGAGAAGGAGGGTGATATATGAATGGTGACCTTCAATAGTGAGAGTATGTCCCTTCCCAGAAGGGGAATGGGGCAATGGCTCATAACGAGAAAGGAGTTTGTGAAGGACAAAAGGGATCCCTGCATATAACATGATAAGTGGGGGGAGGCTTTGAGGAAAAATCTGTTTACCTCCTACCCCGACAATAGGAGTTTTTGAGGGTGTGGGAGGACCCCAATATTCCCTCAAGACCGAAAAAGTGGCACCAGTATCCAAGAGGAAGGTAATGAAGCGTCCATCCACCAGGAAGGTGACCCTAGGCTCTTGCTTCTTGATGGTAATAGTCAGGAGGGAAGGCCCAGGGTTCTGTCAATCCTACTCTGCCAAGACCAGGAGAGGCTGGTGTTGCGGGGTGGCCGACCAACCTCCCCTCTGGGTTGTTGGGCAGTCTGCCCCCCAGTGCCCCCTTTGGTGGTATTTTGGTCAGGGGGTGGAGGGTGTCCTCGGCGAAGGACAAGCCCTGGTCCAATGTCCCTCCTTACCACATTTGAAGCAAGCTCCAGGGGGTGTCTTATTAGGACGGTGTGGTGATGACCTTCTCTGAATGACCTAGGCCAACATTTGGAATTTGGCGTTTTCAGCCCTCTGCCTGTGGCGTTCGCTTTCATCCTCTCTACCATGGAAAACCTTGAAAGCGACCACGAGGATTTTGGTCTGAGGAGTAGCAGGGCCCTGTTCAAGCTTCTTAAGCTTGACTTTAATTTCAGGGTAGGTTTGGGCCAGGAAATATGTCATTAAGACATGACAGCCATCAGGGGTTTCTGGGTCGAGGTTTGTGTACTGTTGGAGGGCCTTGGTTAGTCTATCCAGGAATTTCTGAAGGTGTTTTTTCCTTCTTTTGAATGACCTCCTGTACCTTTTGAAAATTAACAGCCTTGTGGGTGGCCTCCTTCAGGCCCACCAAGAGGCAGGATGCAAAAAGGTCATGAGACTGTAAGCCTCCAGGGGTGTTGTAATCCCATAGTGGATCCTGCTCCAGGACAGCGTGTGGGCCTGTGGGGTGGTTGGGATTGGTTCTATGATTTTCATCAGCATGGGCCTGTGCTAGTTCCTAGAACTGTCACCTTTCCTCAGGGAGAAGTGTATTGACTAGGAGCATATAAATGTCGTGATGAGTGAGGCTATATGCTTGCAGGACCCATTGAAACTCCCGAATGTATGTGGTAGGGTCAGTGGTGAAAGAGCCTAACTTCCTCTCTAGCTGAGTAAGGTCTGACATGGAGAAGGGCACATGTACTCTGATAACACCCTTGGGACCAGCAACCTCATGAAGAGGTGTGATTGTCATGGGGGTGGGAAGGAGTCCCTTAGACCTGGTAACAGGAGGACTGAAAGAGGCAGTCGGCGTCCGACAGGAAGAAGAGGGAGGGGAAGGGGATATCTCTGCAGAGGAGGAGGTGGAGTGGGCGGAAGAGGGCAGAGGGGAGGGGGATGAAATGGAGGCTGAGGATCCATGGAATCAGGTGGAGGAAGAGGAGGAAATGGCGGGAGAGGAAGGGCGGATGGGGCTGGGGGATAAGGTGGGGGTTCATCTGCCGGGTCAAATGAGGAAGAATCTGCGAAGTCTGGAGTAGAAGTAGGGGAAGAGAGGGTTTTGCAAGCAAGGAGGACTTGAGAGGGAGAACAGGAGGAACACAGAGCAGGGTGTTGTGCGAGAAGGCTAAAGCCTTCAACGCAGGGAATTTCCCTCCACTTTATCAGACTATGGCAATAGTTAAAAAGGTCCCAGAGGAGATTTGGATCTAACAACTCTTCTGGAGGCCAATGATTGCCAGAGAGAGAGAGAGAGAGAGAGAGAGAGAGAGAGAGAGAGAGAGAGAGAGAATATGAATAAGAGTAAGAGAAGAGAGGGACAAAGAGAAAACCAGGGCTGGAATAGCTTTCCTGGAAGTTCAGGACAAACGGGGGATCAAGTGGGCATCCCCAAAGTGACTGACCATCGTAAGGAAATACAGAGGGCACTACCTGGTCGTCACCAGTGAAATGCAATCTGTGAGACCCAAATTGGGCCAGATCCATGGGGGACCTGACGTCATGAAAGTTTTTGACTGGAGTGAAAGGGTCAGGAATGAGAGGAACAGAGCTCTGGGGGAACACCTGCTGTGGAACGCAGCTCTGGCAGGAGGCAGCTCCAGTGGAGGAGGAAAAAACCAAGGAGCCTCTCATCCAAAACCAGAAGCCTCACGCCCCAAAGGGAAGTGGACCTCCAAAGGGTCCACTGTGGCCTGTGAAGGTCTTAGTGGGGTGGGTTCCCTCCTCCCTACCGGGCGTCAGGAGTGTGTCTGACGATCATGGTCACAGTTCCTGCTGTTAGCCCGAAGATAGTTGGCGAGCCAGGGAGGGAGAACTTACCTAAGCCAGATCAGTGGTGAGTGCAGGGAGCCAGCATCTGAAACAGCGGACCAGGGTGGAGTGTCTCAGCGGAGCCAGGGATGGGGGCTCTTTTTAGAAAGAGCTCACCCTTATCCCGGGTTTTGGCACCAGAATGGAAGAATCCTCCATGCAAGACACTTCACCGGGAGAATTCCAATTTTATTGCAAAAGACTGTGTGCTTATATAGATCTAAGGAGAGATGGCAGGGCTTAGATAAATGGCAGGCCGTTTATTGGCAAGTTCTTCCAGATATCAGTTCCAGAGCCCAGGAATTAGTTCTTATTGGGGCTAAGGTTCCTCGCCAGCGAGATTTGAAATTGGCTCAGGTGGGAGACTTCACACCCGGAGGAACATTTTGTGGCATGGAAAAAAAAAGGGGGAAAGTAGGAAGAGAAGGTCCTTAGGCGCCATGTTGGGGTTTCTCTCTGGGGTGTGGCTGCCATTATACTTTTCCCAACACTTGTTTCCTATTATATTTTAAGAAGTAATGATTTTCTGATGCATTATTTGTAAATTATAGAGATCTAAATAATGTATGTTGAGCTCTGAGGATTTGCATGTGTATCCAATAAACAACATTCTTTCGTTATCTGAATCTAACACCATATTGTGTGTGATGGGCAGTGAGCAAATAATTAATGAGTTAGTTAAATGTAAGTGAGATTGCTAACAATGTACTGTACACCTAAAATAACTTTTGTATTGGTCAATATGTGAATTTATCCTTTTACTAAACATGGCATAAATGGATGTGTTTTCCTCCACAAAGTAAGTGAATAAACGTGATACTGTTTTTGCTTTCACTGAGAATTTAAAATAAGAAAGGAGTTTTTGATTTGGTAGATTGGGAGCTAAGGACGAGCTGAGTGAATTCTTTCTCTGTCAGTTCTTTATGTTCTGTTCTTGGCAGGTGAGTAGAATTTGAATAATTTAGTTATAACTAAAAAACCATCTCCTATAAAACTATGTTCATACACGTAGAAATGGCAAATTCTACAACCACTCAGGAAATATAATGGAGTTCTTCTTTATCCCTACAGAAATGGAGTCACTGAGTCTATGTTACATGTTTTTCTTTCTCATTTTAGTATTTCTGACCACAGAAATTGTCCATTTTCTGATGAATATTAACATGGACACATTTGAAATAACCTCTACTTGTATCCCTCACATGGATAGTGATGCAGGAGACAGCTACTGATTGGATACATCACTTCTGTTGTTAATTCATCCTTCCTATCAACTGACATTCAGCTACAGCAAAGTTGACCAGTCCAGTAAAAACAGCACTCATATCAATTTTCGAAAAAAAATTTTTCTCAAGATTCTGTATTCACTCTTTTATGTTTATGATTAGTTTTTTTTTTGACTCATTATGAACAAAGACTAATTTGGTACCAGCTTGTAAGCTGGGGTTTGGTGATGCTAACACATTCCTGGGGTTGGAAAAGATAAGATTTCTAAGACTTTAGGGAAATACAATTGATATTTATTATTCAATTCTTTTCTAGCCCATGGAATAATCAGAAAATATTGCATTTAGATGATGGTTCTTAGTCTGCAAGATGAAGCACACATGGCAGAGAGTAGCAGCAAGTCAAGGGCTCCCTTCCTGCAGCTCAAGGACCAGAGTTCCTGGAAACTGGGGAATGAGATTTTCCTTTCACATGGTTGTGAAGAAGGCAGAGGGAATCCATCTTAGAAGGAGTATGAGGAGTCAGATTTAAGAGGATGAGTTGGGCACTTCTCTGCTTGGAACATACAAAGTTTGTGTGTGTGTGTGTGTGTGTGTGTGTGTGTGTGTGAGTGTGTGAATATGATTATATATAATATTGGGATTCATGATGCCAAATTTATATATGCACATAACATTTGATCAATCTCATTCCTAAATACTTTCCCCATTCTTTCTCTTCTCCTTCCTCTGATCTGTTTGATCTATTGTCCTGACCTTCTTTCTATTATTGTTATTTTAATTCAGATAGTCTATATGTCCATGTATATATGAGGATGATTCGTGTATGGATTTACTGTCATATATGTGTACATGGAAATAGCATAATAGGGTAGATTTTATTTCCTAGTTACTTTCCCATGCCTTCTTTTTTCCCTCTCTTTTTCCTCTTGATTCCCTTTCTGTACTCTGCTGTTCTTCCTTCCACTAAATGTTCTTTTGATACTTATTTGCTGTAGACAAAAATAATGTTTGAGTACTTTATTTAATGCCATAGCTGGAGTCATGATTAGCATTAAGAAAAAAAAGCTAAAACAATCCTAATTACAATACATTTGTAAATATTTATGTCAATGAAGTTGCATTCATAGAAAAGAATCTCACAAGTCACTTGGAAATTTAGAATATAGAGTGATGTGAGAAAATGTTGGAAACAAGTCCCATGGAAACATCAAAATGTCATTGAATTTTGGTGAATTATCACTATACAAGTTCTATAAAAAGTCAATTACCTAAAGCACCAGTGAAAGCATGCAATGGGGAAAACCGGAATTCAAAATGATAGACAATGTCAGTGTGTTTTTGCCCACCATTGCAAAAGTTGCCTCGCACAATTTGGTCTTGGTCCATGGGTAGTGTAGAAGAACTATCAATTTCTTTCTGCAAATCAAAGTTACTGTACTAAATGTTACATCAAAAAAAAAAAAAAAAGAAACACACACACAAAAAAAACCCTAATAAGCCAATCAGTAAGTGGGCTAAGGAACTGAACAGACACTTTTCAGAAGAAGAAATGTAATTGGTCAACAAATATATAAAAAATGTTCAACATCTCTAGCAATTAGAGAAATGCACATCAATACTACACTAAGATTTCATCTTATTCCATTGAGAATGACAATCATTAAGAATATAGGCAAAAGTAATTGTTGGCCAGGATGTGGTGAAAAAGGTACTTTTTTCATAGTGGATGCTTGTGGGACTGCATCCACTATAGAAAGTTGTATGGAGATTCCTCAGAAAACTTGGAATGAAAACACCATTTGACCTAGCTATCCCACTCTTCAGTTTATACCAAGAGAACTTAAACACCAATGTTTATAGCAGCTACTGTCAAAAGCTAAATTATGGATTCCACCTAGGTGTCCCTCAATAGATGAATGGATAAAGAAAATGTGGTTTATATATTTAATGGAATATTAGTCAGCTTTAAAGAAGAATAAAATTATGGCATTTGCCATTAAATGGAGAATATCATGCTAAGCAAAATAAGCCAACCCCACAAATCAAAGGCAGAATGTTCTCTCTAATATGCGGATGCTAATTCAAAATCGGGATGGGGGCACTAGAAAATAATAAAATTAGATTAGGTAGAGGGGAGTGAAGGGAGGGGATGGGAGGTAATGTGGGGATAGGAAGGATAGTAGAATGAAAGAGACATTATTACTATGAATGAAACAGACATTATTACTATGTATTATTACTGTGTATTACTATATATATATATGACTGCATGATCAATGTGATTTAACATGTACACTCTGAAAAATGAGAAATTATACCCCATCAATATATGATATACCAAAGTGCATAAACAAATTCCACTGTCATATATAACTAACTAAAACAAATTAAAAAATTAAAAAGCATCACTGAATGTTATCTGGTCACAACCCTTAGAAGATACATGGTAACAAGTATGTGCTTATCATCTCTAAGACACCTGTTCATCCTCCCAGCCAGGCAGGCAGCTGAACTTCTTAGATAGTTTCTGAAATTGATGGCAGCCCTCAGCAGATCAGAGAGGCAGCTTGATACTCATAGTCCAGAAAACACCAGATTTCATGACAGATGAATAGACAGAAAATAAATTCTAGGGTTCATAAAAATGATGCCATTTTGGTTAGGTGACACTTTTATGTTCCTTAGAAAATGGCATGAAATCTTTCCTTGCAATAGAAAATAGAAGTGTATATATATATATATATATATATATATATATATATTTCATTTTTTAAGAAAGTAGTTGAACACCAGTAATCTTTCCTAAATCATGGAAAATGGACCATGGCTCTGGAAGAGTAGAGGAGGAAATTAAGTCTCTTTGTGACATTGTTGCTACTACTGTGCATACCATGGCCAACCCTAGGAAACCAAGGGGGCTTCCTTATGCTCTACAGGAGAAATCAGCAGTTTTCAAAGATTCTGAATGATCTTATATGGAGGCAAAATGTAGTTAGTTCAGAGGTTTCAGGGAGAAAATTGTTATCTTCAGTGGTTGCTGTCATTTGGCTACAACAGGTCATAAAATCTTTCAAAAATATCATTTTGGCTGAACCTGCACAAACAGGTTTACTCCCCAAAATCAAAGCTCAGAGAAAGAATGAGCTCTGGGTACAGTCCATGTGAGTCTAGAAATTATCCCGTCTGCTCCTGGCTCTTCTCTCCTCTGAGTTTTGACATCATTTGCAGTTGGGAGCAGACAGCCCAGAACAGCAGCACAATATCCAGATGGGATGAGGAGTAAACGCTGTTAAAATAATCTTCTTAGAAAAGAGGGATACTTACACAGAATCCCCCGGCAGTAACATTCTCATATGGCATTGGCTAGGACTAGACCACAGCTCCTTTTTCACAGTGACCACACACTAATTTCAGTGAAATTAACATGAATGATTACTGACCGTGACCAGTGTGGGCAGCTGAATTAAGATCCTTCATGTGAATTTGCAGGGAAACAAAATAAAACAGACACAATTTACCTTTACATAAGCTTCAGGACAGCTTTCCTGGCTATCAGCCTCAAGCTGCCCAAAAGGGAGAGCAGGAAAAGTCATGAGAGGCTGAGAAGAAAGAGGGAACACATTCAGAAGTTAGTTTTTAATTGGGGGGACTCTTGTTCTTAGAAAGCTCTATCCAAAAAGGTCAGAAGGGGCAGGACTACAAAGGAACAGGTGAATGTAATTCAACCCTAGGGTCATGCCCCACAAAAACAACCTTCTTACTATCTGAGCAGCGGAAAAGACAGAGTCATGAGTTATGACACTACTGGGCCAGACTACAGTGACCATTCAGATCCCTGTGGTGCATCAAGGCTAATAGGTATGGTTACTCAATGTGGCTCCCCACATATTCCCCCTTCTTTGTTTGATAAAGCAGGTGATGAATCACTATCTTGAGTCACCAAATTCTTGTTCAGAAGGCACGACATCCTAAAATCACAACACAAGAGAGAATTAGTAGCAATGAGAATAATACAAGGATATAGCATGCAGAATGTTCAAGAATGTTACAGGGGTTAAAGCCATTTAACTCTTAAAGTATTTGATCAGCTAAAGAAGTAGAATCTAAAAAATCAATCTTACTTTTTTTTTGTATATCTTGGAAATGATGATGTAACTCCAAAAATCCAAGCTATTATCATTATTCTGACAAATACCTAAAAAATGGTTTTTAACCTTCTCTCAATCCCATTGGGAAGCATTGTATTTGGCTGCAGTAACACATATATATTTATAATCAGCATAACACTTAAGTCTTTCTTTGAATTTCAAAGCTGAAAGTTCATCACCAATATTTATGACAGTAGCTTCTAAGGCATTTAGCTTAGTCTCAATCCTTTCATCAATATTTATTTGATTATGAAGAGTGATGGAAGTGTTCTTAGCCAAATTATTAGGAAAATCTGCATGTTGAATATTTTGAGATATGGTCACAGAAGCTGTGACTGTGGAAGCAATAAATGAAACTAAGTTAACTACTCCCAATACTACGAGTCCAAGAGCATGATAGGTCTCACTAACTGGGCATGTATTTGTTATGAGGGTTGAAAACCAGCATCAGCATACCATGGCTCTGAAATACTAGCTGGCAGTAAGAAAAAAGAGGGCTGATGAAGTACTAGTGTTGCTTTCCCTCTATTATATCTGGTATTTATTAGTAAAATTACATTTATTACATGCTACAAGATATCTGTCATCTTTTCTTATAACTTTTACATTTCCACGAATTAAAATGTAAGGAGATTAAACACAGACCTGTAGGCCATAATAGGAAGCCTCCTTACAGTTTTTGCCTACAAAGTCTAGTAAAGGCTTGACAGTAAAATGTAAGAATTCTGAGGCATCAATTAAGCACCAGACATCTTTCTGAATGCCATCTTCACTGAGGGTCAAAAGGTTACTAACAAATCCTGCAGGGGTCATGGCAGCACCCTTGCGTAATTGTTTTTTGTCAGTTTTTTGAGACCAGTCCAAAAAGCACCCAGTATTTCTAGATACTTTATGCTGTACTGGAAAAGTATTTATATAATCCATCCACTTAGGAAAGGTGCCAATTTCTATCACAGAATGGTTAGGACAATGAGGTATTAGTGAATGTTCTGCTGAAATGACTTACTTGTTATGAGAAAGTCCCATTCTAATAATTAATCTGGTAAAGGCTTTGATTCTCCAGAAACAGTACAATTAGCTGGTCTAGGTCCCCCAACGGCTGCCTTTTCCTCAAAGGACATTTTTAGAAATCCAACATGTTTATCGTTGGAACCAACAGAAAGGTAATTGAGCACTATGGTCAGAATAATTAAATCCAACCACATAATGTGAGTAATATGGATGTCTGTAAATCCTCCATCATACATGAGTCATTAGTAAATACTGGATAGATTTCCCAGTCCACACTGCTGCGTGTACTAAAGGTGGATCTGGAAAATATGTCCAATAGGTTTCTCCCTGATTCCCCTTTACCTTATAGCTCAATAGAGCTAGTATCGCCACAAACATCATTGTTGGAGATTTAATTTGTCCTTGCTGTCAAATCATTTGTTCAGCCTTTAGCATCAGATTCTTCAGCTGCTTCTGTGAGTGTAGTTTCACCAATGGGTCTCTCTGCACCATCTTCTTTCACCTCTTCCTTTGAGAGTTCTTCTTGACAGTGGGAGTCAGATCTGGCATCTCTGGATCAATCCTCAGTCCTTTGAATCTTGGTTTTAGGTTCTCCATGTCTGATGGCATGTTCACGTTACCCAAATGGGATGAAAAGCACCTTCTGGGAAAATACATGCATGACCTCTGCCCCACATAATCAATGGATCTGGTCCTCTCCATTGGCCAGTCTGAAAATCTTTCCACCAAATTTGACCTAAAGTGCCTGTTGCTGTGGAAGAAATGTGATGCTCTGCTGCAGTTTGACCTTCTGAGTCACAGTTTAGAAAATTTAAAATGAACAGAGAATGATTGAGGTTGTTTTGGAGAATCCTATATCCCCTTTTGTGTTTTTATAATTGTAGCTCAGTATATAAATGAGTTCCTTCAACAATAACTTGACCTTGAGGTTTGTAAAGAATACCTGTTTTATGGTCAATACAAAACTCTTTGCAAAATTGCTGAAAAGAAGAGCTAACAAATATAAGCTAATGCATTATCAGTTTTAATTTGTAAAGGACATCCTAATATCACAAAGGCATCTAAGTATATGAGAAATAACATGTTGACTATTTTTATTTTATGGACTCTAGCAAAGATAAATCTAGAATAAGTATCTACAATTACATGTACATAACATTGTTTACCAAATTGAGGAATGTGAGTTGCATCTATTTTCCATAATTGATTTGGTTTTAAAACATGGGAATTTACCCCATATCGTAAAAATGGAGTGTGTATAACACACTGGTGGCAGTGACATAAAATTTGACAAGATTGCTCTCTAGGAATATTAAATTTTTATGCAAACTAGAAACATTTTAATGATGTAATGAATGCGAACCATGTGCACAGTCATACAAGACATTTGCTGACAAACAGCAACCAATTTATCAATCTTATCATTACCTGATGTTAAAGACCCTGGAAGATTAGTGTGGGCCAGTATGTGGCCTATAAATCATAAGTGTTGTTGCATTTTCACCGTTTTTAGCAGGATATAAAATAAATTGAATAACTCTTGTGATGATGTATACCCAATAGTTGAAATTTCAATATTCTTAGTAACTCCAATTGCATATAAGCTATCAAAAGAAATATTAATGTGCTCATTTGCAAAATGACTTAAAGCACTAATGAGAGCTTGAATTTCTGCTCATTAAGCAGAAGTATATGAGGTTTGTATTACCTCTGTACGAGTGTGACTATAAAATCCTGCTTTACCTGAGCTTGTGCCATCAGTGAATACCATTAGTGGTCTACTTATTGGCTGTGCATGTGCAATTTTGGAAAAATAAAAGCTGTTACCAAGGCAAACTGAATAATTGTATCACGAGGATAATGACTTTTTATCTGACCAGGGCAATTAGCAAAAGGTATTTGCCAAATATTAGAAGTTTGGAAAAGCCAGTCATACTATTGAGCAGAAAATTGGGTTGATTATAATATTAGGTTCTGATCCAACCAGCTGTAAAACTCATGTTCTGCCCTTGATAACTAATTGAGCAACAAAATTATGAAAAGGAGTTAATGAATTTTGAGGAGAGTGGGCTAAATGAATCTACTCAATAACTGCCAATTCTTTCCATATTGTAGGAGCATAATCAGTGGGGAATATCAATAAATATATAGATTCTTGTGGATTAATTCTAGGAAGTTGAGCATTTATAATAGCAATTTCATCTTTTCTCAAAGCTGTTCTCACTTCTGTTGTGAACTGATGAGAAGAAGTTGGAGAAGAATCTCCCTGTAATATTTGAAATAAAGGACTTAAATCTGTGACTCAGTACTTAGCTTTAAAGATGGCATCAGCCAATTTATATCACATAATAGTTTTTGAAAATCATTAAGGGTATATGCAATTCCTTGACTATTATTTGTAAATTTTGAGGACAGATTGTGCATCCTTCAATTACATGACCTGGATATAGAAAAGGAGATATTCTCTGCACCTGTTGAAATGCAAAGCATAAACCCATTGCTGAGTGAAGTCTGTAATCAGGCAAAGATTTCTAATAGTATGTCTAGATTAGCATCAACTAAAAGTATATCATCCAACAAATGAATAATATATGCATCAGGGTTTTTTCCCCTCACAGGCGTGATGGCCTGTGCCACAAAATTTTGACATAGGGTAGGACTTTTACGCATTCTGTGAGGAAGCACTTTCCAGAAATATCTTTTACCTGGTTCTTTAAAATTTATTGCCAGGACACAAAAGGCAAACTTTTTACAGTCGTCTGGCTTCAAAGGTATGGAAAAGAAACAATCTTTTAAAGCTATTACTATTAAATGTTAATCCAAGGGGATAGCTATAGGAGAAAGAAGCCCTGGTTGTAAGGCTCCCACGGGCTCCATAACATGATTAACTGCCCTGAGATTTTGTAATAATCTCCAGTTTCCAGATTTTTTTCTTGATTACAAAGATGGGTGTGTTCCAAGGACTGAGCGTGGGTTGTAAATGGCCAGGCTGAAGTTGTTCTTGAACTAGCATGTGGGATATTTTAATTTTTTTCCCCTGTTAAGAGCCTCTGACTAACCCAGATTGGCTCTTCTGTGAGACAATTAATTTTTTCTGCTGTTCTCTGGGCCAAGATACAGTCAGAGCTCTTACCAAAAATTTTGGCTGGGTGTATTAATTAATCTCTGTTGGGAAGATTGGGTTATAGGCAAATACCCTTCTAGTAAATTCCCTCAATTTCTCTAGGAGTACATTTTTAATTAAGTCCCTCAGATGACATGATAAAATTTGAAGTTATGAATAACAAACCTAGGCTGCTTAGAATATTTCAGCCCCACAAATTTTCTATCAAAGTGTCTAAGACATAAGTCGTGAAAATCCTTGAGTTACTATCTTTTTCTTCCCAGTGAGGATACTGAGCACTTTGTGCAGGCTGACGGACCTGGCCTATCCCCTCCAAGTTGGCAGGTGCAACATGCAAACGGCAACTCTTAGGCCAGAATCTTCTAGATAGAACAGATATCTATCAGCCCCAGTATCTATGATACCCCGAAAGTTATGATTGATTTTAAGATACAGTAGAGGGTGCTCCTGCTGAGCTAATTGAGGCCAGGACACTTGGTCTGGGGACCAGAAAATTGAGCTCTCACCTGGGAGTTCTGGAGCCACAAGGCAGGAGTATCAGTTGTGCCTATACATCTCCTGAAAGAGAGCTGAGTGGCGTGGTCGGACTGAACAATAATCTCAATTTCATCTCTAAAATTTGAATCAATCACTCCTTGAAACATCTGAATTCTCTTTTGAAAATTGTTTTGCCCCCAAATTAGACCTATGGTATTTGGTGGTAAAGGCCCACAAACCCCAGTAGGGATCTGTTTTGGCCACATTAGACATTAGGTTACTTCCAAGGTTGGCTGTAAGTGTACTTACTCAGTTTGTTTATATTGAGATGGTAGATTCTTCACCTAATATTTGTCAAAAAATTATCAAAGTTGCAATAGTCTGAATATAATTGCTTGTAACAAAATAAAGAGCTGGGATTACATCTTACCTGAATTTATGGATGTAAATTTATATATAGAATATAGGAATAATTCACCTTCAGCATGTTTATTCCAGCATATGGTTAAATTTCTCTCAGTGGAGGCCTTGTTGGATAAATTTTAGATAGAGAAGTTTTCTTTAGAATTCATCATTTGAGAATACATGAGATTTTCATGGATTAATATAATCTCTTTATATGATGAATATTTATATATGGCCATAAGATTTTTTTCCTGTTGTAATCTCATCATTTCTCTTTTTCTGTGATAATTGTTTTTTTAATTTCTCAACAAACCCTAGGACTCTATAGATAAGTAGAGCTCACACTGGAAGGTGGGTGAGGTTGTTGACTAGTGAGGTGTGGTGGGTGTGGGGCAAAGGCATTCTTCTCTGTGTCCAGGATATTCAGGTAGAACCTTGGGCACATGCTGCCATGTCCAAGTAGACCATCTTGAGGCCAGGATCAGTGCAGAGAAATATTCTGATATTTGTCTGAGAAAGAAGAGAGATGGAGACAATGTTCAGGAATTGAAACTCAGGTAAACTCAGAGATACTATAATCAATGTTTGTATTTCATGGGTTGGGATTGGCAGAATTTTGACATAAATGGGAAAACAACAGTGAAGAATGAGTACCCTCAGTGAGGTTTGTGGCAATGAGGAACACAGTTTGAGAGAGAGTTTACAGGACTTGTTTTCTGTCAGGAAATTCCTTCCTATTTAATTTTCAGGGTTAGAAAATTTTCACGTTGTATAAGTAAACAGTTTTTTTTAAATTATAAAAGTGAACCATTAATTGTAGAGTTCTGAACAACATGCAGAAGATTAGAAATCTCTCAGAATCCCACTTTTCAGAAAGACTTCCATTGTATCTTGTGAAATAATGTTTCCAGACCTGTCAGTCAATCACCCTTCACTAAGCAGCATGATATAGCATCTTTTATAGTTCACATTTCTCAGGATTTCACACCTTTCAACAATGAACATTTCATTAAAAGCCAAATGAGAATACTTATAAAATATATTGCTAATGAGAATGTTATAAAGGCTATTCTTTTATTTGTTCTAATTTATTGTACTGTGACGGTCATATACAACTAGTGAAAGGAGATTTTTTTTTTTCAGTTTTAACCTTTGATGCTTATTATGAGGGTCAAATTTAAAATGTGCTCAACAATCCTCTTAAATCCACTGTGTGTGCTTGCATGTGGCATAAGATAGTTCATTTTATCAAATAATGTGTGATCAAGAAAGGGCTTGATCTCACAAAATCTAAACCAGAAGTAAATAGGATTGTATATAAGGCAGCGCTTTTCAATTCATATAAGAAATGCTTTTTCAAATTCTAAAAGTGGCAAAAAAAAGTCTAGGTGATTAAAAAGCATGTAGGACATCAATGATAGTCCCGCTATGCAGAAAGAATGAGTACTTACAGTTTGTAGTTGTCCTTTTTTTATCACATATCCTTTATGAACATATTATGTTGTGATTATAATATATTAAAACTCTTATTTCTCTCTGTAATAATTTTTATTGGTATATATTTATATTTGACACTTAATTGCTTTAAATATTCTATTTCATCAGTGTATTAAAGTTTATACAATGATTCCAAAACTTATAATGATTTAAGATTCTTGTGGTATTTATCCTTTATGGATAATTTTGAACAAGAAAATAAATAACACAAAATGTCTTCATGTTGCATCTTACATATGGATTATTTTCTGGTAGTAATCTAATGGGTGAGAGCTATCCTAAACTTCAGCCTCTAGTTACCTAGAGTAAAAAGACTTCCCAAGCTATAATCACCTGTCTTTCGCCTAGCAGAATGTCACAGTGAGTGCAGATGTTACTGCACACTTGTTAGGATTGCAACCTCTTAGTCAAATTATGGAAAATATTTTACCAATGAGAAAATTAAGAAGGCTAACTTTTTTATTTTAAACATTTGTTTATTTTTCTGATACTCAAAAAAATGGTTCATAATTATTTTTTAAATTCCTTTTTGTTGAATGACATATGATTCATCCATTATTTCTAATAATGTATGATAAAAGGGCTTTGTCATGACAAAAAAACAAAACAACAAAATACCCCAGTAGAAAAACCAAAGAACATGCAAAAACAACAACAATAATAATTAAAAAAAAACACCAGGGATGTGAGTTTTCCAGCTTAACAAATGGACAATAAGGATTCAATCTCTTTTAATAACACATGATAATATTGTAAGGGGAAAATTTATTAAAACGAACACATTTTTATGACTATGTAGTAATCTGCTTGAAATTTAATTCCGTATGAAAAATGTGATCTGGTTCCAGTCCTCCTCTCACATGTAGGATGTTACTTTAACCTCACTCTGCCTGAATAAGTTTGGCTAAATATGAGACAGCAAGTACATTTGTGTGGGAGTAATTCTGGGTTGGCAGCCAGCAGCTACAAGCCTTCTGAGAAACCACATTCTCAGTGGCTGAGGTCAGCATTGCCAGGGAACCAAGAGACAAGGGCCTCAGGGCATGATTCCCCCAACTCATAAGGCTCCTTTTCATCAGGACAATGATCCTTCCAGTCTGCCTTTTGCTGCGTAACAATATTTAGAACTTCCTCATAGTGCGGTTACATTAAGATGATTGGCTTCTAGATGTTATATAACATGTTTGCTTATTAATGATTGGAGAACTGTGCCCTCCATCAACTGTAACCACTTCCGCATTAAATGAGCTTGCTGAGGTCTGCCAGCTGCCTGCTCTCACCAGCTCCTGGTGTCTGTGTTTTGACTCCACGTGCCCCACACCCGCTGGGACTGAGATAGCTGAGTGACCACAGCAACAGGTTTGGTTAATCATTAGACAAACAGTTGGGACTGTGAATTCCATCTACTAACTTCTAAAGGCAGAAGGAGAAGCAGAACCTGCTTAGGCTGAGGAGTGACAGCAATGAATTCCAAACATCAGTTTGTGCAGCTCAGTGATGGTCACTTCATTCCTGGACTGGGCTTTGGCACCTATAAACCTCAAGAGGTAACAGTAGGGGTTTGGGTTGAGGGTTCAAACAAACTAGACATATGATGAATGGAATCCAATCTGAGTGGTTAAGTTACTTGCTCCCTGTGTGACTGTGGGGGGCTCATGTGCTACTGTTTCTCCAGGCTAGAGCTACACCATGGACAGGAGAGAAAATGGTCAGACATTGCTCTGCATCATTGTCTGATGGTGTGGTCACCTATTGAGTATTCTGGGTACTGTTCCACCACATTTTAGTCTATTTACCAACTTGGTAAAATGATGAATGTCAGCAATTGGCTTGCACTGGAATTATTTTCTCTCTTTATTTGTATACTTTGGGAACTTTTTGTGTTGCTAAAAGTACTTGAGAAGCATAAGAATAAATGATGGAAAATACTTCCTTTTCACTATGAGGAAGGTTTCAGTAGCTCACAGAAAATGTTGAACCTTGGCTGAGTAGAGTTTTCATGTGCTCTCACATGTGGGAAATTTAGTTGAAAGTATAATATAACATCCTGAGAAGTCGAACAGGAACTTAGGAAGTGTATTTGTCATTTTGGGGTCATTGTTCATGTGTGTTGTATTGACAAATTATAATCTAAAGTGGAGCGAACAAAGTTCACTAGATTAAACTAATTTTGTACTCTGGACACTTAATTGTGTGAAAAGGAATTAATTCCCTGAACTTTGAATATAGCCTTTTTTATTCTGCATGACTTCAGGAAAAATCTAGAGAGCAATTGTAAGACACGTGAAAGGACCTAGTTACATTGTAAGGTAAAGTGGCATGAAGGAGACCACTAGGACTTCAGCTGTAGTTGACATGCCCTTACACCTGAGAAATAATGGCTAGTATTAGCAGTAGGTGGTAGAGCTGAGTATTGCATTCAATTTGATTTCATGGAAAAACAAAGCTTCTGAAAATTGTCAAATAGAAAACAGCATGTTTGATTTGCCTTTTACTCTTGAACAAATGAACTTTCAAAACATCATCCAAATTTTGTAGATGATGCAGTTTTTTCCATTTCACTCTTATTTTATCTTCCACAAAGAGTGAGCTAAGGGCTGATGCTTATGTGAATTATTCCTTATAAGATGAGTATAATTTCTTCACTGTCAGTTTATATCCTTAGAGTATATACTTTTTTCTGGCCAGTGTTTAGTTTGTCATAGAGCGATACAGTTGTGGACCAGAGGTGACACAGCACATTGCTGTTTGTTCAAAAGCCTATTATCAATCTGGCCCCTGGTGGCCTCTGGAAACTTTGATTTTTCACTTTTTTTTTATAACACACAAGGATTCCTGCTGTCCCTAAGTAATCTAAACAGTGGTGCTTATTTATGTATTCTGCAGTCATGTTCATTGTCCTGATGTTCCAGGGCAGTGGCATAGGTTGCCAAAAGACAAGAGAATATACCTGGAGACTGCTTACAAGGCACTAGTGCTTATTGAGGAGTCTTTATGGGGAGGGTACAGCAGTGACTGGCTGAACCACAGCACCTGCCTTCATACTGCTTTGCTAAGCAGGGCTTCCTCCTCCTCATGACATTTTGTCCTGTGAACCCTGGTTAGATGAGTGACACTTATCTTCTTCACAGTACCTTCAGTTCTATCTCAGTTACCACAAACAGAAGGTTTTGAACTAAATTTTTTTTATTTGTTCTTTTAGTTATACATGACAGTAGAGTGGATTTTGAGATATTAATAAAAACATGGTGTATGTCTTATTTTAATTAGAATTCCAGTCTTTTAAATGTACATGATGTGGACATTCTCTGTGGTATATTCATATGTGAACATACGAAAGTTTTTGTGTGTGTGGGTAAGTGTGGTGCTGGTGATGGAACCCATGGCCTTGTGCATGTGAAGCAAGCACTCTACCAACTGAGTTATATCCCCAGCCTGAACATGTGAGAGTTATGTCAGATTTATTCCACTGTATTTCCTATTCCCATTCCCACCTCCTTCTGTCACTCTTCTTTGTCTAAAACTCCAAACTTCTGTTCTTCCCTTCCCTCCCCACTTGCTGTGTGTTAGCATGCACATATCAGAGAGATGATTCCACTTTTGGTTTTTGTGGGACTGCCTTATTTCACTTATCATGATAGTTTCCAGATTCACTCATTGAACTAGCAGATGTCATAAAATTATTTTGCTTAATGGCTGAGTTATATTCCATTGTGTATATCTTTCACATTTCATTAATCATTTATTTGTTGAAGTGACCTAGCTTAGCTATTTTGAATTCCACTGCATTAAACATTGATGTGGGTACTTCACGCTGATTTTAACTCCTTTGGATACATATAGAGAAATGGGATAACCCAGTCGAATTGTGGTTCCATTCCTATCGTTTTGGAAAATTTCCATACTGCGCTCCAGAATGTATCAATTTGCAATGTACAGTGTATCATCTTCTTTACATCTCCCCTCACCAACATTTACTGTCATTGTATTCTTTTTCTTTTTTGGTACCAGAAATTGAACTCAAGAGTACTCAACCTACTGAGCCCAATTCCTGCCCCTATATTTTTTGGTATTTTATTTACAGACAGGGTTTCCCCAAGTTGCTTAGTGCCTTTCCATTACTGAGGCTGGCTTTGAACTTGCCATCCTCCTGTCTCAGCCTCCTGACTCTGGGTTTATAGTTGTAAGTCACTGCCCCAGCTGTTACTGTATTCTTTTTTTTTTTAATATTTTTTAGTTGTAGATGGACACAATGCCTTTATTTATTTATTTTTATGTGGTGCTGAGGATCCAACCCAGTGCCCAACATGTGAGAAGCAAGCGCTACAGCCCCCACCCTGTTACTGTATTCTTTTTTTTTTAGGCTTTTAAATCAGCTTTATTGAAATATAATTCACACTTTTCCCATTTAAAGTATATTCTTGATAGTTGCCTTTCTGAATGGAGTCAGTTGAAATCTCAGTGTAGTTTTAATTTGAATTTTTCTAATTTCTAGAGATGTTGAATATTTTTTCATATACTTGTTGACTGTTCCTCCTGTGTGAGAGGTGTCAGTTTAATTCCTTTGATCATGAATTTATTGGGTTTTACTTACTTTCTTTTCTTGAGGTAAGCTTTTTGATTCCTTTGTATAGTCTGGATATTAATACCTTTTCTACACTGTGGATGACAAAGGTTATCTCCAGTTCTGTAGAATCAAGAGAGTTAGGCTGCAGAAGCAGTGACATCATCAACATTCACTTCCTTAATTTGCTTATTTCACCAACATGCCAAGGAGCAACTGTCCTGGCATACAAGAAAAAAAGCGTGTTTCCACAGGTAGCATTACCTTGCCCTCATTTCCAATGTGCAGAAGAAAAAGACAAGGTGCTTAGAGATAATAAATATCTGGGAGAAGAAGTCCAGGCTTGCTCTCATTATTTCATAATTTGGCTAGGATTTGGGGAACAGAAAGAGACATTCAGGGAAATACTGTTTTACCCTTTTCTTTAGAACCATATATATGTATATGTATAAACCATATATATGTATATGTATACACACACAGAAACACACACACACACACACACACACACACACACATCTATCTTTCTTTGGGAGAGTGAAATTGTATTGTGTCCTAGCATAGAGTGTCAATTTAACCAGAAAAAACATCACTTGATTCTACAGAATTGGAGATAAATTTACACCCACAGTGTAGATAAGGCATTAATTTTAACAATATACAAAGAAATAAAATAGGTTAATGCCAAGGAAAGAAAGTAAGTAAAACACAATAAATTAATGGGCAAAGGAATTAAGCAGACACTTCTCAAATAAGAGGAACAAACAGTCAACAAATATGTGAAAATCTTAGAAAATTATCACAGTATATTTTCTTGTAGGAAATATTTTCCAAGTGGTTTCAAAATTCCTATTATTTGGGAATGTAATATAATCTGTGTATCTTTATTTGGAGATGATTCATAGAACCTTGCATCATATTTTTTCTCTATAATCAATCTCGTGCATTCTTTCCCTGTATTAATTTTACATAGTGATTTATCAAATAAATGATAACATATCTATAACTGTATGCTGAATCCTGTGAGTTCTCCCAGAAACTCAAGGAATTTGAGTCACTCCTAGGGTCCTCTGATGTGAGTGTACTAGGATTTCTGTGTCTGAAGGGGCGTGTGGGATGCCAGATTCTTGTATTAACTAGGAAATATCCAAAGTGATTCAGGGACATTACCCCAAATACAGAAGTAACAGAAGACATGGGCAAAAGTTGAGTTTCAGGAGGTCATTCTTTTGGCCCATAATATTCAGTTTGGTACTTTGGCTATTTCCTTAAGTATTATATAAGAAAAAATGGGCATTTAAAGTGCAAGGGACTAGTACCTTATCACATAATTAGGTAGTCTGAAGAAAACATTGGGATATAAAATTCCTTCCCGTCTAGTGACCTGTCCTCTTTGCTCACTAGGAGTTACCTCTCATAATATGACTCTCAAATACTTTTGATTGTTCCTCTAGGTTCCTAATAGTAAGACAACAGAGGCCACCAAAATAGCTATAGAAGCTGGTTTCCGCCATATTGATTGTGCTTATGTATACCAAGTAGAAGAGGAGGTAGGACTGGCCGTTAGAAGCAAGATTGCAGATGGCACTGTGAAGAGAGAAGACATATTCTATACTTCCAAGGTATTGTGTATACAGTGTAAAAATTATTGAAAGAGATATGAAGAAATGAAAATTAGGTGATGAGGTATTGGTATTGTACCAATATTCACAAATATTGGTACAATCTTCATTCACATATGATATCCAGTTTCAAAATAGAGAATGGTTATGAATTACTACGCACAGTCTACAAATTATGACTTTTAAATTTCTATACTTTTCTGATTCTGGAATCATCAGAATGATTTAGTATTAGTGTGGAATCAGATAAAATTATGACCAGATTATAGTTTTGTTTTCTCCATGATGACTTCTAAAATTTCTTATGATTCTGAATATCTACTCTAATATTTGTCTTTATCAAAGTTCATTTTGTAGGAAAGTGTATGGGGAGTAAAGAAGATGTAGCTAAAATGTCTTGATTTTTGTTTAGCATATATTAAAATGTTAAAACCGTGTTTCCCTTCTATTCTGGTGAAATATTCTGGTGAAATAAATGGATGAAATGGACTAATAATAGGCTTACAATCTCTATGAAACACAATTCAGAGATTCAATAATGTTAGTATTTGATAAAAATAATTTCTTTTGTGTATTTACTTCCATAGTTTGATTGATTGGCTAATAATAACCAAAAATATAATCCCATTCACATGAATAGGTGAGATAAATGGAACCCAAGACCTGAAGAGAAAATCTTCTCTGTGATCAACAGTTTCCAATCAACAGACAAATGAATGTCTTAATATGAAGCTAAAACATTTCCCAAATATGAGTCATGTATGAATCCAGTCCAATTTCCTCTCTTTAACCATTGCAGCTATGGTGCACTTTTCATCGACCAGAGCTGGTGCAATCTTCTTTGGAAAGATCACTGAAAAAACTTCATTTTGACTATGTTGACCTGTATTTGATTCATTACCCATTTTCAATGAAGGTAAATAATTTACATCATCAAACCGATTCAATTCTAGCCATTCCTAGGACCCTCATTACCAAGGATGGTTGAATTAAGTTTCTATGTAAAATTCTATAAACCTAATTTATATGAATTATAGAAAGTCGAAACCATTTAGATTTGTGATTAGAAGTAATCTTCAGAAACATCTCTGTTTATTTATCCCTTATATCTGCATTACTAGAGGTTTGCTTGGTTTTGTTTTAGCCTTTTCCATTGGTGGTAAATGTGACTTTGGGACAGTTCAAGCTTCATAGTCATTAATATTTGTTAGGGTCTCTTCATTTTCCAGCATCAAATCAGTCTTGAATAGAAACTTGAATGACCATCTTAGGTACACATATATATTCATGGACACACATGTGTCCAGGTGGATAAGGAATATTGTTTAACCTGTGTCATCACTGATATTCACTATTGCTGTGTTTAATTGAATGCAAACCTGTACCCTCCCAGTGAAAGAGAGGAATTGACACAGGGCAATGTATAGGGACAGGAAAACTAACATAAGTGAAGTAGGAGACTCCATGAGGAGAACTGCAAAAAACTTTTAAAATTATATATATGCATATAGATAACTTGATGTAAGAGAAAACAGGAATATAAGCACCTAATGGTATTCCTTACATCCACATGCAAACACTTTGTAAACAGATGAAGTGATAATCCACTTATTTCATGGGCTTGAATGTTCCATTCCATAAATACACCTAGCATCATTGCTACACATGGACATATGAATTTGGCAAGATTGCTGTGATGATCACTTCTATTCCAGCCAGGGGAAGAGCTTTTTCCAAAAGATGAAAATGGAAAAACAATATATGACCACGTGGATCTCTGTGCTGTGTGGGAGGTGAGTGCCTGAGAGAGTGATCACATAGGAGGTGCACAGGGTGACAGTCAGGTCATGCTTTCTCCTGAAATTGTGGGACAAGCAATCATTATATTTTAGAGAGGACTTTTCTTAGGGTGGTGGGGAGGAATGAATTACTCGAATATAGTAGAGGGAAACAGCAGAGAAAAATGGTGACAGTGAGAAATGCACCACCTGCCTCCACATGCAGTGATGTCTGATTTCCCAGGGACACAGGGATTCCTTTTCTGGCTCTCAGTACTGTGCCCAATTATCTTTACCATTTTTCTCTTGTTAATAATCAGTTCATCAGCTTTGTTGCCATTTCCTGACAGTGCTCCTATTAACAGTCTGTCTGGACTTTATACTGACATAGTCCATTGTACAAATGCCTCTTCCCCACTCCTTCCTCCCAAGGCCATGGAGAAGTGCAAGGACGCAGGATTGGCCAAGTCCATCGGGGTGTCCAACTTTAACCACAGGCAGCTAGAGATGATCCTGAATAAGCCAGGCCTCAAGTATAAGCCTGTCTGCAACCAGGTGAGAGCCCTGATCCTCACTGCCGTCTCATTTCTTTCCTTGTTTCTGCACCACCTACAAGTGTCCATTTCTTCTGTTCCCCAGTTCATTTGTCTTTGTAGAACAGAAGAGTCTAAGACTGTCTTGGAGGATGTGGAGGGTTCTCAATTGTACCTATCTGGGTGAATCCTTAGTGAAAATCAGGGGACGAACTTGGTGCCCAGTTTTTGTAGGAATTGGGTGACTTACAGGTGATCTAGGAGGAGAGTTGTTGTTCATCTGACTTCGGGGACATGGTGAGCTTGTCCTTGAGCAATGGAGGATAACCAGAGACCAGATGGGTGAATGTGTAGTGGCAGGAATTATGTGTAGGAAAGAGGTCCAGTGCACAGGAATGGGCAGTGAACAAGAAAGAATGAAAACAGATCAATGATTAGGTTTCATGTAGAGGTCGGGTGCCTGAATCTTTTTTATGGCTTATTTCAGTTTTATGGACCCAGAAGCATCAATAAGAAAAAATAGCAGAGCTCATGAAAGTAACAGGCCTCAGAGGAATTTACTTGTTTACTGTGATTCTGATGGTGGATCAAATTTACATTCAGGAACTTTAACCAGAATATACAGTTGGCCCTGAGTCTGAGCCCTTCTATCTTTCTTTCTTCCATGCTTTCTGATATCAAGTCAACAGTTAAATTACATCTATTCTGGGCATGGTTATTTGTCTGTGATTGGAAAACAGAGATCATAACTTTTTATAAATGTTGGTAGAGCAGTATAAATTTCAAATATAATTGCTAATAATTGAAAATAATTTTGTATTAATTTATCTTAATTTTTTATCTTGCAATTTTTCAAACATACAGAAATTGAGAGCATGATATAGGACATTCGTATATTCTAACTTGTATGTAAAATTGTTGACTTTGGGGAACTCTGTGAGATGTAGATTTTTGTGGATATATCTGCATACCCCTGAGTAATATTTTGCTAGATTTCTTTAAAGTGTATTGTAGACTAGACTACTAAATCTTAGAGAACTCAGGAAACATTTCCTAGGAATGAAGATCATATCTCATACAGCACATTTTGATTACTGTACCTAAAGTTATTTGTAAGTCTCTCTCTCATCTAAATCCAGTCTGTGTTCAGGATTCCCATTGCTTTTCTGAAATATCTTGTATATTTCTTCTCCTTTCCAGGATGCCACTCTGGTTCACATGTTGCTCTTTGTCATGTTTCTTAAGCTCTTTTCACTCAGATTGGTCAGTCATCCAGTGCTTTTCCATATAATGCGTGAACCAGGATCTTTTTTCTAAACTGTCTTATTATATCAGTGAACTTGTTTTTCCAGTCCCATTTGGAGTCAGGAGTTAGACTTGAATTCTTTTTATAAATCAAGGGGCAGGTATAGTGGTCCTCAGTTAATGGTTTTTGCATCACACTAGAAAAATTGCAGACATGTGGCTCAGAATTGCAGGCATGAATTTATTACAAAGGATAAGAAAATGGCAAAAGATGAAACTCTTAAGGGAGAGAGTGAATCCTCTCAGAAAGGAGGGGGATGGCATGCCCACCCTGGCTTCCAGTTTTCTAGGGAGTCTCTTGGGAGTTTTGTAGTTCTGCCAACCTTTACCTCTAGACTGTTGGATGACAGTAGGGTGGCTTCAGATTTCCAAGTTTCCATTGTTCATGTTCTTGTCTGCAGAGGGGAGATTTTCAAGTCTGGGTCACTTTGTCCCACCCTGACTAGTTCTAATTGGAACTTGTTCTTACATATATGAATAGGGAGAATTATTCTAAGCTCCTGGAGGTATGGACTAGGATATTATAGGTTTGATGAACAATTTTACACAAATGTTATCTGCAGAATATCTATCAAATGTCTTTCAAACTTTTTCTCATAAGTCATTGGTCAATCTTGGTTAATGGCAAAATTTAAAGTCCAAGATTCGATTTTTAAAAAGATTCAGCTTTTTTTCTTTGGCATTTTGTTTTCATATTAACATTAACATTTTGTTGAATGAGATACTTTCTGTCTTGTCCACCGCAGGTAGAATGTCATGTTTATCACAACCAGAGGAAATTGCTGGACTTCTGCAAATCAAAAAACATTGTTTTGGTTGCTTATAGTGCTCTTGGAACTCAACGAGAGAAAAAATGGTAATGAGAACATCAGGGAGCTTACCTCAAATGTCCTATAAGACTCACATTTCGGAAGATCACTCTCAAGTGGCTCAGGGACAGGAGAGAATTTGCACTTCTGTGAAGGTCCCATAAATCACTGATGCTGCAGTTCTAGGGTCCGCATTTGAGGATGCCTATTTAGAGTGGTTCAAATAGACCTCAGTATGTTTTGTGTGTTGGTATAATGGTGCTTGCCTGTCATTGCAGTGTCTGGGGAAGCTGAGGCGGAAAGATTGTAAACTTGAGGCCAGCCTCAGAAACTTAGTAAGACCCTGTGTCACAAATAAAAAGGAGTAAGCATTTGCATCTCTAGCAAAATAATTTTTGATTAAACCTGTAGTAATTGCCCTTAGACACCGCCCTCCCCCCTACACACACAAACACATACCAAAAACAAACATACCAACAAACAAAAAACACCACCCAGAAATAAATGATATCTTCCTTACTACTTGGCCTCAGGACTTAAGCACTTCTTTCTTTTCTTTTAGGGTTGACCAGAGCTCTCCAGTTCTCTTGGATGATCCTGTTCTTGGAGCCTTGGCAAAAAAGCACAGGCGATCCCCAGCCCTGATTGCCCTCCGCTACCAGCTGCAACGAGGGGTTGTGGTTCTGGCCCAGAGTTTGAAGGAGAATGAAATAAAAGAGAACATTCAGGTATAGAGGAGGGCTGTGGGAATGTGGTTTTTTCACATGTGTGCTTCTTTGAAATGTGCAAGGATCTTATTGGGAACAGTCAATAACCGCAGCATGTCCTCTGCATGTAAGTTTTCAGGTGCTTTCAGAGTGTGTTCTTTTGCTCTACAATGGGATAGACAGTGCAACTGGATAGAATTAGGTTGGATAAAACACAGAGATTTGGTTTTCAGCATTGGTAGCCATGTATTGTGTAACTCTTACAAGTGACATCTTTGTATACTTTCCAAAAATAGAGTTTGGATTGGGAGATTTTATTCCTGAAATTATTATTTTTTTTAAACTTCCCATATACTTAATCCATTTTAATATTCATATATTTATTCAATTTGAGTTTTTCACTTGTCACCTGTCAGTTTATGTATTACCCATTTAGATGTGTTGTTCATCTTTTTATTCTTGAGTAGGAGAACTTTTTTGAACCATTACTTAGAGTAGATGCAAACAAACCACCCATAATATTGAGGTTAGTGCAAAGAACACTTGTTTATTTCATAATTCTATGGTTTGACTATTACCCTTGGCTCAACCTGAACTCAGTGAATGTCTTCCCGTTACACTGGATTTTCACAATTTTGAGATAGATTCTCATATGCATCCGCAGAACATGTGCTCCCTCAGCTTCAGTCCAGCTTGCTCTGTTGTCTGGGGTGTCTGAGCTCCCCTCCATAGAATTTTACATCTACCAGTTGATGATGCAGGCTTTATCTCATCACCCTGGAGGTTTTCAGTATTTAACCATTTAGGTGGAGAGAAAGAATAACAACAAGCAATCAAATGATATATAGCATTAATCCAAATATTTCTTGTTTTGACATCTACAATGTTGTCAATGTAAAGACAAATAATATGCACAATTATTCCATACATTAAAAACAGTTTGCTACAGTGTTTACAAGTTCTAATGGTGGAAAGTAAGAGAACAGAGTTGATGTAGGATGTGATGATTATGAGGAAACAGGAGGGATGCTAGAATAAAAAATTAAAAGAGGTGCAAAAGAGAAAACAATAGAGATTGACCATTAGCAGAGGAAAAGGAGGAATGATAGTCAAGGAAACAAATAAGTGAGAGAGAAAAATAAAAGTAAAAATTAAAAAAAATAATAATGTAAAATAAAAATAAAATAATACAAAACTAAAATATATTAATCAAACACCCTAGTCCTCAAACAACTGATTCTTGAAAAATAACTGGTTCTAAAAATGCTATAAATTAGGAAAAATATCAAATATGAATATGTACAAATGTCCACGAAATATTAAGGTCACATTTGAGCAGAGAAATGAAAAAAGGAAAAAAAAAAGAAGAAAAAAAGATCTCAAAAATTAAAAATTAAAGAATTGTTTCTGTTGGAGTTCAAAAATTCTCAGCTTCCTTTCTCTGCAGTATGTGGGGTTGTTTGGACAATGATACTTGCTCTACCCTCATGGTGGTATTGCTAGGGTGAGACAGGTAGTCCCAGCAGCAGAACTCTTAGAGGAAGGATTTATGCTTAGCTAGGCTCCAGACTCTTCACTGCATGGAATTGGCCTGGAGCTTTCAAATCAGCCTTCCTATAGGGCCTAGCAATTGCTGGTCCATGCTGAAAGACTGTACTCCAGTGATCTCCCCTTGGGCTCCACTCATGTTGTGGAAGAATCAAATTTTAATCCACTATATCACCTGGGGACTGCATGGTTCCTGGTCTTGGGTTTAGTCTCCAAACTCAATCTCTCCATCTCCCACCCTTTCCAATTCCTAGCCAATGAGTCTCTCCCAGCTGGTCCTGGAAGCAAGCAAGATCTCAGTGGGAGGGGTGAGCTAGGAGCGATTTCACAACCAGTTGTCCCCTGTGTAAAGCTCTCTCCACAATAGATTTTCTCCTGGTTACTTAGGCTTACTTTATGTTGTCCATGTGGGTTTGCTAGGCCTGTATTTAGGCCAGACTTGGATTTGCCAGGAATCAGGTCCCTCAGCTGCCAGCTCCTTGCACTACTGCTGCAAAATGATTCCTTCTTTCGTCCTTCACACACCAACTTGAGCGATGTGGTTTCCTTCCCATAAGAGGATATTATGTAGCACACCTTTTAGTTTAAAATATGGATTCCATAAATTCCTTTATCCTCTGTGCTCATGGAGAGACCAATCTGGCTGGTAACTCCAACTGTGGCATTAGCTGTAGTGCTGGGCAATTTTTCCTGATTTAATTAGTCTAACTTAATGAGTACCCAATCTGTTGTGAATGTTCAATATGAAATTCCAGAAAAGTCACCCTCTTATTTCATTTGTTCACCCACCTTGCTGAGAAACTGCTTGTATGGTTTTATGCCACTGAGCAGCTAGGAAATTTGCTTTATATTCAGCCAACTTGAAACCTCTTCGGTAAACTTCTCCATGAAGGCCTTTGTATATATTCTGTTAGATTTATTTATACAGTAGTGATAATTCTGATAATCCCTTTTCATTTTGAGAATTTCCAAATGCACAGAAAAGTTCAATGAATTCTGTTAGTACCATTTACCTCATTCATCAATTGTTAAATTATCAACATTTTACTTTTGCCATTTTTGAGGAAACTACTTATGATTTAAGTATCAATTTGTTTAGGCATGTTAGCAATTTGTGAAAACTGTTTTCATGTTTAAAATGTCTCAGATTTGGACAAGGTGATTCTCTTTCCATCACCTCCTTTGAGTTTACTAACCTAATTAACAGGATATAATTAGTATTTTAAGAATTTCTGACTTAAAAATTGTTGAACAAAAATCATTAGTGAAGTTTGAAGTTTCCACTGATGTGATATAGAAACTGACCTATAGCTGGGCACAGTGGCACATGACTTTGATTCCAGCAGCTCAGGAGGCTGAGGCAAGAGGATGGAGAGTTCAAGGAAGCCTCAGAAAAAGCAAGGTGCTAACCAATTGAGTGAGAACCTATCTTTAAATAAAATACACAATAGGGGTGGGGATGTGACTCAGTACCCTTGAGTTCACGCCCTGGTACCTTCCCCTCTTCCCCCCAAAAGAAGGATATCAAAGAGTATCCTTGGAAATTATTGAATTATCTTACATATTTCAAAATGTTGCCTCTAGCTGTTTCTGGGTCTTTTAAGTACATGATACCGTAATCTTGGTATAACATTAGCTTTATTTGCTACAGCTTCTGTTTAATGATCTCTCTTTGTCTGTAGTTGGTACAGTTTCAATACATTATGCATTAGAAGTTATTTCTTTTTAATTTTCATCTGATACTTATTGACCATTTGAGTGTTTTGTTTCATGTCTTTAATAAGTTTTGGAAACTTCTCAGATATTTTAAATGTTTCTGCAGTTATCTGATTTCATTGAATTTCCAGGATTGGCAATGCACCGTCCACCTATGCTAAATACTTTCTATTTGTGTGGTAGGTTTTTGATTTTGAGTTGACTGCAGAAGACATGAAAGACCTAGATGGCCTGAACAGAAATTACCGATACCTTGCTGCTGAGTTGTAAGTAATGTTGGTTGATGTGCGGCCATTGTTTGTTTTAGTTTCAAGTCTTTCCCTTTTATTCAATGGAGTTTTGATCAGACCTCAGACATTGATGTGGCTAACAAATGGCATTTGTGGAGGCCGTTGGGAGAATATTTGGTTTTGAGTTTGAAAATGGAGACATCTCACTGCGGAGGATAAAGTCATTTTTGAGAAGAGAGATTCAAAAGCAAGGGAAGAGTGTGCAGAGAAAACATCTGAAGAGGGTTATAGTCACAAAAAAATTTTTACTCCTTCTTGATGCTTTATGGTTACAGAATCTGACAATGCTCATATATTATAAGTGAGGGTAAACAAGGAATATATGTCCCTTCTGCTTGAGGGAATGTTAATTTATAATAGAAATTAATGTGATGACAAGTGAGAAGGGATTAGATAATCAATGATGATATGTCCTTAAAAACTGGAAGGAATATTGTTATCATTTCTAATATATTTTAATATAAATTAAATAAAGGAAAAGGAGGAACGTAATACCAAGAGAGAGTAGCAAGCAGTTGGCAATTCTTGCTCCCTATTAAATACTTCAGGAAATAATGATTTTCTGTTGTATTCTTTCTAAAGTATAGAGATGTAAATATTATATGGTGAGCTCTAGGGGTTTGCATGTCTACCTTATAACCAACATCCTTTCCATATCTGAGTGTAGCAGTGTAGCACCGTGTCATGTGTGATCAACAGTGAGAAAATAATTAATGAATTAGTGAAATGGAAGATAAATTGCTATCAAAATACTCTACACTAAAATACTTTTTGTATCGGTCAATATCTAAACCTGTTTTTATACTAAAGATGGCATAAATGGATGTGTCCTCTACAAATATGTATCCACGTTGCAATCTTTATCTGTTTTCACTGAGAAGAAGAAATAAGGAAAGATATCTTTGTTTGATACAGCTAAGGGAGATGAATATGAGTGAATTCTTGTTTCAGTGAGTTTTTTTGTTTGCTGTTCAAGAAAAAGGAATAGAATTTGAATGATTTAGTTACCTTTCTGATAAAGCTATATTCAGGAAAGTAGGAAAAGCCTATTTCACAACCACTCAGGAAATATAATGGAGTTTGTAGATGTCACTTCTTTACCCCTGTAGAAAAGTGTCACTGAGTCTGTTACAAATTTTTCTTTCTCATTTTAGTGGAGCTGATCATCCAAATTATCCATTTGCTGACGAATATTAAAGTGGACACCTTTGTCATGACTTCTACTGGTATCCTGCATGTGGATTGTGATGCAGGAGACAACTCAGGTGCTACTGATTGGACACATCACTTGTGTTGTTAACCCATGTATCTTAGCAACTCACATTCTGCTGGAGCAACCTTCATCAGTCCAGTACGGAAGACACTAAATTTTCATCAATTTTTGTTAAAAATAAAGTTGTTTATCTCAAGATTCTATATTCACTCTATTATGTTTATGATTATTTTCTTTTTGAGTGATTATGAACAAACCCAATTTGGCTACTAGCCTGTAAGCAGGGGTTTTTGATGTTTCTGAGGTAGGAGAATATAGGAGTTCTCAGGATTTAAGGAAGTAGCAATTGATATTTATTTTTCAGTGTTTCTCTAGCCCCGGGCATAATCAGAAAACAGAATACATTTCGATTATGGTTCATGGTCTGCAAGATGAAGCACACAGGGCCAGGATAAGCATCAGGTCAAGGGCTCCTTTCCTGCAGCTTGAGGACCAGAGCTCCTGTATACTAGGGAATAAGATGGTTGTCAGATGGTTGTCAAGGAGGTGAGAGGAAAACCATCCTGTAAAAAGTGTGAGGGGTCAGATGTGCCAAGGCTGAAGTGAGCAGAGTTGAACACTTCTCTGCTTGAGGACTATGATAAGAATTCTTTATTTCTGGCACATTATAATTATTCATAATAGTGAGATTCACGATGCCAATTCACATATACACCTAACATTTGATCAATCTCATACCTCAATAACTTCCCTTCTTGTCCTCCTCCTCCCCATGATCTGCTTGCTCTACTCTCCTGGTCTTCCTACTATTATTGTAATTTACTTAATGTGATGTACATGTACTTGTATATATTAGATGATTTGATTTTATTCATATACTGTGGTATATGCATACCCGGAAATAGCATAATAGGGTAGATTTCATCCCCCAGGTACTTTCCTATGCCTTTTCCCACCTCACTCATTTCTATTGATTTCTTTCCTCTCCTCTGTTGTTTTCCTTCCACCAAATGTTCTTTTGATGATAATACTCTAGAGATAAAAAAACATTTTGTGTATTATCAAATACCATAGCTGGATTTGTGATTAGCATTAGAAGAAGAGCTGAAACAACCTTAATTACAACTTACTTGAAAATACTTATGTCAAATTGGATGCATTCATAGAAAGGAATCTCATAAATCACTTGAAAATCTAGAATATAGAGTGATGTGAGAAAATGTTGGACTAGTAAAGCTCCAGTTTCTCCCCTGGAAACATCAAGAAACCATTAGATTCTGGGGAATGAACAGTATACACGTTTGTAAACAGTCAGTTGTCTAAAGCACCAAAAAAGCAGGCAATAAAGGAAAAGGAGATTCACAATGGCAGACAATTAAGTGTGGTTTTGCCTGCCTGCCTGCCATTACCAAAGCTGTGTCACACAGAATGGTCTTGGTCTTTCGGTAGTGTCAACAGGGCTATCAACTTTTTTCCTCAAAGCAAATTAACTCTACTACAAGTCACTGCATCTTATCTGGTCACAAACTTTGGAAGATACCAGTTTTAATGCCAAGGTCGCGGGTTCGTTCCCTGTATGGGCCACCAAATGCCGCAGTCTGGCTGTGCACAATTCAGGAGCCACTTGTCAAAAGAAACGAACTTTATTTTTAGAACCACACACGCCAAACAAAACAGCTCCTCAGGAAAAACCTTCAGAGCCCAACTGCCACCACCGGCTTCCCACAAGCCTTTCTACCTCCCCCACTCCTCCTGCTCTTGAGGCTGATTGACTGGGTCACATGGGCAGAGCCTAAAAAGTCCCCCAATGAGCAGCTCTGTGGTCTGAAAGGGTAGGGAAACAGCCCAATGAGCATCACCACAGAGGAGCCAATCAGTTGGCAGCTAGAAGTTGCTGGGGCTGCTCTGAGCCAATCATCAGCTGGCAGCTGGAAGTTTGCTGGCAGCTGGAAGTTTGCTGGGGCCCTTTTGGCTGTGGCTCTCAACAGCCATGAAATTATTAGTTATCATTATAGACATGTTTCTCTGAGATAGTTGGTACAAGGACAGATCAATAGGTGAACAGGACAGGCCTCACCCAGCAGTAGGTCTCTTTTAGGAGAAATGTAAGAGTGTGAGAGGAGTTTTCCGAACTTTCATTTACTCTATTATTTTGTTTTCTAAATTTTTAAATTTATTTTAATGAGTTATAAATGATAGTAGAATGCATTTATGCACTTTGATGTATCATACATAGATGGAATATAATTTCTTATTTTTCTGAGTATACATGTTGCAGAATCATATTGGTCATGTAGTCACATATATACATACAGTAATGATGTATATACATACAGTAATGATGTCTGTTACATTCTTCTAACTTTCATTTCCTCACATCCCCTAACCTCCCCTCCCATCACTCCCCCTACCTAATCTAAGATAATGCTATTCTTCCCTAGTGCTCCTGGCTTTATTGTGAATTAGAATCCGCATATTAGATAAAACATTCGGCCTTTTGTTTTGTGGGATTGGCTTATTTCGCTCAGCATGATATTCTCCAGCTCCAATCATTTACTGGAAAATGCCATCATTTCACTCTTCTTTAAAGCAGAGTAATATTCCATTGAGTATATATGCAACATTTTCTTACCGCAATCAATAAATAGGCTAAGGAACTGAACAGACACTTTACAGAAGAAGAAATTTGTGTTTCTAGACCTCATGATATAGATATTGAAGGTCTCTATGAAAAAAACAGAACGATCTTCAATATATGACCTAGTACTACACTTTCCCATAATGCCTATATATTTTATCAATATTCCTAATAGAATCATTAGGAAACCAATTGTTTATTGCCCCCAAATTAGCGATCTGCATCAAATCTGTCAACAAATATATGAAAAAGTGCTCAACATCTTAGCAATTAGAGAAATGCAAATGCAAAACAAAACTACTCTAAGATTTTATTTCATTCCTGTCAGAATAGCAATTATCAAGGATACAGGCAACAATAAATGTTGTCAAAGATGTGGTGAAAAAGGTACACTCATACTTTGCTAGCGGGACAGCAAATTGATGCAATCACTATGGAAAGCAGTATAGAGACTCCTCAGAAAACTGGGAATGGAACCACCATATGACCCAGCTATCTCACTCTTTGGTTTATACCCAAAGGACTTAAAAATCAGCATACTATAGTGACACAGCCACATCAATGTTTATTAGCAGCTCAAATCACAATAGCTAGACCATGGAGCCAACCTAGGTGTCCTTCAATAGATGAATATTTTTTAACACAATGTTAACACTTCAGATTGTATGGGTACTTCTCAGAGGAAAGAAGAGAGACCCAATGACTGTTGTAATTCAGATGGATCACAAATTGATGCACTGAAACATAGTAGAAGCTACAGAGCAAGCAACCTGCTTAACATGGCATGGTTACAGTTAAGATTTTACCTAGGTTACCTCAAGTATACTCTAGGCATGAGTAGAAATTTTTAGGAAAAAGTCAAACAACTGGGGAGCTTCTGGTGTCTGCATGAAGAAGGACAGGTGATGTCACATATCTAGGGCAGAAATTTAAACTAAGAGAATGAAAGGAGTGTACCAAGAAGTGGGTAAAGTAACAGAGTCAAGTTCATGGCAGCCAGAGAGGATTGCAGTTTTACAGACGTGGTTTCCACTTGGAGTCTGACATGGAAGATTTGTGTTTCTAGACCTCATGATATAGATATTGAGGGTCTCTATGAAAAAGCAAAAAGATCTTCAATAAATGACCTAGTCCTACACTTTCCTATAATACCTATATATTATATCAATATTCCTAATAGAATCATTAGGAAACCAATTGTTTATTGCCCCCAAATTAGCGATCTGCATCAATTTCCTCAAACTTTCAAACAAGTTGAGTTAAATTTTCTATTGCTTACAACTGAACTGAAAACATCAGAGCTCAGCAATTTTCAATATTACACTCTTCAACACCTTACACAACAAAAATAAAAGCAGCTTGTGCCTTTTTGATTATTGATCTGTGTAATGTAAACCAAGGTTCTCACTTGGAGTTATTAGCTTTCATAAAGTTAATATTTTCTTTTTGTTGGGTATTTACAGACACAATACTTCCATAGTATGGAGAATAATTTTAAAAAAGCCTGCTACTTCCAGATTTTTCTGTGGCATAGTTACAACATGACACTTCTCCTACCATTTCAGACAAATTGTGATAAGCCTGAGTTAATAATTTGTTTTTGTATATTCCCATTTAGACGTTGAAATCCCAAGGTAGGAGTCATCTGTTTTCCCCTTGGAGCCCTTGTTAAGCATCTGGGCTGATCATCATGGATGTGCACAGCAGACCAACCTCAATGGATCAGAGAATTTGGGAAGAGTGGTATCTGGGACTGGTGACCAGAGAGACCACCCAAGGTGTTAGCTATCAACTGTGAGATTTCTGATTCTTCTTTTCATATCTGCCAAACCTTATCAAAGATACCATGATCTCAATATAATTACTTATAAAAAAAGAAAGAGCTGGGCACACTTCTCACCTGATTTATGGATGCAAATATATGCATATAATATAGAAACGAATTTTTTAGTTTTCAGGTTTAATAACACAGAGGTTTGTTCCAGGATAGAGTAAAATATCTCTCAATGCAGGAATGGCC
Source organism: Callospermophilus lateralis (assembly GCF_048772815.1). Taxonomy (NCBI): domain Eukaryota; kingdom Metazoa; phylum Chordata; class Mammalia; order Rodentia; family Sciuridae; genus Callospermophilus; species Callospermophilus lateralis. The sequence continues at coordinate 22,487,885 of NC_135317.1, read as the reverse complement.
TGATATTTTAGACATAGAAGAGCTCTTTAGAATTTTTCATTTGAAGATCCAAGAATTGTTTATGACTGTTATAAACTCCTTATATAACAGATATTTACATATGGCGATAACTTTTTATTTCTGTATTCTTGTCATTTCATTTTTTTCTGTGATTTAAATTTGCCTTCAATTTCTCAAAAACAAAAATGAAAAAACCCCCTGGATTCTATAAAGAAACAGAGTTGACCACAGATGTTGATGGGTCATTGACTAGCGAGGTATGGTGGATGTGAGCATAGATATTGTGGTTCTATGTCCAGGACATCCAGATAGAGTCTTGGGCACATGGTACCATGTCCACGTAGATCAGCTATAGACTAGGATCAGTGCCAAAGAACATTCTGATCTCAGAGAGAAGAGTGCTTGTGACAATGTCCAGGGATTGCAAGCCAGGTAAAGTCAGGAGAGACCATATTCCAAATGTGCAAGGCAGAATTTTAATAATAAATGAAATCATAACAGACAAGACTGGGGGCTCTCAGTGAGGTTTGTGGTACTGAGCAGAAGCACTTTGAGTGAGGACTGGTTTTCTGTCAGGAAATTCCTTTCTCTTCAATTTTCAGGGTCAGAGCTTCTTACCTTCTATAAGTAAATACTTTTCTTAGAATACAAAAGTGAAATGTTAATTGTAGTGAACTGAAAAACAAACTGAATATTTAGCAATCACTCAGAACCCTCTTTTCAGAAAGACCTTACGTCTTCTGTTGCATTTTGCAAAATAATGTCCTAGAGCTCTCAGTTAATTTTCCTTCACTAAGCAACATGAATTGGCACCATTTTCGTGCCCACTTTTCAGGATTGCACATTCATCAACAATGGACATTTTTATTAGAAAGCAAAATAAGAAGATTCAGAATATATTTTGCAAATGAGAATGCTATTTTTTTTCAATTTTCACCTTTGATGCTTTCTGTGAGGATCAAAATTTGATAGATGCTCAACTGTCCTTTTAAATTCTGCGTAGAGTTAGTTCATTTTTTCAAATAATGGGTGATTGAGAAAGGGCTTATCTTAATAAAATCAAAACCACAAGAAAATAGGATCTGTGTTACAGGCAGAACTTTTATATATATACAATAAATCACTGTTTCCAAATTATGATCGTGACGAAAAAGTCAGGTGATTAAAATGCATGTAGGAGATCCAGTCTATTCTCACTATTCAAAGAGAATGAGTACTTATAGTTTGTAGTCTTTCCATTTGTATCATGCATAATTTATACACTTATTATGTTGCTGATTATAATATATTCCCTGCTCTTTTAACTTAATTTAAAACCCTTATTCCTATATTTGATAATTTATATTAATAAACATTTATTTTAGATTTTTTAATTTCTTCAAATATTCCACCTTATCAGTGCATCAGTATTTATACAGCTATTCCAAAATTTATATTAATTTATGATTTTTCCATTTTTTTTCTTTTTGGATAATGTTGAACAAGGTCATAAATCATATAAAGTGTCTATGTTTGCATCATGCATATTAATGTTTTTCTCAAATTCACCTAACAGGTTAAAGCTATATAATGAACTTTAGTCTCTGGTTAACTAGTGCATACTGACTTCCTGTGACTGTAATCATTTGTCTTCCACTGAGCAGAATGTCCACAGAGAGTGCAGACGTTACTGCACACTTGTCAGTACTGCATCCTCTTGGGACTTGGTAGAAAAAATATGGGAAACATTTTACCAGTTAGAAAATTAAAGAGGCTACATCTTTTTCCTTTTAACGTTTGGTAAGTTTAATAATTGTTCCATAATCCTTTTCTAAAAATTCTTTGTGTGCATGGTGAATGAGTCATTCATCATTTCTCATAATTATGGTCAAGAAGGGGCTTAATTATGAAAAAAAATTCCCAAAGCAGAACCAATCAAAATAAAAAAGAGGAGGGATGAGAGGCTTCCAGACTAATAAATGGTAAATATGGTTCCATCTCTTATCATAATGCATGATAATATTGTAAGAAGAATTTTATTAAAAACAAACTTGCTTTTATTACTGTGTAGTAGATCATTTAATTTTTTTCCATATGAAATAAGAGAATTAGTTCCAATTCTCTTCTCCCATATGGAATATTCTTTTAATCTCAATCCTCCTATACAATATTGGATACATATTAGACAGCAAATAGAATTGGATAATCATTAGACAGGCATTTGGGGATGTGAATCCCATTATTTATTGCCCTGTGAAGGCAGAAGAAGAAGCAGAACTTAGGCTGAGGAGTCACAGGCAATGAATTCCAAATATCAGTATGTGGAGCCCAGTGATGGTCACTTCATTCCTGGATGGGGCTTTGGCACCTAAAAACCTCAAGAGGTAACAGTAGGTTATTGGTTTGAGGGTTCTAAAGAAAGTAGACACAGGATGAATGGAATCCAATCTGGGTTGTCAAGGTACTTGCTTCCTATGTGACTCGGAGGGGGGGGGGTTATGTGGTTCTCTGTTTCTCAAGGCTAGAGCTATTCCATGTGTGGGGGAGACAATGGTCAGACATTGCTCTACATCACTGTCTGATGGTGTACTCCCCTACTGAGTATTTACCAATCTGCTAGAATGATGGATTTTAGCAATTGGTTTTCACTGGGACTGGTTTCTCTATTTCTATACTTTGCAAATTTATTTTCCTTCCAAGAAAGCAAGATCCACAAAAATCTGTGTAGCAAAAGGTACTTGAGATGAGAAGCACAGAATAAATGATGGGGATAACTTCCTTTCCACTGTGAGGAAGTCTTCAGCATTTCACAGAAAATGCAGCACCTTGTCTGAATAGATTTTTTCATGTGCTCTCAACTGCAGGAAATTTAGCTGAATGTATAATATAACATCCTGAGAAATCAAGTGGCACATAAGAAAGATATTTTCAATTATTGGTCATTGTTTATGTGTGCTGTATTGACAATCTGAAAAGGAGTGAGCTAAGTTCACTAGAGGGGAACTAATTTTGTACTCTGGATACTTAATTATGTGATAAGCGGTTAGTACCCTGAACTTTGGATATAGCATTTTTCTTCTGCATGACACAAGGAAAAATCCAGAGAGCAATTGTAAGAGAAGTTAGAGGACATTTTTACATTGTAGGGCAAAGTGGCATAAAGTGGACCACTAGGGCTTCAGCTGTACTTCACGTGTCCTTACACCTAGGAAATTCAGGACTGGTATCAGCAGAGGGTGGTGGGACCCAGGATCACATTCAATCTGATTTCATGGAAAAAGAAATCTTCTGAAAAATTTAAGAAGAGAAAAGAATGTGTTTAATTTACCTTTTTATTCTTTAACAAATGAACTTTCAAATCATTATCCAACCATTGTAGACCATGAAATAATTATCATTTTCACTCTTATTATATCTTCCACAAAGAATGTGAATTAACTTTTAAGGGCTCACACTAATGTGAATAATCCTTTACCACATGAGTACATTTTCTTATTTGTAAATCTATATCCTCACACTATACATATTTTTGAAACCAGTGTTTAGATTTGTCATATATAGATACGGGTGTGGGCCAGAGGTTACACAGCACATTGCTCTTTGTTCAAGAGTCTGTTATCAATCTGGCCCCTGGATGGCAACTGAGACCTTTGATTTTTCAGTTTTTAATAACACACAAAGATGATGAAGATCCCTAAATGGCATGAACATTGCAGTTTATCTATGCATTCTTTAGTCATGTTCATAGTCCTGTTGTGCCAGGGCAGTAGTATAGGTTACAAAAAGACCAGAGAAAATACCTGGAGACTCCATATAGGCAAAAGTCCTTATTGAGAAATGCTTATGGGGAGGGTCCAGCAGTGACAGGCTGAACAGACTGCACCTGCCTCTCTCACATTGGTCCATGACAATAGAAGCAGAGTGATTACTTCCCGTTATAGGCATGTTTGTCCTAGAGAGTTGGTAAAGGAGTGAAAAGCAATGAATTCCAAACATCAGTATGTGGAGCTCAATGATGGTCACTTCATTCCCATGCTGGGTTTTGGCACCTATAAACCCCAAGAGGTAATAGTAAGGGGTTGGTTGAAGGCTCATAAGAAAGTAGAGACAAGATAAATGGAATCCAATCAAGACTGTCAAGTTACTTGTTCCTTATGTGACTCTGAAGGATTCACATGTACTCACTTTCTTCAGGCAAGAACTATTCCATGCACAGGAGAGACAATGGTCAGACATTGCTCTACATCATTGTCTGATTTCAATCTATTCAACCAATTTAGGAAAAGATGAATGTCAACACTTGTTTTGCACTAGTACAGATTTCTGTTTATTTCCATACTTCAGAAAATTTTTTTCCTTCCAAAAAAGGCAAAATCCAGAGATGTCTGTGTAGCAAAAGGTACAGAAGATGAGAAGCACAGGTAAATGATGAGGATTACTTTCTTTCTGCTCTGAGGTAGCCTTTAGCATCTCACAGAAAATGGTGGACCTGAGCTGAGTAGAATTTTCCATGTGCTCTCAATTGTGGGAAATTTACATGAATGTATAATATAACATCCTGATAAGTCAAACTGGGACCTAACAAGGGTATTTGTGAATTATTGGTCATCATTCATGTGTGTTATATTGACAGATGACCCTCTGAAGTGGAGTGAGCTAAGTTAACTAGACTAGAAAGAATTTTGTATTCAAATATCACCCTGTGACCACTCAATTATTTGACTGGGGTCAAGTTCTCTGAAGTTTGAATTTGAACTTTTTGCTTCTGCAAGAGTTAAGGAAACATCCAGAGAGCAATTGTGAAGACCCATGCCAGGACTTGGTAGATTGTAGGGCAAAGTCTCCTGAAGGGTGCAAGTGTTACTCCAAGTGGCCTTATACCTGAGAAATTCAGGGGTAGAATCAGCAGAGGGCAACAGGAACAGAATCACATTCATTTTGATTTCCTGGAAAAAGAAATTTCTGATAATTTTAAATCAGAAAAGAGCCATTTGATTTGCCTTTTTAATATTCAACAAATAAACTTTCAAATCATCTTCCAAATTTTGTAGACTATGCAGTAATTGCCATTTCCACTCAATATATTTTGCACAAAAGAGACTGATTTAGCTTTAAGGGCTGATGCTTATGTGAAGAATCCCTTACAAGAAGAATATAATTTCTTATATGTAAGTCTATATCCTTTGAATATATATAAACATATGTGTGTGTGTGTGTGTGTGTGTGTGTGTATCCAGCAAGTGTTTAGTTCTGTTGTGTAGACATACAGTCAGAGAGCCAAAGGTCACATAGCACATTGCTCTTTGTTCAAGAGCCTATTGTTAATCCTACCCTTGACTGACATCTGGAAACTTTGATTTTTTACATTATTATAATGCACAAGGATACTAAAAGTCCCTAAAGGGTACAGACAGTGGAGTTTATTTGTGTATTCTGTAGCCATATTCATAGTCCACTTGTGTCAGGGCAGTGGCATAGGTTTCCAAAAGACCAAAAGAATACCTGGAGAGTGCATACGAGAAAAATGTCCTTATTGAGAAATGTCTATGGGGAGGGTCCAGCAGTGACAGGCTGAACCACAGCACCTCCCTCCCTCACACTGCTTTGCCAAGCAGGGCTTCTTCCTTCTCAGGAGATTTTGTCTGTGAACCTTGGTGGGATGAGTGACACTTATTCTTTCCACAGTGCCTTCAGTTCTATACCTGTCACCAAGAAGAGAGAGGTTTTAATCTGATTTTTTAAATTGTTCTTTTTAGTTAGTTATACAGGACAGCAGATTCTATTTTGACATGTTTATACAAACATAGAGTGTATCTTTTCCTAATTAGGATCCCAGACTTGTGGATGTACGTGATGTAGAGGTTCATTTTGATGTATTCACATATGAATATAGTAAAGTTAAGTCAGATTCATTCCACTGATTTTCCCAATCCCTTTCCCCTTCCCTTTTCTTCATTCCCCATTGTCTAATCCTCTGAAGTTTTATTCTTCCTTTCCTTTCCCCCCTGTATGTGTTAGCATCCAAATATCAGAACACTTGACCTTTGGTTTATTGGAACTGCTTATTTTACTTAGCATGATAGTTTCCAGATCCATCCATTTACTGACATATGTCATAAATTCATTCCTTTTTATGTCTGAGTAATATTTCTTTGTGCAGATATACCTCATTTTCTTTATCCATTCATCTGTGAAGGGCACCTAGTTTGGTTCCATAGTTTAGCTATTGTTAATTTAGCTAGTATAAACACTGATGTAGTTGCGACATTGCAGTATGCTAATTTGAGCTCCTTTGTAAGGGTTGTGTGTTTGGGATTGGGGTCTCTGATGACTTCATGGCTGTAGCATGCTTGGTGTCTAGGAAAGTTTCTGTACAAAAGTACAGGATGCCTAGCAGCTGGGAAATTTTCTCTGCAAAGGCACACAATGTCTAGCTGCTAGGAAAATTTCAGTGCAAAGACAGGGATGCCTAGCTTTTGTAGCAATGCCCTTAATGAGGAGTTCTGTTCTAGAGTTTATTCAGCCTAGACCTTGATCTCAGGTACAAAGAAACTCTCTTGTTAGACAACCACAATATTTTACCAAGCTCTGCTGTGCCAGAATCTGTCCACAGAACAGTAACCATGGACTTTCGTGAGAGCTACACAAAGCCCCTAACATTGCACATTAAAACTACAGCATGTAATTGACTAATAAGCTGCATAATGTTGCTAACTCTGTAACCTGCCTAGTGACACATGGACAATAATGTACTATTGTTGCCAGGGACCCAATGTAACCTATTGATATAAATAAAACTGGCAGCTGGGACAAGGAGCCTTTCTGCCTTTCTGCCTCTGCACCTTGCTTCTGTCTTCTTTTGTTTTATTTACACTCATTTGCATATATACCAAGAAGCCAAATATCAGTGTCAAATGATGGTTCCATTCTGATGTTTTTGAGGAACGTCCATACTGCTTTCCAGAATGGATGCATGGGTTTGAAGGTCCACTAGTACTGTGTTTTGCATCATACTGGAAAGGCACCAGACATGTTGCTCAGAGCAGCAGACATGGGGTGATTAGAAAGCAAAAAGGTGAAACTCCCAAAAAAGAGAGCGAATCTTCACAGAGAGGAGAGGCATGGCATGCCCATCTTGCTTTCCAGTCTTGTTGGGTGTACCATGGAAGTTTTAAGAGCTCTGCCCAGGTTCACCTCTTCAGTGTTGAGTGACACTAAGGTTTTTCTTTATATTTTTCGAGTCTACACTCTGCATGTTACTGCCCTGCAGAGGGGAGATTCTCAGGTCAGGTCCCTTTGTCCCACATTGACTGGTTCAAATTGGGACTTGTTAATAGAGATTATGGTGGGGGGAATTATTCTAAGCTCCTTGAGTTCTGGAATCTGTTTTTTTTTTCTTCTTTTTATGAATAAATTTACCCAAATGTCACCTGCAGAATATTGAGCAAATGTCTGTCAAACTTGTTCTGTGAGTCTTTGATCAAATCTTGATTTATGGCACAATGTAATGTCCAAATTGAATTTTTAAAAAATTTAGTTTCTTTTATTTGCAATTTTGTTTTCACATTAACATAGAACCAGATACCTTCTACCTTGTCCACTGCAGGTAGAATGTCATGTTTATCTCAACCAGAGGAAACTTCTGGACTTCTGCAAATCCAAAGACATTGCTCTGGTTGCCTATGGTGCTCTTGGAACTCAAGGATACAAAGAATGGTAATGAGAACCTCAGAGAATTACCTCAAATGCCATTGAGGATGGATTATCTATAGTCCTACAAGACTCAGAGTTCAAAAGGTCACTCTCAACTGACCCTGGAAGAGCCGAGAATTTACCTTTCTGGGAAGATCCCATAAGACACTGATGGTGCTGGTACAGGGACTGCATTTGAGGATCCCTGTTTAGAGTGGTCCAGAGAGACCTGAGTCTGTTTTGTGGGTGGGTGCAGTGGTGCTTGCTGTCATCCCAGTGAATTGGAAGGCTGAGGCAGGAAGACTTCAAAACTTGAGGCTAGTGTCAGAAACTCAGTGACAATCTATCTCAAAATAAAAAGGACTAGGCTGAAGGCTCTGTGGTAGAAAGTCTTTTGATTCAACCCACAGTAAACTACATCCCCCCACAAAGGGAAATTTATGAAAGCCTCCTAACCAACTTGGCCTCAGGGCTTCAGCATCTCTGTGTTTCCTTCCAGGGTTGACCAGAGCACCCCAGTTCTCTTGGATGATCCTGTTCTTGGTGCCTTGGCAAAAAAGCACAAACGATAACCAGCCCTGATTGCCCTCTGCTACCAGCTGTAGCGAGGGGTTGTGGTTCTGGCCCAGAGTTTAAAGGAGAATGAAATAGAAGAGAACATTCAGGTAGAGCGGAGGGCTGTGGGAATGTGGGTTCTTACACAGTGTCCTTCATGTGTGTGCTTCTTTCAAACCTCTAAGAATGTTATTGGGCCAAGTCAATATCCCCAGCATGTCTTTCAGGTGCGTTCAGAAGTGAGTTTCCTTCAAAATGGGACATTTAAAATTAGGATTGTATAAAGCACAGAGATTTTTTTTTTCATCGTATCTAGCTATGTTTTATATAACCTTGTGCATGACAGATTTATAGTTTTTTCTGTTTTTCAGAAATGAGAATTTGGATTGGGTGATTTTTATTCTATGAATTATGATTTCATTTTACACTTCCCCAAATCCTCAATATATATTAATATTTATCCATTTTGAGTTGTTTCACTTGTCCACTCTCAGTTTATGAATTGCCATTTAAATGGTTTGTTGATCTTTTCATTTTCTAGTAGGAGAATTTTATTGAACCATTACTTAGAGCAGTTGTAAAACAAACCTACTCCATATTGAGATTAATGCAAAGAACCTTTGTTTAATCTCTTGATTCTATGTTTTGACTCTTTGCTGTGGCTTGACCTTAACCCATTGAATGTCTTCCAGTTACACTAACTGCTCATGTTTTGTAATCAACTCTTGTGGGCCTCTGCAGGACAGTGTGCTTTCTCTGCATCAGTCCTGCTTGCTCTGTTGTCGGGGGTGTCTGAGCTCCCCTTCCTTTCCCACCAGCTGATGACCCAGGCTTCACCACATAACATAGCACTGTCCCAAGTCAGTGAATGGATTCTTGCAGATCCTCTCATGCATAGGTCAAGAATGGGCACATCACTGCTTCTGCCAACACAATGTTACCATCTCTTAGGAAAGAGCTTGGAGACGGGGAGATAATAATTATTGGGAGGAACATTTTTGCAAACAATTGGCCACATTTATATATTCTGGATTTTGTTTTTCAGATACAGATGTACTTGTAGAAATATGGTCTCCCACATTCTACTTGTGCTTTTATTCTCCTTTTGTGTATTTTCATGAGCAAAGTTCCTTCTCTTCATTCCTTGACTTTATGGTTGATGAGTCTCATATTTTAATTTATATTGGGAACTCTACAGTATTTTATTACATTTCTTTCCAAATGTGTTACAGTACTTAATTCCACATATAATTCAAATGCAGTTTTTGTAATCATCATATGAAACAAAAATGCAAACACACACATAATGTTTAAATGACTAGCTTAACTTCCAGCAACATGAATTCCATTTCTATCTACTTTTCTATTATGAAGACTGTAGAATTACTTTATTGATCTCTATGAAGATTTTCTTTGTTTGCTTAATATTGCATTGGAACTCTTTTTGAATTATTAAATATTCTAATACTTTTTGAATTATTAAATATTCTAATACATGATATGATATGAGTTTCCAATATGTATATAGTTTTTACACATATTGCAGTAAACTCATCTTTGAAGGCATTTGTATGAATTCTGTTATGTTTTTTCATACAGTTGTTACAATTTTGATAATCTTTAAGTATCATATCTATTTTGAGACTTTCCAAATGTACAGAAAATTTCAAAGAAGAATTCAGAGAATGCTATTTTTCTAATTCCTCAATTGTTAAATGATCAACATTTTACTCTCTTGCCATTTCTTAAGGAAATTACAAAGGTTTATATATCCACTTTTTAGTATGTTAGTAATTCATGAAATTTGTTTCAATGCTTAAAATATCTCATAGTTAAAGAAAGTGATCCTTGGAGCTAGCTCTTTTGTTTTTTGAACAGGACATAATTAGTACTTTACCAATTTCTGACTTTAAAATATTGATCAAAATCACTGTTAGAGTTTTAATTAACTGTACATTGTTGGGATTTATAAATCATACTGTATCCTTGAAAATTATTGAATTATCGTACATATTTCATAATGTTACTACTAGATTTCTCGAGGTCTGTTGCATAAACACGACACTGAAATCTTAGAATAACATTATTTTGCTACAGCTCCTTTTTGAGATCACTTTTTGTCTGTAGCTGGTGCAGTTTCCATATATGACATATGAAATGTGATTTCTTTTAAATTTTCACCTGATATTTATTGACCTTGTGAGTGTTGTGTTTGATGTCTTTAATAACTTTTGGAAAAATCTCAGATATTTCAAATATTTCTGCAACACTCTGATTTCATCTGATTTCCAGGATTGGCAATATGCAGTCTACATAGGCTAAAACTTCCTACTTGTGTGATAGGTTTTTGATTTCAAGTTGCCTGAAGATGATATGAATGTACAGAAAATTGGCCTGAACAGATATTTTCGATATATTGTCATGCAGCTGTAAATAACTTTGGTAGACATGTCCCTTTGTTTACTTTCAAGTCTTTCCCTCTTTTAGGTGCAGTTTTGATCAGAACCCAAACACTTCAGTTGTTTGTCAAAAGGCTTCCATTGATGCTGTTGGGAGAACATTTGATTTTGAGTTTTAAAATGTAGACATCTCCATGCAGAGGATAAAGTAGTTTTTGAGTAGAGAGATTCAAACGCATGAGAAGGGTGTAGGGAAAAAGTTGTTGAAGAGAATTGATAGTCATGAAAAAAAAATTTACTTTTTTGAAAAGCTTTATAGTTATGGAGTATGGCATTAGACATATATTATAAGTGAGGATAAACAAGGAATATATGTCCCTTCTCCATATCAGAAATTTACTTTATAATAGAAATGAATGTGGTGATGTTTGAAAGTCGATTAAAACAATCCTTGTTGACCTGAGGTTTTAAATATTGGCAGATATATTGCAATCATTACTAATATTTTTGTTAATATAGATAGAAATGAATAAGTAGGAACATATGTCAAGATGCAGTAACAAGCAATCAGCAATTCTTGTTATATTATATATCAAGAAGTAATGATTTTATGTTATATTATTTCTAAATTATAGAGATCTAAATAATGTATGGTGAGCTCTGGGGATTTGCAAATATATCTTATAAACAACATTCTTTCCTTATCTGAATCTAACATCATATTGTGTGTGATGAGCAGTAGCAAATAATTAATGAATTAGTTAAATGTGAGATTGCTAAAAATAAACTGTACACGAAAATAGCTTTTGTATTGGCCAATATGTGAATTTATCCATATACTAAACATGGCATAAATGGATGTGTTTTCCCCCACAAAGTAAGTGAATAAACGTGTTTCTGCTTTCACTGAGAATTTAAAATAAGAAAAGAGTTTTTTGATTTGGTAGATTGGGAGCTAAGGAGGAGCTGAGTGAATTCTTCTCTCTGTCAGTTCTTTGTGTTCTGTTCTTGGCAGGTGAGTGGAATGTGAATAATTTAGTTATACCTACAAAACCATCTCCTATAAAACTATGTTCATACACATAGAAATGGCAGATTCTACAACCACTCTGTAAATATAATGGAGCTCCTAGGTAACATTTCTTTACCCCTGTAGAAATGGAGTCACTGAGTCTATGTTACATATTTTTCTTTCTAATTTTAGTATTTCTGACCACACAAATTATCCATTTTCTGATGAATATTAAAATGGACACTTTTGAAATGACTTCTACTTGTATCCCCTGTATGGATAGTGATGTAGGAGTCAGCTACTAATTGGATACATCACTTCTGTTGTTATTTCATTCTTCTTAGCAATTGACATTCTGCTACAGCAAAGTTGACCCAGTCCAGTAAACATGGAACTCAATTTTCATCAATTTTTGAAAAAAAAAGTTTATTTTCTCAAGATTCTGCATTCACTCTTTTATGTTTATGATTATTATTTTTTTGACTCATTTTGAACAAAGACTAATTTGGTACCAGCTTGTAAGCTTGGGTTTGGTGATGCTAAAACATTCCTGGGGATGGAAAAGATAAGATTTCTAAGGCTTTAGGGAAATAGCAATTGATATTTATTAGTCAATGCTTCTGTAGCCCATGGAATAATCAGAAAACACATTGCATTTAGATGATGGTTCTTAGTCTGTAAGGTGAAGCACACATGGCAGAGAGGAGCAGCAGGCCAAGGGCTCCTTTCCTGCAGCTCAAGGACCAGAGCTCCTGGAAACTGGGAGATGAGGTTTTCCTTTCACGTGGTTATGAAGAAGGCAGGGGATCCAACCTGGAAGGAGCATGAGGAGTCAGATTGAAGAGGATGAGTTGGGCACTTCTCTGCTTGGGACATACAAAGTTTTTTTTTGTGTGTGTTTATGTGTGTGTGTGTGTGAGTGAATATGATTATACATAATATTGGGATTCATGATGCCAAATTTATATATGCACATAACATTTGATCAATCTCATTCCTAAATACTTTTCTCAACCTTTCTCTTCTCCTTCCCCCATCTGTTTGATCTATTGTCCTGACCTTCTTTCTATTGTTGTTATTTTAATTCAGATAGTCTATTTGTACATGAATATATGAGGATGATTTGATGTGTTGATTTACTGTCATATATGTGTACATGGAAATAGCATAATAGAGTAGATTTTATTTCCTAGTTACTTCCCCATGCCTTCTTTTTCCCCTTCTCTGCTTCCTCTTGATTCCCTTTCTCTACTCTGCTGTTCTTCCTTCCACCAAATGTTCATTTGATAATTATTTGCTGTAGACAAAAAGAAATGTTTGAGTACTTTATTTAATGCCATAGCTAGAGTCATAATTAGCATTTAGAAAAAAAGCTGAAACAACCCTAATTACAATACATTTGTAAATATTTATGTCAATGAAGATGCATCCATAGAAAAGAATCACACAAGTCACTTGGAAATTTAGAATATAGAGTGATGTGAGAAAATGTTGGATTAGAAAATCTCTAGTTTTTCTCATGGAAACATCAAAAAAATCATTGAATTTTGGTGAAATATCACTATACAAGTTCTATAAAAAGTCAATTGCCTAAAGCACCAGTGAAAGCATGCAATGAAGAAAACCAAGATTAAAAATTGTAGACAATTTCAGTGTGTTTTTGCCCGCCATTTCCACATTCCACACAATGTGGTCTTGGACCATGTGTAGTATACAAGAACTATCAATTTCTTTCTCCAAATCAAAGTAACTATACTAAAAGTTACATAAAAAAAAACCCAAATAACTCAATCAGTAAGTGGGCTAAGGAACTGAACAGACACTTCACAGAAGAAGAAATGCAATCGGTCAACAAATATATTAAAAAAAGTCAACATCTCTAGCAATTAAAGAAATTCACATCAATATTACACTAAGATTTCATCTCATTCCATTGAGAATGACAATAATTAAAAATATAAGCAACAATAATTGTTGGCCAGGATGTGGTGAAAAAGGTACTTTTTCCATAGTGGATGCTTGTGGGACTGCATCCACTATGGAAAGTTGTAAGGAGATTCCTCAGAAAACTTGGAATGGAAGACCTAGCTATCCCACTCTTCAGTTTAAACCAAAAGAACCTAAACATCAATGTTTATAGCAGCTAATGTCATAGTAGCTAAATTATGGAATCAACCTAGGTGTCCCTCAATAGATGAATGGATAAAGAAAATGTGGTTTATATATTAAATGAAATATTAGTCAGCTTTAAAGAAGAATGAAATTATGGCATTTGCCATTAAATGAATGGAGCTGGAGAATATCATGCTAAGCAAAATAAGCCAATCCCCAATAATCAAAGGCAGATTGTTTTCTCTAATATGTGGATGCTAATTCAAAATTGGGGGGTGGGGCTCTAGAAAAGAATAAAGATACCTTAGATTAGGTAGAGGGGAGTGAAGAGAGGGGAGGGGATGTGGGGATAGGAAGAATAGTAGAATGAAACAGATATTATTACTATATATATATATATATATATATATATATATATATATATATATCTGTATGACCAATGTGATTTAGCAACATGTACACTCTGAAAAATGAGAAATTATACCCCATCAATATATGATATACCAAAGTGCATAAATAAATTCTACTGTCATATATAACTAACTAAAACAAATAAAAAATTAAAAAAAAAACATCACTGAGTCTTATCTGATCACAACCCTTAGAAGATATCAGGTAACAAGTATGTGATTATCATCTCTAAGACACCTTGTTCATCCTCCCAGCCAGGCAGGCAGCTAAACTTCTTAGATAATTGCTGAAATTAGATGACAGCCCTCAGCATATCAGAGAGGCAGCTTGATACTCAAGTCCAGCAAACCCCAGATTTCATGGCACATGAATAGGCAGAAAATAAATTCTAGGGTACATAAAAATGATGCCATTTTGGTTAGGTGACACTTTTATGTTCCTTAGAAAATGGAATGAAATCTTTCCTTGCAATAGAAAATAGAAGTATATATATTTTTCTTTTCATTTTTTAAGAAAGTAGTTGAACACCAGTAGTCTTTCCTAAATCATGGAAAATTGACCATGGCTCTGGAAGAGTAGAGGAGGAAATTGAGTCTCTTTGTGACATTGCTGCTACTTCTGTGCATACCATGGCCAACCCTTATAAACCAAGGGGGCTTCCTTATGCTGTACAGGGGAAATCAGCCGTTTTCAAAGATTTTGAATGATCTTATATGGGGGCAAAATGTAGTTAGTTCAGAGGTTTCAGGGAGAAACTTGTTATCTTCAGTGGTTGCTGTCATTTGGCTACAATGGGTCATAAAATCTTTAAAAAATATCATATTGTCTGAACCTACACAGACAGGTTTACTCCTCAAACTCAAAGCTCAGAGAAAGAATGAGCTCCTGGTATAGTCCATGTGAGTCTAGAAATTATCCCGTCTGCTCCTGGCTCTTCTCTCCTCTGTGTTTTGACATCATTTGCGGCTCGGAGCAGACAGTCCAGCACAGCAGCACAATATCCAGATTAGGATGAGGAGTCAACTCTGTTAAAATAATCTTTTTAGAAAAGAGGGATACTTACACAGAATCCCCCTGCAGTAACATTCTCTTTGGTATTGGCTAAGACTAGACCACAGCTCCTTTTTCCCAGTGACCACACACTAATTTCAGTGAAATTAACATGAATGATTACTGACTGTGACCAGTGTGGGCAGCTGAACTAAGATCGCTCATGTGAATTTGCAGGGACACAAAATAAAACACAGACACAATTTACCTTTACATAAGTTTCAGGACAGCTTTCCTGGCTATCAGCCTCAGGCTCAAGCTGCCCAAAAGGGAGAGCAAGAGAAAGTCATGAGAGGCTGACAAGAGAGAGGGAACACATTCAGAAGTGAGCTTTTATTGGGGGGACTCTTATTCTTAGAAAGCTCTATCTAAAAAGGTCAGAAGGGGCAGGACTACAAAGGAACAGGTGAGTGTAACTCAATCCTAGGGGCATGCCCCACAAAGAGAACCTTCTTATTATCTGAGCAGCGGAAAAGACAGAGTCATGAGTTATGACACTACTGGGCCAGACTACAGTGACCGTTCAGATCCCTGTGGTGCATCAGGGCTAGTAGGTGTGGTTACTCAATGTGGCTCCCCACATATTCCCCCTTCTTTCTTTGAAAAAGCAGGTGAGGAATCACTATCTTGAGTCACCGAATTCTTGTTCAGAAGGCACGACATCCTACAATCACAACACAAGAGAGAGTTAGTAGCAATGAGAACAATACAAGGATATACCATGCAGAATGTTCAAGAATGTTACAGGGGTTAAAGCCATTTAACTCTTAAAGTATTTGATCAGCAAAAGAAGTAGAATCTGAAAAATCAATCTTACTTTTTTTTGTATATCTTGGAAATGATGATGTAACTCCAAAAGATCCAAGCTGTTATCATTATTCTGACAAATACCTAACAAATGGTTTTTAACCTTCTCTCAATCCCATTGGGAAGCATTGTATTTGGCAGCAGTAACACATACATATTTATAATCAGCATGACACTTAAGTCTTTCTTTGAATTTCAAAGCTGAAAGTTCATCACCAATATTTATGACAGTAGCTTCTAAGGCATTTAGCTTAGCCTCAATCCTTCCATCAATATTTATTTGATTATGAAGAGCGATGGAAGTGTTCTTAGCCAAATTATTAGGAAAATCTGCATGTTGAATATTTTGAGATATGGTCACAGAAGCTGTGACTGTGGAAGCAATAAATGAAACTAAGTTAACTACTCCCAATACTACGAGTCCAAGAGCATGATAGGTCTCACTAACTGGGCATGTATTTGTTATGAGGGTTGAAAACCAGCATCAGCATACCATGGCTCTGAAATACTAGCTGGCAGTAAGAAAAAAGAGGGCTGATGAAGTACTAGTGTTGCTTTCCCTCTATTATATCTGGTGATACAATTAGTAAAATTACATTTATTACATGGTACAAGATATCTGTCATATTTTCTTATAACTTTTACATTACTGGTAATTAAAATGTAAGGAGATTAAACACAGACCTGTAGGCCATAATAGGAAGCCACCTTACAGTTTTTGCCTACAAAGTCTAGTAAAGACTTGTCAATAAAATGTAAGAATTATGAGGCATCAATTAAGCACCAGACATCTTTCTGAATGCCATCTTCACTGAGGGTCAAGAGGTTGCTAACAAATCCTCCAGGGGTCATGGCAGCACCCTTGCATAATTGTTTTTTGTCAGTTCTTGGAGACCAGTCCAAAAAGTACCCACTTTTTCTATATACCTTATGCTGTACTGGAAAAGTATTTATATAATCCATCCACTTAGGAAAGGTGCCAATTTCTATCACAGAATGGTTAGGACAATGAGGTATTAGTGGATGTTCTGCTGAAATGACTGGCTTGTTATGAGAAAGTCTCATTCTAATAATTAATCTGCTATAAGGTTTGGTCTCCAGGAACAGTACTATTAGCTGGTCTAGGTCTCCCAATGGTTGTCTTTTCCTCAAAGGACATTTTTAGACATCCAGCATGTTTATCGTTGGAACCAACACAAAGGTAATTGAGCACTATGGCCAGAATTATTAACTCCAACCACATAATGTGAGTAATATGGATGTCTGTAAATCCTCCCATCATATATGAGTCATTAGTAAATACTGGATAGATTTCCCAGTCCACACTGCTGGGTGTACTAAAAGTGGATCTGGAAAATATGTCCAATAGGTTTCTCCCTGATTCCCCTTTACCTTACAGCTCAATAGAGCTAGTATCACCACAAACATCATTGTTGGAGATTTAATTTTTCCTTGCTGTCAAATCATTTGTTCAGCCTGTAGCATCAGATTCTTCAGCTGCTTCCATGAGAGTAGCTTCACCAGTGGGTCTCTCTGCACCATCTTCTTTCACCTCTTCCTTTGAGAGTTCTTCTTGACAGTGGGAGTCAGATCTGGCATCTCTGGATCAATCCTCAGTCATTTAATCTTGGTTTTAGGTTCCCCATGTCTGGTGGCATGTTCAGGTTACCCAAACAGGATAAAAAGCACCTTCTGGGAAAATACAAGCATGACCTCTGCCCCATATAATCAATGGATCTGGTCCTCTCCATTGGCCAGTCTGAAAATCTTTCCACCAAACTTGACCTAAAGTGCCTGTTGCTGTGGAAGAAATTTGTTGCTCAGCTACAGGGTGACCTTCTGAGTCACAGTTTAGAAAATTTAAAATGAACAGAGAATGATTGAGGTTTTTGGAGGATCCTATATCCCCTTTTGTGTTTTTATAATTGTAGCTTAATAGATAAGTGAGCTCGTTCAACATTAACTTGACCTGAGGGTTGTAAAGAATACCTGTTTTATGGTCAATACAAAACTCTTTGCATAATTGCTGAAAAGAAGAGCTAACATAAGCTAATGCATTATCAGTTTTAATCTGTAAAGGACATCCTAATACCACAAAGGCAGCTAAGTATATGAGAAATAACATGTTGACTGTTTATTTTTTTTGTATGGAATGTAGCAAAGATAAATCTAGAATAAGTATCTACAATTACATGTACATAACATTTTTTTTACCAAATTGAGGAATGTGAGTTGCATCTATTTGCCATAATTGATTTGGTATTAATCCATGGGAATTTACCCCATATGGTAAAAATTGAGTGTGTATAACACACTGGGGGCAGTGACATAAAATTTGACGAGCTTGCTCTCTAGTAATATTAAATTTTTATGCAAACTAGAAGCATTTTGATGATGCGAAGAATGTGAACCATGTGCACAGTCATATAAGACATTTGCTGACAAACAGCAACCAATTTATCAATCTTATCATTACCTGATGTTAAAGGCCCTTGAAGATTAGTGTGGGCCAGTATGTGGCCAATAAATCATGGGTGTTGTTGCATTTGCACCTTTTTTGCAGGATATGAAATAAATTGAATAACTCTTGTGATGATGTATACCCAATAGTTTCAGTATTCTTAGTAACCCCAACTGCATATATGCTGTCGAAATAAATATTAATGTTCTCATTTGCAAAATGACTTAAAGCACTAATGAGAGCTTGAATTTCTGCTCATTAAGCAGAAGTATATGAGGTTTGTAATACCTCTGTATGAGTGTGAGTATAAAAACCTGCTTTACCTGAGCTTGAGCCATCAGTGAATACCATTAGTGCTCTACTTATTGGCTGTGCAAGTACAATTTTGGAAAAATAAAAGCAGTTACCAAGGCAAATTGACTAATTCTATCACGAGGATAATGACTTTCTATCTGACCAGGAAAATTAGCAAAAGCTATTTGCCAAATATTAGAAGTTTGGAAAAGCCAATCATATTATTGAACAGACAATTGGGTTGATTGTAATATGAGGTTCTGATCCAAACAGCTGTAAAACTCGTGTTCTGCCCTTGATAACTAATTGAGCAACAAAATTATGAAAAGGAGTTAATGAATTTTGAGGAGAGTGGGCTAAATGAATCTACTCTATAACTCCAAATTCTTGCCATATTGTAGGAGCATAATCAGTGGGGAATATCAATAAATATATAGATTCTTGTGGATTAATTCTAGTAAGTTGAGCATTTATAATAGCAATTTCATCTTTTCTCAAAGCTATTCTCACTTCTATTGTGAACTGATGAGAAGAAGTTGGATAAGGATCTCCCTGTAGTATTTGAAATAAAAAACTTAAATCTGTGACTCAGTACTTAGCTATAAAGACGGCATCAGACAATTTATATCACTAATAGTTTTTGAAAATCATTAAGGGTGTATAATTCCTTGACTCTTATTTGTAAATTTTGTGGACAGATTGTGCGTCCTTCAATTACATGAACCTAGATATAGAAAAGGAGATGTTCTCTGCACCTTTTCAGGTGCAATGCATAAACCCATTGCTGAGTGAAGTTTGTAATAGGGCAAAGATTTTTAAGAGTATGTCTGGATTAGCATGAACTAAAAGTATATCATCCATCAAATGAATAATATATGCATGAGGGTATTTTGCCCTCACAGGCATGATGGCCTATGCCACAAAATTTTGACATAAGGTAGGACTTTTACCCATTCCCTGAGGCAGCACTTTCCAGGAATATCTTTTACCTGGTTCTTTAAAATTTATTGCCAGGACACTAAAGGCAAACTTTTTGCAGTCGTCTGGCTTCAAAGGTATAGAAAAGAAACAATCTTTTAAAGCTATTACTATTAAATAGTAATCCAAGGGGATAGCTATAGGAGAAAGACACCCTGGTTGTAAGGCTTCCATGGGCTCCATAACACGATTACCTGCCCTGAGATCTTGTAATGATCTCCAGTTGCCAGATTTTTTTTCTTGATTACAAAGATGGGTGTGTTCCAAGGACTGAGCGTCGGTTGTAAATGGCCAGGCTGAAGTTGTTCTTGAACTAGCATGTGGGATATTTTAAGTTTTTTCCCTGTTAAGAGCCTCTGACTAACCCAGATTGGCTCTTCTGTGAGCCAATTAATTTTTTCTTGCTGTTCCATGGGCTGGGATAAAGTCAGGCCCCTTACCAACAATTTTGGCTGGATGTATTAATAAATCTCTGTTGGGAAGATTGGATTATAGGCAAATACCCTTCTAGTAAATTTCCCTCAATTTCTCTAGGAATACATTTTTTATTAAGTCCCTCAGATGACATGATAGAATTTGGAGTTATTAATAAAAAACTTAGGCATTTAGAATATTTCAGCCCCACAAATTTCCTGGCAAAGTGTCTAAGACATAAGTCTTGAAAATCCTAGAGTTACTATCTTTATCTTCCCAGCGAAGATACTGAGCACTTTGTGCAGGCTGAGGGATCTGACCTATCCCCTCCAAGTTGGCAGGTGCAATATAGATAGATAGAACACATATCTATCAGCCCCAGTATCTATGATACCCCGAAAGTTATGATTGATTTTAAGATCCAGTAGAGGGCGCTCCTGCTGAGCTAATTGAGGCCAGGACACTTGGTCTGGAGACCAGGAAGTTGAGCTCTCACCTGGGCATCCTGGAGCCACAAGGCAGGAGTACCAGTTGTGCCTATACATCTCTTGAAAGAGAGCTGAGTGGCGTGGTCAGACTGAACAATAATCTCAATTTCATCTCTAAAATTTGAATCAATCACTCCTAGCAGCATCTGAATTCCCTTTTTAAAATTGTTTTGCCCCCAAGTTAGACCTATGGTATTTGGTGGTAAAGGCCCACAAACCCCAGTAGGGATCTGTCATGGCCACATTAGACATTAGGTTACTCCCAAGGTTGGCTGTAAGTGTACTTACTCAGTTTGTTTATATTGAGATGGTAGATTCTTCACCTAATATTTGTCAAACATTATCCAAGTTGCAATAGTCTCAATATAATTGCTTGTAACAAAATAAAGAGGTGGGATTACATCTTACCTGAATTTATGGATGTAAATTTATATATAGAATATAGGAAAAATTGAACTTCACCATGTTTATTCCAGCATATGGTTAAATTACTCTCAGTGGAGGCCTTGTTGGATATATTTTAGATACAGAAGTTTTCTTTAGAATTCATCATTTGAGAATACATGAGATTTTCATGGATTAATACAATCTCTTTATATGATATGAATATTTATATATGGCCATAAGATTTTTTTCCTGTTGTAAACTAATCATTTCTCTGTTTCTGTGATAATTTTTTTTTATTTCTCAACAAACCCTAGGACTCTATAGATAAGTATAGTATAGCTCACTCTAGAAGATGGGTGAGGTTGTTGACTAGTGAGGTGTGGTGGATGTGGGGCAAAGGTATTCTTCTCCATGTCCATGATATTCAGCTGGAGCCTTGGGCACACGCTGCCATGTCTAAGTAGACCATCTTGAGGCCAGGATCAGTGCAGAGAAATATTCTGTTATTTGTCTGTGAAAGAAGAGAGATGGAGACAATGTTCAGGAATTGAAACTCAGGTAAACTCAGAGATACTATAATCCAAGTTTGTATTTCATGGGTTGGGATTGGCAGAATTTTGACATAAATGGGACAACAACAGTGAAGAATGAGTACCTTCAGTGAGGTTTGTAGCAATGAGGAACACAGTTTGAGAGAGAGTTTACAGGACTTGTTTTCTGTCAGGAAATTCCTTCCTATTTAATTTTCAGGGTTAGACGTTTTCATGTTGTATAAGTAAACACTTTTTTTTTTAGATTATAAAATTGAACCATTAATTGTAGAGTTCTGAACAACATGCAGAAGATTTAGAAATCTCTCAGAATCCCACTTTTCAGAAAGACTTCCATTGTATCTTGTGAAGTAATGTTTCCAGACCTGTCAGTCAATCACCCTTCACTAAGCAGCATGATATAGCATCTTTTATAGTTCACATTTCTGAGGATTGCACACCCTTCAACAATGAACATTTGATTAAAAGTCAAATGCGACACTTATAAAATATATTGCCAATGAGAATGGTATAAAGGCTATTTTTTTATTTTTCTAATTTATTGTAGTGTGACTCTATCATATACAACTAGTGAAAGGAGATTTTCTTTTCAGTTTTAACCTTTGATGTTTATTGTGAGGGTCAAAATTTAAAATATGCTCAACAATCCTCTTAAATACTCTGGTGTGCTTGCTTGTGGGGTAAGATAAATCATTTTATCAAAGACTGTGTGAAAGAAAGGGCTTGATCTCACAAAATCTAAACCACAAGTAAATAGAATTGTGTATAAGGCAGAGCTTTTCAATTTATATAAGAAACACTTTTTCAAATTCTAAAAGTGGCAAAAAAGTGTAGGTGATTAAAAAGCATGTAGGAGATCAATGATAGTCCCACTATGCGGAAAGAATAACTACTTACAGTTTGTAGTTGTCCTTTTTTTAAATCACGCATCCTTTATGAACATATTATGTTGTGATTATAATATATTAGAACTCTTATATCTCTCTGTAATAATTTTTATTGGCATATATTTGACTCTTAATTGCTTCAAATATTCTATTTCATCAGTGTATTAAAGTTTATATAAGGATTCCAAAACTTATAATCATTTAAGATTCTTGTGGTATTTATCCTTTATGGATAATTTTGAAGAAGTAAATAAATAACACAAAGTATCTTAATTTTCATCTTATATATGGATTATTTTCTGATAGTAATCTAACAGGTGAGAGCTATCCTAAACTTCAGCCTCTGGTTGCCAAGGGTAAAAAGACTTCCCAAAGCTGTAGTCATCTGTCTTCCACTGGACAGAATGTCACAGTGAGTGCAGATGTTACTGCACACTTGTTAGGATTGCATTCTCTTGGGACTTGGTAGTCAAATTATAGAAAATATTTTACCAAGGAGAAAATTAAGAAGGCTAACTTTTTTATTTCAAACATTTATTTTTCTGAGACTCAAAAAAATGTTCCATAATCATTTTAAAAAATTCTTTTGTGTTTGTGTATGATCCATCCATCATTCTAATTTTGTATGAAAAAAAGATGTTTTATTATGACAAAAAAAAACAAAACCAACAAAGAACAACACAATACCCCAGTACAAAAACCAAAGAACATGCAAAACAACAATAAATTAATTAAAAAAAAACCCCAGGGATGTTAGGTTTCCAGCTTAACAAATGGACAATAAGAATTCAATCTCTTATAATAACTCATGATAATATTGTAAGGGGAAAATTTATTAAAACGAACCCATTTTTATGACTATGTGGTAATGTCCTTGAAATTTTATTCCCAGATGAAAAATGAGACCTGGTTCCAGTCCTCCTCTCACATGTAGAATGTTACTTTAACCTCACTCTGCCTGAATAATATTGGCTAAATATGAGACAGCAAGTACATTTGTGTGGGAGTAATTCTGGGTTTGGAGCCAGCAGCCACAAGCCTTCAGAGAAACCACATTCTCAGTGGCTGAGGTCAGCATTGCCAGGGAACCAAGAGACAAGGGCCTCAGGGCATGATTCCCCCAATTCATAAGGCTCCTTTTCATCAGAACAATGATCCTTCAAGTCTGCCTTCCGCTGGGTAACAATATTTAGAACTTCCTCATAGTGTGGTTACATTAAGATGATTGGCTTCTAGATGTTATATAACATGTTTGCTTATTAATGATTGGAGAACTGTGCCCTCCATCAACTGTAACCACTTCCGCATTAATGAGCTTGCTGAGGTCTGCCAGCTGCCTGCTCTCACCAGCTCCTGGTGTCTGTGTTTTGACTCCACGTGACCCACACCCGCTGGGCCTGAGATAGCTGAGTGACCCACAGCAACAGGTTTGGTTAATCATTAGACAAGCAGTTGGGACTGTGAATTCCATCTACTAACTTCTAAAGGCAGAAGGAGAAGCAGAACCTGCTTAGGCTGAGGAGTGACAGCAATGAATTCCAAACATCAGTTTGTGCAGCTCAGTGATGGTCACTTCATTCCTGGACTGGGCTTTGGCACCTATAAACCTCAAGAGGTAACAGTAGGAGGTTGGGTTGAGGGTTCAAACAAACTAGACATATGATGAATGGAATCCAATCTGAGTGGTTAAGTTACTTGCTTCCTGTGTGACTGTGGGGGGCTCATGTGCTACTGTTTCTCCAGGCTAGAGCTACACCATGGACAGGAGAGAAAATGGTCAGACATTGCTCTGCATCATTGTCTGATGGTGTGGTCACCTATTGAGTATTCTGGGTACTGCTCCACCACATTTTAGTCTATTTACCAACTTGGTAAAATGAGAATGTCAGCAATTGGCTTGCACTGGGATTATTTTCTCTCTTCATTTGTATACTTTGGGAACTTTTTGTGTTGCTAAAAGTACTTGAGAAGCATAAGAATTAATAATGGGAAACACTTCCTTTTCACTATGAGGAAGGTTTCAGTATCTCACAGAAAATTTTGGCTCTTGGCTAAGTAGAGTTTTCATGTGCTCTCAACTGCAGGAAATTTAGCTGAATGTATAATATAACATCTTGAGAAATCGAACTGGAACATAGGAAGTGTATTTGTCATTTTGGGGTCATTGTTCATGTGTGTTGTATTGACAAATTACAATCTAAGGTGGAGCAAGCCAAGTTCACTAGATTGGAACTAATTTTGTACTCTGGACACTTAATTGTGTGATATGAGATTAGTTTCTGAACTTTGAATATAGCATTTTTTCTTCTGCACGACTTAAGGAAAAATCTAGAGAGCAATTGTAATAGACGTGAAAGGACCTGGTTACATTGTAAGGTAAAGTGGCAGGAAGGAGACCACTAGGACTTGTGCCCTTACACCTGAGAAATAATGGCTAGTATTAGCAGCAAGTAGTAGGACTGAGTATTGCATTCAGTTTGATTTCATGGAAAAACAAAGCTTCTGAAAATTGTCAAATAGGAAACAGCATGTTTGATTTGCCTTTTACTCTTGAACAAATCAACTTTCAAAACATCATCCAAATTTTGTAGATGATGCAAAAATTTTCCATTTCACTCTTATTTTATCTTCCACAGAGAGTGAGCTTCAAGGGCTAATGCTTATGTGAATAACTCCTTACAAGATGAGTATAATTTCTTCTCTGTGAGTCTATATCCTTAGAACATATATTTTTTTTCTGGCCAGTGTTTAGTTCTGTCATACAGAGATACAGATGTGGACCAGAGGTGACACAGCACATTGCTGTTTGTTCAAGAGCCTATTATCAATCTGGTCCCTGGTTACCTCTGGAAACTTTGATTCTTCACTTTTTTTATAACACACAAGGATTCCTGCTGTCCCTAAGTAATCTAAACAGTGGTGCTTATTTATATATTCTGCAGTCATGTTTATAGTCCTGATGTTCCAGGGCAGTGGCATAGGTTGCCAAAAGACCAGAGAAAATACCTGGAGACTGCGTACAAGGCACTAGTGCTTATTGAGGAGTTTTTATGGGGAGGGTCCAGTAGTGACCGGCTGAACCACAGCACCTGTCTTCATACTGCTTTGCTAAGCAGGGCTTCCTCCTCCTCATGACATTTTGTTCTGTGAACCCTGTTTGGATGAGTGACACTTATCTTCTCCACAGTACCCTCAGTTCTATCCTAGTTACCACAAACAGAGGGCTTTTAACCCAAATTTTTTATTTGTTCTTCTTAATTATACATGACACTAGAGTGGATTTTGAGATATTAATAAAAACATGGAGTATGTCTTATTCTAATTAGAATCCCAGTCTTTTAAATGTACATGATGTGGACATTCTCTACGGTATATTCATATATGAACATATGAAAGTTTTTGTGTGTGTGTAAGTGTGGTGCTGGTGATAGAACCCAGGGCCTTGTGCATGTGAAGCAAGCACTCTACCAACTGAGCTATATCCCCAGCCTGAACATGTGAGAGTTATGTCAGATTTATTCCACTGTATTTCCTATTCCCATTCCTACCTCCTTCTGTCATTCTTCTTTTTCTATAACTCCAAACTTCTGTTCTTCCCTTCCCTCCCCACTTGCTGTGTGTTAGCATGCACTTATCAGAGAGAGATGATTCAAACTTTGGTTTTTGTGGGACTGCCTTATTTCACTTATCATGATAGTTTCCAGATCCATTCATTGAACTAGTAGATGTCATAAAGTCATTTTGCTTAATGACTGAGTTATATTCCATTGTGTATGTCTTTCACATTTTCGTTAACCATTTATTTGTTGAAGTGTACCTAGCTTAGCTATTGTGAATTCCACTGCTCTAAACATTGATGTGGATGCTTCACTGTAGTACACTGATTTTAACTCCTTCAGATACATACAGAGAAATAGGATAACCCAGTCGAATTGTGGTTCCATTCCTATCATTTTGGAAAATTTCCATACTGTGCTCCAGAATGGTTACATCAATTTGCAATCACCAGCATTGTACAGTGTACCATCTTCTTTACATTCCCCTCACCAACATTTATTGTCATTCTTTTTCTTTTTCTTTTTTGGTACCAGGAATTGAACTCATGAGTACTCAACCAATTGAGCCCAATTCCCACCCCTATTTTTTTGTATGTTATTTACAGACAGGGTCTCCCTGAATTGCTTAGTGCCTTTCCATCACTGAGGCTGGCTTTGAACTTGCCATCCTCCTGTCTCAACCTCCTGAAGCTAGGATAATAGTTGCAAGTCACTGCCCCAGCTGTTACTGTATTCTTTTTTAAAAATATTTTTAGTTGTAGATGGACACAATATCTTTATTTATTTATTTTTATGTGGTGCTGAGGATCCAACCCAGTGCCTCACATGTGGGAGGGAAGCGCTCTACCACTGAGCTACAGCCCCCACACTGTTACTGTATTCTTTTTTTAAAAGCTTTTAAATCAGCTTTATTGAGATATAATTCACAGTTTTCCCATTTGAAGTATATTCTTGATAGTTGCCTTTCTGAATGGAGTCAGTTGAAATCTCAGTGTAGTTTTAATTTGAATTTCTTTAATTTCTAGAGATGTTGAATGTTTTTTCATATACTTGTTGACTGTTCCTCCTGTTTGAGAGGTGTCTGTTTAATTCCTTTGCTCATTAATTTGTTGGGTTTTACTTACTTTCTTTTCTTGGTGTAAGGTTTTTGATTTCTTTATATATTCTGGAAATTAACGCCTTTTCTACACTGTGGATGGCAAAGGTGATCCCTAGTTCTGTAGAATCAAGAGAGGGGTTTTATATGTTAGGCTGCAGAGGCAGTGACATCATCAACATTCACTTCCTTAATTTGCTTCTTTCACCAACATGCCAAGGAGCAACTGTCCTGGCATACAAGAAAAAAAGCATGTTTCCACAGGTAGCCTTACCTTGCCCTCATTTCCAATGTGCAGAAGAAAAAGTCAAAGTTCTTAGAGATAATAAATATCTGGGAGAAGAAGTCCAGTCTTGCTCTCATTATTTCATAATTTGGCTAGGATTTTGGGAACAGAAACAGATATTCAGGGAAATAGTGTTTTACCCTTTTCTTTAGGACCATATATATGTATATGGATGAACCATATATATGTATACACACACACACACACACCACACACACACACACACACACACACACACACATCTATCTTTCTTTGAGAGAGTGGAATTGTGTTGTGTCCTAGCATAGAGCGTCAATTTAACCAGAAAAATACATCTCTTGATTCTACAGAATTGGAGATAATCTTTACCACCCACAGTGTAGATAAGACATTAATTTCAAGAATATAAAAAAAAATAAAAAAACTTAATGCCAAGAAAAGAAAGTAAGTAAAACCCAATAAATTAGTGGGAAAAGGAATTAAGCAGACACTTCTCAAACAGGAGGAACAAACAGTCAACAAGTATATGAAAATCTTAGAAAATTAACTCAACATATTTTCTTGTAGGAAATATTTTCCAAGTGGTTCAAAATTCACATTATTAGGAATTTAATATAATTTGTGTATATTTATTTGGAGATGATTCATAGAACCTTGCATCATATTTTTTCTATAATCAATCTCATGTATCCTTTTCCTGTGTTAATTTTACTTAGTGATTTATCAAATAAATGATAACATGTCTATACCTGTATGCTGGGTTCTGTGAATTCTCCCAGAAACTTAAGGAACTTGAGTCCCTCCTAGGGTCCTCTTATGTGAGTGTACTAGGATTTCTGTGTCTGAAGGGGCGTATGGGATGCCAGATTCTTGTATTAACTAGAAAATACCCAAAGTGATTCAGGGACATTACCCCAAATACAGAACTAACACAAGACATGGGCAAAAGTTGAGTTTCAGCAGGTCACTGTTTTGGCCCAAGATATTCAATTTTGTACTTTGGCTATTTCCTTAAGTATTATATAAGGAAAAATGGGCATTCAAATTTCAAGGTACTAGCACCTTATCACATAATTAGGTAGTCTGAAGAAAACATTGGGATATAAAATTCCTTCCAGTCTAGCAACCTGTCCTCTTTGCTCACTATGAGTTAACCTGTCATAATATAACTCAAATACTTTTGGTTGTTACTCTAGGTTCCTAATAGTAAGACATTAGAGGCCACCAAAATAGCTATAGAAGCTGGTTTCCGCCATATTGATTGTGCTTATGCATACGAAGTAGAAGAGGAGGTAGGACTGGCCATTAGAAGCAAGATTGAAGATGGCACTGTGAAGAGAGAAGACATATTTTGTACTTCAAAGGTATTGTGTATACAGTGTAAGAGGCTTATAGGATGCCATATTCTTGTATTGACTAGTGTAAAAATTATTTTAATGTGATATAAAGATATGAAAATTATGTAGGGTTACCAGTTGTATAAAGTGATTATTTGTACAATGTGTATTTGCATAAAAAATACAGTATCAAAACCAGAAAGATTATGAATTACTATTCACAGTCTATAAATTTATGACTTTAAAGTTCTTAACTTTTCTGATTCTCCAATCAATGGTATGATTTTGTATTTGTAGTGTAATCAGATAGAATTAGGACCAGATTATGGATTCATTATCTTCTGATTGACTTTTTAAATTTTCCTGTTATGCTGAATATCAACTTTACATTCATTATTATCAAAGAACAATTTGTAGTAAATTGTTAGCTAAATTGTCTTGGTTATTAAAATGTTAAAATGTGTTTGCCTTCAGATCTTTAAATAAAAAAATGCTAATTCTTATGTGTTGAATAGATGAGATAGTCTAGTTATGACTTTGTAATCTCTATGAGCCCAATTTTTATCAAATGATGTTATTGTTTGATAAAAATTATATGTCTTCTGTAGTTCCTTCCATAGTTCAATTGATTGACTAATAATAACCAAAAATATAATCCAGTTTACATGAATAGGTCATATCAGTAGAAATCCAAGACCTGAAGAGAATATCTTCCCTGTGATCAACAGTTTCCAATGAATAGACAAATAAATGTCTCAATATGAAGTTAAACAAATGTTTCAAATACTCATGATATTTTAATCCAGTATAATTTCCTTTCTTTAACATCTGTAGCTTTGGTCCACTTTTGTTCGACCAGAACTTGTCCAATCTTGTTTGGAAAGATCACTGAAAAAACTTCATCTTGATTATGTTGACCTCTACCTTATTCATTTCCCAGTAGCACTGAAGGTAGGCAATTTGCATCATCAAACCTATTTAATTTCAGCCATGACCATCATTATCATTGATGTTTGAATTGAACTTCTGTGATAAATTAATATAAACAATTTATAAACAATTTATACAAATTATAGAAGTTCTGACTATGGCTAGGTTTATGATTAGAAGGGAATCCTCAGAAACGTCTGTGTTTGATAATTCATTATGTCTGCATTGCTAGAGGTTTGCTTCGTTTTTGTCCTAGCCTTTCCCCTGGTGGTACATATAACTTTGAGGTGGTTCAAGTTTCATGGTCATTAGTATATGATAGGGATTCTTCATCTTCTTGCATCAATTCAAACTTGAATTGAAACTTCGATAACCATCTTTGCTACATATACACAACCTTATATCCACATGTGTCCAGGTATAAAGAGACCACTCTTTAGCCTGTATCATCACTGAAATCCATCATTGCTGGAGATCAAGCCCATGCAACCAGTGACTTACACAGTGAACGAGAGACATTTCCCTAGGGGAATATATAGGGACAGGAAAAATAACATAAGCCAACTAGAAGACCCAATCCGGAGACCTGAGATTACCTTATTTAATTATATATGTGTATATATGTATGTGTGTATAAATATGTATGTAAATGTAGAGATAATTTGGTATAAGAGAATACACAAAAATAAGCACCTAAATGTACTTCTTACTCGGTCACATGTAAACACGTTTTAAATAGATGAATATAGAACAATACTCCCTTTATTTCATGAAGGTTTAGTGTCTCATCTCTTAGATATACATTTTAATCCATAAGCATGAATTCTGCAAGATTGTTGTGATGATCACTTCTATTGCAGCCAGGGGAAGAGCTTTATCCACTAGATGAAAATGGAAAAATTATATGTGATTCAGTGGATCTCTGTGCCACATGGGAGGTAAGTGCCTGAAGGAGTGACCTCACAGGAGGCCCACAGGGTGATCATCACGTCATGCTTTCTCCTGAAATTGTGGGTCTAGAAATCATTTTAAACGAGGTTTAATGTTAGGGTGGTGGGGAGGAATGCATTCCATCAGAGAAGGACTGAGGACACCAGCTCCTGCCTCCACGTGCAGGGGTGTCTGATTTCCCAAGGACACAGGAATTCTTTCTCTGGCTCTCAATACCTTGCCCTATTATCTTTACCATTTTTCTATTGTTAATAGCCAATTTGTAAGCTTTGTTGTCATTTCTTGACAGTGCTCCTCTTAACAGTTCTATCTTGCCTTTATATTGACATAGTCCATTGTACAAATGCCTCTTCCCAACCCCTTCCTCCCAAGGTCATGGAGAAGTGCAAGGACGCAGGGTTGGCCAAGTCCATCGGGGTGTCCAACTTTAACCGCAGGCAGCTGGAGATGATCCTGAATAAACCAGGCCTCAAGTATAAGCCTGTCTGCAACCAGGTGAGAGCCCTGAGCCTCTTCACCATCTCTTATTCACTTCCTTGTTTCTGAACTGGTGCCAGGGGTTCATTGGTTCTGTCCCCCAGTTCATTTGCCTTTGTGGAACAGAAGAGTGTAAAATCAATGCCACTGTCTTGGAAGCTGTGGAGGATTCTCAATTGTATCTCTGCTGGGTGAAAATGAGGGAAAGATCTTAGTGTTCAGTTTATGGAGACATCAGGTGATGTACAGGTGACCAAGGAGGAGGGTGGTTGTTTATCTGACTTCAGGGGCAAGGTGAACTTCTTGAGCAATGAAGGATGACCAGAGCCTGGATGGGTGAATGTGCTGTGGTGGGAATTGTGTGTAGGAAAGAAGGCCAGTACATAGAAATGGGCAGTGAGCAAGAAAAGACTGAAAATCAGAGAAGATCAGTGGTCAGGTTTTGTGTGGAGATTGGGTGCCCTTGTTATCTCCCATTTCAGCTTTCTGGACCCACAGGAACACTTAACAGGAAGAGTAAAGTAGAGCTTGTGAAAGTTAATGGACTAGAGGAAGGTACCTGTATATGGTGATACTGATGGTAGATGAAATCCACATTCAGGAACTATTAGCTTCTTATACAGTTGGCCTTGTGCCTGAGCCCCTCTAAATTTCTTTCTTCCATGCTTTCAGATATCAAATCAACTGAGTAATCACAGGTACCCTGTGCGTGGTTCTGTGCTCTAATTTAATTTTGAAGACTTTCAGTCATAAAGTAATGGGTCTCTGATTGGAACACAGCTCATAAAATTTATAAATACACACACACACACACATATATATATATATATATATATATATATATATATATATATATGTATGTATTATATATATGTAGAATACTCTCTATGTATATGAATGTACACAAATGTATATGAATGTATATTTAGAGAAAGAGCAGTATAAATTTCTAATATAAATCATGAAAATTGAATGTATTTTAGAATTATTGTTACCCAAGTTTTTTAATCAGGAAAATTTTCAAACATACAAAAAAATTGAGAGCATAATACCAGACATCCATATTTTTCACCCTGTATCTAAGATTGTTCACTTTGGGATCACTGTGAAATGTTGATTTATGTGGGTATATCTGCATACTTCTCTTTAATATTTTGCTGAATCTCTTCAAAGTGCATTGTAGACTGGATATTCACTTTTAGAGAGCTCAGAGAACATCTCCTAGGAACCAAGATGATCTCTCATATACCTTATTTCGAATACTATATCCAATACTAAGTTTCTCACATGATCTAAACCCAGTCTATGTTCAAGTTTCTCATTGCTTTTCTGAAATAGCTTTTATAGCTTTTCCCATTTTCCCAGATGTGACTTGGATTCACATGTTACTTTCTGTCATATTTGTTAAACTCTTTTAACACAGAATATTTGCCCAGTGCTTTTCCACATGACAATTTCCAGGGCTTTATTTTTTTTTCCCAAACTGTCTTATTATGTCAGCTAACTTGCTATACATTCCCATTTTCAGTCAGTTAGGATGTAGAGTTGAGTTCTTTATTATAGATCAAGGGCCTGCTGAGGAGCCAAGGCAGCCAGAGTGGTCCTCAGTTACTGGGTTTTGCATCACACTAGAACAGCACCCGACATGTTACTCAGACCAGCAGGCATGGGATGATTAGGAAGCAAAAAGGTGAGACTCCCAAGATGTGCATGCCATCCCTCTCCTCTCTGTGAAGAGCAAATCTTCACAGAGAGGAGGGGCATGGCATGCCCATCTTGCTTTCCAGTTTTGTTGGGTGTACCATGGAAGTTTTTAGAGTTATGCCCAGGTTCACCTCTGACAGTAGGGTTTCATCAGATTTACAAGTCTCCATTGTCACTGCCCTGTATAGGGGAGATGTTCAAGTCAGAGTCACCTTGTCCCACATTGACTGGTTCAAATTGGAACTTGTTATTACAGATTATGTTAGGGGGAATTATTCTAAGCTCCCTGAGTTCTAGAATCTTGTTTTATTGCTTTTGATGAACAAATTCACCAAAATACCACTTATAAAATACCCACAAATGTCTTTCAAAACTGTCCTCATCTGTCTTTGTACAAATTCTTGATTGATGACACAATTTGAAATCCAAGTTTCATTTTTTTTAAAAAATTCAGCTTCTTTTTTATTGACATTTTGTTTTCATAGTAGCATTAGCATTGAGTAGAATGAAATGCCTTCTATCTTGTCCACTGCAGGTAGAATGTCATGTTTATCACAACCAGAGGAAAATGCTGGACTTCTGCAAATCCAAAGACATTGTTCTGATTGCTTATAGTGCTCTGGGAACTCAACGAGAAAAAAGATGGTAATGAGAACATCAGGGAGTTTACCTCAAATGCCATTGTTGATGAACTATTTATAGTCATAAGTCTCAGATTTCAAAAGGTCACTCTCACTGACATTGGGAGAGGGGAGAATTTACATTTCTGGGAAGATCCCATAAGACACTGATGGTGCTGGTACAGGGATTGCTTTTGAGGATCCCTGTTTAGAGTGGTCCAGAGACCTGAGTGTGTTTTGCAAGTAGGTGCAGTGGTGCTTGGTGTAATCCCAGTGACTTGGAATACTGAGGCAGGAAGACTGCAACCTTGAAGTTAGCCTCAGAAACTCAGTGAGACGCTACTTCAAAATAAAAATAAAAAAGGAATAGGCTTATGGCTCTGTGGTAGAAAGCCTTTGGGTTGCATCCCCAGTAAACACATCATCCCCTAAAGAGAAATACATGACTTGGCCTCAGGGCTTCAGCATCTCTGTGTTTCCTTCCAGGGTTGACCAGAGCTCCCCAGTTCTCTTGGATGATCCCGTTCTTGGTGCCTTGGCAAAAAAGCACAAGCGATCCCCAGCCCTGATTGCCCTCCGCTACCAGCTGCAGCGTGGGGTTGTGGTTCTGGCCCAGAGTTTGAAGGAAAATGAAATAAAAGAGAACATTCAGGTAGAGAGGAGGGCTGGGAGAATGTGGTTTCTTACACAGTATCCTTCACATGTGTGCTTCTTTGAAATTTGTAAGGATGTTATTGGGACCAGTCAATAAATATTAATAAATATTAAAGATTATACTCCATGATTGTGATATGAGTTTCCCAGTATTTAGCTAGTCTTTAAATATATTGCAGTAAACTGATCCATGAAGATATTTATATAAATTCTGATAGGTTTATTCATACAGGAATGACAATTTTGATGATATTTAAATAACATCCATTTTCATTTTGAGACTTTCCAAATGTACAGAAAAGTTCAAAGAAGGATGCAGAGAATGCTATTTATCTAATTCCTCAATTGTTAAACAATCAACATTTTACTCTCTTACCATTTCTTAAGGCAATTACCAAGATTTAAGTACCCATATGTTTAAGTTTGTTAGCAATTCATGAAAACTGTTTCTATATTTTAAATGCCTCAAATTTAGACAAGGTGATCATTGGAACTAGATTCTTTGCATTTTGAAGAGGATATAATTAATACTTTAACAATTCCTGACTTAAAAATGTTGAAGAAAATCATTATCAGAGTTTTCAATCTCCACTTATAGGACATAGAAATCAGACTGTATCCTTGAAAATTATCAAATTATCTTATATATTTCAAATTGTTGCCTCTAGATTTCTCTGGGTCTTTTCAGTGCATGACACTGTAATCTTGGAGTAACATTAGTTTATTTTTCTATACCTTCTTTTTGAGGTTTGTATTTGTCTGTAGTTGTATTTGTCTGTAGTTCCCACACAATATATGTCAGAAGTGATTTTTTTTTAAATTTCACCAGATGTTTATTCATCATAACTATGTTTTTCTTGATGTATTTAATAACTTTTGGAAACTTCTCACATATTTTAAATATTTCAGCAACAATCTGATTTCATTGAATTTCCAGGATTGGAAATATGCAGTCTACATAGGCTAAAAATTCTCTACTTGTGTGATAGGTTTTTGATTTTGCGTTGACTGAAGAAGACATGAAAGTCCTAGATGGCCTGAACAGAAATTTTCGATATGTTACCTTTCATCTGTAAGTAACTTTGATAGACATGTGGCCTTGGTTTGTTTATTTTCAAGTCTTTCCCTCCTTTTCAGTGCAGTTTCGATCAACCCAGACAGTGCAGTTGTTTGTCCAAAGGCTTCCTTTGAGCCTGCTGGGAGGACATTTGGTTTTGAATTAAAAACTGTAGATGTCTCAATGCAGAGGATAAAGTAGTTTTTGAGAAGAGAGAATCAAAAGAAGGGAAGAGTGTGCAGAAAAATACCCTGTTGAAGAGAATTGATAATCACCAGAAATCTTTACTCTTTATGGATGCTTTATGGGATTAGAATCTGGCATTGGACATACATTAAAATTGAGGATAAACAAGTAATATATGTCCCTTCTGTCAGAATTTTACTTCATAATAGTAATAAATGAGATGATGTTTGAAAGGGGATTAGACAATCCATGATTACATGTGCTTAAACACTGGCAGGTATAATATTATCATTACTAATATTTTTGGTAATATTGATATAACTAAAATACCATTTCCTATATGGCAATGTTTACCACGGTAGAAAGGGCAAATTCTACAATCACTCAGGAAATATAATGGAGCTCAGTAGGTATCACTTCTTTACTCCTGTAGAAATGGAGTCACTGAGTTTATGTTATATATTTTTCTTTCTCATTTTAGTATGGTGGACGATCCGAATTATCCATTTGCTGATGAATATTAACATGGACACTTTTGTCATAACTTCGACTAGTAACCTCACTTTGATTGTGAGGCAGGAGTTAGCTCAGATGGTCCTGATTGACACATCACTTCCGTTGTTAATCCATAATTCTTAGCAACTCATATTCTGCCAAAGCAAAGTTCACCAGTCCAATAAAGAAAGCACTAATTTTCCAGCAATTTTTGAAATAAAAAAAATAAAGTTGTTTACCTTAAGACTCTTATTACCTTCCACTGTCTCTATTACATTTATGTTTTGTTTCAATTTGACTCATGAACAAAAACTAACGTGGCTACCAGACTGTAAGCACAGGTTGGTTGTGCTAATATATTTCTGGGTGAGAATAGGGGTTCTCAGGCTCTAGGGAAGTAGCAATTAATGTTTATTAGTCAATGATTCTCTAGCCCATGGAGTAACAAGAAAATATTTTGCATATAGATTATGGTTTTTAGTTAACAAGATGAAGCACACATGGCAAGGACGAGCAGCAGGCCAAGGGCTCCCTTCCTGCAGCTCAAGGACCAGAGCTCCTGGAATCTGAGGAATGAGGTTTTCCTTCCAGGTGGTTGTCAAAGAGATGAGAGGAGATCTGGCCTTTACTGAGCACAAGGGGTCAGATGTGTGAGGTTTGAAAAGGGGAGAGTTGAGTACTTCTCTGCTTGGGAAATATGTTTGGAAGAAAAAAATTCTTTTTGGTGCATTATAATGAGACATGACAGCAGGATTCATAATGCCAAATTTATGCATGCTCATAACATGGATCAAGCTCATTCCTGAATAGCTTCCTTGTCCTCCTCCTACTCATCTACTTGCTCTACATTCCTGATCTTTCTTCTATTATTGTCATTTTAATGAATGTGATATATGTACATGTAATCTATGAGAATGATTTGATTTATTGATTTACTGTGGTATGTTTGTACATGAAAATAGCATAATAAGTAGATTTTATTCCACAGTTACCTCCCCATGTCTTTCTTTTTCTTTCCCTTCTTCCTCTTTATTCCCTTCCTCTACTCTGCCAGGCTTCCTTCTACCAAATATTCTTTTCGTAATTTTATTCTGCAGACAAAAAGGAACTTTTGGCATGTTTTTATCCAATGCTATAGCTGGAGTCATGATTAGTATTAAAAAGAAAAAAACTGAAACAACCTTAATTACAGTATGTTTGAAAATATTCATGTCAATTAGGATGCATTTATAGAAAGGAAATCTGTAAATTACTTGGAAATTTAGAATATAGAGTGATGTCAGAAAATGTTGGACTAGAAAAGCTCCAGTTTCTCCCATAGAAACTTCAAGAAACTATTGGAGTGTGGTGAATTAACACAATATAAGATTTGTAAACAATCAGTTGTCTAAAGCACCAATTAAAGCATGCAGTGAAGAAAAATGGGATTCCACGTAGACAATTTCAGGGTGTTTTTACCCACCATTGCCAAAGCTGCCTTGCACAGTGTGGTCTTGTGCTGTGGGTGGTGTCAGCAGAGCTATCAATTTCCTTCCTCAAAGCAAGGTAAGTGCACTGTGTGCATCTTATCTGGTCACAACATTTGGAAGATACCTGGTAACAAGGCTGTGTTTATCATCTCTAGAACACCTTGCTTCATCCTCCTGGCCAGGCAGGCAGTTTGCCCTCTTAGATAGTTGCTGAAATTAGATGACAGGCCTCAGCAGGTCAGTGAGGCAGCTTGATACTCTTAGTCCAGCAAACACCAGAATTCCTAGCACGTAACAAGCAAAAAATAAATTCTAAGGTACATAAAAATGGCATCACTTTTGTTAGGTGTCATTTTTATGTACCTTAGAAAATGTTTGCCAGATAATTTTAGTGTATCATAGAAAGTAGAAGAAATTTTATTTCTTTTTTATTCACTTTTAATTGAAAATAATTAAAATAACCACCAGCAGTGTTTTCCAGTGCATGGAGAACCAACCATGACTCAGGAAGAGTGGAGGAGAAAACTGACGCCCTTTGTGACATTGCAGCACATTCTGCACATATCATGCTTAGCCCTTAGAAACCACAGGGACTTGTGCTCTCCAGGGTGATTGCATGTAGGCAAAATGCATTGAGGGCAGGGTTTACAGGGAAAAACTTTTATCTTCAGTGGTTGCTTTTGTTTGGCTACAATAAGGCCAAAAAAAAAAAAACCTCATAAAAATATCAAATTGACTTAATCCCATAGAGATGTTTATTTCCATAACAGAAACAGAGAATGAATGAACTCTGGATATTGTCCACATGAATCTAGAAATTCTCCATCTACTCCTGGCTCTTGCCTCTTCTTGTGTTGACATTACCTAAATAGCACAATATCCTGTTTAGGATGAGCAGTCAACTCACAAAACAAAGGGATACTTGTAGAGCAGCTCCCAGCAGGATTCTTCTCATGTGGCATTTATTAGGACTGGGTACAGTCTTTTTTCATGACCTCACGCCAATGAGTGACCCAAGGAAATAATCTGGAAGAAAAGGGATATTGGGAGACAACCATCTCAGTCATTGAAATCATAATGAATATTCAATGATTTCTTTACATTCAGTACATTCAGTGATTCCTGTTTTGCCTAGACTTTGACCTGCTGGGCAAACTTAAAACCCTATAATATTGAAAGTATCATTTTACACCAAATGAGTATGAGTCTTTGGTGTCAAGACTCAGTTTTAAGAAATGGGTCATTGTAAATAGAAGAAGAGCAATAAGTTCTCAGTATAGACATGTTTCTCCTAGATAGTGGGTACAAGGACAGACAAAGAGGTGAAAATGACAGGCCTCACCCAGCATCTCACCCAGGTCTGTTAGAGGAGAAATGGGGAGACAATAAGAGGAGTGTGGCCAACTCTCACTTCCTCTTTCATTTAATGCAATGTGAATACATCAGCTTGTATGCAAACTTAACTGAGAAAAGAAGAGAGATCCAGTGACTGCAGCTCTGGTGGATCAGGAATTTGATGCATAGAGATGTAGTAGAAGCCACAGAGCAAGAGGCCTGCTTATGGAATAGTTAAAGTTAAGATTTCATCTTAGGTACCTCAAGTATAGTCTAGATATCTGTAGAAATTCTGTTGAGCTGAAAATGCCAAAAAACCTGAGAGCTTCTGTTATTACTTCTGCATGAAGAATAACAGGTGATGATGGCAACATCACTTTGGCAAAAATTAAACTAAGGCAATGAAAAGAGTGTACCAAGAAATGGTACCAAGGTCTTTGCTCTAATCTTTATAATTGCTTATAAGAAAATAAAGGAGTGGTTAAGATAACAGAGTCAATATTATAGCAGCCTTAAAGGACCAACTTTGAGATGTGATATTGCCCCTTGGTATCTGAGATGGAAGTTTGGAGTTTCTGGGCTTTGTGATATAGTTATTCAAGGTCTCAAAAAGCAGAAACGTCTCAAATAAATGACGTAGTACTACATTTTTCTAAAATACATATATATCATAACAATATTCCTAATAGAATGTTTGGGAAAGTAAGTATTAGATTCCTCAAAGTAGTGACGAGCACCAATTTCCTCAAATTTTAACACAAGTTGAGTTGAATTTTCTTTTTTCTTACAACTGAAAGGATCCTAACCTGGCATTTTTCAGTACTACAGTGTTCAGAACTCTATGTAACAGTAAAAGCAGCTTGTGCCTTTTTTGTTATTGATCTGTGTAACATTGGCACATGGTTCTCACCTAGATTAATAAGCCTTCATAAATTCAATATTTTTATTGTTGGATTTATATGTTTATGATAGAAAATTTCCAGAGTTAGGAGAATAAGGGCCTGCTGATCATCAGACTTTTCTGCAGCATAATTAAAACATGACAGTTGTAATTATGTTCTTACCATTGTAAACATGTCCTTACCATTTCAGGCATATTGTAATAAACCTCTTCTGATATTTTTTTCTATATTCCCAATAAGACATTGAAATCCCAAGGTAGGAGCCATGCGTTTCCCACTTGGTACCTTTGTTAAACAACTGGGCTGATCTTCATGGATATGCACAGAAGGCCAATCTCAATGTATCAGACAATTTGGGAAGATTATGTCTCAGTGAAATGGACTGGTGACCAGAGAGACCACCCAAGATGTTAGCTCTAATCTTTGAGATGGTAGATTCTTCTCCTAATATTTGCTAAACATTATCAAAGTTGCAATAGTCTCAATAAAATTGCTTATAACAAAATAAAGAGCTGGGCTTCCATCTTACCTAAATTTATGGTTGCTAATATATGAATATAATATGGAAATAACTCTTTTAGCTCTCAGATTTAATATCACATGGTTCTTTCCAGAATATCCTTAAATTTCTCTCAGTGGAGAATTGGTTGGATATATTTTAGACACAGA
The DNA here is from genome assembly GCF_048772815.1 of Callospermophilus lateralis. Taxonomy (NCBI): domain Eukaryota; kingdom Metazoa; phylum Chordata; class Mammalia; order Rodentia; family Sciuridae; genus Callospermophilus; species Callospermophilus lateralis. The sequence continues at coordinate 22,447,704 of NC_135317.1, read as the reverse complement.
AGTTCTCTTTAAGTTTTTTCATTTCAGGAGCTGGGGCCGGGGCTCAGTGGTAGAGGGCTTGCCTAGCATGTTTGAGTCACTGGGTCCAATTCCCAGCACCACTTCTAAATAAATGAATAAAACAAAGGTCTATCAACATCTAAAAATTTTTTTAAAAAATTGTCATTTGAGAATCTGATATTTTATCGATACAAACTGCTTATATGATATGAAAGTTTATATATGGTCAGAAAATTTTATTCCCATTGTAATCTGATCATTTCACTTTTTTCTGTGATTTATATTGGATTTTTATTTCTAAATAAACCCCAAGATTCATAGAGAAGCAGAGTTCACCATGGAAGGTGGGTGAGGTTGTTGTCTACTGAGATGTGGTGGATGTGGGGCAAAGATATTCTGGCTCTGTGTCCAGGACACTTATTCAGGTAGAGTCTTGTGTACATTGTACTGTGTCCAAACAGACCACTTGGAGACCAGGATCAGTGCAGACAAATATTCTGATCTCAGAGAGAAGAGAGATGGAGACAGTGTCCAGGAATTGCAGCTCAGGTAAACTCAGGAGATACCATAATCCAAGTTTGTATTTCACAGGAGGAGTAGGCAGAATTTTAATAGTAATGGAGAAACAGCAGAGAAAACTGAGGGCTCTCAGTGACCTTTGTGGCACTGAGCAAAAGTAGTTTGAAAGGGAGTTTACAGGGTTACTGCCAGGAAATTCCTTCTATTTAATTTTTAAGGTCAGTGCTTTTCACCTTTTACAAGTGAACACATTTCTTAGAAAAGTAAAACTTCAATTGTCGGGGAATGAACAATGGAAGATTTAGCAACCACTTAGAATCCCACTTTTCAGAAAAACCCTAAGTGTTTAGTTTTATCTTTAGAAATACAGTCCTTAGCTCTCATTTAGCCTTTACTAGAGGAGCATGACATAGCACTTGTGTTAGTTCACAATTTTCAAGATTGTACACTCATGAGCAATGAACATTTTTATTACAAAGCAAAATAAGAACATTCAGAAAATATATTGCCAATGAGAAAGTCATCAAGGATATATTTTTTTTTCAATTTTAATCTTTGATGTGTTTCTTGAGTATAAAAATTTGAAAGGAACTCAACAGTCCTCTTAAATTCTCTGTGTGTGTTTGTGTGTGGGGGGGGCCTAAGAGAGTTCATTGTTTCAAATAATGTGTGATTGGGGAAGGGCTTGATCTCATAAAATCTAAACCACAAGTAAATAGGATCTGTGTAAAAGACAGAGATTTTCACTTTATACAAGTAAACACTTTTTTTAAAAAAATAACAATTAGATTTGAGCTTAATACCAATGAGATTTTTAAAAAGAACAGCAAAGACAGAACAGTCTCTACAAAGGAAAGAATTTTTGTCTGGCCTACAGCTATGTCTAAAATGCTGGGGGCCAAAGATGAGGGCTCTGTAGGATGAGTAAATATCCCACTGACATCGGAGGTATTCAAATAAGTTACAAGCATTATGAAAGCAAATGTTTTGGACACAAGCTTGAAACATTCCTATTTGAGGGTGCTCAAGATGGCATGCAGGCGGGCTTTCCACTATCTAATGCCACCTCCTTTGTGACCCTCGACCTGCATTTCAAAGGTCATGAAAAGACCATTTAAAAATTAAGCATGTGTACAGCCAATAGATTGTGGACTGTATTTCCTATACAGCTTGTGTTAGTGACAGCCTCTACACAATCTCAGAACACTAGTCCTTTTCTCAACTTCTGAATAACTTTGGAATTTACAACTACCTCACCTCACCTAGTTACACACCACATTATGTGACTGAGTTAAACCCAGACCAACCCTTACAACAAACAGTAAAGACATTACTGTATTCTCCGTGAATATGCTAAGCTTTGAAGTACAAATTTTACTTCTACACCAGCCCCTATAAAGACATTAGGTGTTTGAAAAAAAGTTTAAAGGTGAAACACTGCATTTAGTTTTAGGAACTTGGCTATGAATGAGATCACTATTCATTTAGTAGTTCCCCAAAGGAGTTAGAAGAATATGTAAAAAGAAAGGAAGGTCCCTTGGAGACTTGAAATTCTGCAGTAGCACAATCCCATCTTCTTTGTTCAAGAAGACTGTAGTTCATTTTCAGAATTCACTCCGGAATCCAGTGATCTTGGGATGTCAGCAAACCCATCAGGGCAAAAGGTACACGAAGAGGAACAGCACCAAGTCCAGGAGCACGAAGAGCCAGAGGTCCAGGCAGTACAAGTGCTTCAGTGCTTCCGCAGCCCGTTGTTCCTGGCCTGCGGGGCCCCTTGTTGGCGCCATCCCGGGCCATTCTCTGTGCGCCTCCATCCTGCCAGGAGCTCCAGGACCACTCCATCCTGCCTCTCGCGACCACTCAGGAAGCCCGACAGGGGCGGAACGCAGCACCACGCCTCAGCTCAGGGCTGCGAACCAGTACACTTTTTCAAATTATAAAAGAGACCAAAAATCTAGGTGATTAAAAAAACATGTAGGAGACCAATGCTAGTTCACTATGCAGAAAGAATGACTACTTACAGTTTGTAGTCTTTCCTTTTTGATCATGAATCACTTATGAACATAGGACATTGTTGATTAATATAGTTCTCTTTCAATTCAACTAAAACCTCTTATTCCTTTATGTAATAATTTTTTTATTAATAAGTATCCATGTTTGACTCTTAATGGCTTCAAATATTCCATTAGTGTATCAAAAGTTTATACAACTATTCCAAAATACAAAAAGATTTTTCCAGTATTTCTTTTATGGATAATTTTGGACATTCTAATAAATAATGTAAAATGTCTTAATTTTGCATCTTACATATTGATTATTTTCTGGTAGTTACCTAATAGGTAAAAGCTATAATAAACTTTAGCCTCTGGTAGCCTGTTGTAAAAGGATTTTGCACAGTTGTAATCATTTGTCTTCCACTGAGCAGAATGTCACAGTGAGTGCAGATTTTACTACATACTTGTCAAGACTGCATCCTCTTGGGACTGCGTAGTCAAATGATGGAAGTTTGACATTTTACCAATGAGTAAACTAAAAAGGCTAACTTTTGTTCATTTTAACATTTGATTATTTTTCCAAGACTCCAAAATATAGTCCATAATCCTTTTTTAAAAATTCTTTGTGTTTTTGTGCATGGTGTGTAATAGTTCATCATTTCTAATAATGTATGATCAAGAAGAGGCTTCATCATGACCAACAAACAGAACAAACAAACAAACAACAACAACAAAAACCCAGTACAAAAATAAAAGAAAATCCATAAAAACAGGGATGTGAGGTTTCCACTTTAACAAATGGCCAATAACAGTTCAATCTCTCATAATAACTCATGACAATAATCTAAGGGGAAATTTATTAAAAACTAACACATTTTTTATGACTATGTAGTAATTTACTTGAAATGTTTTTCCATATGAAAAAAGTGATCTGGTTCCAATTCTCTTCTCACATGTGGAATATTGCTTTAACCTCACTCCATCTGTATAATTTTAGCTAATTATGAGACAGCACGTAGAATTGCTTAGTCATTAGATAAGCAGTTGGGACTGTGAATTCCAGTTATTTATTAACTTCTAAAGGCATAAAGAGAAGCAAAACCTGCTTAGGCTGAAGAGTAACAGCAATGAATTCCGAACATCAGTATGGGCAGCTCAGTGATGGCCACTTCATTCCTAGGCTGGGCTTTGGAACCTATAAACTGGAAGAGGTAACAGCAGGGTGATGGGTAGAGGCTTCAAAAGAAAGTAGACACAGGATGACTGGAATCCAATATGGGTTGTCAAATACTTGCTTGTATATGACTGTGGGTGGCTCACATGTTTCTGTTTGTCCAGGCTAGACCTATTCCATGGACAGGAGAGACAATGGTCAGAATTTGCTCTATATTATTGTCTAATAGCATGGTCACCTATTGACTAATCTCAGCACCCTTCCCAACCCCACATTTTTGTCTATTTACCAACTTGGTAGAACGATAAATGTCATTAATTGGTTTGCACTGGGACTTGTTTCTCTCTTTATTTCTATACTTCAGGAATTTTTTTTCCTTCTAAGAAGGCAAGATCCAGAGACATCTGTGTTGCTAAAGGTACTTGAGAAGTACCTTTAGCAAGAAGTCATGGCTAGCATTAGCAGAAACGGGTAGGATCCAGGATTGCATTCAGCCTGATTTCATGGGAGAAGAAAGCTTCTGAAAACTATAAAATAGAAAAAAGCATGTTTGATTTGCCTTTTTGCTCTTTATCAAATGAATTTTCAAAACATCGTCCAAATTTGTAAACCATGAAATAATGTTCAATTTGTCTCATTTTATATCTTCCACAAAAGAGAGTGAGTTAGCTTTAAGGGCTGACACTTATGCTAATAATCCCTTACAAGATGAGCACATTTTCTTATTTGTAAGTCTATATCTTTAGTACAGAAATTTTTTAACAAGCCAGTGTTCAAGTCTGTCATAGAGATTCAGCTGTGGGCCAGAGGAGACATAGCCTATTGCTCTTCACTCAGGAGGCTATTATCACTCTGGCCCCTGATTGGCATCAGGAAACTTTGATTTTTCACTTTTTTATAATTCACAAAGAGGGTGATGTTCCCTAACTGGTAAAATAGTGGAGTTTATTTATGTATTCTCCAGTGATGTTCATAGTCCACTTGTTCCAGGGCAGTGGGATAGTTTGCCAAAAGACCAGTGAAAATACCTGGAGACTGCATACAAGACGGAAGTCCTTATTGAGAAATGTCTATGGGGAGGGTCCAGCAGTGACAGGCTGAACCACAGCACCTGCCTCCCTCACACTGCTTTGCCAAGCAGGGCTCCCTCCTCCTCAGGACATTTTGTCCTGTGAATCGTGGCCGAATGAATGACACTTATCCTTTCCACGGTGCCCTCAGTTCTATCCAAGTCATCACGAAAAAAGGGGTTTTAACCTGAAAATTTTATTTGTTCTTTGTAGTTATATATGACAGTAGAGTCTATTTTGACGTATCAATATAAACACAGAGTATATCTTATTCTAATTAGAAAGCCAATTTGTGGGTGTACATGATGTGGAGATACACTATGGTATATTTATATATGTTAGACTTATCCCACTGTCTTTCTATTCCTATTTCCCCTCCCTTTTTCTAATCCTCTGACTGTTCTTCTATTCTTCCCTTCCCTTCCACCTTGTTCTGTGTTAGCATCCATATATCAGAGAGAACATTCGACCTTTGGTTTCTTGGGATGGGCTTATTTCACTTATGATAGTTTCCAGATCCAGCCATTTTTTTGGCAAATATCATAAAGTCATTTTGCTTTATGGCTGAGTTATATTCCATTGTGTATGTATTTCACATTTTTGTTAACCATTTATCCTTTGTTGTGCACCTATGTTGGTTCTCTAGCTTAGCTATTATGAATTCTGCTCCTATAAACATTGATGTGGATAATTCTCTGTAGTAGGTTAATTTTAACTCCTTTGGATATATACTGAGAACTGGTATAACCCAGTCCAATAGTGATTCCATTCCTATTTTTTTTTTGAAAAATCGTCATACTGCTTTTCAGAATGTTCTATCAATTTGCAGTTCCCCCAGCAATATATTGTATATCTTTTACTTTACATCCTTGCCAACATTTATTGCTATATTATTATTATTAATACTAGTAGTAGTAGTACTGGGGATTAAACTCAGGAGCACTCAAACTCCAAGCCACATTTTCAGTCCTATTTTTTTGTTCTCACTGAGTTGCTTAGAGTGCCTCTCTGTTGCTGAGACTGGCTTTCTCCCCATTCTCCTGTCTCAGGCTGCACTGTAGACCACTGGAATTAAAGTTGGGTGCCACCATGCCCAGCTATTACTATATTCTTTTTTGTTAAGAATTTTTTAATATTTATTTCTTAGTTTTCAGCGGACACAACATCTTTGTTTGTATGTGGTGCTGAGGATCTAACCCGGGCCGTACGTATGCCAGGCGAGAACGCTACCGCTTGAGCCACATCCCCAGCCCCTATTACTATATTCTTGATATTTGCCTTTCTGAATGGAGTCAGTTGAAATCTTGGTGTAGTTTAAATTTGCATTTCTTGAATTTCTAGAGATGTTGAACATTTTTTATATACTCATTGAATGTTTGTATGTTCTGTTTTGAGAAGTGTCTCTTTACTTCCTTTGCCCATTAATTGATTGTATTTTTCCTCCTTTTATATTTTTGTGTTAAGTTTTTGGGTTCTTTGTATATTCTGGAAATTAATGTCTTATCTTCCAGGTGGATGTTAAATATTTCTAATATTCTGTAGGCTCAAGAGAGCAGTTTTAGATGTTAGGCTTCAGAAGCAGTGACATCATCAATATTCACTTTCTTAATTTGCTTATATCATGAACATGCCAATGAATGACTATTCTGGCATATAACAAAAAGCATCATTTTACAGGTGACATTAGCTTGGCCTTGTTTCCAAAGTGCAAGAGAGAAAGACAGGGGCCTTCAAGATAATGTATATCTGAATGAACAGGGCTAGGCTTGCTCTCATTATTCCATAATTTGGCAAGGTTTTAGTGAACATAAACGGACATTCAGGGCTATGCTGCTTTACTATGCCCTTATATTTAGAATGATATACCTAACTTTTTTTTTTTTGGAGACTGGAATTGTGTTGTATCCTAGCATAGGGTATCAATTAACCAGCCCCACTGAAAACCATAGGAAATTATCTCAACAACTTTTGTTGTAGAAAATATTTTCCATGTGGTTTCAAAATTACTTTGTTGGGAATTAATGTATTCTGTGTGTCTTCACTTGGAGAAGATTCATATGAGCTTGCATTGTATTTCTTCTGTAATAAATCACATGCCCTCTTCCCCTGTGTTAATTTTATTTAGTGATATTATCACATAAATTATAATATGACTATAACTGTATGCTGAGTCCTGTGAGTCCTTCAAGAAATTCACTAAACTTGAATTGCTCCTAGGGCCCTCTAATGACAGTGTACTAGGATTTCTGTGAATGGAGAGGCTTCTTGGATGCCAGATACTTCTCACTAACAAGGAATTACCCAAAGTGATTTTAAGGACATTACACCAAATACAGAACTAACACAAGATATGGGCAAGAGATCAGTTTTGTGAGCTTCTGTGCATGACATTCAAAATAATTCTTTGGCAATTTCTTTAATTCTTACAGAAGAGAAAAATGGGCATTCAAAGTTCAGGGTACTAGCACCTTATCACATAATTCAGTAGTCTTAAGAAAACATTGGGGTATAAAATTCTTCCAGTCTATTGACCTGTCCTCTTTGCTCACTATAAGTTATCTCTAATATTATGGTTCTCCAAGTACTTCTTTTGGTTGTTCCTCTAGGTTCCTAATAGTAAGACAATAGAGGCCACCAAAATAGCTATAGAAGCTGGGTTCCGCCATATTGATTGTGCTTATGTATATCAAGTAGAAGAGGAGGTAGGACTGGCGGTTAGAAGCAAGATTGAAGATGGCACTGTGAAGAGAGAAGACATATTCTATACTTCAAAGGTATTGTGTACACAATGTAAAAATTATTGCAATGTGATATAAAGAAGTGAAAATTACGTTGGGTGAAAAGTTGTTGGTGATCAGCTGTTGTGGAAAGTGATTATTTGTATAATGTTTATTCACATAAAAGATGCAGTATCAAAAAACAGGGAAAGATTATGAATTCCTACTCACTGTCTACAATTTTATGACTTTAAACTTCTTTATTTTTTCTAATTCTCCAAACAGATTTTATATTAGTTATGAAATCCAATAGAATAACATGACTATAACTGTATGCTGAGTCCTGTGAGGCCTTCCAGAAATTCACTGAATTCACCAGATTATGGATTCATTATCTCCTGGTTGACTTTTTAAATTTTTCTATCATTCTGAATATCCATGTTACATTTGTCATTATCCAAGAACAATGTAGGACTTTTCTCTTTGTAGTAAACAAGATATAGCTAAAATGTCTTGATTATTAAGATGTTCAAAATGTGGTTTTTTTAAATCAAAATATACTAATTTTGAACTGAATGCATGAGATAGACTAACAATAGCTTTGTAATATCTATGAACATTAATCATAGATTAAATAGTGTTATTATTTGATAAAAATTATGTCTTGTGTAATTCTTTCTATAGTTCAACTACTTGACTAATAATAGACAAAGATATAATCCAGCTTACATGAATAGGTCAGATCAATGAAAACCCAAGACCTGAAGTGAACGTCTTCCCTATGATCAACAGTTTTCAAGGAATAGACAAGTAAATGTCTCAACATGAAGTTAGTCAAATCTTCCAAATATGGGTAATGTATTAATCTAGTTCTATTTCCTTTTTTATCCTCTGTAGCTATGGTCCACTTTTCATCATCCCAACCTGGTCCAATCTTGTTTGGAAAGATCACTGAAAAAACTTCGTTTTGACTATGTTGACCTCTACCTTATCCATTTCCCAATAGCAATGAAGGTAGGCAATTTGTAGCATCAAACCTACTTAATTTCAGTCATCAGCATGACTATCATTATCATTGATGGTTTAGATTCTATTACAAATTTATATAAATTTAATTTATATGAATTATAGAAATTCCAAACTATGGTTAGATTTATGATAATAAGTTATCCTCAGAATCTTTTCTATTTATTTATCCATTGTGTCTGCATTACTAGAGATTTGCTTGCTTTTTGCCTTAGCCTTTTCCACTGATGGTAAATATGACTTTGGGGCTGTTCAAGTTTCAGGACATTAATATTTGATAAGGACTCTTCATCTTCCAGCATCAAATCAAATTTGAATTGAAACTTGAATGGCCATCTTTGGTACACGGACATATTCTTAGATCCACATGTATCCGGGTAGATAAAGACCACTCTTTAGCCTGTGTCATCATTGAAACCCATTTTTCTGGAGATCAAACCCATGCAACCAGTGACTTACCCAGTGAAAGAGAGACATTTCCCTGGGGCAATATATAGGGATAGGAAAAATAACATAAGCTACTAGAAGACTCCATTAGGAGACCTGAGAATATCTTAATTGATTATACTTGTGTGTGTGTGTGTGTGTGTGTGTGTGTGTGTGTGTGTGTGTGTGAATAGTTAAACATGTAGATAATTTGATGTAAGGAAATACAGGAAGCTAAGCACCTGAAGGTATTTCTTACACCTCTGCATGTAAAGAATTTGGAAATAGATGAATATAGACTGATGTTCCATGTGTTTCATGAAGCTTTAGTCTCCCATCCCGTAGATATACCTAGCAGCCTTGTTGTGCATGGACATATGAATTTGGCATGATTTCTCTTATAACTTTTTTTGCAGCCAGGGGAAGAGCTTTATCCAAAAGATGAAAATGGACAAATAATTTATGACTCACTGGATCTCTGTGCCACGTGGGAGGTGAGTACCTGAAGGAGTGACCACACTGGAAGCCCGGAGGACTAAAGTAAAGTTATGATTTCTCCTGAAATTGTGGGTCTAGAAATCATTAAATTTAAAATAGATTTTTTTTGTTGGGGTTGTGGGGAGTTATACATTTTTTTTTAGTTGTTAAAGGACCTTTATTTTATTCATTTATTCATGTGTGGTACTGAGATTCCAACCCAGTGCCTCACACATATGAGGTAAGTGCTCTACCTCTGAGCACAACCCCAGTCCAAGGAGGTATACATTAATGGAGTGTAACAGAGGGACAGAGAGGAGAAGAACTTATGACAATGAGGAAACGCAACTGCTGCCTCCACACGCAGTCATGTCTGATGTCCTAAAGAGGACACAGGAGTTCTTTTTCTGGCTCTCAATACCTTGCCCTATTATCTTTACCATTTTTCCCTCTTTACAATCAATTCATCAGCTTTGTCTTCATTCCTGGACAGTGCTCCTCTTAACAGTTCTGTCTTGCCTTTATAGTGACATAGTTGACTGTACATATGCCTCTTCCCAACCCCTTCCTCCCAAGGCCATGGAGAAGTGCAAGGACGCAGGATTGGCCAAGTCCATCGGGGTGTCCAACTTTAACCGCAGGCAGCTGGAGATGATCCTGAATAAACCAGGCCTCAAGTATAAGCCTGTCTGCAACCAGGTGAGAGCCCTGAGCCTCACTACCATCTCTTATTCATTTCCTTGTATCTGCACCACTTCCCGGTGTCTGTCCTGTACTGTCCCCCAGTTCATTCACCATGGTGGAACAGAGGAATCTAAGATTATCCACTGTCTTGGAGTGTGTGGAGGATTCTCAATTGTATCTGTGATGAATCATTAGTGAAAATGAGGGGAAGATCTTAGTTCCTAGTATGTGGCAGAATCTGGTGATGTAAAGGTGATCAAGTAGGAGGATGGTTATTTATTTGACTTCAGCGCAAGGTGAGCTTGTCCTTGAGCAATGAAGGAAGACCAGACACTGGAAGGGTGAATGTGCTGTGGGGGGAACTGTGTGTGGAAAAGAAGGTGAGTACACAGGAATGGGCAGTGAGCAAAAAAGAATGAAAATAGATCAGTGGTCAGGGTTTGAGTGGAGGTTGGGTGCCTGAGTCCCTGCTATCTCTTATTTCAGCTTCTGGATCCAGAGGAACAGTTAACAAAGAGAATAAAGCAGATCTTGTGAAATTTAAATGACTGAGAGGAAGTTACTTATTTATGGTGATACTGATGGTGGATGAAATCCACATTCAGGAACTTTTAGCTAATTATACAGTTGGCCTTGTGCCTGAGCCCCTCTTACTTGCTTTTCTTGATGCTTTCAGATATCAAATCAACTGTGCAATCCCATGTATTGTGTGCATGGTTCTGTGCTCTAACTTACTTTTGGCAAGTTTCAGACATGGTGTAATAGTCGGTATTTGGAACAAAGCTTACAAAAACAATGAGTTCACATATAGAGACTGAGCACTATATATTTCTAATAAGAATGTTAAAAATGAAATATTTTTAATATTAGTTTTACACCATTTTTTATCACGAAAATTTTCAAACATAAAAAAACTTCAGAGCATGATACTGGACATCCATATTTTCCACCCTGTATCTAAAATTGTTGACTTTGTGGAACACTGTGAGATATTTATTTATGTGGGAATCTTTATAAATATGTGTGATATTTTGCTAAATCTCTTCAAAGTAAATTGTGGATTCACTTTTAGAGAGCTCAGGGAACATATCCTAGGAATGAAGATGATCTCCCATGTAGCACATTTACAATGCTACATCTAAAGGTAGCAGTAAGTCTCTCACATCATCTAAATCCCAACTGTGTTCAAGTGTCTGAAATATCTTTTGTAGTTCTTTCCAACCTCAGGATGGGACTCAGGTTCACATATTCCTTCTCTCATGTTTCTTGACCTCTTTTCACACAGAAAGTTCAGGTTTTCCACATGATATTGAACCAGGGTTTTTTTTTTTTTAACTGTCTTATATATCATTTAATTTGTTTTACATTCCCATTTTCAGTCAGTTAGGAGGTAGAGTTGAGTTCCTTCTTATAAATCAAGGGCCTGCTGAGGAGCCAAGGCATCTAGAGTGGTCCTCAGTTACTGGGTTTTGCATCACACTAGAACAGCACCCGACATGTTGCTCAGAGCAGCAGGCATGGGGTGATTAGAAAGCAAAAAGGTGAAACTCCCCAAAGAGAGACTGAATCTTCACAGAGAGGAGGGGCATGGCATGCCCATCTTGCTTTCCAGTCTTGTTGGGTGTATCATGGAAGTTTTTAGATTTCTGCCCAGGTTGACCTCTTGAGTGTTGACTGACACTAAGGTTTTTCTTCAGATTTTTCGAGTCTCCACTATGCATATTACTGCCCTGCAGAGGGGAGATTTTCAGGTCAGGTCCCTTTGTCCCACATTGACTGGTTCAAATTGGGATTTGTTAATAGAGATTATGGTGGGGGGATTTATTCTAAGCTCCTTGAGTTCTAGAATCTGTTTTTCTTTTTCTTTTGATGAATAAATTTACCCAAATGTCAACCGCAGAATACTTACCAAATGTCTGTCAAACTTGTTCTGTGAGTCTTTGACCAAATTCTTGATTTATGGCACAACGTTAATGTCCCAATTGAATTTTTAAAAATTCAGCTTCTTTTATTTGCATTTTTGTTTTCATATTAACATTAGAACCAGATACCTTCTACCTTGTCCACTGCAGGTAGAATGTCATGTTTATCACAACCAGAGGAAACTGCTGGACTTCTGCAAATCCAGAGACATTGTTCTGGTTGCCTATGGTGCTCTTGGAACTCAACGATACAAACAATGGTAAGGAGAACCTCAGGGAGTAGACCTCAAATGCCAATGAAGATGAAGTATCTGTAGTCCTACAAGACTTAAAGTTCTAAAGGTCATTCTCAACTGACCCTGGAAGAGCCGAGAATTTACATTTCTGGGAAGATCCCATAGGACACTGATGCTGCTGGCACAGGGACTGCATTTGAGGATCCCTGTTTAGAGTGGTCCAAAGAGACCTGAGTCTCTTTTGTGGGTGGATCAGTGGTGCTTGCTGTAATCCTACTGACTCAGAATGCTGAGGCAGGAAGACTTCAAAACTTGAGGCTAGTGTCAGAAATTCAATGAGGTCCTGTCTCAGAAATAAAAGTAAAAAGGACTAGGCTTAAGACTCTCTGGTAGAAAGCCTTTGGATTCAACCCACAGTAAACCACATCCCCCCAAAAAGGGGAAATATATGAAATCCTCCTAACTAACTTGGCCTCAGGGCTTCAGCATCTCTGTTTCCTTCCAGGGTTGACCAGAACTCCCCAGTTCTCTTGGATGATCCACTTCTTGGTGCCTTGGCCAAAAAGCACAAGCGATCCCCAGCCCTGATTGCCCTCCGCTACCAGCTGCAGCGTGGGGTTGTGGTTTTGGCCCAGAGTTTGAAGGAGAGTGAAATAAAAGAGAACATTCAGGTAGAGAGGAGGGCTGTGGGAATGTGTGTTCTTACACAGTATCCTTCACATGTGTGCTTCTTTGAAACTTGTAAGGATGTTATTGACACCAGTCAATATCTGCAGCATGTCCTCTGCATGTAAGATTTCATGTTTTCAGAAGTGTGTTCTTTTACTCCACAATGGGACATGCAGTATAGCCATTTAGAAATAAGATTGGATAAATCGCAGAGGTTTGGTTTTCAGCATGTCTGGCCATGTATTATATAACTCTGTGCAAGACAACTTTGTATGTTCTTTTTACTTATTTTCTGAAATGAGAATTTGGATTGGGTGATTTTCATTCTATGAATTATGATTTTATTTTACATCTCCCCAATTCCTCAATGTATAGTAATATTCCTATATTTATTCATTTTTAGCTTTTACACTTGTCTATTGTCAGTTTATGGACTGCCATTTAATTGGTTTGCTTTTCTTTCATTTTCAATAGGAGAACAATTTTTGAATCATCACTAGAGCAGTTACAAGAAAACCTACCCAATATTGAGATTAATACAAAGAACAATTGTTTCTAAGTTTTCTCTCTTTGCCTTGGCTCAGCCTGAACTCAGTGATTGTCTTCCAGCTACCCAGGCTACTCATGTTTTTGCAATCAACTCTGATATGCATGTGCAGGACAGTGTGGTCCCTCTGGTGTAGTCCTGCTTGCTCTGTTTTCTGGGAGTGTCTCAGCTCCTCTCCATGGTACTTTACATCCGTTAGTGGACAACCCAGGCTTCACCTCATCACACAGCACTCTCCCTAGGCAATGAATGGAATCTCCCAGAGCCTTCTCATGCCTCAGCTCAGAGTAGCTTCTACCATGTTCTAATGGCCAATGAAAGAGACAAGGCATGACTCAAGAGGTGCAGAAATAGACACCATCTCTTAGTGAAAGAAGCTTCAAATTCACATAGGAAAGAGATTGAAGACTGGGATGTATGAATTATTGGGGAGAGCATTTTTGTAAACAATTGACCACATTGGTATATTCTGCATATTTTTTTTTCAGATGCAATTGTGTTTGTTGAAATATATTCTCCCACATTCTACTTGTGCTTCTATTCTCCTTTGGGTGTATTTTCATGAACAAAGTTCCTTCTCTAATTGGTGTCTTCATGCCTGGACTTTGTGGATAATGAGTGTCATATTTTTACTTATATTGGCAAATCTAGTATTTTATTACATTTCTTTACAAAATTCTTACAGTCCTTAATTCCACATATAATTCAATATCATTTTTTTAAACATTGTATGAAATGAAAAACCAAATAGACACATAATTTTTAAATGACTAACTAAAAGTTCGCAGCAACAGGATTACATTTCGGACTACTTTTCTATTATAAAGAACATAGAATCGCTTTATCAATCTCTATGCAGATTGTCTCTACTTGTTTGATACTGCATTGGATTCCTTAATAAATTCAGAGAGAAACTACTTTTTGAATTATTAAAGATTCTACTCCATGATTGTGATATGAGTTTCCAATATTTAACTAGTCTTTAAACATACTGCAGTAAACTTATCCATGAAGGCATTTGTATTAATTCTGTTATATTTATTCCTACAGTAGTGACAATTTTGATAACCTTTAAATAACATACCCATTTTCATTTTCACTTGCAACTTTCCAAATGTACAGAAAAACTCAAAGAGGAATGAAGAGAATGCTATTTATCTAATTCCTCAATTTTTAAATAATCAATATTTTCCTCTCTTACAATTTCTTAAGAAAATTACCAAGATTTATGTATCCATTCTTTTTCAGTATGACAGAAATTCCTGAAAACCTTTTCACCAATAAAATGTCTCAAATTTAGACATGGTGACATGGTGATTCTTGAAGCTAGCTCCCCCGGCCTTGCCTTTTTTTTTTTTTTTTTGAAGAGGATATAATTAGTACAATTGCTGACTTAAAAAATCTGATCAAAAATCATTGGTTGAGTTTTAACTGTTCATTGATGGGATATAGAAATCAAACTGTATCATTGAAGTAATTAAATCATCTTACATGTTTCATGATGTTGCCACTGGATTTCTCTGGGTCTCTTAACTATATGACACTGTAGTCTTGGAACAACATTGTTTTACTACAACTTCTTTTTGAAATCTCTTTTTGTCTGTAGTGGTGCAGTTTCTGTATAATACATGTCAAAAGTGATTTCTATTCAATTTTCACCTGATATTTATTGACCATTTGAGTATTTTGTTTGATGTCTTTAATAACTATTGGAAACTTTTGAGATATTTTAAATGTTTCTGCAACATCATTATTTCATTGGATTTTCATGATTGGCAATATGCAGTCTAAATATGCTAAAAACTTTCTACTTGTGTGACAGGTTTTTGATTTTGAGTTGACTGAAGAAGACATGAAAGTCCTAGATGGCCTGAACAGAAATTTTCGCTATGTTGCCATGCCATCGTGAGTAACTTTGATAGACATGTGGCCTTTGTTTATTTATTTTCCAGTCTTTCTCCCTTTTCAGTGCAGCTTTGATTACAGCCCAGACACTGCAGTTGGTGTCAAAAGGCTTCCATTTGGGCTGTTGGGAGGACATTTGGTTTCAAATTAAAAACTGTAGACATCTTAATGCAGAGGATAGAGTTGTTTTTGAGAAGAGAGATTCAAAAGCAAGAGAAGAGTGTGCAGAAAAAACAACCTTGTTGAAGAGAATTAATAATCATGAGAAAAAAATCTTTACTCTTTTTGGATGCTTTGTGATTATAGAATCTGGCATTGGACATCATATATTATAAGTGAGAATAAATAAGGAATTTATGTCCCTTATGCCTGTTGGAATTTTAATTTATAATAGAAATAAATGTGATGATGTTTTAAAGGGGATTAGACAATCCATGATTACACAGGCTTAAATATTTGCAGACATATTCTTATCATTACTAACATTTTTGTTAATATAGATATAAATGAAGAAGTAGGAATATAATGCCAAGAGGCAGTAGCAAGCAATCGGCAATTCTTGTTACCTATTATGTTTCAAGAAGTAATGATTTTCTGTTGTATTATTTCTAAATTATAGAAATCTAAATAATAAATGCAGAGCTCCTGAGATTTGCATGTGTATCTTCTAAACAACATTCTTTCCATATCCAAAAAGCACCATGTTGTCTGTGATGGGCAGTGAGTAAATAATCATTAATGAATTAGTTAAATGGAATTGAGATGGCTAGCAATGTACTGCACATCTAAAATACTTTTTGTATTGGTCAATATATGAACTTATCCTTATACAAAACATATGAAAGCAGAAACAGAAATATCTCAGTGAAAGCAGAAACAGATTGCACCACATTTATTTACTTACTTTGTGGAAAAGGACACATTCTTCTTCCCCTTCACAAAGTAAGTAAATAAATGTGGTGCAATCTGTTTCTGCTTTCACTGAGATAAGAAATAAGAAAGAATTTCTTTGATTTGGTAGATTGACAAATAGAGCTAAGGAAGATGAATATGAGTGAATTCTTGTCTCTGAATCATTGTCTTCTGTTCTTGGTAAGGGAACAGAATTTGTATAATTTAGTTAGAATTAAAACACCATCTCCTATATGGCTATGTTCATGAGTGTAGAAATGGCAGATTGTACAATCATTGGGGAAATATAATGAAGCTCAGTAGGTATCACTTATTTATCCTGTAGAATTGCAGCCACTGAGTCTATGTTACATATTTTTCTTTTTCATTTTAGTATGTCCGACCACCCAAATTATCCATTTGCTGATGAATATTAACCTGGACACCTTTGTCATGACTACAATTAGTATCCCCCACTTTGATTGGGATGCAGGAGGTGGCTCAGATGCTCCTGATTGGATACATCACTTCTGTTAATCCATACTTTCTTAGCAACTCACATTCTGACAAAGCAAAGTTCACCAGTCTAGTAAAGAAGACACTAAATTCTCAACAATTTTTGAAAAAAGAAAATAAAGTTGTTTTTCGCAAGATTCTGCATTCACTCTATTTCATTTATGATTAGTTTCTTTTTGACTCATTATAAACAAAAACTAATGTGGCTTTAAGCCTGTCAGCAAGAGCTTGGTCATGCTAACCCATTCCTGGGATTGAAAAAGATAGGACTTCTAAGGCTCTGAAGAAGTAGCAATTGGTATTTGTATCAGTCAATGCTTCTCTATCCCATGGAATACCAAGAAAATACTTTGCATGAAGATCATGGTTCACAGTCTGCAAGATGAAGCACATATGGCAAGGAGGAACAGCAGGCCAAGGGCTCTCTTCCTGCAGCTCAAGGACCAGAGCTCCTAGGAACTGGGGGATGAGGTTTTGCTTTCAGATGATTGTCAAAGGGGTGAGAGGGCATCTGGCCTGGAGTGAGCACGAGGGTTCAGATGTGCAAAGGGAGAAGGGTAGAAGAGTTGAGCACTCCTCTGCTTGGGACATATGACGAAGATTTTTGTTTGTGTGTGTGTGTGTGTGTGTGTCTGTGTGTGTGTGTGTGTCTCTGTGTGTGTATTATACATAATGTGGGATTCATGATGCCAAATTCATGCTTGCATATAACATTTGATCAATCTTATTCCTCATTACTTTTCCCTTTCTTGCCGTTCTCCCTCCCCCTTGTCTGCTTGCTCTACTCTCCTGACATTCCTTCTATTATTGTTATTCTAATTCAGGTGATCTCTATGTACCTGTGTATATGAGGATGATTTGATTCATTGAGTTACTGTGGTGTATTTGAACATACTATAGCATAATATGGTAGGTTCCTTTCACCAGGTACTTCCCCATGCTTTCCTTTTCTCCCCTCTTTTCTTCCTCTTTCTTCCCTTCCTCTACTCTGCAGTTCTTCCACCAAATGTTCTTTTGATAATTAGAGGCTGCAGACAAAAAGGAACGTTTGCAGATTTTATCCAATGCCATAGCTGGATGATTAGCCACACACGGAGAGAAGCTGAAACAACATTATTTGCAGTATGTTTGGAAATATTTATGTCAATTAAGATGCATTCGTAGAAAGAAATCCCATAAATCACTTGGAAATTTAGAATAGTGATGTGAGAAAATGTTGGACTAGAAAAGCTCCAGATTCTCCCATCAAAACATCATGAAAGCATTTGTCTCAGGTGAATCAACACTACACAAGTTCTATAAGCAGTCAGTGCTCTAAAGCAAAAATGAAAGCACACAGTGAATAAAGGGGGGACATTCAATTGTAGGTAATTTCAGGGTGTTTTTGTTCACCATTGCTAAAGGTGTCTTGCAGCATATTGTCGTGGTCTGTGGGTGGTGTCGACAGAGCTGTCAATTTCTTTCCCCAAAGGAAAGTTAGTGTACTGAAAGTCACTGCAGCTTATCTGGTCACAACCTTTGGAAGACACCTAGTAGCAAGACTGTGCTTGTCATCTCAAAAACACCTTGCTTCATCCTCCTGGCCAGACAGGCAGCTTAACCTCTAAGATAGTTGCTGAAATGAGATGGCATGCCTCAGCAGATCAGAGAGGCAGGTTATTACTCATAGTCCAGCAAATACCAGATTTCATGGCACAGGAATATACAGAAAATAAATTCTAAGGCACATAAAAATGATACCACTTTTGTTAGGTACCGTTTTTATGTATCTTAGAAAATGTCTGCCACAAAAACCTTAGTGTATCAGAAAACAGAAGAACTTTCATTTTTATTAATTTTAAAATGAAAGTAATTAAAATAACCACCAGTGGTCTTTCTCAGTGCATGGGAAACCAACATGATTCTAGAAGAGTGGGGGAGAAAATGAGGCCCTTTGTGACTTTGCAACAGCTTCTGCACATTTCATGGTCAGCCCTGAGAAATCCATGGGGCTTATGCTCCCCAGAGGCTTTGAGAAGTTGTCAGAGATTCTGAATGCCCTTGCACGTGGGCAAAATGCAGTGAAGACGGGAATTTCAAGGAGAAACTTGTTATCTCTGGTGGTTGCTTTTGTTTGGCTACATCAAGGCAAAGAAAACTCATAAATTATTTCGTTTTGGCTTAAATGTCATAGACAAAAAGCCCAGAGAAAATAAGTTGTGGATTCTGCTGCACAACCAGCACGCTAGCTTCATACTAGAGGTCCTACGCATAGAAGTTAACTAGTGAGATCAAAAAATAAAGACACATAACTCAATTTACCTTTTTCTTGCCCAGTTCAGAGACGGCCCTTCCTGGCTCCTGCCTCAAGCCACCTGGTGGGGTAGCGAGGTTTACACAAGAGACTAGCAGGAGAGAGGGGAGAGCACGCCTGAGAGTGGCCTTTTATTGGGGAACAAGAAATTCAGGGAAAAATTCCATCCAATGAAGGTCAAGGGGGACAGCATTCCAAGGTCAGGGTCAGTGATTGGTCTCAGAGTCAATGGTCAGTCACATCCCCACACGGATGGACTCTCACACCTAAAGAGGGTGGAGATAAGTTCTGACACAGCTGGCCGGAACGCCTCACACCCAATCAGGGAGGTACCCAATCACGTGTGAGAATGGCTTCCCACAGTGGATCTTTTCCCTGTGAGTCTAGAGACACTACCATCTGCACCCTTCTGGGTGCTCAGATTGACAGCAGACCACCCAGCAGAGCAGCTCAATATCCAGTGTAGGAGGAGGAGCCACTTCTTTGTAATAATAAACCACTTAGAACAGAGAGATAATTACTGAGAAGCTCCAGAAGGATTTTTCATGTGGCATTAACTAGGACTGGGTCACAGGCCCTTTTCCATAGTGACCACATGCTAATGCCAAATGAATAAGCATAAGTGACTCAACGAAATAATTTGCAGGGAAAAGGATATTGGGGAGACAACCATCTTGGTTACTGAAGTCATAATGAAAAAGCAATGATTTTTTTTTAGATTGCCTAGATGTTGACCTGCTTGGCACATTCTTAAAACCTTGCAATATATTAAATCCTATTACAGACCAAATGAATTTAAGTAGTACAACACAAATGAGTCTTTTGGTTGGATATTCAGTTCTAAAAGAATGGGTTCATGTAAGCACAAGTAGAATGGTTAGTTCTCATTATAGACAGGTTTCTCCATGATAGTTGGTACAGGGATAGACCAATAGGGGAAAATCACAGGACTCACCCAGTAGCAAGTCAGGTATTACAGGAGAAATGCAGAGTGAGAGGAGTCTGACCAGCTTTCATTTACTCTGTTATTCAATGCAATGTGAATACATCAACTTCTATGGGAACTTCACAGAGGAAAGAAGAGACACTGCAGCTCTGTCGGATTAGAAATTTGATGCTTGGAGATGTGGTAGAAGCCACAGAGCAAGAGGCCTTCTTAGCATGGAGAGGTTAAAGTTAAGATTTCATCTGAGTTAACTCAAGTTCAGTCTAGTTGTATGTGGAAACGCTTAGGAGTTGAAAATGCTAAAAAACTGGAAACTCCAGTTGTGTCTATGATGAATGAGAGTGGCATCAACATATCTTGGATCGATTTAAATTAAGAGAATGAAGGAGTATACCAAGAAGTGGATTAAGTTACTATAGTCACAATGACAGCAGCTTTAAAGGATCATATTTTTGGGGATGTGGTTTACACTTGGTATCTGAGAAGGATGTTTGGATTTTCTAGGCTTTATGATATAGATATTTGTGATAGAGATCACAAAGCAGAAATATCTCAAATAAATAACCTAGTTCTGTATTTTCTTAAAATACATGTGTATGATATCAATATTCCTAAGAGAATGATTAGGAAACTAAGTGTTACTTGCCCCAAATTAGTAACCGGCATCAATTTCCTCCAATTTTAGACCAAGTTGAGTTGAATTTTCTGTTTTATACAACTGAATGCATCTGAAACTAGCATTTTTCAATATCAAATACTCAGTACTTTATGAAACATTAAAGGCACCTTTTACCTTTTTTGTTATTGATCTATATAATGTCACAGCATGGTTCTCACTTAGGGTAATAAGCCTTCAAAATTTAATATTTTTTATTATTGGATATTTAAGTTTCTGACAGAAAATTTCCATGGGTTGTAGAATAAGAGTCTCCTTATTATCCGGTATTTCTTCAAAAGAGTTAGAACATGACCCTGTTCTTACTATTTCAAGCAAATTGTGATAAACCTTTTTTGATATTTTGTTTTTCTATATTCCAAATTAGACATTGAAATCTCAAGGTAGGAGCCATCTGTTTTCCAATTGGAGCCCTTGTTAAGTAGCTGGGCTGATCTTCATGGATGTGCACAGCAGGCCAACTGCAAGGGATCAGAAAATTTGGGAAGACTGTGTCTCAGTAGAAACGGACTAGTGACCAGAGGAGCTACCCAAGGTCTTAACTCTAATATTTGGGATGGCCGATTTTTCTAATATTTGCCAAACAGTATCAAAATTGCAATAGTATCAATATAACACCCTATAACAAAAAAAAAAGAGCTGGTCCTACATCTTACCTGAATTTATGGATACAAATTTATGTAGATAATATAGGAATATCTCAGATTTAATAACACAATGGTTTGTCCCAGGATAGAGTTAAACTTCTCCCAGTGGAGGATTGTTTGGATATATTTAGACACATAAGTTCTCTTTAGAGTTTATCATTTGAGAATCTGTAAGATTTTTATGGATTAATACAAACTCCTTATTTGATATGAATGCTTACAGATGGCCTTGATTTTTTGTTCTTTGTATAATCCCATGATTTCATCATTTCTGTGATTTAAATTGGACTTCAAATTATCAATAGAATCCAAGACCCTATAATGAAGAGCTTTAACCATGGAAGTTTGGTGAGGTTTTAACTAGTGAGGTGTGGTTGATGCAGAGCAAAGGTTTTATGCCCTGTGTCCGGGACATCCAGATATAGTCTTGGGCACTTGCTATCATGTCCAAGTTCACTAGCTGGAGTCCAGGATCAGTACAAACAAACATTCCAAACTTAGAACAGAGATGGAGACAAGGTCCAGGAAATGGAACTCAGGTAAAATCAGGATACACAAGAATCCATGTTTCTAGACCATGGGAGGGACTAGGCAGAATTTTAGTAGTAAATGTAAAAACAGTAGTGAAGCCTGGGGGTTCTCAGTGAGGTTTGTGTCACTGACAAAAGCAGCCTGAGAGAGAGTTTATAGGGCTGGTTGTCTGCCACGAAATTCCTTTCTATTTAATTTTCAGGGTCAGAACTTTTCCTTTGGTTAGTAAACACATTTCTCAGATTACAAAAAAAAAAAAAAGTAAAACATTAATTGAAGGGACTGCAGAAGATTTTCCAATCACTCAAAGTCCTACTTTTCAGAAAGACCTTGGCCTGTGTTGTGTCTTGTGAAATCTGTTCCTACAGGGGAGTCACTTTTGCTTCACTGGCAACGGGCATATCACCATTTTGAGTGCACACTTCTCAGAACTGCACATCCATCAGCAGTGAACATTTTCATTAAAATGCAACGAAAGAACATCCAGAAAATATATTGGCAATGACAAAGTTAAAAGGATAACTTTTTCAAGTTTAAATTTGATGCTATTATTGACAGTCAGATTTTGAAAAGTGCTCAACAGTCATTTTAATTTGCTCTGTGTGTGTTTGGGGAGGGGGGTGAGATAGTTCATTTTATTCAATAATGTGTGACTGACAAAGGGCTCATCTTAAAAAAATCAAAACCACAATTAAAGAGGATTTGTATAAGGGGTGGGGCTTTTTATTTCATATTAGCAAATGCTTTTTCCAATTTTAAGAATGACAAAAAGGTTTAAGTGATTAAAAACCAGGAAGGAGATCAATCCTAGTCTCACTATGCAGAAGAAGTGACTACTTACAGTTTGTATTCTTTCCTTTTCTATTATGCATACTTTATGGATTTATTATATCGTTATTATAATAAGCCCCCTTTAAACTGAGCTCTTATTCCTCTATGTAATAGAGGAATTTTTTTATTGATAAATGTTCATGTCTGACTCTTTTTTTGCTTCAAATATTCCATTTCATCAGTGCATCCATGTTTTCACAACTATTCCAAAATCCATAATAATTTAAGATTTTTCCATTTTTTACCTTTTATGAACCATGTTAAGCAAGGTCATAAATTTTACAAAATGCCTTCATTTAGCATCCTACTTATTGATATTTTTCTCCAGGAATTATCTAACAGATGAAAACTGTAATAACCTTTAGCCTCTTGTTGCCTATTGCAAACTGACTTTCTGTGGCTGTAATTTTTTTGGCTTCCCCTGAGCAGAATGTCAAATGAGTGCAGTTTGTCCTGCACACTTGTCAGGAGTGCATCTCTTGGGACTTGGTAGTCAAACTGTGGAAAGCATTTTACCCATGGGAAAATAAAAAAGGCTAACTAACTTCTGTTGATTTTTGTATATGATTATATTTCTGAGATTTCAAAACATGGTCCATAATCCTGATTTAAAAATTCCTTATGTTTGTGGGCATAGTGTATGATACTTCTAATACTGTATGGTCAAGAAGAGGTGAGAGGCTGAGGGAGAAGGATCGTGAGTTCAAAATCAGCCTCAGCAAAAGCAAGTTGCTAAGCAACTCAGTGAGACCCTGTTTCTAGATAAAATACAAAATAGGGCTGGGGATGTGGCTCAGTGGTCAAGTGCCCCTGAGTTTAATCCCAGGTACCTTCCCTCCAAAATTAGAAAAATAAGGAAAAAAATAAACAAAAACAAAATCAAGAAAAAAATGCAAAACACAGGAATCTGAGGTTTCTAGCTTAACAAATGGTCAATGATTATCTAATCTTATATATTAACTCTTGATAAAATATGGAGAAAATTCAGTAAAAACTAACATTTTTTTCCACTGTGTAGTAATTTACATATTTTTTTCCATATGGAATAAGTGAACTGCTTTGAATTCTTTTCTCACATAGGGAATATTGCTTTAAACTCGCTCTTCCTATAAAATATTGTCTAAACATTAGACAGTAAGTAGAATTGGATAACCATTAGACAAGCAGTTGGAGCTGTGAATTCCAGTTATTTATTGCCCTGTGAAGGCAGAAGAAAGAAGCAGAATCTACCCAGGCTGAGGAGTCACAGGCAATGAATTCCAAACATCAGTATGTGCAGCTCAATGATGGTCACTTCATTCCTGGACTGGGCTTTGGCACCTATAAACCTCAAGAGGTAACAGTAGGAGGTTGGGTTGAGGGTTCAAAAGAGTAGACATAGGATGAATGGAATACAATCTGGGTTGTCAAGGTACTTGCTTCCTATGTGACTCTGGGGGGCTCAGGTGGTCCTGTTTCTCCAGGTGAGAGCTATTCCATAAACAGGGAGGACAGTTTTCAGACATTGCTCTACATCATTGCATGATGGTGTGGTTACCTACTGAGTGTTCTGACCACTCTAAGCCTCCACCCCCCATTTCAGTCTATTGACCAACTTGGTAGAAAAGATGAATGTCAGCACTCTGTTTGCACTGTGAATGGTTTCTCTCTTTATTTCTATACCTCAGGAAATATATTTTCCTCCCAAGAAGGGCAAGAGCCACAGACATCTGTGTAGCAAAATGTACTTGAGATGAAAAACATAGAATAAATGATGGGGATAACTTCCTCTCCACTCTGAGGAAGGCTTCAGCATCTCTCAGAAAGTGCTGCACATTGGCAGAGGAGAATTTTTTGTGTTCTCAACTGTGGGAAATTTACCCGAATGTATACTATAACAACCTGATAAGTCAAATGGTGACCTAAGAAGGGTATTTGTCAATAAATCATCATTGGTTTTGTGTATTATATTGACAGATGACCCTGTGAGCTATGTTCACTATCCTGGAAAGAATCTTGTATTCCATTATCATACTCTGACAACTTAATTATGTGGCAAGAAACTAGTTTTCCTAAAGTTTGAATTTAAAAATTTTTCTTCTGCAAGACTTAAGGAAGTATCCAGTGAGCAAGTATGAAGTCTTATGACAGGATTTGTGAAAATCTGTAGGGAAAAGTGTCATGAAGGGGACACTAGGGCTTCAGTCCTACTCCAAGTGTCCTTATCCCAAAGAAACTCTGGGCTAGAATCAGCAGAGGCCAGTAAAACCTAGGTTGGCATTATCTTGATCTCCTGGAAAAAGAAAGCTTCCAAAAATTTTAAAACATAAAACATTGTGTTTGTTCTGCCTTTATAATCTTTAAAAAATGAACTTTTAAGCCAAGCAAATTTTGTAGACCATACAATAATTGTCGACGTCACTCTTATTACATCTTCCACAATAGAGAGTGAGTCAGCTTTAAGGGCTGATGTTTATGTGACTAATCCCTTATAAAATGAGTAGAATTCCTTATTTGTAACTCTGTATCATAAGAGTATACATTTTTTTCCAGCCAGTGTTTAGTTCTGTCATACAGAGATTCCGTTGTATGCCAGAGTTAACACAGCATATTTCTCTTTGTTCCTGAGCCTGTCATCAACTTTCCCTTGGCTGGCATCTGTTTTTTCATATTTTTTTTAATAACACACAAGGAAACTGGCTATCCCTAAAGGGTATGAAGATTGAATTTATTTATGTATTCTGCAGTCATGTTGGTAGTCCAGTTGTGACAGAGAAGTGGAAATGGTTGCCAAAGACCAGAGAAAATATGTGGAGAGTGCTTTCAGGCATCAGTCCTTATTGAGAAATGCCTCTGGGGAGGGTCCAGTAGTGACTGGCTGAACCACAGCACCTGCCTCCCTCACACTGCTTTGCCAAGAAGGGCTCCCTCCTCCTCATGATGTTTTGTCCTGTGATCACTGGCTGGGTGAGTGACACCCATCCTATCCACACACCATCAGTTCTATCCCAGTTACCACAAACAGAGGGGTTTTATCTTAAATTTTTTTTATATTTTGATTTTATTTTTACATGGCAATATAGTGTTTTTTGACATATGGATGCAAACATGGAGTAGACCTTATATTAATTTGAAAACCAATCGTTTGGATGCACATGATTTGGGGATTCACAGTGGTCTATTTATAAATGAAGGTGTAAAAGTTAAGTCAGATCCATTCCACTGCCTTTCCCATCCATATCACTTCTTGTTTCTCTTCATTCCTCTTCTCTAGTCCTCTGAACTTTGATTCTTTCCCTTCCCTTTCCCAGTTTTTGTATTTGCATACATACAAACACAAATGTTCTGGATATAAACAGAACATTTGATATTTGGTTTTCTAGGACTGGCATATTTCACTTAGCATGATAGTTTTCAGATGCATCCAGTTACTGAAAAATGTCATCAATTCATTTTTTATGGCTGAGTAATATTCTACTGTATATGTAGACCACATTTTCTTTCTCCATTCATCTGATGAAGGGCACCTAGGTTGTTTGCATAGTTCAGCTATTGTGAATTAAGCTGCTATAAACATTGATGTGAATTAGCATATGCACATTAGAGAAAACATTAGGCCTTTGGTTTTGTGGGATTGGTTTATTTCGCTTAGTATGATA
Organism: Callospermophilus lateralis; assembly: GCF_048772815.1. Taxonomy (NCBI): domain Eukaryota; kingdom Metazoa; phylum Chordata; class Mammalia; order Rodentia; family Sciuridae; genus Callospermophilus; species Callospermophilus lateralis. The sequence continues at coordinate 22,421,369 of NC_135317.1, read as the reverse complement.
TTCTCCAACTCCAACCATTCACTGGCAAATGCCATAATGTTGCTCTTTTTGAAAGCTGAGTAATATTTCATTCAATATATATACCACATTTTCTTTATCCATTCATCTATTGAGGGACACCTAGGTTGGTTCCATAGTCTAGCTATTGTGAATTGGCTTCTATAAACATTGTTGTGGCTGCATTACTATAGCATGCTGATTTTAAGTCCTTTAGATATAAACCAAGGAGTGGGATAGCTGGGTCAAATGGTGGTTCCATTCCTGACTTTCTGAGGAATCTCCATACTGCTTTCCATAGTGGTTGCATCAATTTGCAGTCCCACCAGCAATGTATGAGTGTGCCTATTCCACCACTTCCTTGCCAACATTTATTGTTGCCTGTATTCTTAATGATTGGCATTCTGATAGGAGTGAGATGAAATCTTAGAGTAGTTTTGATTTGTATTTCTCTAATTGCTAGAGATGTTGAATACCTTTTTATACATTTGTTGATCAATTGTATTTCTTCTTCGGTGAAGCATCTGTTCAGTTCCTTAGCCCACTTATTGATTGGGTTATTTGTTTATTTGGTGTTTTTTTTTTGAGTTCTGTATATATTCTAGAGATCAATGCTTTATTGGAGGTGCATGTGGTAAAGATTTTCTCCCAATCTGTAGGCTCTCTCCGCACATTATTAAATGTTTCCTTTGCTGAGAAGAAGCCTTTTAATTTGAATACGTCCCATTTATTAATTCTTGATTTTACTTCTTGTGCTTTAGGAGTCTTGTTAAGGAAGTCAGATCCTAGGCAATTTGGTGAAGATTTGGGCCCATTTTTTCTTCTATTAGGCTCAAGGTCTCTGTTCCAGTGCCTAAGTCAAGTCTTTGATCCATTTTGAGTTGATTTTTGTGCAGGGTGAGAAATAGAAGTTTCATTTCATTTTGCTACATATGGATTTCCAGTTTTGCCAGTGCCATTTGTTGAAGAGGCCATCTTTTCTCCAGTGAATGTTTTTGGCACTCTTGTCTAGTATGAGATAACTGTATTTATGTGGGTTTGTCTCTGTGTCCTCTATTCTTTACTACAAGTCTATTTTGGTGCCCCAAACCATGCCATTTTTGTTACTATAGCTCTGTAGTATAGTTTAAGGTCTGGTAGTTTGATGCCTCCTGCTTCACTTTTCTTGCTAAGAATTCCTTTAGCTATTCTGGGTCCCTTATCTTCTAAATAAATTTCATGATTGCTTTTTTTATTTCTATGAAGAATGTCATTGGGATTTTAATTGAAATTGCATTAAATCTGTATAATGCTTTTTGTAATATGGCCATTTTGGCAATATTAATTCTGCCTATCCAGGAGCATGAGAGATCTTTCCATCTTCTGCACAATAAGGTGGGGGGGGCACTAGGGAAGAATAGCATTACTTTAGATTAGCTGGAGGGAAGTGATGGGAGGGAAGAAGAGGGAATGTGGGGATAGGAAAAATAGTAGGATGAAACAGACATTATTACTGTCTCTCTCTCTCTCTCTCTCTCTCTCTCTCTATATATATATATATATATATATATATATATATATATAACTACATGACCAATATGATTCTGCAACATTTACATTCAGAAAAATGAGAAATTATATCCCATCTATGTATATCAAAGTGCATAAATGCATTTACTGACATGTATAACTAATTAAAACAAGTTAAATTTTTTTTTAAAAATTGACGTGACTGCATCACTGTAGTATGGTGATTTTTAACTCCTCTAAATATATTACTGGAAGTGGTATAATTGGGTCAAATGGTTGTTCCATTCTAGTTTTTTGAGGGAGGAATCTCCATACTGTTTTCCAGAGGGGTTGCACCAATTTGCAGTCTCACTGGCAATGTGTGTGTGTGCCATTCCTCCACATCATCACCAACATTTAGTGTGACTTGTATTCTTGATAATTGCCATTCTGACAATAGTGAAGTGAGATCTCACTGTTGTAATAATTTGCATTTCTCTAATTTCTAGAGATGTTGAACATTTTTCATGTACTTGTTGACTTTTTGCGTCTTTTCCTTTGAGAAGTGTCTATTGTGTTCCTTTACCACTTTGTTGATTGGGCTGTTTGGTTTTTTGGTGTGGAAATTTTTGATCTTTATATACTCTTGAAATTAATGACTAACCTCCAATGTGGGTTGCAAGGATTTTCTCCCTTTCAAGAGGTTCAACAGAGCAGTATTGTATGTTAGGCTGCAGAAGCAGTAACATCCTCAGCACTATCTTACTTTATTTGCTTATGGGAACGACATGCCAAGGAACCACTCTCCAGGAATACATGGAAAAAGAATCTTTTCACAGGTAACATAATCTTGCCCTCATTTCCAATGTACATAAGAGAAAGTCAGGGTCCTTTAAGATAATATTTATTGGGCTGAGCACAGTGGCACATGCCTGTAATCCCAGTGTGGCAGAAGGCTGAGACAGGAAGACTGTGAGTTGAAAGCCAGGCTTAACAACTCAGCAAGCCACTAAGCAATGCAGTAATATCCTGTCTTTAAATAAAATACAAAATGGGGCTGGGGATGTGGGTCAGTGGTCAAATGTCCCTGAGTTCAATCCCTGGTACTGAAAAAAAAGATAATACACATCTGGATGTACAGGGCCAGGCTTGCTCTCATTATTTCATAATTGGCCAGGATTTGGGGAACAAAAATGGACATTCAGGGAATTGGCATTTTACTATCCCCCTCTTTTTAGAATGATATATCTATCTTTCTCTAGGAGACTGGAATTGTGTTGTGTCCTAGCATAGGGTGTCAATTTAATCAGTCCCACTGAAAAATCTTAGAAAATTATCTCAATAGCTTTTCTTGCACAAATATTTCCCATGTGGTTTCAAAATTCACCATAGGGGGAATTTAGTATATTCTGTGTTTCATCTTTGGGAGAGGATTTATAGAATCCTGCACAGTATTTCTTCTATAGTCATTCCATGAACTATTCACCTGCATTAACTGTACTTAGTGACTTCATCACATAAATTATAACATGATTATTCCTGTATGCTGTGTCTTCTGAGTCCTTCCAGAAACTCAGTGAACTTGAGTTGCTCCTGGGGTCCTGTGATGCCACTGGATTAGGATTTCTGTGTCTGAAGACGCTTCCTGGATGCCAGACTCCTGTAATTAACTAGGAAAAACAGACAAAATTGGTTTGGGGTCATTACTCCAAATACTGAACTAACCCAAGGCATGCATGGGCAAAGTTGGCTTTTGTGAGAACACTGCTTCTGCTCATGACATTCAGAATTGCTCTTTTGGCTACTTAGTCATGTTTTATATAGGAGAAAAGTGGGCCCTCAAAGTTCAGGGTACCATCGCCTTATCACATTATTAAGAAGTCTGAAGACAATATTGGAATTTAAAATTTCTTCCAATCTAATGAACTGTTCACTTTTCTCATGGTGAGTTATTTCTTATAGTATGATTCTCAAAAAAAAAAACCTTCTGGTTATTGCTCTAGGTTTCTAAGAGTAAGACCACAGAGGCCACCAAAATAGCAATAGAAGCTGGGTTCCGCCATATTGATTGTGCTTATGCATACCAAGTAGAAGAGGAGGTAGGACTGGCCATTAGAAGCAAGATTGCAGATGACACTGTGAAGAGAGAAGACATATTCTATACTTCCAAGGTATTGTGTATACAGTGTAAAAATTACTGCAATATGATGTAAAGAAGTGAAGTTATGTTAGGTGATCAGTTGTGGGAATGTGATTATTTTTACAATGTTTATTCACATATAAGATCCAGTATCCAGAGATGTATTATAAATTCCTGTTCACAGTCTACAAATGTATAACTTTAAAGTTTTTTACTTTTCTGATTCTCCCTTCAGCTCTATGACTTTGTATTGTTTGTAGAATGAGATAGAGTTATGACCAGATTCTGGATTCATTATCTCCTTGGTGATTTTGTAAAATTTCTTATCATTCTGAATATCTACTTTTACATCTGTCATTATCAAAGAACAATGTAGGACAGTTCCATGGGTACAAAAGAAGATCCAGCTAAAGTATCTTGATTTGTGTCTCACACATATTAAATATTCAAAATGTGTTTCTTTCACTTCTGTAAACAAAAAATATTTATTCTTATCTAATGAAATGAATGGATGAGATACACTAACAACAGCTTTGCAATCTCTATGAATCACTATTCAGATATTAAATATGTTATTGTTTGCTAAAAATTATATCTCTTGATTAATTCCTTCCATAGTTCAAATGTTTTACAAATAATAACTGAAAATATAATCCAGTTCACATGAACTGGTCAGATTAGTGGAACCAAAAACTTAAAGAGATATCATTCTTGTGATCTCAAGCTTCCAAGCAATTGACAAATCAATATTTTAATATGGAGTTAAACAAATATCCAAACTATGCTTCCTTTCTTTAATCTCTGTAGCTATGGTCCACTTTTCATAGGCCAGAGCTGGTCCAATCTTGTTTGAAAAGATCACTGAAGAAACTTCATTTTGACTATGTTGATCTCTACCTTATTCATATCCCGACTGCAATGAAGGTAGGTAATTTACATCATCAAACCTATTTAATTTCAGCTGTCAGCATGACCATCATTACCATGGATGGTTGAATTTAGCTTCAATTATAAAATTATGTAAATAATTTATATGAATTATAGAAAGTCCGAATTATGTCTAAATTCATGATTAGATGTAATCTTCAGAGACTTCTCAATTAATTCATTCATTATGTCTAGATATGGAGGTTTGCTTGGTTTTGGTCTCAGCCTTTTTTACTGGTGGTTCATATGACTTTGGGGCAGTTAAAATACCATGGCCATTAATATTAGAGAGGGTCTCTCCATCTTCCAACATCAAATCTTGAATTGAAACTTGATTGATGATCTTTGGTACACTTACTTACACCCACATGCGTTCAGGTAGATAAAGAAACTGTTTATCTTGTGCTATCACTGAAATCCATTATTGCTGAAGATCAAGCCCATGCATCCTCTGAATTTCCCAGTGAAAGACTTTTCCCCAGGACAAAATATAGGGTCAGGAAATGTAACATGAGCCAACTACGAGTCCTCATTAGGTGATTAAGAAAATCATATAGAATTATAAATATATGTATATATATGTAATTATCATTTTTTATTGGTTGCTCAAAACATTACAAAGCTCTTGACATATCATATTTCATACATTTGATTCAAGTGGGTTATGATGTAATATAGATATACATAGATGTATGTAAAATTGAACATATAGATAATTAGATGTAAGAGAAGAATATAGGAAGCTAAGCACTGAAAGGTATTCCTTACACATTCACATGTAAACATTTTATAAATAGATGAATATAGAGTGATGCTTTGCTCCACCCCTCCCCTGACTCAGGCAATGGCAAGGCCCTACTGAGGTGAATAGCACAAGGCATCCATACTCTGGAGAGAGCACAGTATGTTTCTGGGAATGGGCTGGTTTGTTTTGTATTCCTTTAATAAGTATAGTTGTGACTTCTCATATGACCATTAAGTATGAAGGAAAAAACATGACTTTCCCAATTAATGCAACTACTTCTAAAGAATGGACCCCTGCTGCTCTAAATGCAATGATTCAGCTGTGGAACATAAATTATTAATGTCTAATGAAAAACTCCCTGTATTCCTGTCAAGCAAGTTTTTGAGAAATTAAATTAATATCTAGAGAAGAAGAATTAATTTTAAGAAAACAGATTAATGCTTGGTACTGGGCAACTTGTTCTTGTTCCTGTGCAAAATGGTTTGTACTCTTACTCTTTTTTTTGGGGGGGGGGTTCAATAAGAGGCTTTTAATAAGGATTTTAGAATTAAAAGCTCCAGTTTCAGCATTGTCTCAATGTTCAGAAAGCCTGTTTATAAAAGAAGTCAAACCAACACTAACCCCCTTAGCATGAACCCACCTTTCTTCTTAGTAAATTTTACTTTTGAATAGTGAAAAAACCCCCAAAACCCCAACAGGTTAAAACAAGTCAAACACCTACTCTATGCAGATAGAACCTTCACAAAGGTCAACTGAAGTAATCCAGAGCTAAAACTGAATCGTGAAGATTTCAATGAAGTCACCAGTCATGTAACACAAATAAAGTCAATTATTTACACACTCGGTCAAGCCCAACAAGCAACGTGCCCAAGAAGCATTAACCTTTGTTTTGTGCCATCCTGAAGACTTGCACATAGTTTAACATTTTTAAGAGTGTGTTTTCCACGGTGTGGTAATGCTTTGGTACTATTCATATAAGATCTCATCTATCCCACCTACTCACCTCTTCTCCAAGAGGAGATTTCATTCTGCTTGAAAAGTTTTGCATAAATTAAAATCTTTAACAAATATTAATATGAAGGAAGGTGACACAGGATGCAACACATACAGTCAAGCTTCTCTCTATATAATTAGAAATTACTTCCTCCATCAAGGTATTTGCACCAAAAAGCTCAGTCTGTCCTGCTTAACCATCAGTAGTACAGGTTTGATTCATCAGAAAGTTGGAGAGACTCAATTATATCAAAATTATTAACAACTACCTCTAGGGGGCAAGACATGTTATTGAGTTATGACAAATCTACTAACATGAGGGAAAACAAGTGTAGCCAGCCATCTTTAAAAAATGCCCCAACCACTGCTTCTCAATATAGAAAGACTAAAAACTACATATGGTTTATCATACAACAAATCCCATCTGTGTTCCCTGAAATTCCCCTAATTTAATTCATTAGAAGGGGATTATTAAAAAAAAGACTTAAAGAGCACTTTATAGCAGCATTCAGCTTTCCTATGAAATACTCAGCATCTTAAATATTATGTACACTTCTTTTTTCTTTTAGTAAGCTAGACACTGGCTTCAACGTTTATGGGACTGGAGGAAAAAATAACCCATTCAAAACTATTCTAGGAAATTGTCTTTTGGCAGAATAGCAGGTATCCAAGTTAAAAATAGTAAGGTCAGTTTGTTGCTTTATGGTCTTTTCAAAATTTAAATCATTTTTGTTCCCCTTCTACATAAACCTCAGTCACCACTCCTGAGTGGAGATGGGCAGAGGTTCGGGCCCCTGCTCCTCTGGCTTCTCTGCAGTTGTCTTCTTATTGCTGCAGCAAGGCTTGAACAGATGTGTGTCAATGAGGACTTCTCCAAAACGGCCTTTATAGATAATCCCACAACAAATTTTCTGTCTTTTCCAGTAAGTAAGATCTAAAAAGGAAAAAAACTGGTGTTCTATTAGAGCCAGAAGCCATTTCTGTATCTGAGCCATCATCTGACTGGTTACTGTAACAAGGAGATTGAGCTGGGGAGGCACTTGAGGTGGTACTGTGAGCATCAGAATTGTGACGTTTAAATTCCTTCTGCAGTTTACTGATCTGGTTGCTTTTTATCCTGTTTCCAGATAGAGTTTTTACATTCTTTGGTTTCAAAGTAGGCTTTAGGCTAGGTCCTGCCCTTGCGTCTACCACATGATTCCAGTTTTTTTTTTTTTTTTCTTTTGAACCTGCTGGTAACTTCTTCCATCTTTTCACAAGCAGAACACAGGCATTACAGATGTCTCCTGAACGAGTCTCATGCAGCCCAAAACAGCTCTGGAAGTCCTTTTCATAACGTTTACTATCAGTGAATCGTTGTTTGATTAAAATTAAAAACAATTTAACCACTTGCCGTAACCATGGCACTGGTTCCAGTCAGTAAGTCAAGAAAGAATAGTCAAGGTATAGGCCAATAGTTGGGACATTTCTAGCTATTATTAAAATTTAACTAAAGAGAAACAGTTCAAAGCAAAATGCGAACTGAAAGGAAAAATGCTTGCTTATGCATAAGCCAAGATACATTCTTCTATTTTAATTGTAGCTACGTAATATTTTGTTTCTCTGAATAATGATTCCTGTTTTGTAACCACAAAGTACTATGAGCCTGCCAAAATGAAAAGTATATATGATCAACTTCACAAGTAAAGATTGGGATTCAACACCTTCCCTTGGTGTCTGTGTTGTTTCTCCACCCCCACTTTCGCCAACTCCTCACCATCAGTTCGCCTCTTGAGACCTGCTGTTGGAGCTGGACCCCGACAATGCTTTACTTATTTCAAGAAGGGTTAGTGTCCCTCCCCCTGGATATACCTAGCAGCATTACTGTATGTGGACATATGGATTCAGCAAAGTCACTGTTATGATCACTTCTATTTCAGCCAGGGGAAGAGCTTTACCCAAAAGATGAAAATGGAAAAGCAATATATGACTCAGTGGATCTCTGTGCCACATGGGAGGTGAGTGCCTGAAGGAGTGATCTCACAGGAAGGCAAGAAGGTGACAGTTCATGCCAGCTTCTGTAATTATGGATCCAGAAATCATTATGTTTAAAAGGGAATTTTTGCTAGGGTGGTGGGGAGGAACACATTCCTGGAATGTAACAGAGAGAAATAGAGGAGGAGGACTGATGACAATGAGAACATGACCCTCCTGCGTCCATATGCAGTCATGTCTGATGCCCTGAAGAGGACACAGGAATTCCTTACTGGCTCTCAACACCTTCCCATATCATCTTTACCATTTTTCTCCTCTTCACAATCAATTCATCAGCTTTATTGTCACTCCTGGACAGTGCTCCTATTAACAGTTATGTCTTGCCTTCATAGTGACATAGTCCATTGTACATATGCCTCTTCCTAACTCCTTCCTCCCAAGGCCATGGAGAAGTGCAAGGACGCAGGATTGGCCAGGTCCATTGGGGTGTCCAACTTTAACCGCAGGCAGCTGGAGATGATCCTGAATAAACCAGGCCTCAAGTTTAAGCCTGTCTGCAACCAGGTGAGAGCCCTGAGCCTCACTGCCATCTCTTATTCATTTCCTTGTATCTGCACCACTTCCCGGTGTCTGGCCTGTACTGTCCCCCAGTTCATTCACCATGGTGGAACAAAAGAATCTAAGATTATCCACTGTCTTGGAGTGTGTGGAGGATTCTCAATTGTATCTCTGCTGAATCATTAGTGAAATGAGGGGAAGATCTTAGTTCCTAGTATGTGGCAGAATCTGGTGATGTAAAGGTGATCAAGTAGGAGGATGGTTATTTATTTGACTTCAGTGCAAGGTGAGCTTGTCCTTGAGCAATGAAGGAAGACCAGACACTGGAAGGGTGAATGTGCTGTGGGGGGAACTGTGTGTGGAAAAGAAGGTGAGTACACAGGAATGGGCAGTGAGCAAAAAAGAATGAAAATAGATCAGTGGTCAGGGTTTGAGTGGAGGTTGGGTGCCTGAGTCCCTGCTATCTCTTATTTCAGCTTCTGGATCCAGAGGAACAGTTAACAAAGAGAATAAAGCAGATCTTGTGAAATTTAAATGACTGAGAGGAAGTTACTTATTTATGGTGATACTGATGGTGGATGAAATCCACATTCAGGAACTTTTAGCTAATTATACAGTTGGCCTTGTGCCTGAGCCCCTCTTACTTGCTTTTCTTGATGCTTTCAGATATCAAATCAACTGTGCAATCCCATGTATTGTGTGCATGGTTCTGTGCTCTAACTTACTTTTGGCAAGTTTCAGACATGGTGTAATAGTCGGTATTTGGAACAAAGCTTACAAAAACAATGAGTTCACATATAGAGACTGAGCACTATATATTTCTAATAAGAATGTTAAAAATGAAATATTTTTAATATTAGTTTTACACCATTTTTTATCACGAAAATTTTCAAACATAAAAAAACTTCAGAGCATGATACTGGACATCCATATTTTCCACCCTGTATCTAAAATTGTTGACTTTGTGGAACACTGTGAGATATTTATTTATGTGGGAATCTTTATAAATATGTGTGATATTTTGCTAAATCTCTTCAAAGTAAATTGTGGATTCAGTTTTAGAGAGCTCAGGGAACATATCCTAGGAATGAAGATGATCTCCCATGGAGCACATTTACAATGCTACATCTAAAGGTAGCAGTAAATCTCTCACATCATCTAAATCCCAACTGTGTTCAAGTGTCTGAAATACCTTTTGTAGTTCTTTCCAACCTCAGGATGGGACTCAGGTTCACATATTCCTTCTCTCATGTTTCTTGACCTCTTTTCACACAGAAAGTTCAGGTTTTCCACATGATATTGAACCAGGGTTTTTGTTTTTTTTTTTAACTGTCTTATATATCATTTAATTTGTTTTACATTCCCATTTTCAGTCAGTTAGGAGGTAGAGTTGAGTTCCTTCTTATAGATCAAGGGTCTGCCGAGGAGCCAAGGCATCCAGAGTGGTCCTCAGTTACTGGGTTTTGCATCAGACTAGAACAGCACCCGACATGTTGCTCAGAGCAGCAGGCATGGGGTGATTAGAAAGCAAAAAGGTGAAACTCCCCAAAGAGAGACTGAATCTTCACAGAGAGGAGGGGCATGGCATGCCCATCTTGCTTTCCAGTCTTGTTGGGTGTATCATGGAAGTTTTTAGATTTCTGCCCAGGTTGACCTCTTGAGTGTTGACTGACACTAAGGTTTTTCTTCAGATTTTTCGAGTCTCCACTATGCATATTACTGCCCTGCAGAGGGGAGATTTTCAGGTCAGGTCCCTTTGTCCCACATTGACTGGTTCAAATTGTGATTTGTTAATAGAGATTATGGTGGGGGGATTTATTCTAAGCTCCTTGAGTTCTAGAATCTGTTTTTCTTTTTCTTTTGATGAATAAATTTACCCAAATGTCAACCGCAGAATACTTACCAAATGTCTGTCAAACTTGTTCTGTGAGTCTTTGACCAAATTCTTGATTTATGGCACAACGTTAATGTCCCAATTGAATTTTTAAAAATTCAGCTTCTTTTATTTGCATTTTTGTTTTCATATTAACATTAGAACCAGATACCTTCTACCTTGTCCACTGCAGGTAGAATGTCATGTTTATCACAACCAGAGGAAACTGCTGGACTTCTGCAAATCCAAAGACATTGTTCTGGTTGCCTATGGTGCTCTTGGAACTCAACGATACAAACAATGGTAATGAGAACCTCAGGGAGTTGACCTCAAATGCCATTAATGATGAGCTATCTATAGTCCTACAAGACTTAGAGTTCTAAAGGTCATTCTCAACTGACCCTGGAAGAGCCGAGAATTTACATTTCTGGGAAGATCCCATAGGACACTGATGCTGCTGGCACAGGGACTGCATTTGAGGATCCCTGTTTAGAGTGGTCCAAAGAGACCTGAGTCTCTTTTGTGGGTGGATCAGTGGTGCTTGCTGTAATCCTACTGACTCAGAATGCTGAGGCAGGAAGACTTCAAAACTTGAGGCTAGTGTCAGAAATTCAATGAGGTCCTGTCTCAGAAATAAAAGTAAAAAGGACTAGGCTGAAGGCTCTGTGGTAGAAAGCCTTTGGATTCAACCCACAGTAAACCACATCCCCCCCAAAAGGGAAATATATGAAATCCTCCTAACTAACTTGGCCTCAGGGCTTCAGCATCTCTGTTTCCTTCCAGGGTTGACCAGAACTCCCCAGTTCTCTTGGATGATCCAGTTCTTGGTGCCTTGGCAAAAAAGCACAAACGATCCCCAGCCCTGATTGCCCTCCGCTACCAGCTGCAGCGTGGGGTTGTGGTTTTGGCCCAGAGTTTGAAGAAGAGTGAAATAAAAGAGAACATTCAGGTAGAGAGGAGGGCTGTGGGAATGTGTGTTCTTACACAGTGTCCTTCACATGTGTGCTTCTTTGAAACTTGTAAGGATGATATTGAGACCAGTCAATATCCACAGCATGTCCTCTGCATGTAAGATTTCATGTTTTCAGAAGTGTGTTCTTTTACTCCACAATGGGACATGCAGTATAGCCATTTAGAAATAAGATTGGATAAATCGCAGAGGTTTGGTTTTCAGCATGTCTGGCCATGTATTATATAACTCTGTGCAAGACAACTTTGTATGTTCTTTTTACTTATTTTCTGAAATGAGAATTTGGATTGGGTGATTTTCATTCTATGAATTATGATTTTATTTTACATCTCCCCAATTCCTCAATGTATAGTAATATTCCTATATTTATTCATTTTTAGCTTTTACACTTGTCTATTGTCAGTTTATGGACTGCCATTTAATTGGTTTGCTTTTCTTTCATTTTCAATAGGAGAACAATTTTTGAATCATCACTAGAGCAGTTACAAGAAAACCTACCCAATATTGAGATTAATACAAAGAACAATTGTTTCTAAGTTTTCTCTCTTTGCCTTGGCTCAGCCTGAACTCAGTGATTGTCTTCCAGCTACCCAGGCTACTCATGTTTTTGCAATCAACTCTGATATGCATGTGCAGGACAGTGTGGTCCCTCTGGTGTAGTCCTGCTTGCTCTGTTTTCTGGGAGTGTCTCAGCTCCTCTCCATGGTACTTTACATCCGTTAGTGGACAACCCAGGCTTCACCTCATCACACAGCACTCTCCCTAGGCAATGAATGGAATCTCCCAGAGCCTTCTCATGCCTCAGCTCAGAGTAGCTTCTACCATGTTCTAATGGCCAATGAAAGAGACAAGGCATGACTCAAGAGGTGCAGAAATAGACACCATCTCTTAGTGAAAGAAGCTTCAAATTCACATAGGAAAGAGATTGAAGACTGGGATGTATGAATTATTGGGGAGAGCATTTTTGTAAACAATTGACCACATTGGTATATTCTGCATATTTTTTTTTCAGATGCAATTGTGTTTGTTGAAATATATTCTCCCACATTCTACTTGTGCTTCTATTCTCCTTTGGGTGTATTTTCATGAACAAAGTTCCTTCTCTAATTGGTGTCTTCATGCCTGGACTTTGTGGATAATGAGTGTCATATTTTTACTTATATTGGCAAATCTAGTATTTTATTACATTTCTTTACAAAATTCTTACAGTCCTTAATTCCACATATAATTCAATATCATTTTTTTAAACATTGTATGAAATGAAAAACCAAATAGACACATAATTTTTAAATGACTAACTAAAAGTTCGCAGCAACAGGATTACATTTCGGACTACTTTTCTATTATAAAGAACATAGAATCGCTTTATCAATCTCTATGCAGATTGTCTCTACTTGTTTGATACTGCATTGGATTCCTTAATAAATTCAGAGAGAAACTACTTTTTGAATTATTAAAGATTCTACTCCATGATTGTGATATGAGTTTCCAATATTTAACTAGTCTTTAAACATACTGCAGTAAACTTATCCATGAAGGCATTTGTATTAATTCTGTTATATTTATTCCTACAGTAGTGACAATTTTGATAATCTTTAAATAACATACCCATTTTCATTTTCACTTGCAACTTTCCAAATGTACAGAAAAACTCAAAGAGGAATGAAGAGAATGCTATTTATCTAATTCCTCAATTTTTAAATAATCAATATTTTCCTCTCTTACAATTTCTTAAGAAAATTACCAAGATTTATGTATCCATTCTTTTTCAGTATGACAGAAATTCCTGAAAACCTTTTCACCAATAAAATGTCTTAAATTTAGACATGGTGACATGGTGATTCTTGAAGCTAGCTCCCCCGGCCTTGCCTTTTTTTTTTTTTTTTTTTTTTTGAAGAGGATATAATTAGTACAATTGCTGACTTAAAAAATCTGATCAAAAATCATTGGTTGAGTTTTAACTGTTCATTGATGGGATATAGAAATCAAACTGTATCATTGAAGTAATTAAATCATCTTACATGTTTCATGATGTTGCCACTGGATTTCTCTGGGTCTCTTAACTATATGACACTGTAGTCTTGGAACAACATTGTTTTACTACAACTTCTTTTTGAAATCTCTTTTTGTCTGTAGTGGTGCAGTTTCTGTATAATACATGTCAAAAGTGATTTCTTTTCAATTTTCACCTGATATTTATTGACCATTTGAGTATTTTGTTTGATGTCTTTAATAACTATTGGAAACTTTTGAGATATTTTAAATGTTTCTGCAACATCATTATTTCATTGGATTTTCATGATTGGCAATATGCAGTCTAAATATGCTAAAAACTTTCTACTTGTGTGACAGGTTTTTGATTTTGAGTTGACTGAAGAAGACATGAAAGTCCTAGATGGCCTGAACAGAAATTTTCGCTATGTTGCCATGCCATCGTGAGTAACTTTGATAGACATGTGGCCTTTGTTTATTTATTTTCCAGTCTTTCTCCCTTTTCAGTGCAGCTTTGATTACAGCCCAGACACTGCAGTTGGTGTCAAAAGGCTTCCATTTGGGCTGTTGGGAGGACATTTGGTTTCAAATTAAAAACTGTAGACATCTTAATGCAGAGGATAGAGTTGTTTTTGAGAAGAAAGATTCAAAAGCAAGAGAAGAGTGTGCAGAAAAAACAACCTTGTTGAAGAGAATTAATAATCATGAGAAAAAAATCTTTACTCTTTTTGGATGCTTTGTGATTATAGAATCTGGCATTGGACATCATATATTATAAGTGAGAATAAATAAGGAATTTATGTCCCTTATGCCTGTTGGAATTTTAATTTATAATAGAAATAAATGTGATGATGTTTTAAAGGGGATTAGACAATCCATGATTACACAGGCTTAAATATTTGCAGACATATTCTTATCATTACTAACATTTTTGTTAATATAGATATAAATGAAGAAGTAGGAATATAATGCCAAGAGGCAGTAGCAAGCAATCGGCAATTCTTGTTACCTATTATGTTTCAAGAAGTAATGATTTTCTGTTGTATTATTTCTAAATTATAGAAATCTAAATAATAAATGCAGAGCTCCTGAGATTTGCATGTGTATCTTCTAAACAACATTCTTTCCATATCCAAAAAGCACCATGTTGTCTGTGATGGGCAGTGAGTAAATAATCATTAATGAATTAGTTAAATGGAATTGAGATGGCTAGCAATGTACTGCACATCTAAAATACTTTTTGTATTGGTCAATATATGAACTTATCCTTATACAAAACATATGAAAGCAGAAACAGAAATATCTCAGTGAAAGCAGAAACAGATTGCACCACATTTATTTACTTACTTTGTGGAAAAGGACACATTCTTCTTCCCCTTCACAAAGTAAGTAAATAAATGTGGTGCAATCTGTTTCTGCTTTCACTGAGATAAGAAATAAGAAAGAATTTCTTTGATTTGGTAGATTGACAAATAGAGCTAAGGAAGATGAATATGAGTGAATTCTTGTCTCTGAATCATTGTCTTCTGTTCTTGGTAAGGGAACAGAATTTGTATAATTTAGTTAGAATTAAAACACCATCTCCTATATGGCTATGTTCATGAGTGTAGAAATGGCAGATTGTACAATCATTGGGGAAATATAATGAAGCTCAGTAGGTATCACTTATTTATCCTGTAGAATTGCAGCCACTGAGTCTATGTTACATATTTTTCTTTTTCATTTTAGTATGTCCGACCACCCAAATTATCCATTTGCTGATGAATACTAACCTGGACACCTTTGTCATGACTACAATTAGTATCCCCCACTTTGATTGGGATGCAGGAGGTGGCTCAGATGCTCCTGATTGGATACATCAC
Source organism: Callospermophilus lateralis (assembly GCF_048772815.1). Taxonomy (NCBI): domain Eukaryota; kingdom Metazoa; phylum Chordata; class Mammalia; order Rodentia; family Sciuridae; genus Callospermophilus; species Callospermophilus lateralis. The sequence goes on along the minus strand of NC_135317.1, from coordinate 22,405,850 downwards.
TTCTGTTAATCCATACTTTCTTAGCAACTCACATTCTGACAAAGCAAAGTTCACCAGTCTAGTAAAGAAGACACTAAATTCTCAACAATTTTTGAAAAAAGAAAATAAAGTTGTTTTTCGCAAGATTCTGCATTCACTCTATTTCATTTATGATTAGTTTCTTTTTGACTCATTATAAACAAAAACTAATGTGGCTTTAAGCCTGTCAGCAAGAGCTTGGTCATGCTAACCCATTCCTGGGATTGAAAAAGATAGGACTTCTAAGGCTCTGAAGAAGTAGCAATTGGTATTTATCAGTCAATGCTTCTCTATCCCATGGAATACCAAGAAAATACATTGCATGAAGATCATGGTTCACAGTCTGCAAGACGAAGCACATATGGCAAGGAGGAACAGCAGGCCAAGGGCTCTCTCTTTTTTTTTTTTTTTAATTAATTTTTATTGTAGGTTGTTCAAAACATTACATAGTTCTTGATATATCATATTTCACACTTTGATTCAAGTGGGATTTTTACCCCATATACAGATTGCAGAATCACTTCAGTTGCACAACCATTGATTTACATATTGCCATTCTGGAGTCTGTTGTATTCTGCTGCCTTTCCTATCCTCTACTATCCCCCCTCCCCCGTCCCCTCCCCTCTTCTCTCTCTACCCCCTCTACTGTAATTCATTTCTCCCCCTTATATTTTCCCTCCTTTCCCCTCTCTTCCTGCAGCTCAAGGACCAGAGCTCCTAGGAACTGGGGGATGAGGTTTTGCTTTCAGATGATTGTCAAACGGGTGAGAGGGCATCTGGCCTGGAGTGAGCACGAGGGTTCAGATGTGCAAAGGGAGAAGGGTAGAAGAGTTGAGCACTCCTCTGCTTGGGACATATGACGAAGATTTTTGTTTGTGTGTGTGTGTGTGTGTGTGTGTGTGTGTGTGTCTGTGTGTGTATTATACATAATGTGGGATTCATGATGCCAAATTCATGCTTGCATATAACATTTGATCAATCTTATTCCTCATTACTTTTCCCTTTCTTGCTGTTCTCCCTCCCCCTTGTCTGCTTGCTCTACTCTCCTGACATTCCTTCTATTATTGTTATTCTAATTCAGGTGATCTCTATGTACCTGTGTATATGAGGATGATTTGATTCATTGAGTTACTGTGGTGTATTTGAACATACTATAGCATAATATGGTAGGTTCCTTTCACCAGGTACTTCCCCATGCTTTCCTTTTCTCCCCTCTTTTCTTCCTCTTTCTTCCCTTCCTCTACTCTGCAGTTCTTCCACCAAATGTTCTTTTGATAATTAGAGGCTGCAGACAAAAAGGAACGTTTGCAGATTTTATCCAATGCCATAGCTGGATGATTAGCCACACACGGAGAGAAGCTGAAACAACATTATTTGCAGTATGTTTGGAAATATTTATGTCAATTAAGATGCATTCGTAGAAAGAAATCCCATAAATCACTTGGAAATTTAGAATAGTGATGTGAGAAAATGTTGGACTAGAAAAGCTCCAGATTCTCCCATCAAAACATCATGAAAGCATTTGTCTCAGGTGAATCAACACTACACAAGTTCTATAAGCAGTCAGTGCTCTAAAGCAAAAATGAAAGCACACAGTGAATAAAGGGGGGACATTCAATTGTAGGTAATTTCAGGGTGTTTTTGTTCACCATTGCTAAAGGTGTCTTGCAGCATATTGTCGTGGTCTGTGGGTGGTGTCGACAGAGCTGTCAATTTCTTTCCCCAAAGGAAAGTTAGTGTACTGAAAGTCACTGCAGCTTATCTGGTCACAACCTTTGGAAGACACCTAGTAGCAAGACTGTGCTTGTCATCTCAAAAACACCTTGCTTCATCCTCCTGGCCAGACAGGCAGCTTAACCTCTAAGATAGTTGCTAAAATGAGATGGCATGCCTCAGCAGATCAGAGAGGCAGGTTATTACTCATAGTCCAGCAAATACCAGATTTCATGGCACAGGAATATACAGAAAATAAATTCTAAGGCACATAAAAATGATACCACTTTTTTTAGGTACCGTTTTTATGTATCTTAGAAAATGTCTGCCACAAAAACCTTAGTGTATCAGAAAACAGAAGAACTTTCATTTTTATTAATTTTAAAATGAAAGTAATTAAAATAACCACCAGTGGTCTTTCTCAGTGCATGGGAAACCAACATGATTCTAGAAGAGTGGGGGAGAAAATGAGGCCCTTTGTGACTTTGCAACAGCTTCTGCACATTTCATGGTCAGCCCTGAGAAATCCATGGGGCTTATGCTCCCCAGAGGCTTTGAGAAGTTGTCAGAGATTCTGAATGCCCTTGCACGTGGGCAAAATGCAGTGAAGACGGGAATTTCAAGGAGAAACTTGTTATCTCTGGTGGTTGCTTTTGTTTGGCTACATCAAGGCAAAGAAAACTCATAAATTATTTCGTTTTGGCTTAAATGTCATAGACAAAAAGCCCAGAGAAAATAAGTTGTGGATTCTGCTGCACAACCAGCACGCTAGCTTCATACTAGAGGTCCTACGCATAGAAGTTAACTAGTGAGATCAAAAAATAAAGACACATAACTCAATTTACCTTTTTCTTGCCCAGTTCAGAGACGGCCCTTCCTGGCTCCTGCCTCAAGCCACCTGGTGGGGTAGCGAGGTTTACACAAGAGACTAGCAGGAGAGAGGGGAGAGCACGCCTGAGAGTGGCCTTTTATTGGGGAACAAGAAATTCAGGGAAAAATTCCATCCAATGAAGGTCAAGGGGGACAGCATTCCAAGGTCAGGGTCAGTGATTGGTCTCAGAGTCAATGGTCAGTCACATCCCCACACGGATGGACTCTCACACCTAAAGAGGGTGGAGATAAGTTCTGACACAGCTGGCCGGAACGCCTCACACCCAATCAGGGAGGTACCCAATCACGTGTGAGAATGGCTTCCCACAGTGGATCTTTTCCCTGTGAGTCTAGAGACACTACCATCTGCACCCTTCTGGGTGCTCAGATTGACAGCAGACCACCCAGCAGAGCAGCTCAATATCCAGTGTAGGAGGAGGAGCCACTTCTTTGTAATAATAAACCACTTAGAACAGAGAGATAATTACTGAGAAGCTCCAGAAGGATTTTTCATGTGGCATTAACTAGGACTGGGTCACAGGCCCTTTTCCATAGTGACCACATGCTAATGCCAAATGAATAAGCATAAGTGACTCAACGAAATAATTTGCAGGGAAAAGGATATTGGGGAGACAACCATCTTGGTTACTGAAGTCATAATGAAAAAGCAATGATTTTTTTTTAGATTGCCTAGATGTTGACCTGCTTGGCACATTCTTAAAACCTTGCAATATATTAAATCCTATTACAGACCAAATGAATTTAAGTAGTACAACACAAATGAGTCTTTTGGTTGGATATTCAGTTCTAAAAGAATGGGTTCATGTAAGCACAAGTAGAATGGTTAGTTCTCATTATAGACAGGTTTCTCCATGATAGTTGGTACAGGGATAGACCAATAGGGGAAAATCACAGGACTCACCCAGTAGCAAGTCAGGTATTACAGGAGAAATGCAGAGTGAGAGGAGTCTGACCAGCTTTCATTTACTCTGTTATTCAATGCAATGTGAATACATCAACTTCTATGGGAACTTCACAGAGGAAAGAAGAGACACTGCAGCTCTGTCGGATTAGAAATTTGATGCTTGGAGATGTGGTAGAAGCCACAGAGCAAGAGGCCTTCTTAGCATGGAGAGGTTAAAGTTAAGATTTCATCTGAGTTAACTCAAGTTCAGTCTAGTTGTATGTGGAAACGCTTAGGAGTTGAAAATGCTAAAAAACTGGAAACTCCAGTTGTGTCTATGATGAATGAGAGTGGCATCAACATATCTTGGATCGATTTAAATTAAGAGAATGAAGGAGTATACCAAGAAGTGGATTAAGTTACTATAGTCACAATGACAGCAGCTTTAAAGGATCATATTTTTGGGGATGTGGTTTACACTTGGTATCTGAGAAGGATGTTTGGATTTTCTAGGCTTTATGATATAGATATTTGTGATAGAGATCACAAAGCAGAAATATCTCAAATAAATAACCTAGTTCTGTATTTTCTTAAAATACATGTGTATGATATCAATATTCCTAAGAGAATGATTAGGAAACTAAGTGTTACTTGCCCCAAATTAGTAACCGGCATCAATTTCCTCCAATTTTAGACCAAGTTGAGTTGAATTTTCTGTTTTATACAACTGAATGCATCTGAAACTAGCATTTTTCAATATCAAATACTCAGTACTTTATGAAACATTAAAGGCACCTTTTACCTTTTTTGTTATTGATCTATATAATGTCACAGCATGGTTCTCACTTAGGGTAATAAGCCTTCAAAATTTAATATTTTTTATTATTGGATATTTAAGTTTCTGACAGAAAATTTCCATGGGTTGTAGAATAAGAGTCTCCTTATTATCCGGTATTTCTTCAAAAGAGTTAGAACATGACCCTGTTCTTACTATTTCAAGCAAATTGTGATAAACCTTTTTTGATATTTTGTTTTTCTATATTCCAAATTAGACATTGAAATCTCAAGGTAGGAGCCATCTGTTTTCCAATTGGAGCCCTTGTTAAGTAGCTGGGCTGATCTTCATGGATGTGCACAGCAGGCCAACTGCAAGGGATCAGAAAATTTGGGAAGACTGTGTCTCAGTAGAAACGGACTAGTGACCAGAGGAGCTACCCAAGGTCTTAACTCTAATATTTGGGATGGCCGATTTTTCTAATATTTGCCAAACAGTATCAAAATTGCAATAGTATCAATATAACACCCTATAACAAAAAAAAAAGAGCTGGTCCTACATCTTACCTGAATTTATGGATACAAATTTATGTAGATAATATAGGAATATCTCAGATTTAATAACACAATGGTTTGTCCCAGGATAGAGTTAAACTTCTCCCAGTGGAGGATTGTTTGGATATATTTAGACACATAAGTTCTCTTTAGAGTTTATCATTTGAGAATCTGTAAGATTTTTATGGATTAATACAAACTCCTTATTTGATATGAATGCTTACAGATGGCCTTGATTTTTTGTTCTTTGTATAATCCCATGATTTCATCATTTCTGTGATTTAAATTGGACTTCAAATTATCAATAGAATCCAAGACCCTATAATGAAGAGCTTTAACCATGGAAGTTTGGTGAGGTTTTAACTAGTGAGGTGTGGTTGATGCAGAGCAAAGGTTTTATGCCCTGTGTCCGGGACATCCAGATATAGTCTTGGGCACTTGCTATCATGTCCAAGTTCACTAGCTGGAGTCCAGGATCAGTACAAACAAACATTCCAAACTTAGAACAGAGATGGAGACAAGGTCCAGGAAATGGAACTCAGGTAAAATCAGGATACACAAGAATCCATGTTTCTAGACCATGGGAGGGACTAGGCAGAATTTTAGTAGTAAATGTAAAAACAGTAGTGAAGCCTGGGGGTTCTCAGTGAGGTTTGTGTCACTGACAAAAGCAGCCTGAGAGAGAGTTTATAGGGCTGGTTGTCTGCCACGAAATTCCTTTCTATTTAATTTTCAGGGTCAGAACTTTTCCTTTGGTTAGTAAACACATTTCTCAGATTACAAAAAAAAAAAAAAAGTAAAACATTAATTGAAGGGACTGCAGAAGATTTTCCAATCACTCAAAGTCCTACTTTTCAGAAAGACCTTGGCCTGTGTTGTGTCTTGTGAAATCTGTTCCTACAGGGGAGTCACTTTTGCTTCACTGGCAACGGGCATATCACCATTTTGAGTGCACACTTCTCAGAACTGCACATCCATCAGCAGTGAACATTTTCATTAAAATGCAACGAAAGAACATCCAGAAAATATATTGGCAATGACAAAGTTAAAAGGATAACTTTTTCAAGTTTAAATTTGATGCTATTATTGACAGTCAGATTTTGAAAAGTGCTCAACAGTCATTTTAATTTGCTCTGTGTGTGTTTGGGGAGGGGGGTGAGATAGTTCATTTTATTCAATAATGTGTGACTGACAAAGGGCTCATCTTAAAAAAATCAAAACCACAATTAAAGAGGATTTGTATAAGGGGTGGGGCTTTTTATTTCATATTAGCAAATGCTTTTTCCAATTTTAAGAATGACAAAAAGGTTTAAGTGATTAAAAACCAGGAAGGAGATCAATCCTAGTCTCACTATGCAGAAGAAGTGACTACTTACAGTTTGTATTCTTTCCTTTTCTATTATGCATACTTTATGGATTTATTATATCGTTATTATAATAAGCCCCCTTTAAACTGAGCTCTTATTCCTCTATGTAATAGAGGAATTTTTTTATTGATAAATGTTCATGTCTGACTCTTTTTTTGCTTCAAATATTCCATTTCATCAGTGCATCCATGTTTTCACAACTATTCCAAAATCCATAATAATTTAAGATTTTTCCATTTTTTACCTTTTATGAACCATGTTAAGCAAGGTCATAAATTTTACAAAATGCCTTCATTTAGCATCCTACTTATTGATATTTTTCTCCAGGAATTATCTAACAGATGAAAACTGTAATAACCTTTAGCCTCTTGTTGCCTATTGCAAACTGACTTTCTGTGGCTGTAATTTTTTTGGCTTCCCCTGAGCAGAATGTCAAATGAGTGCAGTTTGTCCTGCACACTTGTCAGGAGTGCATCTCTTGGGACTTGGTAGTCAAACTGTGGAAAGCATTTTACCCATGGGAAAATAAAAAAGGCTAACTAACTTCTGTTGATTTTTGTATATGATTATATTTCTGAGATTTCAAAACATGGTCCATAATCCTGATTTAAAAATTCCTTATGTTTGTGGGCATAGTGTATGATACTTCTAATACTGTATGGTCAAGAAGAGGTGAGAGGCTGAGGGAGAAGGATCGTGAGTTCAAAATCAGCCTCAGCAAAAGCAAGTTGCTAAGCAACTCAGTGAGACCCTGTTTCTAGATAAAATACAAAATAGGGCTGGGGATGTGGCTCAGTGGTCAAGTGCCCCTGAGTTTAATCCCAGGTACCTTCCCTCCAAAATTAGAAAAATAAGGAAAAAAATAAACAAAAACAAAATCAAGAAAAAAATGCAAAACACAGGAATCTGAGGTTTCTAGCTTAACAAATGGTCAATGATTATCTAATCTTATATATTAACTCTTGATAAAATATGGAGAAAATTCAGTAAAAACTAACATTTTTTTCCACTGTGTAGTAATTTACATATTTTTTTCCATATGGAATAAGTGAACTGCTTTGAATTCTTTTCTCACATAGGGAATATTGCTTTAAACTCGCTCTTCCTATAAAATATTGTCTAAACATTAGACAGTAAGTAGAATTGGATAACCATTAGACAAGCAGTTGGAGCTGTGAATTCCAGTTATTTATTGCCCTGTGAAGGCAGAAGAAAGAAGCAGAATCTACCCAGGCTGAGGAGTCACAGGCAATGAATTCCAAACATCAGTATGTGCAGCTCAATGATGGTCACTTCATTCCTGGACTGGGCTTTGGCACCTATAAACCTCAAGAGGTAACAGTAGGAGGTTGGGTTGAGGGTTCAAAAGAGTAGACATAGGATGAATGGAATACAATCTGGGTTGTCAAGGTACTTGCTTCCTATGTGACTCTGGGGGGCTCAGGTGGTCCTGTTTCTCCAGGTGAGAGCTATTCCATAAACAGGGAGGACAGTTTTCAGACATTGCTCTACATCATTGCATGATGGTGTGGTTACCTACTGAGTGTTCTGACCACTCTAAGCCTCCACCCCCCATTTCAGTCTATTGACCAACTTGGTAGAAAAGATGAATGTCAGCACTCTGTTTGCACTGTGAATGGTTTCTCTCTTTATTTCTATACCTCAGGAAATATATTTTCCTCCCAAGAAGGGCAAGAGCCACAGACATCTGTGTAGCAAAATGTACTTGAGATGAAAAACATAGAATAAATGATGGGGATAACTTCCTCTCCACTCTGAGGAAGGCTTCAGCATCTCTCAGAAAGTGCTGCACATTGGCAGAGGAGAATTTTTTGTGTTCTCAACTGTGGGAAATTTACCCGAATGTATACTATAACAACCTGATAAGTCAAATGGTGACCTAAGAAGGGTATTTGTCAATAAATCATCATTGGTTTTGTGTATTATATTGACAGATGACCCTGTGAGCTATGTTCACTATCCTGGAAAGAATCTTGTATTCCATTATCATACTCTGACAACTTAATTATGTGGCAAGAAACTAGTTTTCCTAAAGTTTGAATTTAAAAATTTTTCTTCTGCAAGACTTAAGGAAGTATCCAGTGAGCAAGTATGAAGTCTTATGACAGGATTTGTGAAAATCTGTAGGGAAAAGTGTCATGAAGGGGACACTAGGGCTTCAGTCCTACTCCAAGTGTCCTTATCCCAAAGAAACTCTGGGCTAGAATCAGCAGAGGCCAGTAAAACCTAGGTTGGCATTATCTTGATCTCCTGGAAAAAGAAAGCTTCCAAAAATTTTAAAACATAAAACATTGTGTTTGTTCTGCCTTTATAATCTTTAAAAAATGAACTTTTAAGCCAAGCAAATTTTGTAGACCATACAATAATTGTCGACGTCACTCTTATTACATCTTCCACAATAGAGAGTGAGTCAGCTTTAAGGGCTGATGTTTATGTGACTAATCCCTTATAAAATGAGTAGAATTCCTTATTTGTAACTCTGTATCATAAGAGTATACATTTTTTTCCAGCCAGTGTTTAGTTCTGTCATACAGAGATTCCGTTGTATGCCAGAGTTAACACAGCATATTTCTCTTTGTTCCTGAGCCTGTCATCAACTTTCCCTTGGCTGGCATCTGTTTTTTCATATTTTTTTTAATAACACACAAGGAAACTGGCTATCCCTAAAGGGTATGAAGATTGAATTTATTTATGTATTCTGCAGTCATGTTGGTAGTCCAGTTGTGACAGAGAAGTGGAAATGGTTGCCAAAGACCAGAGAAAATATGTGGAGAGTGCTTTCAGGCATCAGTCCTTATTGAGAAATGCCTCTGGGGAGGGTCCAGTAGTGACCGGCTGAACCACAGCACCTGCCTCCCTCACACTGCTTTGCCAAGAAGGGCTCCCTCCTCCTCATGATGTTTTGTCCTGTGATCACTGGCTGGGTGAGTGACACCCATCCTTTCCACACACCATCAGTTCTATCCCAGTTACCACAAACAGAGGGGTTTCATCCTAATTTTTTTTATATTTTGATTTTATTTTTACATGACAATATAGTGTTTTTTGACATATGGATGCAAACATGGAGTAGACCTTATATTAATTTGAAAACCAATCGTTTGGATGCACATGATTTGGGGATTCACAGTGGTCTATTTATAAATGAAGGTGTAAAAGTTAAGTCAGATCCATTCCACTGCCTTTCCCATCCATATCACTCCTTGTTTCCCTTCATTCCTCTTCTCTAGTTTTCTGAACTTTGATTCTTTCCCTTCCCTTTCCCAGTTTTTGTATTTGCATACAGACAAACACAAATGTTCTGGATATAAACAGAACATTTGATATTTGGTTTTCTAGGACTGGCATATTTCACTTAGCATGATAGTTTTCAGATGCATCCAGTTACTGAAAAATGTCATCAATTCATTTTTTATGGCTGAGTAATATTCTACTGTGTATGTAGACCACATTTTCTTTCTCCATTCATCTGATGAAGGGCACCTAGGTTGTTTGCATAGTTCAGCTATTGTGAATTAAGCTGCTATAAACATTGATGTGAATTAGCATATGCACATTAGAGAAAACATTAGGCCTTTGGTTTTGTGGGATTGGTTTATTTCGCTTAGTATGATATTCTCCAACTCCAACCATTTACTGGCAAATGCCATAATTTTGCTATTTTTGAAAGCTGAGCAATATTTCATTCAATATATATACCACATTTTCTTTATCCATTTATCTATTGAGGGACACCTAGGTTGGTTCCATAGTCTAGCTATTGTGAATTGAGCTTCTATAAACATTGTTGTGGCTGCATTACTATAGCATGCTGATTTTAAGTCCTTTAGATATAAACCAAGGAGTGGGATAGCTGGGTTAATGGTGGTTCCATTCCTGACTTTCTGAGGAATCTCCATACTGCTTTCCATAGTGGTTGCATCAATTTGCAGTCCACCAGCAATGTATGAGTGTGCCTATTCCACCACATCCTTGCCAACATTTATTGTTGCCTGTATTCTTAATGATTGCCATTCTGATAGGAGTGAGCTGAAATCTCAGAGTAGTTTTGATTTGTATTTCTCTAATTGCTAGAGATGTTGAACACTTTTTTATACATTTGTTGATCAATTGTATTTCTTCTTCGGTGAAGCGTCTGTTCAGTTCCTTAGCCCACTTATTGATTGGGTTATTTTTTTATTTGGTGTTATGTTTTTTTTTTAGTTCTGTATATATTCTAGAGATCAATGCTTTATTGGAGGTGCATGTGGTAAAGATTTTCTCCCAATCTGTAGGCTCTCTCCTCACATTATTAAATGTTTCCTTTGCTGAGAAGAAGCCTTTTAATTTGAATACATCCCATTTATTAATTCTTGATTTTACTTCTTGTGGTTTAGAAGTCTTGTTAAGGAAGTCAAATCCTAGGCAATTTGGTGAAGATTTGGGCCCATTTTTTCTTCTATTAGGCTCAAGGTCTCTGTTTCAGTGCTTAAGTCAAGTCTTTGATCCATTTTGAGTTGATTTTTGTGCAGGGTGAGAAATAGAAGTTTCATTTCATTTTGCTACATATGGATTTCCAGTTTTGCCAGTGCCATTTGTTGAAGAGGCTATCTTTTCTCCAGTGAATGTTTTTGGCACTCTTGTCTAGTATGAGATAACTGTATTTATGTGGGTTTGTCTCTGTGTCCTCTATTCTTTACTACAAATCTATTTTGGTGCCCAAAACCATGCCATCTTTGTTACTATAGCTCTGTAGTATAGTTTAAGGTCTGGTAGTTTGATGCCTCCTGCTTCACTTTTCTTGCTAAGAATTCCTTTAGCTATTCTGGGTCCCTTATCTTCTAAATAAATTTCATGATTGTTTTTTTAAATTCTATGAAGAATGTCATTGGGATTTTAATTGAAATTGCATTAAATCTGTATAATGCTTTTTGTAATATGGCCATTTTGACAATATTAATTCTGCCTATCCAGGAGCATGAGAGATCTTTCCATCTTCTGCACAATAAGTTGGGGGTGGGACTAGGGAAGAATAGCATTACTTTAGATTAGCTGGAGGGAAGTGATGGGAGTGAAGAAGAGGGAATGTGGGGATAGGAAAGATAGTAGGATGAAACAGACATTATTTCTCTCTCTCTCTCTCTCTCTCTCTCTCTCTCTCTCTCTCATATATATATATATATATGACCAATATGATTCTGCAACATTTACATTCAGAAAAATGAGAAATTATATCCCATCTATGTATATCAAAGTGCATAAATGCATTTACTGACATGTATAACTAATTAAAACAAGTTAAATTTTTTTTTAAAAATTGACGTGACTGCATCACTGTAGTATGCTGATTTTTAACTCCTCTAAATATATTACTAAAAGTGGTATAATTGGGTCAAATGGTTGTTCCATTCTAGTTTTTTGAGGGAGGAATCTCCATACTGTTTTCCAGAGGGGTTGCACCAATTTGCAGTCTCACTGGCAATGTGTGTGTGTGCCATTCCTCCACATCATCACCAACATTTAGTGTGACTTGTATTCTTGATAATTGCCATTCTGACAATAGTGAAGTGAGATCTAACTGTTGTAATAATTTGCATTTCTCTAATTTCTAGAGATGTTGAACATTTTTCATGTACTTGTTGACTTTTTGCGTCTTTTCCTTTGAGAAGTGTCTATTGTGTTCCTTTACCACTTTGTTGATTGGGCTGTTTGGTTTTTTGGTGTGTAAATTTTTGATCTTTATATACTCTTGAAATTAATGACTTACCTCCAATGTGGGTTGCAAGGATTTTCTCCCTTTCAAGAGGTTCAACAGAGCAGTATTGTATGTTAGGCTGCAGAAGCAGTAACATCCTCAGCACTATCTTACTTTATTTGCTTATGGGAACAACATGCCAAGGAACCACTCTCCAGGAATACATGGAAAAAGAATCTTTTCACAGGTAACATAATCTTGCCCTCATTTCCAATGTACATAAGAGAAAGTCAGGGTCCTTTAAGATAATATTTATTGGGCTGAGCACAGTGGCACATGCCTGTAATCCCAGTGTGGCAGAAGGCTGAGACAGGAAGATTGTGAGTTGAAAGCCAGGCTTAACAACTCAGCAAGCCACTAAGCAATGCAGTAATATCCTGTCTTTAAATAAAATACAAAAAGGGGCGGGGATGTGGGTCAGTGGTCAAATGTCCCTGAGTTCAATCCCTGGTACTGAAAAAAAAGATAATACACATCTGGATGTACAGGGCCAGGCTTGCTCTCATTATTTCATAATTGGCCAGGATTTGGGGAACAAAAATGGACACTCAGGGAATTGGCATTTTACTATTCCCCCCTTTTTAGAATGATATATCTATCTTTCTCTAGGAGACTGGAATTGTGTTGTGTCCTAGCATAGGGTGTCAATTTAATCAGTCCCACTGAAAAACCTTAGAAAATTATCTCAATAGCTTTTCTTGCACAAATATTTCCCATGTGGTTTCAAAATTCACCATAGGGGGAATTTAGTATATTCTGTGTTTCATCTTTGGGAGAAGATTTATAGAATCCTGCACAGTATTTCTTCTATAGTCATTCCATGAACTATTCACCTGCATTAACTGTACTTAGTGACTTCATCACATAAATTATAACATGATTATTCCTGTATGCTGTGTCTTCTGAGTCCTTCCAGAAACTCAGTGAACTTGAGTTGCTCCTGGGGTCCTGTGATGCCACTGGATTAGGATTTCTGTGTCTGAAGACGCTTCCTGGATGCCAGACTCCTGTAATTAACTAGGAAAAACAGACAAAATTGGTTTGGGGTCATTACTCCAAATACTGAACTAACCCAAGGCATGCATGGGCAAAGTTGGCTTTTGTGAGAACACTGCTTCTGCTCATGACATTCAGAATTGCTCTTTTGGCTACTTAGTCATGTTTTAAATAGGAGAAAAGTGGGCCCTCAAAGTTCAGGGTACCATCGCCTTATCACATTATTAAGTAGTCTGAAGACAACAGTGGAATTTAAAATTTCTTCCAATCTAATGAACTGTTCACTTTTCTCATGGTGAGTTATTTCTTATAGTATGATTCTCAAAAAAAAAAACCTTCTGGTTATTGCTCTAGGTTTCTAAGAGTAAGACCACAGAGGCCACCAAAATAGCAATAGAAGCTGGGTTCCGCCATATTGATTGTGCTTATGCATACCAAGTAGAAGAGGAGGTAGGACTGGCCATTAGAAGCAAGATTGCAGATGGCACTGTGAAGAGAGAAGACATATTCTATACTTCCAAGGTATTGTGTATACAGTGTAAAAATTACTGCAATATGATGTAAAGAAGTGAAATTATGTTAGGTGATCAGTTGTGGGAATGTGATTATTTTTACAATGTTTATTCACATATAAGATCCAGTATCCAGAGATGTATTATAAATTCCTGTTCACAGTCTACAAATGTATAACTTTAAAGTTTTTTACTTTTCTGATTCTCCCTTCAGCTCTATGACTTTGTATTGTTTGTAGAATGAGATAGAGTTATGACCAGATTCTGGATTCATTATCTCCTTGGTGATTTTGTAAAATTTCTTATCATTCTGAATATCTACTTTTACATCTGTCATTATCAAAGAACAATGTAGGACAGTTCCATGGGTACAAAAGAAGATCCAGCTAAAGTATCTTGATTTGTGTCTTGCACATATTAAATATTCAAAATGTGTTTCTTTCACTTCTGTAAACAAAAAATATTTATTCTTATCTAATGAAATAAATGGATGAGATACACTAACAACAGCTTTGCAATCTCTATGAATCACTATTCAGATATTAAATATGTTATTGTTTGCTAAAAATTATATCTCTTGATTAATTCCTTCCATAGTTCAAACATTTTACAAATAAAAACCGAAAATATAATCCAGTTCACATGAACTGGTCAGATTAATGGAACCAAAAACTTAAAGAGATATCATTCTTGTGATCTCAAGCTTCCAAGCAATTGACAAATCAATATCTTAATATGGAGTTAAACAAATATCCAAACTATGTTTCCTTTCTTTAATCTCTGTAGCTATGGTCCACTTTTCATAGGCCAGAGCTGGTCCAATCTTGTTTGAAAAGATCATTGAAGAAACTTCATTTTGACTATGTTGATCTCTACCTTATTCATATCCCGACTGCAATGAAGGTAGGCAATTTACATCATCAAACCTATTTAATTTCAGCCATCAGCATGACTATTATTACCATGGATGGTTGAATTTAGCTTCAATTATAAAATTATGTAAATAATTTATATGAATTATAGAAAGTCTGAATTATGTCTAAATTCATGATTAGATGTAATCTTCAGAGACTTCTCAATTAATTCATTCATTATGTCTAGATATGGAGGTTTGCTTAGTTTTGGTCTCAGCCTTTTGTACTGGTGGTTCATATGACTTTGGGGCAGTTCAAATACCATGGTCATTAATATTAGAGAGGGTCTCTCTATCTTCCAACATCAAATCTTGAATTGAAACTTGATTGACGATCTTTGGTACACTTACTTACACCCACATGTGTTCAGGTAGATAAAGAAACTGTTTATCTTGTGCCATCACTGAAATCCATTATTGCTGAAGATCAAGCCCATGCATCCTCTGAATTTCCCAGTGAAAGACTTTTCCCCAGGACAAAATATAGGGTCAGGAAATGTAACTTGAGCCAACTACGAGTCCTCATTAGGTGATTAAGAAAATCATATAGAATTATAAATATAAGTATATATATGTAATTATCATTTTTTATTGGTTGTTCAAAACATTACAAAGCTCTTGACATATCATATTTCATACATTTGATTCAAGTGGGTTATGATGTAATATAGATATACATAGATGTATGTTAAATTGAGCATATAGATAATTTGATGTAAGAGAAGAATATAGGAAGCTAAGCACTGAAAGGTATTCCTTACACATTCGCATGTAAACACTTTATAAATAGATGAATATAGAGTGATGCTTTGCTGCACCCCTCCCCTGACTCAGGCAATGGCAAAGCCCTACTGAGGTGAATAGCACAAGACATCCATCCTCTGGAGGAGCACAGTGTGTTTCTGGGAATGGGCTGGTTTGTTTTGTATTCCTTTAATAAGTATAGTTGTGACTTCTCATATGACCATTAAGTATGAAGGAAAAAACATGACTTTCCCAATTAATGCAACTACTTCTAAAGAATGGACTCCTGCTGCTCTAAATGCAATGATTCAGCTGTGGAACGTAAATTATTAATGTCTAATGAAAACTCCCTGTATTCCTGTCAAGCAAGTTTTTGAGAAATTAAATTAATATCTAGAGAAGAAGAATTAATTTTAAGAAAACAGATTAATGCTTGGTACTGGGCAACTTGTTCTTGTTCCTGTGCACAATGGTTTGTGCTTTCACTCTTGTTTGATTAAAATTAAAAACAAGCTAACCACTTGTAACCATGGCACCAGTTCCAGTCAGTAAGTCAAGAAAGAATAGTCAAGGTATAGGCCAATAGTCGGGACATTTCTAACTATTATTAAAAGTTAACTAAAGAGAAACAGCTCAAAGCAAAACGCGTACTGAAAGGAAAAATGCTTGCTTATGTATAAGCCAAGATACATTCTTCTATTCTAATTGTAGCTATGTAATATTTTGTTTCTTTGAATAATGATTCCTGTTTTGTAACCACAAAGTACTATGAGCCTGCCAAAATGAAAAGTATATATGATCAACTTCACAAGTAAAGATTGGGATTCAGCACCTTCACTTTGGTGTCTGTGTTGTTTCTCCACCCCCACTTTCGCGGACTCCTCACCATCAGTTCGTCTCCTGAGACCCCCTGTTGGTGCTGGACTCTGACAATGCTTTACTTATTTCAAGAAGGGTTAGTGTCCCTCCCCCTGGATATACCTAGCAGCATTACTGTATGTGGACATATGGATTCAGCAAAGTCACTGTTATGATCACTTCTATTTCAGCCAGGGGAAGAGCTTTACCCAAAAGATGAAAATGGAAAAACAATATATGACTCAGTGGATCTCTGTGCCACATGGGAGGTGAGTGCCTGAAGGAGTGATCTCACAGGAAGGCAAGAAGGTGACAGTTCATGCCAGCTTCTGTAATTATGGATCTAGAAATCATTATGTTTAAAAGGGAATTTTTGGTAGGGTGGTGGGGAGGAACACATTCCTGGAATGTAACAGAAAGAAATAGAGGAGGAGGACTGATGACAATGAGAACATGACCCTCCTGCGTCCATATGCAGTCATGTCTGATGCCCTGAAGAGGACACAGGAATTCCTTACTGGCTCTCAACACCTTCCCATACAATCTTTACCATTTTTCTCCTCTTCACAATCAATTCATCAGCTTTATTGTCATTCCTGGACAGTGCTCCTCTTAACAGTTCTGTATTGCCTTCATAGTGATATAGTCCATTGTACATATGCCTCTTCCCAATTCCTTCCTCCCAAGGCCATGGAGAAGTGCAAGGATGCAGGATTGGCCAGATCCATCGGGGTGTCCAACTTTAACCGCAGGCAGCTGGAGATGATCCTGAATAAACCAGGCCTCAAGTATAAGCCTGTTTGCAACCAGGTGAGAGCCTTGAGCCTCACTGCCATCTCTTATAACACTTCCTTGTTTCTGTATCACTGTCCATTGGTCCTGTCCTTCTGTTCATTCACGTTTGTTGAACAGAAGAGTCTAGATTTAGTGCCACTATCTTGGAAGGTGTGGGGGATTCTCAATTGTACCTGTGCTGGGTGAATCCTTAGTGAAAATGAGGGGAAGAGCTTAGTGTCCAGGTTATGGAAGAATCAGGTGATCAAGGAGGGTGGTTGTTTATCTGACTTCAGGGGCAAGGTGAGCTTGTCTTTGAGCAATGAAGCATGACCAGATCCTGGATGGGTGATGTGCTGTGGGGAGCACTGTGTGTAGGAAAGAAGGTTAGTACATAGGAATGGGCATTGAGGAAGAAAAGAGGGAACCTAGGAGATCAGTGAACAGGCTGTGTGTGGATGTTGGGTGCCTGAGTCCTTGTTATTTCTTATTTAGGTTCATGAATCCGGAGGCATATATACAGCAAAAGTAAATCAGAGCTTGTGAAAGTTAAAGGCCTGGGAGGAATTAACTTATTAATGATGGTACTGAAGTGGATGAAATCTATTTTCATATTAACATTAGCATTTAGAATATATAGTTGACATCATGCCTGAGCCATTCTTACCTGTTTTCTTCCATGTTTTCTGATATCAAATCAACTGTGCCATCACATATATTCTGTACATGTTTCTGTCCTCTCACTTATTATTTTACAACTTTCAGTCATGGATTATTGATCTCTGGTTGGAAAACAGACCATATAAAATTCACAAATTTCATGTAAGTTGATTGATCAGTATAAATTTCTAATATCAATGTTAAAAAATAGAAAATAATTTTAGTATTAATTTTACCCCAATTTTTTAATCATGAAATTTTTTAAACAACCATAAAAAGTGAAAACATGACACTTTTTATTTTTTAAATTTTATTTTTATTTTTAAAATAAATTTTAAATTTATTTTTTAAATTTTTATCTAATATTTTTGACTATGAGTTCAGTGTAAAATGTTGATTTCTGTGGGTTTATCAGCATACTTATGTGTAATATCTAAATCTCTTCAAGGTCAATTATACACTAGGCTATTCATTTTTAGAAACTTCAGAGAATATCTCCTAGGAATGAAGTGGATCTCTCACCTAGCACATTTTCATTATGATATCTAAAGTTAATAGTAAGTCTCTCACATCATCTAAATGCAAATTTCTGCATTCAAATTTCCCGTTGATTTTCTGAAATATCTTTTATAGTTCTTCCCTTTTCCAGAATGCAACTTTGGTTTACATGGTTTTTTTTGTTGTTGTTTTCTGTCATGTTTCTTAAGTTCTTTTCACATAGAATTCAACTAGGATTTTGTTTTAAAACTTATCGTATTAGTTAACTTGTTTTTAGATTTCCATTTTCTGTCAGTTAGGAGTTGGATTTGAATTCCTTATGACAACTCAAGACCTTGGCAGTGGAGTCCTCATTATTGGGTTTGCATTACAGTAGAAAAATTTTAAACATATGGCTCAGTGTTGCAAGAATGGATTTATTAGAGTAAGAAAAGGTAAAAGACGAAACTCTCAAAGATGAGAGCGAGTCTTCACAGAGAGGAGAGGGATGTAATGCCCATCCTCCTTGCCAGTTTTATTGGGAGTCACATGGAAGATTTCAGAGTCCCACCTAGTTTCACCCCTTGCCTGTTAACTGATAGTGGGGTTACCTCAGATTTCCAAATCTCCATTGTGCATGTTCTTGCCCCTTAGAAGGGGATTTTCCAGTCAGTGTCACTTTGTCCTACACTGACTGGTTCTAACTGGATCTTGGTCTTAGAGATGATGGTTAGGGGGAATTATTCTAAGCTACCTGAGTTCTGGAATCTGGTTTTATTGGTTTTGATGAACAAATTTATCCAATGTCACATGCAGAATATCTGTCAAATGTCTTTCAAACATGTCCTCATGAGTCTTTGACCAAATCTTTGATTTCTGGCACAATTAGAAGTCCAGGTTTCCATTTTTTTTAAGTTAGCTTTTTTTTTTTTTGAAATTTTCCTTTCATATTAACATTAGCATTTACTAGACTCAGAAACCTTCTATCTTGTCCACTGCAGGTAGAATGTCATGTTTATCACAATCAGAAGAAACTGCTGGACTTCTGCAAATCAAAAGACATTGTTCTGGTGGCTTTTAGTGCTCTGGGAACTCAACGAGAAAAACGATGGTAATGAGAACTTGAGGGAGTTTACCTAAAATGCTACTGTTTATGAACTACACTCAGTCCTACAAGACTCAGTTTTTACAATATAACTCTCAACTCATTCTGGCAGAGGGGCATTTCTGAGAAAATCCCATAAGACACTAATGCTGCTGCTCCAGGGACTGAATTTGAGGATCCCTATTTGGAGTGGTCCCAACAGAGCTGTTTTGTGAGTAGGTCTAGTGGTGCTTTCCTGTAAACCCAATGATTTGGGAGGTGAAATAGGATTAGGCATATGGATCAATGGTAGAATACCTTTGATTCAACCCACAGTAAGCTCCCTGAGTTCTTTTTTGCACCCTCCAAAAAAGAGAAACAAATGAAACCTCCTAACTAACTTGGCCTCAGCACTTAAGCATCTCTGTCTTTTCTTCTAGGATTGACCAGAACTCCCCAGTTCTCTTGGATGACCCAGTTCTTGGTGCCTTGGCAAAAAAGCACAAGCGATCCCCAGCCCTGATTGCCCTTCGCTACCAGCTGCAACGTGGGGTTGTGGTTCTAGCCAAGAGTTTCAATGAGAACAGGATCAAAGAGAACATTCAGGTATAGAGGAGGGCTGTGGGCATTTAGGTTGTTATGCAGTATTCTTCACAATTATGCTTCTTTGGAAACATATAAGGATGTTTTTGGGCAAAGTCAATATCACCAGCTCGTCTTCTGCATGTAAGATTTCAGGTGATTTCACAGTGTGTTCTCTTACTCTACAATGAGACAGGCAATATAGTTGGATAGAATAGGATAAAACACAGAGATTTGTTTTTCAGACTTGCTAGCCATGTGTTGTTGTTATGGTTTGAATGTGAGGCGTCCCCCAAAAGCTCACAAGCGAGACAACGCAAGAAGGTTCAGAAGAGAAATGACTGGGTTGTGAGAGTCTTAACCCAATCGGTGAATTAATCCCTTTGTAGGGATTAACTGAATGGTAACTATAGTTTTAGGTGTTTCTGGAGGAGGTGGGTATTGGGGTGTGGCTACAGTGTACATATTTGTATCTGGCAAGTGGAGACATCTATGTCCTTCTGATCACCATGTGAGCTGCTTCCCCCTGCCACACTCTTGAGTCATGGTGTTCTCCTTCGCCCCTGAGGAAGGAAGCTGGTCTCCCATGGACTAAGAGCTCTGAAACCCTGAGCCCTCAAATAAACTTTTCTTCCTCCACAATTGTTCTGGTTGGGTCCTTGAGTCAAAGCAGAGAGAAAAGCTGTCTAAAACAATTGTGTAACCCTTGCAAGTGGCATCTTTGTATTTGTTTTTATTTTCTGAAATGGGAATTCAGATCAGGTGATTTTTATTTCATATGTGATGATTTTATTTTACACTTCCCCCAATCCTCAATATATTTTAATAGTCATATATTTATTCACTTTGAGTTTTTTCACTTTTTGACTATCAGTATATGCATTGTCCATTTAACTGGGTTGTTTATGTTTTCATTTTCAAGTAGGAGTACTTTTTTTGAACTATTACTTAGAGCAATTTCAAAACAAACCACCCTTAATATTGAGGTTAGTTCAAAGAGCATTTGTTTATCTCATGATTCTTTGGTTTGACTCTTTGCTTTGGCTAAGCCTGAACTCACGAATGTCTTCCAGCTACACTGGCTGCTCCTGTTCTATAATGAACTCTCCTATGCATCTGCAGAACAGTGTGCTCCCTCTGCTTCAGTCCTGCTTGCTCTGTTCTCTGGGGTGTCTGAGCTCCCCTCCATAGAACTTCACATCTCCCTGTTGACAACCCTGACTTCACCTCATCACATAACACTGTTCCTAGGCAGTGAATGGATCCTTGCAGAGCCTCCTCATGCCTATGCTCAGAGTGGGCACATCATTGCTTCTGCCAAGTCCTAATGGCCACTGTAAGACAATGCAAGACCTGAGAGATGGGGAAATAGACACTGCCTCTTAGTGAAAGAAGCTGCAAATTCACATAGGAAATATTTTTGGAAACTGGGAGTTGTTAATTATTGGGCAAATAATTTTGCAAACAATTGACCATTTTTATATATTTTGGATATTGTTTTTCAGAATCAGATGAATTTGTTGAAATATATTGTCCCACATTCTGCTTGTGCCTTCATTTTCCCTTTGATATATTTTCATGAACAAACTTCCTTCTCTTATTGTTGTATTCATGCCTTGACTTTGTGGTTGATGAGTGTCATGTTTTATCTTATAATGGAATTCAACATTATTCCTTTTCTTTCCTTTTTTTTTGGTACCAGGGATTGAACCCAGGGCCTTAATAATTTAAACATATTCCCAGCTCTTTTTGATATTTTTAATAGATTATTTAGGGATAGGGTCTTGCTGAAACACTTAGAATCTCACTAAGCTGCTGAGGCTGGCTTTGAACTCATGATCCTCCTGCCTGAGCCTCCCAAGCTGCTGAGATTACAGGCATGTGCCACAGTGCCCAGCAGGAACTCAATGTTATTCTATTATATTACTTTACAAATGGTTACAATCTTTAATTCTAAATTTAATTCAATTGCAGTATTTTTAAAAAACATTATATGAAATAAGGATCCAGATACACATATAATGTTTAAATAACTAGCTGAACTTCCCAGCAATAGGCATTACATTTCTGACTACATTTCTTTCATCACTTGTCTTATTTGCTCCTTCCCATTGTCTTAATCATCTTGGAAAATAAGTCTGTCTCTCAAACACTGCAAAGCATTCCCTTAGCTCTCATTTCTTTAATATCTTGGCTATTCTAGTTTGATCTATTATAATGAACATTTAATCTATTATAAAGAATTTAGAATCACATTATCTGTCTCTATAAAGATTGTCTTTGTTTGCTTGATGTTGCATTGACCTCTCAGTAAATTTGGAGATAAATTACTTTTGAAATATTAAGGATTCTAATCCATGATTTTGACACGAGTCCAGAAATTTAGCTAGTCTTTTAAAATATTGCATTTAGCTGATCTATGAAGGCATTTGTATAAGTTCTGTTAGATTTATTCATACAGAAGTGATAATTATGATAATCTTTAGATAACATATTCCTTTTTGAGAATTTCCAAATGTACAGAAAACTTTAAAGAATAAAGCAGTGAATCCTATTTATCTAATTCATCTATTGTGAAATTATCAACATTTTATTCTTTCACCATTTTTTTTAGTTGTAGATGAACACAATCTCTTTATTTATTTATTTTTATGTGGTGCTGATGATCGATCCCAGTGCCTCAGACACGTGAAGCAGGGGCTCTACCACTGAGCCACAGCCCCAGTCGCTCTCTTGCTATTTTTTAGGAAATTACTAAAGATTTAAGTATCCATTTGTTTCAGAATGTGAGCAATTTGTGAAAATTGTTTCCATGTTTAAAATGTCTCAAATTGACTCCAGGTGATTCTCTTTGAGCTAGGTCCTTTGCCATTTGTACAGGATATAATTAGTACTTTAACAATTCCTGACTTGAAAATGTTGAATAAAAATCATTTGTTGGAGTTTTGACTGTTCATTGATGGAATACAGAAATCAATTGTATCCTTAAAAATTATTGAATTATTTTACACAGTTCAAAATGTTTCCTCTAGATTTTTTTGGGTCCTTTACATACCTGACACTTGTCTTGGAATAACATTACTTTTATTTTGCTACTGCTTCTTTTTAACATTCTCTTTGACTCTATTGGTTCAGTTTCTATATATTACATATCAAAAAGGAAATTTTTTATATTTTCAACTTACATTTATTGACCATGAGTGCTTTGTTTGATGTCTTTAATAATTACTGGAACCTTTTTAAATATTTTAAATGTTTCTGCAACAGTTTGATTTCATTGGATTTCCAGGATTGGCAACGTGCAGTCCACATAGGCTAAAAACTTTCTATTTGTGCGATAGGTTTTTGATTTCACATTGACTGCAGAAGACATGAAAGACCTAGATGGCCTGAACAGAAATTTTCGATATATTGCCTGGCCATCGTAAGTAACTTTGGCAGAGGTGTGGCCTTTGTTTATTTTCAAGTTTTTCCCTCTTTGTCAGTGCAGTTTCTATCAGAACCCAGACATGGCATTTCACTATCAAAAATTTTCCTTTGAGGCTGTTGGAGAACATTTGGTTTTGAGTTTGAAAATGTAGACATTTCAATGCAGAGGGAAAAAATAGTTTTGTGAAGAGATAAAAACCAAGGGAAGAATGTGCAGATAAAACATTCTTATTGAAGAGAATTTATTGTCATCTAAAAATTTGTACTCTTTATTGATGCATTATAGTTATAGAGTCTGAAACTGGACAAATAATATAAATGAGGGTAAACAAGGAATATATGTTCTTCTGCCTGTGGGAATGGTGATTCATAATACAAGTAAATATGATGATGTTTGAAAGGGGATTAGATAATCCATAATTGCATATTCTTAAAGAGTTACAGGTATATTGTTATCATTACTAATTTTTTGTTAGTATATATGAAAGACGAAGTAGGAACATAATGTGAAGAACAGTAGCAAGCAACTGGCAATTCTTGCTAGCTATAAAAAATTTCAAGATGCAACAGTTGTATTGTTTCTAAAGGAAAATTGTAAAATTTGAATGGTGAGCTCCTGGGATTTGCAGGTCTCTCTTAAAAACAATATTCTTTCCATATCTGAATCTAGTAGCATGACATGTGTGATGGGCCATGAGCAAATAATGAATAAATTAGTGAAATTACTAGCAATATACCGTACATCTAAAATACTTTTTATATTGGTCAATATCTGAGCTTGTGCTTACATTAAACATGGCATAAATGGAAGTGTCTTCTCCACAAAGTAAGTAAATAAACATGATGCAAATCTGTTTCTGCTTCACTGACAATAAGGAAGAAGAAAGGATTTCTTTGCTTTGGTAGATTGACTGATAGTGCTAAGTAAAAGAGAGAAATATAAGTGAATTCTGGTGTCTGTGAGTTCTGTTCTTGGCAGGGGAATAGACATTGCCAATAAACTAGGTTCATGAAAGGAGGAACAGCAGAGTCTACAGCCACTCTGGAAATATAATGGAACTCCATAGGTATGACTTCTTCACCCCTGTAGAAATGGAGTCTCTAAGTCTATGTTGCACATTTTTCTTTCTTATTTTAGGATGAACGACCACCCGGAGTATCCATTTGATGATGAATACTAACATGGACACCATTTCATGATTTCTACTAGTATCCCCCACATTGATAATCATGCGGGAGACAGCTCAATTGATGCTGATTGGAGAAATCATTTCTGTTAATACATATTTCTTAGCATCTCACTTTCTGCTATAGCAAAATTCACCAGTTTGGTAAAGGAGGCACTAAATATCTATCAATTTTTTGAAAATAAAGTTTTTTTCCCTCAAGTTTCTTACCTTTAGTATCTCTGTTATATATATGATTAGTTTATTATTGATTCATTTTGAGCAAAAATTAACATGGCATGTAACCAGGGGCTTGGAGATTCTATTACCTTTCTGGAGTGGGAGTAGATAGGAGTTCTCAGGCTCTAGGGAAGTAGCGATTGAAACTTACCAGTCAGTGCTTCTCTAGCCCATGGAGTAACAAGAAAACACGGCATTTAGATCATGACTTTTGGTCCATAAGATGAAGTACCCATGTCAAGGATGAGCCCTGGAACCTGGGGAATGAGGTTTTCCTTTCAAATGGTTGTCAAGGATGTGAGAGGGGAACAGGCCAGGAAGGAGAATGAGGAGAATATCTTTCAAAGTTTTTTTGTGGGGGTGGGGGTCCATTATAGTGATATATAAGAGTGGGATTCATGATGCCAAATTAATATATGCATATAACATTTGATCAATTTCAAACTTCAATATCTCCCCCTTCCTTGTTTTCCTCTCTCCCCTTGATCTGCTTGCTCTACTCTTCTGACCTTCCTTCTATTATTGTTATTTTAATTACTGTGATATATGTACATGAATATATGTAGATGATTGATTTATTGTTTTGATGTGTAATATGCATACACAGAAATAGCATAATAAGTAGATTTCATTCCTTAGTTACTTCCCAATGCCTTCCCTTTTTCCCTCCCTCTTGATTCCCTTTCTGTATTCTGGTAGTCTTCCTCCCACCAAATGCTCTTTTGATAATTATATTCTGCAGACAGAAAAGAACATTTTGTATACTTTATCCAATGCCATTACTGGAGTCATGATTAGCATCAAGAAGAAAAGCTGAACCAACCTTATTTACAATATGTTTGGAAATATTTCTGTTAATTAAGATACATTCATAGAAAGGAATCTCATAAATCACTTGGAAATTTAGAATACAGAGTAATGTGAGAAAATGTTGGACTAGCAAAGCTCTAGTTTAAACCTCATAGACAGGAAAGGAAGGTATTGAAGTTTGAAATTGATCAAACGTTATGTGCATGTATGAATTTGGCATCATGAATTCCACTCAGATATCACCATAATGAACCCCCCCCCCAAAAAAAAAAAACCTTTGAAACATATTTCTCCCATGGAAACATCAAGAAAGCACTGGAGTTGGTGAATGAGCACTATACAAAATCTATAAACAGTCAATTGTGTAAATGAACTAAAAGCACGCAATGAAGATAAACGGGATTCCAAATGGTAGGCAATTTCAGGGTGTTTTTGTCCACCATTGCCAAAGCTGCCTTGCACAGTGTGGTCTTGGTCTGTGGGTAGTGTCAACAGAGCTATCAATTTCTTTCACCCAAAACAAAGTTATGTACTGAAAGTCACTGTGTCATATTTTGTCATAGACTTTGGGAGATACGAGGTAACATGGCTGTGCTTATCATCTCTAGAACACCTTGCTTCATCCTCCCAGCCAGGGAGCAGCTTAATCTCTTAGATAGTTGTGGAGATTAAATGGCATGCCTCAGCAGATCAGAGAGGCAGCTTGATACTCATAGTCCAGAAAACACCAGATTTCATGGCATGAGATGCAAAAAATAAATTCTAAGGTACATAAATGGCACCACTTTTGTTAAGTGCCATTTTCATGTACCTTAGAAAGTGTTTGCAACAAAATCTTAGTGTACCCTAGAAAATAGAAGAAATTTCATTCTTTTTCTTTTCATTTTTAAAAGAAAATAATTAAAATAACCACCAGTAGTCTCTTCCACCGACCATGATTCTGGAAGAGTGGAGAAGAAAATGAGGCCCTTTGGGACTTTGCTACAGCTTCTGCACATTCCATGGTCAACTCTTAGAAGGGGTGGGAGGGGCAGGGAGGGGATAGGGGGATTAGCAAGGATGGTGTGATATGGTGGACATCATGTGCCCACAGTCAGGCTGGGCACAAATCACGAGCCACTCACAGTTTTGTAGATTCAAACAGCAATTCTTTATGCCTGATCTCACACCGGCCGTCTACAAACACGTTCTGGGGAAATCCACGTTCTCTGCCCAAATCCACACCTCCACTGGGCTTCTGTCTCCCAAAAATACTGTCTGAATCCCTAAGAACTCAAGAGGAACTCCGGCAGCAGGATACGCCCTATTCCCGGCAGGAATAATCTTCCTAAACCGGGAACACCCTAAACACGGATCCTCCCTGGTCCTTGAGCAAGGTCACCTTCCACTAAGCAACAGGGGGGTACGCTGGCAAGGAAATTGTCATACCTACTTGGCTAATGGCTCCCAGCACCAAAGTACATGTATGAAGACACGAATTGGTGTCAACATACTTTATACACAACCAGAGATATGAAAAATTGTGCTAATAAGAATTGTAATGCATTCTGCTATTATTTTTTCTTAAAAAAATCAATTAAAAATTACAAAAAAGGATGGAAACAAACAAAACAAAACAAAAAAGAAAGAAAGAAACCTATGGGGCTTATGTCTCCAGAGGCTTTGAGAAGTTCTCAGTGATTCTGAATGCTCTTGCATGTAGGCAAAATGCAATGAAGACTAGGGGTTTCAAGGAGAAACTTGTTATCTCTAGTGGTTGCTTTTGTTTGGCTACATCAAGGCAAAAAAAGCTTACAAAAATATCATTTTGGCTTAAACCTCATAGACAGATTTATTTCTATAACAAAAAACCCAAAGAAAGAATAAGTTTTGGATCTTGTTCACCGTGAGTCCAGAAATTCTCCCGTCTGCTCCTGGCTCTTCCATTTTGGTGGGTTGACATCATTCTCAGACCGACAGCAGACCACCCAGCACAGCAGCTCAATAACCAGTGTAGGAGGAGGAGCCACGTCTTTGTATAATAAACTTCTTAGATATTTACAGGAAAGGCAGCCCCCAGCAGGATTCTTCTCATGTGGATTACCTAGTACTGGGTCTTTTCCATGGTTACCATATGGTAAGGCCAAATGAATTAAGGTAAGTGACTCAAAGAAATAATCTAGAGGGAAAGGGGTGTTGGGGAGACAACCATCTTGGTCACTGAAGTCATAATGAAAAAACAATGATTTTTTATATTTGAGGTTTCTAGTTGCCTGGATTTTGACCTGCTTAGCACGTTCTTAAAACCTTGTAATACCTTAAGCTTTATTACAGACCAAATGAGTCTTTTGGTTGGATACTCAGTTCTAAAAGAATGGGTTCATGTAAGCACAAGTAGAACGATTATTTCTCATTATAGACATGTTTCTCCTAGGTAATGGGTACAAGGACAGACCAATAGGGGAAAATGACAGGCCTCACCCAGCAGCAAGTCAGTTACAGGAGAAATGAAGAGTGAGACGAGTCTGACCAGCTTTCACTTACTCTGTAATTCAATGCAATGTGAATACATCAGCTTGTATGGGAACTTCAAAGAGGAAAGAAGAGAGACCCAATGCCTGCAGCTTTGGTGGATCAGGAATTTGATGCATGGAGATGTGGTAGAAGCCACAGAGCAAGAGGCCTTCTTAGAATGGAAAGGTTAAAGTTAAGATTTCATCTTATTTACTTCAAGCATATTTTAGGTATGAGTAGAAATTCCTAGGGTTGAAAACATCAAATTCTAGAAGTTGAAAATGCCCCAAATCTGGAAACTCAGTTGTGTCTAGGATGAATGAGGGTGACATCAACATATCTTGGGCAGAAATTTAAACTAAGAGAAAGAAAGCAGTGTATCAAGAAGTGGGTAAAGTTAATAGTCACAATAACAGCAGCCTTAAAGGACCACATTTTTAAAGACAGTTTCCTCTTGTGATCTGAGAGGGATGTTTGGAGTCTATAGGCCTCTGCCACCACTGATCCACATTCCAGGTGCCCATTGCCTACCTTTACCCTGCACATCACCAGCCACCTGACATCTACCTGCAGAGCATCTGACTTTTGCCTGCAGACTACTCCAGACTGACCACGGAGTCCCCCCTGCTGCTTAGAAATCCATTGTCAAGGTACCTGCAGGTTTGGCTGCACATGGCACCTGCCATCTTGGGACACCAGCCAGGGCCTGGGGGTCCAGAGCCAAGGGGCCTGCAGGTTTGCTGCAGCTACCTCCACCATCTCAGGGTGAGGCTGCCTCAGTCTGGGGACACTGTCCAGGTTTGTATAATATATTGTTGGAGTACCTGAAGGTCTGGTTGCAGCTGAGGTCTTCCTGCTGGGCGTGCTAGTGGCTGCCATCTGATGGCCTCTTTGTAGGATTGCTCCTTTGTGTGAGTGTATCCCTGGTGGTCTCTCTGCAAGTTGGAAGAGCACAGAGATTGTAGGACTGCAGCAAGGTTGAGCCTGGGGAAGCTGAAGCCCAGGTCCATCAGATTGCAGTGGGGTCTGTGTGTGCAAGTCTGGGCCTGAGAAGCCTGTGGAAAGACAGAGACTGAAGGAAATTCTCTGGGTGGGGCATAGGTTGGAGAAACTCTAGAAAACTAGGCTCTCATCTGCTTAGTAAGTCCTGAAGTGAGCCGTAACTGCAGGCCCTGGATACAATGGGTGGGAAGGCTGGAAGACAGTGTGAGAGAATCTTGCTCTCTGCTGGCACTGCCAACTGGTCTGACATCCACCAGACTAGAGCTACTATCAAACTTCAGACAGCCCCCATCTACTAGCAGAGAAGAAAAGCTGAGAAAATTTTTGAAAGCCAATGAAAGCAATTGGCAATTTCCCATAGAGACTTTTCTTTCCTTTCTTTTTTTTCTTTCCCCTCTCTCTCACATCTCTACCATCTTAGAATTAAAACATTTTTACACATCAATTTATTGAAGAGTGGAAAGCTAGAACAGTATATTACAGTTTAGTTGTATATTCTTATATTTTTGACTTTAAAAAATCTGTAAATATTTTTCTCTCTCTAATCTGTCTCCTTGTATTTTCTTTCTCATTTCTCTCATGATAATAGCTAACCTCTACTAATTCCTCCTTAGTCCTTACTATAAATTTTTACCTCTATCCTCTCTCCTCCCTCATAACATCACGTCCTACACTACTTCTGTTCCATCTTTGTCCATCATTTGAAATAGTAAATGCTTTTAGCAAACTTACTGTTTATATTGTAGACAATGATTGAACACATAATTTCTGTCTATTGCAATAGAACTGTAGATGCCTTAATAGGAGCTATTAAGTTTAAGTTTGTATATTATTTGCATTGGTGCTGTTAATATTGGTCTCCCTCTTAATGGTGAGGTACTGATAGCCTTCATGATACAAGATTACAGGGTAGAAACAGTACTGCCTCAGATCCATACCACTAGATGGGAAGACACACATGGAAAAAAAAAGAGAAAAAAGCACCTCAAACAAACCAAGATGTTCCAACAATAGAATCCATAGACAGCATAGTAGAAGAAATATCAGAGAAAGATTTTATAATGTACATAGTTAAGCTGATCTGTGAAGTACAGGATAGTGTAAGGAGTGAAATCAAAGAGAATTCAGGAAGTGAAATATCACTTCAATAAAGAGAGATTGTGGAAGAAAAATGAAACAAGCAGAAATCCTCAAAATGAAGAAATCAATAAAACAAATTATAAATTCAATAGAAAACATCACCAATAGAACTTGGAAGACCACTCGGAAGACAGAACCTCAGACAATGAAGACAAAACATATACTCTTGAAAATAAAGTTGACTGCACAGAGAAGATGGTAAGAAATCATGAACAGAACTTCCAAGAAATATGGGATAACATGAAAAGACCAAATTTAAATTTATCAGAATAGACAAAGACATGGAGATACAAACCAAAGAAATGCACAATTTTCAATGACATAATATTGAAAAATTTCCCAAATCTAAAGAACAAAATGGAAAATCAACTACAAGAGGCTTACAGGACCCCAAATGTACAAAATTACAATAGACCCACACCAAGGTACATTTTAATGAGAGTGACTAACATTCAGAATAAGGGTAGAATTTTAAAGGCTACAAGAGAAAAATATCAGATTACCTTTGGGGGGGAATGAATTTAGGTTTCAGCTGATTTATCAATCCAGACCCTCAATGCTGCTTTCGTTCTTCACACAAGTGTGACCTCATGAATCTTATGGGAAATTCTTGCTTTTTGTCAAAATTCGATTGAGGCTCAAAAATTCCCTTTTCTGTCTCATCTGGAATTTTCTATGTCTCCTTTAGGGACAAAAGTATTACTAAATGCTTGGTTTAAAGTGTCTTGCTCTTAGTCATCTTTTTTTAACAGGTTATCAAAGTTGCCATTTAAAACAAGATCATTAATGTTGACGTTTTAAATTCATATTTAATATGACATACTTGTATCTTAAGTTTTTTTATAGTTTTCTTTTTCCAAAAGTGTTAATTATTATTTTTTTAAATTAAAGATTTATAGTTATATATTGTAGTTAAGTTCATCCCAGCAAAATCATATATGCATGGAAACTGATTTTGGTCATGATACCCCTTTTCCCTCCCATCCTCCCTCCCCTCTCCCATTCTCTCCTTTTTCTCCTCTACTTGACTTGCTTTCACTCATGGAGTAATTTGTATTTGATTGGTTCTTTTTGTTATATATCTTTATGTTATCCTATCTCTCCCTTTTTCCTTCCTTTATTTAACACCAGCTTCCACATATGAGAGAAATTTGACCACTGAGTTTCTGAGTTTGGCTAATTTCATTTAGCATGATATTCTCCATTTCTAACCATCTACCAGCTAATGCCATAATTTCATTCTTTTTATGGCTCAGTAGAACTCCATTGTGTGTGTGTGTGTGTGTGTGTGTGTATAATATATATATATATATATATATATATATATATATATATATATATATATCACAATTTTCTTAATCCGTTCAACTATTGATGGTTATATACATTGAGTCCACAATTTAGCTATTCTGAATTGTGCTGCTATAAACATTGAGGTGACTATCACAGTAGTATGCCAATTTTAAATCTTTTGAGAAAATATCAAGGAGAGGGATAACTGGACCATGTGGTGGTTTCATCTCTAATTTTTTCAGGAAACTTCATTCTGCTGTCCAGAGTGGTTGTGCTAGTCTGTAGTCCCACCAACAATGTACAAGTGCACCTATCCCCCCATAACCTTGCCAGCATTTACTGTTGCTTGTATTCTTGATCATTACCATTCTGACTGGAGTGAAATTAAATCTTAGTGAAGTTTTTATTTGAATTTCTCTGACTCCCAGAGATATTGAATATTTTTTCATGTATTTGTTGGGACCATTTGTGTTTCTTTTTTTGAAAAGTTTCTGTTTAGTTCTTTTTCCCATTTATTGATTGGGTTATTTGTTTTTTTGGTGTTATTTCAGTCCTTTTATGTTATGGATATTAATTCCTTATCAGAGGGGTAACTAGCCAAGATTGTCTCCCATTTTGTAGGTTACCTCTTCATACTCTTAACCATTCCTTTTCTACACCTAAGCATTTTAGTTTTTTTTTTCCTAGGTTTTATTTCTCGCACTTTGGGGATCTTGTTAAGAAAGTTGGTGCCAGTGTATTTATGATGGAGTATTGACCCTGTTTTCTTCTGGGTATTGACCCATTTCAATTTGAGTTTTGTGCAGGGAGAGACATAGGGGTCTATTTCATTATTCTACATATGGCTATCCAGTTTTCTCAGCACCATTTGTTAAAAAGGCTGTCTTTTCTCCAAGATATATTTTTGACACCTGTGTCAAATGTCAGTTATGTGCATTTGACTGTGTCCTCTATTCTATTCCATTGGTCTTTATGTTTACTTTGATGGTAATACAATGCTATTTTTGTTACTATAGCTCTATAGTATAATTTCAGATGAGGCATTGTGATGCCTCCTTCTTTTCTTTACTTACTAAATATTGTTTTGGGTATTCTGCATCTCTTACTCTAAATGAATTTAAGAATTGTGTTTTTTTCTAATTATTGTTTGGGGTTCTATATGGGATTTAATGCCATGGAGTATTTTCTCCATGTAATTGGGTATATTGACTTTTGGGGAATAAATATTATCATGATATCTTCTTGTTGGATTGTTCCCTTTACTAAGATGTAGTGGATTTCTTTGTCACTTCTGATTGATTTTTGCTTGAAATCTGTTTTGTCAGATATGAGAATAGCTACTTCTGCTTGTTTACTTGGACAATTTGTTTGGAATATATTTTGCCATACTTTCACCTTCAGCCTGGGAATATCTTTGCCTATGAGTCTCTTGTAAACAGCATATAGTTTAATCTTGCTTTTTGATCCATTCTGCCAATCCTTTTCTTTTAAATGAGGAGTTGAGACCATTAACATTCAGTGTTAGTATGGATATGTGTTTGTGGTTTCCTGCTATTTTTTTTTTTTTTTGCTATATTCTATCCCGTTTTGACTGTCTTTTGTTGGATTATTCTATCAAACTTTTATTTGTGACCTTTGAGAATCATTTTGTAGTTCCTCTGTGGAAAGTTTATCTTTGATTATTCATTGTAGCACTGGATTGGTGCTCATTAATTATTTTAGCTTATTCTTGTCGTAGGAAATTCTTATTTCCCCCTCAAATTTGAAAGTAAGCTTTGCTGGGTGTACATAGTAACATTGGCTGGAAGTTTATTTTTTATTTTATTTTATTTTTGTTTATGGCTTTGGATATCTCATTTCAGGCCTTCCTTGATTTTAGGGTCTGGGCTGAGAAATGAGTCTAAGCCTTATTGGTTTGCCTCTAAATGAGACCTGTTATTTCTCTCTTGTACTTTTAATATTCTTTCCTTATTTTCTGTTAGGTATCTTGATTATGATCTGTCTCTGTGAGCTTCTTATTTGACTAAGTCTATATGGGGTCCTATAAGTCTCTTGTAAGAGGGTATCTATTTTATTTCTGATATGGAAAAAGTTTTCTGTTACTATATCACTGAAAATGTTCTTGATGCCTTCAGATTGTATCTCCATGTTCTCTTTAATCCCAATGATTCTCAGGTTTTGTCTTTTAAAGTTTTGCCAGAATTATTGTATATTTTGGTTACAATATATAATTTTTTTCTGTTATTTACTTCTGTGTACTCAAGATCATATGGCCTGTCTTCAATCCCTGAAGTTCTGTCTTTAAGGGCCAAGGTTCTATTTTCTATGCAGTTTCTCATCTGTTAGTAATGATTTCAAGTGAGTTTCTGATTAATTATGTCTCTCTTTTTAGGAGTTCTGCTTTTGTCTTTTTACTATTTCTATTTCTTTATTAAAGTGGTCTTTCATGTTATGTAATTGTTCTTTTAATTTCTTTTTATATATCCTTTTAGTTCATTAAATATTTATATTTATCAGTTTTTTTAATAGTCTTTCTCTGGGTTTTCATGCACCTCACTTTCAGTGGGATCTTTTGTTGGAGATGTGGATTTTGGGGGGATATTTTTTTGCCTGTTTTCTCATGTTTTCTGAGATCTTGGATTTGCACATTAATTAAGGTGCATTACTCTACCTCTTTTTTGCATGTGTCCTCAGTGTGTAATTATCTTATTTATTCTCTGACTTCTCTCTACTTTTGATGTATGAATAGATAGCAAGTGTTAAGAAGGGGGACCTAGTTTCCTCTGGGGCTTAGGTCTCCTCACTTCTTTGAGTTGAACAAATGTTAGGGAATGTTTAGTTCAGCACCAGTATCTCCAAACTGTGAACTTTTAGTGTCTCTGTAGGTTTCCAGCACTTCACAGAATGAAGCAAAATAAACAATTGTAACAACCATTGCAAACAACAAACAGTAAACAGTGTTCAGTGCCCCATTCCTATTATGGCACCTTTAACATTAATTGCCACTCATTAAGAGGAATGGTGGGTTCAGCCATTGTCAAGATTAAAACCATAACCAGGAAGTAGATCTGGCTTTAAAGCAGACAACAGGCATCAACTATATCATCCTCAGCACTAAGGATTGTATTAGCACTAATGGTGGAGGCAGGAGTTATAGAAACCAATTAATTCTTAAAGATGGTAAAAATACAGCTAGTTAAGGGAAAAGAAAATGTGCTAAGAAGTTAGAAAAGACTTTGCAATTTCAAAAAGTGAACAGAAAAAATGCAGATATAGTAGGTGACATTTATTCAGAAGGAGGGAAAAAATAGAAGCAGCAAGGCATTAGGGCAAAGGAAGAGAAAAAAACAGAATTTTGTCATTAGCCTGAAAAAATAAGAAGAGAAACTGTTAGACCAGGACGCAAAGAAAAGACCATCAACTCCAATTAAAATCAAATTAAAGCAAGCTTATTATTTCCACCAGCTGGGCTGCCTCTCCCAACAAAAACCTCGGGAATAAGACAGCCCAGAAGCTTTCTAGAAGCGCAGCTTTATAGCCCAGAAAGTTATACAAAGAGGGTTATAGATAACAAAACTCCATGACCATAACACAAAGGATAGTTTATATTTTTGCTGGCCCTGACATCAGAATTTATGAAGGTCATTAGAGCCTCAGAGAGGGTTGTTATCTGGCCAGGGAAAGCCAGGCATGGGTGAGTTCAAGGCATGGACAGGCATGCCAAGTAAGTTTAGAATTCACAGTAATTTATAGTAAAGCCGAAATTAGCTTTTTATGCCTTTGTGGCAAGATGGCTCCCAATTTTATGAGGGAATCAGGATGGGTTTATCAAAACAAGAGAAGTAAACAAATAAAAGTAATAGAAAACCATACCAAATACACAATCCCCCAAACCCAAACCCTCAGAAGAAGACATAATTACATGAAAAATTGTTTAACAAGGAAAAAAAATAATTACATTGATAAATACTAAAAATGAGAGGAAAAAGAGACAAGTGGACAAGTGTTTTTATATATGTCCCTGAGCCAATCAGCACAGCGAGATTCACATGCATGCATACACATACTCTCCCCATACCCCCACACACAGAAGAATAAATTAACGATTTTTAAAAAAAAAAAATTAAAATTCAAAATCTGAAGGAAACTTCTCCACTGAAGTGGTGAAAATATTGAAGCCAGAATTAAAGAGAGGCAGTGTAGACAGATGATCAGGTGGGATTGAGAAAACACAGGCCAGTTTGAGTCCCAGTTTGAGTCCTGGCACCCCTGAGGAATTGAAATGTTGATGCCTTCAGAGCATTTTCTCCACCCTTATCCAGATAACCTGCCCCTGCTCCAATCTGTTGCTAAGGTTACCTGACCTAGGGATTGTCCCTCCCTACAGGGAGTTGTAAAAGTTGTTAATTAAGGCACCCTGGGCCCCCTTTCTACCAGGATCACACCACCTTGGCCCCTCCAGTCCATCTGCTTCTCAGATTTTCCCATTGACCATTTCCTGGGCCTAGTCATGTAAGCAGGAACAAAAGAGATAAGGGGGAAGAGAGCAGGAGAATAAAGGAAGCTTACGACATTTGAAAAGGCAGAACACCTCACTTCTTGGGATACCAGGATACTAGGATACCAGCTATGGGCCCCCCTCTCCCTCCCAGGAGAAATCTGTATTACCCCTTTTAAATAAACCCTGCTTTATATGCTTGCCTTGGCGTGCTTTAATGTTATACTTCAATACATGAGGAAGCAGGACTCCTCACTGGTAACTGGCACTATCAATATTTGGCCAGTTTGGGTGGTCACTATCTATGTCCAATAGTCTTTCTTTCCAAGTTCTCTTGAGTTACATACTGATAGAGAAAGGGGTGGGGGTAGTTAACCCTTTCCTGTTTTTATGTTGCTTTCTGAGTTACCAGTTGAAGAACTTCAAGATTGAAGCTGTTTGATATAAGATTCTGCTTCCCCTCTTACCAGGGCTGGGTTAGGGCACACTATCAGTGTTTAGAATTAAGATGTGGCTTAATTCTAATCAGGGGCTTTGTTGGGTGGGACCTTCTTTGGAGAGACTAGATTGACCTGCCCCTAGGGAAAGACAATAGCCAGTCTCTTCTGCTGGTCTGGTCCTCATGAGCCTCCCAAGAAATCCAATCCTGGAACAGAGGGGGCCTATCCTCCCCCATTGCTGCCAAGGAACAACCTTCCCAGGCTTAGTCTGAGTGTATTCACCTCTGCCTTCTTAGACTCTTCCCTTGATTTAGCTGGTCATAAGAGCCACCAAAAACACAAAGGAGAAGTGAGTTTGGCTTTCCTTAGCCCTTCTGACCCTTCTTTTACCTTTTTTCATCACCTAAATTATCTATTTTTCATTGTTTTGATATTATTAACCAAATCGGAGCTTGTATCAAAGTTATTTAGGTTGATGAATAGAGAATATCTTAAGAATGAGGAGGTGTCTAGTTTATTTGATATTGCTAAGCCTGCTCAGAGAAACTACTTTTGATTTATTATGAAGAACTAGCTTATGTGTGTTGAGGGCCATTTGTGGGCTGTGTGTGGACTTTGTTGGCATTGCAGCCTAATGAATAGGGACCTCTGGTGTCTGAGAACTTGCAGTGGACATTTCCTCTGTGTAAGACTGCCTAGAGACATTGTGAATTCCTATTCTGCTCTGCCATATCCCACACAGCACCCGAGATGGGGTGACCTGCTGTAGCTGCACAGCCTGAGATGGGTGTGACCAGCCAAGATGCCAATCAACCTACTGACTACAAGACATCAGGAAGCAAGACTCCGTCCTTGAAACCTTACCCCTGCCTTTGCTGTACCCTCTCAAATAAACCACTGGAGCCATTTTCCTTGTCTAGCTTCAGCTCCCACGTAGACCAAACCTATCAGGACTCTGCTTTTGAAAATGTCTTTCTCTTTGTCTTTTGTTCTTCACTAATTATTCTAGACTGTAATTTCTCAGGTAGCTTACACAGTCCTCAGCAGGAAGAAGAACCCCTAACAAGGCACTAGCTGTCTCCTCATATAAGTGGTATTATAGAGGCCAAGAAATACCACAATCTATTTGTAAAAGCTTTAATTTCTTTTGTGAGCATTTTGTAACATTTTTTTTTATTTTGAAAAAGTCCAATTTATGGATGATGATTTTGGTTTCAAATCTAAAACCACTCTCCCTATTCCTATACCCTCCCAATTTTTCTCCTTGGTTCTTTAAAGTTTGACTTAGTCTTCGTTAAAGGCATGACACGTTAGCCAAGGTTCATTTTCCCCTCTGTGAATGGTCAACTTTTCCAGCATAATTTGTTGAAAAGGCTCTTTCCTTCTTGAGTTGTTCCTGTACCTCTGTGAAAACTGGTTGGGGTTACTATATAGGTCTGTTGCTGGGTGTTCTGTTTGTTCCTTTAATCTATGAGTTTACTCCTCCATCCATACTACAGCGTTCTGACTCCTGTAGCTACAGGATGCTCTTGACATTGGGAAGACTAATTTCCATAACCTTATCCTTATTTGAAGACAAATCATTCACATGCAGAAAAATATTAAATAAACAAATGATACATATCACAAAAAAATTGAGAAAGGTCTTGGTTAGCATGTATTTTAAGACTTCATAATTATTATTTAAATTTTTCACTCAAGAGCACTACCTGCTTCTACAGAAGCAGGACCAATTTTTATTCTGGAGATACACACCTGTAGATTTTGAAGAACCTACTGATAGAAGAGCAGTCCTGCGTGGAAACAAGACTAAATGTTTCCCACAATTTGGGTCAGGAGGAGGGATCTATCTATTGGTTAAGACAAAAGGGACTTTAAGCTAAAATGTAGCCTGCTGAACTTAAACCGATACCAAAGAGAAGGAGGCATTGCTGGAGCCCGAGTCCTGTGCCCAGCTCTGCACAGCTCTGCCAGTCTGTCTGTCTAGAGTTTGCTGGGCACACTGCATTCCCATGAGAGCACTCACTCTGCCATTTCACAATGTGTATTGCTACTCTTTAGAGACTCTCTGTCATTTAGGCTGGCATATCTGGTGTCTGGAGTGAAATCTTTGGCGAGGTTCTCTGAGGGCACCTGGTCTCTGAGGGTCCTGGAGCTGAGTGTGGCTCTGACATTCGCCTCAGCCTTCTCCATTGCTGCACCTTGGTCTTTTGGGCTTGGTCAGTCTTATTTCAGGTCATGCTCTGCCCTCCTTCTGGTAAACCTGGTAGATGCTCCCTGTTGACTCCTTGGCTTTAAATAAGGTAACCTTAAGAAAAAGACTTTCTCTCTCTTTGGGGGACAAAAGGTATCTTCTGTCTTTTATGACAAGCTCTCTCAGGTGCAAGGGCACCGTCTGGTTGAGTACTCAGATTTCACAGAACTCATATTCTGAGTACGTCCTTTCTTCTGGTGAGTTCTCTTTTGGTTCTGTGTGCCTAGTTCAATATATATATTTTATTTGAATGCCTAATTGAAAAGTTTTCTTGTTTTTGTGAACACTTAATTTTGGTTTCATTTTTGGTTAGTAATGTGCATCAACAATTGATTTAGCTTACTATTTTTCTCCCTACTTGTTTCTGAAAATCTTCTGAGAGCAAAAATAAGTATTCGAAATGGTGAACATGGGACACTCAAATTAAGAGCCACTAAGGTCACCATCACCATCTATTAAAGACTGTACACTCTGAAGATAGTCTCCTGGTCACAGACAAGCATGGTTGCCACTAGGGTACCTGCCAGGGACAAGACAATTTCCATGCAAGTAAAGAAAAGTTTCATCACAGGTTGGACAAACTAAGGCAAAGGCTATCTGCCAAGTTAAAAAAAAACAAAGATCCTGTGCCCAATATACCTGTCAAAGCAAAACATTGACGATTCTGTGACAGGACTTGAAGTACTTTTCTTTACTCTCCAGAGATTGATAAGAAACAAAATGGGATCTCAAAATTTTAAAGCATGTAAGGAAGATGTGAATGCCTAATTGAAAGTGCCCCAACTGGCTGTTCTTTGCATTCTTATGTAGGTATTGTTTTCAGTTTTAATTAATGGGAAAGGATAATTTTTACACTGCAAATATCGGGTAGACATGTAAAGGATGTTTAGCTCCTTGGACCGCTGCTCTGTGTTGGTCAGCATTTTGTCACTGTGATCAAAATACCTAACATGAGCAACTTAGAGAAGGGAAGATTTATTTTGGCTTCAGTTTCAGAGATTTCAGTCCATGGTGTGCTGGCTGCAAGGCAGATATGAGGCAGAGGGTGTGGTGGGGAAATCTGCTCAGCTCAAGGCAGCTGGGATGAGTGGAGAGACAGGAAGGACCCAGGGGAAGATATCCCCAAGGCCACACTGCCCCAGCCAGTAGTATTCACCACCTCCCAGTAAGTGGAGTCAAATTATAATCCACTGGAGAGATCCAGTCATTTGCCCTCTGAACATGCTACAATGCCTAACACATGAGCTTTGGGGGACACTCCAGATCTAAACCACAACATTCTCTCTTTATCTGACATCCTAAATTCTAAAGAAAAGCTGCACCTAAATGATCTAGATGTTACCGGCTAAATAATCTTTCTTCAGATTTAAAGACCCCAGAACATGGGGTGCACTTTTGGATAATATCAGAATGTAGAACACCCTTTCTTATGCTGCAATCCTGAGCATCAACTAACACACAATCCATAAACTGTTGAGATGTTTAACTTGCAGGAAAGTAACATATTTGTCTAAAAAACTGAACAAACTAGCCTAAAGTGGTCAAGGTCAATTGTGGTGTTCTAGCCAGAAAGAATAAAAGAAAAAAAAAAAGAGAGAAGGAAAGACACACCACAGTGATGAAGACCCCATCTAACAGCCTTCCTGCCTGTTGTCCCTCTGCTGCACCTCCTTTCCTACCCTATAAAAGCCCTGGGACATACCTGGGTTCTCTAAAATGGTCTTTTGGGGGCAGGTGCTGCCCTTGATGAAACCTGATTTCCTCTGTACCAATTCTCCTCTCCTAAGTATTGGCTTTCAAGCAGTGAGCAGGTAAGAATTGGCTCCAATAATACCTCTCTATTTTTTCTCTATTTTATATTTTCTTTCCTTTTTTCTTCTATTAAAATAAATACAAATTGAAACACAAATCCACTTAAAAGTTTTTCTCTTGGCATTTCAGCTAAGATCGGAAAAGGAAAAAGAAAAAAAAAAAAAAAAAAACTTCCAATGAATGGGTTTTGCCCAGTTGCATGGCATCCTAAACACCTAACATTTATATTTTAAGTTTGCCTGGCTGATTATTGCTTAGGGTAATAAAATGGTTCTATATGTCTTCATAACTACTCTTATGCCTTGGTCAAAATTTCATGGACCTGGAAAAATTTTTAAAATGCATGGATGTGGAGCAGAGAAGGAGTAGTTAGACACTGCCTGAGAATATGCAGGTGGTAGGAGACTCCCAAATACCCCTCCACTCCCCAGGGTCTTTAAAGACAGCCTTTTTATTAAACCTTTCCTTGGAGATTTGGTCAATCCATACAGAACTGACCCCAATTCTACCTCTGCCGTGATGATTCTCACATGAGGCTGTTGTATTTGTAATAGATGTCTTTTTGTAGCAAAACTCTCTCTTGGGGCCCAGAGCCAGGATATTCCTACCTCTAGGAGACAATCTGTATGAGGAACTGAGCAATAGCCTGCTCTTATTGAACAGATGCAGAAACTGAGGCTCTGGAAAGCAAACTCATTTGCTCAGTATCACAGATTTTGAAAGTCACCACTTCTGACTACAGAACCTACTCTCTTAACTCAGTTGGCCCAATGGGGATAAGATGGGAATGGAAGCAGACATGGAGGGAAGCCATCCCCATCCAGCTCCTATAGCTGCTGGGACATCACACCCTGCCTACCTTGAGTCTTGCACCAGAAATGCTGACAGGCTCATACTAAGATGGAAGTGGAGACATGTGAAGAGGGGAGAGGCTATAAGGAGCACTGTGGAGCAGACAATGGACATTCTTTCTTCTTAACTTCCCTGGGTAGGAGCCTGAGGTCAGTGACAGAAGCTCTATCCCCTAGGGTCTCCAGAGAGTTGGTATGGAACTGAGTGTAGGACGAGGCCAGATACTCTGAGGGGTGGGCAAGGCAGCTCTCAGTGCCTCAGACCACCTCACACTCGGCTCACCTGGGAGGCCGCTTCCTGCTGGAGGATAGGCTACACCAGGGGGTATGGGGGGCAGGAGCTATATTTCCTCTCTGATTTGAGGTTTCCACAGGAATAATTTGACTTACCAGAAGACCTTATTTAAAAATAGTATTAAAAATTAAAATTTAGATTTTAAAATAAGAAAAAAAAATATCTGTTTTGACAAAGATGGAGCTCTAGATTTACCAGTTTCCTTTCCATACAGGTAAGGATTTTGCTTTAAGATCACGTAGAGGGTGTGCTGCTACCTCTCCATCTAGGAAGCGAGATGTCTTTTTTTAGAGCTTAGAAGCCACATGGACTAACTTGCATTACATGATCCTTCAGAACTGTGAGGATTCCCTGGACAGTTCCCAAGCCCTCAGGGAACTACACTCTTTCCATTACTTAGATGACACTTAGTTCTTTGAATTTCTCGGAGAAGCAGGCTCTGCTCCAGGCAAGCATCCCCTGACACTCACTCTGTTGTCCCATCTCTGGCTAACGCTGGTCTATGGCAACCGCAGAGCCTTGCAGAGGTGGCTCAATGGTGCCAACCTTCCAATTTGTGTGAGCAGAGCAGCAGCCAGAAGAGACGCTCTCTCAGAAATCTATGTGGAAAGGATAGTCTTTGTGGCTTTCAGTTCTGAAAAACAGAAAAGTGAATAAAAAATAGAAACAAAGAATTAGTATTTTTAAGAGAAACATTTGAAATGACATAATTATGTATTTTTAATGTCCTAGAATATAAATTAGTCTTTGACTTCATGTGGTGGCCCATTTTCAAACAAGGAAGAATTATGGTAAGAAAGGTTAATTAACCTAGAATTTATGTTGTAACTAACTATGAGTCAACCATCCAATTGGAATATTTCTCTGTTTATTTTACAAAGGAGTAAAAGAGGCATATTTACGTGGGGAATGTGGCCAATCGAAGGTTCCTGTTAAGACTCATGATTTCATCCATGTGATTCTCTGTTAATTCAAAATCGAACACCTGGAAATAAAAATTTTAAAGGAAATTCAGCTCATTTATATTTAATTTGCATACTACCTACAAAGCACTGAAATACACCTGCAAGGGACAAGAGGATGGGAAAGAAAAACTTCATCAGGCCTCTGGAACTTGCCCTGCATCACAGCTGACCTGGCCGAAATACACTTTGATTTGAATCCCTTGGTTGGAGTTGGCTTACCTTTGGCTACTTTAGGAAACCTTGAAAAGATAGGACACATGCTGCTTTTATCTTTTGGAAGTAAAGAATATATGGAAACAGTCAAAAGGTGCAGCAAAAAGTTTTTTCCACTGACCCACCTTCTCCCCTGCAAAAGACGAAGCCATTTGTTCCATATATCCCACCAACTAGGGAGCCACCTGCCCCTGAAACTGTTCACTATCAGCATCTGTGTCACAGAACCATTCTTCTGAGTAATCACGTTTTGTTTCTTCTGGAATAGTATTCTTGCCCCCTCCCATCCTCATTCACACTTGAGGATGATGACAGTGACCCACTCCCACAACAACAGTGCTTCATGAGTGTCACCCACTACTGTGGAGGGGCTGATCAGAGAAGGGCACGAAGGCACAGCAAGTGATTCCAATATACCCTGGTGGGTGAGAGGCCTATGGGAGGCCAGCCTCTACCCCAGGAGATGACCATCCTGAAGCCATGAGAAATTGGTTATACACAGTGTGGGAATTCTGATCAGAGGAGCAGATATGCTGGTGGAGTAGTTTGGGTTAAGGAGAGAAGAAGACAGCTTTAGAGAGTCCCTAAGGTCAGGTGGTTGTCTCCTGCTGGCCCAGGGACAGCATCTTCCCCAGTGGGTGGCTGACCTAATGCAAAGGAACAGGGCACCCTGACTGTGCCCCAAAGTCCTAGAGTCAAATCCATTGCCACAAGGGGCCATGCCAATCCAAGGCACTGAGAGCTACTACAGGTGAACTAAAGGGCAGGGTGGCTCTTCTAGCGTCTGCCAAACCTTCGTGCAGCTATGAACCATCATGGGTTGGAGGT
Organism: Callospermophilus lateralis; assembly: GCF_048772815.1. Classification (NCBI taxonomy): domain Eukaryota; kingdom Metazoa; phylum Chordata; class Mammalia; order Rodentia; family Sciuridae; genus Callospermophilus; species Callospermophilus lateralis. The sequence continues at coordinate 22,362,565 of NC_135317.1, read as the reverse complement.
CCTCAGATTCAGAGAGTCGGATGATCTTCTTGAGTATCTGACCTTTCAGCAGCAATCCTGGCTGCCCTGTGGGGGCTGAGAGCACCATAGCTGGGCCCAGGTAGGAGTCAGTGTCAGCTACTGTGTGCCAAATTTTAACCTCTGGCCCAAGATTGGCCTAGTTCCCAAAAGCTTGTCAGAAGCCATGTAAGAGAGAACTTTTACTTGCTACAACTCTCACACTCCTCAGGTATGAGAGTTCGCTGGTCACCTTTAGCAGATTTGAACTGTTTAAAACCAGGATGCCCCAGGAAGGATGAAGGGTAGTGCACAGGTGGCAGGTGGGAAAGGGAACCTGTGCCCCACAAGCAAGGGCCCAGTCGGGAGAGGACTGAGTACCGCAAGGTTCTCTGCCCCATTCTCAAGGTCTCCTCTTGAGAATGTATCCTCATGGATACCCTGCCTCCACTACTGGGAATGCAGCTCTTGCCAACAAAGAGGTTGTTCCCAAACCAATCAGCCTGACACACACAGCAAGCTGCTAAGTGGTGAGTAGGCCTGTCAGATCCTAAGTCTGAGATCTTAACTACTGTGCTATGGAGTGTGCTCTGAGTTGAAGGCACATCTAGTTCAAAAATAAACTTCACATACTTCCGTGATTCTTGGTTGAGGTTCAAAATGCTGTCCTTACAAGAACCACCTTCTTTCATGTTTTATACATATTCTGGTAAATAAAGATACCTACCCATTGGTTTTTCACTCCTACCTCTCTAGTCTCTAGATGAGAGTCAGGGCTAAATCCTTCAACCAACATCACTCAAGGTCCATGCCCTCCTGCGACCAGTGAGCATGCCTCCATGTGGCAGATGGACGAGGTGCTACCAACCTTCTTCCTCTTCCTCATGACTATGTGGCTGGACAACATCCAGCCTCCCTCGAGGGTCAGTGTGGCCCCATCATCATGTCAGCCCACTGAATGTGAAAGGAAGTGAGGTGCACTCCAAAGTCTTGGCCTCTCCCAACTTCTCCCATCATATCCTTTTCCCTCCTTCCCATGGTGGGCTGCATGGCAAAGAAACCAAGCTCTGGTGGACAGGGGAGCTCTGAGATGGAAGGAGCCCAGGGCCTTGGGTCACTGAGAGAAAGACTGATTGCCAAGACAGTGCAGAGGAATAGACAGCAGATGTGTCAAGGCCACAGGATGCTGGGCCTGTTTGTTATGGTAGCTAGCCCACCCTAACTAATATAAATTCCCAAACCCTCTAACATCAAAGAAAGAAAACACCTACCTGAATGTTTTCTTGAATCCGCTTTGGGTTGGTAGACTTGGGAATCACTATCAAATTCCTCTGGATCTGAAACCGGATCAGAATCTGCAGAGGAGAATTGACATCACACAGTGGTATTCTCATGAAGTCAAACCTAAGTCATTTCCCTAACAGCTTGAGCCTTACTATAGAGCAAGAGTCCACAAGTTTCCTTCCTGCTAAGTCCTTGAGAAATCTCACTGGCATTTTCCAAACAGTTCTCTCGGTACGTCTGTAGTAACTGCCATTGGCCCAAGGAAAGGTCAAGGACCTGCTCACACCTTAATGGGATTTCCTTAACATGTGTCCAGTCTCCAGAGTAATCAGGGCAAGAACAAGCCATTGTAATAAAGGACTCTTCTGTTTCCTTTTTCACTAGCTTCCCGTGCAGATGGGGCAGAGGGGACTGCCTGCGAACTCCTCCTGAGTCCTGGCACAGGAGGGGGCAGGAGCGCAGGCTTGAATCAATGGGACTATGAGGCAACAACTCACTTTCCACACCGGGAAGTTCTGATGAGTCCTGGACTCATCCAGGTGAGCTAACCCTTTCCTAGAAACGGACAAGCCTTAGGAATTCAGGAGAGAGAGGATGTGGGAAAGTAATTCCCAGGTGTGACAGCCCTCCCCAGTACCTGAGCACATGACTTGTTATAGTGATTTGCAATTCTCCGAATCGTGGGGTTATTCAGCAAGTCCGTTCCCTCCCTAGAGAGACACAGCACAGGGGGTAAGTTAGCACAGATGTTTCTTTCTTTAAAATAAAACCTTTCCCCCAAATGAAAGGTTCACTATTTTCTTATCATAATACACACTGTTGGAAATTTGAAGGATGCAGAAAAGCACATCACCCCAAATACTTGTCTGGAGAAAATCACGGATAAAATTTTGGTGATATCTACATATCATCCCTTTTTCATGGCATTTTGAACTTCTTATCAAGAACCAGGTGGCAACAAAAACCACCATGTAGTGGGCTCTCCATGCTGCGGCAGGCCCAATGACACTTAGACCCTCTAGTGCCTCGGCTGTCTCCTGTCAGACCTGGCAGAGGTCTCCAGCACTGCCAGGCAATCTTGTGATGATGGTGAGAATCTCAGAAAAGTACATCTCCAATACCATGAAAAGGTGGACACTGAATACATGAAAGCTTCACTACAAGAACTTTTGAAAGACTATGACACATCTGCGGGGAACCATTTTTTTCAAGAGCCATTTATTATGATTTATTAAGTAGTTACTGTGTTTCAAGCACTGGGCTAGTTAGAGTCCTCAAAGGGTCCCTAAGGTACCAAACATGGCCCAATTTTCTTTACAAAGACCCATGTTGTATCCCCTCCTTTGCTGGCTCTCTCACTCATCCATCAGAGGCACTTCTATCCCAAAGTTCAGCTTTGATATATGACCAGCCTTCCAGGTATTCCTTGGCTGCTACCAAGTTCTAATACATATGCCCCATTTCATACGGAAAACATGCAAGTGATAAAATTTAAATAATTTCAGCCTGTCCAGGATCCTAATATGATCTAGGCACTGAGCTAAGTTCTGAGAGCAGAAGAATGAATAAGATACAGTCCCTGCATTCAGGGGACTTTACCCAGTGGGACAAAGTAAGAATAAAATAGTGACAAGATGGGGTGGCATGGATTGTGTGAAGGAGGGCTTCCTGGAGGAGGTATAATGCTGGATTGAACATTTAGAAACAGGAGGGCACAAATTGAGAAAACATAGATCTGTGGGTAAAAAGATCAGTATAAGCAAAGGCACAGAGAGTAGAAACACCCTTTTCTATCCAAGGAACTACTGGTAGTTCCGTGTGGTTGATGCAGTAAAGTTCAGCAGCAAGGGGAGGGAGGAGGCCAGAGGCAGCCAGAGACCAGGCCAGCTGCAGCTCAGGGGCCAGCCAAGACCTGAAGAATTTTTGAGCAGGAAGGTGACATGATTATATGAAAACAGCTACTTCAGTACTCCTGAGCAGTACAATGGATGGGATGGCTCTGGGAAGGAGCTAAGGTGCTTCTCTAAGAACCTGAGGGAATCCTTGCTTCACCCAAGTAGAGATGGTAACAAGAGAGATCAAAAGACATCTGAGTTCTCTTGGCACCATAATCAATAAGTGGTGGTGGGGATTAGACCATGGGAATGGGAAAGATGATTTCCATAGTTCTGGCTTAGGTGGCTAAGTGGGTGGTGGTAGCTGATAAAGGGAGCACAGTACAAATTCAAGGCTAGGGGGAAGATAACACATGGAATTAACATTATCTAATGAGTAAGAGGTCTGTGAAAAGTCCTGGTAAAGAAGTCAGTAGCTGACTGATTTACTACTGGGGAGCTCAGCAAAAGGGGTCACTTGAGGCTGGTTATGTAAATTAAGAAGGGAAAAAGTGACTCTAGCTTCCAGTAACAGTTCCCTATCTCCAGCACAGGGGCTTGGGAGGTGTGACTGCCCTTTGCGACCCCCCACATCCTGCCCATCCTTCTTGATGGAGTCCTTCCATCAGATGAAAGGGGAGGGTGGTATCTATTGCTGCCAGGACTCCAAATAACACAGTCACTGACTCATCCTTACCTGGAGCCACCAAGAGGACGGTAAGCAGTCACAGACACATCTTTGGCTTTGCAAAAGCGAATCAAATTCTTCTGAGTAAGATATGGGTGGCACTCAATCTATAAACAGAATCAAGGCATACCACACAATTCAGATAACAGCATGCTAAGAAAGTTCTAAAAGACAGACCAACACTGGTATCTTGGTTACCGTTGATTAGCTGCAGGCCCCAGGCTGAGGCCTAAATATCCTCATCTGCATGTGAGCAGGCGGGCCATGCCAGGGCCATGATGCCAGGTCCTGTAAAGGCCTATAAGTCTGCAGCCTCATAAACACCCACTTGCTGTAGTATCACCTGCTTGGTGTGGCCTTCCTCAGTCACTCAGAGAAAAGCTGCTTCATTCTGCGGCTCCTACCTCTCTCCTGTCCTTTATTTTCATTTACAGTATCTATAATTATCTGACACACCCCATATATTTCATTATTTTTGACTGTTGTCATCAGGATTTAAGTTACATGAAAATAAGGATTTTTGTCTCAACTGGTTTCGTTCATGGGTGTACCCCAACATTGAGAGCAACGGAGACATAGAGAAGGTGCTCAGCAAATATCTGTTGAATAAATAAATGAAATAAGGGCATTACATATGACAAATACACACTAGAGGTGATGTTGGTGAACATTTTGAGAAACTTGAGAGCAGGGTTGTGGTCCCTTCCATATGCTCTGAATTCTCCTGGCCATTCCAGATTATAAGTGGACTTAAAATAAGTGTTTGTTCAGATGGAATTAGAAAGAACTATGCCTGTCCTCTCAGGATCGTGTGTGTCCAGCAAGGTAAGCTTTTGGGAAAACTTAGAAAAGGTGGCCTCCTAGAACTTTCTGGTATTGTGCTCCTGACAAGGCAACAACCATTCTTAGGTATTTAAAATGCTGCTCAAGAAAAAAATCCTGACTCAAAACAGAAGCTGACATGCATATAAGTAGATTGTGTGCACGTGAGGTCTTAGAAAAGGCTGCACTGTCTTAGAAATCAGGTTGGTGGCTGCTCTTTGTGGTGGGAACTAGCACAGGACATAAAGTTTACAGAAGGCTGAAGATCATGTTTCTTGTTCTGGGTGCTGAATACTGGAATAGATCCACTAGTGAACACTCCTAGAGCTACACTCTTTATGACTCACACACTTTCTGTATGTATGTTATATATCACAGTTTTGAAGAAAAAAGCTTATTTATTGAGAAAAAGGAAAGAAAAAGAAGAAAGTGATGCTCTATTCTTAATTTTTGCAAACTGGAAGCTACTAAGTGCCCACCCAGGGGCCAACACCAGTAAAATGGGCAAGTTCACTATCTGCACAGTGGAATTCCACACAGAAATGAGAAGGAAGACTGTACTCCCATGTGCATGTGGAGGGACCTGACAAACAACGCTGTGGGCAAGAACCCTGACACGAGAACTGATGGCACGTTGCTATCTCAACTATAAATCTCAATGTCACTGGACATCAGAACAGTGACTACCCCTGCAGGACAGGGATACAGAGTGGAAAAGAGAAGCAGTATAGAGTGCTGGGATACTGGATGCAGGTTGGGGAGCTATGCTCAGTTTAAAAAATGTACCAAGCTCCACTCACAGGTGTGCGCGTTTCTGTCTATGTAAATGAAAAGTTTAAGAAAATAAAGTGCTGCAAAAACGCTCTTTGGACATTCAAAGCCAGTCAGTCAGAGTAGCAAACTATAATAGTCCTTTGCTCTCAAGTCTTTTCTCTGCATTAAGAAAAAAATATGTACCTTTACCTCTGCAGCCTGAGGGGCTGGGCTGAAGATATTGGGTCATCTGTCCCTTTCTTGCTGCCAGTCTGCAAGGGCCAGGAGAGGCAGTGGGAAGGGCTGCTTTCCTCTGATGAGGAGGGGCCTGCCAGGACCTCCCCTTCTGAATATACCCGAGGATATGCCTATAGGTGTGCATAGAGAATCAAGCTCCAGATCACACCCTACAGGTCAATGGCGCTGTCCAATCATACAAGGCTTTAAGATAGCCGCTTGACTGCTCACCCTGTGACATTGCCTAACTGCTAACTTAAGTTATAATTTTGACAAACATGGGAGAAAAACACCTCCTTTGTGATTCATGCATTCTGCCATTTCCAGCATGGCCAAACAGAGGTAACAGCTGGGCAGTCAACTACCCTACTTAAGCCCTCCCCATCCTCCTACCAGCTCACCTGGTTAGTTATTGGCTTGAACTTCAAATCAGGCTTATTCAAAAGACTCTCAAGCTGTTCATGGTTGAAGTTTGACACACCAATGTCCTTCACGAGCCCTTGAATCACCAAGTCCTCCATGGCCTAAAAGAACAAAGGACTTTGCTGTGTGTACAAGCTCTGTCTATTTTTCTGATAAACGCCCTCTCTCACCAACTCTGCATGGACTTCTAAAACTGGATCCACCCCAAACTGTAAAATAATTTACTTGAAACTTCAAAACCACTGTTGAATGTAAGGTCTAGTCCCAGTTCCATCTTTTAATACTTTTATTTTATATATATATATATATATTTATTTATTTATTTATTTATTTGGTGCTAAGGATCAAACCCCGTGCCTCACATGTGTGAGGCAGGTGCTCTACCATTGAGCTACAGCCCCAATCTGCAGTTCCATCTCTTAATAGTGGGAGACACTGGGAAAATTACATGACCTTGACAAGCCTCAACTTCCTCAGTCACAAAATGAGGACAATATTGTCTACACATATCAGAGGGTTGTTTCAAGGCTACATGAAATGATGTACAAAAAAGCATTTAGATAATGCTGGCATTGAACAAACCCAGCACATTTTAAGTACTAATATTTCTATTACCCTCAATAATTGTTGATCTGGTGTTTGGCAATGTGGGCCCTGTTGGTTTCATTTTTCCACTTTCCTTTTCACCTATGTGACCATCTTCTTAAAGCACAGTGGTGCACCGTCACTCTCCTATTTCACCTTAGCCATTTAGCATTTTAAAGAACTCACGAGCAGAGCAACCTGAAGCCAAGAGCTGCCACTGACCACAAGCCAGCCTGCCTCTTTCTTCAAAAGTGCACGGCCTTCCTGTCAGTGTGGATGGTCAGGAGTAAGTCCTACTGGGTCACGAGGATAGTGACTGATGAGCTTAGGGGCACCATTGCTGCTGTGCTACTGCAAACACCAGAACCTTGCTTGTGCTACATGAAAAACCTAGAGTTTACCCCAGATCTTTAAAGAGAGGCACCCCAGTGTGACAGGAAGGGCAGGAACCCCTGGGCACTGCTCCTGACACCTGAGACACATGGTAGCACGTCTCCACATTCCACTTATTCATAAGAGGAGAGGATAGTGGTGCTCAGCGCAGTGATGTCCTCTCATTTCCCTCATGTCTCTAACTGGGTGACCCCAGGCTCCCCCCTGGCTTCACCTTGCAGCCTCATACTAGTGGCTCCAGATGTCATCTCCTGAATTTAAGCTCTGCCCTGAATTCAGCAAGTGCATTTTCTTCCCGGGCTTCAAACATGACCAGGCTCTGTCCTGCACTGGGCCAGCTCTGCTAGAGCCCTCAGGGAATCTTACCAGGCTCTCCCTGCACCAGCCTGCCAGTTGGCATCCAAACACTCAAATCCACCACTTCTCTGGTTCCCCTCACCACTGTCTTGGGCCCTCACGACCTGTCTGTCATCTGGACCCTGAAAACAGGCTTGGTACTTATTGACTCTCTCTCCATTCGATTCTCCCACCTCCCCATTGTGAGCTGTACTATGCTGTCAACATTAGAGTCCTAAAATGCTTAAAAGAGAACTAAAAGGAACTGCCACGTACTACTAGTGGCTATCATGGTGTAACAGGAACATGGAGTTTTGAATTTTCTTTTTTATACTCTTCTGTATTTTCTGAAACAAACGTGTGATAATTCTAATTAAAAATAAGTAAACTTTGGGTGGGAACAAAGGAGGTCTGAATTAATTATTCCTAAAATAATATTTCAGAGAGACATACCACCATAAGCAAAAGGTAATAAGAAAGTCATGTGAGGTCTCCAAGTTCTTCAGGTCTTCTTTTCTAATTCACACTGCAAACACTGTGTTTCAAGTAGACAACTCAGGGTCTGAACATAAGGTGTTCAAGTCTCATACCCATTCTTATCTGGAGGTGTATCACCAGGGATGATGTCGCCAGAGGGGGTGTCTCAGCTTACCTCCCATGTTTCCAGGAAGCTTGTTTTACTAGGTATAACTATACCACTGAGATCCAAAGGGACATCTTCTTCTCCAGGCTGTGAGAACCAGAAGAAAGAAGATTACTGGGCTGGTGATCATCCCTCATTAGAAACTAGGGGGAGAGGGAATCCAGATATTGGGAAGAGCTCTGTTGTGAGACATCCATCTAAGCCTTGGCTTTGTCACTAAGCAGTACTAGTCTGGCTTGACCACTTCTGTTCTGTAGGCCTCAGCCTCCACTTTGATGAAATCAAGGGTTGTGAAGACTGAGTGGTCAGCAAAGTCTATGCCAGCCCTGAAGTTCACTGTTCACTTCTCACAAGGTAAGAAATAAAGATCTTGATTCCCTGCTTATTGTTAAAAGTTTAATAACTTCAGGCTAGGAATGGGGTATTAATGGGGATCTCCTTCAAGTCTTAAGAGCAAGTCTTAAGTTTTCTTGTGACTCCATTAGTAGGATCTTTCCTTTTTTTAGAACCACCATCACGATGATAGATAACAAAGTGAGAATCCAAAGGTTACAGGAAGTGAAGGGTAGAGAAAGATACCCTAAAGTCTCAAAATCTAGAGTTACCCTTAGAGCAGCTGTAGATATTGCTTTGTAATATGCCCCTTGTTCATTTACAATCCTACCTCACTAACATTGTCACAGGGCAAGTGGCAGAAAATACATATCAATTTATTAAACCTTAAGCATTAAAAATTTTGAAAGTTCTGGCCTGATCCATATTTTAGAGGCATTTTCTGTGTTAATGAGAAGTAATTGTTTACTTCGCAGCTATCTCTCATCTTGATATTTTTTTAAACATCCACATAAGTCTAACCACTTACTGAGCAGTACCTGGAAGCCCATTGGCCAGTGCATCAGGTACAGATCCAAGTAATCCAGCTTCAAGGCCTTCAGACTCTTTTTGCATGCCATTTTCACCAAGGACGGCTCATGATAGGTGCACCACAGCTACAGGGAGAAGGGAGACCAAAGTCACACAGCTGGCATCCAGAACCAACGCAGCATCCGCTCCATATTCCTACAGAGCTACTCTCTGGGAGACCAAAACATTCAAGTTGAGATGACAACAAATACAACAGGGGAGGTTCTCAGGAGAGGACAGTGGCAGCACCCTTAGCAAAGTTCACCAGGAGTCTACACACAGGGCTTTGCTGCTCCCTCCTACTCAGGGGACATTCAGGACACCAGAAGACATTTGGTGGGAGGGCTGATGTTTATTTGGATCTACTGAAACCAATACAAGAAAAAGAAAACCATGCTGTTCGGCAGAAAAGATAGGAGTAACAATCAAACGTTATGTTTCCAACACAAATAGGCCTTATGATCAAGGTTCTCCGTTACTAAGGTAGATAATAATATGGGTTAAACCAGATGAGTTAACATATGTTGCCTTATATTAATGTAGATATTTCCATCTCACTTCTAGGAAGTAGGAAAATTTATGATTGCTTTTCTCCACATTACTTTTCCTCCTATATTTTTATTAATTGTGACAGAAGCTGACCTGAAGGCTCTGTCACAGCAAGTGAAAAAAAAATTCATAAGATAAAGTAAAAGAAAGGAGATTAAATGAAATCAAATGACAAGTATAGTGTATTAACAGAAATGGGGGGACAAACAAAAACAAAATGCAAATACACCACACTGTTAACAATAGTTGCTTCTAGACAGTAAGTATATTGACTGAATCACATTTTTTATGACTTTTTGAAATCCCCAAGTTTCTGCTGCTGGCTGTGATCCACTCAGATTTAACCCATCCTTAGACTGCAGGGCAAGACTCAGAAATCCCATTACCCATCTCACTACCTTGATATTCAGAAGTCTCCTTCCTTGGCCAAGCATACACCAAGGCTTCTCCTTTAGCCTCTGCCCAGCTAAGACAGCAACAATGAATGATAAAACTTATTTACTGTATTTCAGTAAAACAGAAAGGCAAACTCCCTATAGAGAGTTCACTAAATCTCAGAATTATGGGAGTTTAGATTTGGAATTCATTCAGAAGAATGAACAACTAATATTCACACTTCCTGAATGACAGCTAGAACTTGGACCCATGACTTCTGGTCTTCTGGTCTCCTGGTCTCCTTCAAGGTCAAAAGCAAAGGAATTAATTCTGTACTACTTAGTCTACCTCCTATACTGTTTAGAAGGCTTACCTTTTAAAATATCCTTCACACTCATTCCCCTCCTCTGCATCCTTGTCTCGCTGCAGTTTAGGCCTTCATCACTTCCCACCTACACAGCTCTTTATGGTCTCCTGCCTGTCTCAAATGAGTGCTCCTTTCAGCTGCTACAATATCCAATATACAACACAAATATCGCTTACCTATAACACATACAGCCTGACTTAAAGACCTCTTGGTTTTACTTTGTCTCCAAGAAAAAGTACAGGCTCCTTGAATAGCATACCAAAATCTTCACAGCCTGGCCCAGCCTCATTTCTCATCACCCTGCCACCTCTCACTGTGTAATCCAGGAACACCAAGCTTCTTACAGATCCCTGCATCTGCATCCCCTGTGTCTATGTGCAATCTGCTCCCTCAGTTTGCAACTCCATCCTAAATCTTCTTTACTTGCCCCACTCCCAGAGCTCCTTATTCAGCAGACCTGCTGGGGAACTTGGAATCTGCATTTTTCCAAACACTCCAGGTAATTCTGAGCTTGGGAATTTCTGTGTAGACAGAGTTCATGAAGGTTGGAACTTTGTCCTACTCACCACTGGAGACAAAGTACCTATTAATCAATCAATTTTAAGAATGCACCTAAATGAAATAATAATAATGGAAGGGAGATCAGTAGAGATCAGCAAGTGGATTATAAGGAGGGGAGGAAAAAGGAAGGTATTGGGAAATGACAATGTTCAAATTATGTAATATGCATGTATTAATATGGCATAGTGAATTATACTAATATGTATAATTATAAAATGCACAATAAAAATAAAAATATATGTTAGCAAAAAAGATGGAGCAAGAGAACTTAATAATAATAATAAGTGAAAAAAAGCAGGCTGTAGAATAATGTGTTTGGTGTAGTTCTGCTCCTGAAAAAGCAAACAAACCAATACCCTCCATATGAGCACATGTACTGCATGAGCCAGAGAAAGTGCAGAAGACTGTTCACATGAATCAGTCAGAAAGATGAAGACACAGAATTTGGAATGTGGCCAGGGAAGAGGAAAATTATTAACTCTGTTTTTAGACATCTTGGTATTGTGATAAATTATTATAGAAGAAAAAAAAAAGAATGTTTTACCAATTGGGGGATCTCTGCACTCCTACCTGAGTGATCAAATGAATAATATGAAGCAAATAAAGCTACATACAATATAACCTAGCATGTTTATTAAGCTGTGATACTTCTTGTTAGTTTTGGTTCAAGCAGAAAACAAAGCCATCTCTTCCCATCAGGAGACTGGTAAGTGCTCCACGCAAGGCAAGTTCAGCTCTTCCATTGCCTAAGAGTACAGTGACTGGGATTCCACTGTCTCTGCAGCTAAAAAGCCTACCTTACTGACAACAAAAAGGTCCTCTCGTCTCACAACACCCTCCTTGATCTTGTGTCGAATTCCTGCTCCTATCTCATTCTCGTTGTGGTATAAATAAGCACAGTCAAAGTGCCGGTACCCCGCATCAATGGCCACTTTCACTGCCTCAGCAGCTTCTCCTGGAGATGCCTGCAAAATCAGCAGAAAAGAAGTGTTCCATCAAAGTCAGAGAAATGCAACCCCCAGTTCTCTCTGTCCACTTGAGAATAGAGAAGCAAATGATACATACTTACATAAAGGTAATCTACCACATAAATGAGCATAGGCCCAAATCCACATAAGTAGTCTGGATCCCACAGCAATAGAGAAATTCAGAAAAGAAAGCAGTTACTGCAAATTGAGCCTACCTTATCAAGGCAAGGGACTAGAACTATGGGAAGATTGTGGGAGAAAGTTTACAGTCTCAGCAAACGGGGGATTCTTATATCCTCAGTTGAAGGGTAATTGACAAACATCCTCTGCACTTCAACTATAAAATACAGCAGTATAATTGTCTTCATTTAACAAGCAATAGAGTCAGAGTGGCTGAAAGCTAGTAAATCAAACATCCATTTTAAGTTGAAAAGAGAAAATAAAAATAAAAATGTTGCTAATGAACTTGGAAACAAAGATGTAATAGAGAAGACCAGAAAAGCTAGAAATCAGTTATTTGAAAAACCTTAACATGATAGACAAAACTTCTGGCAAGATTAGTCAAAATAACATCAGTTTTAAAAAATAAAATGACATGAATGAAAAGCAGGATATGAATATAAAATAGATTTAATTAAAAGAACATATGCCAACAATTTGGAAAAATGACCGCAAATAGAAGAAACTCCAGAAAAATTTAACTCAAAAAGAAATAAAATTTGAATAGTTTTGTAATTATTAAAGAAATGAAGCCACTAGAAATAAAAGAAAACCACCACTTACAGAGTTCTAGAAAATTTCCAAGAAGAATAATCCTAATTTATCATGAAATCTTTCACATAACAGAAAAAGAAGAAATACTCTCAACTTGTTCTACTAAAAATAACAGTTTAATCCATTAAGGATGGCTACCAAATATCACACTCCTGGCTAGATCTGAGAACCAATATGAACAAAGCATATCCTTGACCTTCAAAAGTTGATTGGCAAATGGGAGAAATAATTTAAACATTGGACTAGCAGGGGCTGAGTATTCTAAACCTGACTCAATCAATAACTCCCATGTGACTTCTCATATGAACATCTTTTAATCAAGGACTAAATTTATTTTTTAAGAGCACATTAGTAGTTAGTGCTGTCTTTCAAATCACAGACAGGGATTACAAAGTTCAGGCAGGGAAAAGTCCAAACTGCTAGTACTATCAGCATCTAAGGGGGTTGTTTCTAGATAGGGAAACTGAAGTTCCAAAGTTTATTTTTAAAACCAAGTTGGCAATTCTAAACTTTCCTAATCTGTTCAATAGAGATAACCTTCCCGATCTTCTAGTCTTCTGCCTAATAGCCTCTCCTCTTGGCTTCCCCAAACTTAACATCTTAAGGATTATTGACTTGGCCTGGATCTCACCTACCATTCTGAAATACCTAGCTGCACTCGCCATTTTCAGACAAGTGTTTGCCTAAATATTCCATCATTTACACAAAGGGGTAATTCTACATTACAAAAAAAACCCAGACTCAGAAAGACAATTATTGAATATTTTCTCTCAAAGGAGGACGGAATGGGGGGAGGGGAGGGGAGGGGAGAGGAGGGAGGGGAGGGGAGAAGAGAAGGAACATAAAGCAGGTTACTATTAAGGAAAGGGAAGGAGAACAGAAGGAGGGGCAAAGAGGAAAGAAAGGGCAGTAGGGAGGGTGGATATGATCAACGCACTTTTTGTGAATATATGAAACTGTCATAACGAACTCCTTATTTTGAACAATTATCAGAACAATTATAATTTTAAAAGAAAAAAAAAAAGATTTTGTTTTGGAAAGTTTGGGCCTGCCCGATTTCGCAGCACGCGGGCACCTAGGCCCCTGCATCAGGTTTTGGAAGGCGGGAGGGGAGGCAGGCCGCCCTTCCTTCCCCTTCCTGTGGAGCACGAATGACAGAGGGATGCCGCGGGACCGCCAGACCCCAGCGGAGAGGACAGCGGGCCCGGAGGGGCCTGGAGGAGTCTGGGGCCTCGTCTCGGGCCGCCCCTCCGGCCCGCCAGGTCGCCTCACCTTCCAGGTGCCCAGGCCCACTGCGGGGATCTTCGCTATGGCTCCCACTGCGGGGACCTTCTCCATGGCTCCCGCCGGGGTTCCAGACCTTCGCCTTGGACCGGCCCCGGCGAGTCTCAGCGGCAGTGACCAGAGGCGACCAGAGTGCGGCGCGGAGAACTCCCTGATTGGCTGGAGCTGCGACGAGCTGAAATCGGCGCCCCGATTGGTTGGCGGCGCTGAGGCAGCAGGGCCAATGGGCCAAAGGGTTCTCTGATTGGCTGGTGGTGCCGCCCGCCTCCTGTGGGCCTAACCACCCAAGCTCAGGCGCGCTTCTCTGCTCCCACAGTCATGTGGCGTCTCCTCTGGTTTCCTAGCAACGTGGCTGAAGCTTACAACGGATGTTGGGGAAGAGGACCCCAAGATTCCCAGGCACTTTCCAAGCCCAGAGCCATCCTCAGGCTACTTTTGGCTAAGAGCCTGCCTGGGATCCTCCTCTATCTTCCCCTCTACACCTAGGTCTAGGGTAAGCCTCTTACCCCAGGGGAAAGAAGGAAATAGGAGAGGCAGTGGGACAAACCTGCGGAGGGGATCCAACCTCTACTGGGACCCGTCCTCTACTTACAGCCTAGGGAAGTGTCGGGGGAGGCAATAATTTTTGTGGTTCTGTCTTTGCTAGGATTTGTCAGGGAAGAGTCTTTGTGGTTACTGTCATTCTTTGTGGTGGTCACTGTTCCATGTTGAACGGGCTGTTTCTCAAGGTATCAGCCCCAGTTAGCAGTTCTCCTTACAGGTTATTGTCTGGGGTTTAGGTCAGACTGACTGTCTTGCTGGGTCTGAGTGGCCATAGAGTGACTCTTGTCCGACGGTGGAAGATAATGTTTCAGGATGCTGTTGCCTGATTCAAGTTCATCCTAACAATTACCACCCGCTGGTAGTATGGGATACAGGAGAGATAGTCTTGCTTTTTTCTTTACAATTCGGATGCTTGGAGCAGATGACCCTGAAGGTCCTACAGGCTTGAGGAGGTGTTAGCGTTAATACTCCATAATGATACACGGTGTATTGAATCCTTGGAAAATGCCTTCTTCCCCAGGGGTCCTTCAGAGCAGACAGCTGCCAGGGGAGTTATGAGAGGAGGACTTGAAGTGGTATAGAAAGTGGCAGATCCCAGGACCACTCATACAGGGCCTAGGGACAAGAATGTTGGGTTCTTAAGGATCTCATTGGAATAGCAGCTGAAGTCAAGCTCAGGTTCTGGTGAAGAGCCTACTGAGTGATCTGGACACCCCCCAAAGCCAGTAGAGGGAGAAACCAGACAAGGGGGTTTTCCAAGTTCCCTTCATTACTCCTCTAGCTTGCATTTGAGCTCCTGGAGACATCCAAAGACAAGTCAAAGTTTTGTTTCTGGTTTTCCCTGCTTGGGGCTGCAGTGCCAGAGCAGACCACCAAGGAAGAACAGTGCCCCCTGTGCTCAGTAGATCAAGTGGAGCTTGGGTAGAGGCCCCACAGTGTCATTCTGGGTGTCCTTCCAACTGCCACCCAACTTTCACTTTATTTTGCTAGCTTTAGAGCCTCATGTATGCTGCCCAGAGATTGGAAAGGGGGCTCAGATCTCGCATTACTTACCCAAGCAACCATGCTCTGAGACTCCCTTTTTCAAGGGTAGTATTAGGACCTGGGTGAGACTCTGGAAGGTATTGATGCAGGCTCTACACTTCAGGAGCTCATAGTCTAGGGGACAGGTGGACTGAGTCACGAGACAAAATCCATGTGAGAGAGAAGAGTAATTGCCATTGAGAAATGAAGCAGGAGAGGAGAGTCAGCAAGGGAGAATCCTGAAAGCCTCACTGAGGTGACATTTATGCTGCCATCAGAAAGAAAAGAGGAGCCAGCTTTGTAGCAGGATGGGAACAGTGTGCATGGGGAAGGCTCCACTGTGCAGAGATGTGGAGGTAGAAGTGAATTTAGCCAGAGAGGAGATTAGAAAGGAGGCCAGTGTAGCTGGAAAGAGTTTGGGAGAAGAGGAGGGGAAGGAAGGAAGAGGACAGGGCCAGACACTGAGTTCTAGAAAATTGTACAGGATTTCTATTGCTGTGTCACAGCATTACCCCAGACCTAGTGGCTCATAACAGGCATTTATTGTCTTGCAGTTTCTGTGGTCTATCAGGACCCTGGGACTGTGGTCTCAACTGAGGCTTGACTGGGATAGGATCCACTTCTGAGCTCATTTACAAGTAAGATTCAATTTGCAGTGAGATCTTTTCCTTCTTTTAGTTGGAACCCTCCCTCAGGTTTTTGAAATGGGGGCCTCTCCAGATGGCACATATTATATCTCAGCTTGTTTCACTAGGGAAGGGTTGAGGATGCGAGGAAGAATAATGGACAGAGGATCCAGACAGAGATGTAATTCATTTTAGAAGGAACATCCAATCACTTCTGCTATATTCTTTTGGTTAGAAATTAGAGACTAAATCCACCCTCGGGAATGTGGGGATTGCCTAATGAAATATATGCCAGGAGGTGGAGGTTGCTGGAGCCACTGTAGGGACTACCAGGAACAGGCCGAAGTAAGACACTTGTGTCTAAATATAAGTAGAAAGGGAGGCCCTTGGAAAGTTTAATGCCAGAGGGGATATCCAAATTTCATTTTATTTCCACCCTAGTCTTTGTTCCCAACAGCAATAATTTTTAACAGTATAGTTTCCTATAATGTGCCCAGTAGACTCAGGAAGTTTGGTAGAGTATTCAGGAACTTCAGTCTAGAAGATTTTTAAAGGAACTTTTTTATTTTTAAATGGTCTTCTTGACAGATGCACTTGTACATAACAGCATTAGCTTCACACTTGAAGTACTCTTGTTGCCTGTTAACAGCATTCTGCTATAGCTGCTTTGGATGGTGCTGTTTAAGAAATTCTGCTTAATAAGCAGTTGTTACTTTCTTCTCAGGCATTGTCTTTCTCCTTTGGTTTGTCTTCAGTGAAAGCTGACATTTGCTTACTATGGTTATTGTCTTAGTGATTGGCTCTCTGTGTGCTACACTTCAGATATGTGAGTAGCTACTGTGTATCAGGTGGTTGAGAAGGAAGTAGTAATATGTAGAGGGCCCCTATGAAAGCAGATAAAGGTTTTGTCCTTTAGGGAGATGAAATTTCATTAGGAATTATAGTTAAACTAGAAAAGTAGCACGGAATAAGATTATATTATAATTGAAGTTTAATGGAACTCAAAAAGGAAGGAATGATGCTAAATTGTGAAGCAATGAACAATTGAGATAAGCCTTGAAGGACAGATGAATGGAAATGGTGATTGAACAGCTCCATTTAAAGATTCTCAGCTTATAAAGCTTATTATTAAGGGAAAAAGGAGAATGAAGCAGAAATGCACCATGAATGTACTTTTAAAATTATACTTTGGGGATTATTCATATTACTATTCGTAGATGGTTTATTCTTTAAAATGAAGGAAGTTAAAAAAAAGTGGCTGAATAATTCAGATTGGATGCAGCAGTTCCCTTGTCCTGTGGCCTCTTTGGCTATTGTTCACACAATATTAACAATAGGAAAGAGTCTCTGGGGCATCACCTGCACTGTGTTTTACATTCTCTGGTATTGGAGGTAATAGTCCAGATCTGCTGCAGCCCATGTGCTTGTCCCTGGATGTTTGTCCCTGTTCACATAACCTCTGTACCATCTCCTCAGCAAACCTGTGACTTTTGAGCTGGACACTTCCAGACAACCAGATGTGATTTCACTGTGCACATCTGATTTTGAAAGATGACAAGAGGGAGGCAAAATGCAGAAGCAGTGTTCCAGTGCGGCTGGGCAGACAGGCTCACTCAAGAAAGGGAAAGTGGGTCATCTGGGGCTGGATGGCTGGAAGGAAGCCACACAACAGAAATGCAATCAGCCAGTGGAGCTTCAAATAAATCAAAGCCAACCCCTGTTCTGCTGGTGGCAGCTACACCAAGCCCACACTGACACTCAGGTTTTCACATACAACCAAGCACTGTGCCTTTCAATTATTGTTTTAAGTCATTTGTTTTAATAACACCATTAACTTGGAAAAGTATACACTTGATTCTGTTTGAAAAGAAAGAAAGAAGCATGAAGGCAAAAAAATATTACTTCAAGCAAGTTCTTTGCAAACGCCTTTGCTGCCAATAATGGTTTTACTTGACACACACCCCTTCCCCCATTGCCCAACAGCTAGGGGACCCATTCTTTGCAGAGGACGCAGAGAAGACAATCAGTCATCTAAGACAAAATCAACTTCTTTTATGTTCTTCCAAGAACAGGTTTGATGTTATGAATTATGCAGGTATCTAACAAAGTGAACAACTTTAGAAATCATGAGACTGTTTAAAGCCAGGGATATAAAAATGTTCAAAAGGGGAAAGACTACATAAAGAGAACATAAGATTTATGACACTGAGAGATAGCATTTTGCTGAGCTGATGAAATCAAGATTAAGTAGGGCATCATGGAACGCTGCACAAACCGTGCGATGGGCCAATTTGGACAGGAAATGTGATTCGTTTGGTCATTCAGCGGTGCTTTAAAATCAGTGTTTTGTTTAATGATAAGCATAGAAAGGCCAAATTCATCTAGAAGGAAATGTCATGACCTCTTTTGCAACCACAGTAGGTTATGCAATCTGGACAGGCTTTAGCTGCCATAAGGGATCGGGCTTAAAAAGAAATGTGTGAAGTCTTCATCTTAAGCATGCTCTTTGAAGTGACCCAAGGAACACTGTGCCAGGTGAACAAACAAAAATGTATCACATTTTTTAGTTAGAAATGGATTATGATCCAAACTAACAACAACAACAACAAAACAAAACCTCACCACAGTAGCTTTTTATCTAGTCTAAATTTCATCTTGAAGTAGATTCTTTTTAGACTGATCAGTCTGGGAAACCTTTTGGACTAGAAGAAAAAAAAACAGAGACAGTAAATAATTGCTTTGAAAATAACAATAATGTTATTAAATAGTCACTAAAATTTATCGATAGTTTGCTGTGTACCAGAAATGTTCGAGGACTTTCACATGCTTTACATCTTTTA
This sequence comes from Callospermophilus lateralis, assembly GCF_048772815.1. NCBI lineage: Eukaryota > Metazoa > Chordata > Mammalia > Rodentia > Sciuridae > Callospermophilus > Callospermophilus lateralis. Next base: position 22,343,717 of record NC_135317.1, on the reverse strand, counting down.
CCAAGGATTTGGTAGAATCTAGCAATTCGAAATTGTTACTAGTATCAGTAATTAAACCAACAATTTGTTTGCATTATCCAGTGCTAACTTATAAATTGGATACATTTATTTCAGTTTTGCAGGTTTTTTTCAGTGTCTTTTTGGTGGATATGCTCCAGACTGGGAAGTCCACATCTCCACCCTATTTCTCTTTAACTTCAGCTAACTTTGTCCTTCCTTTATTTATTTCTCCTCGTCCATTTGATTTGTTTAAATTTTGATGAGTACCCTGTACTTTAGAACCATAAGGTAATTTTTTTTTTAGTTTTAACCCTAAGAAACTTTTCTTTAGGGATAATACAGAAACATCCTTTTTTGATGTTGATATCTGATGTCAGATATTGAATGATATTGACACTGTATTATTGACTTTCACATACAATTTAATTTGGGGTATTTATAATAACTTTGTCCCTTTTAAAATGATTTGTATCATTTTGTATAATGTTAGTTTGAACTAGCCATTTACGTCTTCTTTATCTAAGCCAGATCAGAATTTAGGATGGACATTTGGGCAGAGGGAGATTTTTTTGAGCTGGGAAGTGGGTTAGAGCCTGTCAGTGTCTCTTGTAATGGGTAAGATGATTGATCTTTCCACTAGGTGGGGGGGCTACTTTGTCCCTTGGTGTGTGACTGGGAGGAAGGGTTCTCAGCCTGCAGGAGGACTTCCTACCAAGATGGGGCACAGAAACAGCTGAAACATAATTCATCATGAGCAAGGGCCAGTGATCAGACCAACTTCTTTATCAGCCTCATTGGAATGCAGTTTCTTTGCAGAAAATGTTTTTTAAAATGCATTTGAATTTTTATACTGGAATTTGTTTTGCTATAAATTGAAGGGTTAGACACTAATTGAATGAGCAACAGAATCTACAGAACGAAATATTCTCCTACTTCTGAAATCCACATGATTAATCTATACATGCTAATAGGGAAAACATCCAGGGTTACATGTTTCTCAAGAAAGCAAGACAAATCATACACACACACACAGATACAGAAATATCTACACATATACACATATGTATATACATTCACAAACACATACACACATGCACGTGTATACACAAACATACCCCCTTATATCTGTCTGTTTATATGCTCAATGTGCCTAGAGCATTTTATAGCATATGAGAAACTTACCAATGATTATATGTGGAGTAGAGCAATAAGGTATAGGATAATTTCAAGAAATTTGGATATTTTTAGATTAGTTTAACAATGTACTTATAATTTTATAGTTTCCTAATCTATTACATAAAATGAAAAAAAAGCATTTTTTTATATTTAACTGAACATTCTAAAATGTGGTGTTAACATGTATTTTGATAAACAATTTTAAAAATCATTACCTTATTGTTAATTATGTTTAAATATCAAAAATTCACAAAGTATACATCAAGTGAATTACTATTTAGAATGTGCTTCATCTGAGCTTTGGAAATATTTTGTTATTCGTAGGATGAGTTCATTTATAAAATATAAACTGAGAAAAAAATAATTTTGATAAAAATATTTGCCTAAATATTAGTGGAGAACATCCCTTCTGATACACTGTACTTCAGTCTTATTGAAATGCACATGGACTTCATAAGTTAGTTCTTCCTGCCCTCTGGTGGTCATTCCTCAAAATGCAGACCAAGCTGTATGAAAGTGAAACATTTAAAATTATTGACATGTGAAATGTGTGGATGACAACTTGATTTTCAGAGATTTTTAGAGTCCGAGAAATCATCCTATTTGATTTTTTTCCACTTAATTTTGCAACATAATCATGAAGCTAGGTTTCATAGCCTTACTTGTGATTACTCATATAAAATTGAATTCTGGAATTTCTTGACTATTTCACTACATATTAAATTATCCAAAGCTGAAGTGATTTTCTGTAGAACCTTCACATGTGTAGTATAATCTTAGGCCTTATAACTATCTCATCAGGGGAATTATGCAAATTTTATAAGTGAATGAAATACTTTTAAATGTACCTACTCTGTTTCCTACTAATAAGTCCTTAAATACCTGAGTTTTTACTTCTTATAACAACTCTGTACAAGGTGTGAGGTAGGCTCTCTTTTTTTATGCAGACTACACACAGAAGGGCGGGAGGCTGATAAAACTTAGTGTAAGTCCAAGGTTAAAAAGCAGATTTCTAAATTTTTGTCTTAATTAAAAATATATATATCAATTCAGTGAAATAATTGTGAATCGATTTCACAATTAAACCAGAGAAAATTGGTAGCATGCAGCTTGTCAAAGGTTCTATTATTTTTGTTTCAAGCAACAATTGTTGACCATATTTTTGCATGTGCTAATGTGCTTCCATTTCAAAGACCTTAGCTCTTCCATCAATCTCAAGAACCATGTTCCATGGGTTAATGGAAGGCAATTTTAAAAGAATATATTAAAAGGGGTTATTTTTTCTGAAGAATTTTAAGAATTAAAAAACAGTAACTAGCATTAAGTATCCTCTCTGTGGTAGGGGCTAAATGGATGCTCATGGGCAATGAAAAGTGCACACTGACTTCCCACAGTCAGTACAATAGGAACAATGGAGTAAACCCTAGGAACTAAAGAGATAAAACCAACCTGTAAGGATTAAACACATAAACCCTTGCATCTTGAACTAAGTCAGAGGCCTGCAAGGCAATCAGAGATGCAATATTCTCAGGAGCACTTGGAACATTTACCAAGAGAGAACATATTATGGACCACAAAGAGAGTTTAGGTGTGCTTAAAAGAATTGGAGTCCTACAACATCTGCACTTCTAGCTTCACAGTCCCTCTGAGTGCTGGTGGAAGGAATTTGGAAGGGACAAACATGCAGCGAATGATTGCAATTATATAGGCTGAACTACATAGTGTCAAAGAGCAGGTAGAAGAGGGGCAGACTGAAAGATGTGGCAAGGAATCATCATCAGGACTAACACACTGCAGAAATTGTTGGGAGAAAGAGTTGCATATCAGTCAGGAACCATTTCTGGATTTCTATCAAAGAAAACCATTTGGAGAAGGATTCACTTTACCAAGAATAAAAGTATAAGACAAAAGGAAAGATTTGGAAGGAATCAGAGTGTGTCATTGTATATGTAATTAGTTTGGTTTTTATGTTTTGTCAGACCAGGAGAATATCAGTTTGGACAGAGGTAAAATATCTCCTAGAAAAATGGACTTCAAAGTCAAGAGCAAACATGTGGTAAAAGGTCTAAAATTCTGAGTGAAAAGTTGAGAGGATGAAAATGCATTGAGAGAAGCCCCGAACAACTCCCTCCTTCTTTCTTTATTAACCTTGTATCCTTTCTGTCAAATATACACATGCATACACAGAAAACTGAGCCGATTAAGTCCCCAAATAAGCAGAGTCTGAACATGGCAAAACTGATATTGAACATGGCAAAATATCATCCTTGATGATTTGTGAAACAAGGGGAAATTAACCATGGACAATCCAGATATTCAAGGGTTTGGCTAATTAACTTTCTTTACAAATAATATAATTTTCAACTGGGTTTTCTGAAGCCTAAATTCCAAGATATCCTGACTTTTATGAGTAGTATTACAGGCACCCAACTGAAAAATTGCTTAAAGGAAGAGAAAATAAGTCAACAGCAAGTTCACTGGTGATGTTCACGTGCACAGTGTCAGCGTAATCCATGTGAATGCAGGATAAAGTGCAGTAGATTCAAGGGAGAATGGAAAGTGAGAAGGCGGAACACAAAAGTTTCTATTCCCTACAGAATTTTGACTGTGAATGAAAAGACTGGATAAAAGCTAGATGCTTTGTTTTCAGATTTAAATTTCCTTTGCCACTGTTATTTTTTCTTGATTGCATATTTGTAAATAGGGTATTTGTTATGTTCAAATGCTGAGGAGAAAATTTCACTAGGAAAACACTTGACATAAACAAAAGATGGGATAGAATCAGTGGGATGGAAACAGGGAGAAAGAGTCCACAAGGTGAGGTGGAAGAACAGGCCTTATGTCCTCATAAATTCACATTTGGACTATCTCCTTCCACCATGGAGTCTTAATGCATTTACTCCTAAGTATTCCTCATAATAACGCATTGTTTTCCTCAAGGGAATAATGACTTTTGCTTATATTAATTCTCTACTCCGATCTATGCCATTTAAGTCATTGGAGGACCACTAAATTTCTCATAATAATATTTGGATGCATCAGTGACTCACAAACAATAGAGGACACCTCTGCAGTTCTTCTTCTGAAATCCCCTGACCAACAGTCTCCATCCAAGACCCTGTGGGCCCATTCCAATCTTCCTCTTTCATGTCCCTTCATTTACCTCCACTTATGTCTGCCTCTCCTTCCTGGATTTCTTAGTCTTATTGGACACTTGTATTCCTATTGAATGATTGAAAATGAAAAGCTTATCAACATATTGAAGAAGAAATGGAGATCAATAGTTCTATGAACCTCTATGGAATTTAAAATTTGGTGTGTATATGCACAGATTTATTTGTAATAAAGTTCTGTCTAAGTTAATTGTATATTTAAGGTGATCTGTTAGTCAAAAAAAGTATAAGAAACAATGAAAGAAGAACCCCAAAGAGGATCACCTCATGTGTACTTCCTCATGGCTAATGTCAGCACGTAGTTCAACGGTAAGGCTGATGAAATAGAAATTGTGTGCTGAGAGCCATAGCCAAGTAGGAATGACGCATGGCGTTTTTGGGTTGAAAGGTGACCCTGCTCAGGGATTAGGGTGGCTCCGGGTTTAGGGTGGATCCTGCTGGAATAGGGCATATCCTGCTGCCTCAGGCACCCGCTCCTTAAGTTCCCGTTGAGTTTTCGCGGGGTTCTGAGAGAATTGGTATGCAGAGCCCGGTGGAGAGAGTATTTTCCCAGAACGTGCGTGTAGAGTGTCGGTGAGAGTTCAGGAATAAAGAGTTGCTGTTTGAATCTACAAGTTTGTGTGGTGGCTCGGTTATTTTGTGCCCAGCCAGACTGTGGCAATTATGGTCACATCTCACCTCAAGAATCCACTCACCCTAGGGCTAGTTATCCCAGAATAGTTTAGCAAATATCATTTGGTGTTTATTTTATATCCAAATACTGGGCTAAAGGCATATTGATCATAAAATATAAATATAATCCCATCTTCATTGTTCTCTAGTAGCTCAGTCTTATAAGAAAGACACATTTTTATTAACATAACTTTGATATATTTGTATATGAATATATCCCTACACAGATAAACATTTGAGTTAATTATTATAATGTGGTATAAATAAAGGAGGAGAAGTTGCCTCTTCTGTCATGAAACCAAGGTCAAAGAGTACTGACAAGTACTGACTACTCTTTACCCAGGCCATTTTCAGGGTTTGGTCAGTAATTAGCAATCATGAGGGATGAGGTAAAATCTTCCTCTCACTATGAAAGCAGTGAGTTCATTGAGTTCAGATTCCTCTTTTGTAATATGACCCACTGGGTGTGTAGGTATCTGTTGTGGTGGACCCCTTAAGTCATCCTTGTTGGACTTGGGAGATTATAGAGAATCAATGCAAGTGGATGTGAAACCCTGGCTATTTTTTTTTTTTTTGCCATGACTTACAAATCCCTTTGTCTCTGATCTCCGTTTCATGTCTTACACCTACATCCATGAAACAAACTATTTTAATACTTTGCAATAGAGTAACATTACAGAGCTCACACATTTCTTAGATGGTTTCAGTGATGAAGATGGATTGTAACAGAGTCGTGATTTTCTAGAAGACAGAAAAAAAAAGTAAGGGAAGAACTTTAATGGGCAAGCTAAGAGGCTCTGAGATGACTCCTGTGGATTCAGTAGAGAATGCTGTTGTGCAATCATGGTCTGGAAGGGAGGAGTCAGGGTCCCACTGTTCTCTCCATCTGGAACATCTGGAGGCTGAGCAACAAGAGGTAGTTCTGAAGCCAATTTCAAAATTGTCTTTTGGTGTTGGGTCACTTTTTTGAGAGGAAGGGACACAATCATAGCAACATGCAGCAAGCCCTGGGACAGTAGGTACAAGGCAATAGGGCTGTGACTGCCGAGTCAGGGGTCTCTAACACTGAAATGAACAATCCATAAGAGGACGAAATCTTTGGAAACAAGTTTGTTCATTAAGCTGAACAAGCAGCCACTGGAAACTGAAAGTACATGCAAAGGCTTGCTTACTGTGGTTACCTTCTCCCCAGCAGCCACTCATGCCCTCACTCCAGAGCCCTGTCACAGCTGATTAGGACCAAGGCCAGCAAAGTGGGAAAACTCGGGGGCATAGAGAAGAGAATGATGACCATCCCAGTTTGCTTGGGAATGAAGGTTGTTCTGGCACCTGGACTCTCAGCAGAGAAATCAGTGAAGTCCAGTGCAAACAGGCATGAGTATCTCACTCCAGGAAGAACTTAAAACTTTTATGGCTCCGTTGGATACAGTTGCCCAAGTCACCATCCTGCCTTGTCCTGTGAAAAGAGAGGTGCAGGAGTAGTCAAAAGTGCCATATTCCTCTAAGTCAAAGGTGTCCAAAATTCTGTGAGATGCACAGGGCACTGAGACCAAAGGAGATAAATGCCCCTGGCTTCTCAGCCCTGTTGGCTAGTTTCTCCTGCCCCTTTGAGTTAAAAATGCACTCAGTCAGGAAACATCATGGCCTCCGGTGGGTATAACTTACTGGTGCACAGGTGTTAAGTCATGGATCTGTGTTACCATAGAGGAGAAAGAGGCACCACAATTCAACTAATAGACTTTGAGAAAAACAGAGAAGGGACAAATGATAGCACACTATGTGCTCACTGAAGTAGAAATAGGTAATTAGAATAGTTCCGTATATTAATGTGTATTTGCTTCAAAGAAAGCAAGCTCCCGGCTCAGAAATTTTTACTGCCAAATTCTCCCAATCTTTTAAGGAAAAAATAATAAAAAATTCTATGGACTTTCTTCTGTAGAGTAGGGAACATTTCCAAGTCATCTTTGAGGCCAACACTATTCACAAATCTAAATCAAAGAGATTACAAGAAAGTAAATCAATAAACAAATATTCCTCAAGATCATACACACAAATATCCTTTAAAAAAGCTATGAACCCAGCAGTATGTAAAACTGGCATTATGTCATGGTCATGTGGGACTTATTCTGGAAATGGGGGACTGATATGATATCTGAGAATTGATCAATGTAATAAATCATGTTAATAAATTAAAGGAAAAAGTTTATAATTATCTGTCTAGATATGAAAAAGTTTGACATAATTCAATATTAATTCATAAAAGAAAACTCCTTTAAACCAGATAAAACACCTACATCTAAAATTGTATTTATTGGTAAAGGGCTAAATGCCTTTCTAAAATCAGGTATCAAATAAGAATGTCTTCTACTGATCATATTAGGTAATTAAATAAGGGAGAAAAGGGAAAGAAAAGACAAGGAAGTTGCAAATAAAAATGAAACTGTTTCTATTTACAGAGAACATTATTTTCTAAGTAGAAAAATCCAAAGAAATCTATAGAAAAATACTAGAGCCAATATGTGCTACTAGCAAAACCATATTGAAAAACTGATTGCATATCTATATGTTAGCAATAAGAACCTGCAAATTGAATTTAGAAAGAGAACCATTTAAGTAGCACCAAAAACCCCTAAAGTAATTCTGTTGTGTAAATATAACAATGTGTGCCCTCACTATGTCAAAACTACAAAACAACAGAGAAACATTGATTACAGAAAACCTTAGAAAAACAAAAACACATAGATCTGTACTTTAGTCATGAACTGGAATGCTCATAAGCTGATAATGTCAATTTTCTCAAAATTAATTTGTAGACTTAATTCAATTTGGATAAAAATCACATATTATTCTTCTAGTAGGAATTCATAAACTACTTCTGAAATATAATGGAAATTCGAAGAAAAGGAACAGCCCAAACCATGTTGAAAAAGGGAGAACTAAGTTGGATCAAGTCTTACTGTGAAGCTCTGGAGTCAAGTCAGTGGCATTAGCAAAAGGAGAGCTGTCAATCAATGGAACTGAATAAAGTCAAGAAATAGACCCACTAATCAATGTTACTTGGTTTCCTACAAAGTTCTGTAAATGAGGAAGAAAAGTCTTCAAAAACAGTGTTGGGTACATCCATATGTAAAATAAAATAATAAAATAAACTTAAATTCTGACCTATACCTTGCAATGCATATAAAAGTCAACCCAAAAGGATTATAGACCCAAATATTAAAACATAAAATTTCTAGAGTCAAACACAGGAGAAAATCTTTGTGACTATGAATTCAACAAAAATTTCATAAAGCATTAGAAGCATTCTCCTTAGATGAAAAGATAAAATGTAACTAGTTTTGATTAAGAATTTCAAATTATTGAAAGTCCCTCTTAACAAAATTCAAAGATAAGCAACATAGTAAGAGAAAATATTAGCAAAACATACATTTAATAAATAATAAGCCTTCAGATAATATAACAACTTTTAAAATTTGATAGTGAAAAAACAAAGCAATAAAAAATTAGGAAAAGGATTTGATCAGACACTGCACCAAGCAAGGTATATATCTTCAGTTATCAGGGAAATTCAACTTAAGCCACAGGGAAATACTATTCCACATCAACTAGAATGGCCAGCACCACCAACAAAAAGAACTCACCACATAAGTAAAAATGCTGAGCAAATAACTACCAGCTATTGCTGGTGCATATGCAAATGGTGCAGCCACTTGAAAAAATGGTCACAGCAGCTTTTTTTTTGTAATCCGTCTGCAAACTGGAGATGCATAAAGAGACATTCCTACCATTGTCACACATTTACCCACTCCTCAGCTTTATTTTGCTAGGGATCTTTTAAAGAGAAATAGATTACAAATAATGACCAATAAAAAATTGAATTTAAAAAACTGAGGTTCTCAAATTCTGAAAGTGTACATGTTGGCATATACGTATTAAAAAAAAAAAATCTTTGTGCACTTTCCCATTCTTTTACAAATCAAAGTCTACACTAATCCTGGGACCCCAGTTCCATTATTTCACTCTCACGTGATAAACTCTGGACAAACTTTGAAACACTTTTACAAAGGACGTGATTGCAACTCTCACTTGCTCTTTCAGCAGAGCTAAATTCAGGACATAGTTATTTTCCTTAAAAATTCAGTTGGCTCAACATATTTTCAAAAGAGGAAATTCCAAGGCATTGAGAAACACATCTGTGTTGCAAAGGAAATGTTTTCTTGGCAGGAAAAGTCTTTCTGACTATACAAAATGTCATCAAATTTTCAGTCGCATGTTTTGGAGTTATCTCTATCCAAAGGCCCTTTCCCTTGAGTTGATGTGATTTAGAAATGTGGCAAGCAAGTCACAGTAGTGTCAGAAACTTAGCCAAGCAATCGTGAAAATCAAGCAGCATATTAAAGGGTTTTCTCTGGGCAAAACAGTGACATTTACAGTAATCTCTGCACCTCCAGTGTGCAGGGTTAGGCTTGATAATAGCCATGTGTCCCAAAGGCAAGAGATGAGCAATGGTTTCAGCCACTCCTTATAGATGCATTGAGCATGGGTGATCATGCTTTATTCTTATGGAGTAAAATAGCCATTGACTCTGTATCCCATTAAGAATTACAATAAAATAAAAAGAATAAAAATAGTAAAGGAAAGGTTGGCATGGACAAGAGAATCTAGAAATAAAACTTTGGGGCATGATGGGTCATCTAAATGCCCCCCAGTTTTCATCCCATTTATTCTGCCCTTTATGGAAAAAGGTGCAGTCCAGGTTTCAGACCTTTTGGAGACCCTGGCATGTTTACACAAGAGGGGTCTGAGATAGTCTTGTCTCCTAGTCTCTCTATTTGATGTGATATATTCATTGCTCAAAATGAACTGGAACCCAGAGCTCTGCACAACTCTGTAACTCTGAAACAGACAGTTTTGAAAAGATGCTTCTGTCACAGTTTCCGCAAAGGACACAGATCTAGGTAAACTTGTTCATGTTGCCATAAGTATCCCTTCAATTATAGATAAAGGATACAAAACCATGGGAGGTAAGATCATCTGGATTAGGATAGATTCTAAGTCCAATGACTTGAGTTTTGGGAAGAAAAAGCAGACACAGACTTGACCCAGAGATGCAGAGAAGCCATGTGAAAGTGACAGTAATGGTGCCACAAGCCAAGGTATGTGAAGAATTGCCAGCAGACACCAGGAGTAACGAAAGCATCATGGAACAGATTCACCCTCAAAGTTCCCAGAAGGATCCAACCATATCCACATGATTTTGAACTTCTGGCCACCAAAACTGTGAGATAATAAATTTCTGTCCTTGTAGCCTACCATATCTGTGGTACTACATCTTTAAAAAAGTTCTGGGAAATCAGAAAAATCTTAGCAAATTAAAAAATCCAAAGCACATAATCATTTAGAACATTTCCTATTGTTTTATATTAATTACAGCTAAAAAGAGAGGTGATGATTTTTTAAAAAATACTGATTTCTGGTCCTTGGGTTCTGTGTCTGTATTGTAAAAATTTATGAACTCATTTTTAGAAATTTATCTTTTGCTTAAAAAGTCACTTTTCAGGCTTATAGCCTATCATAACCCAAATTATGAATTGAAAAGAGAAACTAATTAAAGGTCTTTGAATAATAAAGAATAGTCACCTAAACTTATCTTAGTTCTCTTAGTCAACCAGGTATAAAGTTATACATTCCTTTTGAGAACGTGGTATGAATTTTAGATGGTCTCAAAATTGCTTACAGGTAAGGAAGACTTAAGGTATACAGGATGGGAAGGAGTCGCTCCCTCTCTCTGATTTATGGACATAAGGTGTACCCCTGCCACAACCAGCGTGGCCAAACTAGCAGGTTCCAGCACGGGGCGAATGGAGATTGGAAGAATGAAGACTCAGATCTTGAAGATTGGAGGATTGGATAGAGTGCTGGGATCAGATGGAGTGTTGGGACCGGGTGGAGTGCTGCTCTCTGATGGAGAATCAGGTGTAAAGAATTAGGCCAGCAATCTATATTATAATGTCTCATTAATGAGATTAAAGACTACACAAGCATTATTCTTTGTATTCATGAAAGTTACAGAGTTAGCAACATTATGAAGTTTATTCCTCAGTTACATACTGCAGTTGTAATGTGCAATGTTAGGAGCTTTATGTAGCTCTCAAGAAAGTCCATTGTTTAAAGATACTGTTATGCTGACAGGTTCAGGAGCAGCAGAGCCAGTGAAACATTGTGATTGTCTTAGCAACAGAATTTCTTTTTTCCAAGGAGCTATGTTCCTAAGATCAAGGTCAAAGCTGATAAGACTCTAGCACAGAGCCTCCTCATGGAAGGCTGGGCATCCTGCACCTTTGCACAGAAACTTTCCCAGGCACCAAGCAGGCCACAGCCATGAAGTCATCAGGGACCCCAATTTCAGACACTGCTCTCCCATTCACTGTCACTGGTCTCCATATACCCCAAATATAATCTTTTATGAGACCTATAACTTAATTGGGGAATTATCATTTGATGGATTAATAATTTGAATGGACTGAGTTCTAACGACAGGCATTTCAGGCATGGGTGAGGGAAGTAGGTTACTGGGGGTGTGGTCTTGGACTATATCTTGTCCCTGGCACTTCTACCACTCCCTCTCTCTGATTTATGACTGCCATGAACTAAGCAGCTTTCTGTTACCATGCCCTTTCCACCATGATGTTCTTTACCTCAGGTCCAGACCAGACTCAGAGTGGTGTATTTGGCCAACATGGACTGAACCTCTAAAACCATGAGCCAAAATAAATGTTTTTTTCTTCTAGTTGTTCTTTATAGATAGTTTAGTCACAGTGACAAAAATCTGACTAACATACCCTCAGGAATAGAATAATTTGTTTTCATAATTAACCTTATCATCTGCTATGGTTGAACATGGATTATCTCCTCTGAAACATGTTGAAATTTGATTCTTAATGAAACTGTGTTGAGAAAGTTGTTATGAACTGTGATGGCTCCTTTTGTTTTCCTCTTCTGCATGAGCTTGCCCATTCACATCCATAATATTGTCATGCCCTTAATAGATGTTGCCACTATGCCCTTGGGCTTTCTGGTCTTGAAACAATCCAAATTAGTAGACTGAACTAGGAAAAAAACTAGGAAATTAATAGACTGAACTAGAAAAAAAAAAGCCCCCCCAAACACAAAAAAAAATTTCTTTTCTTTATAAGTTTCCAAGTCTGTAAAACTTTCTTACAGCAACATAAAGCAACTAAGAATCATTATCATCAAAAAATTCTTTAATAGACTGAATACAGATAATTGAGAAAATTCCTAGAGGTTCTGATATAATGAGAATAGATTTGCTTTAGACAGGGGAATACAGATAAATAAAATTGTACTTTTTGATTTTGTCTTTCTTATGACTTGCTTTTATTTTTTTCAAGTGAAAAGAAAATATTGACAGAACTTCATCATTACACAACATGGACTAAGAATAACATGGAAAAATCAAAGTTGATTCAATATTTCCAAAGCTGAGTTATTGAGGGAATAGTGGTACCACTAAGTAATAAAATATTCTGATAGACTTGTATTTATAGAACAGAGAATATGTGCTCTTTTCTTTATATATTGAGTTGAAGAAATAATAATATAGCTAAGTGAAAAAAAATACAATATTCAGCAATTGCTTTGTGTGTGAATTTGAAGATATATGTAAGAAACAGAGACACAGGTTTCGGACTCATTAACCCTGGTTTATTTTTCTCCTATTATTAAAGGCATAGTTTTTGAAGGCTTACCCATTATGGTAATTTTATTGTTTGGGCCTATTTACTTTCTGCTTCCCCTTTTCTTCATGAAAACTCCTATGGCTTTGCTTGATATTTTTGTTCTCTCAAAATAGATTTGTTCTAGGACCCACTAGACCCCAGCTGATCTGTGCTCAGGCCTCAGCCTATCAATAAAATCTTCACCTGACCCCAACTTTGGTCAAAAGGTTTACTTTAGAAGTGGGAAGTTGCTGTATTTGTCTAAATAAAAATGGTGCCCAGGGCTTTATGTAATGAATAAGGAGAGGACTAGCAGGCTTGGGACTGTGGCCAACAGTTTGCTAGCAGAAGGGAAATCATCCTTTAAAGGGAGGACAGAACTAAAAAAAACAGACAAGTCCAAGTGCAGCATAAATGAAATGGGTTTTGAAGCCTGAAGTGCTCTGACCTTTCCATCAGGTGCTAATAGCTTTTTTAGTTAGTTCCAGGCTATATTTATGTTGCATTTTTGCTATATTTATATTGCATTTTTGCATTTACTACTACAATTGATTCATGAGATTCACACTAGAGAATGCACAAGATGTTCAAACCATGCATTATACATTTATGGCTGTGAGTTATGAAAGCTTTAGTAACTTTTTTTTTCTAAGAATTGTATACTATTTGGAACCTCTGAGGACATAGAGTTCAATCTTCCATTTCATAGATAAGAATTAAGTCCATTGAAAATAATTAAAACAATCCAACTTAATAGACTTAGATAATGACATAGTTAAGATTTAAATTCAGATCTCTTTGGCATGGAGATCATTTCCCTCAGCATAGAACACGTTCCATTAGGTTTCATGAACTGTCACTTTCTATTGCAAGTAGCCAAGCCAAGTCAGCTAATGGAGCTTTGTGAAGGTAAGGACGCAGTAAGGAGTCCTTTCTAAACTTGTAGCAGAAGTCAAAGAACAAAACTGAAAGGAAGTAGAATAAACTTCAGGCCTTCTTCCTGTCTTCTAGAACAATGACTTCAAGAAGCAAAATAACTGCAGCACCACTGTCACTGACTAACTGGTTGAAGGAGGGCCCTGTGCCAGTTCCTGGTGATCAAATGATGGAGAAAACTGGGGCTCTATCCTTAAGAAGCTCAGCAGGAAGGAATAGCTAGCTAAAAGACAATTGTAACACAGATGGAAGGGTGAATTTGGGGGAGGAGCTGAGGGTCAGAAAGCCTTCCCTGACTGCAGGCAAGGAGAACTTGGCAGGTTAAGGGAGGAGAGCAGGATGAGGGAAGAGCCTAGGTAAAGGTCTGTGGCTGAGAGAAAACTGATAGGAAATGTGGAAAAATTCGCATTATCCACATGGTCGGAGGATTGAGTAGACGGAATGATGAGTCTCACTGGAAAGGACCCCACAGTACAGCAAAGTGCAAATGCACCAGACTGGTTACAGGACTTAAACACTTCTCTGTGAAATAATATCAATGAGTTCTTCATTGCAGGAAAGAACTGAGCTCCCAGCTATAATTTGGACAGAGATTTCATAATTTAGAAAATCATTTTTAAAGCAATCAACCTATAGAATTTTTAAAGGCCATATGCCTACAGTATTGGAAATCATATGTTCTTGGCTTTTTCTAATAGAAGCGTGGCAGGTGGATTTCCTCTCACATATTATAAGGCATTTTCAGGTTTAGAAAACTGGAATGTGCTATTGAAGAAAACTCCTGGAAATAAACACTTATCTCTGTCTTTGCAGAACTAAAAGACTGCTCTCTTTAAAATTTTATTACAACATAAACTTTCTTTTCCACAGAGATATCTCTATTTTTGAGTGCTTAAATATTCCATTCCTGATATAGCCAAATCTCATGTTTTAATAACTTTTCTCCCTTAGTATATACATATTTGTCAAATTACATTATTTTCAAATTACATTATGGTTACTCTTAGGGTACTTTGAACTAAAATAGCAGATGTCTGTGTTTCCCAGCTTTATGTGAATCTTTTAAACATAATTCCATGTTCAGTTGTAATTTTCTAATTAAAAACATTTTTATTGGATACATCTTATTTTTGTTATGTGTGTCCCATGTATAGACTCTGGACTTCTTAATATAATATGCCCATAGTGTGTGTGATTAATCAATCATCTCTAAATTTTTCACATACTAAAATTGTCAATCTAATCCAACTCTCTTGGATTTCTTAGTGGGATTTGGACAGAACATTTCATTTTCTGTGATCTCTGTCTGTGCTCCTTTTAGCCATTTCAAGAGTTCCCAGAGTTTTGAAAATAGCCATGAAGCATCTTGAGTTTAATGACTACCATAAATTCTATTCAATTTTTTAAACACACACTCTGCCTCAAATTTTATGAATGCTTTTAATTATTCCTTACTATTGCACATGTGAGACTCATTGTAGAGGGTAATGGGTTCATGAAATATCTCAAAAATTAAGAAAGTTGATGCTGTAATTTAAAGTGGAATGCTCTATTTTATTAACTTAATCATCTTTATTGAGGTATAATTTACATACAATGAGAAAGACAAATTTAACTGCAAAGTTCCATGAACACATTCATCGCCCCCAAACAGTTATCTCCTCATTGCTCCAATGCACACAGGTTTCTCTTCTTTCCATCACCAAAGCCCAGTTCTGTGGCTTCAACTGAATGGGCTCCCATGCATTTGTAGGCATTTCTGGCTTACTTTCTTCAGATGTTTTGAGATTCATCTGTGTTGTGGTGTGTCTGGATGGTCTGTTCTTTTTCATTGTTTAGTAGTTCCCTATTAAATAAGTCTGTTGCAATATGTTAGTCTATTTCCTTATAGATTGACCATTGGGTTGTTTTTGATTTAGTGTTATGTCAAGTCTTCTCATGTATGAGTCATTTTCAACAGAGTTTATTTCTTTCAAACAAATATCCATGAGTGGCTATAATTTTAAATTCCCAACAGCAGTGTCTGAGATTATTTAATTGCTAGAAATCTTTGCCAACATTTGATATTGCTAGTCTTTTAATTTTAGACATTATATATTTTTATGAAAAAATGGTTTCTTTTCAAGTTTATTGGATTTTCTTTCCATGGGCAAATAAATTTAGAAAACCAAATAATAACTGTAAAAGTTGTTTAGTGAGCATAAGACCAATAGATGTTGGAGGAATCAGATATTAAGTGGCATTAAATTGAGATGATATGATATATCCATCTCACCAATTATGGTTTTCATATGCAGTTTTCTGGCTACCAAGGATGTTGATCATCTTTTCATATATTTATTGACTATTATTCTATGGTAAAGTAATGCCTGTTGAAGTCATTTTTCCATTTCTTATGAACTTGTTTGTCTTCTTTATTTCTTACTATAAATAGTATTTGCGTATACTAAGCAATTCTCCTTCATTATGTATTTATCAGGATATGTATATTCTCTATCTATTATTGCAATTTAATTTTCTTCTTTTCTGTTTTTATTAGAGCATTATACTATACATAACAGTGGGTTCATTTTAACATAATCAATCATACATGGAATATGATTTACTCTATTTTAATCCTAGTACCTCCTCCCTCCCACCCCTTCTATGCTATCCATTTCCCCTCATCTATTTTGCTGGCCTTTCTATCATCTATTTATTATTTTCATAAATTGATACTTTATAGATATGCATAAAGGTGGATTTCATCATTGTACATTCACACATGCACACAGCATAATTTGGTCAAACTCATTCCACTGGTCCTCCCCTCCTCTATTCCTCCCTCTCCCCTTCAAACTTTCTCCTTCTTCACTGATCTCCCTTCTTTTTTTCAGTGTGCCCCCCATTTTTTTCTTTTTATTTGTTTTAGCTTCTGCATATAAGAGAAAACATTTGACCATTGACTTTCCGAGTCTGGCTTATTTCACTTAGCATGAGGTTCTCTAGTTCCATTCATTTTCAGGCAAATGGCATAATTTCATTCTTCTTTATTGCTTAGTAAAACTCCATTTTCTTTATCAATTTATTTGTTGATGAGCCTCTGGGCTGGTTTCATAACTTGGCTACTGTGAATTTCACCTCTATAAACATTGATGTGGCTATATCACTACAATATGCTGATTTGAGTTCTTTGGGATAAATACCATGGAGTGAGATAGCTGGATCATATGGTGGTTTCATTCCTGGTCTTTTGAGGAATCTTCCTACTGCTTTTTGAAATGGTTATGCTAATTTGCAGCCTCACCAAAAATGTATGTGTGCCTTCCCCCCCATATCCTCACCAGCATTTATTATTATTTATTCTTGATAATTGCCATTCTAAATCAGAGTGAAATGAATTCTCAATGTAGTTTTGATTTGCATTTCCCTGACTGCTGAGGATGTTAAACTTTTTTTCTCATATATTTGTTGGCCAATTTTATTTTATTTTTTTGAGAAATGTCTATATAGTTCTTTTGCCCATTTATTGATGGGGTTATTTGTTTGGGAAGTCAAATTTTTTTGAATTCTTAAAGATTTTCTGCCATTCTGTAGACTCTCTTTACACTATTGTTTCCTTTGCCATGTGGAAGCTTTTTAATTTGATGCTACTCTACTTATTGATTCTTGGTTTTATTTCTTGAGCTTAGAGGTCTTGTTAAGGAAATTAGTGCCTGTGCCAAAATGTTTGAGTGTTGACCCCATGTTTTCTTCTACCAGTTGAAAATTTTCTGGTCTAATTCCGAGGTCTTTGATCCACTTGAATTGACTTGTGGACAATGTGAAAGATTAGTATCCAGTTTAATTCTTTAAAATATGGGTGTCTAGTTTGCTCAGTTCCATTTGTTGAAAAGGCTGTCTTTTTTCTCCAACAAATGTTTTTGGTACCTTTGTCAAGTATCGGATGATTGTATCTATGTGGATTTTCTGTGTCTTCCATTCTCTTCCATTGGGCTGCCTGTTTCTTCCTGTTTTTATGCCAACACCAGGCTGTTTTTATCACTGTAGCTCTGTAGTATAATTTAAGATCAGGTATTTTGATGCCTCCATCATCACTCTTCTTGCTCAGGATTGCTTTGTCTTTTCTGGGACTTTTGTTCCTCCAAATAAGTTTTTAAGACTTTATTTTTTCTAGTTCTATGGAAAATGTCATTGATTTTATAGGGATTTCATTGAATCTGTATAATGCTTTGGTAGTATGTCCATTTTGTCAATATTAATTCTGTCTATCCAAGAACATTGGAGGTCGTTCCATTTTCTAGTGTCCTCTTCAGTTTTTTCTTCAATGTTCTACATGTTTCATTGTAAAGATCTTTCACATCCTTGTTTAGACTTGTCTGACTCCAATATAAGGAAATTAGCATTAATATAAAAATATACCCATATTGTTATATTGTGCACATGTACATGTATAACAATGAATCCCACTATTCTGAATAATTATAATGTACCCATAAAAGTACATTTAAAAACTTTATTAATTTTATTTTAATTTTTGAGGTTATTTTGAATAGGGTCATTTTCTGATTTCTTTTTCAACTGATTCATTATTGGAGTAAAGGGAAGCTACTGATTTTTGAATGTTGATATTATATTCTGCTACTTTGTTGAATTTGTTTATCAGACCTAGAAATCTTCTGATGGAGATTTTTTGGTCTTTTAGACCATATCATATCATCAGCAAACAGAGATAGTTGGCATCTTCATCTACTTGTATACCTTTAATTTTCTTCTCTTGCTTGATAGCCTCTGCTTGTTTCTAGAACTATATTCAGTAAGTGCAGACAGTGGACATTCTTGTCTTGTTCCTGATTTTAGAGGAAATGCTTTCAGTTTTCTTCATTCTATGATCATAGTGTACTATCTGTTAAATGTGTTTTTAAATGTGGTTTGTTAACATTTTATTAAGTTTTTTTAAAATCTATGTTCACTAGGGATATTAGTCTGTAGTTTTGTTTTGTTTTGTTTGTTTGTTTTGTTTCTTTCCCCTGATGTGTCTTTATCTGGTTTTGGTATCAGAGTGACACTGGTTTTATAGAATGAGCTAGGAAGTATTTCTTCCCTTTCTATGTCATGGAATAATTTGAGGAGCATTGGCATTAGTTCTTCTTTAGTAGTTTGGTAGCACTCAGCTGAGAATCCACTCAGTTCTGGGCTTTTTTGTTGGAAAGCTTTTAATTGCTGCTTCAGTCTAGTTGCTTGTTATTTGTCTGTTTAGATTTTCTGTATCCTCATGGTTCAAGTTAGGATATCATATAGAAATTTGTCAATATCATCTAGATTTTCATGTCTATTGGAATATAAATCTTCAAAATAGTTTCTAATGATCCCGTAGATTTCAGAAGTGTTTGTAGTGATATAGCCTTTTTTCTCTAATTTTGCTGATCTCTTTTTCATGGGTAGTTTGGATAAGAATCTATCAATCTTGTTTATTTTTTCAAAGAGCCAATTCTTTGTTTCATGGATCCTTTGTTGGTTTTCTGTTCTCAATATCATTCATGTTGGCTTTGATCTTAATTATTTCCTGTCTGTTATTGATTTTGGAATTAGTTTGTTCTTCCTTTTCTAGAGTCTTTGAGTATAACATTACATTATTTATTTGGGATCTTTCTATTTTTAAAATTTTTAAAATTTTAAAATAAACTTTTCTCTTAGAACTGACTTTATATTTTCCCAGAGATTTTGGTGTGTTGTATCTCTTTTCTCATTTGTTTCTAGGAATTTTTTTATTTATCTCACGAGTTCTTTTATGACCCATTCCTCATTCAAAAGTGCATTATTTATTCTCTAGGTGTTAAAATGGTTTCTTTTTTTTTAAATCTCTTTATTTATTTCTAATTTCATTGCATTGTAATGTGAGGAGGATTTAACCACTAAGCAACATCCCAGACCTTTTTATTTTTTATTTTGAGGCAAGGTCTTGATAAGTTGCTTAGGACCTCACTAATTTGTTGAGGCTGGCTTTGAACTTGTGATCCTACTTCCTCAGCCTCCTGAGCTTCTGTGATTACAGGTATGAACCACTTTGCTTGGCCCCAAGGAGGTTTTTTTTTTTTTTATTTGTTTTGTTTTTTTCCCTATCATGTAGGTACACTGACTTTAGGACCATACATTTTTATAATTATTATATTTTGTTGAATGATTCCCTTAGACAGTACCAAGTGACCTTCTTTGTCCTTTCTCATTAATTTTGGGGTGAAGTCTACTTGTTAGATATGAGAGTAACTACTCCTGCTTACCTTCAGTCTCCATTTGCATGGTATATATTTTTACATCCTTTCACTTTCACCTTCACCTGAAAGATGAATCTTTTGTAAACAATATATGGTTTGTTCTAATTTTTTGACCCATTGTATGAATCTATATCTTTTGATTGGAGGGTTTATACTATTTATATTCCATGTTGTTATCGAGAAATGACTTTTATTTCCTGCCATTTTGATTTGTTTCAGATGCTTAATTCAGACATGACTCTCCTTTAATTGATTATTCCTCTAGTGAGATTCATTCATATGCCAGCTCTGATATTTATATTTTATTACTTCTTTATGAAATATGTCATTGGGTATTGGTTTAGTGGTTAGAATTTTTGCTTGTTACTGATTATAATGAAAGGTTTTTATTTCATTATAAATTTTGAAGGATAGTTTTTCTGGATATAACAATCTTGACTGGAGCACTTTATCTTTCAGGGCTTTGTATATAGTATTTTAAGCCTCCTGGATTTTATATTCTGGAATGTGAAGTACAAATTCCAATTGCTTAACATTTAAACATGGCTTGCCTCTTTTGGTTGCAGCTTTTGGAATTCTATTTACATTCTGTATATTAAGCATTTTAATTACAGAGTTGCTTGGAGAGGGTATTACTTGATCTTGTCTATTCAGTGTTCTAAATGACTGTGGTATTTGGATTTCAATCTCTCTTCCTAAGATTTGGAAGTTTTTCTGGTAATGCATCATTGAAAAGGTTTTGCATTCCTTTAGTTTGCAATTAGGTTTGTTCATGTACACTAATGATTCTTAGATTTAGTCTCTTAATGGTATCCCAGATTTCTTGAATATTCTGGTCAAATTCTCTTAACATTTTTCTTTATTGTTGACTTTGTTATGATCTACTTTTTCTTCAAAGCATGGGCATCTGTCTTTAAAATGGTCTCATCTATTGATGATGATTTCAACTGAATTTTTAATTTGATTTATTGAGTCATTTCCAGAATTTCTGTTTGATTATTTTTCAGAAATTCTACCTCTATTGAAATGTTCTTTTACATCTTGTATATTATCTTTTAGTTTATTCCTTAGATCTTCTCTTACTTTATCAAGCATTTTAGCTGTCAACTTTTAACATTCTTTTTCTGGTGTTTCCTCTACTCTAATGTCAGTGGGTTAGTTGTGTTGGGAGCTATTTGAGATTGTTTGTCTTCTTCATTTTTTCATATTGTCAGAATTTCTACCTCTCTTCTGGGATGATTCTCTCTTCCAGCTTTACATAAGGAAGTTTTTAGTGAGCTGTTTTCTTTTTGGTATACGGCCTGGTGAATGTCTTGGTGTCAACATTTTCACTCAATTTTAACTTGTTTCTATGTCCAGTTTCTCATACCACAATTAGAGGAGATACTAATACTCAGTGACTTATAGACACAATGACTTATAGAACAATGACTTAAGTTTTAAAAAAACTTAAGTTTTTTTAAACTTATTAACAATATTCTTCAGTAGCTGAATAATTGATTATTCTTGGTCTGGTTGTTGAGACAGGATCTTTTCTTTCTGGAGTTTTAGTTATTATGCAGTTTTTTTTTAATTCTCAGCTTGGACCCCAAATGATCAAACTTGTTAGGCAAGTCTGGAGGCAGCATTTCACTGGAGGGTTTCATTCCCTTCTTGGCTGGATGACCCATCTTTCTAGGAGTTTCAGACCATGTGTTGGGGAGAGGAGTGTGTAATCCATTGGACTGTCCACTGGCCCTCTCTAGGATTGGAAGAAATGACTCAGTGTTCACCAGATGTTGTCTGAATTTAATAGGTCTCAGTTTCTCTCCAACCCAGGTGTTATTCATGAATCCAGAGTTTAGCTTGCTTATTTTAAGAGTAAGAGTTCTGTACTCTTCTCTGCTTTGTAGACTCAATTTTCCAGTGATGAATTGCTGTTTGGATTAACTCTTGGGGAGCAGCTGTGATAATATGGCTTCCTCTGAATTGCTTTTTTTCTATTACCAAGGGATAAACTACATTATTATAAGGATGACATAAATACAGTTCATTAAGAGCAAAGAAGTTGGGGTTTGATGATGATAGGAAGGTTGGAATATTCAAGAGGTGAGAGGAGAGAAGCAAGGTTGTGCATGAAGTCCTGGAAGAGGAGAACATGAAGAAGTAGAAGTGAGAGATTCAGATTTTTTTTTTTTGCCATTAAAAGGAGAGGTGAGGAGAATAAGAGTAATAAAATAAGCAAAGATGTCAAGCAGAGCACCAGCAACCCTCCCCATGTCAAGCAAAACTAGAAAGTGAAAAATAAGAAAACAGAAACAACAACAAAATGAACAAAGATGTCACTACCTCTTAGAAAAAATAGAAGGAAATAGTAAAAAGTTAATAAAAGACAAGAAATGATAAAATAGTAAAGAAAAGCCTAGAAACATATGTATCTTAGTATGTACTTGAATCAGCCCACCAATTATCCAGAAGAACAATTTAAAAAATCAATAATTAAAAAAGAAAAAGAAAAAGAAATTAATTTTTTTTTAAAATTAACAGTGCTTCAATTTTCCCGCTGAGGTAGCTGAAGTTGAGTATTTACATCCTATTCTAGATTGACCTTCTGTCCTTCACTTCTTGGGCTCTTTGAGTGAGTCAGGGCTGGGCGATATAATAAACCCAAGCTCTTTTTGTGATTTTCACAACAGCACCTGCTGAAGTAGATTGGAACTATAGGTGCTTAAAATGTCTTTCAGTTTCTCTGTTTGCCAGTATGGGCGAATGGAATTGGAAGTATTTTCTATTAAGATTTTGTCTGGGTATCTTAGGTTGATGCCCTTCCTGGTTGGAAGTGGCACACACAGAGATCTATTTGGGAAGTTCTGGCTACTGTGAAAATGTTCTAAATGGAAATTTTAACCTTTGTTTGAGATATGTATTCTGGAGCCCTTAAGTTCCTTGCACCCCTAGGGCTGAGTGGATGTCAGTTGTGGCTAGGCATCTGAGTTTCTAGTGTCTTCCCAGAGTTCTACCTGTAGGGTATAATGAGAGACCACCCTGAGTGGATGGTACACAGCAGGTTCCCTGTAACCTGCCCACCACCCAAATATGAATTTCTAAGTCTCCATCCCTGATTACATGTCCATCTGCTCAATCTCCCCCGATCCCTCTCAGTTCATTTCATACCACACAGCTCAAAAGGAAATCAGGTCACCATTGTAATCATGCCTGCCCGGACAGTTTCACCAATTCTATTTCATTGGACATTTGCATGTCAGGGCTCAAAGGAGGAGCAGCCTGAACCCTCTTCTGTGCCACTGTTTGGGATCTCCCTGGACCCACTCTTCTCTATCACTGTCTTAGGCTCATAATTGGCCAGCTGCAATTTTGGACATGCAAGAAAAACTGGATGAGACAGAGTGGAGATATTCATCACAGACTGAATGTCTGTAGAACAAGATTTGGCATAAAATCTTCTAGTTTCTCTAGCATTCTATTGAACTTCATTTAAATTGAAGAAAAAGTGCCAATCCCATAATTTTGGAGGTTATCTCCTCTAGTTGGAGTTCTACAAATTTCAATTAATTTCTTTTATTCCCATAGGATGTTTAGAAATGTGCTATTACATTTTTAAATATTTAGGAATTTTACATTTTTAAATATTTAGGAATTTTCCAAAAGTATTAATGTACTCTTTTCTATAGACAGAGTATTATATGCCCAACCAAACATGACCATCTTGTGAGAGCCTCTTGAACCAAAAAAATATGTGTTGAAATGTAAAAGTGATTTTACCCTTAAAGAACTGTGTGTGTAATAGGTATCCTTAACACAACCGGTCTAGGGTATCTTGGGTCTGTCCCACTTTTAAAAGGTCCAAATTCTTGCTACAACATCCTGTATTACAAAAGTCCTGGGTATAAGTTCATTTAAAAAAGGGGGGATTTTGTAGTATTGAATTATAATTCACCATTTCTCAAATGCCACCCATCACTGTTTTTTGTGTCTCTTGTTCAGTTTTTTATCTCCCTACCAACACAGCTCTGTTTGAAAACTAGACTTAGCAAGTCTAAGTAAATAGATGATGCAATTCACTTCTGAGTCAGGGCTGAGCTTTCTGGGCACTAAGTTTGCCTTGCTGGTTTCTGTGGCACAGGTGCACTTGGTGTCCCATTAACACGGTCTTATGATGGAGGGGTACACTGACTCCCCTCTGTCTTCGTTGGCCTTGGTAGACTTCCCCCCACTCCATCAACTCAGCCTCCTTGTCACCCTGGAAACCTTCGTTACAGCATCATGTTCATTTGTTGTTTTCTTGATTATGCTGTAGGTACTCAAAAACATATATTGAATGTATTTATTTGTTTAATAGT
This sequence comes from Callospermophilus lateralis, assembly GCF_048772815.1. Classification (NCBI taxonomy): domain Eukaryota; kingdom Metazoa; phylum Chordata; class Mammalia; order Rodentia; family Sciuridae; genus Callospermophilus; species Callospermophilus lateralis. The sequence goes on along the minus strand of NC_135317.1, from coordinate 22,319,427 downwards.
GTAGGAGACTGAGGATAGGATACTGAGAAGCATTATTAATGTTAATGAGATAGAGAAGAAGAAAGCAAATAAGAGTCTAAATAATAGTCGAATAGACACAAATAGGACTTACTATATAGAGAGGAGGGTTTCACTGAGTAAGTGACCAGCATCATCCAATAATCAGAGAAATCAGGTACATAAAAATCGAAGCATGACTTTTTGACATGGCAACTAGAAGATCATGGACTAATTTTTCAAGTACATTTTCAGTACAATGAAAAGTACAGAAGCTGGTCTGTCAGGCATCCAGAAATATATGGGAGCAAATTACAGAGGACTGTTGTGGCAGATAAGTGATGATTATGAATTAGTTGAAAATTGATTTAAACCTCATTCAATTTCTGCTATGTTTCTTAAACAATACTGCAGTATTGTTATTTTTCTTTGTACTCTTCCTGTCTTTCAAATACCGTTCTTGTTAATTGGTGTTAGGTTTTGAAAGTCATATCCTCTTTATTGCATCTGTCATTTAGTGAGAAATACTAAATTGGGCATATCAGTGGACTCCTAGATGTGCCACCATTAACAGAATGAGCTTTCCAGCAGTGAGTCAGAAGTCCTAACACCCCTGCTACAGTGAGCTTTCCTGCCACCATGGTGTGAATATTAGATAAGTGTCCCTAGTGTTTTTACAAAGATGGTTGCGGTGTCCACTGCCTACATAGAGTCTTCATTCTCCTCCTGTTTATTTTCAGCCAGATATTCTCTACCATTTCTGGTTGCTGGTGGCTTAGGAAAGGGTAATTTCTAGGTTTTTACGGCCTGAAGCAAACACCTCTGTCAGAAAAAGCTGTCTTATTTCCATTGTAATGTCATCCTTATATTCAGAAGATGGAATTGATTTTACCTCTTGTAGAAGCTTATTCTTATAGTAGATACTAACGTCTATATATGAAGTTTTGGCCATACTTGTGTGTTCCTGGACAATATTGAGTGTGTTACCATGTTGACATCACAGATGCTAATCCAGATCACTCACCTTCACCTTCCTGTATCATTGCATTTCATTCACAGGAAGCATCATCTTCTGTATGAAGAGCTTCTTAAAAATTTTATTTTAACTTTTATTTCTCTTGCCACTTCAAAACTAAGCTGATGACATTTTCCCGTGCTGTAGCCAGAGAGAAAGCTCATGGAGATCGTTTCCAGGTTCACGCTGGTTTGGGTGGTAAGCATATAAACAAGGTACCCTGGATAATAAGGAGATCATGTTGTTTAAGAGGAAATCCTCCTCTTAAAATGCATTTTAGAAAATATATATGAAGTGCATGTCAAGTTTATGTGAGTGCTGTACTCATTAAATATTTTATGACATTAAAACAAATGGTTTTAATGTCATAAAATGAAGCATCTCTCCAATTTTATCCAAATATGCATTTCTCTGATCTTTGTCTATTTATGTAAAAATAAAACATAATCTTTCTCTTAATATTTTGTTATTTATATTTCTCATTAATTATTAAAAAGATATAATATCTGATAATGTCTGTCATAAGAGTTTTACTGAAGAAATAAATGTGTCCAAAATTTTTGTGATTTTTCTCTAGCCAATTTTAGACCACCCAAAGACGTTTGTGTTTTTCAATTTAAAATGACAAAAAGTTAAATATATCAATATTTTGAATGTTTGAGGAGTGTCACTATAATAATTAAATTGGTATAATATTTAAATTTCTTGAGTCATTTTTTAAAATCAGAATTTATTCATAAGTGATTTTTAAAATAAGCATTTATCCAAACAACAAGTAATAAAGTTATGAAGTAATTATTTATGTATATAATAAGATGCCTATTGATTCAAACCTGAGGTAATTATTCTTATAGAAATAAGAGTCAGTAATTCATAGACAGCCTGGAAATATTCAAAGGTGGCAATCTCTAGAAGGAACTCACATCAAGTTAATTTTATTTTTATTTTAAAATAATAAAAGCAATGATGGCCAACATTTTAATAAGTGCGAAGTACCTGAAAGACACTGTAACTTATGTTTTGTATATATTATTTCATTTAATCTTCATAGTCAAATTACAAGGTAAGCCTTTTATGACCATTTTAAAAGTGAATATATTGAGAATTAAAAATATTAAATCAATTGCCCACCAGTCATTTCACTGGGCACATCAGGAGGAGTCTCTGATCCCATAGCCTTGGTCTCAGCGACTGTGCCATGTAGCTGAGGGCACTAACACAGGGCCTTGATTGTAGTTCTGCAGTACCTGCACGGGTCCTGGAGACTCTGAATAAATAAGAAACAACCTATAGTGCTAACAGCTACACTTTTTCAATTCCACTCCAGGACATGGGGCTGGCAACCATGAATAGCTAAGGGAACAGGACTAACCAGAACCTTTGATCCTCTGGCTCTTGTACAAATTCTGGCAATAAAGATTATTTTAACTAAGTCTAAATGTGCTGAATTACAAGGGACCAGCCACATCATTACCTTTTCCAAGTTGTTCACGGGAGATGTGATGCTAGGTTAGGGCACACTTTTTACTTCAGCCCCTTCCTAGGACATGGTACTTATGAAATACCAATGTTGTGATTAAGAATACATTAAAGAACAGAGACAGCCACAGAAAACTGACGAGGGAGAACACATTTCACTAATGTTCTCTGGTCTTTAAGCTAAACAGGATGCAGGCAATTTTATTTTAAAGTCATAGTCATTAGATATACATCTTTTCACATCTAAGCGGAGCCTTCAGAAATGTGATTTCTTTCCCCAAGCTGCCTCTTATTTCCAACTGTGGAAAGCAGTTTCATCTACAACTAACATTTATAGAGTCCATTTCAGTGGAAAACAAGGAAAACAGTGGAAGAATAATCCTTTCAGCTGTACTTCACTCCTCAGTTACATTTTAAAATGTGTACACTTCTCTCACATGTAGCACATATATTTACAGTCTTGGGAACAGAAATTGAATTTTGGCTTAATGGATATGATCCAGATACTTGAAAAAATAGAGATATATTCAGAGCTGTATGAATTCTCTGGGTAATTCTGTTGTTCATCCTTCCTCCTACCTGCTACTTTAACCATCAATCAACACAAGAAGGAAATGTTTGTTTCCAAAATGCCATTTTTTAAAAATATTTTTAATTGATTTTTTAAAAAATAAATGATAGTGGAATGCATTACAATTCTTATTACATATATACAGCACATTTTTTATATCTCTGGTTGTATATAAAGTATGTTCATACCAACTCGTGCCTTCATATGTGTACTTTGGATAATGATGTCCATCACATTCTACCATTCTTACTAACCCCCTGCCCCCTCCTTTCCCCTCCCACCCCTCTGCCCTATTTAAAGTTCGTCTATTCCTCCCTTGCTCCTCCTCCCTATCCCAATATGAATCAGCCTCCTTACATCAGAGAAAACATTTGGCATTTGTATTTTTGGGATTGGCTAACTTCACTTAGCATTATCTTTTCCAACACCATTCATTTACTGCAAATGCCATGATTTTATTCTCTTTTATTGCTGAGTAATATTTCATTGTGTATATATGCCACATTTTTTAATCCATTAATCTACTGAAGGGCTCTAGCTTGATTCCACAGTTTAGCTATTGTGAATTGTGTTGCTATAAACATTGATGTGACTGTGTCCCTGTAGTATGCTGTTTTTAAGTCCTTTGGATATAGTCCGAGGGGAGGGATAGTTGGGTCAAATAGTGGTTCCATTTCCAGGTTTCCAAGGAATATCTATACTTCTTTTCATATTGACTGCACCAATTTGCAGTCCCACCAGCATTGTATGAGTGTGCCTTTTCCCCCACATCCTCGCCAACACTTATTGTTGTTTGTCTTCATAATAGCTGCCACTCCGACTGGAGTGAGATGATATCTTAAAGTAGTTTTGATTTGCATTTCTCTGATTGCTAGAGATGATGAGCATTATTTCATATATTTTTATTGATTGTATATGCTCTCTGAGAAGTGTCTGTTCAGGTCTTTGACCCATTTATTTATTGGGTTATTTTTATTATTATTATTATTATTATTATTGCTTAACTTTTTGAGTTTTTTATATACCTTAGAGATTGTGCTCTATCTGATGTGTGAGGGGTAAAAATTTGCTCCCAAAATGTAGGCTCTCTATTCACCTCAGAGATTGTTTCTTTTGCTGGGAAGAAACTTTTTAGTTTGAATCCATCTTATTTATTGATTCTTGGTTTTAATTCTTGTGTTATAGGATTCTTATTAAGGAAGTTGGAGCCTAATCCCACATAATGAAGATTATGACCTGCTTTTTATTCTATTAGACACAGTCTCTGGTTTATTCCTAGGTCTTTGATCCACTTTGAGTTGAGTTTTGTGCATGGTGAGAATAGGGGTTTAATTTCATTTTGTTGCATATGGATTTCCAGTTTTACCAGCACCATTTGTTGAAGAGGCTATCTTTTCTCCAATGCATGTTTTTAGCACCTTTGTCTAATATAAGATAACTGTAGTTTTGTGGGTTAGTCTCTGTGTCCTCTATTCTGTACCATTGGTCTACCAGTCTGTTTTGGTGTGAATACCATGCTGTTTTTGTTACTATTGCTCTGTAGTACAGTTTAAGGTCTGGTATAGCGATGCCACCTGTTTCACTCTTCCTGCTAAGGATTGCTTTAGCTACTCTGGGTCTCTTATTTTTCCAGATAAATTTCATGATTGCTTTTCCTATTTCTATGAGGAATGCCATTGGGATTTTGATCAGAATTGCATTAAATCTGTATAGTGTTTTTGATAGTATGGTCATTTGGATAATATTTATTCTGCCTATCCAAGAGCAACGTAGATCTTTCCATTTTCTAAGGTCTTCTTTGATTTCTTTGTTTAGGGTTCTGTAGTTCCAAAACACCTTTTTTACTTCTTTAGGATGCTGGTCTTAAATATTTGAACCTGAAGAGAATTAGACTAGATCATTTTAGCCATCTTTAAGTTTAAAGTTTCCCTCAAACAAACTACCTAGGAACAATGACCTCCAGCCACTTCAAAGGAGGACTGATGGGATAGGTAACAGCTCAGTATCATGTCAAGCAACATGGCTGACTTTCTTCAAGTGCTCGACATTGCTCTTCCCCACATTCCGGCCTGACTATATGGCAGCATAGCTCAGAACCTGAGCTACCCCAACTACCCTTGGGGCAAATGTAGGTGTGACTGAATTCTAACTCCAGGGCATCAAGCTATGCAGGGAGCTGCACTAGGACAACAGTGCTGGTCACAGAGTAGCATGTGGAAATTTCCTTTAAATGTATCGGGAGCTCACATCCACATGATTTCCTATAGTGCATGTTTGGTAGGGACAACTGCATATTATCTTATCAATTTTCAAGAGATAATATGTTAAGGCAGTTTATTGTTAGGTTCACCATCTTCTGGATATGTTGTTGGATAGGTGATCCCTAGTAAATGCTGTGTTGGGAGAATATTAGAACATGTTTTATGATACCTAACCATCATCTTGCATATGATGCTATGCTGTCATATTAGGAGGCTGCTGTATTCATGTACAGGATAAGGATTTATAGAGTCTGAAGCTTTAGTTACCTAAGATAAGATCTCAAATTTGTCAGTTATGTAAAAACATCTAAGAATTAAGTAAAAACATAATCAGGCTACCATTTAATTAGCAAGATTATTTACTACTATCGGTAGGTACAGGTATATAAGAAATAAGAGATTAAAGAGAAATAAAGTCACATTTTACACATCAGACTTAAGGCTTCAAGTTTGGTACTTCCTCCCATTAAGTAGTGCGTGTATGAATACATCACCATGAATCCCTGTACTATATGCAATCATAGTGCATCAAAACAATAAATAAAGAATAACTTCAAAATAAATAAATAAATAAATAAATAGTGCTTTTTGAATGTTTGTGTCCATGTGCAGATAAAATGTAATGTACTTTCTAAAATGTATTTATTTTTTTCTTTTTTCAATTTTCAAAAAGACTTTGTTATATATTTCCAAACAATCTTTCAATAGTTATCCTGAGTCTACTATGTACAATAAGACACAATCATTAACTTTAAGAGACTTACAGTTTAAGAGTCAGTTTAAGTATATATAAGAATACTACAAGGTAATATAAATGTGAAATTTATGGCACAGACTAATAAGGCTCTAGTGCTTCAGTTAGAGTTAATTGAGAGTAGCTGAAGCTGTCTAAAAAATTCTTTGAGGTCATGGGATGCTTGACATGATAAACTCTCAATAGTAATAAGCATAGTTAATGGTAAAAATGTGTGTGTGTGTATGTGTGTGTGTGTGTGTGTGTGTGAGAGAGAGAGAGAGAGAGAGAGAGAGAGAGAGGTGAATGTTGTCTGCGTGTAATTTGTCTCTGTAGACAGCATTGAGAGGAGAAGGAAATGAGAACAGGTGGAAACATATGAACAAAGACTCTCTAGTATTATTGCTACAGCAAATGAGGAGAACAAGAAGAATTTCTATTGCTAGTATGGAGCGAAATGGAGAGGGTTCATAGATTTTGCTTACTATGGTGGTGGATTATATGCACACAATAATGAAGAAAAAGAGGAACTACTAAAGAAAAGAAGAATGACTACTGCTGGGAAGATCCAGGGCATACTGATAGCCAAGTCTCTATGGGCATGTCATCAACAGTGATTTCAGTTGTAGTGTATGATCTTGATAATGTGCTCAACCAAGGTTCAGAGGTCAGTGCTGACTCTAGAGCTGGCAGAGCCCTTTGGTGGTGGTATTGGAGCCCTGATTCCTGTGGATTAGCACCTGCAAAGCACCATTCACATCTGTAGTTCTTCCCTTATTTCTATAGTCTCTGCTGGGTTATCTCCACTCTGAGCACATCTGGATTTTTAGGAATGTGGCCATCATGCTGCCAACAGGAAGATGCTTTTCTGAGGAGTAAAGGTAAGCCACCAGGCAGACTCTCTTGCTGATGCTGGTCTGAGGCCAAGGCCAAGACACAAGGCTGATGTGGGAAGTTATTTGAAACAGTGCTTGACATTCACACAAGAAGCTGGAAATGTCAATTGCTGCTTGAGGTAAACATTTATTTTCCAGGGTAAATGTTACAGCCTCTTGTGACAGTGTGTCATTCAAGCGTGCATTTAAAGGACAGCAAGACATCTCGGAAATCACTTTCATTCATAAACCACGTTTGTGTTGAACTATAAAATCACTTAATCTACCAGCTCATTGTGATCATCAAAACAGGGAAGATGCAAAATATTTCCTTCATCCTAAAAATAAAACAAAGTCCTTCTCTCTGCTTCATATTCTTTTTGAATACTAATGCATAAAAGCCCAGATTAAATTAATCTTGGCTGTCACAGTCACACTTGGCGAATGAATCACAAAATAGATTCATCTTTATATGACAAGTTGCCCTTGACAGCAAATTAAAATCTTAATAAGGGTTTTTAAAATACACTTGCATATATACATTCACAACCTCTTTTATTGGAGCTCAATGTCAAAATACAAATTCTTTTGCTTTGTATTTCAGATAATGTGAACTTTTGAGGACATTTTTCAGACCTTTTTATTTTGGGGTTTCAAATTCTCTATTCACTTGAATGCTTTTTTACTATTATTTAAAATAATTGTTTTGAAAAACTTGCTAGAGTTGTCTGATAAAGGCTTGATTTTAAAATTCACATAAAAATAATTTATTAACTGTTTACTATAGCCATGCAAATATTCATGATAAAATTCCCTTCTTCCCTCCCTCCCTTTCTCAATAGCTGGCTTCTTGGGGCCATGATGTAACAGACAAGTTGGAAATCAATTACAGGGATAGAATCCCGTAGCATTGGAGAGGAAAAAATTGTGAAAGGAGGAAGTGATAATGTAACAAAAGAAATAGCAACAAATTTTTTTAAAAAATTGGGCTTTGGTTTGAATTTTACGCACCACATCCTGGCAGAAACATTGTTCCAAATAATAGCAACTGTATGGAAGTGATTCTTGTACTTTCATGTGCATGCACACCACCCCTTGGGATCTTGTTAAATGTAGGTTCTGATTCAGTAGACATCAGGTAGGAAGCAAGAGTCTGCATTTCTACAAAGATCTCTGTGAGGTTGATGTGGCCGATCCATGGATCACACTTTGATAAGCAAGGTAAAGAATGTGCACATGTAAATAGAATATACTTTTATTTCTTTTGAAGGTAAATACAATTGTAAAAATATATCTAGGCAGGTAGTTATAGCTTCTTGAAATATGATGAATTAGCTAGCTACTTCTAATACCTTTGTCTACCTAACTTTGAATTCTACTATTATTATAGGGAAAAAAAGGAAAAACAGTGTCAAAATTAAGAAGAAAAGAAAAATCTTAAAAATTATTTGGTATATATTTTTTTTATTTTATCTTGTTAGAAGAAAGAATGTAAGATATTCTATATTTATCAAAGGGGTTTTAAAATTAGTATATATAAAATAAGGAAATAAGGAATATTCCCACATACCCTAACTACTTTTTACTAACCATTTATTCTTACCTTTAACTCCAAATCTGATGCTTGGTGAAATACTGTGTATTCAATTATCACATTAACATTCATTCCAGATTAAAGGCAAAATTCAAATGCCAAGTCATTTGGAAAACTAAGTTCTTAGATGTTACCTCGGGACTCTTTTTTTTTTTCTTTTACCCCAAAAGAGAACGTTGTTATTAATGGGCTGACCTTCCTAAGAGGTCCTAAACTCAAATGATTGTTTAAAAAACAGCAATCTTGCAAGTCAACTGACATATTCATTTACTCTTTAAGTGCTTTTTAGAAATTCTCTCTTTTGAGGGGTCAATTTAGTTTGTATATCAGATTGGATGTTTTTAGTGAAACTTGACTCCTTCCCTTTCTGTGGGAAAATCACTCCTCCTTCCTTGTATTTAATTCCTCTCTCTTCAGAAATGATAACTGGCAAGTCCTTTTTAGAGTGGTATTTACATTCTGGGTTCTAGGGCACAGATGAGTGGAGACAAGCTCCACCAAAGTACAACAGATAACAAATAATCACTGTGGTGAAAGAGAAATGTCAAAAGTATAAGCCACTAAAATTGTGGGGAAAATTGACAAATAGAAAAACTCATACCTACAATTAGGGTGCTACCATAGCAAAACTCAAAAACTATGCGTTTGCTTTGCAGGCTAATGTCTCTATTAAGAAAACTACCTTTGCAGCCTGAAAAAAATGGTGACTCATAGCTGGCAATGGCAAAGCAGTTTGAATGGCAAATGTCACATTTGACAAACATGTGGCTTTATGCAAGGGAGTTGCAAAAGCAGATATTGCTAATGTGCCTGGGTTGCATTTTCTGCATTTGACCAAATGGGAAAAGAATGGTGTGTTGAAAAACAAAAGAATTTCTCTCTTTCAGAAATTTATTGGAATAAAAATGCTTGTTAAATAGTAATTCTGTTATCCTGACTTATAGAACAGAGAACAGAATGACAAAACCTGTGACATCCAAGACCATGCTGCCGGTTAAAGGAAAACTATACAAAAAACAGAAGTCCCTTATGCTACTTGTCTTATAGGTAACTCAACTTAATAAGCCCTATGAGAAAGACTGGAGTAAGATATGTTAGCTATCAAGTTGAAGGTCATCTGAGTTATTGACATTTAATGAGGACTTTTTTAGAAGTGTGGATTATGATATTATTTTTTTCCCCTGAGGTCAAGAGATACAATGCAAAAAAAAAAAATCTTAACAACATTAATACTAAGTCACTGAAAAATTACTAGTGTTTTTTTTTTTTTCTTTTTTTTGGGGGGGGGTAGGTATTGAACCCAGGTGTGCTTAACCACTGAGCCATATCGCCAGCCCTTTTTTATAGTTTATTTAGAGACAGGGCCTCACTGAGTTTTGCTTAAGGCCTCCCTAAATTGCTAAAGCTGACTTTGAACTCATGATCCTCCTGCCTCAGCCTCCAGTGCTGCTGGAACTACAGGTGTGTACCATTTTGCCCCACTACCAGTGATTTTTAATGAGCTACATTTAATTGCACATTTTTTTGTATATTAGATGTCAAATGACTGACACATAAAGATAAATGTATATATATATGTACACACACACACACATAAATTTAAGACGATTACAGCCATTAGAGTTATTGAATAAACTTTATTTTTTTAGGATAGTTTTAGACTTAGAGAAAATTGTGAAGATAGTACTGGGTTTCCAGGTACCCGAACCTGTTTCCTCTATTATTAACATCAGACCTGATATACCATCAGCATGGTATATCAGTCACAGGTAAGGAAGCACTATTGATATACAAATGACTAAGAACAATGCTTTATTTAGATTTTCTTGCTTTTGTTGGAGGGCAGAGGATTCCTGAGGATAGAACTCATAGAGATCCTCTACCACTGAGCACCACCCCTGCCCATTTATTCTGTACAAATTATTAGGGTCTTGATAAGTTGCTGAGGCTGGCCTCAAATTTTCAATCCTCCTGCCTCAGCTGAGTCACTGGGATTACAGGCATTGGCCACCACTCCTGGACAGATTTTCTGTTTTTTACCTAATCCCCCCCCTTTTTTTTTTCTTTAGTAACCTATCCAAGATACCACATTAGTTTAATTGTCACGTCTCCTTAGGCTTCTATTTTTCTGTGACAGTTTTTCAGATTTCTTTTCTTTTCTTTTTTTATGACTTTGACAATTTTGAGGAGTAATGGTTGGATTTTTTTTTTTTTTTAATCTGTCACAAGTGGGATTGGTCTGTTGTTAGTTTTCCCCATGATTAGACTGAGGTTCTGGTTTTAGGGAGTAAGACCACAGAGGGAAGGTGACATTTTTATCACATCATATCAAAGCACATACTGTGACTTGGTGTTAATACTAACCTTGATCACCTGGGTGAGGTAGAGGTTTTCAGGGTTCTCCACTACAGTCCCTCTTGCTGTCCTCTTCTCCATACTGTAACACTTCAAGGGCGTGGGGGGTAGGGGGCTCATTATGTACCTTCCACCCACACTCAAAAAAATAGGTAACTGTTTCTCAGCACTGAGGACAAAATATCTGTACAAATTATTAGGAATTATCTTCCATGGGGAATTTTCTATTATTCTCATTTGCTTATTTATTCACTCAATTGTTCACATAGGACACTATGGACTCATGGATATTCATTTTCTATTTTGGTATATCATCCAAGAGCACTTTGTTTTTGTTACTCTGTCTTTGGCCATTGGGAACTCTTTCGTGGTCTCTTGTGTGCCTTTGCCATAATCATGTTGTGTGGGCGGTTGCTTTTAAGCTTATTTGCTCAGGCTCATCTTGTACATTTCCTGAACCAGACTTGGAATCAGCTGTTTCTTCTAGGAGTGTTGGTTTCTTCTTCTGGAGAAAGGTAATATAGAAAGCAAGATCTGGATACTATGTAAGCATGTGACTGTTAGTGAGTCATTGCTTCTGTGCCCTCTCAGTTGACAAAGCACAAGAAAGTGTGTGACCTGCGTCCTGTCCTGTTTATGTACATTTGTATTTGTGTGTGTCTAATAGTTTTACATGTAAAAATGTTCACATAAGCTAACTGGATTACCTTAAGCTGAATATGACTCCATACTGATGTCTGCTCCTCAAACCCATTACCATTTGGATCTGGCAGAATTTTCCTCTTCAGTATGTATAACTTCCCTCTCCAAAGATGAAAACCTGGCTCAGGATATCTACTAGCCATTTAGCTAATGGCTCAACTCAAGTACACATGTACGTTGTTTTCTCTACTGGGAAACAACTTTATCAATCAGTCTACAGGACTAAGGTACCATTTCTTTTTGACTTCACAGATAATAGTCATTTCAAAAGGAACTTAGGTCAGCATCTCCTTCCTCCAGCTCCTTCAGGTGAGATTATTTCATTTTTCTGTAATATAGTCAGTGTATATTTATTTATTCATCAAATTTTGTATTTTACCTGGTTTCTCCTGACTTTCAATATGGTTTGTTTTAATTTGCATATCTAAGGCTTAATTTTTGTTCTATAAAGCTTTGTGGGTTTTGACATTACAGTATCATACAAAATAGCCTTGCTGTCCTGACAATCCCCTGTACTTCTGTTCATTCTTCCCCACCTTCACCCTCTTCCTGGCAAACACTAATTTATTTATTGTGTCTATCTTTTTGCCTATCCTAGGTGTCATACAAAAGGAATCACATGCTATGTAGTCTTGTCAGACTGACTGCTTTCAATTAGCCAAGAGCATTTAAGATTCATCCATGTCTTTGTGAGGCTTCATTATTCATACCTTTTTATTGTTTGAATAGTATTTAATGCTAAAGATGTTTATCCTCAAATATTGAAAGATATATTAGTTACTTCCTATTTTTGGAAATTATGAATACAGCTTTTATAAATACTTTTTTTGCACGTTTTAAAATCAGTTTGGTAAATATTTATGGGCGTGATTACTGGGTCATATGGAAGACTGTTTAGTTTTGTAAAAAATTGCCATTCTGTCTTCCAAAGTGTAATAATTTGAATTCCCAGCTCCAATGAATGAGATCTCTGACTGTATGCTTGCCAGCAATTGGCATTGCTCTTTTTTTGGGGGGGGGTACTTAAGAATAAATAGGTGTGTAGTGGTTTTCATCATTAGTTTAATTTGCATTTTGCTAATGAGATACAACACTAGCATCTTTGTCTTTTCATGTGCTAATTTTTCTTTTAGTGATGTGTCTGTTCAGACCTTTTGACCATTTCTTAACTTAGTTTTCATGCAGTTGAGTTTTAAGGGTTCTATACATCATTAGAAACAAATGTTTTATTAGATGTTTTGTAATTATTTACTCCCACTTGGGGACATGTCTTTTTATTCCACTAACAGTTTCTTTTGCAGAGCAGACTTTTAATTTTTAATAATGCTCAACTTAAGAATTTTTCCTACTGGATCATGCATTTGCTCCTATGTCTAAAAACTAAAAATCAAATGAAAAGTCAAGTAAATCACTTGTGTTTTCTTCTAGAAATTTTATACCTTAGTATTCTATATTTATTTCTATGACTCATTTTGAATTAAATTTGTGAACAGTGTCTGAACCATATCTAAGTTCATTTTTTTGGCATGAGTGTGCAATTGACCCAAAATGTTTTGGTTAAAAAACAATTTTTTTCTCCACTGAATTACTCTTGAGTCCTTATAAAAACTCAGTAGACTATATTTGAGTCTATTTCTGTTTTCAGTCCACTGGTATTTGTGTTGATTTCTTTTTTCAAACACCATGCTCTTGATCACTGCAAACTTTATAATAAGTTTTGAATTTGGGTGATGTGAGTTCTCCAACTTTGCTCTTTTTCAGTGGACTATTCTTGATCTTCTGCATTTCCACTTATAGCTTGCAGTCACACGTTGCTTAATGCTGTGATATATTCTGAGAACTGTGTCATTGGGCAATGTCTTCAATGAGTGTTTTTACATGCCAAGTTGGCTAGGGTGTGATTAGGAGATGGGACCACTGTCATATATGTGGTTCATCACCGAACAACATGTTATACATGACATTGCTGCTCTTTAGAATCAGTTTGGTTATGTCTAAATAGTTTGCTGAGATTTTGGATGTGGAATATCTATTTATATCATCTTTTTCTCTTTCATCAGTGTTTTGTAGTTTTTCACATATAGATCCTTATATGTTCTGTTAAGACTTGTAATAAGTAATTCATTTTTTGTGTGTGCTATAGTCAATGGTATTGCCTTTTTAACATTTCAGATTCCAATTGTTCATTCCTGTTGTAGGTGAAATAAACAACTATATGTTGATATCATTCTCTATGACCTTGATATATTCATTATGTCTGAAATTCTTTTATCTTTTAGGATTTTCTGCATATAAAGTCATTTGTGTGACAGTTCTATATGTCCCTTTCCAATCTGAATATTTTTAAATTCACTTTCCTTGTTTTATTTGTATTAATTACAACTTCCAGTACATGTCAAATAGAAATAGTATAGGAGAATATCATTGCTTTGTTTCTAATCTTGAGGGAGAATCATCCACTTTCTCACCAGTAAACATGATACTAGGTGTAGGTTTTTGGTACATGTTTTTTTTTTTTTTTAATCAAATTGAGTAAGTTTACCTCCATTGTGAGTTAGCTGAAAACAATTTTTTTAATCTTAAAAGGCTGTAAGATTTTGACAAATGCTTTTTCTGCATCTATTGATGTGATAGTTTGAATTTTTTTCTTAGCTTGTTGTTATGATAGATTACATTTTTTAAAAATTGCTGAACCACTTCTTTTATACATTTTATTCTAGGTATGCAGTAATCCCACTGGGTCATATTGTATATTTAAAATCACATCACTGGCCTTGATTCACAAAATTTCTAGTTAGAAATACTACACATATGAATAAGACACACACTGTTCTCTAATTTTATCTTTTGATAAAATGATAAAGATAATAAAGATGACTTTATCTGCTTTTGATATTAAGATAATTCTGGCCTCATAAAACATGTTAAGGACTATGCCCTCTACTTCTGTCTTCTGTAGTATATTTTTATTGTTATTTCTTCTTTGATGGATGGTAGAATCCATCAGTGGTTATCTGAGCTTGGTGATTTACATTTTTGGAAGGTTATTTATTACCCATTAAACTATTTAGGCTATCTCCCTCTTCTGTGAGTTTTTGTAGTATGTGTCTTTCAAAGAATTGGTCTATTTTACCTGTTATCAAATATTACAGTATATGATTGCTTGTGTATCCCTATATTACTATATTATAGACAATTTTAATATCTTTAAGATCATGATGGCATCTCTTTTATTTATGATATTGCCAATTTGTATCTCTCTGTGTCTCTCTGTGTCTCTGTTTCTCTCTCTCTCTCTCTCTCTCTCTCTCTCTCTCACTCACTCATACACACACACACACACGCACACACACACACACACATCTTTTGTGTAGTCTGATTCAAGTTTTACTAATACTATAAATTCCTTTAAAAGAGCAGCTTGTGGTTTTAATCATTCTATTGCTTTCCTGATCCCAATTTCATTGATATCTGCTCTAATTTTTATCATTTCTTTTCTTCAGCATGCTAAGGCTTAAAATGGTTGTTTTCTTCTAGGTGGAAGCTTAGAATATTTATATTAGTTCTTTCATCTCTTCTAACATGTATTTAGTGTTATGAAATTCTAAGGACAGTTTTTGCTGTATTGTATAAATTTTAAATTTTATTTTAGTTTGAAATCACTTTACTTTCTCTTGAGAGCTCTTCTTTGATCCATGGGTTATTTAGAATTGTGCTTATTTAATGTCCAAATATTTGGAAATTTTCAAAATATATTTTCATTATTGATTTTCCACATAATAATAGTTTGCTTTGGTATCTATCTACCTATATATATATATATATATATATATATATATATATGTGTGTGTGTGTGTGTGTGTGTGTGTGTGTGTGTATATATATATATATATATATATATATATATATACTTTGTTATTTCTAAAGTAGTTTATGCTACATAATATACCCAGCATGTATACTATTTTGATGAATGTTCCATAATCCTGAGAAAAAAGTATTCTTTTGTGTTATTAGGTGGAATATTACATAAATATTAGATCAAGCTGATTGACAGTTCTATTGAGGTCATCTATATCCTTACTGATTTAATGTCAGCTTGAGCCATCCACTTACTGACAGAAGGACATTGAAGTTTCCATTTGTAAGTAGATTTGTACATTTCTCTTTTCAGTTCTACCAATTTTCACCTTATGTATTTTGTCATTCTATTGATAAGTACGTTTGTATTTATGAGAGTCATATTTTATTGATTCCATTTGTCATTATATAGTGTTTATCCATGATCCCAAAATTTGTGCTGATGTCTACTTTGTTTGGTGTTAGTATGGTGTATATGTCTCTACCTCAATACTTTTAACTAAGTTTTATATTTATTTAAACTAGTTTTCTTGGTTTTATTTCTTTAATACCATTCATCTTTAATTGGTATATTTAGACCATTCAAATTTCAAGTAATTTTTAAAATTTTTTAAAAATTTTTATTTTTTTACTTGAAGATGGACACACGATATCTTTATTTCATTTTTTTTTAATGTGGTTCTGAGGATCGAACCCAGTGCCTCATGCATGCTAAGCGAGCACTCTACCACTGAGCCACAACCCCAACCCCAAATTTCAAGTAATTAATGACAGAGTTGAATCAATATCTACCATGTTTCAAAACTCTTTTCTGGTACTGAATTTGTTTTTAATTTCTTTCCCCATCCTCTTCCATTTTCTTTCACTTTAATTGAACTTTAAAAAAAAAAATCTAGAGCATTATAGTTATGTAGGTTAATTGAGCATATTATGTGATTCCATTTTTATATCCTTTTTAGCATATCCATTATTATTCTTTTTCAAAATTTTTATTCTTAATCTTAGAAATTACAATGGCACCTTATAAATAGAGTATTTCCAATATCTCTTCCCATTCCTTGTGACACTGCTATAATTTACTTCACAATGTAAGATATGTTATTATCACCCAGAAGTTTCTTAACAGTGATCTGCTTAATTTTTTAGTTCAGTCAAGAAAAAATATTTGTCTTCTATTCACTTCTTCTTGGATTCTTCCTTTCTTTAGATAGCTTCCAGTTTTTGAGCAATATTATCTTCCTTTTCCTAAAGAACTTCTTTTAACATGGTAGGGCATGCTAGTTGTGAATTTCCTCCGTTTTTTATTTCTGTCAGAAAGGCCTTATTTTTCTTCACTTTTGAAGGATAATTTAACTGGATATAGATTTCCAGGTTGGTAGTTAATTTATTTTAGCACTTTAAATATTTCTCTTCACTCTTTTTTGCTTTCATGGTTTCTAATAATAAGTCTGTGATAATTCTTATTCTTGTTTTTCTATAGGTGAGGTGTTTCTACCGTTTCTTACTCCTTCCTGCCCAACTTCTTTCCTCTTTTAAGATATTATCTTTGTCTTTCATTCTGTGCACTTTGGATATGATATGTAGGTGTGCTTTAAATTCCTCTTAATATATTATGAATTTCCTGTGTTTTGGTTTGTTATCTGTCAATAATTTTGTCAAGTTTTCACCATTTTTACTTCAAACTTTCTTTTTTCTCCATTTCTCTTTCTTCTTCTTCTGGTATTTCAACTGCACAAATGTTCCATGTTTGAAATTTTATCTTGGTTCTTGGATGTTCTGTTCTATTGTGTTTTTTTTTCTTTTCTCTCTTTGTATTTAAGTTTAGGAAGCATCTTCTTACACATCTGAACTAACTAGTTTGTTCCTCAGTCCTGTTGCTTGTATTGATAATCACCCTGAAGGCACTCTTCATTTCCACTTCTGTCTGTGATTTCTAGCATTTCCTTTTTATTCCTTCTTAGAACTCCTATCTGGTCTTGCATGCTATCAGTTTTTCCCACTACAGTTCTTAACACATTAATCATACTTGTTCGCTTTCTGATAATCCAAACATCTGCCACATCTGTTTGATTCTGATGTTTGCTTTCCATTATATTTTTCTTGCCTTTTGGTATGAGTTACAATTTTCTATTGAAAGCTTGTTATGTATTAGGTGATAGAAACTGAATTGGATTTTTTTTAGAGGGCTTAAGGTCATGTGGCCATAAAACTGTGATTTAATGCTTGCCTTAGCTAAATATGCCTGAGGACTCAAATTCTTCTAGTATTCCTTTGACTTGGAGGCTCTCTAACTAATCCTCAGAGGCAGCCTATGTATTTCAGCTTTTTCAAGTTTAATCCACTTCTGGTGATTAATTTTATGTCTTCCACAGACAAAGGAATGCCCAGATACCTGGTAAAATATTATTTCTGGGAGTGCCAGGGAAGGTGTTTCTGGAATCTGCACATTGAGCAAAGATGATTTGCCCTGGCCAGTGTGGGTGCCTCAGACACCAGCAGGGAGAGGGGAAGACTAATCAAGTTTATCCAGAATCTTCTCCCTAACAAAGACTGCCTGGTATCAGATCAGGGCCTGCATAGAACTAGAAAGAAAAAGAAGGCACATTTCTCTCAGGTTTGCCCCGGGGTAGTCATCTTTTCTTATCCTCAGTCTCTGCTCCTCCCAGATCTTAGATCTTCAATCTTGGACTGGGACTTCAATGATTAACTCCTCTGGTACTTAGGTTTTGAGAATTCAGACTGCATTACACCCCGGCTTTCCTGGGTCTCCATTGTGCCAACACTTTGGCATCCATAATTGTGCAAGTAAATTCCTTATAATGGATCTCCTTCTCTGTATCATTACCTATCTTTCTGGTTCAGTTTCTGTGGAAAACTCTGAATGCTACACCTCTACCATCATGCCAGAATCCTGTGGCTCTGGAAATAATGCTTGGGTGAGTCCTAATCTTAACACTAAATCTTAGTGTCTCAATGGGCCTATTCCTCAGAGCTGCCACCTTCACAAGTCTTTCTATCGGGTATGGTCCTTCCCTATCTGAGACAGTTCTAGTAAGAGTTTTTCTCCTGTAGGGCAGACAATCTTTGTTAGGGAGAAGATTCTGGATAAACCTTGATTAGTCTTCCATTCTTCCTACTGGGGCCCAAGGCAGGTCCCTAAAGTATTTACTATGAAAACCTTCAGAGTTACCTGGAGGCAGAGTTCAGGAAAATATGGAACCCTTTCACCTCCGGAACTATTTCTCTCAGGCTGGCACACACCCACCTTTGGAAATTCATCAAAGTTATAATGGAAGGCTTCCTACACACTTCTGGTTCTAGAAGCTTCTGGTCTAGGTAAGGAGACCTCGGCTGTGGCTGTCTGGATTAGCCAAGATTTGGGGGTGGTAATATCTCCTGCATCTTCAGTTCTCTGATGTGTTCAAGAAAAGTCATTTATTTTTGGTTTGTCTTGCTTTTGTTTGTTGTAAAAATGGGAGTAGTAGCTTCTAAGCTCTTTAGATGTTGAAGCTGAAACCAGGAGTCTGGCATTAATTTCTTAGGTTTTTCCAAAATGTCTCATTAACCTTTAAAGGAACACGATTTTACATGAGACAATGATCAAGTAGAGAATGTCTACAGAAACAGTTTTCAGTGTAATAGAGAAACTCAACATTATTTTGCATTATTAGCAGATAAGAGGCTTGGGATGTTTGTGTAGTGAAGAAATTCATGAAGGAAAAATTGGAACATTATGGCTAATCTTAAATATTTGAAGGTCTGCCTTACAAAAGCACAGCTAGGTAGGTTTTATTACCAATAGATTAAAATAATGTGTCAAACAATTTTCAGAGAAGGAGAACATAGCTTTCACAGTATACTTAAATGTTAGAGGTTCACCTCTCTTTCTCTCTGTACTCACAATTTCCCTGCTTCAGCTAATGCGCAGTGTCAGATGTTGGTGTACAGAGACCACAGTAGTGTTTCAGGGACACTGCCAGTGCCGTCTACATCTTTCATTCCCTAACTAGATGTTTCTTCTGTTTTCTGAAGCCCAATATTTTATTCCAGGTATCAAAGCCTTTCACTTTAACAGTCTTAGATTATGCATGTAAGTGCTTTGGAGAACTAGGACCGAGAAAAATTCACAATGGTGTTTGAATGGTTGAGCCTTCTCTGTGAGAAGCTTCTGGCAGAGTTTAAGCTGTGTGTGTGTCCAGAAGGGGCCAGGAAACCTCAGGCATCAGGAAGTGCTATCACATGCCACTTAAGCGGAAACCAGTGAGATTAAGGATATTTTTGTCCGTAATCCACAATTTTCCCATTTGGTGGTCCTGAGATTGTCTAAGAGGCTTCTCACCAATGGCTCACTGTACACACGGCCCCTGTGTTTAAAAAATTTCATGTGGTGGTTGCCTGTTCCACAAAACGTTCCAGGAGATGACGTCTGATCAGGTGCACACACTGAGTACCGAGCACTGAAACTTGAGGTTAGCTTCCCGCCATAAATCTTGAGCTTGGGGTCCTGGGGCTCCATCATAATTGTCATTGTTTACTGCCTAGAAATTAATTTTTAGAGAAAGGGATATACTTGCAAAAGAAAAATAAAAGAGCTCAGATGGAATTTTACATGCTGTTGATGGTCATAAACCTGTACAGCAAAGAAAGAAATAAAGGCCAAACCCCATGTTGGAAAATAAAGCAGTTTCAAGACACAAGCACTTCTGACATTTTCTGGGATCCTGAATACTTAAAAACTGATCAGATCTAACTGCAGACCTCTTTTCTAGCAATTAGTATATTAACCCTTTAAAATGCCCTTCTACAGATTCTTGTTTTTAAGATTGATGAGATTCTTATACAAAAAGATTAATACTTATTTGGTCATCGTAAGTATAGTCACTTCTGTTTAATTATTGATTTACCGGTCCAACAAGTATGATTTTCAACCAAATGCTTGATCTGCTCTAATTTTTTTTTTCCTGGATGTTTTCCCACATTGGCTTTAAATTGGTCCATAAAAATCAAGAGCTCTTTATTGACTTTCTTCACAGGAACCCGTTGGAGACAATTTTGTATGTTTAGCATTGATGTGGCATTTTCTCAAAAGAAGGTAACAGCAAACATGGATTTGTTGACATAAGCTTTGTATTGAAAAGAGTATGCAGTCATCCTTTGGTAGTTATGAGGGACTGGTTCCAGGACACCTCTTGGATTCTAAAACCCGCAGAGGCTTGTGTCACCTGTATGAAGTGGTGAAGTATCTGCAGATATTTCCTCTCTACTTTAATCACCTCTAATTTGCTTATAAAACCTATTACATTGAAAATGCTATGTAATTACTTGTTATACTACCTTGTTTAGGGAATAAGGACAAGAAAAAAGTCCATATGTGTTCAAGGCAAAGATTTCTTTCTGAATATTTTCATTCCACAGTTGGTTGAACCCATAGACAGAGAACTCACAGATACAGAGAACCTACTGTATTTTGAAAGAAAGCATTTTTTAATATTTGAAATTTTGCACAATGACTTCCTTTACTACACATTCTGAATTCAAAAACTTAAAATTTATAGTCAATCCTTATCAAAAGAAAATATACATTTTCTAAGATCAAATTTTACCCTAAGACTCATATCTAACAATGATAAATCCTCTGCGTACAGAGGCAACAGCTTATAATTTTTCCAAGTGTTTACTTTGTTAGTTGAATCCATATTTCTAAATGATATTATGATCAACTTTAATACTATTTTCCATACTTATCTCTTTCTCTTCTCTCCTGTGTGAATTATACATAGTTATGTTAACATTGTTCTAATTTTTCAGTGTCACCATTATTACATGAGTATGTAACTATTGTTCGGTAATTATTCAGATAAAAAGGGCTTCTCTTTAATTTCCTTCTTAAATTACTTACTTTTCTTGGATTTTGTAACTTTTCTTTGATTTTATTGGCCAATTGCTTAACTTTCGATATAACACTAAGAAATTCTGCCTAAATGTTTAAATACACTTGTAAGATAAGTTTCTTTATTAAGAGCTATTTTCCCGTGGTCACACACTGATTTCTTTTCTATGCCCTCTGATTATCCAACCCGTCTGCGCGCACTGCTCTGTATCCAGGCCTCCTGCTCACAGTTGACATCCCAATCGTTTCTTTCTCACCCATCCTTCATTTATGCATCTCACATTTTGGAATTTCAGGCTGTCCTTTTTCATGACTTCCGGTATTGATACTATGCCACCTGGGAAGGGTATACCTAGGAAGTGAATCTGGGGAGAATGTACACATTTTGATTGTATTTCATCTGTCCTGTTTTAGTCCCATCAGGCACTATGACAAAATACCACACACTGAGAGACTTGCAAAGAACAGAAATGTATTTCTCATAGATCTGGAGGCTGGAAAGTCCAAGATGAAGGTGCCCATGTCTGGCTAGAGCCCCTTCCTGGTTCACAGACAGCGCCTTTTCCTATGTCCCTGCATGATGGAAAGGGAGGGGGCTCCTTGGGATCCTTCTACTGAGCACTGGTCCCATTGATGAAGATCCCTCCCTGGGATCTAATCCCTCCTGAAGGCCCCCACCCACCAGCACCATTACAGTAAGTGTCAAGATTTCAGGACAGATTAAATACAGTTAAAAATATGTTCATTCTCTGGAACCATCATTTGACCCAGGTATCCCACTCATCAGCATATACCCAAAGGACTTAAAATCAGCAAAGAACAGTGATGTGGCCACACCAATGTCCATAGCAGCTCAACTCACAATAGCTAAGCTATGGAACCAACCTAGGTGTCCTTCAACAGATGAATGGGTAAAGAAAATATGGTATATATACACAATGGAATATTACTCAGCCATAAAGAAGAATGAAATTATGGCATTTGCCAGTAAATGGATGGAACTGGAGAATATCATGCTAACTGAAATTAGTCAATCCCCCCAAACCAAAATGTTCTCTTTGATATGCAGATGCTGACTCACAATAGGCCAGAGGTGGGGGGGAAGGAGGAGGGGAAGTTCACCAGAATGGCTGGGGTGGGGGAGAAGGGGAGAGATAAGGAGGGATGGGAATAGGAAAGACAGTAGAATGAATCAGACATAACTTTCCTATGTTTATATGTGATTACTCAGTCAGTGTAACTCCACAACATGCACAGCCACAAGCATGGGAAGCTATCCTTCAGGTATGTACAATATGTCAAAATGCATTCTTCTGTCATTCACAACTAAAAAGAACAAATCAAAAGAAAATGCAAACAATACGTTCATTCTCAACAGATTTTGAAGGAACAGAGTGACTTTTTAGGCATTGTGTCCTTGTCTTCTGCACTAAAAGTGACTATGGAAATACGGATCCCACCCTAATGCCCATTCCTTGGTATGTGACCAGTGTTTGTTTGCATCTTTTTGGAAGCTTTAAGAGTGTTCTTTGTATACCTAGTATTCTGAAATTTTAGACTGCATGTCTTGGTGTGTGTCATTTCTCAGTCAATACATTGGATGGTGACTAGATTCTTTCAAGATAGATAGAAATAATGTAGTAAAATTTGCCAATGTTTCTTAATATTATTTCTTTAATCAAATCTCCTGTCCTGTGTGTGCATATATTTTTATTTATACTCTTTCTGGAGTTGTAATTTGAACATTGGTCTCTATGATTGACCCTCTGATTTTCTCAATTTTCCCTGCCATTTTGTCATGTTTTTCACTCTTAAAAACGAATCACATGCAATTGCAAATATTTGATTATTTTGACTTAAAAAATGGCAATCCGATATGGTTTGATCTGTGTTTTCAGCTTAAGCAAGTTACTGTCTATTATATTAATATTTCATGTTCATGATGATATTTAAAATTTCCATTTAATATCAAGATCCTTAATATTAAAATATTAAGATTCATTTTGTTATGTTCTGTAGAGGCTTTCTCTGCTTTATCAAATTTTTTCTTTCAAAACCTTTTTTACTCTGATATAGGTTTTTCCTTTCTTCTTGGGGGTTTTATTCAAGTATCTGGCAATGTATAAATACCTTCTGATGCTTAAAAGTGAGTTTCTGAAAATCCAGGTAAAAGCTCTGAGTGGATGGTAGAGCTGACGTGTGGTGGATGAGGATAAACTCAATTTTTTTTGGTGGAGTATAAAATACCGAAAACTGAAGGCCTTTTAATTTTTTCCTTTAGTCCAAGTTTCACCAGATAGGATATATCCTATCTTCTTCCTGAAAGTCATAAAGTCAGCTTTGATTCTTAGCAGTTGAGCGGGTGGAAAAGGAAAAGATCTCACTTTTAGGTTCATAAATGTTAATCTCATTTCCTCAATTTCATTTAATGCCTAATTCCCACCTGCCACTGTGTATTCTATGCCCTTTTGTGTTCTTTCTGGATCCATTTTTTTTTTTTTTTGCTAGGTGGGGCGGTGTAGTCACAGGCTCTATAGAGTGGGTCAGGAATTCAGATGTCTGATCACATCTATTCAAGGTCTCAATCAACTCTCTGTCTCTGATCCACATCCAGTACTCAATACTCTGTCCTTCTGAGTTGGGATCCTTTTCAGGTTCTTTAAAGAAAATTCCTATTAGGATTCAGCTTACTGTGTTCCACTAAGTCGGTTTCCAATGCCCTTCTGAGTTTTCCAGTTCAAACATTCATTAATGGCTCTCGTCTAGTGCCGACTCTCATTCACTTGTTTGTAAATTTCATATGACTTTTTTCTATGATTTTGGTAGAATTTTTAGAAAGAGCAGACATAGGTAAGCATTTGTTTTATCTATTACATTTAACTAGAATTCCCCACAGTATATTTGCTTAGAAATGCTATATATCTTACTTCTAAATATGTGACATCCAAAATGCATTATTTAGTTCAGAAGAAGTTTATGTCTTATGAGCTTATCATTCATGCATTAGTAATAGAAACCTGAAGGCTTGAGGCTGAGAAACATCTAATTCATGGAATTTGAGAAGCTTCTGTTCCCTAAGGTAAAAATTGGTGTTATCTTTGTGGCAATCCTCTTCTTTCTCTGAAATAGAGTGATATGATTCGGTGAGTGAAATTTCATACAGTACAGGTTCAGTATAAATTCACATCAGGTTGAGGTTGGTACCTAGTCATGATTCTTGGTACAAATATTACCCCAAATGCAGTTTCCTCATTTTGAGAAACTGTTTTTTTTCTTTTTAAGACACAGAAATATGTCTGTACAATTACAACATTTTTAACTTAAGTTTAGATTTAGACAGTTTAATGTTAAAGAAGGAGGCCTGTGTCCTCAGAACTTAGAGGCCATAATACTATCAGAGGGATACAGGACCATCTCAAGCACACTTTATGGAGGCTATTTCACAATAAGGATTTGGCTTGGCTGACAACAAGCATTAGTTCTACCCCAAGGGGCTACTTAGAAATGAACAAATATGTCTTTAGTGAAAATGGAATATTTTATTTGTCTTTTCTAATGGACTGACCACCTTTTTGAGTGTCCACTTTCTAGATCCTTGTGTCACATAGCTTGGAACAGGGCAGATGGCAGGGCCTAGACTGCTGCCACTACTTTGAGAAAGGATATTAGCAGACCTTCCTGCTTACCCACCTTCCCTTCATCTTAAGAGCTCAGCAAGCACTGTTAGTTGGAATTGGCAAATATTCACAGAGGAGATAGTGTTTACTGAGAAGAATGGATTGAAACTGATACCTAGAGACAAAATGACTTGAAAGTTTAAAATTCAGAGATTCTTATTTGACAAACCCTTCAAAAATCTCGGGAAGGGCTGTGTCCATGCTTTTGTATGAGATACGTTTTTATAAAATTTGTAAAAGGTATTTTAATTGACTATTTGTGAGTGTGTGTGTGTGTGTGTGTTGCTAGAAATTGAACATGCTAAACAAGCACTCTACCACTGAGCTACATTCTCAACTCTTTATTTTTTTAAGAGGAGGATAAATTGACTCAGAGTTTCAGGAATGTATGAGTCAAAACTATGGCCCACTTTGACCCCTCTTTCCCTATTCTTTCTTTGCTTGAACTTTCTTGGCCAAAAGCATCATTTGCAGAAGACAAAAGCAGTAAGAGAACTTTTTATTTATAAGGATTTTAAAAATTTCCTCCTTCCTGTAGATGGAGCTAAATCCTTAGGCATATGTTTACAAGTCTTGGAATTCCTGGGAAGATCTTTGAAAGGCAATATGAATGTCTGCTACTGAAGACTTTTTATTCTTTGGATAATGAGTGGTGTTATGTGTAAGATTTGGTGGTAAAGGCCAAAAAAAAAAAAAAAAATCCACAACACAAACAAACAAAACTCAAATGAAACATCAACAAAACCACTTTGGAAGCAGAAGTCCTGTGCCCGTTTCCCAGCCTTTCAGGGAACCGTCTGAATAGAAATTGCTGGCAATGTTGCAGTTTTGTATTTTGTCTAAGGTCATGTCTGAGTTCTTTTGTTTTGGGTTTTATAAAAAAAATCGTCAACTTTTAAACCGTGCATTGTCCTTGTTCACGGGCACTTCCTGGTCTCCTAGTGCTGCTCTGCGTGACTGAATGACCATATATGACTATTGTAAAGGGCTCGAAGTATTCCCACAGTGTCGGTCAGTTAAGGAGCACTGCATATCTGTGCACTCAGAGATGCACTTTATTACTTCCCCAGATGGCTTCAAACGGATGTGAGGGCACAGTGTGACAAGCCAACAGGAAACTTCAAAAAAGAAACAGAGGAAAAAACGTTTTTAAAGAATCTGACTGTATTTCTACCAAGTTCCTTGCCACAGTATAATTGTTTACTGATTCTAAAACCAGGCAGAGATGTTGTGTAACTTGAGAAAGAAAAAGCTTAATAATATTTGGAGATTTTAAAGTATTAATAGATAAAATATCTTTATTAAGTCAACTTCTTCATCTCTTAGGAATTTGGTACTTATCTGATAGGCATTAAATAATTTGACTTTTCAAGATAAGAAGGATCCCTCAAAAAATTTAAGGTGTTTTTCAGTTTTTTTTTCTAATCAGCCTTCATTTTTTTAGGTAGGATATCAAGTCACAGGCAAAATAAAAACCAACCAGTGATGTTGATTATACCCTGAGACATTGTCTTGAGCCTCCAACATTATAAATATTTTGAAGTTCAGGAAGGAAGAGCTACTGGCATCAAAGTAAATTCCAGGCCCTGCATTTTATATTTATATTTAAAACCTCTAGCACTCTTGTGTACATTTTAATGTTATGATAATTTTAACAGTTAATACATATCTTTCAGTTTGGCTCATTTTATTCATATATGAATCTTAAAATTATGTTCCAAATAATTCTCAAAAATATTGGACTATTCAATTTTGAAGCCTGGTTAACATTCAGATGTATCATCTATTACTAGTTTTTACAGTTTAGAAAATTAAAGAAAATAAATATTGGTATTAAAGAAGTAAAGGATGAAATCTGTGTTTCCTAAATTAACAGCCATTATTATTATTATTATTTTAAATTATATCATTAAATCTTCTCAAAATTACATTTACCATTATACAAAGAATTTCTTGGTTTGATTTATTAGGAACACATTAACAGCATATTCATTTTTATGCATTTTTCTTAACATCCCATTAAAACAAGTGGCTTTCCGGGCTGTGCTGTCTTCCAGGTCAGTTAACAATTTATATTGATTTGCAAAAGGGACTCCATTACAAAAACGTTTTGTAATTATCTAAACTTCATGTGTTTGGGAAGCTTCTGAAATACCCAAGAATAAACCGATTTCCGTAAAGGTGAGAGAGAATTGTCCTGTGGATAAAATAAATGTTTGCTAATTTTAGTTGGGCTTTTGCATCAGTCTATAAGTATATAATTTGTTCAGTTTTTCAAAAAGCAAAAATAATGTCTATCTTCAGGTGTATTGTTGTTTCCTACATAAAAAAGCAAACCACTACCAGCCATAGTTCTATTTCCCTGGGATGATGCTGTTATTTGGCTATTGAGGACAGAACTGATGATTGATGTGATGAGGACTTTTTAAAATTGATTTTATACACTATAAAGTTTATAGGAAAGTTATTAATATCTAAGCATAGAATGGATTCCCAAATATCAAAACTATGCCCACTGAAAGAATTTTCTTAAGACCATAAAAGAAGTCCTTAATTTTGCATCGATAACTATAGAACATTTACCTTTTTAAAGGTAAACATTTACCTATTTATTTTAAATATTCCTACTGATGGTTTAGGTGTCTGCACATCAGCCATGATGTTATTTCAAATTCCCCCTTGTTTAGGGCTTTCCGACACCAAAGAGGACTGAGTCAGGGTAGCTAGTTTCTAGTGTCACCTTCTCTGTGGCCTTATTTAATAAGACGTGGCTTGTGTGGTCACTAGCTGAATTTGATTATTTCCTTCCTGATACTTTTATCATTCTTATTACCCACCCCTAATATATTAAGGAAGATGAGATCCAGGGCCAGGGTGATTTTCACTTGAAAACATTCGGTGCTCATCAAATTTAAATGTTCATACCCCCTTGGTATCTAGGTCAATTAAATGTTTTCCCATGAAATATATGAAAGACCAAAACCAATCAAGAAACATTCAAACCTGCTGACTCTATTGTAGATAAAGAGATGAAAATGAGGGTTTCATTGGGTTGTCCTAGCCAGAAGGGTCTTCTGTTAATTTCAGGAAGCCAGATATGTAGTCTGAGTTTGGGAGACATCTTGAACCTTAGTGACTCTTTCTACTGTGATCTGTGATCTTCCCTTAGGTTCTGTAGCTGTGCTGCGTTGGCCTGCTGGCCCTAGCTAGGTAGCGGGCAGGGTGGAAGGAATTAGGAAAGAGAGAAGGCAGATAATGGGGTAGGCAGTCCAAACTGCATAACCTTATCTATGCTAATGGTTATTACAGGCATAGGTAAAAATCAGCTTAAATTTCCTGAAGAATATTCCCACCTCATCTTTTGGGGAAATAAATCACAGACTATCCTGGATTGAAAAACAGTTTGAACTCTTAAGGCTTGCATTCCAGTGGAAGCCCCTAATGGCTTTGGCAAAAGTCAGTCAAGGACATATACTAGGTTCCCACGGGCTAAACCAAACATGGGTTCAGTTTAAACCCCCTTTGCTTACTGCATCTTGTACTCTTAGGACCATCATATTTATTAGCAATTCTGATGTTTAGCTGCCTGATTACTTCCAAGTATTACAATATGATTACATAAAATTTGTAGAATTGGACTCCATCATGTCCTACGTTCAAGGACAGGTTTTGGATTTCAGAATTTAAAGATACCTTCCTGGTCCTCTTGTTGGTGTGCTCCATTCACGGGGCCTGAGAGCAATCGTGCAATCTGTCATCCAGCCGTTTCCAGAGGACTTCCCGCAAGCCTGCCCTGCCTGGAGGACCATGCAAGAACAGATTTAATTTTTTTCTATAAACTTAAAATTTAAATTTTTGAATTTTAAAATAAATGTCACTGAAACTCGACGACTTTTTTGCCTAAAAGAGACAAATATTCCACCCTTTCCAGAAACACAGTACACCTTCAAATGCACATCCATGCTGTTGAAAGAGACATGATTTCGAGGAACTTTAAAGTGTTGAATAATGGAAGATTCCTGTATTTATTTCTTTGATATTCTTCTAAAAAGTGCATTCTTTCCTTACGAGGGGACCTTTTCTTTGTTCCTCCTCGTTCATTAGCGTAGTTTTATTCATCATAACTTTGAATCGCATTATCCCTTTCACAAAACTACTCATGTTGTTCCCTGCTCCTTGGCACAATGAAGTCATGCATATGCATGACCCATCATGAAGTGTCATTTTAGGGAAGACTCCGTTAGTCTGCCCATGGGGAGGAGGATAGTTAGATCCTCGCAGCCAGAGAGGCTGCTTGATTTTGCAGCCGTTAGCTTCCTGGAGTGAGTCTGGGGATGGGGACGGGATTCCATTTTAAACACCACGCTGTCACTGTGCCAATGCGCCGCTCATTTAGACCATCAAATTCAATTCGGACGTTGTATTTAAAAAACAAAAAAACAAAAAACCACACCTATCAGTACTTCTTTGAAGAAAGGTGTGACAAAAATGTACAACCTAAAGCTCACAATGTGACGTTATTTTTAAGCCACGATCACTGTTGGCATTTGTATTTACCTTACAGAAGGATGGAAAACATTTTAAGAGGACCAATAAGGGGGAAAATGAAATATAGAATTCAAAAGCGACGGCCTCTCCTGTTAAACGACCCCAGCATCACCAACAGATGGCGCAAGAATCTGCTTTACACTCATTACCAACAGAAAATAACCCAAAATGGCATTTTCTCTCTTTGCTTATTAATTCTTAATGCACCTAAAAATATAATTACTTTATTATTAATAACACTTAAAACCATATGGTAGAGCAATGATAGTACTATCATACACAATATCTGACTTTTTGAACTACAAGGGACTTTAGAGCTTTCTGTTCCAAGTCAAACTGAGGAAAGTGAGGCTCCTAACTGAACTTAACCCTCCAGCAGCGCAGGATCCTGAGGAGAGGCTTAGTGACAAGACTGAGTCCATCTCAGATTTACTCAGCAGCACTGCCTTCAGCTACATTCCATTTTAGCCCAATGATCACAATTTGGGGTATGTAGGGTCAAAAAAGTATATAATTTTTCAGCAGACATTTATCTTTGGAGACTCTTCACTTCTGCTGCAAGAACATTTATCTTTTCCGAGGAACGGTATTTTCAGGGAGAACATGATCTCCTTACATCTCTGTTTCCAGCTGTGAACCAGCAGGTCTTTTTGCCAAATGCCCCCTTCCAGCCTCTGGCTATTTCTGCAATAAAGGAGGAGAGCAATTTTTTTTTTCCCCCTCACATGCTTGGCTTAGACTATGAAGATGTTTTCTGTAGAGTCAATAAATATCATGCTAACAGGGATGATTAAGGAAACCTCGCTTCTATACTGGTGCCAGAAGGCTAATGGAAATATATGTTACTATCCAAAAAATAGATAGTGACATTAAACTATGCTATTACATTATAGGAAAAAAAGAGTAATGAAAGCTTGAGTTCACAGAAAGAACACAGTATGCACCAATAATAATCACCTGAGCTGATAAGCTAAAATAACAGAAAATTCATGACATGCCTGGACTTTTAAAAAATTATTTTACTATTTATAATTTTTCTTCTTAATGATGTCAAATGGCATAAAAATTGTTTGAAGGATTATAAATAATCATTTATGCTGAAAATAATAAATCAGAAACTTTTGTTGCAAAGTTGACAAAAAATAGAAAATCCAAAATACCTTACAAGAGCTATCCATTTTTGCCTCCTTTTATACATAGGTAATAATTTCTACCAACAACAAAAAGGGGATGGTAGTTGAACAATGAAATAACTTTCGTTAGGACATTTTAGAAAGCTAAAATCAAATGGTTTGATTGGAGAAATGCCGTTAGTTTAAAAATATGATTTTAAAACATACTTTCCTTTTGAAAGTGTCTGGAAATTGAATTGCCAACATCAGTGTAATCCTTTAACTAAATTTCAGTTTGACAAAAGGTAATCTACTGGGATATATACTTTAGAAGCAAGATTAAATGAGTAAATGAAAGTACTCTTCCCATACGAGGTTTAAATAGCTGGGTTATTGTTATTTGTTTTCATTAGATGCAGCAAACCAGCCATCCACTTGTTAGTATATGCTACTGTTGAGCAGAGGGACCTTGAACAAAGAACTTAATGTCCAGGCCTGGGATTTCTCATCAAAGTAAATGGCCAAATCAGATGTTCTCTTGGAGCCTTCTGGATTTAACATTTGGTGATTTTACCATATTATTCCAAATAAAGGAAGCAGCAAAACTTTTCTAATTTAATTTTTAGGTCCTTACCTGAATAACTGTGCAAAATATATTTGACAACATTACAGGAAAATTTGGTAAAAGAAATTTTATTTGTAATTCCTATTAGAGTTGGAAATTATCTGTAGGATGCATGACTTATTTGATGCTCATCTCATTAGAAAATATCCTGGACACAATGCTAGAAAAAGATCCTCTTGGGAAAAATCTCGTATTATTTAAAAGGTGAAATTAATGCCCTAACAGTTTGCCTTCATATACAAATTCTACCTACTTTGCATATCATGTGTTTCCTTTTGAACAATATTTAGCCAAGCTTTTTAAAAAATCAATAGACTCTTGAACATATAGAAAACCTACTCTTGACTTTCATAATATGAATCATCACATTACTTTAAATCTTTTGAGTTTAAAAATAATTAAAGTCAATTATGGCTTACTAATTATTAATATTTTCATTTAGTGCTTTTCCTTGCTGAAGAATTGACCAATTTCCAAATCTATAGATGGTTATAAACAAAATGTATAAAGTGGACTGGGGATGTAGCCTGGGGGCAAGGTAGAACACTTGCTTAACATTTCTGAAAGCCCTGGGTTTGAGCCTCAACACGGCAAGAATAAATTAATGAATAAATAAATATAGTAAATGCTCAAATCTCAGTGTGTGAACCATACTAGGTCTCAATTTCTCCACTTGGAAGGAACTGGGCTGAAGGAGATCTAGATGTCCTTCTGTTCACCCAACCGGGATGGGTCTCCAAGGTCATATCCAAAACACTGATGGTTATCAAAATTAAGATTTAGATTTTTTTTTTTTGGAATTTAGAAAGATAATATTTCACAAAATAGAGTGTTTTATATTTCTTCTAGTAAAATATGGGGCCCCTCCACTTAAGAAGACACATCAAGAATCCTGCTGCTAACAGTGTGACCTCAGGTGGTGGTCAATAGGGACTATAAATAGCTTCTCATTAGTTCAGGTCAGTAGCTGTGCTTAAGTGACTTATGAAAAAACTCTTTCATTCTTTGTTTTTTGTTTCTGCATTTTAAATTTGAGAATTGTGGATTGTGAACCTGCACATCCATAAAGTCTGCTAATGAAGACAAATACAAACACAGAAAGCGAAACTTGTGCAACCTCTGGACAATAATGAGGATTCAGATGGACTGTTATTGACTCTTGCCCCCACCCTCCACAAAGGTTCATTTTTAAATGGAGGTAGAGAGCAATTTATATCTGGGGAGAGTGTGGGCTTTGTGGTAGAAGTAGAACATTCTGGTTGGTTTCAGTATAATTTTCACTACCTTTACTTTGGTTTTTTGGGGGGGGAACACAGACATGCAAACTAATGGGAAAAAACACTGACTTTAACTAATTTGCAGTAACTCAAATTTCAAGCAATGCAATTATTCAGACCTCAGTGAGAGGTTTTAATCATAGAACCACTAGGAACTCACAGATTCTTCCTTTTATGTTATGTGGAAATAAATGAAGACAACCAAATGAGAAAAGAAGTCTACTTATTCTCCCCAACCCCATCTCTGTTTGATGTATCAATAGCACTATTTTAATTTTATTTGTACATTATACATAATAGTGGGATTCATTGTTATATATTCATACATGTACAAACAAAATGGAACAATATAATTTGGTCAGTTTCACTCTCTAGTATCTCTCCTTGATCCCCCTAATCTCCTTCCTTTAATAAACTTCATGAGATTCCCCAGCTTTTGTACCCGCTTTTTCTCTCTAGCTCTCACACGACCTCTGACCTTCTGAGTTCGGCTTATTTCACTTAGCATGATGCTTTCCAGTTGTATCCATTTTCCTGAGAGTGACAAATTTCCATTCTTTCTTTTGGCTGACTAAAACTCCATTGTGTATGTAGACCACATCTTCTTTACCACACCCATCTCTTGATGGGCACCTAGGCCGTTCCACAACTTGGGCTACTGTGAATGGTGCTGCAGTAAGCATGGGTATGCATGTGTTGCTATGCTATGCTGACTTCAGTTCTTTTGGAAAAGTCCTGAGGAGTGGGATAGATGGGTCACATGGTGGAAGACTATTTATTCTAAACTTAATGCGGCAGAGGAATCAGCCACAAAAAAAAAAAAAAAAAAAAAAAAAATCATATCTGATCAGGACTCCAGAGCAGACAGGGGAGCGTGAAAACTACACCAGGAAAGAAGAAGCCCTTAGGTGGGCTGCCTAGAATTCAGGAATCCTGGGTGATCAGCTAGGGAAGTATATTTGGCTTTCTTGGCAAGGTCCTAAATTGAAAACAAGGGCAAAAATTAGAGAGGCTGTCAGTTATTAATCAAGTCATGTCTATTTTGGGCTGATTGTAGATCATAATTTTATTTTGATAGATTCCTTTCGTGTCATCCCTTTGTACTTTTTCATCCATCTAAGCAGCTCTAGTGGTGCTTCCAGAAATTCTAAGAAGAGGAGACTTAAGGAGATTGAAGAGTCTAGGAGAATTGTTATGGTGTTGCATTTGCTTAGAAAATCTGCTGGTTTTACTCAGGTCATTTTATGTGGAGTGACTTTGGAGCAGGAGTCGCTGGGTACACTGGCTCAGCTGAAGTCCCCTTGCTTCCTGCAGCTCTGCACCTGGTGCATGGATGGCATCCTGTGCTAAATTTATTTCATTTTCATCAAGTAGCTGACATTAACTTTCCTTAACATGTCGAGCAGCAGCAATAAGGCTCTGAAAACAGTCACGGATTTTAAATCTTAAATAAAACATTCCCTTTGGTGTAAAGCTCTGCTCTAATGACGTACACTACCAAATAACTTGCTTTGCAGGTCCCGGGGTTATTGAGAAAATGATGAATGTAAAGAAGGGTGAAAGAACAGAAAGATTGAAAAGCGAGATGGGCCAGTGAACTTCTGAGTAACTTGAACAAAATCAAATACTATGAAAATTAACGATTAGTCAAACTAATTGATTTATAAGATGAATAGTCCACTCAGGATAAAAATAATGATATTAAGTGGCAGAATAACTGCATTTGAGGTTATTGAAAGGAAAGAAAATCTCTGCCGTGACTAAAGTTAATGGCCTGCTCCTGCCCTGCTATCAACTTTCTTCATTGAGAATATATATATTTTCTCTCTCTCTTCCCTCCATGGAATATTAACATCTATAGAACTATTGGATTAGTTCACACATCACAATAAAACAAAATTATGATGTGAATATTACTCCCATATTTTGAATACTCCCTCAAGTGCCTTCTGGGTGATTAGAGTGATTTTTCACTTAGTATGTGAAGATACTGATTTTTAAAATGAAGGATTTCTAATACACACAGCACCTAAGTGTGTAATATCATCTTACATTTTTATAAAGACATTCATCTGAAGCTTTCAGACCCCATTGTTGATTGAAGTTCACCCACATCCAGCCACGTTTGTGGCTGCTCTGAAGAGGCAGACACAGTGCAGTTCCCGGTTGGAATTGTCAAAGGCTGCGAAAACTCTAAAATTTTACTCTTTTTGTAACCAACATGTCTGGCCACCACAATATCCTAGATACTGACAGAAGACATGTGTCTCTGGGATCAGAGTCAGAGGACATTATTGCTTATGGTTCAGATGCCATCTGGAGCCCTTTTGCTGAGTTGGTGTCACTTGTCCCATGGGTACCAAAGGAAGATGCAGTTAGGCCTGGGCGGAGGCACGGATACACACGTGTGCAGGGAGTGTGTTGCAGAAGATAAAGCTGACCACATGGAACCCAGATATATTTTATAATGGGCAGAGGGGATATGTGCTGTTGGCTCTAGCGAGAGATACTGAGGGAGAATCCTTCATGAAGAAGCCCTTCTATGCTGTTTGCCATTCAAATGTGCTTGAAAAGAAAGAGACACAGGGCAATCAGTGCCTCTGCTTATAAGATGTACCAAAATCTGAGAGACACTTGGAGAATTATTTTCCAAAATTATGGTGAAGCCTCACCACAAGCATTCCACTCTATTGGCCACTGTGATAACCTGACCAACAGAGGCAGGGAGCCAATCTGTTCAGTTTACCTCTGATAGCATCTAACTGTCAGTGATAAGACTCCAAGCATCAGGGTGAAGCCAATCTGCAGTGGTGATCAAAACCATGACCCCCCGCCTCCCCCTCAACTCTTGGAACCAATTAGCTGATAAACCACATGAACAGAAGTTGGCACAGGATTCTCTAGACCATTCCTTAACATATGTGCTTCCTATGACTGCTCTTCCTCTGTAATGACAGAGGTTGTGACAGAGTCCTCATGGCCCACAAAACCTAAAATCATTACTGGCTAACTCTTTACAGGAAACATTTGCCAACCTTGCCCTGAGACATCAGGTTCTGCAGTAGAACGCCAGGTGGCTCTCTTGTTAGATTAGTAGAGATGTTTACATGTACTCTGAAGCACTGATTCTAGAAAAGGAACTGATTAGCAATTTCACAAAAGCTTCCTTGGCCCACATGAAAGTTATCTGGAAGAGTCAAGGCTGACCTTTATACCAACCTGGATCTTGGTGGTATCACGGATCACTTTTGCTGAACACAGGGGACATTTCATCTGTTCAGGTCAGATAATTTGCCCTGTTTGGATGACAGTTCTCAGGATGCATATAAATGACAGGTCTTTCTGGGACACTCCACTGAGTTACCAAGGGAATTCTTATGCTTAAAGGTCCTTCACAGTCATATCTGATGGCTGCCTGGAGTTTCCTTCAATAGTTGAAGGTTTCCAATGATAATTCCTAAAACAAAATAAAAGTTGCCATGTTTTGAGAAGGAAGGCAAATGATCACCTGGATTCCACACAAGCACAGTCCTGGGGTACATAAGATATCCTGAAAGAGGAAGTGTTGTTTCTATTTGATGAGATGCGCACTGGAACCTAGATTATCTGAGAGTGTAAGTGGATAGTGCCATCAATGTGTCCTCCTAGCCCACTCCTAATGATTAAGTCTGGTCCTTGTTTTTGAGAGATGGAATGAGGATCCAAACAGTTCTATTTTCCCATGTTAACAACCAGGCAGTGCATGTCTGTCCCATGGAAATATCTGAGAGACCGCTATAGGAATGAGGATGAAGAAAACATCCAGAGGTGCCCAGATGTGTCTTGGGAGGTGCAGCAGCTGGACCTCTTTCCTTCCAACTAACTATTCTGATGAAGCTAAGAGATCAGAGTCCCCGGATTAACCAGCAGTCAGTTAAACTGAAATTGTGCCCAGTGGATTAGGAGAGCCACACTGGTGAAAGATGAAGATCATTATTGTGCTCCCTCTTCCTTCTCCCAGGGCCTAAATTATTTTATTCCTGGCTGCCACTGCTACCAACTCATTATGTCCTGTCCAACTCGGTGTGTCCCATTTTAGAAGCTATGACTTCTCCTTCCATGCAGTCATTCCCTACTTACATCCAGAACTTTCCTCAGGAAGAGTCAGGTGCAAAGAGAAAAAAGATGTTTATATAAAACTTACAGAGCTCATTATTTTCCTCCCTTCATTTCATTGAGGGCACTGCAGAAGAATTGGCAAGCATTCATCAAACAAATGATCATTATTTTGTGACCTAGGAACACAGCTTAGTCTGCTCAGTTTGCTATGACAAAATACTATGACTGGTGGCTTACATGACAGGCTGTCATTTTCTCACAGTTCTGAAGTCTGGAGTGTGAGGTCAAGGTACCAGCATGGTTGCCTTCTTGGGAAGACCCATTTCCTGGCTTGTTGATGAATGCATTCTTGCTGTTTCCTCACCGAGGAGAGAGAGTGATTTCTATGGTATCTTTTCTTATAAAGGCACTAATGCCATCTTGAGGTTCCCATCCTCATGATCTCACTAAACCAAATAACCATCAAAATCCTGAGCTTCAAATACCATTCCCAACAGGGCTCATTTTTGGGTTTCTACAAAATTCAATCTGAATGGAGGGTAGGGTTGGGGGATGATTCAGTCCATAGCACATCCATCTGGAGGATCTATATGACTGGACTAGAACCAAGTTTGTATTTCTAAGGCCTCTTTTAGGTCAAGCTGCCACCCAAAGTTGTCCCAACCATATTCAAAACTGGGTTTTGTGGTCATTTTCATCTTGATTGAGTTATAGGAGGTAGAAATTATATATAAGAGGTTATACCATCTGGGGGACAGCTGCATTCAGTGGCTAAGTGCCTTGCTAAGGATTTGGACCAGAAAGAAATAAGGGAGGTAGAGTCAGAAAAAAGTATTGAGTCACTTTTTCAGGAAACTGTTCCAATGTTCTCTGGTACCAAATGTCTGTAAATGATTGGCAGCATAAAAGAGCTATCAGATATCTTGACTGTCAACCCATTGTTGAGTGGTTTTTGATATAAAAGATGCATCATTATCAGATGGCAAACCGGGAGCTAAAAACACAGGTTAGTTTCAAGGTCACGATGGTGGGGCCAGAATCAGCTGAATGGACTGGAAAGCAACACTCTAATCAGATAAAATCTGAACAGTGTTGAGGCACAACAGTGACCCCAGAGGCAGTCCAACATGGAATGCAGTGGATCCCACAGGGTTATTGTGATAAAACATGCATAACATAAAATTAACCATTGTAATCATTTTTAAGTGTACAGTTCAGGACAGGAAGTTCATTTCTATTGTTGTGCAATCATCACCATCATCATCTCTAAAACCTTGTCATCTTCCCAAACAGAAACCACACTTACTAAGCACTAACTAATCTGTCCCCCAGACCCTGGCAACCACCATTCTTGACTATTCCAGGCACCTCATTTAGGTGGAATCACCCAGTATTTGTCCTTTATGACTGCCTTAGTCCACTTATTCTAATGTGTCCAAGGCTTGTCCATAATGTAGCATGTGTCAGTATTTTTTTCCTCAGTTTAATGCATATAAAATGCATTTCTAAATATACATTTTCATAGCTCTTTTCATATCAAGTTGAGCCTATTGGATCCTATTGCCCAAGTTATTCGTATTCTTTGAAGTGGTGTCCTTGGACAATTTAGAAATTCTTTTGAGAAAGTCAATAAGATTTTAATAAATTAAAATCTAAATCACCCCATAGATAAAAGAACGGTGTCTTAGAATAAATTTGATTCTGCTGACCATGGTACAAAACTTTGACCTTTGTGAACATCTCTTAATAAGATAAAAGTAAGATTGCCCTGCTACTAAAACATTTATTCATGGATCAACAGGGCAAGTAAGACCTCGATCCTAGAGGAATCCTCCCACAGAGACACTCGGTCTTTTATTCCTGTCAATGTTACTGTGGATAACAGAGAGCAATAATGGCTATAAATCTGCAACCCATAGCATTTCAGCTAAACATATGGAGACTTTATTGACTTTGTGCACTTGACCTCTTTATCAATTTTTTTTTTTCACTCACTGGCTAACATCACCTTGTTCTCATGTAGGGGTGCACTTCAGCCCGCTTAAGCCACACGAACAAATGAGGTGAAATCCATATCAAGAGGAATCTGAGGCATGCTGAATTGTAATAGCTTGCCTCAGGAGCAGCAAATTAGGTGTGGAACAAGAAATAGAACTCTGGAGTGCACCTTTCCAGTCATTTACTTCAGCTGGAGCCAGCCCCCTTCAATGAATCAATCAACATTTACTTATCCTTCCCCTACAGCAGTTTTGCAAATCGTTTTCAAAAATCGTTGAACCACTAACAGTTTATCCATTCTGCAAAATATACACAGCGTCTTCTCATATCCACCAGGGTTATCCCCTCTCAGCTACATTCAGCTCTTTTTACAGCTCTTGATTTCAGTCAGCAGAAAATATCGACACCTGCCTAGGGAAATTATTCTTACTATGTAACTGCCTCTTATGTTAGAATGCATGGGAGACCCTCTCACAAAAGACAGTGAAAGAGATGAAGCACAGGTGTCCCCCAACTTAAACACACCTACCTTGGAAATGGTCCACCACTGTATCCTGCTTTTTACTCTCTAGGGCTGATGCCCTTCACCCTCTCCAGCCAGCTCTGATGGAATCACTCACAAATACATTATTCTTATCCTGGAGCTTCTATACCAGAGCTCCAGGTCCACTGAGAGTTCCCAGTAAAATCTTCTGCCGCTCACCTGGATCTTGTCAAAAGAGGCAGGTGGAGAGACAAGGGGGTTCCTACCTGCAAACCAAGGGATGCTGGGTCATGAGCCTGGTGCTTCAGTCCTGGCTCCCTCTGCTCAGTAGATGCTGAGTTTATGAGGTTTCCTAATGTAACTTCACTTTCCTTACCTGAGACATGAAAATAACATTTCCTCCATCACCTTATGCTTATGTTGTTCTTAACTATGGGAGGAGCTGTATCATATCTTTTAATCTGTGAATGGGGCCAAAGAAATTGGAAGTGAGGGCCAGAACATGCAACTAAAGGCCATGTTTCCATTTTATGAACTAATCTGAAATGACATGGCTGTTAGCAGTAGTCAGATTCTATTGGTTGGTTATGGAATTTAGAGGGGGAATGAGAGAAGACATATATAGAGTATCCAAGTACATAATCATTTAAATGTATCTAAACACATAAATATAAATCCCCTCCTCTCAGGAGTAGCTCTTATTTTGCAGCGAAATTGCCTATAAAATTTGGACACACACAAATCTCTGTATCTATATCATCTGTATCCATTTACTGTCAGGCACGTGAATAGTCATGTGATCTACTCTGGTGGCTCATTGTCTGGTATCAGGCTTCCCATCTAGGCCTGTGGACATAAGGTTTTTCCCAGCAGGACCCGCCCACTGTGGATGCTGAGTCAGGTGACATCGTCTTCTGGGAAGAAGAGGCTCAGAGGCCCAGGGCAGTACTGGATGGCACTGAAAGTCAGGCTGCTGGGATGTCAGATGCCTATAAAGTCTTTTCCTCAGGGAGGACTATGTTGAACATCATTATTTTGTCAGTGGAATATTATTTCTGATGTCCATTGTGTTTTTTAGGAAATCCTGTGGTATGGATTTGCATGATATGTGAATTACTGAGTAACCACTC
The DNA here is from genome assembly GCF_048772815.1 of Callospermophilus lateralis. Classification (NCBI taxonomy): domain Eukaryota; kingdom Metazoa; phylum Chordata; class Mammalia; order Rodentia; family Sciuridae; genus Callospermophilus; species Callospermophilus lateralis. The sequence continues at coordinate 22,279,145 of NC_135317.1, read as the reverse complement.
CTGGAATGTCCTTGATTTGGGCACTAAATTGTTAACAAAACACCCTTGGGATATAGATTAAAGTTAACTTATATTCATGCATCTATTTGACGTCAATGCCAGGGTAGAATCAGTACCTCAGCTGACACAGTCTCAGCTCATCAGCTTTCAAAATTGCTTTACTGATAAACTATGGGAGAAAGGAGATGGAAGGTGACATCATTACAACTTTTGGGAATTTCCCCATTTAGGAAGAATAGTGAAGAAATCAATGATTTTGTAAGAAATTTTGGGTATACTGATGGTTGGAAAATCAGCCTCCCCAAGTAAGATAGCCTTACATGTTATGTGTTAAAGAAGAAAAATTAAATCTTAACCAAATGATTAATCTGGAGCCCTTTATAAGACAATGTCATGTCACTTGGAACACAATATGAGTACTCTTTTGAATTCAGCTCTGGCCACAGGGCTCCACTCTCCCTCCCTGCTGTGGGTCTGAGGTCTCATCTCCCAGTCTTGAGTGTCATGAGACTCCTTTTCATGTTGTGGCTTCAGGCAAATTCAGAAAGTGGATCCTGTGCTGTACCTGGATATGAACAAGAGGCTGTAGTTCTGATGTCTTAAGAAACTGTTTTTTTTTTCCCCCCAAAGTCTAGTTGAAGAAGATTCACTCCTCTTTTTCTTTGCTGAAGTATGCTTCTTTAAATATCGTACTCTATTTTTAAAGTCCTAAATCTTTGGCCACACTTTCCATTAATACATCCCAATCCCAATCCCAACATGCATTGCATGACGCAATTGATCTGGAATTCAATTTAGTAGCTGAGTTCAATGAACATGTCTAAATAATGGACTTTGGGCTGGATTTTTTGGGTGGCGGTTCTCTGTATCTTCATCATAAACCTTGGCTTCCAGATGCCAGTAGCTAGCACATGCAGAGAACAAAACCAGCCTGGGACTTCCCAATCAGAATTCTCTTTGCTCAGCCTTCAATAGCAATGTCCCAGAAGCTTCAGAGCCAGACTGGCATGATGACCCAGGAAAGACTATAAGCTGGAAAAGGGAGAGTCATGCAGGCAGGGGAAAGGAAGTACCATGTGGGAAGGAGAAGGTGAGAGGATTGGTCTAGGGACCCTGCTACCTTGCCTGGTTCCTGGCACAGAACTGGTTGATGCCTGGTTATGTCTGATTGTCATTGCAAATTAGCATCTTTAGGATTCTGGAGGTAAACTGCAATAGCTTGGAAACTGATTCAAAGGTTAATATGCTTTTTCAGGATTCCAATGATCTGAGGATCAGGCTTGGAACGTATTCAATTAAAAATAGCTTGTTGAGTTAAAATTTGTAGTTAATTCAATGAGCACATTTTAAGTGTACAGACAGATGAGTTGACATAGGCAACCAGCTCTCTAGTCCAGATGTGAACCATTTCCACTACTTCAAAACGTTCTTACCTGTCAACTACCTCCTCCCCACCCACCAAGCAGCTGCTTGTGACAGTTTCCACTGTTATTCATTTTGCATGTTTTAGTACTTTACAAAATTAATCATATGGAATGAGCTGCTTTGTGCTTGACCCCTTTCATTTGGCTTTGTGCTTTTGAGATTCATCAATGTGATATATGCCAGAGTGTGTTCTTTTTTACTGCCAAGTGATACTCTATGTGTTTATGTACGTTAATTTCTGTATCTCTTGACTATTTGGGTTGTTTTAGGTTTTTACTATTATGGATAAAGCTGCTAGGAGGGTTTTGTTGTTTTCACATTTTTCGTGGACAAATACATTGAATCTGACTTGTTAGCTGAGAAGTTTAACTTTCTACAAAATTGCAAATCTGCTTTCCAAAATGGTTGTGCTGTTTCATGATCCCACCAAACAATAGATGTGGGTCCCTCTTGCTCCATGTCTTCATTAAAATTGGTATTGTTAGACTTTGTTTTTTAAATTTCTCTTGGATTTTGTGTGTGTGTGTGTGTGTGTGTGTGTGTGTGTGTGTAACATGGTGCTGGGGATTGAACCCAGGGCCTTAGGCATGGGAAGCAAGCACTCTACCAACCAAGCTTAAAAAAATCTACTAGGATTTCTTTCATTTTTCACTTGTGAGATATAAAAAATAATGCAGAATACAATACATCTGTTTGTGTTTGTGTGTGTGTGTGTGGTGCTTCATATTCTATATACTGACAGTTTGTCACATTGCTTTACCGATTACTGAGTGTAGACTTGTTTTATCTGGTTATTTCTTGATTCATGAAGTATAAGGTTATAAACTTTACTACCAGGTATACACTTTGAAGACAGCATATCTCCCTCATAATTCTCTTTAACTTATACATTATACGTTTAAGTTTTTCTTTGTAATATATATGTATATATATTATATAAGTATAATATATATACTATATTATATTATATTATATATATTTGTGGCTATGTTAGTGTCATTTTGTGGGGGAGGAGTGCATTTGTATCTTTCTCTTTCCTTATAATTTAACCCATTTGTCTTTATTTATAAATTGCATTTTTAAAGCAGGTTGTCTTGCTCTTTATCTAGTCTGAAAAATTTTGCCTTCAATAGAATAGTTTAGTTCATTTAAGTTTTAATGTAATTAGTGACATTTAATTAGTGGGTTTTAATTGTGCAATTTTCCAATTTTCTTTTTTGTCCTTTCTGTTTATTTCTCTGTTGTTCTTTTCTTGTATTTTGTGTTAAGTATTTTTAGTATTCCACTTTATTGCCTCTACAGAAATTCTTAACTATACCTCTTCATCTTGAAGCTAACAAGGTAAATTCTTAATTCATTAAAGTTTATGCAAAGTCAATATTTTACCAATTAAAACTTGTACTTCATACCTGACAATTCACAATTCACATGCCACAATTCACACTTACTACTTCCCAATCATTCTTAATCCTTCCTACTTTCCCAAAGTAACAATATTTCTGGAATACAATCCCATTTTTCTGCCCAGCCCATCATTTATGCAAACTTGTCTTATATTTTATTTCCATAAGTGTTATAAAAATTCATCTTATAATATTTAAAATTTCTTAAGGAAATTAGGGAAAAGTTTTTTTATATTTTTCAATATGGAACTATTTCCACTGATATCTATTCTTTTGTGCAAATTCATTTCCAATTGTTATAATTTCCCTTCATTTTAAGATTATTATTTGAAATTTCTTAGAGTTCAGGTCTATTGGTAACAAAATGTTTTACTTCTTATTTATAAGGAAATAATTGTATCTACTTTTGAGGACTATGTCTACTGAATGTACGATTTGAAGTTTTTTAAAAAAAATCTTTTCAGCACTTTATAATGCCATTTTATTGTGTTTATAAATTTTTCCTTCATAGTGTATTTGTGTGTGTGTGTGTGTGTGTGAGTATGTGTGTGTGTGTGTGTGTGTGTGTGTATGTGATTGAACCCAGGGCCTTATACATGCTGTACAATTGTTCTACTGAACCCTGTAATATATCATTTTTGTTGATTTGCTTTAAAGATTTTATCCTCATCTTAGGTACTGATACACCTGGGTTTTCTTTCTTTTCTATTTTTTCTGCTTTGGAGTGTAAATTGATATTTTATAAAAACATTTGAGAGTTTTAGGATCATACTTTCTTCAAACAAACTGGAATTCAAGATACACATATGCTAGGCTGTTTAATATTTTCTCAAGGGACTCGCTGTTCAATATTTTCTCAAGGGACTCAGTGGCTCAGTTTATTTTCCTTCAAATTTTTCCTCATTGTACTTCAACTTGGATAATTTCTATTGATAGTTTTGATTTGATGACTTTACTTCTGCCAAACCTATGCAATGACTTTTTTAATCAGAACTTTTTAATTCAGAACTTTTCATTTGATTCTTTATTAACTTTCTCTATCTTTGCTGAGACTCCATATCTGTTTATTTATTAAGGCTGTATCTTTCTTTAATTCTTTGAAAATGTTTATAATAGCTTGTTAAATACAACATCTGTACCATAAAAGGAATCTCTTTCTAATAACTTTGGTTTTCCTCATCATGGAGCATATTTACTTATATTGTTGTATGTCTGGTACTTTTTCTTAATGTATTCTGAAAACTGCAGATGACACATTATACAGCCTGTGATCTGAACTATGTTTTCATCTTCTTGCTGGGCAGTCCAATTACTGGCTGACTGAACTAGCTCGAACTGCACTGGCTTTGTTTTATACTTTGTTGGTGCTGATCTGTGGAAAGATCAATGCATTTCCCAGGGCCCTGAAACTTGGGCACCTCAACCTATAAAACCTCTTCCCCCTAAAGATTTCCTTATGGCTTTGTTTAAAGCTCTGAAAAGATGAAGCCAAGGTAGGGCCCACTCTACCCATGGCCTTCATGACTGAAGAGAAACCTTTCCAATATGTCAGCCTTGCTAGTTAGATCTCAACAGCATCTCTTCTGCATCACAGGCTGGACCCCCACTGTACCTCAGCTCTACTCTAGTGCTCTGATTGTCCCTCAGCCCTGAGGCAGCATTATGATAGGATGTAAGTCATCAGAGTACACACATGTGCAGCTCAACTGTCACCCAAGGGCTCATGGTGGGTCTCCAAAGGGATTTCTGCAGCTCCTCGTGGCTCCTTCATTTTCTGACTCCCACATTCCAGTGGCTTTGGTTGCTTTGTCCTCTGGTCTCTGCATTCTCACCTCAGTGAAGTGGCCATTCTCTGCTTGAGTGACAACTTTCTGTACTGATATCTGACCTAAGCAGAAAGCCAAGACGAACATGGGTCACCTTTATCTATGATCGTATTCTTGTGCTGCATGTTGTTAATGCCTGAAAATAGGTGCTTCATGTGTATGGTCTATTTGTATGTTTGATGGTGATGGTAGACTAGTGCAGAAAAATTTCTCCTTCCTAGTCAGTGACATGTTTAAAATTGTTATATTATTTTCCTAGAGCAATACCACTACTAAACAGAATATTTTATACATAATGAATGCTTCCTATTAACCAAATGTACATTAAATGACTTATTAGCATTGTCTTACTTAATGCTTCATTGATCACAGAAATTAGGTCAAATATTTACTGTATTCAATTTAATCATGTGAAGGCTAAGGCTGTTGCAGGACAAATAACTTATTCAGTGTTATAGGCCCACAAGGCCACATAGCAATTTAAAGACAATTTTGAATGATTTTAAAACATATGCTCTTAAGAAACTATGTACCTATCCTCAAATACATGCATATTTACCCTTTGATAACTAAATATACGAGGAAACAGAACATTTGACCTGACCGGAACCCTCTACAGAAATACCCCAGAAAAAAACTACCTATCTTCAAATATTTTTGGAAGAAACTTCTGATTTATTTCTCAAACTTCCAACTGACAATTATTGATCCCCTGCATAAAGCAAACAAATAAGGAAGAGACACAAAACATACAGAAAATATTTGCTTGAGAATGGGTGTCTAGTCAAGATTAAGAGTTTTTTCACCATTTTTGTAAAGAATAAACCTCTCATTAGTTATCCTAAAACTAGAAATGACATGACATGTGTTTTGCCATCAGCTATTGCTGCATGATTGTAAAAAAGATACAATAGCACAAAGCAGATGAAAAGCATCCATTTCAACTGAGATTGCAGATTGGTTGCAACTTAGCTGGCGAAGCTAACTTCTAGGACGCCAGGTGAGTTCAAGGCTGATCCATAGGTCAATAGACCACATTCAGTTTACAGAATTTTGCACACACTCCATTCAATCAGCTACAGAAATTTCCACGACCAAATCCAATACCACTGGAAAGAGGAATTCACTCAAAATATTCTCTTGCACTGCAAAATCCCAGGAAAGGAGAAGAGTAAAATGTGATGGGTAATAACTGCAAGGCTCCAGTGTACCACAATAGGACTTTCTTGTGCACTGATACAAGGTTTTCAGAGAGGCAAGATAGAGAGGCCAGAATCATTGTCTTCAACTCTGCTGTCTGATCAAAACCTTGGAACCTAGAAAGAGTAATTTTTTTTTTTTTTGGCAGAGGGCGGGGTACCAAATATTGAACTCAGGGGCTCTGGACCACTGAGCCACATCCCCAGCCCTATTTTATATTTCATTTAGAGGCAGGGGCTCACTGAGTCCCTTAGCACCTTGCTTTTTCTGAGGCTGACTTTGAACTCATGATCCTCCTGCCTCAGTTTCCCTAGTTTCTGGTATTACAGGCCTCCACCATCATGTCCAGATAAGAGTCATATCTTGAAGACCCACTTACTGAGGCTTTGGGCAATATCAGTTAATGCCAATTCCCCCATTGATTATTCAAGGAAATCTTATCCAGTACACTAAAATATGAACAGTGAGATTGTCTTACTCTTCTAATTCTCTTTTAGAACTGAGAGTGATTTTGGTACAGAAGAATAACAGAGTAGTTTTAATTTTTAATGTTTTTTGAAATTATGACAGTTGTATTTTAAATGTGAAAACTATGGTCTTTATTTAAAAATTAGAACACCAAAAAGAACCTCTGTCTTATTTTTGTGTAACAAAAATTGGGAAGATTAGCCCTTGTTTCTTGAGGCACAGGACTGATTGTTTCCCACATTTTTAGAAAATAATAACTTATGTTCTCTGTTTCTTTATATTATTCATATTTTAAATTAGAAATTCAAGAAACATTGAGTTTCCTAATTCCTTCTAAAGAGGTTCTAAACTTATCTATAAAATTAGAAGTAAATTTTTGACTATTTTATTCACTTGATATTTCTAAAAAGTTAACTATTGTTTAAATTTTTAAATATTCTTTAAAATTATTCTTAGATACTAACTGAACAATACTACTTAGTTCAGATTTATTTTTACTCAGTTGTTTAAATACTATAAGCTTTCATTTCAGAAATATGGTTATGTCTAAAATAGGACATGTAATTTATTAAGTACAAGTAACAGTTCAATAATGTAAGTTCTATATTTCTCTTTTCAGAGTAACTTGCTGTCACTAATAAGCAGATTTATGCAAATGCATTTAACAAACAATAGAAAATTTCAACATCTTTAACTAATTCTATATAAGATTGTATGTAATTCAAGGAAAATAATTTTAATATGAAACTACTTTTCTTAATGTATATACAGTCATTCAAGAGTTTGATATTTTCATGTCTACTTAGATAAATATCAGAGATGCTTAAGTAGAGTCTGGAAAGATCTTAATTTTTAACACACACTCAAATGCTTGGCTTAAAGCATGCAAGGTCTTTTGGGGGTGGGGTGCAGAAGAAAAGTAAAGGAGAAAAGAACAGAGAAGGTGTAAAAGTAAAGATCTTTTAATGGGGAACACAAAAATGCTTTCTGTAGGCAGGTGATATGGTCTTTACCTTCAAATTGAAAAATATAAAATTTTCTACTATGGAAAACGTATAATTTCCCAGATATTTTAGTGCACAATTAAGAAGTGACTTCTCACTTTTTGACAGCATCAAAATATTACTTGGTTTATTCAAAAGCACTGGGTAATGGTTTAGGTTCTTGTTGTCCCTTACGTGTATTTGAATCTTTAGATTTTACTAATGCTTGGGCCCTTTTTCAATTGACAATGTAATAAAATAGTCTATCCAGTCTAGAAATGTGAATGATATGTTAACTTGACTAAGATAATACCAACTAATTTCACATTGTTTTCTTGTCATAGTGCCAGGGGTTAAATAATAACTGATAAAGAGAGAGAGGGGAGGTTTTCTGGATTTCAAAACTTGTTTTCTAAAATCTCAATCTTTTAGTTAAGGGAATGAATCTCTTCTGTGAGTCTTCAACTAGACGATGTCTACTTCTGTGCACAAATGGAAAAAAAAATGGTTATAAAAGAAATGGCAGGCAGAATTAGAGTAACTCATCCACAATCGCCATTCAATGATGCTAACACCTTCTTAATTTATTAAATGTGACATGTTCCAAATGCTTTTATGTATCAGTTCATGAGGTTGCTGTTTATCAACATGCAGTGTGTTACCCCCAGGATTATCCTGGAAGATCACAGTGGGTGTGGACTCTGACCTCCAGAGACTGCTCCTGGCCTGAGCAGGCAGCCTCACTTTCAATGGAAACATTACTGAAGGCCATGGACCAGCTCAGCCTCAGTGGTCCTCATGTGAGCACTTCTGTTGGTGATTAATCTTTGTATTTATATTGGATCTATAATTACATCATTTGGTTACTTCTGTACCCTGATATTTATGTATTTTGATGATAATATTTATGTGGCTTGATTAATGCTGTATCAATAAATAATTGTAATGAAAAATCAATCCCAAAGAAAATCTTAACCCTTAGGGTCTTGTGGTCAACAAACATGCATGTTCACATTTTTATTATAGTGAAATAATACTATGATCAATGTAGCATTCACAAACATAAGAATATTTACATGCACATAAAATTCTGTGGGAGAAATGGAATGAAATTTACATTCAAGGAGAAAGAAGATGTGAAATAACTAACTGTTCCTTGAACTCGTTTATGCATATGGAATTTAAAGTTTATTAGGTAACTTTAAAAGCATATATCTAATTTGTAGATAAAATGCCTTTACTTTTAAAACTCCAATTTTGAGGCTCTAGAATTTTCACACTTTTTAACTATCTCAATTTATGACAAAAACTTTGTAGTTAAAACTTACAGTTGTGTGAGGGAAACTAGTGTTTCAAACATTTTTCCGGTGTTAAAAGCAGGAGAAATATTTCATCAGACTAGATGACCTCAAATTGTCTTTCAACTATAAATTGAGCAGTGCCTGCTTATCTTCTTTTCTAGCAGTAGAATTAGACTTACCCGATGTTTTGTGGAGAACAGCAGTCCACGGTGAAAAGGAAACTATTAACAATGGAAGAGGGGACATCTCCAGGACAACCAAAGGCAGCAGGTAACAAAGGAGGTACAGTCTTTGAAAGCAGTGCATGGATTCAGACAATGGCTGATTTAGGAGTGCTTCCTCCAACTAATGCTCTAAACTTTTCAAATCCAAAAAAAGCTCTACATCAGCTTCTGTTTACTTTTGTTATTCTTGAGAAGATATGATGACAAAGTCTTAGGAGATTTATATCAATTAAAGCAATAGCTAACTACCATCTATTAAATCATATGTTTCTACTGTATTAGTTTCTAGGGCTTCTGTAACAAGCTACCACAAATGTGTTGTCTTAAAACAACAGAAGTTTATTTTCCCAGCACTGGGGGCTGCAAGTCTGGGATCACAGCATCGTCTGCAGGGCAGGGCGGTGCTCCCTCTGCAGCCCCCTGCAGAGCTGCAGGCTCCATGCTCCTTGGTCTTGGCAGCAGGACTCCAATCATCTCCCCATGACCTTGTCTCTGAGTCTCAGTGTCTTACTGGGACACTGCCATTGGATTTAGGGCTCATCCCAATCTAGTAAATTACATTCACTAAGACCCTATTTCCAAAGAAGATCACATACGTTTTTAAAAAATTATTTGTTCTTTTTAGATATACATGATAATAGAGTTGTATTTTGACATATTAAGAACACATTCTGAGGTTCTGGGTAGTCACGAATCTTGTGTGTACACTACACAACCTACTGGGATTTTGAATATGCAATGTTATCAAGTTGTCCTTAACACACACACACACACACACCCCTCAACCTCAAAAAGATGAAGAAGAAAATCAAGGGCAAGGTAGTTTTCCTCCTTTGTAGATGTGGCAATGTGGGTAAACAAACACTGCAAAATGTCAAAGCTGAGATCAGATTCCAGTACGTAGGATTTCAAGGGTCTCCCTCAAGCCCTTCTACTCTGCTAGCCATTGTACCACCTTTTCTCCTACTCATGAGGACTGGTGACACCTGCATCACAGCCTTAGACTTGCTTTTCTGCGTTGGTCTCACTGAAGGAAAGGAGAGGGGAGGACGTTAAGACTTTGCTTCAGAGTCTTCAGATGACTTTGACTTGAATGACTGAGAAAGGCTCTCCAGCAGATGGGAGCTCCCTGTCCAGTGTACAAACCCAGAAGGGCCTGCAAAGCCCACCCTTCAGGTAGGGAAGCATGCGATGCTCAATTAAAACAGACAATCTGGCTTCTGTGTCCTCATAACTGACCCTGATCAGAAAAATATGCTTAATAGCTGCAGGCAAAATACTGTGGGTTGCTTCAACAATCACGCTGCTCTTTTTAATATTTGACCTTTTGCATTTTTGATACTTATGTATTGTCCTAAATCATCTTGTGATTATTATGAGGATGAAACATATGGATAATTTTTTATCCAATATTTTTAGATTATATTTTTTAAAATGGAGTAGGTTAATTTTCACTGAGATATTCATAAAAGAAATGTAATTAGATGGAAATAATATTTCTTCCCTAAACATGGAGAGTCACAATGAACCAGAAGAGTTGGTAGAATTATAATGAGGGATAAAGGAGGTAGAAAGGAGAAACACAATTCCATTCCTCTGTGGGACAATTGGAACTATGACTTCAAGATTTCATCCCACCATGTGTTCAACTGGAATCTACTTTACTTTTTGGCAGAAACATCATTGTGGATTGAAAGAAAAAGAACTTGTTCATATAGCCCATCTCAGGAAATCAACACTGCCAGCCCAGGGGAAGTGACATTATATTGATCCATGACGGTGTCATAGGATTCTACTGATCAACTGCTATTTATGGGACTAAGCACTTAAAACATTATTGTGAGAATATTTGCAAACCTTATGGGTCTCCTGCACTTCCAAACTGCAGTACGTCTGGTCATCCCAGCTTTGATAATTGCATCAGACCAAGTACTAAAGCCAGGCATAATGTGTTCCTTCCCTCTTCTCTTCCAGCTGGAAACATTGCTGTCATTTTGTTCATTTGCCAGAACTTAAGTCAGCAGCCTTATCTTGTCAAGAGAGAAGCATCTCATGATTTACTGTCATAACAACAGGCAAAGCGATGATTTCTACTTGCATGCATGCAAAGGTGGAAAAATCAAGCAGGGCTTGCTGGCCATGTAGGATTACTATGGAACTCTGAAAGGAAGATATGTGTCTTCCTAAGGGAAAAGACTATGGGTTTTGTTCTACCCAAGTGGATCAGAAAATAAAAAACAAGAGCTTTTGGAACCAACACCATGGCACTGAGAATGGTAAATATGACCAAAATGAAAATATTAATGAAATTGGATGGATGGTTATGGAAACAAACATAAAATTCATAAATTAAAAGTGATTTTAAAATCACATTTATTTTCTATTTCACCAAAGTAAATAAGAATTCAATGTTAGGTGCTTTTAAAAATTCAGAAATCAAGTTGTTACTTAAGTTTGGGTGAAGCTATCACAAAAAGTGGATTAAGATGTGGTTTGGGTTCATTAAGGGACCTCTCTTTATGATGAAGTGAATAACAGACATACTGGGTGTAATCAGAACTCACCTTGGCTGTGTCAGACTTGAATATTCTCTTTTACCCACATCAGTCACAATATACTGGACTTCCTCATTTTCTCTGATGCTGATGCTATAAATGAAACCTATAAATTGTAGTTGGAAGGTTTTCTTTTTCATAATTATTCAATATTTGCTAAAATAAAGATCTATCCATCTATCAGATTTTGTATTTTTCCCAGCAAAAAATGAATTGTACTTATAACATTTTCCCAAAATTAATAATGACATTAGCTGATCGTCTACCAGAACCAATGTCATAACCCAAAGTCATATGAGAGAATACACCAGACACATAAAGCTTTGTTTTCATGTGCTTGGTTTTCCTTTTAAATTATTATAACTAGTGATAAATACTAATGTACTGCATAATAAACTAGAATGGTTTAAAAACAGAATCTTTAGTCTGTTAAAGTTTTCAAAATGGCAGGTGTGCAAATGAGAGGTGAGTACGCTGGAAAACATGTTATGTAATTTCCCCTATTCCTGCCTCATCTTAAGCAATTGGTAAACTTTAAGAACTTACTCTTACAAAGCAGCTTAGAGTTATACCATGGAAGAAAAGACACGCTGAAGACCAAGAAATCATAAACACAGTTAAAATAAAGACAAAGACAGTTTCATTCAGGTGTAGAATAGATTTGCAAAAGGAAAAAAGAAAAAAAAAAACAACAAAAAACAAAACAGGTTCTGCTGTATGAAGCCATGCCCCTTAAGAAAAGGGCACTTAGGCTTTTGTTAAGTTCAGTGTTAGACACTGACACAGATAAGGGTAGTCGTAAATTTTGTCAAGTTCACTGGAATATTCAGGTCAAGAGGTGAACCTGATTACTCTGGTGTTTTCCAAACTTTGCAAAGTATTGTTAGACTACAGAAAATGTTCCCTCTGGTGGATTTGGTTTGGGTATGATGTGTGCGTTGCCATCTTCCTGTCAGCACGTTGCTAAGGCTTGAGAAAGGGGTTTAGCTCTCTTATTTTTTTTGCTATTCCACATCCATTTCAACTTTAATCAGTATCCTTTATGGATACAAAATGGGAGAAAGTATCAGGACCTATAACAAAGGAACTGCTGCTCAGAGCCTAAAAGCTATTGGCAGCCTTAAGAAACTAACAGAGTCAAATTCACAGATGATATGACTATTATTTTTTTAGAGTAGATGATTCATTTGCCTTTCTGGAAAGGAAGTTAAGTTAAAGATCATAGGCTTGGTTTTTCTTCTACCATATCATGCTCAATTAATACATGGTGACTAAACTGATGTCCGAAGTTATATTATCATCCTAGAATTCTGAAATGTATTCTTTTCTTGTAAGATTTCCAAAATACTCTCCTGACGTAGCTATTATGAGAATTTGAAGTTGTTTCAGAACCTGTATCTATAAAATATACAAAATGCCACAATTTTTAAAATATTTTTCCTGCCAAATGGATACTGCCAGTACCAAAGCACAATGCTCACTGAAAATATTAAAATATAAAACTGACAGTGGGGGTCTATCTCTCTTTTCCTACCCCCAAGACCTTGGTCATTCTCTTTCACATATTTACACACTCTCTATGGGGATTTTTTCATCTACTTTTTCTGAGAAGATCTTAACTTCTTCAAGTTCTTTTTTTTTCATGCAATTAACAGCTCATTATACAATAATGTAGTACTTATTTTTGCCCAGCAATCTAGCCCTTGATAATCAACTGTTCTGTCTCTAGTTTTTCTTCAACATATCTCCCCAATTATGTTATAAGACCTAGTCCAGATCCAGAGACAAACTGCCAGAGATCCAATCCTTGTCCTTCACTTACAAGTGTGTGTGATCTCAGAAAAATTATGTAGCTATTTTTTGTTTCTCAGCTTTCTTTGCCAGAATAAGAAAAGTAATAAACAGTTGTTTTGTCAATCAATGTTTATAGCAGCTCAATTCACAAAAGCTAAACTGTGGAAGCATTCTAGATGCCCTTAAATAGATGAATGGATAAAGAAACTGTGCTATATATATACAATGGAATATTACTCAGCATTAAAAGAGAATAAAATTATGGCATTTGCTGGTAAATGGATGGAGATGGGGAATACCGTGCTAAGTGAAGTAAGCCAATCCCCAAATACCAAAGGCTAAATGTTCTCTCTGATAAGAGGATGCTGATCCATAATGGGTTCAAACATGGGAAAAATGGAGAAACTTTGATGGGGCAAAGGGGAGGGAGAGGTGGGGAGGGGGTATGGGGGCAGGAAAGATGGTGGAATGAGATGGACATCATTACCCTAGGTACATGTATGACTGCACATATGGTGTGACGCTACATCACGTACAACAAGAGAAATGTAAAGTTGTGCTGCAATTGTGTACAACGAATCAAAATGCATTCTGCTGGAATAAATAAAAATAAAAAATAAGCTTTATTTAAAAGAAAACAGTTGTTTTAGTCAGCTTTTGAGTCACTGTGATCAAAATACCCAATAAGAATAATGTAGGGGAGATAAAGTTTATTTGGAGCTCATGGTTTTAGAAGCTCAGTCTATAGACCACTGACCCCATTGTTCTGGGCCTGAGGAGAGGCAGCACAAAATGCCTCACTCAGTCCATTTAAAGTAGGGTGGACTGATTAGTGCTGCAGTCTGGCTGGGTACAAAATCACAAGCCACTCAAGCAGGAACAAACTTTATTTTTTGAAACTACCGCCAATGCCCCGGGAAGATTGCCTATGGAAGCATGCAAGAGGAAGTTCCTCCTCCGGAATTCCCTCCTACCGCACTTCCCCAACCAATGGGAACTCTCCAGGAGTCCCGTAGCAGGCCGAGGTGGACAGCAGGAGTCCAATATCCATATGAATGCAAATCTTAACATAATCATATCATCTCAATGGCTTGCTGGCATCACCTTTCAACCAAAAATGCCATGCATCATATTACTTGGCTGTGGCTCTTAGCATCTCCCCCCTTCTGTTTAATTAAGCAACAAGCAATGTGGCTAGGGACCGTGCCTGTTAGGTTTGTCCAATTCAACATATGGTTCTGCAGGAACTATTCCATGGGAGAGAGTTGTTCATGTATACCAACAAGAGAATAAAGGTTGGTGTGGTTGAAGTTTGTGGAGCAGAAAGAGGATAAAAAGAAGGATGAGGAGAAAATGAAGAGGGAGAAAAGAAGAAAGAAGTGGAGGAAATGAAAGGAGGGAAACACAGGATAAAACAGCTGGAGGTGGAAGAGGAGGAGGAAGGGGAGGAGGAGGAGGAGGAAGAGGAGGAGGAGGAGGGAAGACAGGAGCAAGAATTGCTCTCTGCTGAACAATCTGAATTTTAAAACAAAATATTTGTCGGAAGAGTTAAATCCAAGCTTCATAGTGAGCTGAATCTGTTTGTGGAGCTCATTGTTTCTGAGAAGGAGGAGGTAAAAACATGTACGCAGTGTAATATTTCTTATGAAACAATTGCTCTTCTTTAGAAAAAGAGCAGAGGATTCAGATGCTTCACAGCACTCGGAAATACCATATGTATATTTCATAGTTCTGAAAAATTAGATTAAAAATGACTACTTTGAAATAAGGCTAGAAGTTAGGCAGTCAAACATTCAGGAAAAAAACGATCAATACAGGCACAGATGAACTTGAGTATAGACTTTTAAAAAAATTATTTTAACTTACAATCCTATTAAAAAGGAAGTAGTTGCATGTTTGGTATGTTGCTCTAGAGAGCCCAAACACCAAAGTTCCCCACAATTCTCAGTTCACAAACACCACAAAATAAACCACACATGCCATTCTTTATTTGTTTCCTGGGAAAATGTTTCATACAAAAACACAAAGTATGTATATTTGCATGCTGCCCCACCTCATTGTGAAAGCATGTTCTGAATTAGAGAGTGACTCATTTTTATTCCATTAGTCATATTTAATCTTTTATAATTAAACATTGTTTACTAGATCAAGAGTGATGAGACCTTCTTAAAACAACAAAAAGGAGCTTTCTAATCGGACTTGGTTACATGCCCAGGTCAGGGAAGTGACATGATTTCTTGCAGAAGACGATTCAGATTTTAAAACTACTGGCTTTCTTGGCAACTCAAACAGGAAACCAGACAAGCAATAAAACTACAGGAAACGCATCAGAAATGTCAGTACTGTCTCTAATCTGATTAAGTTGTTTTTATATTTTTATCCATATATCAGAGAGGCTAGTATATTGATAAGTTATAATTATATCATTATTATAATCATGGGATGCCAACATTATGTAAAAGAATTTATACTAGTGATATGCATATATGTGTGCTTATACTTATCATAACATTTCTACATAGATATTATGCTCTCCAGTTCACATTAGGGTTTTATGCGAATTTTCTAACAAAATAAGTGTTTTCACAAACTGAATCAAAATCTCAAGTACTGTTGCTGTTCTCAATTTCCAATAGAAAACAAATTTCATGGTACAATTCCAAATCTCTATTATATATGTGTGGCTTATAAGGTCTAGAGGTTTTTAGTTACAAGTTAATAGGAGCATAATAAAAGTTTTATTCAAAGAAAATTGGCAAATATGCAAACAGTTGCATGTATATGTGCCTACATCCTTTTCTGAGATCTCAGCCTCATGTACCTTGGTTGGAACACATCCTGAACACACTAAAGTCAAATGCAGGTTTTTACTGTTTGTTTAACAGGATGTACTTTATTGAAATTAAGATGACAATATGATAATAGGCATGAATATTTTCTGAATGGGAAAGTCAAAGGTAAGTCAGAAAAAAGAGGCAGAGAAGAAGGTAAATATTTAAAGGTGTCACAGTTTGGGAATAGATTAGGTAACATGGCAAATAGAGAACAGTAGTAAAATATCAGGGAAATGAGCAAAATTTCTCTGACACATCTTATTTTCTTACCAACATTTATCTTATTTGACAATAACCGAACAAAGAATGGAGATTTCATTTAGATGTTGTTTATAGAAGGAGGATGCAGAGAAATTTACTCTAGCAAAAAATATTTAGTAATAATTAGATGCCATAAGAAGATGAGTCAGCTGAACATGAGATGGGAATTTGACAAAAAACAAAACAAAACAAAACAAAAAACTGCAGCCTGCCAGAGCTTTAAGTAAAAGAGAAAAGACTTTCTGTAGTCACACTAAGCAGATATGGAAACTTCTTGCAGAGATTTGATTTGAATAACACTGGTAATCCGCTTTTTAAAAAGCACTTTTTTTCTGCTAGGCGGGCACAGTGGTACATACCTGTAATCCCAGCAGCTTGGGAGGTTCAAACACTAATAAAATACAAAACTGGGCTAAGGATGTGGCTCAGTGGTTGAGTGCCCCTGAGTTCAATCCTTGGTTCCTTTTGCTCCCCCAAAAGGACTTTTTCCTTTGAAGAATATTGTCCAATGTTTTTCTTTGTTGCTAAAGTTGCTGAGACATCTCTGAAAATGCCTGCCTGAAGTCACGTGTCCATAGATGTACCTGCAGACATCCACGCATAGAAAGCTCCCACGTCTGTTTCATTATTACTGCTCCTAGGCCACATTTGAAGATATACCTTTGCCATGCCCCTGTATCACCACAACCATGGGATGAATGATTGCAGTATGATGTTATAATGGCTACAAAGTCACCAGGTGATGGGAAGTTTTCAATTCCATCCTAATCTTAAACAGTTCGCCATTGTACACGTGGTCTGTCAATGATGAAAATGGAATTGTGTGATACATGACTGTAGGTAAATAATAATTTGGGCTTTTTTTTTCTCTTGAGGCCTTTATTTACAATAACATATACAATAGAAACTTCAAATAAATAAATACTGAAAAAAATCAGTATAATGTCTTCAAACAACTTATAAGAAGTACACAGCTGAAAAACAATGCCAATTTGTTATGTTATTAGAAGCAATTTTAACTAGTATATTCGTAGAAATGTCCTGGCATAATTGGCTAAATGACTCAGTTATTCCTTTTATTCATATAGATATAGTACTGGGATTAGCATTTACAAGCAGTAAATGATGTGAATACAGGGAAGTCAGTCTATAATATTCTCAGGAAAGATGATGAATCACATTGAACTTGACGTGAAAGATTATTGTGATTTAGGTCTGAGTGATCCCACACAGAAGCAGCCAGCTTCATGTGACTTTGAGCTCTTAAGAGGTGCATAATCTGGAGACATGCTATAAATATAAAAGACACACCAAATTTCAAAGATGTGGTGTGAATAAACAATGCAATGTACTTCATTCATGATTTTTTATATTGATTATAATTGAAATGATGATTTTAATATACTTGTTTAAATAATATATATTAAAGTTAATTTAGTTGGTTTTTACTCTTTTATATTATTTTTTTAAAGAGAGAGAGAAATTTTTTTTAAATAATTTTTATTGTTGGTTGTTCAAAACATTACATAGTTCTTGATATATCATATTTCACACTTTGATTCAAGTGGGATATGAACTCCCATTTTTACCCCGTATACAGATTGCAGAATCACATCAGTTGCACAACCATTGATTTACATATTGCCATTCTGGTGTCTGTTGTATTCTGCTGCCTTTCCTATCCTCTACTATCCCCCCTCCCCCCTCCCCTCCCCTCTTCTCTCTCTACACCCTCTACTGTAATTCATTTCTCCCCCCTTATATTTTTCCCCCTTTCCCCTCACTTCCTCTAGTATGTAATTTTGTATACCCCTGAGGGTCTCCTTCCATTTACATGCAATTTCCCTTCTCTCTCCCTTTCCCTCCCACCTCTCATCCCTGTTTAATGTTCATCTTCTTCTCATGCTCTTCGTCCCTACTCTGTTCTTAGTTACTCTCCTTATATCAAAGAAGACATTTGGCATTTGTTTTTAAGGGACTGACTAGCTTCACTTAGCATAATCTGCTCTAATGCCATCCATTTCCCTCCAAATTCTATGATTTTGTCATTTTTTAATGCAGAGTAATACTCCATTGTGTATAAATGCCACATTTTTTTTATCCATTCGTCTATTGAAGGCATCTAGGTTGCTTCCACAGTCTTGCTATTGTGAATTGTGCTGCTATGAACATGGATGTAGCAGTGTCCCTATAGTGTGCTCTTTTTAGGTCTTTAGGGAATAGACCGGGTAGGGGAATAGCTGGATCAAATGGTGGTTCCATTCCGAGCTTTCCAAGAAATCTCCATACTGCTTTCCAAATTGGCCGCACCAATTTGCAGTCCCACCAGCAATGTACAAGAGTACCCTTTTCCCCACATCCTCGCCAGCACTTGTTGTTGTTTGACTTCCTAATGGCTGCCAGTCTTACTGGAGTGAGATGGTATCTTAGGGTGGTTTTGATTTGCATTTCTCTGACTGCTAGAGATGGTGAGCATTTTTTCATGTACTTGTTGATTGATTGTATGTCCTCCTCTGGGAAATGTCTGTTCAGGTCCTTGGCCCATTTGTTGATTGGGTTATTTGTTATCCTATTGTCTATTTTTTTTTTTAGTTCTTTGTATATTCTGGATATTAGGGCTCTGTCTGAAGTGTGAGGAGTAAAGATTTGTTCCCAGGACATAGGCTCCCTATTTACCTCTCTTATTGTTTCTTTTGCTGAGAAAAAACTTTTTAGTTTGAGTAAGTCCCATTTGTTGATTCTTGTGCTATGGGTGTCCTATTGAGGAATTTGGAGCCCGACCCCACAGTATGTAGATCATAGCCAACTTTTTCTTCTATCAGACGCCATGTCTCTGATTTGATATCAAGTTCCTTGATCCACTTTGAGTTAACTTTTGTGCATGGCGAGAGAAAGGGATTCAGTTTCATTTTGTTGCATATGGATTTCCAGTTTTCCCAACACCATTTGTTGAAGATGCTATCCTTTCTCCATTGCATGCTTTTAGCCCCTTTATCAAATATAAGATAGTTGTAATTTTGTGGATTGGTTTCTGTGTCCTCTATTCTGTACCATTGGTCCACCCGCCTGTTTTGGTACCAGTACCATGCTGTTTTTGTTACTATTGCTCTGTAGTATAGTTTGAAGTCTGGTATAGCTATACCGCCTGATTCACACTTCCTGCTTAGCATTGTTTTTGCTATTCTGGGTCTTTTATTTTTCCATATGAATTTCATGATTGTTTTCTCTATTTCTACAAGAAATGCCGTTGGGATTTTGATTGGCATTTCATTAAACCTATAGAGAACTTTTGGTAATATCGCCATTTTGATGATGTTAGTTCTACCTATCCATGAACAGGGTATATTTTTCCATCTTCTAATATCTTCTTCTATTTCTCTCCTTAGGGTTCTGTAGTTTTCATTGTATAAGTCTTTCACCTCTTTTGTTAGGTTGATTCCCAAGTATTTTATTTTTTTTGAGGATATTGTGAATGGGGTGGTTGTCCTCATTTCCATTTCAGAGGATTTGTCGCTGATATACAGGAATGCCTTTGATTTATGTGTGTTGATTTTATATCCTGCCACTTTGCTGAATTCATTTATTAGCTCTAATAGTTTCTTTGTAGACCCTTTTGGGTCTGCTAGGTATAGAATCATGTCATCTGCAAATAGTGATAATTTGAGTTCTTCTTTTCCTATTTTTATGCCTTTAATTTCTTTCGTCTGTCTAATTGCTCTGGCCAGTAATTCGAGAACTATGTTGAACAGAAGTGGTGAGAGAGGGCATCCCTGTCTTGTTCCAGATTTTAGAGGGAATGCCTTCAGTTTTTCTCCATTCAGAATGATGCTAGCCTGAGGCTTAGCATAGATTGCTTTTACAATATTGAGGTATGTTCCTGTTATCCCTAGTTTTTCTAGAGTTTTGAACATAAAGGGATGCTGTACTTTGTCGAATGCTTTTTCTGCATCTATCGAGATGATCATATGGTTCTTATTTTTAAGCCTATTGATGTGGTGAATAACATTTATTGATTTCCGTATATTGAACCAACCTTGCATCCCAGGGATAAATCCTACCTGATCATGGTGCACAATTTTTTTGATATGTTTTTGTATCCGGTTCGCCAGAAGTTTATTGAGGATTTTTGCATCTAGGTTCATTAGAGATATTGGTCTGTAGTTTTCTTTCTTTGAAGTGTCTTTGTCTGGTTTAGGAATCAGGGTGATGTTGGCCTCATAGAATGAATTTGGAAGTTCTCCCTCTTTTTCTATTTCCTGAAATAGCTTGAAAAGTATTGGTATTAGTTCCTTTTTAAAGGTTTTGTAAAACTCTGCTGTATACCCATCCGGTCCTGGGCTTTTCTTAGTTGGTAGTCTTTTGATGGTTTCTTCTATTTCTTCAATTGACATTGGTCTGTTTAGGTTGTCAATATCCTCCTGACTCAATCTGGGCAGATCATATGACTTAAGAAATTTATCGATGCCTTCACTATCTTCTATTTTATTGGAGTATAAGGATTCAAAATAATTTCTGATAATCTTCTGTATTTCTGAAGTGTCTGTTGTAATATTGCCTTTTTCATCCCGTATGCTAGTAATTTGAGTTCAAGAGAGAGAATTTTTAAATATTTATATTTTAGTTTTCAGTGGACACAACATCTTTATTTTATTTTTATGTGGTGCTGAGGAATGAATTCAGCACCCTGCGCATGCCAGGAGAGCGCTCTACCGCTTGAGCCACATCCCCAGCCCCGGTTTTTACTCTTTTAATGTAGCTACTCAAAAATTTAAAATTGTGTACCACACTTGTTTATATTCAGCAATATTGATGTAGATGACTGATTGGTAAAAGATATGGCTCAAAAAATCTACACATCAATAAAAAGGACTATTTATAAAACATATGAAAAATATACTGAAATAAATTTTAAAATCCTTTTGATGTGTTTGGCAACTTAATTTTTTTTATCTATTAATTATGATTAAGCTTCCAAACATGTTGAATATGGCATATTATATTTACTGAAACAGCTTAAAATTTTTCAACATTTGTTTTATTTTTCCTTTTAGATTGATCATTTTTTGATAAATAATAGTGACTGCTCTTGAAAGGATTTCACTTAAAAAATATCCAGAAAATTTAAAGTATTTGAACAACTTCAGAACAATGAAAGGAATTCTACCAGATCATGCTAAGTTCTTGAACATATATACCACACACATACATAAATACATATACATATATACATGTGTATATAAAATAAACCAATTAAAATAACAATAATAATTATGATGATGATAATCATAACAATAATAATACTTATAATAATAAAAAGATCAGTACTATAAAACAAGAAGTTTGGGGAAGGGGAAGGGAATGGTATGGGAAGGTATGAGGAAGGAGATTGATCAAATTATGCTATGTCCCTGTATGACTATGACATAGTGAATCCTACTATTATGTATTATTATAATGCACCCATTTAAAAATATTTTAAACGGAAATACATTGACAGACTGGTAAATTGCACATAAAAGTCTGCAGAGTATTCATGATACCTTTGAAAATACTTCCTTTTAGAAAAAAAAGGAAAACACAGAGAATCTATTAAGCAAAACATTAACCAAAACCAGCACTTCTAGTGACTTAAAACATCCTTTTATCTCTAAAGTGACAGTAAATTTCACACTTGGAATTGAGCCATTTCTCTCAAATGGCTCCTACTGCCTTTGCCTGGGGATTGGCCACTTGACTGCATGGGTGCCTGAGGGCATTAATGATCTAATTCCAACTCGGGAAGTGTGCTGAATGACTAAACTCTAAGTTCCAGCCCTGTCTTTGCTGATGCCGAATGACAGTGAAAGACACAAAGTCAAAGGTAAAGTCACAAAATGAGAAGACTCTTTCGGGCTCTGCTGGAAGTTAGGAACCCTTATATTGGAATGTGATTCAAGTGTTTGCTTCCTACCTTTCCTGCTCTCTTTAAATCCTAATCTTAACCTGAATCTCCGTGCAAATCCTTCATGAATCCAAAGCTCTTCACAGGCTCTGTCCAATAGTACATGCCCAGGCTATACTGTGACCACAGCTCTTCCCTGATCTTGTCCCATAGTAAGATCTCATCTGATCATAGCTCTGCAACATGGCTCAGAAGACTGATAGAATAAAGTACTGTGTGTGTGACTGTAAAAGTCGGAGGCATCTTCTAATATGAATATTTTGTCCTTGAACCTTTCTCTTCTCCCTTTTTTTCCTCTCTACTTCCAGGCCAGTGGACAAGTTCAGGCATAGGTAATGCTTAGAGATGGTTGAACGAATTCATATCCACAAGTCATTTACAGAGGACAAGCTTACCCATAAATTTCAATCCAAAATGTGCAAAATGTGCTAATTTTACTAATTACGTGGTCATACACTGGAAATCTCTTGAATGTCTAGAGACAAAATACATAAAACAAAATGCACAAAACATATGGAAACTGATGTCTGAGAATGTCCAAGTGACACATTACGTTTTGCAATTTCTTCCCTCCCATCTCCTCCATGGAATTCAACAGGTACAGAAGCTCTACACTGCTCATAGAGTGGTTTAGCAGTTCCATTCCCCAAAAAAGAGTATTTCATATGACTTTAGCAAAAAGATATTTAGAAAATGATATTTTACTACCTCTGTATTTAACATACATCAGGCACTCCTAAACACTGAGGCAGACTAGATGTTTTAAGTAAAGACTCAACTTGTCCACTATGTGCACAACAGTCTTGCACACATGTAACAATAGTTCTAATTTGAAAATGTCTTTAAAATATGAGTATTCTGGCCCATCACCAACCGGGTGGACTCAAATTTTTAGAAGACAAATCTTTCTTATGAATTTTAACAAAAAACATACAAAATTTGTTCACTAATTCTACTGCATCACACACAAAACCTTTTTAATGTCTAGAAAGACTAGATGTAGATTAGGGCTCATTTGTCCTTTACATACACAGCAGAGTAAGGCAAAGCACAGACCTCGGCACGCAGGCCCCAGCACTGTTTGTATTTCCTCTTCCTCCAGAGAATCAGCTCACAGTGTGTACCAGTCAACAGAGAGTTGGGCTATTGACCCCCAAATATTTCATAAATTCTTTAACAAAAAGAAGGAGAAGTTTATAAAATATACATAAAGAAAAATTTAAATGTATATATATTCTATACTAAATTCCATAACAATTATGAATTTAAAATTACAAAATTAAATTGAAAAATCCAGAGATTTTTCTATGGCTAAAAATGTGAAATTTTGTAAATGTATTTTAAAAGTATCACATAATTTACCAAAAAAATCAACAACTAAAAAAAATAATAACATTTCCAACTTAATGCCCTTCACAAAATATGAAGTATTTTATTGTAAGTGCTCTTACAAATAATTTCTCTCAGAATAATAGCTAAATTTAATATATCTCAAAATTCTACTTTGGTTAATGCAGCACTGGACTTTTGAACTTTGGAGATAATGTAGTTAAACAATAAACAATTCGGCTTTTTACCTGCCTCGTGCACAGTAGACATATTTCTTTGGCTCTATCAGTATGCTCTATTAAAATGCTAAATTGAAGCAAGATCTTGTGTTAGCATAGTGTAGTCATGGATTTCCATTCTATTAAATGTGGGTATTTACATATTTAGAAATGTTGGGTACTATTCACATGCCTTGTTTAAATTTGTGAGTCACCTTTACAATGAGACAGGTATAAAGGCCTACAGTTTGATCTAATGTCAGAATGAATCATAATAGGAATTATATAGTCAAAGCAAACAGCAGAAAAGTGCACTAACCAATGGTGTAGGGAGAAATAATGACACAAGACTGAAAAATTAGACCTTGAACTTTAAAATAGATACCAGCTAGATGTTATTCTAGGGCAAAGACAACCATGTAGAGAGACATTTTTCTTTAAAAAGAGCTCTTTGCAGAGGCTAAATATAATCACACTATTGTGTGATTTATAGACAGGTCTCTAGCAATGTTGGGATTTTTATTCTTCTCTCTGTAAGTCTGAATATTCACTGCTATTGCCTATTTGTATAAAACATCATTTTGGGATTCAGTCTTTTTACAAAAGTCTCTAGATAGACTGTTGTTATTAATTTCAAGGGACTACAAAATGTATCACATAATACTCTATGACAACTCTATTTTTGTTGGTTGATTCCCTCTTATTACTTCAAATAGAGAGAACTTTGACTGGAATCCTGTATAAATAAAGACAGCCTAAATCAAGATTCCTTTCTGTTAAAGAAAGAAAGAAAAAAAGTAAGTAAGTAAGTAAGTGTTATTGGTCATTATACTTTTTTTTTAAAAAATGGACTATTTACTCTCACCATAATGCATTTTTTAAAATTTAAATTTTGTATTGGTATCTGAGCTAATTTGAATTAGTCAATAGAATTTGTAGTATTATCTGCCATGTGATTTTTTTTTCCATGAAAATAATTCAGAAGTTCTTTGGCCCCAAATTAATTGGAGGTAAATCCATGTAAAATCCAGTAACTGCAGTCCTGGTTTCCCCTTACATTCAGTGTCTGGCTAAAAGAAGTAAGGAGATTTTGATTTGGCTAAAATGGGCCTCTGCTTGGATTAGGAGCAGAAGTTTTGGAGAGCACTTGACAACTTCATTTCCAGTCCAGGTCTGCTCACAGTGGATCCAGGTGCAAGAGAGCAAGGTGGCTAAACAGTAAAGAGGCTTGTCCTCCAATTAAGAGATAGTGCTTCAAATCACTAGGCTCACCTGCCCTCCGGGAAATGGACTTTTGTTTTTGTTGCTCCCTCATTCATTCATGCACTCCATGAACATTTCAGAGTACTCTACCAGTGAGACACACAGTCTCATAAAAATAAATAAATAAATAAGATGCATATAAATAAATAAATAAATAAATAAATGAATGAATACATAAATAAATAAAAATAAACAAAACATAATCACCATCCCTTTAAACTTTATATTCTAGTGGAAAAATACATTCTCAAGCTTATATGTCTTTCTCCCATAATTTTTTTTTTGTACCACATTGAGAGAACATGGCCCAATGTAGATTGGCTATTGATACACAGATATATCCTGCCTTTCACAGTAGAAGGCAAAGAGGGTGATTGTCTTATAAATCCTGTTTATTTCCCATTAAAAAAATTGTGGTAAGATTTAAAAATATATGTCCTTATAATACATTTAAAATATATTTGGATGATGAAACAGTTTAATGAAGTATGTTGCAGACATATTTCCATGATATAAAGTGAGATGTACCTGTGCATGACGATGATTGCTAAATGTTTGCTCCTGGGAGACTGAGTACAAATGCTATTCAAAAATGCCTTCCTGACCTATTTGGGGATTGTGAAATAATGATCGGCTTTTTTTACAGGGAGGCGGTTTAGCTCACCACAGCTGAATGCAAGCTTGTGACTCAGGAGGTGGAGACTATGCAGTGGAACTAGTTTTTCAGCCGGGCTTATTTACTGAATGAGCTCACATTTGGTTTGCCCCATGAGCTCACTCTTGGTATAATATATTCTAGCTGATAGCTTATGACCCAGTGGGATAATGTGGAGGGGAGGTTTATTTGCTAGGTTGTGTTTGCTTGGTTGCTTTTTCTTGAGCTGCTTACATAGCAACAAGATAAAGTCTCCCATAAAATAATTTCTGAGATTTTTCTACTTTTACTTAGGATATTTAGATTAATTGATTTGGGTCTTACCTCCTTTAGAAGGTAGCTTTTCTGTAAATGGTGGTCACTTTAAAGAATTGATTGATAAGGTTCACATTCCTGACCCTAAAACAATAATAGCTTTTCCAATTATTATATATGTGGTTTGGATGAAGTGGTCAAAGATGGGAAGTTGCTGAACTATGATCTCACATATCATATGTGGGTAGCCATAGTTGTGTGTGTTTCCATTTGATTGAAATCTCTGCAGTGCATAACTACAGCTCGCAAGGAAGTTGTTCATAATTGCACACAGCATAAGAGGAAGCCCTCTTTCTTGAAATATTATTCTGAAAAGAGTGCCCCAACTGGTCTGCTGGTCTGCCTACTCTGACCAATCACACACTAAAAACAGTGTTCTGATAAGGCATCCCTTATCCAAATAAATACTAAAATGTTAATAGATGTTTTTATAAATTGTACCACTTAACAAGCTAAAAACTATCAGAAAATTCTAGTGCTTATTTTCAATCCCATCTCCTTAAAGATTTGTAAAAACTCAGTTTATCCTGCAAGATATTCCCCAGCCTATTTATGAAGTACTCATTTCAAAAGTTGTTCTATAAAAAATGGGGTTTGTGTTGAAATACTTTGGGACATACTCCCAATTCTTTTCTCTTCTCCTGTTGGGCTCCATATGTGTCAGTACATAAAAACATGGAGAAGAAGAATAAAGGAACCTGGCCATATTTGTTCAATCCAGAGTTTTGCTGTTTACAAGCTCACACAGCTCTTTTGAATTAAAATGTCATAAAGAGCAATGAACTTACACTACTGGAAATGCTGGTTAGGGAATGTCTCCGGTTGAGCTCTGACTTCTCCTATGGTGTCTCTCATGTTCTGTTTATTTTCTATGTGTGCTCTCTAGCTCCTATCTTTACAATCCTTGTCTCACTTGGGTGTGTATTTCTCTACAGAAGGAAATTTACATTCTAATATGCAAAATAATTTCATTCTGTGTTTACATTTGCAAAGCTTGTGAAGTTCAGATTTTAAATGTAGGTTCTTCACTAGTCATATTTGAAAAGAATTACTTTTCTGGTGCTCCCTGTTACATGTACATCAGTGGTCATTAATTAACATAGGATAATGTGTCCCCCATGTGCATAGCAGACCCATAGGATTATTTAGGAATGTTCTAGGTCCGTAGCCTTTACTGTTTCCTCCGCTAAGAATCCAAGATGTCTGCTATTAAATGAAACACTCAGCTTCACAACAACAAATATTCTCTGTGCTTGAAGTAGTTCTGGGGTTCTACTCTTTCACTACTTCATTCTCAGTATCTCCTGCATCATATTGACTAGAACACTAACTACTATATTTAAAATGTGATCCAAAATGAGTTGATTTTAGAACAATAAAGCCATCCCAATATAATTAGACTCTTTTCTTCACAAAACCTTTTGTTCTCTTTCTTTTAAAATTACTTTGAAGTCCCTTCAGCTTTTCTTTACTGTCTTTATTTGCCTGAGAATGACTTCCATTCACATCCACTTATTCTGAAAACTGCCATCTCCAGTTGGGTTTTGTCAGTCACTGACCCCACCTCGAGTTCATCTTCTGGTATATTCTGATTCCTATTGCCTCTCGCCCAGTAAAGAGACCAACTTAAAACAGTGACAGTACAGCATTTTTGTTGACCTATTTAGATGATTCCAGCAATCCCTAAAACCTTCAAGGGCAAAGATGGCTCTTGCATCCTCAAGATCAGACAGCTTGTGAACAAGACAACATTCAATAATTGTTAAGTAAATGGTCTATTTGTCTGTAAGATAAAATTCTTTTATCACTTGTATGCTGTACATAGTTAGGAAACTTCCAGGGGTCTTAATTACAGATGGCTCATAATTTAACCTAGTTAAAATAATACCTTATGAATGTACACAAATTTATATTATACTGCTCATGGGGTACATATTTTCTCTCTCAGCATGCTATTTCCATTCACTATTATGGTTTTATAAATAGATTTTGGCAAAGTCTTTTTAAGTATTATTGTGACTGTATCATGTTTGAATATTATGCCATGTTCTAGTTTATGGAATCAATTAATTGTTCAGTAGCATTAGTATGCATTATTGTTCAGCAAACCTTTACATCTTTACTATTTATGGTAAAGCAGCAGAAGGACATGATTGGTTGGAGAATGAGGGAACGGGGCCTATGTAGTAGGATTCCACAGGATGTCTTTTAAAAAGCAGTTTGCCAGAAGTCATGCTGCCTTTGCTCTGGCCCAGGTCAATACTGTATTCCTTGACCAACAACCTGTTGTTCTGTGGCTATTCTCTTAGGGTCAAGGAATTTAAGATTTCTCCCTGCTAATGATAAGAACACAAATTTCCCTGAAGGGGGGACTTTTGTGACC
Source organism: Callospermophilus lateralis (assembly GCF_048772815.1). Taxonomy (NCBI): domain Eukaryota; kingdom Metazoa; phylum Chordata; class Mammalia; order Rodentia; family Sciuridae; genus Callospermophilus; species Callospermophilus lateralis. The sequence goes on along the minus strand of NC_135317.1, from coordinate 22,250,767 downwards.
TTAAATAGACCAAAGATTCCAAGACCCAGGAAAACAGGATAATTAAGAACAAAATCCCTGACCACAAAGTCTGTAAAAAACAAGTTCCAATTAGAGCCAGTCAGCTCGGGCCAACAATACTCAGAATTACCTTCAGATCTTCAGAATATCATTATAATCTTATTATAATAGTAACCTGCCCACTCATGTGGGTTTTGCTTGGGTACTTGTGGGTAAGACAATGCACAGTAGGGACATGAAAAATGTTATGTAGTCCTACTGTCAGTCAAGAGTAAGAGATGATATTTGGGCAGGACTCTCCAGAAACTTCCCTAAGATCCCCCAATGAAATTAGTAAACCAAGGGTCTTTGCTTTTTCCTTTTAGATGCAACTCTTTCCCTCACTCCCTCTTGAGAGTGCTTTCTTTCCTAAATAAATTTTCCTATACTTTTAATACATTTTGTGTCTTGCTTGAAATTTTCTTCTATAGGAACACAAGCGATAAGAAACATTGTGCAACCCACAGACCACTGCTGGTCACAACAGAACTCAAATTGAAATACAGACAGTCTGGCTTCTGAATCCCTGCTCTTAAGTACTATACTACACATGATTTTATAAGGTACATTTCTTGTCATTCAATTTTCAAGCCAAAGAGTATGACAATTTTTTTGACAGACCAATAGGCTCATTTATTATTTGAAAAGCAAAAATATATACATTGTAAGTTAATAAGAATAATATGATTCCTACTAATTTGTCAGTACAGAAACATATTTTAAAATTGTTTTCAATTTGAAATTGATATTTCTTTCAGAAACAAAGATACTTAAAATATAAGTAATCCAATAGTACTTTTATATATGAGAATTGTGTTTCTATATCCTTTGAAAATATTTTATTTGAAATCTTCATTATTTTGTTTAGAAATTAAGATAAACATTAAAATTTGCCTGTGCTAACATGTACAAATAATCTTCCTAGCTTGTCAATGTGTTTTGGTTGTAATTTTTGTCATTTGTTTTATTTTAGAAATTTGTGTAATAGATTTGTTGGTGCATTTTAACTTAAATTTTAGTTTTTAACTTTTTAATTCATTGTTGGCTTTAAATATGCCAGTCTTTGTTTTTAAGACACTGAAGACTAAGGAATTAGGATTTCCCCTCAGATCTACTTACTCTTAGCTTTTAGATGTTCCATTCTTTCATCTACTTGGAGTTTATTCTGATACATAAATTTTTATTTAAGTATTTTGTGCCAATAATAGGTATTTTTCTTCTCATATGAAACTTTGAAATCTGTCCTATAGAATTAGTGATATTCTCCCTATTACCACTTACCTGAAAATACTGAAGTGTATCCATCTGCATATTCAAGGCCACCAACCTGCATAAAATCTCACCATCCCATATCATATCTCAGGTAGTAGCTAAGACTGATGGCTGTTTACTTTAAAAACATTGTGGGAACTTCCTCCTGGCCAACCTTCTTTAAGTAAGTCGTTCATTTGATGTTACCTTCAGGAGGTACAACACTGTTGACCTTTGTTAGACTACACATAAACGTGTCATTATGAACTTACTTGCAATGAGTGTAGGAAAGAAAGCCCGTGTAGACTGAGGGCCCAGGAAGTCTCCAAAGGTGGTGTAGGGGAGATGGCCTCCACTCCTTGGGATTTATGTTCACAGCAGCCCCGGCCTTCTGCACTTGGCTCCTAGCCCAGTAGGGGGCGGAAGAGTGATTATCTGAGTGGTGAGTTTGAAGAGCAGGAGTTGGGCGGGCAAGGAAGGCTCTGTCTATTTGCTCTTCTCTCCCAAATCGACCAAGATGTTTCACAAGACACATCTCCAAGTTCTTGGCTTTCGTGCACTGGCAAAGGCCCGTTTTTCAATAAGAGTCCAGCCTCTGTGAGAAGAGCCTCGTGATGTTATTGACGGGTATGTTTGGAAGAGAAGCCTCGCTGGTTCAGGGCTCATTGTTCAGAAACCCACTTGCTCTAATCCTCAACCACGTCTTCCAACTGGGCATTAATAAAGCTGATATTTCAACCTCCATCAGCCAAACTTCTGTATCTGTCTCTTAGGTGGTTCCAAGTATGGGTGGATGAGCATCACTAATTTTCTTCAAATCTGAGTAGCAATCTAATATCAAAAATAGACATATTGGGGCTGGGGATGAAGCTCAATGGTTGAGGGCTTGCCTAGTATGTTCAAGGCCCTGAGGTTCAATCCCATCAGTGTTAATAACTAAACCAAGTAACAAACATAATAAAAAGAAGTAAAACATTAGTTTCCTATATGGTTAAAGATGCATTTGGTCCATTTAACTGGATATTAACAAAGATAAAAGATACTTTCGATTTTTCTTTTCTTGAACCCTCATATATTCACGTTCAAGAATACTCAGGAAGCTATGGCATACTGAGGATGTATACAACCGTCTTTACTTTCTGGATTTTCATAAAACATGTTTTTAAAACTGTTAATTTTATAAACAAAAAAAGATTTAGTTTTCCCCTATGTTTTGAAGTCCCAAATTTAAGCAAAGTTTTCTTCTCTGGTGTGGGTGATCCTTAAATGTAAGGTGACAGGCTGTGAAAGTCGCCACCTGTTGGCTGTAGAGATTCCAGGCGGCTCACTCCAGTTCCCCACCGGCCTCTGAGCATTCACCTTAACACTAGTGGTAGCAATATCTCACAGAAATGGTCAAATGCCTCTGGTTTCTTTGTAACAGTCTCAAAGTGACAAATGGTCAGACAATAGATTCTAAAATATAGGTATGTTATCCCTCCCAAGTTCAGCTCAGGTATTATCTTCCTCCAACCTCAGACTGTGGGCCCTGGAGGGTAAACAGTCTTCCTATTAATAGTTTTGTTACCAGCATGTACCACAGTACCTGATATACAGTCCGCAGTAGATACTGTTCAAAATAATCTGCTAATGGTAAACATGAGTCCTAGTAAAAGATGTTCAAAAGTGAAACTAGCATATTGAACCACAGACATTTGTAGGGCTTTATTGTGATCTGTATGGTGAATAAAATGTTTCTAATTATTTTACACCTTTTAGATTTTAGGATCAATAAATGAGTATAAGTCAGCAGATTTTCATTATTTGAGTTTAGTGGCATTTCTGGGCTCCCAACCTCTTCATCAAGAAGCCCAAATGACTTTCTAAGGGATCCTGAGCCACTTTATTTTCCTATCTACACCCACTCCCCACAAAGGCAGATTTTCCAAGGTCAGGGCATCTTATAAATATTATTTCTAAAGGAGACTTCATATTTCATCTCATTTTAATTTCCTCATGTAACATTTAAACAAAGAGACTTCTCCAGAGTCACAAGCTTGTCTGTGGAAATCAAGTCTCTTAATCCACATCCGGAAATTCCTTGTTTCAGCAGTGGGTGAACCCTCCATTTCATGAAATTCTTTTAGCAACTCCTCTTTCCATAACTCCATCCTTCCCTTTAAAGACATGATCTAATGAAGCTTATGAAGGGGAATACACAAAGAGAAACTTCATTTTCTTGGGCAAGTGAGGCTTCTTCACAAAGACAACTTTCTTTCTTCCTTCCTTCCTTCCTTCCTTCCTTCCTTCCTTTCTTTCTTTCTTTCTTTCTTTCTTTCTTTCTTTCTTTCTTTCTTTCTTTCTTCAAGTGTGATTGCTTTATTCTGAAGAAGTCCTGCCTTTATGGTAATTTTATGCTATAATATGGTTAATAAATTCTAGGATAGATATGTATTCCAAGACATTTTTCCACTATTCAATAATAATTATTTTCATTACACACAAAAATTCCCAGATAAGCTGAACAATAAACAAAAGTGTTTTATTAAGCTGAACATGACTTTTGGATAGTAGATAAATCTGAATCAAATAATTTGTTTATTTTTTTCTTTGAATTGAATAATGCAGGCATACAATTATACTAATGCCATTCATCCCAACTAATTTAGGAAACATTTTTGTGTTTATTTTATGTTTATGTCTTACACTGCTCCAGGTATTGGGGATACAGGGATTCAAAAGATTGACTTAATTCACACTGAAAAGTAATTGGACATTTTGGAGAGTTTCCTGGAGGTGGTGATCTATGGAGGTGATTTTGAAAATGTATGGGAGTTGGAGAGGACCTTCAGGGAGGAAAATCAGCACTGAAGATAGTGAAGGCTCTTCATAGGGCTGCTTATGGAAGACCGCAGCTCACAGTGGCTGAGGTGTAAATTTCAAGGTAACAGGTATGAAGGAGGAGAGCTGAATGATTGTTGGACATTTGCCGAGTGTTTAGGGTGTCCTTCCCGAAGGCTTTTGTGAGATCTACAGTATGCTGGGGGTAGAATATCATAAAGCTCTGTGACAAGATACATGATTTGAAAAGACCATATAGCCAACAGGGGGATGAATGAATTAGGGGGCGATGTTGTACTCACAGACAGTGGTCGGAAGACTACTGGGGTAGGAAAGGGCAGCAATAATGGCTGTATCAGGGGGAAAGGGTGGAAATAAAGATGGTAACCAGAATAGACTGAGGAGGCAAGACTGGTTGTTTCCAGATCTGGACCTTGAATTAATAATCTGATAACAAAACAAAACAAAACAGACCTAGTAAATGCTGAGTGATCCACAAGCACCCTCCTGAGGTCTGTGAAAATTCAGTTGTAGTAATCATTGCTGAAACTCATATGAAACTCATTTGTAAGTATGGTAAAAACTGATGGGAATATCTTTTTATGATATTTTTAATTGAAAGAATGTGTGAAATTCATGTGTTTTTTCTTCCATATGTTAATACTGTATGATGATAAAATGAGACAATGAACTTTTCTCATCATATTTTGATTGTACTCTGTTCCTTGTAGGTTGCTTTTACTCTGGTTTCCTTGTTTCTCGTAAAGTCAACAATTCTGGATGTTGGCCCCAACCAGATATCGTTCTCACTGGGGATGTCAGCAGACACCCCCAAATTGCTTTCACCAAAGCAGCAGAGATTAGTCCAACACTCATTTTGTTCCCCAATAGTGAGCCTGTTAACAGCTTCAAGTTAAAAATCATCCCTTCAAATTGCATTCTGTATCCGCTGGATAGATTTATTTGCAGTTAGGATGTTAGCAACATCCTAGAGAAATGTATCTCACCCTGGATTTAATATTGTTGAGAAAGTTCAGTGTCTTTACCTAAATTTATGCATATTCTTAAAGAGGTTGAAATCTCATGTTGATCTTTGGGTTCCACTCTCCTGTTTATTCTGAATGAGTCCATTGCATGAGTGTTTTACTACCCATTGACTTCTCTATCACATCAATCATTCGTTATTCATTGCTATGGACTGAATATTTGTGACTGTCCTCAAATTCCTATGTTGAAACTTAAGTTCTCAGTGTGATAGTGTTTGGAGGTTAGACCTTTGTGGGTGTCTAGGTCATGATTCCTCATAAATGGGATCAGAGCCCTTTTCAGGGAATGAATAAATGAGACCACACTCTCCACAACAAATAGACATAATGAAAAGGAAGCTGTCTGCAAATACAGAAGAGGGAGTACACCAAGAACCAGCAGTGGACACCATGGAACTTCATATGTGAATCTAAGACAACCTCACAGCCCTTGGGGCTGGTGATTGCTTGCTGGACTTAGCCATGGGGCATCTGTGTTGGGACAACTTTTAACTTTTACAAAATATTTTATTCTTTGTACTCTTAAAGATCAAAATGTACTTCAGATTTTATGTTAAATTAACACATCTCTGAGGTATCTTTCAATAGAGGCATCAAGGAGCCCTTTAGCTCAGGCATAGCGAATTAAAGATAGAAAAATGCATTTTAAATTTCATTACCTTGACCTAATGCAAAAGGTAAGGAAAAACGATTTCAGTATTTAATTCCTCTGGATATTTTTATCTTTGGATTTAATTTTCTTGACCTTACAAGGAAATTTTGACCTTTGAACTTGAATTTTTCCCTAGAAATTTAGTAGTGAGGGAAGGCTTGCTTTTTCATATCTCTGTCTTCATTTTAATTATCAGACCCTCTCCGTGTTGGCATTGAATTTCATCACAGACTTTTGAAGGGCTACAGTGACAACTTGTGGGGACAAACACGAGACCCGGGAGTGAGAATGGGGGAAGTTTCAGAAGGTCTCAAAGCAAATTTAATTAATGAATAGCTTGGACTCAGACTCTTCTAGATGAGAAATGAACACTTTACCTAAGGAACCTAAATGCTCCTCTGGGGAGATGCTCTCCTGAAGTAAGTGGGACTCTTCTGTTATGTCATCCATCTCTTTCTCTGAGGATTGTAGCCACAGCTCTTGTTGACAGTACAAACAACGGTTATATTGGGGGCTCAGAGATAAAGCAGGGTGGGGGACAGGAGCAGGATGTGCTCTTCTTACACTGCTGATTTCTTCTTCTTTGTGGAGGTGGATCCATGAGTGTGACTTTCCCAGATTCTCTGCAGCTCTGCCACTCACCCACATGTCCAGCTGCACAGGGAGCAGACCAGTGAAAAATGAAATTTTTTTTCAAAAGTACGTTCTTTGATATTTTTCAAATTTCCCTGTTCACAGAGTAGAGGAAATTGATGTTAAGGGTAAATCATACAAAGTTTTTCTTTTTTTCCACAGGGTTTCTTTTGACCCACTGTGGTGTTCACAATTGATTGTTTAATGCCATGCTTCCCTGGCCACAGTAGGGGCAGGGTTGTTACCCTGACTTGTGATTCAGGGCACAGCGACTGCTGTGGAGGGTAGAGCTGGCTATACTTTGCCAGCTCCCTCTTGTCACTTTTCCTGAGGAAGAATGTGCCTGCAAGGAGAAACTTCTTGTCTCAGCTGCTGCATGACATAAATGTTTTAGGAGCACAGCCTCCTGGGGAGGCCTGCATGGGACCAGTATGGCTCTGACTGGGGCACCCGTGCCTATTTTAGCAAGAAGTGCACTCACCCATAAGATAAGTCAAGTTTTTTTGTGTTCTCACAGGGGGCTTCTCCTGTCCCAATAAGAATTGCTTGGTCCTGCTGAGGCTCACCATGTGTTAAATGATGCCAGGTCATTATAGAGGAAGGACATAGGTAACGTCACTGTTGTTTTCCACCTGCACCCCCTCTTCACTTCCTTGAGCCCCTCCTCAACATACTCTTCTGTGGACCTGAGCATAGTCATTTATATACAGAGTTGATCAGTACCCTCTATTGCTTCCCCTGGGACAAAGATGTGCATGCTCCCAAACTACACTCAAAAGGAAAGGAAATTGTAAATTAATCATTTGCAAAACATGTTTCCTTTTACTGTCTCTCAATAATAAATGAGGAGCAGAATCAATAAAAGCATAGATATATTCAGAGTGTAATTACAAGTGCTTGCTCAGCACGTGGCTCATGCCAGGCTGGCTGCTGGCCTCAGAGGTTCAGTTCTAATCACCCTGGCTGGCCTACCATCCCAGAACCCATACCACCCTGCTTCTGCCTTCAGAGTTTGCTCATGCCATTCACAGTGGCTTCCTTACTTTACTAATTCTTGTCCATGCCCCCAAGCTTAGAGAGGACCTTAGCTTAGAGAGGAGGGCCTCCTCTAGGGAGCTTCCCTTTTGTCCTCAGAGTCCCTCTTCTGATTGTCCTTGGCTCCCTGTAGTTCGGGTACCATGGTCACAGCCGAAGAACAAAGCTGTCAAAAAAGTGTTAAAATCATTATCTATTTGTTTAAAATGCTCTGTGTGGGAAAAGACAATTATTTTTGAACTGTTTATTTCCGTGTTCTCATGCGCCCCACAGAGCCTTCACTTGGGCTGGTGAGTTAACTTTGAAGGGCCAATGACCTCATTGACTTCTGTGACCTTAGAAAGTCATACTGTGGCTCAGCGACTGTGTTTGTGAAATTAGAGATGACAATGACGGCTGCTGAGCAATATCGACAAAGCTTCTTTACTTAAAAAGTTTCATAATTGAATGCTGCCAAAGGGTGATTGCAAGCACATTTTCTTCTAAGGTTCTGATGATCCTATCTGTGAGGAGGATAGGAAGGATGGATGTTCCATTTGACAATGTGGTCAAATCAAACTAGTGGAGTTGAATATTCCAGTCATATTTAATTCACGTCTCTTTTTTTCCAGATTATTCAGTCATATCATGGAAAATAATATTTGCTTCATCCTGTCATCAGGTAGTGTGCTGACAGGCTTATAAAATGATATGGTTTTTTTATATCAGTGAAACATACTTAAATCATCATTGTATTCCTTATCTATCTACTGGGTGGTAATTTGGTTTGTGGATATCATTGTGAATTTTATATTTTGGACTCTACTTAAATTACTTTTAATCTATTTCCCAGATAAAATACTACACTCAGAGATAATGTAATATTAAAGTTAAAAAGTCTTAACAATAAATAATCTAGGCAAAAGGTGAAAGGAAGTTTGGAGCTAACATTAAACTTTGGGGGTTTCCTTCACCTTAAGTGTGAGATTCCACATCCTGTGCTTTTTAGTTTGACATATCACTTCCTTTCTCACCTTTCAGTACTGTGGTTTCAATGTTTATGTCCACATAGATACAGTCTAAATGGATAGATCTCATTTCTCGCTGTTTTAATAATCTATTTTCTTTTTATATCTCAATTCAGATATTTTAACTTTTCAAATTCCAGCAAACAGGAGTGAACTAGAAGTTAAATTTGTATTCGAAATTTGGAAACTGGTTTTGCATTTCCAAATCAACATATTCACAGAGCAATTGATATGTGACATAAGATCATAAGAGACTGACTAACTGAATGCACTTGGCTTTTGCTTTCCCGGTTTCCCAAGATGCTGAGAAGGAATATTAGCTAATATTAGCTGGTTCAGACAAAGACACATGTCAGGTAAAAGGCTCTCTGGATTGAGAGAAATCTGCCTGCCATTACACCCCCCAGGAATCGAGGGGCTGTTATGGTTTGTACATGAGTTGTCTTCCCCAAAGCGTATGTGTTAGGCAAAGATTAGAGATGAAATGATTAGATTATGAGAGCTATAATACCATCAGGGGATTAATTCATTTGAAGGATTAAAAAAATTGAAAGGAATGCTGGGTGGTAACTGTAGTCAGGTGGAGTGTTGCTGGAGGAAAGTAGGTCACTGGGGGTGTGGTCTTAGATTCTATCTTGTACCTAGCTCCTCTCTCTCTGCTTCCCAGTCACTTTGAGTTGAGCAGCATTCCTCCTCCATGTTCTTCAGCCTGCCTTAGGTTCAGAGCAATGGAGGTAGACCTCTGAAACTGTGAGCCCAAAATAAACCTTTCCTCCTCTAAGCTGTTCTTGTCAGGTATTTTGCTCACAGTGAGGAAAAGCCGACTAGCACGGGAGACTCAGCAGAACTCAAATCTCTACTCAGCAGCACAGAGGTGCCTTTCTGTGTTCTGTTGCCTGGAGGACCTGAGTTCTTACAGCAGGTCTCCCTTGGCCTACTCTATCCTATGGAGAAGCTGTGTCACATTCAGAAATAAAGAAGTCTTTTTCCTTCAAAACAAGAATCTTCTCTTTTCAACAATCAGCAGACCCTCTGTGGCCATGAATCTGTAGCAATCATAGATTGGGTGCACTGTGGCAAAACTTCCCTATTTCTTCCTCATCAAATCCGACCACTCCATGATAATCTATTTTCCATAGAATTTGTTAGATCTACTCTTTATTATTTCAGCACATATTGACACTACCATGAATTTTTATGGAAAAGGAAAACTCATATGGAAATCATGTGGCCCTGCTTTTAATCTCCATTCCCCAATTTTTAATCCATGCAATAACACTTTAGATCACTTTTTGACCCATCATCAGTGGCGTCCCTGTAGTTGTCTCTACAAGCCTCAAATTGACTCCTCTTCTAGTCCTAGTTTCCTGTGAGTCCGGCCACTAATGCTCCACATAAATTGCTTGTCCTGATGCCACTTGCTTTCTGATGCCTCAGTGACCCTGCACTGAGGCTGCTTGCTGCCACACTCTCAGGACCACACCTTCCACCAGACTTTCACCAATACTGTCTAACTTCCTTTGATACCAGGTAGGTCTTTTTACACAGGTAAGCCTGGGGCAGGGTACCCGCGTGTTTCTAAGCAGGTTGGTGCTCTGGGTAGGAGGACGCTACCTCAGCGTGCAACCGAGGCACTGTAGAGAATCAGGTGAGTCAGAGGCCCAGTTCCAGGATTTCTGTCTGCCAGAAGAAAGCTTGTGACCTTGAGCACTTCAATCCAAGTTGGGGGCTGAGACTACAGTGGGACGATGAAGTCCAGTCCTGACCCACCAGTAAGCTCTTACAATCCGCCCAGTTCTGTTCAACAGTGAGGAGAAATGAGGGAGCTGAACCCACAGGGGCAAGGTGGCTGTGGCTGGTATTTAGTGAGGCTTTTTAAAAGCTGTGTTCAATAAATTCTGTTAATGCACTTGCTGATTACTGGAAGACAGTAAGACCAGCATAATAAAATCAAGGCAATTTAAGTCTTTAAAATATGTTCAACTTTTTTGCATGTGGCCAATTGCATTGCTTGTATATTTCTAAAGCACGAACAAATTTCATGCATTGATATTGGTCAATAAACAAGGAGAAAAGCTTTTCTTAATCATGCTTCTATACTGCATTGAGGAAGAAGCTACTTTGTACTGTCTTTTACTATAATACATATGCCCTCATTTGATTATTGCCAAACAAACTCTAAATTCCAAGGACATAATTTTTCAGGTTGAAGTCAGTACATCATTATTTAAATTACAATAGCTATTAGCTTTGAGCCAAAATGTTTTCTTCTTACTCATCATCTCATGTGTAGTCCAAACCCTATTTGGGAATTGTTTATGTAGTTTTTCTTTTCCCCTGGGGTGAGATCTATAACTTCAAGAAAGAAAAAAAAACTTATCAGTTACAAATTATGCAAAAAGTAATGAATACTTTCCTTTCCCAAGGCGGCAGAGGAATCTGACTCTTCCAATAGCTCCAAAGGAAGGGTCTCCTTCTCATTATGGTCAACCAGGGAAGAACATGGGGTTTGATCTTGTTTGTTCATGTGTATATGTGTGTATTTATACTATTTTCTGAAGAGGCCTATGTTTATCATGAGATGTAGTCCAGCATGTTAGAACTGCATATTCTGTGCCCACATAGTGCTTCATAGTTTTTCAGACTGAGTTTATTTACTAATCAGTCGACTGTCATCTCAGCACTTCCAAGTACTCAGGAAGGATGTGACTGTACATGTTTCATATGTGAGCTAACTGAGCGTCAGACATGTTAAAGGAAATGCAGAGTCTGAAGGTTATTCATAGTCAATATTTTTTTCCACTCATTCCTGCTGTATTGTTTCCCAGGTTGATTATGTAAGGAAACCCTTATTTCAGGGTGCTGGAATTCCCCTTCATACTCCTTAGAGATGGTGAATGAAGAGGCCTTTAGGTCCTCTTCAGGAATGAAGGAAAAAAGGAAAGTAGATAGATATTCAGCTTATTTTCTTAAACTGGGAAATTTATTATTTAATGCCATCAATGTATTTAGAACTATGCTATTCTGTGCTGGCTAGAATTTGGAATGGCATGAAGATGAAGGCCGGTTAATATTTAATGGTGAATTAATATTTAACATTTCAAGTAGAATGCTAAACACATTACTTCCATTTTCTTATTCAATGTGGTCTTTAAGACATTTATGGATACTGTTTTTGAATTCCTTTTTGAGGAAAGAGAATTCAGAGATGTTGAACCCTTGATCCAACTTATACTTTAATAAATGGTAGACATAGGAGTCAAATTCCAACTTTACCTACCCCCTCTTCATACTCTTTCCAAGGACATTGCAGATGAGACAACGCTTGCCGACAGGAATTACTTTCCCTCCCCTGTTTCAGATACATCTAAAAGTTGTTTCCTAGGGTTCAGAAAAAAGCAGTGAAGAAACTGAATGTTCTTTGTAGAGGAGATTGAAAAGATAATTATTCTATGGTATTTTAATTGGTTGGAAAATTTGGTAAAGTGCTAGCAGAAGTAGTGTCCTTAAAGCTGGCCGTGTAGCTCAGTGGTAGAGGCTTGCCTAGCAAGTGCAAGGACCTGGACTCCATTGCTAGCACATCATCATCATCATCATCATCATCATCATCATATCCTTAGTCTATTGTTTGGATTTTTAAAAAATGAGATTTTAAATAAGATGAAAGAGAATGTTAATGTTTTTTTTCCCTGAAATTTTAGTCTTCTATTCTTTTATGTCCCTCCTCCATAACATCACTATCACATGTGTCTGCTTTGGTAGTACTTCATGTGAGTGACGTTTATGTGCAGAACATCTGGGAGACTGTTTGTCTGTGTGGTGAGACAGATGAGAGACCTGGAATGACCTTTCCACTGAACCCACTAACTAAAAATGTTAAACTGTGAGCCCAGAGGAGGAGGAGGAAGAGAAAAAAAGGAGAGCAGAAAATAATAGAGATGTGTGAGGAGGAAACTGACAAATACTTTGAGAAAAATAAATTTTAAAATAATAAAATCCATTTTTTAATCCTTGTGGGAAAAAGTTCCCTTTCAGTAATGTGAGATCAACGCCCAGATACCGTGTTGACTTTGTTTTGTCAATTTTCATATGTTTTAAAAGCACAGGATTTATTAGGTAAGTATTGATTCCTCCCTAAAAACATATCTTACTTACTATAGAAAATTCAAAGATATATATAGTAGAATGCCAAGTAAAATGAGCCTTCATGGACCTATCATATAATTTTAAAAATATAATTTCAGGGATAATCTTGTTTTATCTGTAGACTACCACATTTTTTCCCGTTCCTATGTTATTCAGAGAAAAAAAATCCAGACACCATAGCAACAACAATCAATGCTTTTTAGAAGGATAAGAAAATTTGAAAATAAAAGCATAACACCTTAAGTAGAATCATTCCTAGTATTATCCAATATCTAGCCAAGGATAAAATTTTCCTGGTAATAAAAATTCCTGGTAGTCTCACTCAACACTTTTTCAACATTTCAGTTTTACATACTAAAGCTGAGCTCAGTTTTATCACTGGTCACAACAAAAGAAAAATCCCCCCCCCCTTTTTTTTTCCCTAGGATCTTTTAGAATATTTCCAGGAGATACCTGAGCAATCTATCCAAGTTCTCTATTGGTTAATTACCTTCACTTTGTGGTTTGTGGCAAAACTTGCAGGAAATAGCTTGGTCAGTACATGCCAGACCTGACCACATCCCGCAGATAAGATGAGAGGAGGATGGTTTGTTACTGCAGAATGCCATGCCAACTCAGCCTGACATATTGTGTATGAATCAATGTGTGCAATTGTGCATAAAGCCCGCTTCCTCCCAGTCCAGTCTCATGCTTGCCAATTGTATTTTGAAGACATTAACCTCTTCTTGACAATAAACACCCTTAATCTATTTTACAGGCTGCTTGGCAGCCTTCACATGTATTCCTCAACTTGCTGTACATGCGGCAATCGGTATCACTTCAGACTGCTTGTGGCACTTTTAGACAACATTATTTGGCTATTTTCAGTAGAACTAGAGCTGTGCAAAAATGATTATTCCTGAACTTGAATTACAGGATATGATTCAACAGGGACAAGGAAACAACAGGAGCAGTTAGATGAGCTCTTGTAAATACGTCAGCTACTGCTTTTCTCTTTTTTTCTTGTTAAGGGTTAATCCTAAAATTAAAACAGCAGAAAATCTTTTGTTTTCACTAAAGTTATCTGTAATATTAATCATAAATGGTCTACTAAATTTCAAAACTGAGGCTGGGCTTAAAATAAGCTTGTAAAAGTTATGCCTCGTAAACTAGGGCCTTTGAAAGACTTGTTAAGAGGTGGCTAAATCCTACTGAAATTTGGACAGACAACTAGCAAATATCACTTTGGCAGGGTTTTACTGACGCAATACTGAGGACGATCCATAGAGAAAAAAAAATATAATATTATTAACCCTAGGTGAGATTTCTCACAAAATATACTTCTGAAACCTGTTGAGTTAAATAAGCAAGAAAAACAATCTACTTTTTTGAGAAGTGGACAGTGCTCATAACATCACAAATAAACTCCTTCCCCTTGCATAACATGCAACATCTGTGAGTTCTCACATGTCGGCTATGTGAAAGAATCACTTAATTGGCATTTGGATAACAAGGGCAATAATTTCAAGTTGGATCTAGAATTGAATTATTTATGTAAAACTCATTACCAGATGATATAGATGATTATATCATTATTAAGATTGGTCCAATAAACAAGGTACTTCCCTGAGAGATGTTTTGAAATCTGTAATTTAGTTACTTATGCAAACATTCAATTAGATTGGTATGTGGTTCTATACTCCAATCAGTCCAGATTCTACAAAAGGGAAATCTGAATTTGTAAATGGATAAAAATATTATGGAATATATCGAATATATACATAGTCATATTTTCACAGACATGCACTGATTTCAGTTAATCATTTTATTTATTTATTTATTTATTTATTTATTTACTTGTGGTGCTGGGAATTGAACCCAAGGCCTCATAGATGTTAGACAAGTTGATCCACCCCTGAGTCACAGATCCAATTTCTATCATTTTTTTTTAAAGTTTCAAGTGAATGAATGTGTTTTCCCTGAGAAACCATGTAACAGATAATTGTGGCAATTGATATTTAAAAAGAAAACAGAAAGTACTATTATTCTGAAAATCAGAACATTGTGTATGAATTACCTTAAATAATAATATTTTTTAAAAAATAGTATTTTATTTTTACCATAATGTTAACATTTCATAAGAAAGAAATTCACTCTTCTTCTGTGAACAGTTTCATATGTTTTCTAAAAGTGCTTAGTTGTGTAATCACCACTAAATTATGATCTAGAGTAGTTTCTCATGCCCCAAGAATTCTTCCAGAAGTAACATTCATAGACTAACCCTTGTTTTTATCCCTGTAACTTTTTCTTTCCTAGAATGACATATAAATAGAATCATATAGTGTGTAGCCTTTGAGTCTAGTTTCTTTCATTTAACATAATAAATTTATTGGTAATGACCAGTTTTCTTTTTCTGTATTTATTGCATTGGTTAGCATTTCTAGAGTGATATTGAGTAGAAGAGGTGAGTGGATAACTGCTTTTTCCCCCAATTTTAGGGGAAATCACTGACTTCCCCATTCTATATCATATTAACAGTGGGATTTGTAGGTGTCCTTATCAGATGAAAGCAGTTCCCCTCTATTCTTAATTTGTTTAAAGTTTTTGTCAATTTCTTGTCTTAAGATAATTAGAATTTTTATTCTTTTCTATCTGTTGATATTATGAATTTAATTGATTGATTTTTGAATGTGAAAACTGACTTGTTTTGCCAGGATAGTACCTACTTGGTTGTCATGCATCTATGTTTATATTGCTGGATCCTGTTTGCTTTTATTTTATTAAGGATATTTGCATCTATATTCATGAGATATATTGGTCTTTAGTTTTCATTTTTAATTTGAGAGATACCTTTGTCTGATTTTGGTATTAGGGTAATGTGGCCTCATAAAACATTTGGAAATATTTTCTCTCATCTTTTGTTTTCTGGAAGCAATTGTGTGTAGTTGTTTAAAATGTTAAAATTTTTTCCCTTAATATCTGGTATAATTCAACATTGAATTCTAAAGTTGTAGAATGAAAGCAGCCATGTATTATTAAATTGTTTCAGCTATATTCTAAAGAACTTTTTATATAAACAGACAACAGGTTGAATTCAGTCCATGTGTCATAGTTTGATGACTCTTGATCAGATAGACAAATTTATGGGGTTGGGGTTATTTTTACCTTTTCCTCTTGTACTTTTAAGGTCTGTAGAGTCTCTATTTCTATCTTAGCCCTGATGTTAGCAATTTGTATCTTTTGTCTTTTTTCCTCCTTACTTAGTCTTGTTAAATGTTTGTTGTTTTATTGATTATTTCAAAGAAGCTTCTCTTAGATTCATTGACATATTTCTTTTTGACATTTTTCTTTGCTATTTCCTCTTACCTGTATTGTTTGTTTCATTCTACTTATTGATTTTGCTGTTTTTCTATTTACAGTTATATACATTTAGTTCCTTAAGTTGAATCTTATTTGAAGCTTTATTGATTTGAGATTATTCTTCTTTTTAAATATAAGACTTCTGTGCTAAGAATTTTCTCAAAGCACTGCTTTGGCTACATATCAATTTTGATTTCTTGCATTATAATTTCCACTCAGTTTCAAATGTTTTCTAATTTTCCTGAAACTTTCTTATTTACCTGTGATTTATTTTTTTGAGTATGTTGTTTAATATAAAATATGTGGAGGTTTTTTCTATACTTTTCTCTTATTGATGTTTAGTTTAACTCCATCATAGTCAAAGAATGGATTTTGTATAATGATTTCAATTTTTTCATCATTTTTTTTGTACTAGAGATTGAACCCAGAGGTGCTTAACCACTGAGCCACATCTTTTTATTTTTTTATTTTGAGGCAGGGTCTCATTAAGTTGCTTAGAGCCCCATTAAATTGCTAATGCTGGCTTTGAACTTGAAATACTCCAGCCTCAGCCTCATGAGAGGCTGGGATTACAGGTGTGCACCACCAGGTGTGGCTCTTGGACATTTCTTAAGATTTGTTTCATGGCTCAGTATTGGTGGATGTGCCATAGACATTTTAGGAGAATGTAGATTCTGCTCTTGTTGTCTGGAATTTTTTCAATTAAGTCTAATTTATTGAGAGTGTTGTTTACACTGTCTGCCTTCTTGCTAAGTTCTTTCTACCTGTTTACAAGTTTCTGAGAAAGTGTAAAATCTCTAGTGTAATGGTAATTTGTTCATTTTTCCTTTCAGCTTAATCAGTTTAGAAAACCATAGTTTTAAAATTTTATTATTTTTTTAAGTTAACAAAAGTTGTGCATTCATGCTGTCCAACATGTTGTTTGGAGATACTGCAGAATGACTCAATTGAGATAATTTATATTTGTATTACTTCATCCATTGATTTTTATGATGAAAACATTTAAAATGTACTCTCAAGAGATTTCTAAGAATATGCTATGTTATTCTATGTTGTAAAGTATAAAATATATTTTGAATCCTTGTTCTTAAGTCGATATACATTCAGGATTATGTTATGTTTTGGTGAGTCATCCTTTAAATACTTTCATAATGTACCACTTACCCCTTCTACATTTTTCCCTGAAGAATACTTTGTCTAATATTAACATCATCACCCCAGGTTTCTTTTGATTAGTGTTTACATGGGATGTCTCTTTTATCTCTTTCCATTTTTCTAAATTTTAGTCCCTCTCTATCATTATATTTGTAGTGAATTTCTTATAAACACCATATTACCATATAGTTGAGTCTTTTACCTCAATGTGACATATATGGACACGGGACCTTTATGGAATTAATTAAAGTCATATGATATCATAAAGGATTGAGGGGGCAATCCAGGACTGGTGTCCTCATAAGAAGACAGCATGTTCTCTTTCTCTCCCTCTCTCCTCTTCCTCTCCACATGTACAGAGAGGTTATACCCAAACACAGTACACACAAGATAGAGAGGCCTTGCTGGGAACTGTAGTCTGATAACATGTCTATTTTTCCCTTTGTGCTGCGGATGGAACCCTGGACCTTATTCATGCTAGACCAATGCTCTACGACCAAACTACACCCCCAACCTCCTTGATTCTGGACTTCTGGACTCAAGAACTATGAGAAAACAACGTCTGATGTTTATCCTTCCCAGTTTGTGGTATTTGACAATGCAATCCAAGCAGACTAATGAATTTGCTTCCCTTTTTCCACTAATTTGAATAACTTTAAGTATTTGTTAAATATTTATTATTTTTAGCTATATCTCTTCACATTATTTCCAAATGGTCAATCAAGGGATCAAACATGCATGACTAAAATCACTGTTTTCTTTTGGTTAGTAATTTAACCCTAGTAAGTACAAAAGAGAAGACTTTAGCTCCCCCCTTGTATTACAGTAGCCATGCTTATTATATCTACGTATATCGACACATCCTAGGAAAGGTTAGAATTTTTGCTTTCCAAAATTTTACACATTTTGAAAAATTTTAGCAGGAAAATATTTTCTATTACTTTAACCCAGATATTACTGATTTCTGGTGTTCCTCCCTCACTCAGAATTTCCAAGTTTCTGGGCTGCTATTATTTCCCCTTAGCCTGAAGAAGCTCTTTTTAGCCTTTGTTATTTCATGGCTCTTCTGATTGAAACTACCTTAGATCTAGTCTGTGTAAAACTGTGTTTTGTTCAATACTAATCTTCATTTCCTTCTTGGCTCTCTGGACCTTACCCTTCTCTTGATCTTAGAGTCCCTCTCTCTATTGATAAAATATTTACACTTCAAACTTGGGAGTCCTGTTTAGTCACCCAGGCTCTTGTAGCACAGACATCAGTCATTCCTGTTGGTTTAATACAACATTTCTCATTCTTAATGACACTGAAAAATTTTCCAGAAGGTTTGTCTGCTTCTATTCTTTCATTCTCAAATCAGTCAAACACACTAGTACCTGTATAATACCTTTAAATTCGAAATCTACCTATGTGTCTTTAGCTTTCTGTATTTTGCCTGAGTTGGTTGAGACCTTCCATTATTACTGCTTGACTTTCAATAAATATTTAGTAATTCAATATGAAAAGAAAATAAAGAGATACTCAATGATAATGATATTGTACATGTTTTCTCTGTCATTCTTATCTACAATTTTATTTGAGGTAGTTTATGTGGAAAATGTTTTCCTCCATAGTGTAATATATGTGATTATCCATTTTAAAAATTAGAGTTAAAGAGGTAGAAATGGACTGTTATATATTTCAGAGATGAATCTTTGGTCATATTCTGCAATCTTCTTTTCCTTAAATGACAGTGTTAATTCTCCAATTTAAAGCACATTTTATTTTTTTGTACAACAATATAAAAGAAGATTCAATTACCTCTGCTACAATATACCTAAGCCATCACCAAGATTAGCTTAAAATATGATATCAGGAATTTTAAACAAGTATCAACTATAGACATTCACAGTTATTTTCTATTTTTAGTATTTTCTAAACATAAAATTCTCTTAAAAGTTTTTTTTTTAATTTCCTGATATATAGAGAACAAAGCCAGTATAGACTTTGGTTTGCTTTGATTCAAGGTTGGTTTTTCTTTCTAAGCGCCTATGTCAAAGCCACCTCGGTGAACACTGGCATGAACTCATGGCTCATGCATGCAGGGCTGGGGAGATGGTGACCTATGGGGTTTGAAAGGGAGTCTGGCTGGACAAAGCCAAGGGAAATAACCATTTGGATAAGTGGCTCTCTCTGAGTCATCAAAGAATTCACATTGGGCTGAAAAGCAAGCATTCCAACATCTACCAACTAGCATCTGTCAAGAAATTAAAATAGCAGGGAACGGAAGGAAGACCCACCATTTCCAGAGGCACAGATCAGTTGGTTTGTTATGAGAGATGGATTTTAAAAAATCTCAGGCAACTAAAACTGTAATTGAACCAGAAGCTTTTTCACCAGGTTTATTGACCTCTTTTTCTTTTTCTCCTTTTGAGCCACCTGTTTGCAGTATTCCTTGAGTCAACAAAATATTGTCAGGAAGAAAGAACACTAGGCAAGGAATTAGAGATTTTGAATTCTTGTTGTCTTTGACATCAACTCATTAGCTAGCTCTGTGAACTGGCAGTTCCTGCCTCAGTTGCATGTTGTTTTGTGGTTTATATGTATAATCTGTGACCATTATATTTCTGTCATTTAGATATATATCATCTATACCTCTATCTATGGCTATTACATCTGTATTTACAGCTGTTATACCTACAGCATCATTATTTAACGTACCCTTGTGTGTGTTCATGCACCCATGATTTATACATCCATGAACATATATGTATCTGCTATAAACATATTCATTTAGTATCTTTATCTTGGTTGCATTATTATCAACAGTTCTGGAAATTGCTATATCAATCTCGTCCAACCCAAGAAGAGAAAACGAGAGCACTTAGTAAAGTTACAAACCAAAAGGAAAAATAGAATTTAGAATTATATGTTCCATCAGTGCTCTTGTATAGCACTTGGGTATTTCCATAGTATTTATTAAAAATATGAAATGATATAACCTGAGAGCTGCATAAAGCTGCAGCTGTTATAATTTCACACCTCGTGGTGGCTACAGATTTCCAATTCCAGTGTGCTTTAGGGAAACTTCCCCAGAACAGAACCAGACATAATAGTTGCAAAGGGGCCAGCCTGATATTAACAAAATGAACTGGAAAATGGAGTCAATTAACAGGATAATTCAGGATAAATTTTCCCCCAACACATACCAGATGAAAATTGGTTTTACAGCACTATGTAAACTGAGGAATTGGTAGCACTTTAAACTGTCCCATAGTCAGCCTGTGAAACAAGAGGGCTGCAAATCTCATTTAGAGGAAAATGTATTGGTTTCTCAGCCAATCACATCCAATGCTTGAATCAGATTTGAACCTCTAACACTGCTGCTGCAGAGAGGCCACTCACACACTATCAAGGTCGTACTCTCTGCAGATCTATCAATGTCTCTTCCAATCTCTTCCTTCCTGTGTCCTGGGTGACAGCCCCTTCACTTTGACTTTGGTTCTTGCTTGCACTTCCCTCTTTAGGCTACGTGGTTTCTGTTGTCCTCACTTAGAAGGCTGCCTGGAAGCCTGTGTTCTAGAAGCCTGGGGAAGCTGTGCCTGCTCGGTCCCTTGATCTTTCCCGCCATGTGCCTAGCCTAAGCCAGATGCACAAACCTCATGCACTCTGGGTGTAGCATTCAGATTTCCATGTCGACTCTGAGCTTCTCTGAAATTGTAAGAATGATTGCTCTTACTTATTTCTAGTTTGTCAGTGGAGAATCTGATGTTGGCAAAAATCAGAGCTAATCTTAAAACTTGGGACTCTTGACTTCTACCCCAGCACATTTCAAAAAAACTCACTTCTGCTCATGAGGGCCTCCAATAAAGAGCTCTTTGTTATCAGTGATCTCTGATTTGCTACAGAATTTAATGAACAGTCATTCTAGCAACCACAATGTTTTAAAATTTGAATTCTAGATAGGTATTGTATCTGGATGTGAAACAGACTCTGCCAATATTATCCAGTTCCCTTTCATTTGCTTGACAGTAATTTTGATTAAACCAGTCTTATTTGGTAAGTCAGAGAATGGGGATTAAGCAACAAAGACAAGAGTGCAGACAGCCCCAGCAGAAAATGACAACAGAACATGTTCTTGTAGGTACTAAATTATAAGAGTTTTGGAATGAATTGTGGAATACTTGAATATTCTGTAGGCACATGGATAGAGAGGAAAGCCTAAGTCACATGCCAAAGGAAAAATAATTTGTATACCAGATATTTGTATAACCTTCAATTGGATGAAATAAAATCTCAATTTTCAAAATTAAATTCCATTTACCTTAACAACACTTTCCCCAAACTTTCTTGTGTCCCCTAGGAAACTCTTATTTAACATGATAATATAAAAATTAAAAGGACATATGGCATTTTCAAATTCATGCTTTATATTTCTTTTGGATTCTTTCTAGTTTTATTATATCAATATTTGATTCCCAAATGAAGAAAGAATTATGCATGCATTTAATGCAATTATAACTTAGCTTATTAAAAATCCTGAATTTAACATCAATAATGCTGAGGTTGAAATCTAGGTCTCTGACAACAGTGTCCTTGCTCTCTCTTCTACAATATCTGTTAACCTCTCTTACTTATTAAATGTTACATGAGATGCCCTTGTCCTCATGTTAGCATTAACATTAACATTGACTAGCCCCTGTTCTTTTTGAGTTACTTAATCATCTTATGAAAAACAAAATTGAAAGTTTAAAAATAAAAAGGATGGCTAAGTATCCTTTCAATGTCATAGTGGAGCACTGTTAAGCAGGCTTACCTGAAATTTATTTCTCTTCTATTTCACATCCTATTTGCTATTCTTTGGTGCACAGAATCTGTGAAAATACATTAACTTGCAGATGTTTTTTGTCTGGTAAAAATGACAAATTTTCTCCATAGAAAGTCCAAAGGTTGTGATTTTATTGTTTTGTAGGCCACTAGGAGTGCTGTACCTAATGGCTACAGATTAAATATGGTGACACATTCTTGAAAGTGACTCCCATTAAGAGGTAGGGTATGTGCCCTTTCCCCTTGAATCTGGATCTGACTTGGGACTGTGTTGACCAGTGGACTGCTGGGGCAGCTGCACTCCTTTTCAGGACTTGAAAGTGAGTCCCCACCTTGTTGTTTGTTGAAATACCTATACAGTGACCCAGCCATCACTAAATCCTCTAACAAAGTCCAAGCAGCCCTGTGAAGAGAATCATTTGCAAGGAGGACTGGATAACAGTCCATTGCAAGGTCCCTGGATAACAGCCCCAGCTGAGTACCTAGTCAACAGCCAACTCCAATTTATATGCCATTTTTGTGTGTGTGTGTGAGCCAGCTTGAAGCTGGGTCTCCTAGCTCTTGTTCAACCACCTCGTTTATCAATGTGGAATGGTGTGGAACCATTTGTGTATGCTCTACCTCTATTCAGCACCCTTAATGTTGTGAGGAAAAAACAAAATGATTTGTTAAGTTGATGGGTTTATCTCATACTCAGGAAATTCCTTGGCATTTACATGTTCTCTGTCACCTTGAAGATGTTGGCCTAATGGGATGGAGGGATGAGGTTTTAAAGATTAAGTTATGATTTTTTAAAAATTTTACCTACATAGCAATGCCTTGTAGAACTGATATATATATATATATATATATATATATATATATATATATATATATATATACATACACACACACACACACACACACACACACACTATTCTATAGTCTGGAAATTCAAGAGCTGGGTGTTGACTGATTCAGTTTCTGGTAAGGGTAACAGGGGGCTCTTTGATGTCTCTTCTTAGAAAGACATTAATCCTCAGGGTTCCACCCTATGACCTCATTTAACCTAAATTACTTCTTCTTTCCAAATACAGACATCCTGGAGATTACAGCTTCAACATATATGAATTTAGAACTCCATTCAGTCTGTAACTAGGCAAACAGGAGTATTTTTCTACTTGCTTAAGTGATCTGGGAAAAGTTGTATTAATATCCAAAGTGGGCAAGTAGATATGTTTTTGAAATACAGAAAATCACTGGGAGTACTTTTAAGTACTTCTGTGTTCTGTCAATGAAAAGCCACAACTCAATGTAGGCAGAATTGCTAATAACCAAACACTTCTGATGTGAAGGAATGAGCCAGTTTACCAGACATAGGGCTTATAAATTGAAATGTTTAATATGGTGGGGGGCAAATATGAAAAGGGTGGTAGATGAAGTAAGTTATAATTATCATTTGTGATCATATGACCAGCTTTAGAAAGAAGTGTTAGAATGCTATAGAATACTTTACCTTATTTTTCTTGTGTGTATGTGTGTGCATGCAGATATATGTACACATATACTAACTGATTCTATTTTTTCTTCCACTCCTTGAGTTGATAGGGTATCAGTGAGAGAGTTAGAGGAAACTGATAGAAGAATAGAATTTCAAATGGACTTTTCACCTAAAGGGAGTCTGATCTGTATCTCATTTGTTGAATTGGTTAACAGGTATTAGCTTATATATGGAGTATTTGCATCATATTAAACAAAAAGAATGATTTTGCTATTGTATTTATTTGGAATTTAAGTCTGATAAAAGGCATTGTGCCAATTAACAAGGGGTGGACTGGTCATCATGTATAATATAAACTTAATCATGTAGAAAATATCACCAGTTTTGGCATTTGGCAAAACTTGGTTGACTGCTTGTGTTGCAAATAAAGTTTTATTGAAATTCAGCTATGTCCATTATTAGCCATTGTCTACTACATAGGCAAAATTAGGTACTTGTGACAGACACCTTGACCTGCAAAACCTAAAATATCAACTATCCAACTATTTTCAGAAAAGATATGCCAATAAGTAGTGTATTACCCAATGCTCTGTTCTTTATACCTCTGATATGGAGCTGGTAAGATTTAAGAGGTGGAATTATACAGTGGCTTGTGCTCTGAAGGTTTGCATAGGACCCAGGTCTCCTACAGCAGTGGGCATTGTTATTAATCTGTAAGTTTACCTTGCTGGTTTGGATTGCAGCTGGACCTCAGAATCTCAGTTCCCTTTGGATGTGCTCCTTAAACTTCACCCAAGTCCAAGGCCATGTTGATGACCATGGAGAAGGGGAGAAGACTGTAGTTTGTTCTGAAATCCCCCCTCATTGCCAGGTTTAAGGTCATGGGAGACTGGAGTAGTTCAGTCTGTCTTTCTGGGACCTTGCTGCTCTTCCCTGGTTCCCTACAGTGTTCCTTTCCAACTGTAGCTTGTTGACCTCCAGAAGTTTTAGTCCTCACAACCTGACAGGAGCAACAGCCTTCAATAGACTTCTTCACCTTCTGCTGGAATTATATTAGGTCCTTTTCCAGTTTGCTCAGTGTCTGCTCTTCAGAATGGACTAGGCAATCCATCTCATCATTCTTTCTGCAAAATCTGTCAATGTTCAGCTACTAAAGTGCTTTGGTGTGCCATCCTTCCCATTTAGCCAGTTTCTCTTGTTAATGAGCCCAGTAAATCTTTGACATATGTTTATCATATTTGCACATTAGGGTCATGATTGTAATAATTTTTGGAAATCATACTCTGAAAGTCTTTCAGTCATACTGGTTTCCATGTGTCATATACACAAACTTTACAACTGCCTTCTAACCCATTAGGAAGCCTTTTATTTCTCTGGCTGAATTGTGAGTAAAAATAGTTATTGATTGGCAAGTTCACATCCTCAAAACCTACCCATCTGTCAGGAATGCTAAATAACTCCTGAATTCTCCTTTTAGTTCTCTTTTAATAAAGATATAGACCTGGAAGATGTTACATGTCATAGTAATGATTTGTTCTTTAATTTTTCTGCCTTCAAAAAGATTAACAATTGCATAGCCAAGAATAGAGTTTTGGGTTTTTTGCTTACTGTATTTCAGTGCATTTTATCTAGTGTTCTAAAAGGAGAGTACAAATGTGTTAAGTAGGAAGAAAGTAGGGTGATACTGAGCCCGACAAAATTCCACAGGGAACACGAGCCACCACAAAGCTACTCGTAGGAGCAGAGCATCAGAGAGTCCACTGTGCATGGCAGAAGCCAGCCATTCATTTTGGATGTTGCAGACACCTGCTTGACTATTCAAAGTTATTTTTCTGTTTCTTGCTGTATAAGAACCAACCCCAGAATTTAGTGGCTTAGATTCTTCTGTTTGTGAGTTGGTTCCACTTCTTTTGGTGCCACTGGGCTGACTAGGTGGCATTCAGCTGGTCTGCAGAGATCTAGAGAGCTTCACTCACATTTTTGATGTGCCTGGACACATCAGACAGCTGAAAGGCTGGGCCCAGCCAGGCCCTGATGCTGGTTTCCTTCCTTGGTCCTTCCAGCAGAGGCACAGATTTCTGATGCAGGAACACAAGGGTTCAGCAGACAAAGTTGGACGTTTTCCATCTTCTGAAAGACAGAGAGCACTTCCCTCTGCCCACTGGATTCAGGGTTAGGGAATCATGCCCCACACTGAGTCGGGAGGAGAATGAAAGACTGCAATATTATTAATGAACATCATACAAAGTAGATATTATTATATGAATTTTATTTTATTTAGTTTTAAAATTTTTGGTAACAGGGATTAAATCTGGGGCTACTTAATCACTTAGCTACCTTCCCAGGCTCTTTTATTTTTTATTTTGAGACAGGATCTTGGTAAGTTGCTTAGTGCCTCACTAAGTTGCTGAGGATGGCTTTGAACTTGGGATCCTTCTGCCTCATCCTCCTGAGCTGCTGGAATTACAGGTGTGTGCCAGCATGCCTATTATCTGAATTCCAAAAGTAAAGAAATCAAGATATAAAAGCTTCTAATCCAAGTTTAAAAGCACAAAAAAGAATAAAATTGGAATTTGAATTCATATTATGGGATGTCAGAGATCCAACTCTTAATCCATATGTTTTATATTTAATTCTCACAGTATATAGATTAGAATTGAAATAATATAGCTTCAAATGGCAGAAAAACATATGACTTGGATCTATTTTAATACTTTTACCAATGAAAGACTTGGCATATTAATTTATTATTTACATGGGAATAAGTTAAAAAATAAATGAGATAATTCATGGGGTAATTAATAGACAAAATCATTAATACATTAGGTCTCCAAGTTATATGAAAATATTGAAATGTGAGGAATGTGTTTTGCCTGTTTTAGGTATGTGGATACCTTCTGTGCACACATCTTTAGATCTTTCTAAATATTAATTAAAGTATTGGGATGAAGTCAAAAAATATAAGATCTCACATGACACAGCCAGCTCATCAACACCTCATTTTACTCAGGATGCTATTAGAACCAAAGTCATTTGCTTGTCTCTTTTATGCAAAAGCCCTGTGATGGCTCTGCATACACTGTCTAAAAGCCATAGCTCATAACTCTCTGCAGGACATGCTTGCCTTCCTGACACTGGTCCTACCTGATCTTCCCTCTACCTCTTAATGGCTTTTCCTCTCCCTTATCTGTTGGGTCCCCCCTAGATTTCTCCAGGCTAATTCCTTCCCCATCTTCAGACCTTGGGTCAAAAAGCTCATCTTCAATGAGGTTTACAATATTGCATATCTTTTTAATACTATAACTTTAATACTATTGCAATATTACCAATCTCTGCCTCATTCTTCCCTGACACACACCTATCACCCCTTAACATTCCGGGACTCCTTGCCTTCTTTTCCTTTTCCCCGTATTATAGCACTTTTACCTTTGTTATAGTTTGTTGTGAGGTTCCCGCCCCCCCACCCCGCAAATCACATGTGAAACAGTGCAAGAAGGATTAGAGGAAAAATAAGTGTGTTATGAGAATCTTAACTCAATCAGTGAGTTAATCCCTGAAGGTGGGTAGGGTGTGTGGGTCACAGGGGGCATGGCTTTGGGGTATGTTTTTGGTATCTGACAATTGGAGTTTCTCTCTGCTTCCTGACCATCCTATGAGCCACTTCTCTCCACCATGCTCTTCCTCCATGACATTCTGCCTCACCTGGATCCTTGAGGAAGGGAGCTGTCTGTCTACGGACTGAGACCTCTGATACCTTGAGCCCTCAATTAAAACTTTCCTCCTCTACTGTTGTTCTGGTTGGGTCTTTTAATCACAGCAGCTTTGAGAAGGCTGACTAAAACACCTTTCAATATTTATTTCCTACCTTCTCTACTAGAATATAAGGTCCAAATTTTTCATTTATTCCCTGATGTATCCTAAGTATCAAAATAGTACTCAACCTACTGTAGGTAGTTGTTAAATAAAAGTAAACATTTATTAATTTAGACTGGGCTCTTGCAGTGAACCCAAAAGACCATACCAACATAGAGTTTAGTTATAACAACTGAGTTTTGATTGGTTAAAGGAGCCATTTAGACAATTAACTAAGCTGTAACTGATTGATCAATTGCCTAGGCTGTACCCAGCTAAATTGTTTTCTATGTTTCATTTCCATTTTCTATAAATACTACCATATCATATTGTTGGTTGGATTTCTCTGAATCTTCTCTGGTTCTGCCCCATTTATGAATAGTTTTTGTATTATTTTACTTTTCCTTGGCTTTCTTTTTCTTTGCTCCAATAAATTCTACTTGACATGATTGGCCAGCAGAATTTTCCCTTTTAACACAGTCAACAACTATTTGTTAAATAAATGAAATATGTAAATGTTTATGCTCCATAATACCTAAGCCTTAAAAAATGTATTCATCTAACCAAAGATACATTATGGTTCAAATTATAGTTCTGTTCTAGATGTACAAGTGGATTTCAGTTTAAAATATGTGGAACTGTTCATGCAGATTCTGAAATCTCCAACACTCCTGGGTTTTCAATAAATTCTATTCCTTTCAAATTGAAATTGACTTTTTGGGCAAGCTAAACTGTGTACTGAAACCAAAGTCCATGTCAGTACCTAAACATAATGTGTTAGTTCACACTGGAAAAACATGGTGCTTTAGAAAACAATAGAAAATTTACAGTGTATTGTTTCTCAACTTTGAGAGAAAAGCAAGTTCATTGTTTCTCTAATACCGTGAATAACTAAACAAGTGTCCACCATGCTTCACTTACTATGCCTGACAGCACTGGAAGATACTCAACATGGACCATCTGGTTTAGAACTATGGATGGCAGTTTATAATGCTATCCTTTGTATGCAGGATTTGAAAAGCTGACAGTCCCCTCAGGTGTACCAAGTATGTCTACCAAGACAATCAGTCTTTCCACAGTGAGAATCCCTAGACTCTGGCTCTCAGAAATGCCTGTCATGCTAACATAGAGGCTTAGCCTCTGTCTCATGGCTTGATATTTTTGGTCTAAGCAAATTTATCCACATAATTTTACTCTCTATGTCTTTGGTAGTTTCCACATATTTTGATTTCTATTCTTGTTATTCTAAAACCATGGACTTATAAATTTCTGGCCTTTCCATGATCATTTTTATATGAAAATATAAAATCAGAATATTTGTCTCATTTTACTTTTAAGTTCTTATTTTATAATATAGTCTACTAACAAGCAAAAATGCCAAATACATGTTAAAATATTCTTATATGATATTAATGTTTAAGGGATTCAAGAAGTCAATGCAGTGTTTGTATGTGTGTGTATGTCAGCACACATGTGTGTATGCATGTCTGTGTGTATCTATTTCAATCATGTACCTCCTTTCTTCTATCAGTAATAACAGCAGCAATTTCCCACAAATTACAGTATTCTTTCCTTCTGGTGTCTATTAATTTTATTAGTTGGAATAATTTATTTTAGAGCTAACTAAACTGATGAGTTAAGTCCTGTGAAAAGTAGATTTAGTGCAAGAGAAGACAAGAATAAATTATTTTCTGCCATGGTATAAACTGACCATGGTATATTGAGCTAAAATAAAAATAACTCAGAGAATCTAATGCTTCAGGAAAGAATCCATTCTTTATATTTGCTGTATATGTAATCTAATCACTTTCATTCATCCCTTTCCTATAAATTTTATTACAATTTTCAGACATATTCTAGTGTAGGAAAAGTCAGTGAGCAAGGAGAAAGAATGTGTCAAGTATCAATTCAAGTTGCTTCTGAGACAATGAAAAAAGAGGAAATTCACTTTAATTCCCTGAAATAATGAAATGTTTTCTTGCCTCATTTTTCTTCCCTTAGTTACTCAAAGTTGAATTCTGAAAGACCATGTTCCAGTTCCATTCCAAACAATTCCAGTGATGAGAAAACCAGTTAGGCTGATAATCATGAGTCAGTATGTTCAGTTGAATTCTAAATATAAATGTTTTACCTATATTTTATATTTTCCTTTCAGCTCTAAAAATGGATGGGGCCATAAAAATTCCAACTATCCATTAGGCAGAAAAGACATTGTCTAACTTTAGATAGGAAGTTTTGAGAATTCGGTGGATTATACATTGCTTGATCTAGTTGGAATACTTATGGCTTGAGCTAAGATTAAGTAATTTTCTTGGTTGTCATACAATATTTATAGAGATAATGAATGTTTATTATTTAGTCACTCTATCCAATAAATATTGATTCCTCAGATTTTCCTTCATTTATTTCTTTTATGGCTTTCTTTTCTTGATTTCTTGGCACTATATATACCATGGAAATATATATTGATAATGTAAATATTGACATCAATATATTTACATTTTTCCTTATATTTAAAGACCTTATGAGTTTCACAGGATTTCTTGTAGTAATGGGAGAAAAATAGAACATCAAGTTCTTTTTCAGTGTTTGTATTAGTCAAGCAAGTTAGGACAAATATATATATATATATAAAGTCAATACAAACAAGAAAAGGGAGGAAATGTATGGTTCAAATCACTAAGGGTCCTGGCCTGGGTACCGCTAAGCCTGTTGGTCCAGTTGCTTGACAGAACCTGTAAGAGTAAGCAGCTCGGACCCTTTGTTGGCTTCACCACACCCTTCACCAGACCCTTTGTTGGCTTCACCACACAGCAGACATCCCCAGCAGCCCCGATCCCCTAGTATTGCCACCCACTCTCAGAGAAGATTCATTCTCACACTTATAGAGTCCACATGAAATCTCAAGTAATTGGTCTCCTAAAATCATGTGCTCACATCTGCACTAGGGAAGCAAAAAGCTCACCACCAGTCTGCATCATGTCTGCCCTGTGTGTCCCAGCAGACCTGGGACACACTGGATCAAGAAAGAGGGGTCTTTGGAAGAAAATAGGAGGGCTAACTTTCACCCAGAGGAAAAAAATGGGATAGCACTTTGAAAAAAAAAAAAAAAAGAAAGAAAGAAAGAAAAAAACAAGAAAGAAAGAAAGAAAAAGAAATTCTAGAAGCAAAATAACTTTTTAAAATACTCTACTCTAACCATTTAATTTCATGGATAAGAAAACGGAGGTGTCTGGAGGGTTACTTGACTTCCACATCCCATTATGAATCATGACACTAGCAAAAGAGAGTACTTCTTTCTGATTGTTCATTCTAAAATCCCAGAAAAAAAATAAGGAAATAATATCTATGATGTCTTTTGAAAAGAAAGAAAATTAATTGTACCAAGTATTTGGTTTATGCCTTTATTTATCTATGTGGTATTTTCTTCTTCCTTTATTTACTCTAGCCCATGCCCATGTAGCTTTTTCAGTTTATCTATGTATCTATCTATTTATCTACCTGCACATACGAGTTTATTATGTGTATCACATATGCATTGTGAAGCAGGTGCCCTGATTGTTCACTTCTTTAAGTCTGATAACAAAACACATTCATTCTCACAACAAAATATATGAAATGAGTTTATTTTTTAGAGACAGGCATCAGGGACAGCAGAAGCCTAGGCTTAATTTTGAGCCAGCCCCAAAGGCTCTAGATGGCTTCCTGGGGCTGATAGAGTCTAATTTACATGTGCCTCATTTGCCCTGTTGCTAAGGGACCCTAGAAAGCAGCCTACTCTGGGTTCATGTCCTGAGATGATGTGAATCACTAAGCTAATGTGTTGAGGAATCTCTGCAGGAGAGGGCTAGATCAGGGCCTGAACTGCTCCAGCCAGTTCTTCCCTCTCTCAGGAA
The DNA here is from genome assembly GCF_048772815.1 of Callospermophilus lateralis. Taxonomy (NCBI): domain Eukaryota; kingdom Metazoa; phylum Chordata; class Mammalia; order Rodentia; family Sciuridae; genus Callospermophilus; species Callospermophilus lateralis. Next base: position 22,219,613 of record NC_135317.1, on the reverse strand, counting down.
CTCACATTTCTAGCACATTCTACAGTTATCTTTGAGAACTACAAGTGAGAAAGGCACCAGAAGTGGCTTGATCCAAGCCCTTCTAGAGAACTGTCCTGCATATGTGTTTTTAAGTATATATAAAGATCAATGTATATGGTGACTAATTTCTTTTATCCATCAGAGATGAAGCTCCCAGATCTTAACAATTAATTGCCCCTTCCAGGAAACAGATGATTTTCCTTCTCTAAATTACTTTCTAACAGTATTTGCATGCCTATAGCTACATTTCTCATAATGGAAGAATGAGTTCAACTGCTTCCTGATAACCAGCTCTAATCCCTTCCTGTTCATGCTCCTTATGCTAAGAAACAAATTTGTATTATACACATAAACCCACTAAATGTGCTGAACACTCATGTATAGAATTAGAGAAAACAACGAATTTTCCATGTCTTCTATCTTTCCTTGCTCTGATCCATTAGCCTTGTGGATTGCCAGAATCTTATAATACAATGTGAATTTGGCCTTGGAAGTCTTATCTAAAAAGGCCCCAAGTCAATGCGCTTACTGTGTAGGGAAGACAAGTTCATTACACTAAACTGCTGAACAAACTCTGAAGAAATAGAGCAGACATATTTCAAATAACTGGAAATTTTCCCTGCATGAATCCTAATCCCTTCAATACCAGACCTCAAATAAAATGGTAAATAAACTCCATCTCAAGGTGTGTGCAACACAGAAAATATCTATTGCAGAAAATATCTTCCAGGTGTCCAATGAAAACTCTAACAACTAAGGACATCATCTAATTTTATTATCATAACTTTGAAAAATTTTAGAGATTTAATATACACATGGGTGAAGGTATAACACATGTACACACATGTCAATAAATTCATACATGCATGTACATCTGTGTTTTATCTATGACATGGCAAAATGTTTGAATATAATTTGAAAAACCCACTTGCTCTTTTGGGTGAACTCAGCAATAAATAGCGATGTGATGCTTTAATGATTCAGTGGGTCATGTTGACTTCAGAGGGACTCTGCCAATCCAAAGATGGATGGAGCAACAGCATTTCTCTTGCAGTGTCCAGGGAGGCAAGGTTTACCTGCAAAATTATCAGGTGGAATGGGAAGGACTTGCCAGTCAGGACAACAGCAACTTGTTTCCTCATTAGGAGTGTGTGGGGATTCACATCTCTGTTTGTTTCCTACCCAATATGTGATTTGGACATTCTAGGGAAGAAAACTAGTTTCAAAATTGTCTAAATGTGTCTAATGACAGATATCATGCTGATTGAAAGCATATCACTCTGAGTACCATATTTTGCACACTACTTCTTGATAGGCCCAGAAATATATTTTTTTCTGTAAGTTTTTTTTCAGCAGAAAATGTACTGTTTTTGATAATTAGCAAAGTTATGTATTATATAAACTAACTTTATCACAAATGTTGGCCCTGCACATTTGTGTCATTTTTTTTTGGGGGGGGGAGTACTGGGGATTGAACTCAGGGGCACTCAATCACTGAGCTATATCCTTAGACTTTTTTTTTTTTAAATTTAGAGACAGGGTCTCACTGAGTTCCTTTAGTGCCTTGCCATTGCTGAGGCTGGCTTTGAACTCGTGATCCTCCTGTGGCTGTTGTGTCAATTTTTATATCCTCCTTATGGGATTAAAATCCCAATATATAGGAATGTTTCTCCCTAGGTTTGCCTTTTCTGCATAAGCTCCAAATAAGCTCGTCAAATTATTTTCTTTCTTCGAGCATACTTCGGATGCATATACAAAGACATACGACTCTGGTCTCTCCTTTTGTTATATACCTTAGCAAGTTCTAGAGCTAAAAACTTGGAGAAACTCCCACTACTTGTTGGACAAGAATAAAACTAAAAATAACTTGATGCCATTTACCATTTTCTGAGTTTCAATACCAGACACAATGCTCACCAGACTGAGGGAAGTTCTAGAGAAATTCCACCGTTATTTCATGTAGTTCAGATATGAAGATGAAAAGAAGCCACACACAAGGCCTTTGGTTCTGCTCACCATTGTTATATGATTCACCCAAGTGACTGTCAGGAAAATTCTCCTGACTAAACCTAATGAGGAAAACTCCTGGTGCAGATGATCAAACACTGGACTGGATATCAGAACTCAAATTTCTCCTCTAAGTTACTAGTAAAGAAAAGTAAGTTACATATCATTCCATTGATACATCTGTATAGTTTTTCTACCTCTATTAATGAATAGTCTTCATATCTACTCTGTGAAAGGGGCTGTGCTCATCTGATAAGAGATACAGAGAAGTATAAAGTACTGTTTTAAAGGGATTTATAGAGAGGAAGATGCAGCCCTAAATCAGGTCCAGAAGGTCTTTTCCAGGTAACACTATAGCCAGGCACACATGTGGAGTGTTAATAGTATAATGTGGCTGTGGAAAGCCAGATGTAGCTTGTAAACATCAAATAAGTAATGTAGCAAATTAGTGCTATGTTGTCTCAGAGTTGTGAGTAAAATCCATGTCGATTCATGTAAGACGTCAGATGTGCCTTAGGCTCAGTGGGATGAGTATGACTGACTGATAGGTAAATGCTCCCCAAGGATCCCCTCATGTCACTCTGCTGACTCTAGCAACATTATTCACCACGGGTCTTTACATTTCTAGAACACTCTTTTGGGTGCTTGTCTAGAATGATTCATTTCCAGAAGGTGAACTGAAATAATGACTACTGGTTTCCAGTGTTCTGCATCAGATGAGTTTTCCTCCGATGACTCCTGGTGCTCTTCTGCCTGACCCTATACAACTTGATTATTTGCTTAAGGAAAGAAGGCTGAGCAAAGACAGATGGTAAATAGAGACTTGTTCAACAAAATCTCTCAAACTTCCTAAGAGGAGAAATTTCAGGGGTTTATGCAGCCTGTGGCTTACGAGTGTCTACGTGCTCTGAACCTCCCTGAATTTATCTTTAGCACTCCCTCTCCCCTGTCCCCTATATCACCTCTATTTCGCCCGAATTCTTTGCTCTTCTTTTGATGCTTCACCAACAGTCCAGCCTCAGAACCTTTGTACTTTGGCTTTCTCTGCCTAAAACTCTTTTCTTCAGGAGAGCCTCAGTTCTCATTTTCTCCATTTGGAGGAAATGCTATGATTTTGATGATCTCCCAAGGGCCCATCTATCAGAGGCTTATTGAGAGTGTTGGTATTGTTAAAGTAATAGAAGTTGTAAAAAGTGGGCTTAGTGTGAGGTACTTAGATCATGGAGAGTCTGCCCTTGAAAGGGGCCAGTGGACTCAGTTGCTACAAGAGTAGGTTGTCAGAAAAAAGCAAAACCGGACCTTTGCATTCGCTGGTGTTCCATCTCACCATGTTGTCCTTTGTCATGAACTCCTGTAAGAGGTCATTTACTATGTGGTCATGCAGTCAAGGGATCACTTGCAGGAGATCAAATTGATGTGGCCACCTAATGTTGGAATTTCAGCCTCCAAAACTATGAGCAGAAAAAACCCGTTTTCTTTTAGTAGCAGAAAATGGACAAATGTATTTCTACAGAGACTTGTCTTGCCTCCATTTCAAAAATAACCACTGTCATTAATCATAAGTCACTATTAATTTCCCCTACTTTATTTTTCTTCATTGCATCTATTAAGTCCTTATCATATATTTTGTATCTCACATTTATATACTTCTCTTTCACACCTCTACCTCCTTCCACTGCCCCTCCCCTGTAAAAAGCCATTGAGCTCAGAGATTCTGTTTTCCATTGCTCCTTCCTCACAATTTAAAATATGGCCTGGCATCTACTGGGTTTTTGAAAACTTTTGTTGAATGAGGTTTGAAGGAATCACAAAGCAAGTCAATTGTGTGGTGTATAATGCTTCTAAAGCACTTACCTATTCGAGATCAGAACAGAACACTCAACAAACAATGCTATTGCCACTCAGCAAGTGCCAGTCTCATGATGAGATACTTAATTGAAATGTGTTTAAGTACGGCCAATTCACCATCTCAGCACCTCAACTCTTATTGCTTGTGTATGTTCTTCTCATGGATGCTGCATTGGTCACGAGTGTACGACTGAGAGAACACTAAGGCACATGTGTACGGGTCTATTATTTTGTTGTTGTTGTTAACATGGAGATGACTTTAAATTGGATTGATCAATTATTTATATAAAAGCAATTACTCTGTAATTCTTCCCCTGCTTTTCAGGAGTGCTCTCATTTCCCTCAGGATTTTCCAAGTCTCTCTTTCAGCATGACCATTTTTGGCCCTTCCTTTCTGTTGCCTTGACCACCTGAGCTTATTCTCCCAATGAAAGGTCACATGACAGAGGTTTTTGTGAAACATTTTTGAAAATACTATCAAAGTTCACAGTTGGCTTTGTCTCCCAGATCCTGCTATCTTTTTCTTTCTCCTCTTTTGGTGGATCTATGAAAAAATTCTAGCACATTTTCAGATGGTATTACTCACATTGAAAGAAATCAAAATGTATGGAATGCCAGGAAATCCTTCAATTAAAATTAAATTATTTTGATCATATATTTATTATTCACTCAACAATCATTTATTATGTCTGGCAGGAGTCTTGCACAATGGTTAATACTGATACTTAGAAGTTGATAAGATATAGTCTCTGTTATAGAGCAGACAATTGTGTGGGTTGGGGGATGTGGGTAGGACAATATCTATTCTAATTTTCCTTATTAGTTCAATGACCCAGGCAAAATAATTCCAGAAGCAAAGTAGCCATTAAGCTAAGCTCCTCTCTTCTCCTTGAAAGCCCCTCAGCCAAGTAGGTAGTCCTCTCAGATGCTTCTTGTGATTTCAGATTTTTTTTGCCTTTACTTAGTGTTACCCCAATAGTTTGAATATTGCTCAAACCCTGAAACCCTCTTTTTTGCCATAAATTAAGATTTCAAAACAATTCAATTACTTATTCAGGTAGTAACTACCAAAGATATTAATGTTGTACAGATAGGAACCATTACTAAGAATTTCCCATGATGCTGCGTAATACACTTTTAGTGATGAGATTGGGGGCTTCTGGAAGATTGCCAAATAATATAATTGCAGATGGGAGGGCATCCAGAACATAATTTATTCCTTAGCTCTACACTTTTTCTGAATCAAGGACTTGCTTTCTCATTGAAAACCTGAGATCAGGCAAATTAATAGTATTTTGTTTCTGTTATTTTTGTGTGTTTGTTTTTATTTAATTAATTTATTTTTAATTTTCTCTAATTAGTTATACATGACAGTGGAATGCATTTTGACACATTGCACATAAATGAAGCACAGCTTATGGGAAAAACGGTGGAATGAGATGACATTATTACCCTCTATATTTGTTATTTTTTAGAGGTAATGTGTATCAATATTCCTACCTATCCATCACACAATGATGGTTTCTTCTCTTTTCAAAGCATCATATAAATTCTTCAGTTTCTAGGAGGCAAAATGATTACTCAGACTGCTCAAAATTCCAATAGCAATAAACAAAAATATGATCGTATATATGTAGTTTCCTTGCTAAGGCAACTTTACGTGGGATGAATATGAGATTCAAGCTTTGAAAAAGAATAAATTCATGGTTTTCTGTTTTCAAAAAGGGGTTGAGTAGGTAACTCACTCCAACTCTGTATGTATTTGCACAGTTGTACTCTTATGGCAAGTGTAGTAATGGTAAAGGTTGGGGAATGGGCAGTGATAGAAGAAAGCCACATTATCCCTCTCCCTTACTACCTCCTCTGAGATTGAAAATTCATTTCTTTACTTTGAATATTCACTTATTGTTAGCATATTGTTAAAGAGAGGGAATAGTAGTAGTAGTAGTAAGAGGAGGAGGAAGAGGAGGAGGAAGAGGAAGGGGAAGAAGAAAATAATCAAAGAGAAGGAAATGAAAAATCCCTGTGTGCCAAGAAAGCATAAGCTATTAATGGAGGTAGCCCTTCATGCTTCAGTATATATTAAAGAGCTATTTAAAATTTTAATGAATGGAATATTAAGGTTCAGGGCACTGGTCATTGGACATAAGGATAGCCTCTGGTAATAAAAGAGCTAAGAATATAATAAGGGACATTAAAGACAAGACCTATAAAATACTTGCTTCAGACTCATGTAGCTGGTTTGAACATTTCAATGATACTAACTGGTAAGCACAACAAATATAATTTCTTACTCAAATGGATGCTAAGATGCCCCACGTCTGCATTCTTATACTGAAGGTTCAAAATTTAAAAACATTCCCCTTCCGTTGTCAGGATACAGTACTTAAGTTCAAAGAGAGTGAATGCCCATCAGTCCACTGAGGCACATTAGCCCAGTAATGATCTTTACCTTAACATGAACAATATACATTTTAGCATAAATTATTTAGTTAAAACAAGTTTTAGCCCTCATGCATTTGTACTATGATCTGATAAAAGTTTAATGACACATTAGAGTAGATGCTTTAGTTTTATTCCTACAAATGCAAACGCAAGCCTTCGTTATAAGTCTGTCCATTATCTTTTAGGAACTTAGAAAGTTTCCATTACTTATGGTATCGTTTCTATGTTTTTACAGCTATAAGATAAAAGCAGTTCCCACTAAAATTGGTCATTTTAGTTTGTCATTAGAATTAAAAATATTATACTAATTTGCACAGGAGTACAGACAGATAAATGTTTGGATGTTGAACTATTACTTTGTGTGAACTCTTATAATGCAGTCTGACTGCTCATACTGAAACTCCATCTACCTTTCCATCATTTAAGCAAATGTAAAACGAACAAATGCTTTAGACTCAGAAATTTTCCTCTTACCAATCAATCCAAAGTTATCTCATCAGGAAGAGATATTGTATTTTAGACTTTATCTTTCCTCCATCCCACTCAATTTACTTTTATCAGGTAAAATTAGAAGTGCTTGGAACTTGCTCATCTGATGTATATACTTGGAAACAACTTGTCAAGTCTAAAACAATGAGAAATTGATTTAGTTAATCTGATGTTCATTTCCCATGACTAACCCATCATTTAAAAAAAATTTAGTTAAGACAGATATTTTTGGCCTGAATTGGCCACACACTTATCATGGTTTTCTATTTTTCTTTGCAATTATCTTCTTAGGATTCTTATCTCTAAAATATGATATATTAAATTTTTAATTATTCTGGAAATGAAATGCATATCATTTACATCTCAGTACTTCTGCCAACTCCTGTAATATTTTGCTTGTGCAAAGCTGTTTACTATCTTCTATCTGATAACATTGTTATTTTTACATGCATATTTTATGTGTGTATTTTTATAGTGTCTGGGGAAAGAATTGTCAATGTTACATTTATATAGGACCAAATAAATGTCATAGCATAGAATCAATAGATATTAAATATATAAAAAATATTTAGAACATTTTTTCCTGAGTAAATACTATGTATTCTTCAGAATGAATCTTCCGAAAGGTAATATTCAGACTGGAAGCTTAATTATGATATTCATTAACTGTCTTGCTTTTGAATCCATCAACAAAGAATTCATCAGAACATTTAAGATATGGCAGATCTGAGACCAAATCAAACTCTGCTCTAAGAGTATTTCCTACTGAAGATCCACAGCATCATCTAGGTGAATCAATTGGAGGACAAATCCAAATCATCAGAGGTCCATGAATTATATATCAGTTAAGTATAGGATTATAGTTACTAAACATCATCTTAATATTTCTGTGAAAATAATCCAAGTGACCTATGAACCTTTTAGTGAAATCTAAAGGAGGCAGAAAATTATATTTCTAAGAAAAAATTATGCAAAAGAAAAGAATAATATAAGGAAGGGAGGAGAGGGTAAGGGGAGGGAAGGGGAAGGAGTGGTAATAGGGACTGAACTAGAGCAAGATATATTCCATGCTTTTATAATTATGTCAAAATAGATTCTACTGTCATGTATAACTAAAAAAAATCAAGGAAAGATGAAGAAAAAAAGGAAACTGATGAGAAATATTTAATCATATAGTCAGCTAATTTTTAAAGATGGAACTGAAAAGAAGATAAAAAAATCTTACATTTTTTAGTTCATATATTTGAGGGGATGAAAAAATTCCCATGAATTAAGTGAAACTTCACATATTATTTGGAGACAACTTCATCTCATCAGAAAAAGTATTGAGAGAGCAATGAGGTGGCTTGAATTCTTTCTTTTTCACAAGTATGTTAAAAAAACCTTTTCAAGATGAGTTAAATGTAAAGAATTTTAAACGAGGAAGAACTCGTTTCTAAAACCAGGTGAAAGATGGGTCAGAATGGCCAACCCCACCATATACCCAGGTTATTTTTATAGACACAGAAAAGAAAATGACATGCAGTCAACTTACACAGTGGTTGGGGTCATGGTTTGATTAGTTAGTAGCCTGTGATTGACTGAAGTTCAACTGCTGTGATTAGCTGAGACTAAACATTTTATAGAAGTCATCTTCCTAAGATTTGTATGTGTATTAACTACTGTAGTATTCCCTATAATTGTGTAAGATAGGAATTTTATTATGAACAGATGAGTAAGTAAAGCTTGAATGATTAAGTAACTTGTCCCACACCATAACTTGTCTCCACTGCCCAAGTTTCTGGTTCTTTAACCTAAACCATGGCTCCAAATAGAGTTTCCATCTCTCATTTTCCCAGCTGGTTTTTATACTTGAAAAGATAGGCTAATATCATTTCCATTGAAATCAATCTTCCTCAACAGTGCTCTTCTCCCCAGGTTAACTTTTAACCCAGAAGAAATAACATCCAAGATCATATTTGCATCAAGACTTTGGGAAGATAATCTATTTAGAGGAACTATCCAAGGATCTGCAACTTCACATTCCAGAAGCAACTGTTCATTTCAGCTATTCATTGGCATTTGACTCGGAAGGCAGAGAATACTAAAGAACAACCAGAATAACGAACAAACATGTTGCTGGCTTAGTTATTATTTTCTTGTTTCTCTAGACACCCTCCCTTGCCTAATTCTCTTTGTATGTGACTCTAGTGTCTGATGATGGAGATAGCACTTCAAGGTGAATGATTCATATCAGGTAAATACACACTTGGCATGACTTTCATGGGCCAAGTCAATGCAATTTTATGATGGCAAGTTAAAAATCTTAAAATTAATTCAATGTAAATCTTAGCCCTCTTTCTTTCCCTGTTCCATAATCTTTTACTCAGTTTATGTTTACCAAATGAACCATACTTTGTTAGTAAACATAACCTGTCAATTCTGTTTGTGATAAGGCCATTTAATTCCAGGTGATTAAAAAAGCATAAATTCTTAAGACATCTCATATTCAGGATAATTTGGAGTGAATATTAAATATTTCCATTTCTGAATGGTTTTAAATTAGGAAAATTAACTTAGGAAATCAGGGGATTACAGTTTCATGGTTACTAGAGTTCAATAATTTTCTTCTTTTACAGACAAATCTTTTGGTAATATATTAACAGCCTATTCAAAAAGAAAGAACCATGTACTAAGTTTAAAAGGAGGAGTTTTTAATATGATTAAAACTTCTACTGATTTCTTATCCTTTCCTTACTGAGAGAAAGGAAAAGGGATATTATAAATTCAAAAGTGTAATGATTATGACAACTTCATAACATACAACATCCAATGTATCTTTTAGTTCCAGGTTATAAGAAATTAAAAAATTAAAAAAAAAACCAAAAAACAAAAACAACAACAACAACAAAAAAAACCTAGGCTCAGTACTTCTCTCTTAACAACAAAAAAATGAGTTCAATTAAAAAGAAACAAACTGTATCTTCAGATGTTGTGAATCACTTTCAAATGGAGATGAGGACACAATTGGTCTCATTGTTCCAAAAAGTATACCAGGGCCTTGAATAAATCTCTTTGTTTCTTGTGACATTCCGGCTTCCTAACCTATAAACACTGAGTATCTATGTCTCCTCAAAGTGATTCTGAAGGAATGTTACTTAGTGCCAGTGGTATTGGAGGATTCCCTGTTTTGTGTAAGTGCTTTGAATATTAATTTTGCAAAGTGAGGCATTATGAAAGTTACAGTGACCTGAGACAGATAGAGAATATGAAAATGTGGATGTGTTATTACTAAGGAGGGCTTTACTGTGTGTGAAGGATACCAGGTGTGATTGGTTTTCTTACATTAGTTCTGTTCACCTGACATGTGGAATCTCCATTTCATTGTTCCCATTGCTAGGGCACTAGCTTTAGGCAAACATCTTGCTGAAGTAAAACTTGCCTCACATGCTTTGCGAAATGCAGAGCCCTTCTGAAAGTGGTGCTGAATCTCAGGAGCTGGAAATGTGGACACTTGTTTACTAAACTAGAGATTTGTCTTTGATGTATTTACTCAAGTTTTTCCTCAGAGTGATAATGAACATTTCCCAGCCTGATATTTTCCTAACCCAAACAAATTATTGGAGAGCTGTATATGTAAAATCATCCCTTTAAATTGGATCTATACAAGAAGGGATCAAAGGAAGTTTGCATTATTTTCATGTACATATTTGACCAAACTGTATATGCTTGTTAATGACATGTCTTTAATTTTTAATTTATTTTTGGGAGAGAGATTATATCATTGATTCCAATGGAGATTTAATTATTCTTCATATACCAAAGATGATTGATACATTTTTCTTTAAGTAATTCCAGATTTTTAAATTTTTTTAGACTAATTTTTAAATACACTTGTCAAATTTTATGAAATTTGGATTCATAGAATGGATTGTGATTGGTGCTTTATTAATGTAACATCCATCCTTTTTGTTTGCTTTTTTCTTTTGCAAGATGTTTTATTTGTTTTCATAAACATTTATCTTTTAAAACCTTATTTATAGATATTTTATAGAGCTTTGGCAATTATTGTAAAAGATTTTATTGTATTAATATTTTGTTATTGCATTATGTAATTGTTATTTTTAGTAGGTAGTTTTTTATTTATACACTGATCTGGCAGTTTAAAACTTTCTGAATTTTCCTTTTTGTCTTAATTGCTTACCTGTATGGTCTCTTAAAAGTTTTATGAGGATGATCATCAATCCGTAATTACAATTTTGTTTCTTCCTACATTAGTTTCCTAGGTTGTGATGAAATGTCACAAACTGGGTGTTTCAAAAACAACAGGAGGTTTTTTCCCTCTTAATTCTTAAAGCCAGACATCTGACATGAAGGGAAGACTCTTTTCCTACCTCCTTCCACTGGTTATCAAGCAGTCTTTGACATTACTTGGCCTGTAGCAGTAACACCTCCAATATCTGCCTCCATGTTTACATGGCCATCTTCCTGCATGTGTCTGTGTTCAAGTTTCCCTCTTCCTGGGGGAAGACCTGAGACATCACACATCAGATTAAGGAATGTTCTAATCTCCACCATGCTCTAACTATAGAGGCGAAGACCTTGTTTCCAAGTAAGGCCATATTTGCTGGTTCCAGATGGACATGGGTGTATTTTAAGGGACCACTCTTCAACTTAGTAGATTCCACCATTAATGTCTCCAAAATTTATGTTCACATTTGCAAAAAATACATTTGCCTATTCCAATACCCCCACTTCTTGCCTAGCATTAATTCTAAATTTAGAACCTTGTCTAAATATCACTGACTCAAAATATTCAAAATTACAATGTTAAAATTATCCACATGGAATATTGGTGAGACACTTGGAATAATCCATACTTGGAAAACTTTCTTTCCATCCATGGAGCTGTGAACTACAAAACATGTTTTCTGCTTCCAGAATGCAGTGTTGGAAGATCTGAGGTTGTTACTATTTTACTTTCAATTTTGAAGAACATATTTGTTGGACAAGAATGTGGTTGGCAGATTCTTTTTTCCCAGTGTTAATGTTCTACTGTTTCTGACCTTCATTTTTTCTGATAAATCAGAAGATATTTGAATATATTTTTTTTTTGCCCATAAATAATGTCTCATTTTCCTCTGGCTTAAACAGAAACATTTTTTCTTTAGTTTTAAGCATTCTGTTTATGACTTGCTTACACAATTTAATTAATAATGCATACACTTAAAATTTGCTGTGTTTCTTTTATTAATATTTTTTTAGTTGCAGATGGACATGATACTCTATTTTATTTATTTATCTTTATGTGGTGCTAAGGATTGAACCCTGTGCTTCATGGGTGCTAGACAAGCACTCTACCACTGAGCCACAGCCCTAGCCCCATAGGTTTCTTGAATCTATGCATTCATGTCTTTCACCAAATTGAACAGTATTCAGCCAAGATTTTTTCAATTATTTTTGTATGTCTCATTTTCTTCCTGCTCTGCTGTGGGACTTTAATTCTACATACGTTGGAAATTTAGATTTTTTTTACAGGTCTGTGAAATTATATCCACTTCGTTTTTCAAAACTTTTTGTCTTTATTCTTCAGGTTGAAAAAGTTCCAGAGGTCTTTCTCTGAGCATACTGATCTTTTTCTTTGTCAACTTCATTCTACCATTAAGTCCAAATAGTGCATATATATTTTATGTATTTTACTTTCCTTTTCTTGAAGGTTTATTTGGGACTTTTTCCAAGTTTCTATTTTTCTGCTGAGAGTTCTTATATTTTTATTTCTTGAAAGCCTATTTCCCTTTTTGCCACTGAGCATATTTGAAATGGATAAAGTAAAATCCTTGCATGCTTATTTCAATGCATGTTCATTTGGGGATTGGTTTCCATTGCCTTTTCTATTGAGATTTGGTTGGATTCCCCCATTTCTTCACTTAATGACTGAATTTGTATTGTTCCTAATGTTTTGAAGGTGCAGAGACTCTGAATTCTGTTATACTACAGAAGTGCTGATTTTCTAAATTTTAGCAGGCAAATATCTGGGACACACACTTTGTCCCTTGGGTACAGCTTAAAATGCACTGCATCCCTTTGACCCTTGTGTGTATGTGGCTCAAGGTCAGATAGTCAGTTCTCCAAATTTCTTACATAGGGTCCCAAGCTTACCTTTTCTGGCTATCTCCCTTACATTCTGTTGACAACGAAGTTCCACACTCTGACCTCTGGTTCCTTAGGAAAGAAAAAACATGGATTTTCTTTCTGTGTTTCACCCTGTCAGTACTCTGTGTGGCCTGCTCTCAGGCAAAAGTCATTTAAAAACAGCAATATCACCCCCTTGCCATTCCTTCCCCCCGCCCCAAATTGATTCTTTTCTATCATCTTTCTGCTTTTGTTCATGCTGTGCTACCTCCAGGCAATTATTTGAAACTTTTATCTAAATTTATAGTATCATTTGTGGGAAAATTGGTCTGGCAGGAACCTCTTTGGCCGTGTCTCAAGTGGAGTATATGAAAACTGATTGTGCATTTTGGTTGGCTGTAGCCACTAATATTTCATCTTCTTCAAATGTATTTTCTTCTCATTTGTTAACTTGGGATTTCTGCGATTCTTTGATACTCTTATTCTGGACTACATTTCTGTGTGAAGACTAAATCAAGATTTAATTTCTAATAGAGAGCATTTTCTCCCCCAACCTGGGGTCCCATTTAGATGGCTAGTTCCCTTGCAGTATTTTGCCCCCATAGGGGGGAATTTTTATAACCCTCTCATTATTAATCGGAGCCTTTCAATAGAGCCCACATTTTACAAAAGGCTATTTGAAGACATTAACCATTAAGTATCTTCTTATCTTCTCCCCTCAAGTATTAAAACACCCATCACTACACACGCTTCCTCATTTTACCTTAGTGAAATATCCTTACATAGTCAATGTGCTGAACCTTTAGGAGACCAAACGAAATAGAAAAGTATTAAAGTAGTTAAAGATACTAGGTCTCACGAGAGACTCCTTCATGAAGTCTTGGACTTAAAAGTTTTTAAAGTAGGAAAAGGAGACTCTACTTTATGAAGGCAATTAAAAAAATGATAAAATGACTAATTTTTGGAGTGGACCAGAGCAATAGCTCCTGAATCTGTTAGACAGTGTCAATCACAAACACTTGATGGATCCTGCTAAAAAGAGTGGTGACCTGTAATGACAGAAGAACTGCTTTATATGTAGTTGACTCTCTGAAATGAGAGAAAGAACCAGAATGACAACTGAATGCGTATTACGACTAGTTCGTGAGAAAGTGATGAATGGATAAATGTATCTTCTGGTTGTCTGAATTCCCATGAATACTTGTTGTATATTTTAATTTCAAAACCAAAATGTAATTTTTATATAACAATGAAAAAAACTTTTGGAAATATCAACTGATGTAAAATTCATTTGTAAAATCAACATCGCTATAAAAGGTTTTGTCAGATTAGGAAGAAAACTATTCTAAGGCATTGACTCTCAAAGTGTTCCATGTTGTAGACTTACATGCTGACAATACTCCAAAAAACCATGTGGTTTTGAACATTTTCTTTACACAGTTTGAGTGACACTTTTGAAATTCTAAAATAAAATTAAAATGGCCATTAAAAAACAAGTAGTTTAGGCATTTATTAGGAACCTGATATATTTTGATGGAAATATTTAATCTATAATCCTTTTTCAAACTTTATCACTACTAGTTCTCATCTGTAGTTCATGTTTTCCTAATAATAAGTTCTTTATTGAATTATAGTTCATGACATTAAGAACAAAAATTTTGCCTTTGGCTATTACCTAAGAAAGGCAACTAAAAAGTACTTTTTCTATACATTTAATTATTTAAATTATTTAAATTCTTTTAAACTTCATGCGAATTCAGATAAATCAGAAGATACATTTTTTTATTAAAGTTATTCTCTAAATGAAAGCCTTATAAATAAAGAAGGAAGTGAACAAGTTGCCTTTTGAAGTCTAACTCTGTCCATTGCTAGATGTGTGAGTTAAGGCATAACATTTAAGATCTTTCTTTTTCTAATTAGTAAAATATAAAGTATGTTAACATCTTCAAAAGACTTTTTATAAGGAACAAATGACATGCGTTAAAATGTTAGACACAGCATTTGGAAAGCGGTAGTAGATGTTACTGGAAAAAAATGCGTTTTTCCCCCCTTTTAAACTTTTTTCCTTATATTCAGTTTTTATTACAATTTTAAGTACATTATATTTTCCAAAGTGAACCATGGGATTTTATGATACATTTGATTTCACTTCAAGTTAATCTAAACTACAAGATTGTTTGAACAATATATTCTATTCTGATCCATCATAATAAAATACTACACAAAATATGAATTTGAAATCTTAGCAGAGAATTCAAAGATATAAATGGAAATCTTTTGTGAGAAATAACTAATCCAAGTCTCTTTGGTTTAAGTGATTTCTGGAAATAGAAGAGAATAGGCTACTCTTATTTGCCTAGTATTCTTGTGGGTAAATTATACCTCCACAATGAATTCAGAAGTGGCTTGTTCTGCCAAGAATGTAGCTTTCCCAAGGTCAACAAAGGAGACAGTTGCTTTAGCATATTTCCTGACTGAAGTGCATGCTATTTAGCCAAATTAAGAACTTCACATTTTAAGAGAGCTTTGTTTGATACTGATATATAGGAAATAAAGAAATTATTTATCTGCCTGAAAAGATATGGCTCCGGAATGTCAGAGAAATGACCCCTGAAAATCCTGCTTTCTATAAAAGCGATGAAAACACTGGCAAAAAAAATCATCAGAATTGACATTTTCAGAACTGGGGAAATTAACCAAAGGTTTGCAATAATCCAGGAAGTTTTATTCAATAACAGCTTGATGTTGGTGTGAACAGCAAGTTCTACAGAGTTTTAACTGCCCTTCTCCTGTCCTCTTCCCCCATCACTGAGGCAGTCTTGGAAATGGCACACAATCTCCGGGAAACCCAGCAGCTAAGCAGTCACTGGTGGGCAAAACAAGCTGGTGCTCCTTTAAAGCTCTATTCCTATAGAATTGCTGCTATTTTAATTGTCTGACATTTTCCAGAAGATTTCACTTGCAAGGCTTGAATGTATCTGAACTCAGTTCACTCAGGAAGACAAAAACAAAACAAAATAAAAAACAAGGAAGCAAACAAACGAAAACCCTGCAGGATATTTGTTGAAAACAAATGGGAAAGTAGGCAGTCAGGGGCAAGCCTAGGGCTGTACACATGCTCAGGAAAGATCTGAGAACTTTTCCTGAGTTCTTGCCTCTGGGTGACCTTGAGGCTCTGTTAAAAGCTGAAAGTGCTAAGGATTGCTTTGGGTATTATGGGTCTCTGGAAATAGTATGGAGATTCCTTAGAAAACTTGGAATGGAATCACATTCGACCCAGCTATCTCATTCCTTGGTCTATACCCAAAGGACTTAAAATCAGCATACTACACTAACATAGCCATATCAATGTTTATAGCAGCTCAATACACAATAGCTAAACTGTGGAAGCAACCTAGATGCCATTCAATAGATGAATGGATAAAGAAACTTGCTATAAATACACAATGGAATATTACTCAGAATTAAAAGGGAATAAAATCATGGCATTTGCAGGTAAATGGATGGAGTTGGTGAATACTAAGCTAAGTGAAGTAAGCCAATCCCAAAAAACTAAAGGTTAAATGTTCCCTTTAATAAGTGGGTGCTGATCCATAATGGGGGTGGGACATGGGAAAAATGGGGGAATTTTGATGGGGCAAAGGGAAGGGTGAGGAAGGGGTATGGGAGCAGGAAAGATGGAAGAATGAGATGGACATCATTACCCTAGGTACATGTATGATTGTACATATGTTGTGATGCAACATCATGTACAACCAGAGAAATGAAAACAGAGAAATAAAGAGTTGTGCTGCAATTTTACACAATGAATCAAAATGCATTCTGCTGTCATATATATCTAATCAAAATAAATAAATTAATTTTTAAAAAGCTGAAGGTGGAGGACAGGCCGAATTACCAAGTGTCTGGCTGCATCTTGAAGGTAGGCCTGGATACAAACACAGAACCCATCCGCAAAGGCTGGGAGACTTTGCTTGTGGATAATTAAGGAAATTTCTCTTCACTCGTTAGATGACTGCTGAGCTGACTGAGCAGAAACTGAGGTGCAAACCTGACAAAGAATATGGACTTTCCAGAATATTCCAGGAAATTCATTAACAAACAACAGCACCAGCAAGAAGCAGCCGCTGCCATGATAAGCACTGGGAACAGGAAGGACAATCTGATTTCCGGTGTCAATGCATCCTTTTATTTAACATGTCCATTTTTCAACAAGAACAACAACAACAAATTGCTAGATGTACGAAGAAACAGGAACAAAGAAATAAACGTGGGTGATAGAAACTATTTCTGAGGAGGCCAAGAGGTCACATGTAGTAGCCAGGTACTTTGATTTTAATCCATTCATATAAATTTGGATTTACTGAGTTCAGAAATGTGCCCCCCGCTCCAAATCCATGCCCACACAGAAACTCAAAATGTGAGTTTATTTGAAAATAAAAAGTCTTTGCTTATACAAGTAATTAAGATGAGACTGTAATGTACATGGACCAATTCTAATCTAATAAGACTGGTGACTTGATTAAAAGAGAAATGATACATAGACCCACATAGACACCACAACACACAAGACAGAGTAGAGCAGGAGGCAGCCCAAGGGAAGGAATGCCAAGGATTGCCAACTAGAGGAAGCTGGAAGAGATGTGTAGTGCCCTGGAGCCTTCACTTGGCTGTGAACTTCTAGCCTCCAGAGCTGCAAGAGAATGAATTCCTGTTGCTTTAAGCACTCCCGTCTGTGGTAGATTGTTACAGCAGCCCTAGGAGGCTAATGCTGTGCTTGCTCTAAGGCCTAAAGATTATTGTGTAAAAAAAATGAAAGTATGACAATAATATTGATCAGATGTAGATGACCAGTGAGAAGCCAAAAGTTTTTTTTTTTTAATGTACAGATTCTGTAGTTCAAAAATACATGAACTAAAATGAAAAAAAAAAAATCACTAGAAAGCATAAATAGGAGTTGGGAGGAAAGTTTATCAAACTGGAGCATAAATCCATTGAGATTATTTATTGTAAGTACCCGAAAGAAAAAAAGGATGAAGAAAAATAGAATTAACCAAGAAGCAAACTCTTAAGTAGGATACACTCCTATATTCCCACACAACATTATTAGAGTCAATCTCTTGGAATCCAAAGTTAAGAGAGAATCTTAGCATCAGCAAGGGAAAACTGACTCACAATGCACAAGCAATTTCCAACAAGATCTAGAGATGAGTTCTCTTCAGGTTACACAGAGGCCAAAGACAATGAATGGGTTGAGATAATCAATAGAGAGCAAACTGTCCACCAAGCAGTCTGCATTCAACAAAATGACCCTTCAAAAAACCAAAATCAAAATCAAGACTGCCCAGAAAAATAACAACCAGGACAACTTGTTGCTGACAGATCTTCCTTATAAGAAACACTAAAGCTAGTTTTCCAGGCTGAAATAAAAAGGCACTAGTCAATAATTCTAATCCACACTAATGAATGAAGAGTACTTGTGAACATAATTACATAGGTCCTGAAAATAACAAGATAAATGCATATTTGTTTACAACTAATTTTTCTCCTGATTCACAACACAACTATATAAATTTGTTAAATCATTATTATAAATATGCCTTGGGAAACGTGTACAAAATGTAACTTGAGAATAATAGCTCAAAAGATGTGAGAGGGAAGGAGCTTTATAGCCACAAAATTTTTATAAACTACTTAAATTGCTGCTAATCCTAGATTAGCGTCAATGGATTAAAAAACTGATTCAACTGTAGGCTGTCTATAAGGTACCCTTTTTAGGTGGAAAGACTTGAATAAATTAAAAGAAAAAAGTGGAAAATGATAGACCATACAAGCAGGTAATCCAAGGAAAGCTGGAGTGGCCATACCATTCTCTGGTAAAGTACTTAAAAGCAAAAATTGCTACTGAAGAAAGATATCTCCTAATTTAAAAAGTAGTCAGTTCGTCAAGAAGATAAAACATATGAACCTACCAACAGAGTTGTCAGGTGCATGGCACCTGACAATTGAAGGGAGAAAGAGGAAATTCAATTTCAACGATTTCAATTTCAATAATGGATACAGCAATCATAGAGCAGTTCAAATCAGGAATAGAAGGTCTGAAATAAACTATAAACCCAATACACCCAAGAAGCGTTTATAGAACTCTCCATTTAACACTAGCAGAATATTTACAATGTATACAGAACATTTTCCAAAATAGACAAAAAATACATAAAATCTTGTTTAAATTAAAATTATTGAAATCATATGATCTCTGACTACTCCAGAATGTGAAGAGAAATCAGTACCAGAAGAATGAAAAATTCACAAATATGTAGAAGTCAACACATTTCCAGGTAAGAAAAAGATTAGAAGAGAATTATAGTTAATTCTTTGAAATAAATGAATATAAAAATTACTATATGATATCAAATATTTGGATTGGGGTGTAGCTCAGTGGTAGACCACTTGCCTAGTATGCATAAGGCCCTAGGTTCAATCTCTAGTAGCACACACACACACACACACACACACACAATATATATATATATATAATATCAACTCTTATGGGATATAAGTAAAGCAGTGCTGAAAGGGAAATTTATAGCTATAAATCCCAATATTATAGATAAAAAAATCAATCATTTATTTTTTCTATTTTTAGAAACTAGACAAAGAAGAGACTGAATTCATAATTTTAAGGCTATGCACAAGGAAAATGTTGTATCTAATCATCTTTCTTGTCAAATTGTAGCAAACATTTAGAGAATTGACAGCATACCTTCACAAACTCTTCAAAAACTAGAAGGAGGAAGAAGCACTCCTCAACTAATTCTGTGAGGCTAGAATGAAGCACTCCTCTCTCTAATAAGGAAATAAACCACAACAAATCATCATAAAAATTTCTAGAGATCAATCTCTTTTATGAATAGAGATACAAAAATCCTCAACCAAATTCAACAACATACAAAATAAATTAATATTTCATGTTCAAGCAAGATGTATCCTAGGAATGCAAGGTTGGTTTGCCATATAAATATCTATCTATATACTATCATGCTAGCATAATAAACAACAAAATATTTATCCCCTAAATAGACATGAGAAAAATAGACAAAAGCCAATATCTTTCATCATTATAACACTCAATAAACCAGAAATAAAAATGTACTTGTTCCATCTAATAAAGACCATCTTCAATGAAACCTTCAGTCAGTCTCATAATGATTGAAGTCTAAAGTCTTCCTGTGTAGTATTAAGAATAAAGGAAAAAGATGTTCCTCAACAACATATCTATTTAACATTGTAAAGAAAATTCTAGCTAGTGAAACAAGGAAAAATATAAACACCATGAAGAAAACTATCTCTATTTGTAGATGACATGATCATGTATGTAGGAAATTGTCAGGACCCCATATACATACTAAAACAGCAAATAAATTAAAAGATTACAGGATACAAAATCAGTGTGCATAAATCAGTAGTATTTATACATAATAGCAAATAATAATTTTTAAATAAAATTAAACAATTCCATTTTTATTTTATAAAAGAATAAAATAAAATAAAGAATGAAAAATAAAAAATAAAATAAGGAATAAAATATAAAATAATAAAAATTTTATAAAAAATAAAATATTTAGAAACATTTAACAAAAGACTTTTGCACTGGAACTACAAAATATCATTGAAGAAAATTACTAAAGATTATATCCCTTGTGTTTCTGGATTAGAAGTCTTAATATTGGCAAGATGCATCTTCCCTATTAGTATTCCAATAGGATTTTTTTTTTGTCAAAATTTACAAGCTAGTCCTAATATTCATATGGAATTGCCAGGAACCTACAACAACCAAAAACAATTTTGAAAAAAAAGGTAGGACTCCTTTATCCTGATTTAAAACTTGCAAAGCTACGGTAATCAAAAATATGTTATACTTGTATGAAGATAAACAGAAAACAACAACATAGATTGAGAGTTTAAAACTTTGACACAGAAGATTAATCCAATTTTCATAAGGGTCTGAAGGCAATCCAATGGGGAAAGACTAGCCTTTAAATAAGTGTGTATCATACAAATGAATTTTTACATGCAAAAGAATTAAAGTGAATTTTTACTTCATATAATATACAAAAATTATTTCAAAATACATATGCTAAATTATAAAGCTCTTAGAAGGATTGAAATGTAAATCTTCCTCATCTCTAACAAACACGTGTTAAGACATAACACTGAAAACATAAATAACAGCAAGAAACAGATAAATTGAGCTTCACCAAAATTAGAATGTTTGTACATCAAAGAGCAGTATAAAGAAAATGAGAAGATAACTCTCCTAGAATGTGAGAAAGCATTTGCATATCATATATTAGATAAAGCCTTTTATTCAGGATGTATAAAGAATACTTGTAGCCTCACAATAAAAAAGGCAAATAATAAAAATGGACGAAGGATTTAAACATATATTTCTTTAAGGAAGCTATACAAATGCCCAATAAGTACATTAAAAGATGTTCAACGTGATTAATTGTTAGGAGAATGTCTACAAAATAGCTGTGAAAACACTTCATGCCTGCTGGTGAAATCTCTGGTTATAGGTGACGATTCCTGCTTCCTCACATGTTGAAGTATAACATTAGAGAAGCATGCCGAAGCAAGCATATAAAGCAAGGTTTATTTAAAAAAGGGTAACATAGATTTCTCCTGGGAGGGAGAAGGGGGCCATAGCTGGTATCCTGGATCCCAAGAAGTGAGAGCATTCTGCCTTTTCATATGTCCTAGGCTTACTTTGTTGTTCTGCCCTCTTCTCCTTATCTCTCTCTTTCCTGTGTATGTGACTAGGCCCAGGAGATACTCCAGTAGATGGCCAAAATGTGAGAAGCAGATTGACAAAGGAAGGGCCAAATGGAGTGATCTAGGCAGGAAGGGGGCCCTGGGTGCATTAATTAATAACTCTTATAGTTCCCTGTAAGGAGGGATAATCCCTGGGACAGGTTACCTTAGCAACAGGTTGGAGCCTGGGCAGCTTATCTTGATAAGGGTGGAGAAAGGGCTCTGAAGGCATTAACATTTCTTTTTATTTATTTATTTATTTATTTATTTTTGGTGGTGCTGGGGATTGAACCCAGGGCCTTGTGCATGCAAGGCAAGCACTCGACCAATTGAGCTATATCCCCAGCCCAATAACTCTTTTTTTTTTTTTTTGAACACAATATTGTTTTTTATTTTTATGGGGTGCTAAGGATCAAGCCCACTGCCTCACGAATGCCAGGCAAGCATTCTACCACTGAGCCACAATCCCTCCATTCTCTGGGTCTGACCCTTGCCTATCTGCCTGTCTAATTCTGGCTTCACTGGGATGACTATAATCAAAAGACCTACAGTAAAAAGTGTGAACAAAGTGTTGATTTTTATTGTTGTTGGCATAAAATGCTGTAATTTCTTTGGAAATTGGTCTGGCAGTGAATCAGATGGCAGAACGTGGAGTTGCCATAGCACCAAGCAACTCTCCTACTTCTACCCAAGAGATATGAAAACAAATGTCCAAACAGAAGTTTGTACAGGAAAGTTTATAGCAGCATTAGTTTTTGTAATAGTCGAAAGGTGGAAGCCATGAAAAGTCTGTTAATAAATGCATGGATAAATAAAAATGCTGTAGAGCTTATGGTAGAGTATCATACAGCAGTAGAATAAATGAAGTTCTGATTCATACTAAAATAGGAGTGGAGATTCAAAAGCACGTGAAGAGAAGAGCTAAAAGCTTTTACATGCAATGTCCAGAAATGGTAAATCCATAGATGGAAAGTAGACGAGTTTGGCAGGGGCTGTGGGGAGGTAACAAAGAGGAACTACTTGGAATGGGGCTTCTCTTTGCAGTGTGGATGTTTTGGGAATCCCAGTGGTTATGATGCACAACTTTGTGAATAGGCTAAAAGACACTGAAGCATGAACTTCAAAATGGTGAATTTCATGGTATGTTTTTATCTAAGTAAAAAATGCTGTATTTTAAAATTAAAAAATAAAGCCATGAAGTAGAAAAGCAGACTTTGCCAATTTTGCTAGAAATTGACATATCTAAACATAGCACTTATTTTTCCCAGGAGCAATTTGAGTTCTGACTCCCTATATTTCAAGCAACCTCAACTTTGAAACAAAATCCACAATGGCGTATATATTACACAATAGTTTGTTCAAAAGATGTTGTTTCAGTTAAGCCAATAAATCTTTAATGTCCGTTTATTTATGTAATGGTGGTGAAATCTCTCCAAGACTTTCAGCTTTTATCATAATAATATTTGACACATTTGGGCATTTCCTTATATATTTTTCACAATCCCTTACTTTACCCTTTCAACAACATTTTGAGTTGAACTCAGGCATTTTTCTTCTCATTTTATGTGTGGGAATGGAGAACTTGAGGATTTTATCAATATTGTGTAATAAACCAATTATGGAGACAGTATTATATTCTATCTAGGCCGTTACTTCTAAAAGTGTTTTCGAAACAAGTAGAAAGGAGAACCAACACAAACAGAAGTGCTCATTTTAAACATGTTGACAACACTTTGTATTAGCTCAAAACATCAGGCTGATCTGTACTTTCATCCCAGGGAATGAAATATTCCTTTAACTTTATTTTATTTTATTATTTTTATTTTTTTAAGAGAGAGTGAGAGAGAGGGAGAGAGAGAGAGAGAGAATTTTAATATTTATTTTTATAGTATTTGGTGGACACAACATCTTTGTTTATATGTGGTGCTGAGGATCGAACCCAGGCTGCACGCATGCCAGGCGAGCGCGCTACCCCCTGAGCCACATCCTCAGCCCTCAACTTTATTTTAATTTAATTTTATTTCTGGTACCTGGGATTGAACCCAGGGGTACTTAACCACTGAGCCACATTCCCAGCACATTTGTTGCTTTTTATTTGAGACAGGGTCTCACTAAGTTGCTTAGGGCCTTGCTAAATTGCTGAGGCTGGCTTTGAACTTGGGATCCTTTTGCCTCAGTCTCCTGAGCCTCTGGGATGTCAGGCATGTGCCACCTTGCTAGACTCAAATTTCTTCTTAAAGCCCTCTTTCTCTGAATAGTTTGAAGAACCTTCAGTAACTATCAGCTCTGCATTATGAAATGGAATGTTCACATCATCCTGTTACTCTTTAAAAAAGGCATTTGGGCTCTGCATAGCTCACTGGTTAAAATAGGTTAACATGCAGGCCATTAATCTCTGTTTATAGAAAACAGCAAGAGGGATGGAGAAGTAATTATGGATAAAAATAGAACAGATTCCTTAACAGAGGAAATTAAAGACCTCAGCTGAAACCTGGCCTGTTGCTTCCACACTGTCCTGAAATGACAAACAGGATATTGACAGGAGACACTGTTTAAGCCAGGAGCCAGACCGAAGTTAGACTGGCAGTTGTTTTTCTTATCAGTGGCCTTTTCTATGCCACATAGATTTCCTTGGCTGTGCCATCGGAATCTCTGACTGGAACTGAAGGAACACAGCATCTGTTTGAACGCTGCTGATCCCCTGACTGTAATTGGATCAACTGACATCACCCAGCGAGCTGGGCCCTGTGAAATGCCTGGCAACCCAGCTCCACCCTTGAGTCAGAGCTCTGGAATCCCTGGAGAGGAACAGCCATCAATGTGCTCTGTGTGACTCATGCAGCTGCTATCTGGAGACAGTTGCTGGCTGCAGGACACCAGTCTATTCCTTAGAGTTACTTTGCCTTATTTCCAAAGGTATTTTGATTTGGACTTGGAAAAAAAACAAATGAGAACAAAGTGGGAAAAAGAATTTGTTCCTTATCCTGAAAATGAGGATCTTTGGAGAGTGCTGTACAGCTTCTCTAGAGTGGTCTGGGAACTTGCATTTATAGGGAACACAATGACCCAGGAAACAAAGAAGTCAGAAACTGGAAGGAGGAAGAAATAAAAGTCACGCTAGTTGGGGTAGTGTGCAGGAGGTTAACCTAATTATAGTCAAAACATGTTTATTTGTGCCAATCTTAAATGCAATAATGTTTTAAATGAGGCCAAATGATCTTATTCAGTTTTTTTCTCTGAAAAGCCTGCTTCAAATTAATGTTTTGAAGCTTTTGATTATTAAAACTTGTGTGTGACAAATTAAGAAAACATTTCTGTGAAAATATAAGAAAACTATACCAGAAATGCTTCCATCATTTAGTAGTTTATTACTGGAAAACCACATTTTTCTTTCTAAATAAGTGTTTGTAAGATACAGCAGCAGTTAGAGAACTATATAAGCATGAATGATATGCGTTTATTTGAAGTCACAAATCTGTCCACACTTGGTTCCTTGGAGAGAAATTGAGAATGAGTTGGAGGGAAGGAGTTAAAAGCAAGTGGGGCTGAATGCGTCTGCGGTAACCCAAATATCAAACAAGGCTTATGGACATACGGGATCCGACAGAGTCCTGTTCTCCTTACCAAGTGTATTCTCAGCATCATGTAAACTTCAGCTTACTTTGTGTGCTGGAGTTCAAAGGCGCCAAAGCACACTGGCAGACAGAATGGGCACAGGAGATGATTTGCATGTAAGCCAGGTACAAATAAGAGGAGCATGGGATTGTTGGCATGCTCAGACACTGGAGTTGGGAAGCACAGAGCAGCACCCGGCAGGCACTGAGGGAGGAAAATCAAGGAGGTCAGTTGCGCTGAGACTGTGAGCCATAGGTCAGAGTGAAAAA
This sequence comes from Callospermophilus lateralis, assembly GCF_048772815.1. Lineage (NCBI taxonomy): Eukaryota > Metazoa > Chordata > Mammalia > Rodentia > Sciuridae > Callospermophilus > Callospermophilus lateralis. The sequence continues at coordinate 22,193,994 of NC_135317.1, read as the reverse complement.
CAAACATGCAATAGCCCAGCCCTGGGCACTTGATGCAGGGAGAGTGGTGTGTCCCTGCAGCCTCCTGGGGAAGAGTGGGAGCCCCTGACTAGGTGGAGACTGCATGTGAAGTCCTCTCCGCGTGTCTGTACAGCTGATCTGGTATGCAGCCTTCTTGTCCACATGAGCATTTCTTTTACATACCTGCCAAAGAATAATTTTTTTTTTCCTGGAAATTTTGAGAAGAGAGATTAAAACAAAAACAAAACAAAACAAAAAAACCCAAAGACTAAAAGAAGCCAGGGCAACAATCAGCACTCATTGTCAGTTGGCTCCTTTGGTTGCCACAGAGTGGGAGGGGGTTGGTGCTAGGATTATCAATTCATAGCAAAATTATAATTGTTGACACAATCACAGTCACATATAGGTCATAAAGTGACTTTCTACATAAACTTCAATCTGAGATAGATCTTTAGTTAATTAATTGAAAGGAGTACATTGCATAATTGTATTTTTTTGGCTATTTTGTTCACAAAATGTTTTGTTATTTCAAGAGTAACATGAGCAAAATCTTGTTTTGCATCAAACAAAGTGGTTTAGTTGGCCTAATATAACTTTTGTTTGTTGAATCATTTATTCTTTTCTGTGATTGGATACAAAATTCAATTCCCAAACTGTCTTATGTAAGCACCACTCCTGACCCACAGCAGGCCCTTCCTTACCTGTTTCTAGGTTCAGCCCAGCAAAGGAAGCCATGATTTTCATAGGTATACCAAGGTTCAGAGGCATGGAGAGACCGGAGAGGGACTGAGGGAGGGTTTGTGTCTATCTTGAGAACCAAGCATGCTTGGCCATGGTACACAGGTTAATAAATCAACCTCCTTAACAGAGAATTGCCCAAGATCACGTGAGTATTCTGTCATTCCCAGTCAGAAATAAAGCACCCTTTTTTTGTGTGTCTCTTAAAACCTCTTCTTCTTAATTGACATGATGGAAAGGTAGAGAGACTCTGCATTCATCTACAGGAAAAGATGCATTAAGAAATGACATCCATTTCTAGATCAAAAGCTCATGGTGACGTCCACTCAACATGAGTGATGTCAAAGGCAGTGTTGGTGATTCTCTCAGTTTGCCCACACACAATATTGACATTCCCACCAGGCAACTGGGTACAACTTCATGGCTGAGGGGAGAGAAGGAAGCTGAAGTCCAGCTTAATGATTCTAACTCAGTGGCAGTGAGATTTTGTGGGCACTGGTTGTTTGCCCAGGGCTCTACTCATTTCATAACCTTTTCATAAGATTCATCTCATCCTTTCCAGGACCTCAACTTTTTCAGTCAATAAAGCATTGATCCATGGCAAATGTGGCTTACTGAACCCACCTTAGAAAAGCCTTTGGGAGCTTCACTCCAGAGTGCCATACATGCCAGGAACAGCAGACAGACCTAGGATGAGGTGAGCATGACAAGCACATGAGTATGTACTTGTGGTTCTAAGTGACACATTCCTGCTTGTCTCTGAAGCTGTATCCAATATAGATCTGAATTGTATTAGATGAACTATTTTTAAAGTAATTATCTCAGCTTTTCAAAACAGGTTTAAGTTTATGGAATTAAAAAACAAAACAAAACAAAACAAAATCTCTGTACCAAGTTTCAGTGTTTCAGTATGTAACAGATGATATCCCAGAAACCAGGTAGCTGACATAATAGCGTTGCTTGATCTGGTGTGCCTCCTAGACTAGTGGCCACTGTCCATGGGTATGCGTGTGCCTCCTAGAGTAGTGGCCACCATCCGGGGGTAAACGCAAACCAAACTTACTCTCAGACTATTTTTACATTTGTTTGTTTTTGTTTTCTTTTCACTCCTATTTATGTCCTAGATTATGATTATTGGTACAGTTATTTTAATCTGGTTATGGGTAAGTTAAGACTGTATTTATGACATTGCCTGCTTTGTCCTTTAAATAAACCCACATAACTGGATTCAATAGGACTGTCAAGAGCATATCTAAGAAAGGAATTTAGCTTCAATGTCTTTTACTAACTGTAAATAAATTGCTTGTGAGACTATAGATCTGAAGCCTTCACTATATCAAACCTGGCTAAATTCCAGAAATGCTGAAATAAATGCTAACGATAATAAAACTTGAATGTGTCAATTTTTAAAACAAACTGGAGCTTCAAAGGGAGACAAAGGTGTATGATTTGTAGAATTAAATGTAGATGTTAGTCACATGTTAATGTTGTTTTTAAAACTAAGTGACCAGGCAGCAATACTTGTAAAAGCATGTTTGTGTGAGACTCTGTGTGTGTGTGTGTGTGTGTGTATTTATATCTATCTATTTATATATATAAATAGATAGATAGATAGATAGTACATAGGCATGTCATATATGGTATATATACTCACTATACTGTGTATTAAAACAGGTTAAAAACTACACAAACATATATATACTTACACATATATACAAGCATACATACTTGGATATATGCTTATGATTGATATTTATATGAATATCTATGTATGTATGCTTGTATATATGTGTAGTATATTAGCAATATTAATATTAATAGCATATGCTGATATTAATAGAATTAATAATATATGTGATTAATATACTTTTATGTAGACTAAATAATATATATTATTTTAGTATATACTATTTTAATATATATACTCTACTAATATACTTTTAAAGAAGTGAAAGAAATCTAATTTCCTTTCTATGTGTACATCTAAGGATGATTTCCATATTTTTTTCTGATTGTATTGCATTAACTGTGATCAAATATTCCTTAATTTTGGTCATGCTTCTCAGAGTAGAGCCTGATGGTCTCCAGCCTCAGCATGCCCTGAGGTTGTAGCTCAGAATTTTGTAATTTTATAAACAACAGTTTCTCTAAAGATATTCCTCGTAGCAAAGACTGAGAATCACAGGGTAGAAGGAAGGATGGCAGGAGGAGGCAGAGGTGCCGAAGCCTGTTGATTGCCTTGGCAGTGCCCTCCGATAGGAGCTAGGTCCTTTGAATGCAGCCATATACCGCTTTCAGAATGCTCAAATAAGGATTTCTTGTCTGTTCTCTTAGTTCCTTTGAAAAAACAATTTTTACCATGTAAAATTAACAGAAATTCATTGAAAGAGATTTGGGAAATAATGGGAATGAAAAGATCTCATATACATTTATGAATACATCAAAATGAACCTCAGCATCACATATAACTATAAGGTACTAACAATAAAAAAATTGGAAAATACTAAAGTTATAACAACAAAAACAAAGACAAATATAAGCCACTCAACTTCCATTACCAAGGAATAAATATTACAATAATTTTTTTTATTTTCTTATATGCATTTTATATATGCATACTGAAATATAACACAAAACATATATAATATACATGGCATACTAAATTATATATATGCACATGCATTATATCATATACACATACAGTTTCAAAAATGCAGATTTCTTTGAAATATTCTATTACAATTCTGGATTTGTTTTTGGTTACTATACTTTAAATGAAATAGTAAACAAAGTTCATGACAAAAGGTATCCTGATTGCAATGGCGACAGTTTGGGGAAAGAAAAAGACTAAGATATCTCTCTTTTTTTCCAGCACAATCTGGATCCCATAGACTAGGAGTAAGAGTTCATTACAAACTCACATTCAATCCCACTGTTATGCTGTTGGAAATAGCCTTAACCAATTCAAGGATGTCTGAGCCAGTTTTCAAGTACCAGCATATCTCCACTGTGTGTAAGCTCTCTTATATGCACATTAAACAGCTCACTTTTTGCCTTAAAAACTTCCATCTTGAGATTTCCTAGCTTTTTTTTTCTATTTTCTGTAGTATTTTCTTAGAATGTTTTTCCATCTTTCTAATTCCCTATTGTTTAACTTGGAAGGCTCTATTCTCAGACTGCCAAGAACCAACAGAAATTAAATCAGTTATGTTTTTTTCTGCTCTTAATAAATATTTTTGGAACATTATACTACAATCTAATTTGTGGAGAAAGGGTGAATAAGATGCACTCAGTGACACCTTCCCAGCTATTGCACCAATGGTATCGAAACTCTGTGGCTATGAAGGGGGGTTTTCTCCATGACTTTTATCTATATTAAAACAAAACAGAACAAAACAAGACAAAAAACAACAACAACAACAACAACAACATAAAACTTACTTTCAATGCCACTCAGTGTTGGATACCAATTCTAGCAAAATTTCAATTCTCTAGGAAGACTACAAATATTTGTCCCTGTGTTATGCTCAAGGTTAAGAAGGCTAGGGCTCTGTCCTCTTGTGGCCTATTTTTCAAAAAAATTAAGAGTTTTTAAAAAAGCCTTCTACATTAATTGGGCCAATTAATTTAATTCAAATCAACTTAATTCAAGTGACATCATATTAAAGCCAAGGATTTTACTAAATTATGAACAAAGATAAAAACAAAAAGTTTTTAGTTAAGCTTTAAAAAAAAAAGACTAACAGGTTAAAAACAAAAAGAGTTGCTACCCTTCAAATAATGCTAGAAAATTGGATATCTACATAGAAAAAGTAAATGTCTACCTCACCTCATATAAAAATAAATTTCATCTATTGCAAAGTTAAAAACAAAACTTTTGAAAAAAAAGTTTGTAAAAAACAAAACTTTAATATTAAAAAGAAAAAAAAATGTATAAAAAGTCCCATTATATCCACAGGGGAGAGAAGAATTACTTAAAGCCAACCATAAAGTGAAACCACAAACTATAAGAGCAACAAATAAATACAGTTTAATATATTAAACATTTGGCCAAATGTTTCATAATAAAGAAAATAAACAAATCATGAATTGAAAATGCATATATACAGAGTGAATCAGTAATCAAAATTATTTAAGATTTTTCCATAAATCAAGAAAAGACCAAAAAAGGTTACAAAATCTTGAAGGACCAGAAAAATTCACAGAGAATTTCTGATGTCCAGTAAACAGGTAGCAATGTTAAAATAGTGGTTAAAAAATAAATAAATGGTATGCCTATCAGCAGAATAGATGAATATATTGTTGTATGATCATAGAACTGTAATATATTATTCCCTGGATTTTTGTATTCTTGAAAATTCTTATTAAAGTAGTCTTGTCTTTCTAACAATTTAAATAGAACTGGTAAAGATTGTATTAAGTATAATTTTGTTTACATTTTGTCAAAGCAATGTCTTGTGGAAAACATAAAAACTTAATTAAATTAACTAAATTGATATAAATAAGATGATTTCTTCTGTCAAACAGCCCGCTGCACCTGAAATGTTAGGCATTTCTGTGGATAAAGGGAGAAAAATAAATGGAAATAAAGTTGCTCCATAATTGCAAATTTGTGTTTGAGTAAAACACAAATATTGGAGAGTTAATCAAGTATTCAGAGGTAAAGAAAGATAATTCCTAGAAAATGTAAACCACTATGAATGGACACAATGACAATGACATTCATGCCCCAGTCTGGAAGTTTAGTGAGATGGTCAATGGGGACTTCTAGGGGAAGAAGGTAAGTGTATGCTGTAGAGGACAAGAAGAAAAAAGCCCAGCCACGGAATGAGACTATCTTCCAGAATAATAGATCAGACCTCTTTCACATTTAGCAACTTTTCATAGCTCCCAATATTCAGTTTCTCTTCTCTTCTCTCTCTCTCTCCATATATATATAAAATTTCCTTTCACTCACACATAAAACACAAAAAATATACACATTAATGGAGCGACATGTTATTTCAACATGTTTATGCATTCCGTAATGTTTCAGTCAGGTTAAAAATATTCATCTCCTTAAACATTCATCTTTTCATTACAGCAAAATCCAATGATCTATATTTTTAATTCAGTAATTGTTTGGTAGCAAATTTGATAGGACAAAAAAAATACCATTGCAATCTCCAATGCTCTTGCATAGATCATTTCTGAGACTCGGTCCCTGTCCTAATCTCCAAGCTCCTCCATGTCCCAGGTGAGCAGAACTGACAAAAAGATTTGATAAACTCCTCCAATACTTTAGTTTAAATTTAAAACAAGTTCTTGTAATGAGCTCACAAGTATGTCTTTTAATATCTTGAAATTCGTATGGCAGATTTTGAATCCTGAATTTTAGGGATGACTCAGTGTTACAGGAAGCTAGGACTTTGGGGTGGGGCAAGCAAGTCATTCTACCACACAGTGATAAGAGATGGAATGTCCTAATCTTTTAATTATTGGTTGTGAATCAAATCAGTTGCAGAAAGTGGGAGACTTTTACGATATTATTTGTTCTACTGCCATAGGCAGGTACACACAGCTCTGGGCTGCTGTTGAGGATATTGAGATTGCTTTAACATTATTCTCTACAGTTTACTTATTCATTTGTTTCACTGAGTATGTGGAAAGAATTATCTGCTGCCATTTAGAGATGGATTATGTTTCATTTTTATTTTTATTATTATTGAGAAATAATATAATATTATACACCTTGTCAATCTAGACACCTATGAAATGACCTTGAGTGTGTGTGGGGGTTACTACCCTGACTCTTTCAAATTTCAGAAGTAGAATCCATTTAACATGTTGGAAAACATCTCTGTCTTTATGAAATAATGTAGGGAGGCTCTTTATTTCTCTATTCAGTGGTTGGAACTTTCTCTTTTACTTCCCTTGTTTACTTTGTATTAGGGAGAGACACTTCATCTCTGATTTTATGTTCGAATTTTTACATAATAGGAATTATCGAAGAAAGGCTAATGAGAGCAGTGTTGTCATTTGTACCTGGCAGTCTTGGCCGCCTGGGAAGGGGCTAGCCTTTGCAAGTCACAAAGACTTAAAGCTCTACATTTTACTTCTGAGTGAGGACATTGGTCTCTCAAGTCAAGTTGATTATTATGGAACAGAAGCCTAGACTGGGGAAGCTAGGAGAATAGACCTTGACAGTGGGAACTAGCAGGAGCTGAAGGTCTAGGGAGCAAAGGAACTCGCAACCAAGTACAGAAGGAAGAACTGCTCCACTGAGAGAAGGCAGCACAGAAGGGCACTTCCTGAGCCACTGAGTCACCCTGGTGCGTTCCTCATACCCAGTACCTTTATCTCTTAAAGCATACCCTTGCCCCTGGTGATGAATGAAGAGTTGCTATGATGAATTCCATTTTACCTATTTCTATATAATTCTCTCTCTCTCTCTCTCTCTCTCTCTCTCTCTCTCTCTCTCACACACACACACACACACACACACACACACACACACATATGCATTTGAGTGTTCCAATATTGACCTAAATCTTTACTCTTGAGTCTCAATGGTTTTCTCCATAAAGTGAGATTTGGAGCCTTTGGAGGTGAGAAGGTGCTAGTGGCAGGTGCAGCTTTTAACAGCAATGAATAGCCACCCAATATAGGATTGCAACACTTTTCTATCCTGAAATGTATGAAACCTTGGTGGACTTTGGGCATTTTTTGAGGATCACCCCAAAACATCGCTTGCTGCTTTCATCCATAAGAGAAAGTCAGTATTGGTACCACATAAGAAGTCACTATCCATTTTCCCAGTGACTCTAGTTTTAAGAAGGGAAAGACCAAGGTCTTTGGAAACCAGAGAGGGAGAAAAATAAGGAAAAGAACACAAGAATGTGACTGAAATGGAGCTTTTTGATTGTGTGATATGGTCCAAGCCTTAGAAAGTAGAATAAAATGGTAATCCAGAGAGCTCCTCACCCGTGAAATGAATATTTTTGTGAGCAGGTTTATCTTTTTCAATCAGTTGAGTCAGAATGTGGATTAGACACATGCTTCTGGTGACAGGTGCCAAAACATCCTCAAGATTAACCAAAGGGTGCTGCTTAGCCTTGCAAAGTAAATACAAATCCTAAAACAAACATCTTTCCAGAAGGCACATCTTTACTTTCCACTGACTAACCTTCTATGTTATATTTTTACTTCAAGCATCATGCTGGAGATGAGAAGAGATGTGGCCTGCACAGCTCTATTATTTTCATGTCAGAAGACTGATTAGAGTGATAGAGAGGTTTATGATGTGTCAGGCTTTCCTGTATGAAAGCCACATTATTTCTAGAGCCATTTAGTATTTCATTCCTAGAATACGCAGTGATATCAAAACCCGGAGTCCTTTTACTTTTTGTTATATAGGTAAAAAAATAAAAAGAAAACATCAATGTACAATTTGCATAGAAACTGCACAGATGCCAATTAAAATCAGATAGTAGATAAAGTAACCTGGCATTCATCATAATGCTACATGATTTTTCAGAAAAAAAATCACAATCAGGTTAAACAGTAGTGTTCCCTCACCCACCCACTCATGGACTCAACCACGATAGTTATAATCAAAAGACAACTTGCTAATCCTGTCACTCAGCTTGTGATCTGGAAATAAAGGAACAACGGGGGAAAAAATGAAGCAACATAATAAAATGACAACAGAAAACACATTAGATAGAGAATCCTGATGAAGAAGAAAATGGAAATGTGCTGCAAATGGATTTTCCAAAACTTAATACTAGGTGGCAGTGTGGTTGGAAGGGCCTCACGCTGTTCCATCCTTAGGATTCTGTGCAGGGTGCACACTAACAGGAGATGGCACCTGTGTTTTCCATAGACACAGTAGTCACTCATAGTGATTTTGCAAGTAAACATACAAATGGCAAAGAAACACAATTTTTGGTTGTTAAAAGCCCTATCATTCAATGAGATGAAGAACAGAATGAACACTGATCTAAGCAGGACAGGGGCTCTGTGGCCACACGCCTCTTCCTTGGCATGACTGGTAGTCCTTGCACTGCAACAGGTACCCACTTCCAGGAGACTGGCCCTACCCTATGCTGTGTCCTATCCTCTAGAGGAACTTCTGGCAGCTCTTGAGCAGATGGTACTTTTCCAGGCTGTTCCTCTACATTTTAATCTTAGACAATAGGCTGTGTATGAAATCTTTTCTGACCCTTGGAAGCATCAATTCTTTATTCCTCATCTAGCATTGTGATGATTAATTTCTTGTCTCCATTATCAGGCTATAAGCTCCTTGAAGCCTGAGGCTGGGTTTGCCAACAAGTGGCAATCATAAATATTCCTAGAGTGAAGGAATATGTGTACACTGTGACATTGAAATCAATTTAATTCTGTTGCTTTGTTTGCTTATGCGGACAATATAGTTACTACAAAACTGTCACCCAGTAAACCATGACCAACATTAATTGGTATCTCCTTTCCTTTACACCCATTTATATTCCTGTTGATGTTTCCAAAATAGATAAAAGAGCAGGCTGGGGAAAATTCCCATTCCTTAGAAACAAGGGCATGAGAACACATCTGCATTTCTTCTTTCCTGCAAGAGACTTCTACTGTAAAAATAAATTGCTAAGTATGCTTGATGATGAGATCTAGGAAAAATAAGTGAGTTTTACCAGAATGTGAACTACAATTTGAAAGTCAAAGTCATCATTATGTTTGAAATATATATATATATATATATATATATATATATGTATTTATTTATTTAAAATAATATAATATTAATATGTTAATATTACTATAGATATATTAATATATATTGTTAGAGTCTGTAAACAAGTCAGGATGGCGCCTGGCATTTTGCCAGAGAAATGTTAGAGTCTGTAAACAAGTCTGGATGGCGCCCGGCAAAATGCCAGAGGGAGTGGTTTGTGAAGTAACAAAAGCGAGCCATTAAGTGTAGAGATTCCTTATTGGTTGACTGCTGCATCTAGTTTATGCTAATTCAGATAGGCTGTGTGGAATGTATATATACCACTCCTGTCCTACAATACACGGCTCCCACTCCTGCTGTATCAATCTACACAAGTTGCTCGTCATCCCCCGGGTATTTTGCTGCAGCCAGACTGCGGCAATATATTACTTAACATATATTAATATATATTTTGAAATAATATTATATTAATATATTTTAAAATGATATAAAAATATATCTTAAACACTTTTACTGTTCTATTTTGATACTTTCATTTTCATTGGACAATTATGTGTATTTATTAAACTTTGAGTCACAAAAACATGTCACCTAAAATACCTACTAAACTCACTTTCCAGGATAAATGAATAATAATATAATTTTCATCAGAGATGTCTAATAATAATTTTCTTTGTATCATTCCTAGTATGATTTTTATTTTATTTCTGTACCGGTTTGTATAGATATCAAAGGTCCAAAATGAGTATTAATTGTCAATAGCAAAATTTGTGATCAATTTGATAAAATTCTAACCTACTACTCAAAATTATATGTTCAAAAAATAAAACAAATTGATAGGCAATATTCAGTGGAGGGAATTGTATTTATATTTACATGGTATAAGTTGCTAAATATGCTGACAAGAAATTGAAATTAACATGAATGGGATGTAATTTGCCCGCATCAGAGATACCAACAGAGACAAGGAAAGGTAGGTCAGTTGAAGATAGATAAGCAATTAAAAGAGTCTCTTCCTAATAAATATTCAGTTTATGCCTTATTTTCTCCAAGTGTGGCAGAGCATTTAATAGTAAATGGTTCTAAAGTCCCATATTTGAAAAATATGTAGTACCCCTTGGATTTTTTTGTAGGAGTTCCAAATTTGGAATTCTTTTTCTTTTTTTGGTACATTTAAAGTAATACATGAGTGGTTCCTATTCTCTCTGGGCCTCATTTCTGGCTGATCATGGGAATCACTGATGATGTCCCTCTCAGGGTTGAGACGTAGCTATGGTGAAATCCTTCTTGGAGTCTTTGCCGCCATCTGAATGCTCATGACTCCTCCACCCCTCCGCCACAACTGCCTGGGTTAGTTATTTAGACTACATATATCAGAATTAAAAAGATTGAAAAATGTATGGAAAAACATCAACCTATCAAGTCTTAAAAGGTCAGTATTCCACCACTTAAGAACTTCAGGAATCAGGTATAAGGAAAACAGTGACATGCCCAGGTGACATTTTGTGTGTGTTTAGATTCTGATTCATTTTCCAATGTTCTCCCCCATTTTCAGTCAACTCTTCATTTCTGCCATAATGAGTTAAAAATTGGCTATAAATTCTTTGAACATCTCTCCCAGATGACTTCTAACTCCCTTCCCCTTGAATATGATAAGGCCTTTGGGGTGATAAGAATAAAGTTGAAATGATACCACTTAACTTCTGAAGCAGGTTCCTTAAAATAGTACACCTTCCGCCTCTCTCTCTCTCTCTCTCTCTCTCTCTCTCTCTCTCTCACACACACACACACACACACACACACACACACACACACAGTCTTCCTTTCTCATTTCCCCATCTCCTGGGATCTTGCTTTTTGAGATCGGCAATGATAATGTGAGGAAACCCCACCCTTGTGAGATTAGCCAAGGGTAATATGAATATTTTATTTAATAATATTAATATGTTATTAGTCATGGCAATAAAATAAAAGTGGGTATGATGTGTAAAACGATGAAAAATCCATGTTTCTTTTCTTTCCTATTGCAAATGAAATATGGGGGCACATTTATAGGACACATTTAAGTTTCCTACTTTCAGTGGGTTTTTGAAAGAGTATCAAACAAACATATACAAGTTCCTGGCTCTTTAGACCTTAACTATTATGCTTTTAAAAGAATATTTTGAAATATCTGGCAAGGTGTGAATATTTAAAAATGTAGTCAGAGTAAAAATCTTACAGTCTTCCTTCTGTCTGGTTCCATCGTCTATCCTTTCTTAGTCTCTGAGATAACAGTAGTTTGCTCCAGAAAAAAAAAAAATCAAAAAACCAAAAACCAAATGCTGGGCCCTTAAAGCCATTGAAGCAATTGATTTTTCTTCATCACAAACTAATTTTTCTTTTTATATTTTACTTCCATTTTTTGAGTCTAAATACAAGATAAATTACATGTTACCTAGATTTTCCATCTTTTGGTGCATTTGAGTCAAGGGTAAAAAAAAATTGAAGAATTAGAATGCCTTTCCCATTGCCAAGGACGGAATTCATTAACATTTAGAACTCACTAATTCTATTGATCTTCTGCTGGGAGAAATTGTTTTAAGTTGTTCCTACTTCTACCTCTAACATGTTGGCAAGGGGGAAGCAATCCATAACAGGAGGAGAAAATGTGATCTTCAGCATGTTTAGGACAGAAGAGAGTGGGGAGAGCCCGTGTTTTCTTTCTTCTTTTATTCCAATTTTTTCTTTCTTTTCTTTTTTCTTTTTTTGCTAAGAAGATGATTATTCTAAATCCCCCTAAACCCCATTTTGTGTGCAACATACAATCAGCAGTAAGTACACTCCATATTTATCCTCACTTGCATACCTGCTAAGAAAATCCACACAAGCTTCAGCCTTGCTTTTAATTTCTATGGAACTGACTGTTTAGCTCCATTAAGATGGATGACAAAAGAACTATTTTTGGCTCCTCTAAGAAAAAATCATGCTGGAGCCTGTTATTTTCAGTAATCCTGCTGTTCGCAGAGAATAGCACCAACAAAGTCACTTTTTTTTTTTTTTTTTTTTTTTATCAAGTAACACTAAATTCTCTTACCTCTGTGGGGTTATTCTTTAGTCTATCCACTTGGCCAAAAGTACAACACATCAAGGGTGAACCATCTCTGTTGGTTGTCCGGTTCCAAAAAAAGAAATCCAGGATGCATTGCTTCTTTTGTCTGTCACTCCCCAGATTACACATCTTTAAAACATTTTTTTCCCCCTTTCCTCAAGTGTTTAACAAAGGTGTCATATTAGTTTCTCATAATGGGAAGAGATTTGGAAACTTTATTTTCCCTCTTGTTCTCAATCTCTGCTTCCACAAACATAAAATCACTTTTGCATTCTCAAATTGACTGCTTTCAGCAAGTAAGTTGAGAAAAAATCCGTATGTATTCAAAGTATTAAGATTTCTCATAAAGCCTCATGTGTATCCAAAATCAATAGTATGCATCTAGTAACTACAGTGACCACAGCCATTGCCCAACATTCAACAATGAATACTCAAGAAATAGAATGCTTAGCAAGAGGAACTTAGCCAGGAAAAGTAATCTTCTCATTGAGTCTGTCAATGAGAATAGTGAGCTGATATTCAATCTCTAGCACTGTTTTACAGGACCAACGTGAGAGGCACAGTGAAAGTATAATTAAGATAATTTGGAGAATAATTTATGTCAATTCTGAGAACAGAAGTTAAAATAATTGAAATCTTCAAAATTTGGGTAACAAATAGACTGCATCACCTTTAAAGAGAGATTAATTGAAAAAAAGATTTAGAAAGATATGGTGTCAGTAAAGAAAATTGGAATATGTTAGATTGTGGGGGAAACTGGTGACAGAGAATAAGAAGACTTAAAACGTTTGAGTAGTTTAATGGAGGAGATAGTAAAGTATAGTAAATTAATTTCGTGTTTCCATAGAAGAAAGATTTAAGATGAATTTGAAAACAGAGAGATTATGGATCAAAACATTTAAACAATATATCTGCTTTTGTTAAACAGTGAATTCAGAAGCCCTGGAAAGTGGTGCATGCTTGTCAAGTTCAAGGTGAAGCTAAGGATTTCTCCAGGTGTGAGAAGAGCTCTTGCTCAGGGCAGGAAGCAGGCATCACCCTTCACTCTTCCTTGTTCCTCGCTCTGCTTTCATACCGGATACGACTACATCTTGCTCATTCTATATTTTTATGTATGAATTTAGTCGCAGTATTTATTATGTGTTTCAAATCAAGTTAGGTACTTGGGTTATACTGGTGAAAAACACAGAGATATTTCATGTGCTTATGGGACTTACATTCCTGTGGGAGAATAATAGAAAATTGATATACTAATAAATAATCGTATTTTAGATAGCTGTAAGTGCTCTGAGGAAAACAAAGGAAAGAAAGAAAGAAAGAAAGAGAAAAAATAACAGGCTAATTTTAGATGTGAAAGTGGATCTATTTTAGATAATGTTTTTAAAGAAAAATATCTGAGAAGGTGATATTGAGCCAAGGCCTGGATGTTGAGAAGGATCCAGAGAGGAAAATATCTGAAAGAAAAGGTAACAAGCCAAAGGATCATGAAGTAAACTGTTTAAAACAGAGTTTGACATGTTTGAGGGACTAAAGGGAATTCTAGTACACATGGGCAAAGTAAGCAAAAGGGAGAGTGGTAGAGATAAGGCTTGTGAATAAAGGCGTCACTCATGCAGGGTCAAGCAGAATATCATAGCAATCTGGGTGTTTCTGTAAGTGTGTTGGAAACTACTGTACAACTTCAAGGAGGTGGTAGAAGTTCTGAACCTCGTTACTCTGACTTCTTGGTGACAAACAGACAGGGGCCAGGAGAGTAGCTACTAGAATGAAGACAGAGTGACAGGTAAAAAAATCTTTGCAAATGTTTACAGTGACATTGACTAGAAGGATAATTGTGAGTAAAGGAGTGGTTGGAATCACTGCAGCTGGGATTGGGATACATTTTGGCAATAGAGACAAGATATATTGATTAGTGTATGTGGGTGAGTGGTGTGGCCAGGAAAGTTGAGGGAAAATGAGGAATCCAAAGTGATTTCAGTTTTAGGTTAGCTGAGGAAGAATGGGAGAAGGAATAGGTTGTACATGTGGCAGGAATAATGAAGAACATAGCTCTCTTGTTTGTTCTCAATGTAAAATGCTTAGAGACACCCAAGTGGAGACAGAGTGTATCTCTACCAATACCCAATTCTATAGCATCTATGCACATGCACACATATTTGATATAGTTAATATTTGAAAAATTGAGGCTTTAAATATATACATATCTTTGGTATCCTCATTGAGTAGAAGGTAAGCAATGTGATCACTAAAGAAAGACAATATTAGAGAAGAGAGGGCTCAGGACTATGCTCCCTGAAGAATGAAAACAGATAGATAGATGGTAGAAATACAAAGAAATTGTGAAATAGGAGTAAATAGGATAGAGGAGTGCAAACTTCTTTACTTTAGCAACATTAAGTTGAAGTAAGATAGAACCCAAAAGTTGATTGTTGGAAGTGGTGAAATGAAGATCTTGGGTAACACTGACAAGAAGTAGATTCCGTGGAAGAATGAGATGACTGGAGAATGCTCTGAATTGGGAAGGAAGGGAGCAGACAACAGACAGCTTTAGCAGGGAGTTTTACTGTGAAGGGGAACATACATGACGGGGTAGCAGGTGAGGAAAAGGTCATGTATGGAAGGACTTGTTTTCTTTTTAATTTAAGAAGAGATGATGTACACAGGCAGATGTGAGGCAGAAATGGATGATAAAGCTGATGAAACAGAAAAATCTCTGGAGAACAACCCTGAATAGACAAGGGGTTATAAAAAGGGTTACAGCAAAGAGTGTCTAGGTCAGCAGACTTACAGGGGATGGATAAAGTGGTTTTCATCTGATTACTTCATAATGAAAAAGCAAGATCCCCGTATGCTCAGGAGAACGAGAAGAAAGAAGAAGGCTTATGGAGGAAGGGAAACTTTGAAATCCTCTACTCAAGAGGGGAAACACAGATTCACTAAAGAAATCTAGTAGAATTGTTGAACAGTTCCAGTTCCTTAGCTAATGTCTGTGGCTCAAAACTAAAGATGAGACCATTCATTACGGTTGGAATTAAAAAGAAAGAAATCTATGTTCACACTCAATTGCTCCAACAAAGATAAAGTGAGCTGAGATATGAAGGTAACTGAGGTGGGGCTTTGACAGGCTACTAAGCACACAAGATAGAGGCAAAAGGATCAATGATGTTTGCAAGGGAGGGATTTATTAACTCTACTGATGATGATAAGGTTAAGTTGGGTGAAGGAAATGAGGATTCAAAATGGAATATGGACACGAAAAACTGTATAGGACTATGTTAATCAGAATTCCAAGACCACCTCCATAAGCTTTTCTCTTCTTGTTACTCTTGTGATATTTTTACATTACCTGGCAAAAAGGAGTTTGCAGATGTAGTTTAGATTACTAAGTGATTGATTTTTTTTTTTGAGAGAGAGAGAGAGAGATAATATCTTTTTTTGTAGATGGACACAACACAATGCCTTTATTTATTTATTTATTTCTTTATTTATTTTTATGTGGTGCTGAAAATCGAACCCGGGTCCCGCCTGTGCTAGGCAAGCGCTCTACTGCTGAGCCACAATCCCAGCCCAAAGTGATTGATTTTAAGTCAGGAAACTTGTCCAGGTGGGCTAAAACTAATCACAGGAGCTCTTTAAAGCCTGTTTGTTCTGGCTGGTTAAAGAAGTAGAAGTTGATAGACACAAGGGTGAGAAGGATCTGATGGGCCATCCTCAGTTTGGGTAAATATGACATGTGGAATGTGGGACACCTTCAGGAGCTTAGACTGACTCCCAGCCGACAGCCAACAAACGGGGACCTCAGTCTTAAAAACACAATGAGCTGAATTTTTTTAGCAACCTAAATGAGCTTAGAAATGGATCCTTCCCAGAGTCTCCTAAGCATGACACTTTGATTTCAGACTCATGAAACAAAAAGCTGAGATCGTCTGGATTTCTAATCTAAAGACACTGCAGTTTACAGATGTGCATTTGTTTTAAGTCACTAAGTTTGTGGTGACTTCCTATCCAGCAATAAAGAACTAAAACGAACTAAAACAAGAGCCTATACTTCTTTTTTTTTTTTTTTTGGTACTGGGGATTGAATTCAGGGGCACTTGACCACTGAGCCACATCCCCAGCCCTATTTTGTACTTTATTTAGAGACAGGGTCTCACTGAGTTGCTTAGCGCCTCACTGTTGCTGAGGCTGTCTTTAAACTCATGGTCCTCCTATCTTAGCCTCCTAAGCTGCTGAGATTACATGCGTGTGTTACCACACCTGGCTGGATTATATATTTTGTTGAAGTGGAATGATGTGGAGAAAATACTAAAGAAATCAAATGCTTAAAATTGAAATTTTGGAGGTGATGCAGTCACTAGTCATTGAATAACCTTAGGATATGAACAACAATGAGAGCTGATGAGATAAGTTGCAGGAGAAATCATTTAGATGATAGGAGGCAAAAAGAGCCTGAATGCCAAAAAGAGGATAGAATGTGGCATCAGGCTTTGGGCTCTGTGTCTTCAGTGCCCTGTGCCCCGCTGCCATCTCTCTGCACTACCTGCTTAAACTTTTTTTCTGGTCTTTGGATGTTATCACCTTAGGAAGCCATCATTGCATTTCCAGGAACAGAATTTTCATTTTTTATCTGTCTCCAAATTTGTTTTTAGAAAAACTTAAAAATTATAATCGTGCACTTACTTATTTGCCTTATATAGACCTTAAAAATAGGATTGGAGGTTGAACACTGAATATCCAGTACTGAATCACGTTTTCCCTTATGGTTAATTCTCCTTTCTAATTCTAAGCCAGTGTTTTTCAAAATAAAACTATATTAATAAAAAAATTCTAAATGCCCAATATCGTGTGTGTGTACACATGCATGTTTCTTCCTGCTTAAACTTAACTTATTTGCATTAGGTAAATAATTTACCTTAAACCTCATTTTGTCAATTTTTCAAAATCCACAGGGGGCTCTATTACAAACCAAGATGCACTTTCTGGGCCTGTGTTCTGTTTGTTATTCAAAGCAGCACATTCTTAATATTATAAAATCACTTGCATTATCCTAATTTGAAGATGGACTGCTTGGACCTAACTGGCTCATTCACCAGCTTAGTAGAATTAAACAGATTACCTGTAGTTTGATGTAAAAATGGAGGCACATTTTGAACATTTATTTTTCAAAGCCCACTAAGCATGTTTTTTCATGATTTTTAAAAATATTAAATTTGATCATAGAAATTAAAGTGATAATCAAAACAAAGCACATGAAGCATGGATAACCTTGAATTTCACTGCCTTCCTATCACAACTTTCCTAGCCATCTCAGCAACAATTGCATGTAAGTCTAGAAATAGACCATACAAAAAATGAAAGCGGATTCATTTTTGTCATGTGGTGAACTTGTAATCCAAAGTTCCTATCTATAATTTCCTGTGCTGGTAGTACATTGATCTCAACAGGATTATTGTCTGTGAAATGATAACAAGGTATAAAATAGAATTTCCAACTGAGACAAAGAAATTCTATTGAATAACTCTGAAAGGTGACATCTACCCTGAAGTTTATTGTAAGTGCATACACCCGTTGGATTTGGTCTCCCTTTTTCTGTACGCCCTGTTTTTACAGGGTCATACATCTGGAGCCTTAGGCCTTCAGTATTACCAGCTCATAGGTTCAAGTGGATTAGAAACCCAGGACCTATCAGAGTTTTGTGCACACAGCAGGACCTTAATAAATAGATATGCACATCTATCTCTGTATAGACACATTCTTTGTCCTTTTGGTATCCTGATTGGGTGACTTTGGTCCTTTAAATACATAAACTCTGACTTAACCAAGCAGAATCTGTGCTTTTGGTTGCTCACTATTCTCTCCTCCAAATATTTATAATTATGTGGGGATTTTTTTTCACCAAAAGAATCCATTTTAACAAAATAAACAACATTACACTGTTTCCCACACATGCACAGAAACATTTTTTAAAGATGAATGTCTAATAAAATATTATGAGTTTTCCATGACCTACAATACTCATGTTGTGTTTTGCAGCATTTTAATGACTACATAGTATTTTATTCTTTCTTTTGGTGAAATATAACATTTGGCACTTACTCTGACTTCTTTGTTGAAGTTTGTGTTGTAGAGACACATAGTGGTGTAATCCTTATTTTATCACAAATACTTTTAGTGTTGTAAATCAGCTTCATCATGCCAAATCCTACTTTAGAGGAAAAGTGTTTTATTAATTACTCATTGTATTTCGGATTTCCTTTGCATTTATTCTGTGAAGAGGTATGTGCTGTAACCATAAAAAGGGAAAACTTTTTGTCAGGGTATGATTCACATCTACCAAATGTGACATTAGAACACTAGCAAGGTTTCCTGCAGGACAATCTCACCACTGCAATCTCAGTTCATGGGTGAGAATGACCCCTTCTTAACTCTACTTCGTGTATGAGAGACTGTTTTGGAGCAGTTTGATTTCCTGACAAGAGTTACTTCTTTTTCTATTCACCCTTTAATCTTGGCAGGGATATAAACCAATGGAGAGCTTTGCCCTCTTCAAAGTACCTGTGGCACGTGACTTGAATCTTGAGAGAAGAGACTTAACCTCTGAAAATTAAAATGAACTGTAGCACAACAAATAAAGTGATGTTTCTAGTCCTCAAACAAGTAATCTTCAGAGTTGTCCTGACTCGATTCTTTCTGAGACTGTCTTTGACATTTTCTGATTTATTTGAAGTACGCCACGTATGGCCCCAAATGTTCCCTTTTCCCTTACTTAATAGGTTTCTTTCTGTTTCCTGCTAGCAAAGAGCTGTAAGAGAACAGACCCTGTAATTAGGCTAGATGGTTTCCAGAGGTAGACAAACTCTAATTCCAGGTGTGTAATTTAAGATCAGATATTTATTTGGTCCATGCTCTATTATCCTGGGAATCTGACAGTAGAAAGTGAGAAGAAATCCATCATGTCCTCTTATACCCTGCACAGTTATCACCACATTGTATTATCATAAATTGACAACTTACAACTGGCCCTGATAAAGTGCTCCCTAGCACATATCCATACTTTTATCTTACATGAAGAAGTAACTGCCCAGACTTGGTACATACTTATATTATATATGGGCTTGAAGCAAGAAACTTCTGGAAGACCTCAGAGGTCATTTTATCACTCAGCTATCACCATGCATGCATGTATAATTCCTGGTGCTGATCACAGCATCCAGAAGTGTAAAGTTGACTTCTCTAAATTTTGATCATTCTATTTATTGGTTTTACTGACTTTGCAGACTTCCCTTCTACCTGTTAGGTAGGTAAAACCTATTTGTTCTTAATCTTTTTGTCAGCTTGAGCCAACTGGTAATGTTTCATTTCTATGGTTAATCACTCAAAATTTATACATGACCTACTTCTAAGCAATCTTTCCATAATTTTTATGTTATTTGGTATTTCTTTCATTTGGACATAGCAGTATGCTTATCAGAAGGAAATAATTAAATGTTAAAAAATTTCCCTCTCCAAGTTTATGCTTATTGTTTATTTTTAAAGTGGTATTAGTTTTCTTTTCTTTTTTTTTTTTAAAGAAAGAGTGAGAGAGGAGAGAGAGAGAGAGAATTTTTTTGATATTTATTTTTTAGTTATCGGCGGACACAACATCTTTGTTTGTACGTGGTGCTGAGAATCGAACCTGGGCCGCACCCATGTCAGGCGAGCGCCCTACCACTTGAGCCACATCCCCAGCCCCAGTATTAGAACTGGTTACTAAATATAACCCGTGTAACCTTTAATATTCAACCTTACATGTTATTTTTTACATTGATACTAAAAAATTCTGTTGCATAGGATTGTCAATGATTTCTACATGTGGAAGGAAATTCAAATGATAGCAGCACAAACTTTCATTTTATGGATATAAAAAATTGGGGCCCAGGTAATATGAATGTATTGCCAAGATTGTGTACTTCTAAAGACCATGTAAAGGAAGATAAAATATTTTCTAAATGGAATGTGGAAGACAAAACAAAACAAAACAAAAAAATAAACTGTACTGTAATATCAAGTAAAAGATGATGTGCTTACTATTATTTCTTGGAACCACTTTATTCTCAATATGGTACATACGATGATTGAAGATAAGTAAAATATGTTATTTGTATGGAGTGGGATACCCACGTGCTGTGAATCCTCTCTGACAGAGCTATCCAAACTGTGAGAAAACCTTCTGGAATCTTGTTTCTCTCTGCCATCACTCACTCGTTTTTCTCTTTTCTATAATTTAATGGCATCTTTTGAAGTTGAAATAGAGAAAGAAAAGGGACTCCTGAAGAAACTCAAGAGTTTTTGTTTTCTATTTATCTTCATTCCCTCCTAGGAAAGAAAAATGAATTTGATAGATTACCTAAAATGTTTGACCTTATTAAGAGATGTTTTGCATTTATATTGAAGAGTTTGAAAAGAATTAGAGATCGATCCGTAGGATACTAAGATCATTCACTCATTCATTCACATTTGATTTTTTTTTTCTTCAACAAATACTCACCAAGCTTCTGTACTAGACAGTGCTCTGGTGCACCAAAAAGATCATAGTGGTGGCAGAGAGGGTGGGGAAGGGGATAGCTGGTGTTTTGGAGAAACAATCAAAAAGCTAGGACTGGGGAAGAATACTGTCCAGAGAGGAACAGATGGACAAACGGCAGTCAGTCTGAGGCCACTGTAGGGCTCAGTCCCTGCTCTAATGGCGATGTCAAGACTTGGCAGGACTTCAATTGGACACTTATGCATGAACAGGTTCACGTTAGCTTCCATGTTGAGAAAGAGAAATCTAAGGGCAAGGGTAGAAGTGATGGGACTGGCTAGGAGGATTACTTGTGCAATGTGGGTAAGGATTGTTTGTACCTTGGTTGCAAGTGGGAGCAAGGGGGTACGGTGACACCATCTGGATTATGGACATATCTAAGGATAGACCTGCCAGAACTCACAATTAGATTAGATATGAGATAATGAAAAGTGGTAAGGGAGAATTTAAGCATCTTTGCTTGAATAAAAGGAAGGATGGAGTTTCCCTTTATGTACATGGGAAATTTTGTCCAGGAAGATATTTGGGTGGCTATAACTAGAGGCAGTATAAAACTCAGGAGTTTATTGTGGGCATAGTTATCCTAAATTCCCATTGGACACCCAAGTAGACATGCAGAGGAGAGTGTAATACTCAAGTTAGGAATCCAAAAGATCTGTCCAGGCCAAATACAAGATTTGGTATTATTGGAATATTAATACTTAAAACTAATAGTTAAAGCTTTGAATCTTAATAAAGACCAGGAATGGAGTAGGCATTGGTAAAACTGTGAAGAGGTCCAAGAACTAAGCCCCATATTACTCCAACATCAAGTAGGTAGAGAGGTAAGAACAAGCAAACAAGACAAGAAAGGTCCACCCGGGCGGTTCAAGGGGTACAGGTCAGGTGTTGTATATTAAAATCAAAGAAAGTATTTTTAATGAGAATGAAATGACCAACAAATCACTGTTAGCTGATAGAAAAAGAAGATTCAAAACTACCACCAATTTCAGTAAGCTTGTTAAGAGCAGTGTAGGGGTGGAAGTGTTGGGAGAGGTTCAAGAGAGAATGTATATTTATGTGCATTTATTTTGAAAAGACATTCTAAAAAAGGGAGACAGAAAAGCTGAACAATAGTTAGAAGCTGAAATGGGGTCAGGAGAGGTAGATCTATTTAATTTTAGTATGCTTATATCCTGAATGGAATGGTTTAGTAAGAAGAAAAGGAAAGATGAAAAAAATCATTGCACCTAATCAATTTTCCGATGAGTTTTTCACAAGTAAATTTTGACTTTGTAGGATCATAAAATTTCTCAGTCTTGATCAATTGTTAGGCAAAGTTTTACGAACACAGAGCACCAGAGGGCCAGAAATGCATGATGTCAAAAGTTCTGTCAAACATGTTCCTGAATAGTTGCTTTTTTGGGATTTAGGCCTCATTTGTGGGATTTAGGCTGGCCTTGCTGTGATCAGAGTTCAGTGGCAGTGAAAAGAACATCAGGGTGTGGCAGTTGATGCCAGGCTAGATGGATATATTTACTTCATTCAAAGGCAGATAAACCATCAGGAGTGAAATGATAGGAAAAAAATAGCCATCACTCAACAAGGAAAAAACATGCATTGTAACATTTGGCTCAGTTGTGAGAAATGTTTATGGTGGTAAGATGTAAATAATATATAGTGTTTTAAAGAAAAACTGTTATTAATATTTCAAGAATGATAAAGGGTGGTATTGAGTTGGGTTAGGGAAGAGTTAAATTCTGATATTTCACAATAGAAAGTTAAAGCTGATATCTAAAATTGACAAATGAGTTAATAACAATATGAAAATGTTTTAGTAATAGAGAGAGAAATGTCAGAGGGAGCACGATTAAGAGCTATTTCCTCTGAGAGAAGCATCAGGAGCAGGCAGAACAAACTGGGAGACAACTCTCCATGATGAAGCTCATCGTACACTGAGGCTTTTAAACTGGATTTCAAATAGACAGGAAAACAGGGCTGTGGAGTACTGTGTACAAAGATCTAGATGTGGGCACCTTTCATATGGCACCCTTGCCTCACATCTTATAAGTAAATAGAGATAATAGATTAAGAAGTAGTGGACCCACATTCTTGGTAAAGAATGCTAAGCATTAATTGCTAAATCACATGTAATCAGGTATGTTTTAAAATTAATCATTAAACATCTAGCAAATTGTTGTAAGTCTACTATTTGTGGGGCAAGCTTTCTCAGAGAGTGGGGACAAGTCTATCTTTTTGTTGTTGTTTTTTTTTTTTTTTACAAAACAAGCACAATTGCAATCATGACAGGTGCACTTTTGGAATAAGTGCTAAGATTTCATTTAAGAGGTCTTGGTATCCATATTCATAAGTGAGATTAATCTGAAGTTTCTTTAGTACAATTTTTGTGAGATTTCACCTGATTTATGAAAGCAATTTGTGAGTTTCCCTTCTTTTTCTACGCTCTGGAATAGATCCATATTAAGTAGTGAAATACTTCCATAAATACAATTTATGTATGCCTTTCGGGGCACTAGGGCTTATTATCAGGCCTATCAGTTTTAGTCTTCTGTTCTTACATCCTCAGATTCCCAGATGAAAATTCAAAGGAATGATCCCCAAAGATAAGGAGGGGGCCGGTATTGGACTACTCCCACCTACTTACGCATATAGAAAATAATTGGATGACATTGAGTTGAACCATTCTTGGACCCTGGGGATCCCTCTGAGGGCCTTTCAATTCTTGGTAAATGGAAGGTGATAACATGAGGAAATGCAATCCCCTCGTAGAATATTCCCCCAGTGATTTGATTTGGGATTTACTATTTTAGTTAACAAATTGAAATACCAGACTCTATTTTACATACCAGGAAGACTTTTTTTTGAATTTTTAAATTTTTTTGAGTAACCAGAGTTTTTTAATATGAATAACTCTGATGAAACTGTTTATATTAAAATGTTTTCCCTTGGGGAAAAACAAAACTATTAAATTTTAAAACAAATTTTCACCTTTTCTTAAACTCCACTTAAAATTTAGTTGAGGGTATATTTGGTACTGTAGTAAAGGGGAAAGAAAGAAGGAAAATAATAGATTTAACAGTAAATCTCAGATGTGGTGTTCAATGGGCATGTTATATGATATTATATGGGGGGGCAGTGCTGGGGATCAAATCCTGGGCCTTCTGCATGGCAGGTGGGTGTTCTACCACTGAGCTACTCCTCCATCCCCGAGGCTCTAGTTTTCAAGTATAACACAATTACTTCAAAATGAATTATTAATATCTAGGAACATTACTGGATGACTGCAGACCATTAAAACAAGCAAAATCTTAAATTTGATTTGCTTACAAGTTACACTCTTTTCTACAGTTTTCTTTCTAATGTACTTTGTTAAACATAAATTTGCTCATTTAGTGGATCTCAAGTAACTGAGATGAAGGAGGTTTGTCTGTGTTAGCCTTTTCCCTTTTCTACTTATTTACATTTCCATACTGAAGGTTAAACAGGGTAACAAATGATATGCAAAAATTTTGCCTGTGACAGTTACCTCTAGGTCATGTATAATTAGCATATATTTGAAATCTCCTGAGAGCATGTTCTACTTTTTTTTTTTAATCATAGGCTCAAAAATTCTAAAACAGAAATGAATAACAATTACAAACTTAGCTTATCAGAGATGTTAAAAATTTGGTCATTAATTTAATAAAGTCTTGAATTGGGCTGGTCAATCCATCTACTGCTTTTTATATAAACTCGTATAAAATGACTTGGTACTTTGGCCTTTAGAATACATTAAACAGGCATTCTGCCTTAAAGTAGAAATATCCATATGCTCATGACCATTAAAGAAAAGGAAATTGTCATTTTTGAGTGCCTGAGCATAAATCTGCCTGAAGTCTCTGTATGTGCTTGTAAACACAGATGGAGATACAAAAAATGTCAGGTTCCATGCTCAAGATTGAAGCAAGTGAAGGAATTCACCCTGCACAGCCAGCAGGACTTGTTGCTAAAAGAAACAACATTTATTCTTATTTTCTCACATTATAGAGATTCACTTGTCTTCTTTAAATTCAAACGCTCTTGTACTTGGAAGATAAAACTGAAACCTAAAGTGAAGTAGTTAGAGTGCTGTCTTGTTTGTTCTGGTTCAATGTTGAGAAGATAAGGCTTCTAGAAAGCTATACTGCACATCTGGGAAATCATTTATGTAAGTGATTCAGTAAAATAGAAAAAAAAAATGGAAAATGGTCCACATACCTTGGAGTCAATAAAAAGGTTGTAAAATGTTCAATGTAAGTTAGAAAAGATCAGCACGTTAAAAATTAGCAAAAATTATCCAAAATATTTTTGGTAATTCCCTGTTGATAAATTAATCAGATACTCCAAACGCTGAGCATGGAAGGCCTCCTACTGATTAAGTACATCAGAGGATCCATTCAGGTCTCCTGAATGCCCAGCCTTCAGGGCTAATTACATGGGGGATGATGGAGGAAGTTTTTATGACCCTTCTGAGAGAGAAGCATCCTTCCCTCCTTGGAAATGCCACAGTGATTTATCTCTGTCTTTCTTATGCTGGAGATCATTATCTACACATTTTGGTTATGTTAATAACTTAAGGTTATTAAATATTTATTAGACCCATAGTTATTATCCTTTCCCTTTTTTGTCCGCCACAGTTTCTGTGAAGATAGAAGACTCCATGCATGCTCCCAGCACCTATTCTGTACCAGTTAGGCTGGTAAGCACTTTTTGTTTTGTTTTTCTTTATTTTATTTATTTTCTCCTCACTGCCTCATTTGGTGCACAAAATAAGCTTGCAAGATGAAGAAGCCCAGGCTTGGAAATCGGGTGTGTTCAAGGCTGTGTGTTCAATTCTGCTGTGCATCTCTGTCCATCAGGCTCTGCCCCTAGCCTCCCTCCTTGCGGTTGTCAGAGGACATCTTCAACATTGTCCCAGAATGAATATGGATGACTTAGTCACCTTCTTGCTCCCTCCCTCTACCTTCTTTGTTTCAGATTTTGCCATAGTGATGTGTGTCTCCCTCATTATTTGTTTTCTGCCTCACCTCTTCTCTCCCATTTTCTTAGTTTCCCCTGGGACTAGAAGGATATGAAGAATCAGAATGGGGTGATGAAACCCAAGGAGCTCTTGCTTCTCTCCTTTGTCCTACCTTTTTATTGAACCACTGTCTTCATGATCAGATCTCATCATCCCATAATAGCTTGGTTTGCCTTGGGATTCCCTGCTTTGCAGCACATGCCATAGCTGTAATCTGCGTTTATTTCTCTGTGTATTGACAGTTGCTCTTCTCCACCATTAAACTGCAAGCTCACCAAGGTCCAGGGCAGCATCTGTTTTTCTTTAATATTTTACCTATGGATTCCTGTAATAATGCCTGGAGTGTGGACTTGCTTCCATAATAAACAAATACATAACACATTGAAAAATGAAAATTCCATGTACTGTTATGCCTATTTTCACAATATTTTGTATTTTATTTCTTTTTTTCTAATTTTCTAGTCTTTTCAAAAATGTAAAATTTGTGAAAGATATTAGAATCAAAATGATGTCACTTTTGTTGAACCCTAACCCAAATACATACATACATACATGCATATATACATACATATATACATGTGTACATAAAGCCCAGGGGTTGGAAAGGATTAACTCTCATGAACCTTTTCTTAATACAACTATCAAAGCATACCAATAGCAGCCTCTCACAAAGGCCACCCAATCTTAACAGAAATGATGCTTCTGAAAGGCATCTGTCCAAGAGTGGCCTAGGTTGTCTTTGACTAATGCCATCTGTATCATTGCTGTTTGTAGCCAAGGAATATTGTTTCAAAATATGAAATGCTCCTTGTTTCACTTTTAAAATTTCCCCAGGCTTCAATTTCTTTGAGTACTCACAGTTTCCTATGGCATCCGTAGTCCCATGCAGTGCTATTCCCAAATAAACTCATTAATCTTTTGGGAATTTCTTTTTGCTTGTTATTTAGGTTTAAACAAATAAAAATAATGAGTTGCATCATCCATAATTTGTTCCTGATTTTTCACGGGCGTTACTTCCAGTAATATACAATTAACTATGACACTGAATCTTAATTTGAGATACATTTTCACCCAATTTCCATGATTTATATTTTGTTACTTAGGAATGGATATATTATCAAAGGGTTTTTGACAATGGTGGAGTAATTATATAGGATTTTTCTTCAATGTATTAATATTAGAACTATATAATTGTGTTAAAATATTAAATCAATAATTTCCATAATGAACTGTAGTATATTATTCTTTTAATGTATTTCTGAAGTGTATATTATTCTGATGCTTGTATATTTCATTTGTATATTTTATCTTTATTTTTTTTTTGAGTTTCACTTTAGCTTCTGGTCCCTGTTTTTGGTAGCTTTAAATTTGGTCTCATCAGAAAAAAAAGAAAATTAATGGGGTCATCTTATCTTGGAATTGAACTTCCAAAACTGTGACCTAAACAAACCTTTTCTCCTTATAAATCACTTATGGGGTATTTTGTTGTAATAGCACAATGTTGACTAATAGAGAGCTCAACGGATCTTGGCACAAATTTTACTCTCTACAACGCATTCTTGCAATACAGTCTCACATGAAATACAAAATCTCCACCTCCAACCTACCTAATTTAAATGGAGAATTGAAGCACGTTGTACGAGATTGGAAGCAGCAACATATTGATCACCTAGTGATCCCACACCTAGGTATCATCATTTAAACAAGGTACTTGGTGTCAACAATAAGTGTTGGTGAGGATGTGAGGAGAAAGGCACACTCATACATTGCTGGTGGAACTGCAAATTGGTGCAACCAATGTGGAAAGCAGTATGGAGATTCCTTGGAAAACCTGGAATGGAACCACCATTTGACCCAGCTATTCCACTCCTCAGTCTATACTCAAAGTACTTAAAAGCAGCATACTATAGGGATATAGCCACATGTTTATAGCAGCAAAATTCACAATAGCTAAATTGTAGAACCAACCTAGATGCCCTTTGGTAGATGAATGGATGAAGAAACTGTGGTATATATACACAATGGAATATTACTCAGCATTAAAAGAGAATAAAATTATGGTGTTTCCAGGTAAATGGATGGAGTTGGAGAATCTTATGCTAAGTGAAGTAAGCCAATCCCCAAAAACCAATGACATGAGGATACTGATCCATAATGGGGATGGGGGGAGCATGGGAAGAATGGAGGAACTTTAGATAGGGCAAAGGGAGGGAGTAAAAGGGAGGAGACACGGGGGTAGGAAAGATGGTGGAATGAGATGGACATAATTACCCCAAGTACACGTATGAAGACGTGAATGGTGTGACTCTACTTTGTGTACAACAAGAGACATGAAAATTCTGCTCTATATGTGCACCATGAATTGATATGCATTCTGCTGTCATGTATAAAAAATTAGAATAAATAAATAAAAGAAAAAAGAAAAATATATACTTAATCAAACATCTTTCTCATGTAACCAACCATTTCTTATTTTTCACTATAAAGTCAGTATAATATTCTAAATTGGTAGAAATCTGTAAAATGTATGAAAGACACCATTTTTCCTCAACATAATTTGGACATATTAACCCAGCCTGCCTCTGATTTATATTGTGTGGCATTAATAACTTTTCAGAGTGGAATTATTATGGAGTTTGGCAAGTTAATTAATACTTGAGAGTCTACAATTAGCCAGCTAGTATTCTAGATCTCAAGGAAGCAAAGGTGAGCCTCAATGGAAACGTTCCCAGTTGTCACAGAGCATACATTTTTGTAAGAGTTTTTTTAAAAAATCAAACTTTTGTGACATGGAAAGTGTTTTAAAAAAGTAAGCAAGATGATGGAATAGTAATGGAGCAAAGAATAAGGCAGAGTGCTCTAAAATATGGCTGGAGGAGTTTATCCTGAGATCACCTTTGAGCACACACCTGAATGATAAAGAGGATCCAGCTCTTCATTTTATGCAAATGGTTCAGGTAGCAGGATAAGCAGGTGTGAAGACCTCAGAGTGGGAGACCAGCAGGCTGGGGTGATAATGAGCTGCTGGCTAGAGTAGTTTACAGGAGGTCAAGAAAGAATGCAGGGAGTTCATTTCCAGCTACACTGCTGGAAGCCATCCGCAAGAGAATGTGGCTAGCTGAGTCTCATCTTTAGTGACCTCCTGAAGGTGATCCTAAAGTGGTGGGGAAAAGTTGGAAGGCTAAGAGCAGTGATGGGGCAGACTGTGGATTCTGACTGAGGATGAGGAGAAAGGTCTTGACTATGGAAATATTGTGAAGGTAAATCCCTTCGTGTTCTATGTGGGAGTTAGGAAATATCCATGCCAATCACTACGGGGTGAAAGATGTAGTTGTTTCAAAATGGGGGTAAGTATTTGAGATTCATCAGAGCTCTTAGGTAGTAGAGTAGGTAACATAATTAAACATTCAAATATATTTTTTTCATCAATGTGGAAAATTACGCTGTGCTGAGTCCACCTTTCAATATTTCATCTCAGACTGTCTTATAGTCATTTTCTATTAATTATCTTCCTGTTGCCAGCTTTATAATAGAAAATTATCTTTGTACCAGTCATGACTTTACAGTCTCATGACCCTTTGTACAATTGTCTCTTGGTACCATATGTTTTTTTTTTTTTTTCTCTTAAATACACTGAGCATATATGTCTTTTTTCTTTTATTGGTTGTTCAAAACATTACAAAGCTCATGACATATCATCTTTCATACATTTGATTCAAGTGGGTTATGAACTCCCATTTTTACCCCAAATACAAATTGCAGAATCACATCGGTCACATTCACATTTTTACATAATGCCATATTAGTGACTATTGTATTCTGCTACCTTTCCTATCCCCTACTATCCCCCCTCCCCTCCCCTCCCATCTTCCCTCTCTACCTCCTCTGCTGTTGTTCAATTCTCTCCCTTGTTTTTCCCCCGCTTTTCCCCTCACAACCTCTTATATGTAATTTTGTGTAACATTGAGGGTCTCCTTCCATTTCCATACAATTTCCCTTCTCTCTCCCTTTCCCTCCAACCACTCGTCTCTGTTTAATGCTAATCTTTTCCTCATGCTCTTCCTCCCTGCTCTGTTCTTAGTTGCTCTCCTTATATCAAAGAAGACATTTGGCATTTGTATTTTAAGGATTGGCTAGCTTCACTTAGCATAATCTGCTCTAATGCCATCCATTTCCCTGCAAATTCCATGATTTTGTCATGTTTTAGTGCTTCGTAATACTCCATTGTGTATAAATGCCACATTTTTTTTATCCATTCATCTATTGAAGGGCATCTAGGTTGGTTCCACAGTCTGGCTATTGTGAATTGTGCTGCAATGATCATTGATGTGGCAGTATCCCTATAGTACGCTCTTTTAAGGTCCTCAGGGAATAGTCCGAGAAGGGCGATAGCTGGGTCAAATGGTGGTTCCATTCCCAGCTTTCCAAGGAATCTCCATACTGCTTTCCAAATTGGCTACACCAATTTGCAGTCCCACCAGCAATGTACAAGTGTACCCATTTCCCCACATCCTCGCCAGCAGTTATTGTTGTTTGACTTCATAATGGCTGCCAATATTACTGGAGTGAGATGGTATCTTAGTGTGGTTTTGATTTGCATTTCTCTGACTGATAGAGATGGTGAGCATTTTTTCATGTACTTGTTGATTGATTGTATGTCCTCCTCTGAGAAGTGTCTGTTCAGGTCTTTGGCCCATTTGTTGATTGGGTTATTTGTTTTCTTATTGTTTAAGTTTTTGAGTTCTTTGTGTACTCTGGATATTAGGGCTCTATCTGAAGTGTGAGGAGTAAAAATTTGTTTCCATGATGTAAGCTCCCTGTTTACGTCTCTTATTGTTTCTCTTGCTGAGAAAAAACTTTTTAGTTTAAGTAAGTCCCATTTGTTGATTCCTGTTATTAACTCTTGGGCTATGGAGCTCGACCCCACAATATGTAGATCGGAGCCAACTTTTTCTTCTATCAGGCGCAGAGTCTCTGATTTGATATCAAGCTCTTTGATCCATTTTGAGTTAACTTTTGTGCATGGCGAGAGAAAGGGGTTCAGCTTCATTTTGTTGCATATGGATTTCCAGTTTTCCCAGCACCATTTGTTGAAGATGCTATCCTTCCTCCATTGCATGCTTTTAGCCACTTTATCAAATATAAGAAAGTTGTAATTTTGTGGATTGGTCTCTGTGTCCTCTATTCTGTACCATTGGTTCACCTGCCTGTTTTGGTACCAGTACCATGCTGTTTTTGTTACTATTGCTCTGTAGTACAGTTTGAAATCTGGTATCGCTATACCTCCAGATTCACACTTCCTGCTTAGAATTGCTTTTGCTATTCTGGGTCTTTTATTTTTCCATATGAATTTCATGATTGCTTTATCTATTTCTACAAGAAATGCCATTGGGATTTTGATTGGCATCGCATTAAACCTGTAGAGAACTTTGGGTAATATCGCCATTTTGATGATGTTAGTTCTGCCTATCCATGAACAGGGTATATTTTTCCATCTTCTAAGATCTTCTTCTATTTCTCTCTTTAGGGTTTGTAGTTTTCATTGTATAAATCTTTCACCTCTTTTGTTAGGTTGATTCTCAAGTATTTTATTTTTTTTGAGGATATTGTGAATGGAGTGGTTTTCCTCATTTCCATTTCAGAAGTTTTGTTGCTGATATACAAGAATAACTTTGATTTATGCATGTTGATTTTATATCCTGCCACTTTGCTGAATTCATTTATTAGTTCTAGTAGTTTTTTTGTAGAGCCTTTTGGATCTTCTAGGTATAGGATCATATCATCCACAAATAGTGATAATTTAAGTTCTTCTTTTCCTATTTTTATGCCTTTAATTTCTTTTGTCTGTCTAATTGCTCTGGCTAGTATTTCAAGAACTAAATTGAATAGAAGTGGTGAGAGAGGGCATCCCTGTCTTGTTCCAGATTTTAGAGGGAATGCCTTCAGTTTTTTTCCATTTAGAATAATGCTAGCCTGAGGCTTAGCATATATAACTTTTACAATGTTGAGGTAAGTTCCTGTTATCCCTAGTTTCTCTAGTGTTTTGAACATAAAAGGATGCTGTACTTTGTCGAATGCTTTTTCTGCGTATATCAAGATGATCATATGGTTCTTATCTTTAAGTCTATTGATGTGGTGAATAACATTTATTGATTTCCGTATATTGAACTATCCTTGCATCCCAGGGATGAATCCTACTTGATCATGGTGCACAATTTTTTTGATATGCTTTTCTATTCGATTCGCCAGGATTTTATTGAGAATTTTTGCATCTAAGTTCATTAGAGATATTGGTCTGTAGTTTTCTTTCTTTGAAGTGTCTTTGTCTGGTTTTGGGATCAGGGTGATGTTGGCCTCATAGAATGAATTTGGAAGAGCTCCTTCTTTTTCTATTTCTTGAAATAGCTTGAAAAGTATTGGTATTAATTCTTCTTTGAAGGTTTTGTAAAACTCCGTTATATACCCATCCGGTCCAGGGCTTTTCTTGGTTGGTATCCTTTTGATGGCTTCTTCTATTTCTTCCTTTGTTATTGGTCTTTTTAAATTGTTGTGTGTCTTCCTCACTCAATCTGGACAGATCATATGACTTAAGAAATTTATCCATATCTTCACTATCTTCTATTTTATTGGAATATAGGGTTTCAAAAATACTTTCTAATTATCTTCTGTATTTCTGTAGTGTACGATGTGATATTGCCTTTTTCACCTGTATGTTAGTAATTTGAATTCTCCTCTTTTTCTCTTCATTAGCATGGCTAAGGGTCTGTCAATCTTATTTATTTATTCGAAGAACCAACTTTTAGTTTTATCAATTTTTCAATTTTTTTTTGTTTCAATTTCGTTGATTTCTGCTCTGATTTTAATTATTTCTTGTCTTCTACTACATTTGCTGTTGTTTTGCTCTTCCTTTTCTAGGGTTTTGAGATGAAGTGTGAGTTCATTTATTTGTTGGTTTTTACTTTTTTTGAGGAATGAACTCCAGGAAATGAATTTCCCTCTTAGAACTGCTTTCATTGTGTCCTATTGATTCTGGTATGTTGTGTCTGTATTGTCGTTTATCTCTAAGAATTTTTTGATTTCCTCTTTTATGTCCTCTGTAACCCATTGATCATTCAGTAACATATTGTTCATTTTCCAGGTGATGCAGGATTTTTCCTTCCTTCTTTTATCATTGATTTCCAGTTTCATTCCATTATGATCAGATATGGTGCATGGTATTATCTCCACACCTTTATATTTACTAAGAGTTGCCCTATGGCATAATATATAATCTATCTTTGAGTAAGATCCATGTGCTGCGGAGAAGAACGTGTATCCACTTGATGATGGTTGATATATTCTATATATGTCAGTTAAGTCTAGGTTATTGATTGTGTCATTGAGTTCCATAGTTTTTTTTTTTCAGCTTTTGTCTGGAGGATCTGCCTAATGGTGAGAGTGGTGTGTTGAAGTCACCCATAATTATTGTGTTGTGGTATATTTGACTCTTAAACTTGAGGAGAGTTTGTTTTATGTACATTGCAGCACCATTGTTTGGTGCATACATATTGATAATTGTTATGTCTTGTTGGTGGATGGTTCCTTTTAACAGTATATAGTTCCCTTCTTTATCCCTTTTGATTAACTTAGGTTTGAAGTTGATTTTATTTGATATGAGTATGGCCACTCCTGCTTGCTTATGAGGGCCATGTGAGTGGTATGATTTTTCCCAACCTTTCACCTTCAGCCTCTGTATGTCTTCTTCTATCATATGAGTCTCCTGAAGGCAGCATATTGTTGGATCTGTTTTTTTAATCCAGGTTACTAGCCTATGTTTCTTGATTGGTGAATTTAAGCCATTAAAATTTAAGGTTACTATTGAAATATGGTTTGTACTTCCAGTCATGTTTATTTATTTATTTATTTTAGTTTGGCTAGTTTTTACTCTTTGGTTATTTTTCTCCCCCTTTACTGAGATACCTCCCACTGTTAGTTTTGGGTGCTATTTTTCAATTCATCTTCTTGTAGTGTTTTGCTCAAAATGCTTTGCAGTGCTGGTTTTCTGGCTGCGAATTCTTTTAGCTTTTGTTTATCATAAAATATTTTAATTTCATTGTCAAATCTGAAGCTTAATTTTGCTGGATACAGTATTCTTGGTTGGAATCCATTATTTTCCAGCGTTTGAAATACGTTGTTCCAGGATCTTCTCGCTTTCAACGTCTGTGATGAAAAATCAGCCGTTAACCTAATTGGTTTACCCCTGAATGTAATCTTCCTCCTTTCTCTCATAGCTTTTAATATTCTCTCCTTGTTCTGTATGTTGGATATCTTCATAATTATGTGTCTTGGAGTTCGTCTATTACGGTTTTGAATGTTTGGGGTCCTGTAGGCTTCTAGGATTTGGCAATCCATTCCATCTTTCATATCTGGGAATTTTTCTAGGATTATTTCATTTAATAGGTTATCCATTCCTTTGCTTTGAACCTCTATACCTTCTTCTATCTCAATGACTCTCAAGTTTGGTTTTTTTATGACATCCCATATCTCTTGGATAGATTGCTTGTGAGTTTTAAGCATCCTTTCTGTGTTGACTATATTCTTTTCAAGTTGATAAACTTTGTCTTCATTATCTGATGTCTTCATTATCTACTTGATCTAGTCTATTTGTAATATTCTCATTTGAGTTTTTAATTTGGTTTATGGTTTCCTGCATTTCTAGGATTACTGTTTGATTTTTTTTTTAAATCTCTATCTCTTGGTAGAGCTCGTTCTTTGCAATTTGAATTTGTTTATTTAATTCGTTTTCAAAATATACTTTCATTGCTTGGACTTGCTGTCTCATGTCTTCTCTAATATTCCGTTCCATCTGAGTTAGGTATGCCTTGAGTTCTTTCTCTGTCCATTTTTCTGATGCCTCTAGATTTAAGTTGTCCTGCATTGATTGTAATCCTTTTTTCCCTTGTTTTTTCATGTTGTTCACATTACTTTCCAGCTCTGTTTGACTGCTGTGTTTCTGCTTTCTCCTATAAATTTGTTTTGGTTTTGTATATGTCTGTTGTCTCTCCTTTGTGGTGGGAGACTATGCCTAGAAATGTTGGGCTTTATTGTACTTTAAAGCTGAATCATTCAATTCCTAAAAGGCTTCCAGATTCTGTATGCATATAGTGATTTGTTGTTTGTTCTTAGGACTTTATGTTTAGGTTAGGTGCTATGATGGTATGAGGGTTAGTATGTCTTGGCTACTTTAGAAGATTGCTCTACTGAAGGGGGATACTAACAGGCAATTGGATCAGGGTGTTTGGTAGTAGCTAGGTATTTAGGAGCCCTATAGACAGCCTTGAAACATTCACCTATTTGCATTGAAACAATTACACTTAATGGAAGACATAATGCTTGGGATGAAAGTTGGGGGGTCTTGGAAGGAAGGTGCTCTTAAAAAGAAAGGAGAGAGAGAGAGAGAGATTTGAGGAGAATGGAAAGATCAATAAAACTTGAAATGGGAAAGAAAGAAAGAAGGAAAAGGGGAGAAAAAAACAAAGAGAGAAAAAAAAGAAAAAAATGAAGTCTTAGAGATCCATTTTCTTCTCTTCCAGTAGGCGGAGCTGTGCCCTCCGAGCGGAGCTTCTGCCCTCTATGTGCTGACAGCAATCCCTCTAAGGTGGCTCCTGGGAGTCTCTCAATCCTGTTAGTCCAGAGCCGTTTCACTTCTCCAGCCCCTCCCCCCCTTCCTCCTGCCAGGCAGCCAGCCAGCCAGGTCCTGTTCACCAGAGGTGGTTCCCCAAGGATCTGGTTACACTTGTAGCCCCACCGTGTGTCCTATTTCCTGAACCACTGAGCACTCTCTCTGTCATTCATCTAAGCCCCAGTGCTGTGGTGCGGTGATCTGGGAACCAACAGTTTAATTTTTCTGGACCCCTTTGGTGGGAACGCCCCTGGAAACAGGTAGCTAAGACCTTGGGTGTCGCCACTGGTGGTTAGGGGAGTTGGGGATCGGAAATCCCCTCTGCTACCCTACAGACACGCCCCTGGAGAGATTCCCAAGGTTTCCTGGCTGCTTGTATCTGGAGGGGGTGGGAGTCACACACCTGCTAAAGTGGTTTCCGCTGGGAAGGAATTCCGTCAGCCGAACTCTGGTGACATCACCTCTCTGCTATGGTGGGCCCCAGGCTCCTTGCCGGAGTGTCCAAAGGGAGGTGTGGGACTGGTCTGTCTCTGGTTGGTTTCAGTTCTTGGTTCGCTATTTCATGAAGGCTTGGCTAGAGACCTATTCCTAGAGTCCCTGCGTCGCTCCTGCTGAGCTGCGCCTCGGAGGTTAGCCGCCCAGTCGTGGGAGCCGCGGGCGGGCGGCCAATGATCGCCAAGTCACGTGGGCAGCGGCTGGCGGGTCTGGACCTCTGTGCTGCGTGGTGGAGATTCACTTGTCTGGGGCAAACTGTCACCTCCAAATATCTTACTAATTCCCGGCCGGTCTCTCTTCAGTTGAATTTTGCTAGGAGTTTCTCAGCAGGTAGAATCTAAGCATATCAATGCGTCTCTCTGACTCCGTTATTGAGGAGGTACTGAAAGCGCTGCCTCCCCGCCCGCCACCATGTTGAATCTGAGCATATATGTCTTTACAGAGAATTACAAATAGTTGAAATATTTCCTAGAGAAAAGTTTTCTAGAGAAAAAAAGGTTCCAGGTAGTATAGGATAAAAATACCTCTAGGATTTACCTGTTCTTTTTTATTTTTATTTTGATATTATGCAATTTTAAAGACAGATGTTATATCCAGATTTTATATAAGATTGACAAGAAAACTTTTGAAAACAAATTTTGGAGAACATATCATTGTTTTATTAACATAGTATTTTACCAAGTAAGAACATTAAATGCATTAAATTCCTTGAAAAAGTAATGATGTTAATACCCACAACCATAAAGGCATAATTTCTGAAAATAGTTTTGTCTTTTAAGTTAAAAAAAATCTCATGGTTGTGGCTGGGGATGTGACTCAAGGGGTAACGCACTCACCTGGCATGTGTGAGGTGCTGGGTTCAATCCTCAGCACCACATAAAATAAAATAAAGATGTTGTGTCCCCTGAAAACTAAAAAAATAAATATTAAAAACTTCTCTCTTTCTCTCTCTCTAAAAAAAAAAATCTCATGGTATTAATGCTATTTTGTCTGATTCTCTCTTAGTCTGACAAAGCACCCTCATAGAACTTTAACCCAAGGACAAGAATTGGGTACCAGATGGAAGAAGGTAAGGGGTATGTCCTCTCATCTCTATCTGGAACTGCTGAGGAGCTGACCATGTGGCCAACAGTCTATTAAATTTCCACTCTCTTTCTTAGTATTTTACTTGTAGAATATTATGATATCAGGTTTTATTTTATAGGATAAAACATACAGAGCTCTGTTTCCTGAGTTATCACCTTTACAAATACCATTGAAGAACCAGTAAATTGTCACATTTTCCAGAAAAAGAAGAAAATTCCTGAGTAAGGAGAACTGATGATCTTTGTTAAAAGTACCTGTTAAAATACATCTATAGCAGAAAACAAAAATACTTTCCTTCTTTCTGGGATAAAGAGTCAATATTGAAGTGTGTGTCCTGTGAGTTTCACAGTAAATGAGACCAGTTTGCATGAGCTGAGAGAGGCCCCTGAACACCAGGGGAGCCCATGAATCCAGAGAGCAGGAGGCGGTGTACGACAGTCCACCTGGTGAGGGCTGTGGAGCCATGTCCTGGCACTGGGGATGCCTGAGTGAAGCCACTCCACAACGGCAACAGCAACACTGCCCTGCGAGTTGTCATTGAGAGCCAGCCATCTGCTAAGCTCTGGCTGGCATCCCATTGTATCCTCATGGTGGCTCTTTTAAGAGACCCGTAATTATTCTATAATTACTGAATAATCTTGGACTCCGATTCGGCTGTCTAGTTATTTGTTCGGGATCTGTCCCAGAGCTTCACATTGTTTCTAATGGCACATTTTTGAGGTCACTGTACATCAGAAGATCCTGGAAGTTTGGTTTGAGAAGGTCACATACTGATTGGATATGAGAAGTGAGTGTGGCAGGCTAGCATTTCAGATGTGTGCCCAGGGCAAAGGTGCAGGAAGTGTGGGGCTCAGAATCCAGGCAGGTCCAGCTGACTCATCTCTCTGCTTTTAATCATTGCTTCCTGGCTATCTGTATAAACCACTCAAGAGGGTCCTGCACAAGAGAAGTAATTTTTGTGCAACTTCCCAGCTTCATGGACTTTCCACTGGATTAATGGAGTCCGGCTTGTGCTGCCACATGGTCCCACAGGGATCAGAGCTGCTGGGCATGGAGCAGCCAGGAGAAGGAGAAGCAGGGAGGACAAAAGAAAGTGGGATCCTTGCAGGGCCACCACCACCAGGGCTTGGGAGAAGGCCATTTGCTCCTAACCTTGATGATGGGGACACTTTGGGAGGGTTTTCAGGGAAGAGGAGGTGGATACAGAGACTAAGGGCAGCTCTCAGGAGAGAAGCCCAATGGCAAAGCTCTCTGCTGGCCATTGTTTTCATTGTCCCAACAGTAAGAAGCCCCCACCCAGGCACATAGCATGTGCTCAGCCTCTTTGTGCCTTTCCTCCTCATTTCCAGTACATATATATGCTTAGGAAAAAGAAAAAAATAAATGCTGGGAAGTTTCTCATCTATAATGGTGTAAAAATTGTGCTGTTATGAACCATATGAAGCTTTGGTACAGATCCGATTTGATAATTAGCCTAATCAGAGTCCAAAGATATTCTCTCATCTTACTGCCTGAGATGTCAAAAGCTTGGCTGCATGGTCCTGTCCAAGACGCCACCTTCATGACGTGAAAATGAAAGCTGAACCAACAGTTACCAGGTGCCAGGCTAGGTGCAAGGGTTATGCTTCTGCATTTGTCCATGTAGTAATCCCAAGAATATTATGTGTTAATGGAAAAATGTGACTTTTCCAGAAAGTAAAACTGAAGTTCAGAGAGGTCATAAGTGGAATTATTCAGGATTGGACTTTAACTTTTCTCTCTCTGAGCCAGCAGTCATTTCAGTATAGCTGTCTGAATTGTGTATTACCCAACAGGGTAATTTAAAAACTATACTCCATCAAATGAGCAATCCACAGAAATGCCCAACATCCCTCTTTGCCCCCATGTTCCTGACCATGCTTAGTCATCAGCTGCATCCTGGGTGTTAGACAGGTGGCACAAATCGACCTGGAGTTACAATTGGTCCTCAAAACCACTTGGGTTTTCACTCTCTCTTTCTACCCATCTTTTTCAAAGTCTGTACGTTATTCCTGATCCGTGAACCCTCATCCTGCAGACCAAATTCACACACTGCACAAGCTTAGCTCTGATTACATCTGTGCCAACCTCACTGAAACTCTCAAACTCCAACTGCTTCCCTTTGAAAGGAAGTACATCACACTTCAAGGGAAGAGCAATTCCAGCCACCTCTTTATTTACAGCGAGGTGAAAATACAGTGATGTCCAACTAGATTAAGAAAGGGAATGTGTTAGCAAGGGTTCTCTAGAGGAACAGAATCGTCAGGAAGTATAATTATAAACAGGGGACTTATTAGGTTGGTTTACGTGACCAGAAGCTGGATAGTCCACAATGGCTGTCTCTAGGCTGAAGAGCTAAAGAGCCAGTAGCTGCACAGTCCAAGAGGCTGAAGCCCCAGAAAAAGAGGGATCAAGGGTGCTACCCTAGTCTGAGATGGAAGACTTCTGGGGAATCAATGCCAGAGTCTGCTTTGGAAGAGTGAAGAAGGGAGAGTCTGATATCCTCAGACAATTGCAGCAGCAGTTGGGAACCTGTTCAAGCAGAATCAAGATTTCATCTGCTGCTGCTTCCTTGTTCTTCCTACTTTTACTCCATCCAAACCATCATCCTATTGGACAGTGCTGCCCAGACTTACAGAGGGTCTCCATTTCAGTTGGCTATCCCACATGCCAATCATTCCTAGACACACCCTCATTGATACACCCATAAACCTCTTAATCCTTGGCATCTCCTAATTCAAATTAACAATTACAGGGGATATTGTTTAATTTTCTTGGATGGTGACCTGTGATCTTGCTTTATGTTAAAGTTTCTAGAATGTATTTTCTTGTTTATCAGAGCTTAAGTGTGATGTTTCCCCTGTGACTGCTAAAGCTTTGGAAAACCTACAAATCTAATTGTTAACATTGCATTTTAAGCTGAACAACGAAATGAAATTCATTACATAATCTCAAAATGAACATACTGCTATTTTATGTTATGGAAGAAGTTTTCATAGTAAAGTTTTCAGATAGGTGAGAGAGAAAATGAGGGAGTAAGAGGAGATGGGGAAGAGAAATGAATGATCCACCCTTCAAATTGCAAAAAATAGAGCTCCATCTTGTCTATTTCTTACAGTAAAGACTGTTGCCTACCTATGACTCCATTGTGAAAATGAGTGAATCCTTATAAGAGAAAGATTGAGAAATAGTTACAGGCTTATTTAGATAATGCTATTGCTATTTTTATTATTATTACCACCACCCATTCTTATAATCCACCCTTTTACAAATAATGATTATATACTTTTTGAATGGATGCTCACCAAGAAGGAGCAAACATTCCAAAATCCAAGGTTTGCTTTCCCCCTATTTTCTTCTTTCTTTCTTTTTTTTTTTTGGAGGGAGGGGGTGGCCAGGGATTGAACTCAAGGGTACTCGACCACTGAGCCACATCCCCAGCTCTATTTTCTATTTTATTGAGAGACAGGGTCTCACTGAGTTGCTCAGTGCCTTTTTCTTCTGAGGCTGGCTTTAAACTCTTGATCCTTCTGCCTCAGCCTCCTGAGCTGCTGGGATTACAGGCGTGTGCCACCACACCGGCCTTTCTTTTTTTTTGTTTTAATTTTTAGAAAAAGACAAAAGTAAAACACAATGAAATTTCATGTCCAAAGACATTTGGGGAAAGATAATGTACAGACTTCCTTAATGAGCTAAGGATGATGAATAACTTTATCATAACATCTGCATGTATAAAAAGTAATTAATGAAAATTGATAAAACACATTATGGATAAACGAAGTCACAGCAATTAACTTGGAAATGATTGGGGAACACTGCTTAAAATTTTTAAAAAGAGAAAGCTTCCATTCTAAACTCCTACTCAAGACAAAATTGATACAAGCATGAGTAATGTGTCTCACGTGTGAGCTTTTCTCCCTTCTTTGACCGTTATTTAGGAAAGTGGTCAGATTTTCCAGAAGAATAATTAATCGAAGTCCTCTAGAAACTCTAGAAGATATCTAATTTTAGTTTGGAATAATAAATTTTAATAAACCTTAATAAATCAGTGATTAAGTTCTGTATGAACATCAGTGGAATCAGGCTTATTTGCTGACAGCCATACAAGAAGGTTGAGTTGCAGCAGTAATTTGACAACATTTTTAATAATGTCTGAAATACAGTCCAAGGCAAAAAGATACTGTGTAGACTACCAGAAGTCTGTAATTGTACCAGTCAATTGTTGACATATTATATTAATTCCCTGCATTGAGCACAATTAACAAATTATTTCATGAAGTCACAATCTGAAAATTAGTATTTAAAACAAATGCGATAGCCATTCAGATTGCTTTAAAAATTCAAAGTTTACCTATCAGAGGAGGGAAGTATGTGGCAGAGATTCTCTGGTTTATTCAAGCCTCTTCCCGGCTCTGCAGTGGAAGTCAGAGCCCAGGACTGGGCTTTTGCTCTGGTCCTATCTAGGTGCCATCTGCTTGTTAAAAGGAGAAAAATTTTACTTGCAAAAAGTGTCCCACAGGAATCACAAAGCAAAACAAATATTGTGTCCGTTTTAAGTGTGCTAGTGCAAAGGCACAGGGTAAGTGTAGGAGACAAAACTCGGAACCGCAGCTTGAAGCTTCCTTTGCAGAAAGCAGGTTCACTTAGAGATGCTGACTCCCACCTCCCTGTCTTCATGGGTGTTGGACAGGAGAAAGAAATGGAAGGGTGAGATGGATTATTAGTGAGAAGAGTCTCACAGAACACAAGTGACATGGTTGTGTCTCTTTTCTTTATCCAACTGTCTCCGACAGGATTTTATAATAGCTATTTCCCTAGGGGAGAGCTGATGTGATGGGGAATGTGTTTCACAAATTACCAGCAGAGCTATGCTCTGGGGCAGTGTTAGGCAGAAGCCGAAGCCAGTTCCCAGACCCACTGAATGGCAGGCAGGCTTTGCAGAGCTTAGCCCTCAGGAGTGGTGGGGGTTAGGGTACCAATGAAGGGCAGGAAAACATAAGCATCATTTTAGCAAAGAAATCAGAAGATGGAAGGGGAGAGAATTTAAACAGCTGCTGTTCAATTTCACATCGAAGTGTGAAATACGGGGGAGATTGAGCATGTCTGAAGAATATTTTTGGAAATTTTGGATGTGTGAATCACTATGTCACCCTGTGATTTACCACTTGAGGATGAACTAAAATAAGCCGAGAGACTATTTTTCAAGGATGTTACTTTTAGATTAGGATTTCTTTACAAGTGAGGGGGAGCTGAGGCTGATAATGGACAGATCCGACCCTTTGTCTGGGTTACTCGGATGTCTACTGAGGAAGTGGCCACAAAGAAACTTTTCTGTGCATACGAATGGTTACAGATGTCTAAACTTAAACTCTTCCCTCGCCCTCATCTAAGTCAACCCACCATTTCAGGCATCCCCATTTTATAAATGGTTGCACTATTTTTTTCCAGCCAGGGAACAATGTCAATGGCTAGTTGTATCCTCTTGAGATTGCTAGCCTGCTAGCAGTATGTTCTGCAGCGGACGGAGGGCTGGGATGGGTGAACACTGAATAAATATGATATTTGATTCTAAATTCTGTTCTAATCAGCATTACTAGATGTTAGCAGCCCTAACTGACCTATGATATTCAGGGATTGCTGTCATGGAATACTGGTAGTGGATTATGTTCAACCCCTCCTGGATACGTGGTGATTTTAACAAATTTAATTGACATCAGAGTACTTACTAATTATGCTGTAGTAAACTAAATCTGTTAAATAAGTGAGCTGGCCCCTTATCCCTGTGCTCCAAATGCTCCGATTATGGAAATTCCATCACTTCTCAGATGATGCCCACAGGTAGGAGGAGGGGATCAACACAGGACTCTTCAGGTACGAGACCCCTGCAACCTCCCCTTTACATTCATGGCACAGTTGCAGAAAATTTGTAATGAAAAATTTGGGATGTAACTACCTTGGTTTTATACAATCATCTCCATCAAATTAAGATATTTTAAAGTTTTTATGTTCTGTTATCTTCCCACTCTGTTTTTTAATGTCCTCTGCTCCTTTTACTTTTGGCCTGCATTCAGACTCCCAAGAAATTCAGTATTGTATTTCCCTTTTCTTTAATAGAGTCCATATTTTCAATCTCACTGGCAGTAAAGAGTTGTGGATTTGTGGGTGTTAGTCCTTTAACCTGACTTATCATCCTCATCATCACATACTGTTCTAGAAAGAGTATGAATCAGTACTTCTTGCCAGATATCATTGTATGTGTGAATTTCCTAAACTTATCAGATGGTGCTGTACAAAAAGCAACGGCTAAGAATTCAAACACTCGGGAGTCATTCTGACCTTGCCCGTGAACACTTGTGTGAGCTTCCATGGGGTACAATTTCATCATTTGTGCAGTGAGGAGGATGGTATTTACCTTCCCCTTCTTTACAGATTTGTTGCTCTTTGTGGCTAGCAATTTCTCATGGCAATACAAGTTGTTTCAATCAATAATTGATTCATAATCTGTATCACTGGGTTGCTGTTGAAATCTTTCCTGATTTAGGTGTAATAAGAAACCACAAATGATACAAAAACCGAAAAGAGAAAAGAAACCCAACTTACGTTTGGTAAATTAGTCACCAATGCACTTCCCAGACG
Organism: Callospermophilus lateralis; assembly: GCF_048772815.1. Classification (NCBI taxonomy): domain Eukaryota; kingdom Metazoa; phylum Chordata; class Mammalia; order Rodentia; family Sciuridae; genus Callospermophilus; species Callospermophilus lateralis. Next base: position 22,149,961 of record NC_135317.1, on the reverse strand, counting down.
TGGAAACATCAACTAGGTACTTTCTGTGCCAAACTAAAAATACATTTAAAGGAAGAAAGATTAAAATAGGAACAATGATGCAAATTTTTATTAAAAACACAGAAGCAAGAAAACCAGGTTCATCTTCATATTATTATCAAAAAAGCCAGACATTGCTTTCATGTTTTAAAGGTTAGATTCCTAAAGCATATCCTACTCCAAAGTGCACTCAGCTCATTTTCAACCTACAAACTCGTTTATCAAATTTATTATTATTTTTAAATAATGAGGCAAAAAATAGCTTTTATAAAAGAAGTTTTTATAAAATGGTCAGAAATCGTTATTTCTTCTGAGAAATTAATGCATTAATTTCATGATGACATGTTATGAAGTGCGAGCGAGGGAGACAGAGAAATAGAGTTTGCATATATCTCCTTAAAACAGAAATGAGAACAAAGACTGAGAAATCAAGAAGGCCATGTGCACTTCAGTAATTCCACTGGTTAGTTTGAACCGACTGGAATTAGCATAACTGGCAGCTGACATATCATGCAAAACCACCACATGCAGAGAGGTTCTTAACTTCAGTAAGGGTAGGGCTTTTAGCGAATCTCTTGCGCAAGATCAATGATTGTTTTAAAATTACAAGCTGGAGATAATCACCCTGTATGATCCATTAGAGTCTGGGCCTTTTTCCTAAATGCTTTTAGAAATGGGAAGGGCATCATATTAATTCTCCTTGATATTTCATTAGTTTCTTGTCACTCGTTTCATTAGTTATATGCTATTTCACATTGGTGTCAATGACACAAAGCTAATTTCTTGACACACACTTTTTTATGGTTCTCATGAATTGTGTTCATTATGGAAAATGGGCTGGATTTTTTATTGGTTTACCCTGAATGAATGATTATGTTGAAATAATTCACTTTGTTGCCAAGAAAAGGATTTCCATAAAAGCATGTAAATTTCTAAAGAAATAGAGGGAATAAAATTCTACAGTATTTGATAGACAATGAATGAGAATGATGTAGTTACCATATTCCACAAAACTCTTGACTACTGCCTTGTAATCTAAAGGTAATTTTTATTGTATAACCTAATTCAATAAACTTCTTAAGCAACTAACATAAAGAAAAACATTTTAAAAAGGAAGAAAGTTCTCAAAATATTTAGTATGAGAAAATTGTCTAGAAAATGAGGGTGGACAAAATATGGGATCAATATGTTTACAAAGCTATAAAATTGCTATACAATTGAAATACAAACTACGATACAAAAATAAACATCTAGTTTAACATTTTTAATGTGTTTAAACAAATAAAGAACCCATTCATACATGATTTGCCAATAACAACATAGAGAGAAGATGCTATTTATTCCTGGTTTTGTTTTTTGTTCTGTAGATTGAACTCAGGGCTCACACATGCTAGACAGGTACTCGTCCACTGGGTACACCTGGGATCTATTTATTTATTTTGTTATCAGTATTATTTTTGATCTATAATTCACAATTATATACAGTTATTGGAATGAATGTGATGCTTGGATATATGTATACAATGTCTAATGATTAGATCAAGCCAGTTAGCCTGTTCATCACCTTTCTTAATTGTAATCTTTGGCGAGACATTTAAAATGCATTCTATTTTATTCAGCTTTTTTATTTTTTATTTTATTTTTAACCTCTGTGACCAAAATGACTGACAAGGACAATTTTAGAGGAAGGAAAGTTTTATGCTCATGGTTTTAGAGATCTCAGTATGTAGACAGCAGACTCTATAGCTCTGGGTCTGAGGGGAGACAGAACATCATGGAAGAAATGTGTGAAGGTAGAAAGCATCTCAAGATACAACAACAGCAATGAGAGAGAGAGAGAGAGAGAGAGAGAGAGAGAGAGAGAGAGAGAGAGAGAGAGAGAGAGAGAGAGAGAGAGAGAGAGAGAGAAAGCACGTGCACATGCACTCCACTCCCTAGGGACAAAATATATACTCAAGAGGTATACTCTCAGTGACCTACCTTCTCCATCTACACCCTTTCTGCCTTTAGTAACCAAGTTAATCCATTCAAGTGGATTAATGCAATGATTGGGTTCAGGCTCTCATAGCCCAATCATTTCACCTCTGAACTTTCTTGCTTTGTCTCACACATGAGTTTTCGGGGGACATATCTAAACTCTAACATATTCTCTTTGTTATTTTGAAATATCAGTAGTTTATAATTGACTATAGTCACCCCTTCTGTCCACAAGATTTCAAAACCTATTCCTGAAGTCTGTCTGAAACTTTATACCTTTGGATCAACAGATCCCCAGTCCTACCCTGCCCACCCACCTCGTCCTGCTAAACATTGGCTTACTCTGAGTTTAAGATTTTTAGGTTCCTTGTATAAAATGAAATACTATAGTATTTGTCTTTGGGTGCCTGGCTTATTTTGCATAGTACAATATCCGATTCTGCAACTTGTATTTGGGGTAAAAATGGGAGTTCATGACCCACTTGAATCAAATGTATGGAAGATGATATGTCATGGGCTTTGTAATGTTTTGAACAACCAATAAAAAAAATAAAATTAAATTTAAAAAAAAACACATATTGTCCCAAATAACAAGATTCCTCCCCTTTTTCAAAGGCTGACTATCATTCATATACCACATTATGTTCATCCATTGATGAACACTTAGGTCCTTCCATATTTTGGATGTTCTAAATAATGCTGCAATGAACATGGATGGGAGTACAGGAGGATTTTTAGGATCCTCCTGACCATTTTCTAGATATTGTACTTTCCCACCAAGAATGTGCTAGGGCTCCTATCCCTACACACCTTTGTCAACACTTGCTGGCTTTCATTATTTTGAAAAAAAATCACATTCTAACAGTGTGAGGTGATATCTCATTGTGATTTTAATGATTAATAATGCTGAGCATTTTTTTTCATGTACTTATTGGCTATTTGTATATGTTCTTCTGAGAAAGGTCTTGAATCTTGTTACTAGCTAATTTTTTTTGTTGCTATGACAAAATATCTGCAGCTTAGAAATGCATAAAGAAAAGAAGCCAATTTAGCAAACAGCTTTGAAAGAGTGGTAAATGTTTCCAAGTGCTGTTTCTGTATCTATTCAGATAATTGTATGATTTTTATACTTCATTTTGTTAGGTGTAATATTGAGTTTATTGATTTACCTACATTGTATCATCCTTGTTTCCCTGGAGTAAATTCCACTGGATCACAGAGAGTGAGCCTTTTAATATGTTGTGCTAAATGGTGTGGTGGCACACAGCTGTGATCCCAGCTACTTAAGAGGCTGAGGCAGAAGAATCACAAGTTTGAAGAGCCAGCCTGGACAGCTTAGCAAGTGTCTAAGAATTTGTCTCAAAAAAAAAAAAAAGACTATGAGTCTAAAAGAAAAAAATGTTGTTAATATTTTGTTGAGGGTTTTTGCATCCATGTTTATCAGGTATTCATTTCTGGTAAAGTCCCTGTCTGACTTTGACATCAGGGTAATGTTGGCTTCATAAAATGAGTTTGGAAGTACTCCCTCCAGTTTTATTTATTTATTTGTTTGTTTTTGTAAGAGATTGAGAACAACTGATATTGATTATTCTTTAAATGTTTGGCAGAATTCACCAGTGAAGCCTACCTGGAGCATTCTTTGATTGGCAATGTTTTCTTACTAATTCATCCATACCAACTATTGATCTATTCTGATGCTTTATTTTTTCACAATTCAGCCTTGGTACATTGTATGTATCTAGAAATTCATCAATTCTTCCTAGAGTATCCAGTTTGTTGGCATTTAATTTTCATAGATTTTTCTTATGATCTTTCTGTTTGTGTGATAGAGATTATAAAGTCTTCTCTTTCATTTATAATTTTATGAGTCTTTTCTCTAAGTCTTTTTGACTTAGTATTACTGGAGGATTACCAATTTTATTATTTCAAAAATCAAATATTTCCTTGCTATTTTCCCCTATTGCTTTTTTAGTCTCTACTTCATTCATTTCTGCTCTAGATTTTGTTTTATCTTGCCTTCTGCTGACTTTGAATTTCTTTTTCTAATTTCTTGAGATGTAATGTCAGACTATTTCTTTAAGATATTATTATTTTTTAAAATATTTTTTAGGTGTAGTTGGACACAATATCTTTATTTTATTTATTTATTTTTATGTGGTGCTGAGGATCAAACCCAGGGCCTTGTACGTGCTAGGCAAGCGCTCTACCACTGAGCCACAACCCCAGTCCCAAGATATTATTTTTTTAATATTGGTGTTTATTGCTATGAATTCCCTGTTAAGACTGCTTTTGCTCCATCCCATAAGTTTTTGCATGTTGTCTTTCTATTTTAATTTATCTCATAATGTTTTTTATTTCCTTTTTTATTTCTTCTGTGACCCATTTTTTATGCCGAAGAAGCATATTGTTTGATTTCCACACATTTGTGTGTTTTCTAAGACAACTCATATTATTGATTTCAAGTTTATACCTTTGTGATCTGAAACAATACTTTAAATTATTTCAATTCTCTTAAATTTATTAACTTTTTTTTTTATGTGTATGTGTGGGAGGGGAAGTGTGCCTAACACATGCCTTATCTTGGAGAATGTTCCATGTGAACTTCAGAAAAACCTGTATTCTGTGTTATTGAATGGGATATTCTGCATATGTCTCTAGGTCCTCTTGTTATAAAGTGCTGTTGAGACCCAGTGTTTTCTTTTTGATTTTCTCTAGATGATTTGTTTATGTTGAAGGTGTATTGGGGTATTATTGAGAAATTTATCTCTTCCTTCAGATCATTTATGATTTATACATTTAAGTACTCTGCTGCTGGGAATATCTATATGCACAATTGCTGTGTCCTTTTGGTGAATTAATCCCTTGATCTTTATATTATACATTTTGTCTCTTTCTATAGTTTTGACTGCAGTCTATTTTTTGTGATATATTTATATATTCTCTTGATCTCTTTCAATTTCCATTTCTATGAGCTTTCTTTTTCAGTCCCTTTAAGTTTTGTCTATCTTGTTGGTAGAGTGAATGTTTTGTAGGCAGCCTATGATTAGATCTTTTTTCTTTAATGATTTAGTCATTCTCTGTCTTTATTGAAAATTTTAATCTATTTACATTCAAGATATTTGGAGTTATCAATATAGTTATTGATACATCAGAACTTGTTGTTGCCATTTTGTAATTTGATTTGTGATGATTTTATAAATTTTTGTATTTTTCCTTTCTTATTGTTTTCCTTTGTGGTTTGATAGTTTTCTCTGGTGACATGCTTCAAGTCCTTTCTTTTTTAAATTTTGTGGAACTAGTATTGGTTTTTGCTTTGTGGTTACCAGGAGGCTTACATAAAATATCTTTTTCTTACAACAAACTATTTTAAGTCAATAACAACTTAACTTTAATTTCATACAAAAACTACACTTTCATTACCCTTACCAACCATTTTATGAATTGATGTTGAAACTCACATTTTCTATAATTTGTATCCCTTAAGAATTTACTGTAGCTGCAGTAGCTCTTAGTTGTTTTGACCTTCAGAGTAGGATTAAAATTCCAGTATTAGAGAATTTTGAATATGAGAATATACCACTTACATCATTGGGTTCTTTTTATGTCTTGTTATTAATTATAAGGTTTTCATTTTAACCTTAGAAACCTTTTAATAATTAATAAACTGGCCTAGTGGTGATGAATTGCCTTATCTTTTGCTTGCTTGGAAAACTTTTTATTTCTTCCTCATTTCTGAGGGTCATCTTTGTTTGGTAAAGTATTATTGGTTGACAGTCCCCCCACTACCCCTTAGGACTTAGAAAACTTCCATTCTGTCATATTTTCAAGATTTTCTGCTAAGAAATCGATTGAAGTCTGTACTGGTACTCCCTTGAATGTCACACGTGTTTTATTTCTTGCTGCCTTTAGTACTCTTTCTTTCTCTTTGATTTTTGATAATTTGTTTATGATGTGTCTTGGTGGATTCTTCCTTGGGTTTAAATTGATTAGCAACCTCTTACCTTCCTGTACCTAGATGTTATTGTCTTTCTACTGTTTTATACAATTTTTAGTTATCATTTCCTTAAATGATATTTCTCTTGCTTTTTCCATTCTGATCTCTTATTATGCAAGGGTCAGTTCACTTGATGCTGTTCCATAATTCTATAGATCTTCTCCATTATTTTTCATTCACTTTTATTTTTGTTTCTCTGGCTGAATAATTTCAAATATACTGTTTTTGAGTTCAGTAATTTTTTTTCTGCTTGAACAAGTCTGTTGTTGTAGCTTTTTACTAAAATTTCCATTTTATTTTTTCCTTATCTATAAAATTTCTATTTGTTTTTCAAAAATTGTTCATATTTCTTTGTTAAACTACTCTTTTTGTACAGAAATTGATTCAAAAATTAAATTTAGTTTTCTATCTGTATTTTCTTATAGTTCCTCAAAATTCTATAAGATAATTATTTTAATTCTGTTTTGTTAATTTAATGGATCTCCATTGCTTTTAATTCCATTACTGACACTTAACTAGTTTCTTTTCTGGTGTCATATTTTCCTGATTTTCATAATCCTCCTGTTCTTATGTTGGTACCTTCATATTTGAAGATATGGTCACCTTTTGGGCATGCAGGTATTCTTTGGTGGTGATAGACTTTTACTATTTAATCTAACCTGGAATTCTGGATAGGCCAGCTGGTGAAAATCCCAGAAAGGCAGATGTTGATGTTGGACTCCCTAGTTGAAGTTCATTTGCTCTGAGGCTATGAAAAGTATTGCTTGCTGTGTTCTGTGGTCTGGTGAGACAACTGGCCAAACTGTGGAATCTGGTGGATCTTCTAGATGAATTCTATAGTTTGAAACCTGTAGTTAACCAGGGTTGTGTACAGGGTTCTGAGGCTGACTGAGATCTCTGGGGTTGTCATTTGGCCCCACAGGGTGAGCAGGGATCGAGGGTATCTTCTATAGATATGTGGGGACTTTGGCCTAGACCAGGGTGAGGCAGAGCACTAAGGCTTGGTGGGTCTCTGTTAAGCAGCTGCTAGTGGGTAGGAATAGATGGCCTCTCTATGGGTTAGTACTCACATGCAGTTGTCTCTACTCTGGTGAAGACTTAATAAGAACACTGGGGTTCTGTTCAATCCCGTCTTGGCTGTTGGAATAAAGGGGACCAGATCTTCCTTCTTTAGGTAGTTACTGAATTGCAGTCACATCCTTGGATGGGGAAGATTTATTAAGAGCCCCAGTGCTCTGGGACAAAGTCAGAGAAGTCTTTGAACCTGGTGGACCCATGGATCGTGTGTGCTTTCTTCAGTACAATGCTGTTGAGCAGCTGCTGTGGGGGTGGTCCCTTCATTGTCTGGAATGCAGAACCATAGTTCAAACCCACAGGTTGGTCTCTGAGGGTTCAACCCTCATTTTTTGTTTCTAACTGAGCATAAATATTCTAGCCTTGGCCAGTATTCCCAATATTTCCCACAGGACAAGATGGGAGAGAGACCCCTGCACAGAGTTCCAGAACAATAGGAAGCTGAACAGCCACCTTGAGCTCATTTTATCACTGTAGAGACCATGTATCCAGAGGAATTCTCTGTGAGCAGCACTGTGTTGTCCTGCTGGAGGTGCAGTGTGGTGAAAGAAAGCCATTCTGATTTCTTTCTCAACTTGGATTTTTTTCATGCAGTGGTCCAAGGGGACATGTCAGTCCCACTCCTGAGATTTGGAATATTCACAAAGGTATTCTTGCTTGTGGGTAGTTGTCAGTTGGATATTTCTGTTTGGGGTATTAGAACCTGAGAACTCCTATTATTCCTTCTGACATCACTGTCTCAGAGAAGAGGCTATTTATGGGGAATGCTTTTCCACTTCTAAAGCAATCTGTGAGCATGTTGATAATTTTCATGTCTTTTCCTCTATTGTTATAACCACATCTTAGTATACAAATGAGGTCTGAAAATTGCATTTGTAAAAAAGTCTTTTGGTAGTTTATGTGGTGCAATTTAATTTGTTGCAAAGTCAACATGAAGGGCCCTTTCTGGATGCTACAGAAAGGTGGATGCTCCATCTAAAGTACGTTTTCAAACTACTTATTTTCTGTCACTTACTATTGAAAGATAAATCCTCTTAACTTGCAAGGTCATTTTTGTTATATAAAATCACTATGATTTTTGTGTCAGTTATTTTGGAAATTGCTATCTGGAGAATTAAAAAGAAGTGTTAAATTCTGAATTTATTTTTCCTACGCTGAAATCAAAAAAGGTTCTCTTTAGAAGAGCACAATTAATATCCAAACTACAGTAGTGGCAACACTGGTAATACTGATTAAATAGTGCTTACATTTTTTGTGTCCCTTTTAGATGATGTTGATGTTTATAACTATTAAATTTACATAAATGCTCTTACAAAGCAAAAACAAGGATGAAGTTTCCATGTCACTGTCAAATGACCTTTTTGAGACTGCCCCTTGGAGTTATACAGCATTTTTCTCAAACAATGTGAGATTTTATTTCTTTCCAATTGTGTTACCAACATTTGTTTAACAAAACAATTTGTTTTCCTACATTGAGAGATGCACATTATACAACGATATTTATTTGTCTAAATTTTGAACTGGCTGGGTTGCTTGGCACAAAATTGACAAAAGCATTTGCTGTGATTGACATCCGAAAGGTGTATCTTAATACCAAGCTACATCAAAGTGACAATAAATGCAATAGAATGCTGTATAATCATGTCTTCTGAATTTGAAAGAAATATTAATAGGGCAGCATATAAGCAGTAAAACATTAAGGGGGATGAAAACATGGGTGTTACCACTAATAAGAAAGGTTATCTTTAGAATTTGTTTTTAATCCAAAGGTCTTCCAAGGTTTGCCAAAATTTCTTATACATATATATGAAGAGAGAGAAAGAGAGAGAGAGAGAGAGAGAGAGAGAGAGAGAACACCCAAGTCAAATATTGTAACCTTACTGATGCTGAGAATTTGACATTTGAATTCAGAGAGTTCAGAGAGCAGTGATCCCTCCTCATAAGCAGGGCATCAGCAGCAGGAATTTGGGGTGTTTCCTGAGCAAAACTCCTCATGTGTATAACATAGTAATGAAAACTGGCATTATTCTGAGGGTTAAATAAGAAAATAATTGGCCTTGAGCATAGTTACTGTCACATTAGTTGCTGGTATTTTGAAAATTATCATGATTTAAGAATGATTCTTATTCATGTTAACAAACTGGCAGAGTAAAAATTTATGAAAATACCTTCCTCTATTAAAAAAAAAGACAACCAATGGCAAAAAAAAGGCAAAATCAACTCCTTCTGCATCCTGTGTATCAATAAAATTTTTGCAACAGTTCAAGGAGTATTTATGAGGAAAGAATATGAGAGTTTCTATGTGAATAACATTTATTGTGTGTGTGCTTTTTTTTTCATTTTACTTTGTCTTTTTCCTCTTCCATCCTCCAGCTTTGTAAGAAGTCTCTAGAACCAACTACAAAATCAATAGCATGGGGTAATAATCATTGGTACTTCTCCAAAGACCTAGCCACAGAGAATTGTCACAATATGACAGTGTGAGAGCTCACTAGATATCTCCACTCACAGGGTTTGTTCTGTTTGATGTGTCTCAAAGCTTCCTGAATTAGATTATCATTGTTACTAATTGAAAACAATTAGTAGTAATTGTTTAACACAACAACTGCCTGAGATGGCAAAAAAAAAAAATAGCTGGTGAAAATAGGAAGATAATCAAAAAGAAATCTAAAAAACTAAGGATGAAGGTGTCCAAAGAGAGTTTTGAAATGTTCCCATGTATTCCTGGAATCTAGATGGTCACATGGGCTCCAAGTATAAACAGGAAATATCTAAAAAGACCTAAGCTGTCATTCTGGCTGAACAAGATGTTATGACAACCTAGAAGTGAAGTGAAGGCAAGATGGAAAACTGTCCCTCTAAGCATTTTATCTTTGCTAAAATAAGCCCAAGAACTCCTTTGGCCTAGCCTGGAAGAAATAATGAAGCAAAACAATAATGCAGTTAAGCAGAGTCTTCAATGGTCTCTCCTAACAAAAATGCAAACTTTAAGAGTTAATTCTGGAGAGTCATTGAACACAACAACAGCAAAAACAATCCATAACAACTTCCAACAACATCAAAATAACACTAACAAACCTGGGGAAGGGAAGGAATTTTATTTTCAGATTCATCACATGGTATGACTTAAAACTCCAGTTAAAAAATGAGACATGGAATTACACAAAAGTATGGAAAAATAAATATTTGGATTTTGACAAAAATGACTGAAAGCCTTCAAATCTGAACAGCTTTATAATGGGAGGCATTTTCATTCAATATGATGATAGACTAATTATTAATAATTGAATGAAATTTTGGTAACATGCTAGTGTCTTAGAAGTTGTATATCTTTTTGATATAAGGGGTCTATAATCAGAGACCAGAAGGCACAGTGGAATATTGTGATATAATAAACATTTATTCTTCCACCTAGTTCCTGGCTCACAGCTCATAAAAATCCCTGGAATTTCCAAATAGTAGTTTGTCATTTTCAGGCTGCTGAGGTGGCTGGTGGCTGGATAGCTTCAAAAGGGTACTATTTGCTTGATTGTCTGGAAATCAACTGTTATGGTTTAGATGTGAGGTGTCCCTGAAAAACTCATTTGTGAGACCATGCAAGAACATTCAGAGGTGAAATGATCAGGTTGTGAGAAACTTAACCCAACCAGTGAATTAATCCCCTGATGGAATTAACTGAGTGGTAACTGAAGGCAGATAGGGTATGGCTGGAGGAGGTGGATGATTTGGGGCATGGATTTGGGGTGTATGTTTTGTATCTGGCCAGTGGAGTCTTTGTCTGCTTCCTATCACCACATGAGCTCCTTCCCTCTGCCACACTTCTCTGTCATGATGTTCTACCTCATCTTGAGCCCTAAGAAATGGGACTGGCTGTCGAGAGACTGAGACTTCTGTAACAGTTAGCTCCCAAACAAAAATTTTCTCCTCTAAAATTATTCTGGTCAGGTCTTTTAGTCACAGCAGCAAACAAGCAAACAAACAAACAAACAAAAAACAGATTAAAACACCAACCTTGTGTTTAGAGGGTTGGAAGACAAAGCTTTATCCCCCACAATCTGCAGGAAAGAAAGACAGTCTGAAAGTTGAGCTTGTCCTTCAATCAGTCATTATCATTAATGAAGCCCCCATAAAACTCCAAAAGGGTGGGTTCGGAAAGCTCAAGCTACCTGGACATGTAGAGGTGTCTGGATGATGGCTCACTTTGGAGAGGATGTGAAAAGTCCCTGTCCTTCGACACATGCCTTACCTTGTTCATGGCTTCCCCCTGTCTTTTGGTCTCCAGCCCTTATTACATCCTTTATAAATAAACCAGGAAATGTGTTTCCTGCGTTCTGTGAACTGCTCTAGCAAAGTAACTGAAACCAAGGAGGGGTTCATTGTGGGAAGCCTGATCTGTTGCCATTCAGTCAAAAGCACAGTCAGAACCAGGGGCTTGCAGTTGGCCATATGGGAAGGACAGTCTCATGGGATGAAGCCCCGAACCTGATGCTCTCTCTAGGTGTGTGAAAAGTAATGGAATTATGGGACACTTTGGTGTCCTAGTGGAGAATCCATTGTTAACAACTGAACAATTTATTCATAGGTTGCTGAGTAATGAAAGTAAAAGGAAAAAAGAAAGGAAAAAAAAACCAAAAATGGTAGCCCATAACCAGCAGACATTAACATATTACTAAACCATGCCTATTTAAAAAAAAAAAAAAGATGTGACATTGGTAAAGAAACAGAAAATGGACTTAGACTAGTGGAACATCACAGGAAAAAAATTGAAGTTGAACCCTGTTCATGTGAAAACTTGATACATGACAAGGTTAGTCCCACAAAGTAAAAAATGGAGATGTTATTTTTTTCTATTTACTGTCATATCTAGCTTCATAATTTTAATGTTATATACTGATGACTCCCAAATTTTGTTTCTTCTCAATAAATAGTAATAGATCTCCCCAATTGCTCAGATCAGATTACCTGAGGGTTATCTTTTCATCTTTCTATCACAGTCCACATCCACATGCCAAGCACTGAGTCTCTACCTTTAAAATATATCTAGATTCCAGGCACATGTCAACACCCCCACTGTCACCACCTTTGTAAAAGCCACCCTTCTGTTGTCCTTGGATTATTGCAAGAATCTTCTAACTTGTTTCCTTGCTTCCATCCATCCCTCTTCAGTCCATTTTAAAATTTTTATTTGTTTATTTTGTTACCAGGGATTTAACTCAGGGACACTTAATCACAAATCCACCTCCTCAGCCCTTTATTTATTTGTTTGTTTGTTTGTTTGTTTGTTTATTTATTTATTTAGAGACAGGGTCTTTTTAAGTGGTTTATGTCCTCACTAAGTTGCTGAGGCTGGATTTAATATTGGAATCCTCCTGCCTCAGCCTCCTGAGCCATTGGGAGATGCAAGTCTTGTTGACCTTGCGTTATATAATGGTTTTTAACATATAGCATTAAAAGCAAAAAAAAAAAAAATAGACTTAATAAAATCTTTTTAAAAACACCTTTATGTTTGAAAGGAAATCATCAAGAACTTGGGATAGTGCACAAAATGGAAGAAAGTTCCTGTTTATCATATATTGTATCAGTAACTAGTACCCAAAATACATAAAGAGCTTTTACAATTTACCACAAAAAGACAAATAATCCAAACATGGACAAAACTTGAGATCCTGTCTCAAAATACAAAAGTAGCTCAGTAGTAGATTGCCCTGCATTTAACCTCCAGTAGTACAAAAACAAATAAACACAAAACAAAGATCCTGTATGTTGTAATGATTTCATTTATATGTTCTATTTAGAACAGGTAAAGGCCTAAAGGTAAAAAATACATCAATGATTGCCAGGGTCTGATAAAAGGGAGAAATAATAAAGTGACTAATTGATAATGGGCACACAGTATATTTTTGTGTGATAAAAATATTCTGAAACTAGACAGCTGAACCAAACTGCACATTTTATGAATGTACTAAGATATTGAATTGTGCGCTCACTAGAGTGAGTTGAGTTTTGTAGTATATCAATTGTCTCAAAAATTAAGAAATTATGCAAAAATAACTGAAAAATTGATGGATTACAAATAATTAATGCTAGAATTCCACTACTATTTGATCTCTTACATTTTCCTTTAAATCATGTTTTAAAAAAATAAAAGATGGAGATTGGAATACAAAATGTGTTTTGGGTGGGTTTCTTATTTCTGTATGATTTAATACTTTTGAGAAGTCAAGGTAAAGCAGAACTGAATATTTGCCCAATAAAAATAAGGTTTTTGTCATTAATGTTTGAAAAACACCCCAGCATTCTGTCTCCGTGTTTTCCTTTTAGACTTCACATCATTCTGATTAAAGATTAGAAAGCTTGCCTACCACCCCTTTGCATTTGAAAGAAATATGCACACATCCTACTACAGCAGCATCATAGGAAGGATAAACAAATCCGTCTCTCAGAGAAGAATTCATGACGAAGATATTATGCGTTTCAAAGCGAATATTAAAGCCAGTGGGGTTTGAAGTTTATTTGTACTTGGCAAGAGACACGTGGTTCTTCAAAGAAAAAACATCTTTAAGAGGCTCACGAGGTTTTCTGAACATCAAACAACTCTCATAAAATATGCATTTGGAAGATTTAATTGTAAATGAATAAAAAATAAGATTTTCATTTTCTTCTGGCCACCCAGGAATTTAAAAAACTCAAAAGTAGCAGGGAGGAGAAAACAGTGGAAACTCTTACATTACCATGTACTTTGAATCTTTTTAGGAACCTATGTGACAATGTAGAAAGACAATTTTCTTTAGAAGATGTTTTTTCTTTAAAATAAGCATTACTATGGTTAACAGGATTATAATTCCTTTAAAATATAGGATACAACTGAAACAATGTTTTACAATTTCAGAGCAGCAAAAAATTTCAACTTTAAAGAGTAGCTATGATGTGGAACAGAGATAACAGGCATAAATCCATGCAATGATAAAAGTTTAGGCAAAAATATATGCAGATTTTTTTATTGTTCTAAATTTTTCTTAATTTAGGCACAAAAGTATAACTTCTTTTGAACATACTTGAAAAGCTCAAGATGAAATGCAGAATTCCATTAAAAAATACAACTATCTTTATATTTGGCTATGCGAAAAAGATAATATTAGGGAGATCATATTTGGCTTTCAGTTGTATTCTACAGTTTGACCTTTTTAAAATTCTGAAGGAAAAGTAATAATCATTTCTATTGTATTTAACCTGTTGGTAATTGTTCTTATTCTGCAGAGATCAGAATCAGACTTTCTCTGCATTTAACTACCTTACATGATACCTGTAGCTTTTGAATAAATCATATCAATAACCAGTAAGAAAGATTACCATAACAAATATTTCCATTTAGAAACCAATTTAAACCAAGAGTATGTTATATTTATTTTTTGATCAATTGTGGTAAATGGGATATGTGGCAATCACAGAAAGTGACAAATGTACAGACATAGACATTTAGTGAGGATCTCATGAGCTTCACAACTGGATGATCCACGGATCCAACCACCATTCCAGCACCTAATGGAATTCAAAATGATTCCCAGTTGAGTAACTTTTGTTGACTAAGGGTAATGTATTTACCAATGAATCTGCAACACATTCATTATGTGGAGCGCAGAGGCATCTCAACCCATGGCTGAACATAGAATAAATGTGTGGCTCCATAATGTTCTTTCCCCAGCATTCCCAAACTGCTTCCTACTCCAAATCAATGAGTGGTGCGACAGTATTACACACAGAGATGTGTACAAGCATCCTGGCAGTTTTGGTTGACTTTAGTGGAATATTTCCTTATTATGTCTTTGGCTTGACTTACTCTCCACCATTTTCCTATAGCCAAGACCTGCTGTTTAAGCAGAGTTGATGCAGGTGGTCATAATGTGTCCTCACACCTACCATAACCACGTACTGTTTTCGTGGGAATGCTGTGACAATTCTGGAGATCTAAAATTCTAGGAAATTAATTATAATTATTAAGGAAAAATAAAATATGTCTTTGGATACTACACACAATTATATTTTTAAAGGAAAGAAAATGTTGTGACTTTAAATTGCCTTGCCATAATGACTGTAAAAATTTTTGGCTCAGTGAACATAATGAAGCCCAACTCATGAGTTCTCAAGAAAAGAAAATGTATGTGTGAGTGTGTGTGTGTGTGTGTGTGTGTGTGTGTGTGTTTAATTTCCTTAATAGTGGATTAAACAGACAAAAAAGAATTTTAAACCAGATGGAAATAAAGAGAGATATGGGAACTGAACAGCTCATCACCTTCAGCTGTTACTGTTAATTAACCAAAAAAAAAAAAAAAAGTCTTATTTATTTAAGTTAAGTGGTTTGTTCTTATTCTTTTCAAATTTTATCATGTAGCCAGGGAGTCATTAATCATGTAATTTTAACTGAATATAAATTCAGTACCTTTAAGAATGAAAAATGAAGAGAAAATACCTCAAAATTCAATGACAAAAGTGACTTTTAGAAGAATAATCACTAGAAAGAAAGCTGTTACACATGGCACATTGAAATTCACAATATGAAGCAATTAAGAGAGCTAAATTAAATCAACTGCTTCAGCCTGCCAGAGTGAAGGAGTCCTCTTTGACAAGTCTAGCTATTATTAAACACTGCAATGTGTTTTTTGTGTTTCTGGCTTAGCTCTCAGAATGCTGGTGACTTGGAAGATGGCAAGAAAATTTATTTGAGAAACATTTGGATTTGACAATGAAATCCTTAAATACAATCAGGTGACAACCCAAATATTCCAACTACCTGCTTGTTAGAGGATAAAGCAATTCAAATTCCTTTTTGTGCATTTTGGAGTTTACTTCGATTCATTTTCTTTCTGTTCTAAGCTATTATCATCTACTTAGAAGATATGATATTACAAAGTCTTGTATCTGCCTTTATCACATATAAAAATTAAAACCTCTGCCTCCTATGACTATTTTATTCTTTTTAGTAACCGTCAATGCAAATATTATTTCAGTAAGGGAAAGAGGAGTAGGTTTGGGCTTTTTGTTAAATGAAAAATGTTAGGATTATTTGTTTGGTTCTTTGTGTTTGCTCAATCAAGGGGGGAAATCGTTGAATACACCAATGCTTACATTTATATGATCATGCCAAATTATTTTATCCTAAGAATTATAATAGAAGTAACTGATTAAGAAGATGTCTTTTTGATTGTGACAAAAGGGAACATCTAAATCTAACTGAAAACAAAAAAATTAAGCATTCCAAGTCTTTGCTACCGGAAATTTCAGGCAACAGAAGAAACAAAACATGTGGTTTTCTTTTGATGTCAGATTAATTCTGAAGAATTGCGTTTATGTTTTTTTTAAGCAGGAGACAAATATCTATAGCGCCTGAAAGACAGAAGCAAAGCCCAGCATCTCAGTAGAAAAAAAATGCAAAGTATTAATGAGAGTCACACATAAGATTGAAAATATTCTACTATTCATAGGGCAGAAAGGGGGAAAAAAGAAACACTTAAAAATAATTTTGATGGTGAAGTTTATTTAACCCAGTCAGACCCAAATATAATATTTCCACCAGTCTTCAATGTGAAAATAACTATTGAGATATTTTATTTTCTATTTTTTTTCATAAATCTTCAAAAACCAATGTGTCCTTTTGACTTTCAGCACATCCTGATTGTTCCAGCACATCCTACTTGTTTGCAGCCCCTCTAGCTAGTGGCAACCTTATTAAATAGTCTGGCATCCAGCATAGTGACCGCAGGTTTATCTGTGGCCTTGGTACTTAATCACCCGTCCCATTCCACTTGACAAATCACCTAAACTTTGCTACTTTGTTACTCCATTTTTCAAAAATTGAATTCTGTTTTCAATTTTTGACTGGATACAGTTGATTATCACTCACTGGATACAGTTAATTATGACCCTGGATGCTAAAGACAACACAATTGTGAAAGATCTTCAGACCTAAGCTTTGATTTCAGCTTGATGACAGCTTGGTGGTAACTGGTTACTTTTTCCTAAATGTCCTTAAGGTTGTTATCACCTTTTGTCTTGTAAGGTTGGAAGTTTTAACTGCATAAAAGAGAAAGCTGATAAGTTTTTCGAAAAATGTCAGATATCAGGTAATTTATTCACCCCACATTAAGTTCTCCATTCTTCTTTGCTAAAACAGTGTGGATTTGGCTTAAGAATCTGCCTTGAGTTGTGGTGACCTTACTTCCTTCTCTGGGGAACTCCTGTGATAGGCTGAGGTTCCCAGGAAATAGCACAGGATAGGTTGGTCTCTGCCGGCAGGTTTTGGGAAGTGCTCTCAGAGTGCACCCTCCTGGGGAGTGAGGGAGGCAGGAGTGGGTGACGCAGGTGAACATTGACCACATCCAAGATCTGGAGCTCTGAGGTCCTGAACATGCAGCTTACAGAACGTCCCCAGTTCAGTGAGGTTGGGCCATGCACCCTACATTATACAGATATGGAATGTGCACAAGGGGTTGGCAAGCAAACGAGGGCAACACAGCTCTTCCTTCACAGAAGGAGTTTGTGCAAGGGCTCTCAGCAGTACTATATCCAGCTGCAGGAGAACAGAGTGCCTTGTCCCTAATGGGCCTGTACAGTCAAGGACATCTGTCAAATGCTGACAGCATAATTCAGTTCTTCCCAAACTACTTACTTCCAAGTCCTGTGAATAAGTCTACAAGTCTATTGTATAACACAAAGACTATAGTTAATGATACTGCATTGTATACTGGTAATGTTTATGTATACCAAACAAGCATGCAAAGACATCATGTTGTGCCCTTTAAATATACACAGTAAAAAAAGAAATGGAAAGGGTCTTACAGCCCATCAGGGTCATCAGATAAGGCTGTTGTGTTGGGAGGTTGTAGTCCCTGAGGGATGTGGCACCCTGTAACTTACTGTGATGGATGATGGCGCCTTGACCTTGGGGGTAAATTCTCATCAAATGTACCACGTAAAACCTCGCCTTCTTGTACAGGCATGGGCTCGGCATCCAGCTCTGACCTACAAGCTGAACTCAGTCCCCTGGAGGAAAATCTTTGAAATGTTTTTCACTCCTAGGAACAGAGATTCCTTTTTGTTTTTATTTTTTCTGCTGAATAAGATGCCTGTGTGAAATTGAAAAGAAAAAAATAGTATGCTCTCTTTTAAATGTAAACATAGGTACAAAATAATTTAAACTTCTTTTAGATCAAGGGGTATGTTAATCACTAATGTATGTCTTCCTGCCAGCAGGACATCAGCTTTAATTAAAAGGGAACCCTAAAGCAAATAATCAGAGTGTAGATTTTTGTTTAGGCTCTATGTTAAGCATCATGTTTTCCCCCCTTTTCTCATGTTAACTGGGAAATTGAAATATTTATTTCCAAGAACATATCTGCTCACTAGTTGAGACAAATAAGTTCCTCTAAGACTTGACTCTTCTTCCCTTGTAAGTGGCGAAGACATTTTGTTATATTTTCCTGCCATTCAGAGTAAATCGTTAAAGACTTTCTTGATGTCAAATTTACTAAACTAAGATGTGTTTATATATTGTCTGCAATCTCTAGGCTCAAGGGAATTATTTAGAATGATGAAATATTTTTTTCTTGGAAATATAGTAGCCTGAAATACATGGTAAACAAAGACACAGTGTGGAAAGTTTGGTAATGTATGAAGTCAATGTGCTACTGTGTTGATTATATCTGAAGTTAGTTTCTTTGAACTTTGTTTTTATGTGTATGATGATATATGTACATTTTGCTAAAACCAGCCTACAGTGTTTTGTGCTACAACCTAAAGCTGTCTAATAGTTACAGAGAAATTGATCATGGGTTGCAAATGTGCAGAAGGGATATTGCATGATGACTAAGAATTTGGGTTTTTGCATTACTTGGTAGTCAGATTATGTTTTGACTTTGTCAATCTTTTGACTATGGCCTCAATAAAATTTACTCACTTGTCTAAATTATTTTCTCACACGTATAATGATGATGTGACCCTTATAGGATATGGTAAGCATTAAATCTAATAACCTGTGTAAAGTCCTTGGCTACTATGGCAAAGAGACAACAAGGTGGCATCTCCTGAAACCCCCCATGTGCTTGTGTAATTAGACCCTCCCCTTAAGCATGGGTAGGACTTGCTTCTAACCAATAGAATGTGGTAAAGTTGATGGGATGGTACTCTTTGATGATATTATGTCACATAGAACACCGTCTTGCTAGTGAAGGCACTGTAGAGACACTCCTGCAGACTGGATGAAGTAGGCATCCATGTTGGAACAATTCACACAGCAAAGGACATCAGTGGCCTCAACAAGCTACAGAGATGTGACTGACCCTCTGAGAGTGGAGGATGGCTTTTGGACAACAGCCATCAGGAAGCCAAGCCCTCAGTCCTCTCAGGGAAAGGAAATGAATTCCGCCTGTAGCCTGAGTGAGCCTGGAAGCAGCTCCATCCCTGTTCATTCCCTGGATGATATCACAACCTACAGACACCATACTGAGCCTCCTGAGAACCTGAGCAGAGCGCCAAACCAAGCTGTGCCCAGACGCTACAAACTGCGAGTGACATATACGTGCTGTTTAAAGTTCTGCATTTTGTGACAATCTGTTGTGGAGCAATGGAAAATGAATATAGTAGAATTCCTGACACCCTGTGAGTTTTCTATAAATAATACATATTTTAGTATTCATACTGTGAAACACAAAAAGAAAAAATGACCTAAAATCTAAGTTCGCATTCAAGAGAAATGGACTTGGGTAAAGAAAGTTAAAAACAAAGCAAAACCATGAATTAAAGTGGAAAAATCAGACACTTATAGTTTTCTTAGTGATTGTATGTATGGGTCATATGGGTTGGCAGAAAATAAATAGAAGAGAGCCCAGGGTCCAGTCACTCAGAGATGCTTCCCCACCCCAAGAAGGCTTGTGATTAGATCTCTTCCTCAGTCATCCATTAATTTTCCATTGCTGGTCAACTTGCAAAGAGCATTTTAAGAAGATAGCTGTTGCTTATGCCTCCTGAGTTTAATAACATCCACAGAAATGACAATGAAAGACTGGTTTGGGGAATTTAGGATAAATATGTTATGAAATTCTGTATGCTTTTCTGGTGAGGTTCCTTGATGTTATTTTTTAACATGTCCAGTATATGTGGACAGTATACTCTGAGGTCCCTAAAATATTTAATTTAATCTGTTTTCAGAAGAACAAGATCTATAAAAGGTTTAAAATCAAGTCACTGTAGTTATTAAGGGGAGATTTTTATCTTAATTTCTTTTTAAAATCAGACTCTATGTATGTGTTTATTTTCTTCTTGCAATATCTCTAAAAGGTTGAGAAATATTCGAATCCTTTTTTAAGATTGAAAGAATGAATCAGAAGGAAATATTTTGATCCTTTTCTCAGACTAGACGAATTAGGGAGAAAGTCATTGAAATGGCTGAAATTGCCTTGAAAAATGCAGGTAAACCTAAGCTATAGAAAGAGGATATGCAGTTTTTAATATCAGGCAATAACATCCTGACTCTGGGTGTCATCATTAATATATAAAATATACTAATATTTCATATAAATATTTATATAATATTTACATAAATATTATATAAATATGTAAAGTCAACTCCACTACAAAGGAACCTCTTAAGTTTGGTGGAGGAGTTCAAGCTAGCTATGTCACATGCTTGTCTACCTAAGTGACCACTATCTTCATAATGCATTATACCTCAGGAGGGGACAATGTGGAGGAACAAGGCACAATGCTGACACTGTAATTTTTGTTTGTTTTAAGGTAAATGTGCGCTGTACCCAGTGATAGTGAGGCGGGCCTAATGCTTAGCTCCTACTTGATTCAGAAAGGATGAATTTTCCTCCTTGGGTTTGTTACTTTAATAGTTATTCACTTGAGTAACTGTGTTTCTAAAGCAATTTTGATCATGTCGTTGGACATGGTTAAAGTAAGACAGGCTGACTGGGGCCTTTTCATGTTTCTTACTATGGGTAATTGCTATTTCTACAAATGTCAAAAAGTGCCATGTTTTCACAGAACTGTGAACAACATTGTCAAATCAAGGGCAGCAAGATGTGAAAACTATTTCAATGCTGTATGGATATTGATTTAGGAATGGAAAATAAGAATCCATATTTAATGCTCAGCATTCTCATGAGTCTGGTGCTTATAGGCTACAAACACTCATTAATACAGTGGAATAGGAAATGTCTAGAGTAGGGTCTTGATACTTGAACAAGAGGCTGAGATTCCAATATTCCTTTCAAATACATGCTTCAATCACCAGAAGAATTTCCAGGAAGTCCATTCTTTCAAGGAAAATCAATAATAACTTTCTGTTATTCTTCTTGAGTCTATTAGTTGTCTCAAAACATATGCAATCATAAAAATAACCTAAACCCAAGCTATATTTCTGAGGCTTCTGTGTTGAAAGTTTTTCTTCTGGAATGTGCTAGTGTAATAGAGGAAGGTTTTGAATGGGAGTTATGTCCACAAAAAAACCTATAATACAACCCATTAATGATGAGATCACGTGCCTGTTGGTGAGGTCATACAATGGCTCTGACATTTATTTATGTGTTTTAATGCTGAGATAACCACCTGTTCAATCAATAATGATTAAATGCCCAGGCTGAATAAGATATTAAGGAAAAAAATTAATCTTCTGGGAAACAGAAGGAAAAAAATTCTTTTGGGTCTAAAATGGAGACAGGAGATCTAGATGGGAGATTCTTGTATGTACCTGTGGAAGGATTTCCTGAGTTCCCTTGAAAGATTTCTGTATCTGGACAGAAGGTGCCACTGAAGCTTGGTCACCAGTCGCACTGGTTCTGTGACCCTGCTCACTCTGGCTGCTTCCTGATAGGCACTCCAGCCTGGGTGATCCCAGTGGACCCTTGCCCACAAGACAGATGGCAGTGGTACATAGGTCAAGGCCAAGACCGCCAATGTCCTGACAACACAGGAAGGAATGGTACAGGGCACACAGGGTAGTGCTTGTGACTGCTTAGGTAGAACTTTTGATTTCAAGGGGATCTCTACCCAGACCCAATTGTTTGAAGGGCAGCAAGATAAGTGTCTGTACATCCTGATCTGGTAGATCCCTCACCACATGAGGGTCATGCTGAACACCAGGATTTGGGGTGTGCATCATTTAGGAACAAAAGAAACTCTCTAAACATCTGATGCCATTTCTGTCTTTGATTCTTTGTTGGTATGTGTTCTTAGGGTTTCTGTTTTTTGTTTTTTTTTGATGAGTTGAGTTCAAACAAACTGGTAGAAAATCTGCATCATCTTAGAACCCCTACCATATTCTGTAGCCTGTAGGCTCAGATTGTGACCTCTTTGCCATAAAAAAATGCAGGTGAAACTAAGTTAAGGTAAGATGAGTCAAAAGACTGTGCTGGGCGCTAGTCAAGGTGGAGAATGGTAAAAACTGAATCAAAGTTTATGGCTCCCTCTAAGGCTGGTCTGCCTGCTGTGGAGTGGAGTGGACATTTTTATTGATTTACTTATGAACAAATTCTTTCTGAGCACTCACTGTGTCTCAGACTTGGCTGTAGTTGAAAAGAACAGGCAGATTCTTCTTCTTGAGGAGGTCACCTTCTAGTGGAAGGGGCAGACAATGAGCCATAGATGTAATACAGAAATAAATTACATATCAGAAAGTGACATGTGCTATGGTAAAGTAGAAAGAAGAGCAGCAAGATGGATTGGGGACACATTTAGGGGTGCTGTTGAAGTGTGAGATGAACCAACAGGGCAAGCTTCATGTGAAACTGGCTATTGTGGTTTGAATAAGTGTCCCTCCACTGGAAGGCCTATGTTAAGGCCTGGTTTCCAGTCCATGCTGCTGTTGGGAGCTGGTAGAACCTTGCAGGCGTGAACTTCATGGAAATTCTTCTGATGTTTTGAAGGCATGTTTTTGAAAGGCATATTGGAAAGGAATATTGGAACCTCAGCCTCTTGTCTTCATTTTTATTCCTGCACTAGGCTGTGAGATGAACTTTCTTCTTCTGTCACACTCTTCCATCATAACGTACTCTGCCAACAGGCTCCTAAAAGCAACGGGGCCAACTGACTATGGACTGGGATCTCCAAAACCGTAAGCTAAACGAAATATTTTCTCATTATAAGTTGGCAACCTCAGGTATTTGCTACAATAACAAAAAGCTCACTAACACACTGATATTTGAAGAGAAGGTGACAGAGAGGGGTTGTTGCCTATGGGACTATTCCAGAAGAACAAGATTCAGGCAGAGAAAATAAAAGGTATTGAGTGTTAGGACTGTGTGCAGAAGCAGAATAAAGAGAGACATGGAGGAGCCTCCTCTCAATGCTCGAGAGCCCCTGATTCTGTCACTCCCTGGGGATTCACATCTAGTCTTTGGATTTTAAGGAATTTCATGTACCAAGGACTCCCAAGCATTTGTGTCCTTTTCAGACTTCTGAGCACAAGCTCGTGTGCATTTTTAAGACATTAAGTTTGGATTTTAACCAAAAATTTCAAATTTAACATTTTGACTAATGAGCTTCTGACATGCCCCTAAACAAACAAACAAACAAAACCACACAAACACCTGTTGTACATCTGCAGACATCTTTTCAGTTGATGGGTCAGTCATTAGGAGTTGTCCACTTTTTCCTGCACCTGATTTCTTTTCCATCACCAGACTTTGCCTTCTCTGCTTCTAATGGCTTTAGAAAAGGTATTTTGAATTCCTGTAAAAACTTTAGCATTTTCAAGTTTTTATTTTATTTTTACACAATTGAATAAATGAAAAATAATCTCCCATTGCTATACTTACTTATAATTTTGAGTAGGGCTTCACAATTATTGTATGTTGGTTATCAAATTTTAAAAATAATTTTTTTCTGTAAGAGCCAATCAAATACAATTGTTTTTTTGGTAAAGTTCTGTTTTTGCCCATGACCCATTTTCCTACTGATTTATTTTTCTCTTTATTATTTAATTTTGAAATAATAAAAGCATTAACTTTTTGCTTAAGTGTACTACAACATTACTTTGCAATTTGTGTCTCATAATTTCATTATGTTTTAAGTCAACATTTTCATAATCAATATTCTTTATTTTATTTATGGAACATATACTTATGTCTATCTTAGAAAGAGTTTCTCTATTCATGTTTATAGATAAATGTTTCCACAGTTTTTTTTTAAGAGAGAGAGAGAGAGAGAGAGAGAGAGAGAGAGAGAGTTTTAATATTTATTTTTTTAGTTTTTGGTGGACACAACATCTTTATTTTATTTTTATGTGGTGCTGAGGATCAAACCCAGCACCCTGCGCATGCCAGTCTAGCATGCTACCGCTTGAGCCAAATCCTCAGTCCCTCCACAGTTTTTAAAAAAACTTTCGTGGATTATTTTTAATAGATGCATATTTAATTATCCTGAAATTTATTTTAATACAATAATGTATAACTCTAATTATATATATATGTGTGTGTGTATATATATATATATATATATATATATATATATATATATATATATTAAGAGTTGGTGAGACCATTTCCATAGCACAGTTATTGAATATAAAGTGAATATGCCAGCAGGTTAAGTAAACTCATCTAATTACCCTAAGTAAAGCAAAAACATAAAGAAAAATCAAAGGTTGGTAGTAGGGAAACAAATTATATGAATGCTAGGTAGTTAAGCCTTTGCACTCATAAAGCACTCTCATTATTTTAAAATATTATTAATTATAATTATACAGTTAGTTTTAATAAGAGAGCTGGTAAATAGGAAGAGGGGTATTAACAGCATGGAGTTCCTGTGAGGCTGAAGAAATGAGCCTGAAGCCACTTGGAGTGATTCCACATTAAAAGCTGTAAGTAAAACTTCCATTCAATCCATTAGAGTTAAAATATAGAGGATCTTGATAGCCTTGTGGTAGGAAAAGACTTATTTTAAAAGGTTAAAGATATAAAAGCCACAATGCTTTATAAAGTTACAACACACCAGAAGACATTTTATAGTTCTGCAGTTTCTTCTTGCTTTTGTAACAAATTACCACAGACTAAGCGGCTTTAATACAACACAAATTTGTTATTTGTCTATTCTGAAAGTCAGAAGTTTCCACCAGGTGAAAATCTGAGTGTCAGCAGGACTGTGTCCCTTCCCTCTGGCTACAGGGGACAATTCCACCTTGTTGCCTTTGAATTTCCAGAGCCCCTGGTCTCCCTCGCCTTGGGGTACTGTCTCCATCTCCAAGGGCCATGGCAGCCAGCCTGGTCTTTTTCATGATACCATCTCTCTAGATCTGCTCCTTTGCCTCAGTCCTTCCCTCCCCTCAATTTAAGACCCCGTTGTTTACGTGGATCTCAGCTGTATAATGGAACTGAAGTTTTGTGTACATATGTATTGCCAAAGTTCACCTACAATAAATTGGAAAAATACAGACTAAATACACAGTAGTAAGTGACTAGCAGGATGAAGAATGGGTCTCAGAAGAAAGAGTAAGGTTTGCAGAAAAGGGAGGATTCAACAAACAAAAACAAAACTCCAAACCCTACTCAGCCTGTATCCAATAAAGTGTCTGCACACTTTTTAAGCAATGATTCTGGCCTCATAATACATGGGTTCAAAGCCAAAAACCACCTCTTTTGAGCAGTGTGGCCTTGGGAATATTATTCAGTGGCTCTGGGCCTCCAATATTCTGACTCATTATACAAAAAGAGTCATGTCCACTGTTAGGGTTATTATGAAGATTAAATTTGATCATATGGGTGAAGTTTTGGGGGCAGTAACTGGCATGGTTTCACTCAGTATACATTAGCCCATGTCAATTAAAGACAATGACATTTTACCACCCTTAGAAAGAGAAACAATTGAATCAAGAAAACCTCTGTGATTTTATGTCCAACACAAATATAGAAAATGTAAGAGCAAATTTTGAATATAATGATAACAATTCAGTAAGGTTTGTTTAATCACTGGAAATGTGCTGAGGTTTTAGTTTGATGCCTAAAAGGGATAGGTACACAAAAGGTAGCCATCGTTGTCATTGCTATTACTATTATTATTGTTCAAAGTGTAAACTTTGTAACTTTACATTTTATGACAGCTTCACTGGAATATCATTCATATAACATACAGTTCACTTATTGAAATGTACAGTTCTATAATTTTAGTATTTTGATAAATTTGTGAATTATCACCAATATCAAATTCCAGAACATTTTCATTATCTCTAAAGGAAAACCAGTACCCATTACCAGGAACGTCTATTTTCTGCTTCTATCAGCCACTAATCTATTTTCTGTTCCTACAGTTTTGCTTATTATATGGCTAGAATCACAATAATCTGATGGTCTTATCTTCACTTAGCACAATATGTTTTCAAGTTTCCAACATCTTATAGCATGTATGAATGAATTCTCTATTATTTTTATTGCCAAATATTATTCTATTATATGAATATAAACCATATTTTACCCACTTATGCATTAGTTTATGAACATATGAGTCATTTCCACATTTTTGTTATAACGAATAATGCTGTTTTGAGCATACACATAGTTAATTGTGTGGACATGTTTTATGGTCTAGGGTATGTACATAGAGGTTGAATTGCCCTGTTACATAGTAACTCTTCATTCAACAATTAGAGGAATGCAACATTTCTTGAAAAAATGGCAGCACATTTTACTTTCCCATTAGCAATTTATGGGAGTCTAATTTCTTGATTTTCCCATTGATTTTCTCTTGCCTGTTTGTATTATCATGTCTATAAAAGTGGTGAGAAATAGAATCTCATTATGCTTTTGGTGTCCACTTTCCAAAAGAAAACGTCTTTGCTTTTCTTTCAAATGTGTATTGGTCATTTGCCATAGTCAGGCTGGGCACAAATAACAGGAAAGTTACAAGCCACTTGTAGATTCAAGTAGGAATGAACTTTATTCCAGAACCCACTCGATCTCCCCGGAACTCTGCAAGAACTCAAAGGGAACTCTGCGAGACCTCAAAAGTAGCGGGCACCCAAGGCAGCAGGAGCCGCCTCTTCTGGCAAAATGCCAGGCACAATCTTGACCTGGCCATGGCTGTCAACATCTCCCCTCTTTTGTTTAATTAAACAACAAGTATGTGGCTTAGGGAACGTGCCTGTCTTAGGTTGTCCAATACTACATATGGTTCTTACCCGTCATCGGATGAGCTAACCTCAAGGCGTCAGCCTCCTGTCTTAGGTTGGTTCCATTGCAATTGGATCTTACCCGTCATTGACTACCGGCCAGCATTATTTAGCCATACTTGTGGATAGTGGTTTTTACACAAACACCGTAAACAACCTGCTACAAGCAGAAAGGGGAGGATACAAAATGCCATGACACCAAGTCAATTGACGGCCCCTTTTGGAAAGATTGTACCACCGGTGACATCATCAGCAGATACCCTGGCACTACTACAATTCACTGTATCAACAGATAGTTCACAATGCATACAAGTGATACATAGTCCAGGCAAGTTCTGCAAACAGTTCAAAGCAGAGGAATCCATTAATATGTCCATTTACTCCCAAAGTAAATCGACTCCTTGATTGAGCATCACTTGTTGAGTTTTTATTCATTGATGCATCAGTTTATACAGTTTTTTGTGATATCTATCGCAGAAGCTATAGTTTGGTTTTAAGTCATCCTCTATCTTTGTCTTCACCAGCACTGGGATGAAGATAGGAATTCTGGCAATGATGGCTAAGAAAAAATTATGTAACATTCCAGCAGACACTAGAAAAAGCAATTTTCTAAACAATTTAGTATCCTGAATAGAATTAGATATAATGAAAAGGAAAGGTGAAAATAAACAAACAGATCTGTTAACAATCCTCAACAGCTGTTTACCTAATTTAAATTAAACCCTTTAAATCATGTGAATAAAAAAAATATTTGGATCCATTTTTTCATGAGCGCTCCTCATATATGACGTATGGACATACGCACATACAGACATACAACATAAAGCACAAGTGTGCACACATAACACAATACATAAAACACAAAACATAATAGTAAAGGCCTTGTAGCTTTTCACAGGTGAAATCCCCATTGCAATGCTCAAAAACTCCACAGTCAAAAAATAGAACTAATCAGAAAAACATTAACCTAGGTCTGCATGAGCTCAAAAAACAAAATAGAACTTCATGATGTTGGAAAGGGCAATAATAAAATAGATATTGAAAAAAGCATCCTGGTTACCACCTGGGTTTGATTCTTCTTTTGATATCCCATCCTTCTTTCTATAACTTGCATATGGGTCTGAAGGTATTCCCAAAAGCAAGCCCCAAGGTTTTTTACATTTGAAATAAGGCCTTAATGGTGTTCATTATTCATTAGCCTCCAGGTGTGGAAGAACCACTGTCACAGATGTAAGGATAGCCAAACTGGAGTTCTGGATATCAGCTGTTATGGATTTGAGCCAAATCATCTTATTTTTGGTCTGTAGAAATCACTTTAGTAAGTCTCTCTGGAATCTAAATTGGCTGCTGTTCTCCCTGTGGAAACACACAAACAGAACCCTGACTCCAGACAATCACTGGGTCAGGACCTTTCCATTGTCCTGTTAGAATATCCTTCCAAAGTACCTTGGGCTTATGTACATTTTTTGGACACATGTGCCTTTCTGCAGCACTAAGCCCTGATGACTCCAAATTTTAAAAGTTTACAGGAAAAGAGTTATTTTAAATTTATCTTTGGAGGATATATACCCCTTCCCAATTCCCTCTTTTTGCTTTAATAAGTACATTTTAATAGTTTGATGAGCTCTTTCAACTATGCCTTGTCCCTGTGGATTGTATGGGATTCCTGTTATATGTGTAATGCAAAATGATGAGCAAAATTGTTTAAAAGAGGTAGAAGTATAGCCAGAGCCATTATCTGTTTTTAACTGTTTTGAAACGCCTACAGTGGCAAAATTTTGTAAGCAATGAGCTATAATATCTCTAGTTTTTTCTCCAGCATGAAGGGAGCCCATCAAAAATCCAGAAGAAGTATCAACTGTAACATGCAAATATTTTAATTTTCCAAATTCTGGCAAGTGTGTGACATCCATCTGCCAAATATGGTTAGGTATCAGTCCTCTAGGATTGACTCCAAGATTAACTTGTGGTAAAAAGGTCACACAATTTTGACATTGTTTTATTATTCGGCTAGCTTGTTTGTTAGTTATTTTTAAATGCTTTTGTAAAGTATTAGCATTGACATGAAACCTTTTAGGAAAATTTGTAGCTTCTTCTAGTGTAGAAAAAATATGTATGTCATGTGTAGTTTTATCTGCTAAATCATTGCCCAAACTAAGGGCTCCAGGCAATCCTGTATGTGTCCTGATATGTCCTATAAACAATGGATCTTTTCTGTCCCAGATTAGACTTTGTATAGTGGAAAACAAAGAGAAAACAGTAGAGGAAGGGGAAATCCTACCAGCATCTTCAATGGATACTATAGCATTAACTATATACTGACTATCGGAAAAATAAATAAAATACAGAATCTTTAAACATCACAAAAGCTTGTAATAGTGCATTAAGATCTAACTTTTGAGCTGATTGTTTGCATACTAAAAATGTAAAGGTTAATAAGGGATAACTACTGCTGCTGTACCATTATTTGACCCATAAGTGAATGTATTTGGAGCATTCATGATAGGGGTTTTTCTTGTCATTTTTGGAAAAATTACAGGATGCGAAGACCAAAAAGACAACAAAGGATTAGATGGTACGTGGTTATCAAATGAAACATTAGATTTGCACATGATTTGCCCAAGTACTTAACTGATTAGCTAACTCATCAATTTGATCCAAAGTATATGGAGTAATAATTTTATTGGGAGAAATTCCAAACACTCCCTTTGCTGCTTTTATTCCTTTGAGTATCAATTGTCCTACAGCCTCAGGATATCTAGTAAGAATAGTGTCAGGAGAATAAGATAAATGTATTCATAATAATGGACCTTCTTGCCAAAATACTCCTGTAGGAATATTTTTTGTTGGTAGTACAATAAATAATAAAGGCAAACTTATATCAATCTATCCAAATGCATATTTTCCTTATATGTTTCAATGATTTTTAATGCCTTTCTTGCTTCAGGCGTTAACATGCGAGGTGAATTTGGATCTGATGGACCTTTTAGGATATCAAATAAAGGTCCCAACTCTCCTGTTGATATGCCTAGATAAGGCCTTATCCAATTTATGTCTCCTAATAACTTTTGAAAGTCGTTAAGTGATTTGAGTTGATCTACTTATATTTGAATTTTTGGTGGACAGACCATGGTTGAGGATAATAGAACTCCTAAATAATTAATTGGAAAATTTAATTGTACTTTATCTATTGCTATCTCTAGATTATAATTTTTTAATAAGTTTGTAAGTGTGGCATAACAGTCTAGCAATGTGTTTTTATCTTTGTGTGTTAATAATAACATCGTCCATATAGTGAAATATTTGTAGTTCAGGATTTTGATTTCTAAGTGGCTGGATTGCTTTGTAAACATAAATTTGACACACAGTTGGGCTGTTAGCCATCCCTTGAGGTAGTACTTTCCATTCATATCTGTGATCATGACCTTCATGATTCAACATAGGGACAGTAAATACAAAATGTGGACTATCCTCAGGATGAATTGGAATTGAAAAAAAACAATCTTTAATATCTATAACTAAAACATACCAGGTTTTTGGCAAAGCAGACAATTGAGGAATCCCCAATTGAGCAGGTCCCATAATATCCATCTTATTATTAATAGCTCTTAAATCTTGCAATAATCTCCATTTACCAGATTTCTTTTTGATGACAAAAATGGGAGTATTATAGGGAGATACAGAAGGTTGTATATGTCCCTCCACTAATTGTTGTTTGACCAGATCATGAGCTACTTGTATCTTTTCTTTAGTCAGGGGCCACTGAGGAACCCATAATGGTCTTTCTGATTTCCAAGTAATTTTTATTGTCTCAGTGACCCCTCCTGAAAACCCAATCCGTGTCTATTTCTTGATCTATTTGTATTGGTACCACCATAGTTTGTCCTTTTTCTCCTAATCCTTCCTTTCCTAAAACCTTATCTAGCCATAATAGTGGGCACATTTGAATTGATGTTATTTGTTAATGTTAGTCCTAGTTGATCTAGGACATCTCATCCCCATAAATTTATAGGAAGATGATACAATACATATAGCTGTATAGTTCCTTCATATCCTTCAGGATCCTTCCAATCTAATAACATCGCACTTCTATTGGGATTAGTTGCCACTCCTAGGCCTCGAAGCGTTTGAGTAGTTTGTTGTAATGGCCAATTTTTTGGCCATTCTTGATGAGAGAGACAATGCTAAAGTCTGCACCTGTATCCAGTAGCTCATTAAATTCATGTCCTTGAATATTTAGTTTTAGCATGGGGCAAGAATCTAAATTTAAAGAAAGCATAGCCCAATCTACACCTGTGGAGCCTAATCCCCTGCAACCTCTTTATATAGTACGACTGGAAAGTTTATCATGTAGGCTGGGTATTATTAGTAACTGCACTATTCTATCTCCTGGTGAAATTACTGATATACCCCTTGGAGAACTGGTTATAATTTTTATTTCACCTTCATAATCGGGATCAATTACCCCAGGACTTATCATAAGTCCTTTTAGAGTAGAAGAACTGCGTCCTAATAATAAGCCTACTGTTCCTTGGGAAAGAGGTCCTTTTACCCCTGTGGAAATGATTTGAACTCCCTTCTCTGGAGTTAGTACTGCTCTGGCTGAGGTGCAGATGTCCAACCCTGTGCTCCCTCTGGTTTATCTGATGAGAGATCTAATGGATATTGTGTCCTGGGCACTACCCTGATGGTGTTGCTGGGTTCCTCCATTGCCCTGTATATTTGTGGTGGTGGGTCCCAGAGCATTGAGCCCCCGTGTCCATTTTTCGGCAATGGAGTCCAATTTTTTCCTCCACGATATCGTGGGTCAAAACCTGGTCCTTGTCCATTTTTTGATAACAGAGTGCCCTCTATAGCATTCATTAGCCCAATGTCTCCCTCTATGGCATCATGGGCAAATACCCGGTATTCTATTTCTTTAATCATATCCAGTTTTGTTAAACTCTCCTCCTATGGAGCAACTCCTTCTAAAATGTCCTGTTTGTCCACAATTGTAGCATGTTTTTGCCCGGCACCTAAAGCCTGTTGTAATGCAGCTGCCAAAGCTTGGCCCTGTTCATTAATGTCTCTACATAATTTAATATATGTGTTTAAATCTCCATGTTTCCATGGTCTAATGGCCTCCCTGCACCATCTATTTGCTTGTTCATAGGCTAGTTGTTTTATTGATGGCATCGCTCATTCTATATCCCCAAAGATTCTAATAGCTGTTTGTATAAGCCTATCTACAAATTCAGCATAATGTCCATTAGCTCCTTGTATTACCTTAGATAATTGACCTTGTAAATCTCCATGCCCCTGTAAAATTTTCCATGCCCTAACCACAGCTGAAATGATTTGTGAGTATATGGCAGGATCATATCTAATTTGTTGCAGCTGACCCTCATAAGGTCCCTCTCCTAACACATATCTAGATTTCTCTGAGGATAACTGGCTGCTGCATTTCACCTAGCTGTCTCCGTGCAAAATTCCTGATTGGCAACCTTCCATAACAGATATTGTCCTCCATTTAGCACAGCATTGCACACACTAGTCCAATCTGCTGGCGTCATGTTCAAGTTGGCAATGGATTCGACCATGCTTACAGTGAAGGGTGCTTAAGGACCATAGGTTGTTACAGCCTCTTTCAGCTGCTTCACTGTTTTGAAATCTAAAGCATGGTGAATTTGCTATCCTACTGCCTCCTCAAATACAGGGCATGCTAATCTTTGAGGTCCTGTCTCAGGATCCCATCTATCAACTACAGGGGTTGAGGGCCACTCAGCATATGTTGTCTCCATAGGTGGAGCTGTTGGTTGGACACCCATGCCCTCTGGTGATAGAAAGGTGTTAGTAGCAGCCTCCCATTGTAACTTGTCCCCTGATAGCCTTTTCTTCTCTAAACTTTCTTCCCCTTTCTTACTAACTCAAGAGACTTCATCTTTTACTTGATCTAAAATGTCTTCTCCTTGACTAAGCAAACAAGATTGTGCCAACGTCCACAATGGTAATGTGCCAACTGGCAGAGTTCCTGGGCTTTCCTTTTCTATCCTTTTTAAATCTTCACCATGATGGTTCCATTGTGATATGTTTAACAACCCCTCTTTAATGAACCATGGGCTACACCTTTGTATCGTCTTAATGTATGCCCTAACTGTTCTTGATTTTACTGAGATGCCTCCTTCCTCTAGTAATTTACTTAACACTCTTTCAGTTTGGTTTTTACTAATTTTTAATTCCATAGTTCTGCTATAAAGATAACGCAACCCAACATGATAACACAAAACAAAACAGAAACAAAACAAAACAAAAATGGAACAAAAATTTGTTGTATCAGTTTTTCTATTTTCTTGATATGTGTATCTGTGGTCTATCTCTATCTCTTCCTCAGAGCCAAACAACTTCAAACCTTGAGCCAATCACTTTCCCCAGTTTGCCTGAGAAAGTTCTAGGGACAGGCAGCTTGAAACAAAAACAAAACAAATCAAAACAAGAGCACATTGTTTTTTGAAATGGTCACCCATTCTCTCGCCCTGCCCTCAGGGGTGAGCAGTTTCACTTACCCCCAAGCTTCATGCTTTCCCCTTATGGGCCACCAAGTGCCACAGTCTGGCTGGGCACAAATAACTGGGGGGTTACGAGCCACTTGTAGATTCAAGCAGGAACAAACTTTATTCCAGAACCCATGCGAACTCCCCAGGAACTCCGCGAGAACTCAACGGGAACTCAACAGGAACTTTGCAAGAACTCAAAAGTAGCGGGCACCCGAGGCAGCAGGAGCCGCCCCTTCTGGCAAAATGCCAGGCACCATCTTGAACTGGCCGTGGCTCTCAACAGTCGTTTGCAGTTTTTTTCTCTTGAAAAAAGTATATATTCAAATCTTTTTCATCTTTTAAAATTTCATTATCTTTTTTGTTGTTGAATTGTAAGAGTCATCTATTCTGGATCAAGTCCATATCATATTTACTAGTATTTTATAGAATTTTGAATTCCTTTTTTATTTTTTTTAAAGTGTTCTCTGATGCACAAACATTGCTATTTTTTTTCCCTGGTAATACCTAATTTATTTTTCTTTTGTCACATTGGTTCTTGTATATAATATTGACTAATCCAAAAGTCACAAAGATTTACCTCTACATTTTTTTAAAGAAGTTTCAATTCTTATACTTTAGTCTATGGTCCATTTCAAGTGAATTATTTTAATATAAAAAAATTTCCTAACATGTAGATGTCCATTGGTTGCAGCATTGTTTGTTGAAGAGACCATTGTTTCTCATTTTATTTTCTTGATCTTCTTTAAGAAAATTTATTAACCACAAATGTGATTTTTTTTTTTTTTTGCGGACTTCTGGATCTGCCCCATTGCCATCTGTGATTCCCCTGTGGCAGTGCCATACTGTCTTGGTTATCATAGCTTTGTAGTGAGTTTGCAATCAGAAAACACCAATCCTCCATCTTCATTGTTTCTCTGAAATACTATGTTATCTATTTTGGTTCCCTCATATATTCTCAGCATCAACTTAATTAAAAAG
Organism: Callospermophilus lateralis; assembly: GCF_048772815.1. NCBI lineage: Eukaryota > Metazoa > Chordata > Mammalia > Rodentia > Sciuridae > Callospermophilus > Callospermophilus lateralis. Next base: position 22,115,232 of record NC_135317.1, on the reverse strand, counting down.
TTTTATCTGGATTCTATGATTTATTTCCAAATAAATGTGTATTTAGGGGCATATCTCAGATACATCAGACTCTGAGACAATCTTATTTATGCCTAATATCTCAGCATAATTAACCTTGTTCTCCTTTTACTACCCAAAGACCCTATTTTGAATGACACACCATTTGGTCATCCTCATGGTAGATCATATAAGAGTTGCAAAGCCTCATGCTTACCTAATTTTGAAATTGTGTCTATTAGAAAACTAAGTAGCATATATAATGCATTCTAACTTCATTAAGCTATTTTCCATTATCTTTCACTTTGATTTTTTTGGTGGCTGGTATTTGTACTACAACATCTGCTGGTTTTTGCTTAAAATCAGCTACTTTGATATTCCAGAATCCATTCCACAACAACATCTCTTTGTATCTGAGTTAGGAATGCCTGACTTGGTTCTGCCTAGAAAGTCCCACGTGTACTCATTGCTGCTCAGAATGTCTCAGTGTGACTTGTCCTGAACTGGACTTGGGCTTCCACTTCTGGCATCTAATGTTCTGTAGTTGGTCTCAAGTGCATGCAATCTGTTGTCCTCTTCATCCTGTCACTAACTGCTGTTCTGCAACCTGCAGGCTTTGCCAGCGGTAGCTACACCCTGTCTCATTTCAGTTTTTTTAAATAAGTTTATCTCTTCTGAGGTTAAGTTATTTCACACAGAAATCCAAGAAGCAAATTTAACAAAACATGAATCCCATCAATTGAGATTTTATTCTCCTTTAGGACAAATAGATAAAACATTGAGAATGCACGCTTATTTAGTTTCCCTTTATCTACCCCAAAATATTATATTTGAGAGTGCTTTAGAATATGATTTTTATTTAAATATATGTGTTACTATTTCCATTAGAATTTACATGAACTCTTTAACAACTAAACTTTAAAAAGGTTTTTTTTTTAAATCAATAATAGGTAGTACCCCATGAAATGTTAGTATTGCTTTATGCAAATGTGAAATAGGAACATAACAATAAGGATAAATTTGGCAAAGCAGTTTATACATAGTCAAGCATTTAAAGTGAGTAACGAGTGGAAAACATTGAAAGCAAAGTGTGAGTGTAAATGTTGGCACTCCAGACAAACATGAAATGGAGGTATTTGTAGATATGGGAATTTAGGTTTGGGCTGTTTGTTTTCACTCTTAACTTTGATGTTTAAAACTTTAAATAGGCTGAGAAAACATATATAAGTACACATCCTATCTTCTAATGCAATAACTTTGAGAACATTTTTTTATATCAAAACCAAGTAAGACATATTTAAAGTAGTTGCTAAATGCTGTCCTTGTAGGTATGGTTTTGATTTCCTACCAGCAAGAATCTTCAATAAAAACAAGCATAGGTAAGTAAGACAACATCAGAAAGCAATGTCCTTGTTCTCTGGAATCTTTCTGTGGTATAGCTGAGAAAACATCAGGTCAAAAAATGTTAACACTCTTTCACTGTGTGGAGAGATAGAATTTATGCAAAAGAACCGTCATGGTGAGTCAGCATGAGATTTGCATTGCTTAGGTGATACGTGTTTTAGTAGGAAATTAAAAATAAAAAGAAAAATGAAGCAGATATATTGGTATTTAATGCATTCTTTTTTTCTGTATTTACCCTGAAAAGAAATTTTGGTTTTGTGTTTGAGGTAGCTATCCTAGACCTCACAAAAGATCAAGAATGAAGAGAATGAAGATTTACCCACAGAAAAGAAGCCGAAAGATGAAATCATGGGCTGTAGTTGACTTCTAAATTCCTTTGGAAGAAAATGTAAGTGGATGTATAGAGTGGATAATGCACCACATTCCATAGTTTTCTATATCAAGTGCACTTGTAAATTAAAGGTTTCTCCTCCCCTTTGCTACCTCTTTCCATCTTTCCTTCTTTCCTCCCTTTTCCCCTTCATTCCTTTTCTCTTTCTCTCTCTCAATTTCTCTCTGTCACACACACACACACACACACACACACACACAGAGAGAGAGAGAGAGAGAGAGAGAGAGAGAGAGAGAGATTCTACACTTATAAGATGGCACATGTAGAGAAGTAAATAGATATATTTCCCAGACTTTGTGTCCTATGCTGCTTTAAAGAAGTGATGAGTTGGCCATCTAATTTCATGTCTTAGATGATTTAAGAAGAAACAGAAAAGACTGACGTGGATTATAAGAGTGCTCTGTAAATAACATGGCCTAGATTACAACAAAACAAAACAAAACAAAACAAAACAAAAACAAAACTAGGTTATTCATGCAACGAAAAATAATGCATAAAGCTATATTTTACATTTTTTTCACAAAGAATTTACAAAGTCATTGTGTTTCCTGATCTGATTTAAAAAGTATGAGATTCTACTTCAATGAAATCCAAGTGATATTTATACATTATTATTACATTACTAGGTACTCAGAATAAATGCTTCTTGACCAAGATAGAAACAAATCAAGCAAAACAGGAATTTTTCTAATCAAATCCTAATATTAGCATTTTTAATATGTAAGCCAGTGAATTAATCCCCTGCAATGTGAAAGGTGTAGTCTTCAGTTAACTTGCAAATAGCTTTGTGTTAAAACTACTTATCTCGGCTATTTGTTCATGATGGGGAAAAAAATCAGAAAGACATTGGGGGAACTAATAATATCTATTTCTTTTTATTAGGACAGTTGATTCTACTACTTAATGGTTAGATAGAATACCATTCTCTGGGACCAGAAACAATGGTGACTTTCCTGCCTTTACAATTGCCTCATGAATCACTTGTAGGCTGTGGAAGTAAGAATAATAAAAATGCACCATAAATCTCTCTAAGCAATTATCATATTTCATGCCTTGTTATTAAATGGAACTTTAAATTCTTCTGCTTAGGCAGAACCATGACTTTTGGTTGAATAAAATGTGTTATTCAAATGAATTGCAAAATGACATGTGAAGCACACTACTTCATAAAGGGGTTTCAGTAGAGATGTGGCTGAAACTTGCATGTGTATCCTGGTGCCTGGCCCTCCTGTACTCCTTCCTCATCCTTCCACAGGGGCAGAAACTAATGCCTTTCTGTCAGCTCCTGGTCCAGAAGAGACTGAAGTTCTGATTTGTGGGGCTCTGGTGGCAATTCTTGGTCTATACTGCAATCAGTACTATATGATATCGCAAACCCTTTGATCATCTGTATGTAAAGTAACCTTTATGCGGGGACATTGCTCATTTGTGAAGGAAAACAAAAGTCTTTTGGCAGTAAATTTTGAAATATATCTTTCTTGTGGGAAATTATAGAGGGGACACTATGTGATCTAAAAGACAGACAATGTTCTGAACAATGCCCTTATAGCAACTGAAACAGAAGGTTTCTAAAGTAGGGCATTGGCTCTGATTTAATGAATAAATTCCTCTGGTAAACACAGCACTTGCCAAAGTTTGAAAACTGCTGCAATAGATGCATAATAAGTGCCTCCTGGTTGATCAATTTACAAATTTTTGCATAGTTATTTAAATATAATGAAATTAGAAACACTATATAAATAATGATCCCTTTTTTGAATGCCTTGCAGGCATTCAAATCTAAGAACAAAATCTGAACATAGTATAACCAATTTATATAATAATCCAACCAAGAGTGGACACATGAAAAGAATCCCAGACAAAAGTTATACTAAATAAGGGTCATGGTTAAATATTTTTAAGGTTTTAAGGAAGAATTGGCAAATTACTTCTTATTGGCTAAGACCTATTTTGCAAGGCGAGTGATCTGAGAATGATATCTTCCTTTTTAAGAGATTTTTTAAAAAACAATAGAAATAAGTGGCAGAAGTTAAATGTCCCTTGAAAATTATAAATTGCTAATTGGCTTTTTATAGAAAAAAAGAGTTTGTCGATCCTTTATTTAAGTCTATTTTTGTTTTAATTTTACTATGAAAATTCTTTTAGGTCAATTTTTATACTGTGTGACACATGAGGATTCTCACTAGGGAAATGGAAACTATATTTTTAAAATGAAGAAAATATTGTGAACCAGAAAAGTAAAATATTTAAAATGGAATATTTCCAGGTGGGTTTGCCATTACAGTGAAGACTATAGAAGGAAGGATTAATAAAATTCATGATCGACTAATAGAAATGATCCAACACCCCCTCCCACACACACACTAACAGAAGGAAAAAAGATTATTTAAAAATATTAAAGTGAGATGGATAAGTATTCAAATCTGGGGGAAAATCCACCTCTATTGTAGTAGAATAGACAAGAAAATATGTAACTCTCCAGAAAAGGAAAAAAGTAGCTGCAGAAAGAATTGCTTAGAAACATAAGATATTCTGTAAATCTTCATCAATAAACTGCTTTTCCATATTAGTGCCATCAGAAATGCTGCTATTAATATTATCAATGAATATCATTGGGTACCTAGAGTGTCTTATATGTCATTTGGACCAGGAGAAATTAGTTCTCTCTCTGAGAGTTGAAATAAGGTATTGATGATTTTTAAAAAATCTCAAAAAATATATAATACTGAAGTAATTCATTTAAATATATATCACCTTTTATTTCACTTATTTTACTAGGAACTGGAGATTCAATGCTTGGTTAAACAAGACAAAAGAAAAGGATTTTGTCATAGTAGTATATACAGATGAAGAAATTTACAAAAAAAAAGAGGGTTTCAAGAAAACTTGGAAGAATTTTAACATTCGTAGTCAGGAGACTAAGCCTCAGGAATCATTCAGAAGAATGGCAAAACATTGAAGAAAGCAAATACGACATATCACAGAAGCTCATAAAAGGAGCTATTTTAAAGAGATTGTGTTCAACAATATTAAGTACTGCTGAGGACTCACAAGAAGAGATGTAAAAACAGCCCCCTACACACACACACACACACACACACACACACACACACACACAAACGTCACTGGCAACTTTCCTGACGACAGTTACAGCTGAGTCATGGAAGCTAAAGTAACATGTAAGAATCAGAAAAGAAAGAAAAAAAATTGGAGGGTTAGTGGAAGATGAAGAACCAGTGGTAGTGAGTATAATTGCACTTTTGTGAAGTCTTACTGTTTGATTACCTTTGTGTTTTTATAATAAGAAAGGCAATACGTAGAAACAGCCTTACTTCATTGAGCTTAGAACTGTGTCTTCTGAAGCTGAGACCAAAACTATTTCATTACATGACATTTGTCTTTAAGGATTTTATCAATAATATGCATTATTTTTTTCCCTTGGGTACCAGGGATTGAACCCAGGGACACCTAACTACTGAGCTAAATCCCCAGCACATTTTCTTTCTTTCTTTTTTTTCTTTCCTTTTTTTGTTTTGTGACAAGGTCTTGCTAAGTTGTTTAGGGCCTTGCTATGTTGTTGAGGTTGGTTTTGATCTTGAGATTCTCCTGCCTCAGCCTCCTTAGGCGCTGGGATTACAGGAGTGTGCCAACATGCTCGGTAATATGAATAATTATTTTTTTTAAAGAGAGAGAGAGAGAGAGAGAGAGAGAGAGAGAGAGAGAGAGAGAGAGAGAGAGAGAGAGAGAGAGAAAGAGTTTTAATATTTATTTTTTAGTTTTTTTTCAGCGGACACAACATCTTTGTATGTGGTGCTGAGGATTAAACCTGGGCCGCACGCATGCCAGGCGAGTGCGCTACCATTTGAGCCACATCCCTAGCCCAATATGAATTATTTTTAAGAAAGTGTCTCTATTTTATTATATTTCAGCAGAATATAAAGTGGTGAGTCTATCAAATTAACAAGTAAATCATCTTTATGTGCTGGGTTAAATAGTTGCGCTTTCTTCTTAATATATATAATTTATACTGTTATTCTGACCCTGTATGTTCTGAAATTATGCTTCTTGTTTAAGTTTTAGCTAGTCATTAAAATTTTACTTATGCAATTTGTAAAGCTCAAAAATAAGTACACTTTTCTAAGGTAAGTCTTTGCCAAAAGATTGCAGAAGAAACTTGCTCTGTGTGCACTTCAAGGATGATCCAAGATCGATACTATAAAAAGGGCACATGGGAAGCAGACTATGGAAAAGTGAATATTGAATTCTGAAGATTGAACCAACCAGTCTTCTGAGATACTAGTCCAGTGTTGAATCCAACACTAGCAGACAATACTGTGACACTTAGATCAAAGATTTTGAAAGACAAATATTCTATATTTTGCATAAAATACTCAATTTAGATACTGAACATTAACCTATTAATGAACATACTACTGAACTTTTCCATAAGTATTTCAGTGGTTTAGGTTACTTTCTGTGGCTAGGGAAAGTTCAGATATTTTTCCCTCTGGGGAATCACATGATTTACTCTTTCCACAGTGTTTCTTAGTATCTGGATAGGCAGTGGGGACTGATTTCCCTCTCATTCCTGCATGGCAGCAGGTAAAAAATTGTGTTTTTACATTTCAGCACTGTTTTTGAAAAACAAGGTCAACATCTCCTTCCCTCTCTCCCTCCCTCCTCCTCCCTCCCTCCTCCTCCCTTCCTCCTTTCCTTCCTTCTTCCCTCCTTCCCTACCTCTCTTCCTTCCTTCCTTCCTTCCTTCCTTCCTTCCTTCCTTCCTTCCTTCCTTCCTTCCTTCCTTCCTTCCTTCCCTTCTCCCTTCCTTCCTTCTGCTAGGGGTAAAGAATGCAGGGACCTTGGGTGACTAGCCTAGTCCCCAAAGCAGGTCTATTTGTATGCTAGGAACTTTCTCTCACATTCACTGTACACACACACCCAGTTGATACTGTGATATCGTACTCTGCACTGAGAAGCTACGCAGAATTGATAAACTTCAGCTTCTTAGGGTGGGTATTACTGCCCACAATGCATGTGTGTGTGTGTGTGTGTGTGTGTGTGTGTGAGAGAGAGAGAGAGAGAGAGAGAGAGAGAGAGAGAGAGAGAAAGGCAACCCTACCATTAATAAATTTATGGTCATCCTACTCTCATCATAGTAGAATAATGACTGCAAATTTGCATGAGAGACATTTTTTCTGCTTTTCACTGGGTAGTTTTATAGATTGGAAAGTATACCTTAATGTTATCAAATGCTATTACATTACTTCAAAAGAGTTGATTATTCTTATAAAATTAGTTGACAGATAAGGTGCTAAGAGCTTTCTATATATGATTGGATTTGATACTCTACAGCATATGCACTCTCATCCCTATTTTATACCAAGGAAATTAAGAGGTTATGAGTTCTAACATCTCTTATTGCAAAAAAATCTGATTTTATGAAGGTACAAAATTTCCTTCAAAATATGAATATTAAACAACTAATAAATGTTATGAAGTATTCAGAACATATCTTAGAAGAATCATATGATCTGAAGGTATGTGTTTATTATTATTATCAACCTCTTGTCCTATGTTATTAGTGATGTCCCCTGAAACTCAGTTAATATCAGTGCAGAACAGCACTCACTGTGACCATAGCAGGGAAATAGATCTTTATCCTTCATGAACACTCAATGCCAGGAAATTAATTTTGTGGGCATTAAAAGAGCTTTTGTGAAACTAGGTTAAACAATACTTTATGAAAATTATTCATGTCCAGTTTTGCAATAGAAGTCCACTTATTCTAATGCCATGATTTCCTCCGCGTGACTCTGTGACTGTCCAGTACAATTCAACTGGTGGTTTTAATGATATGGTGCAGTTAAAAACCACTCTGTCAGGTGGGCATGGAACTGCCATTTTTATACCTGGATCGCCCCATGAGAGAACTATTTATTCTTCTCCAGTTAGATGCAAGTGATAGATTCTGAACTCTTTAAGCACCATATTTCCTTATATTTTTTAATGCAATATAAATGATATAGAAATGATAACTTAATTTTATTAAAATAATTGTTGGAATTAAGAATCCTAAAGCCTCCAGAGTATGTGCATGAACTCCACAATTATTAAAATAATGACTTTATTATAAAATGGAAAAGAGTATAGGGAAGAGAAAAATATCCTTAATAAAATAAACATCTAGTTTGATCCCCAGCAGTGCAAGAAAAACAGAGATAACATCTATACACACACTTTAAAAATGGGATCCTAATGCTACTTTATTGCTACTTGAATGTTTGTGCTCACTGCTGCATATTATATAGTCTTACAAATTCTGACTTTATCATAATTTATAGGATCAATTTTCTATTAGAAATTTAAGATATTCTTCATTTGTATTATAAAATTTGGTGGTAAATGCTCTTCAATATAGATTTTTTAGACTTATTTCTTAACCTTGCCTTAAGGAATATTCTAGAAGTGGTATTTCTGACTCAAAATGCTTATATTGCTTCAATTTATGTTGGTAACTTCCATTCATAAGGTTTGCATTATTTTTCAACTTTGTCATCAGTATATGTGTCCATTTCTCTGCATTAGTGCCAATATGGAGTATTACATTTTTTAATCACATTAGTTTAGTAGTGAAAATCATGTATTACTTTTGTTCTAATTTGCATCCTTTAAGACTAAGGCAATAAAATTATGTGTTTGCTTGTCACTTGTGTTTTCTTATATATACTGTTCATTAATATTTTGCCCATTTTTTATTGTAGTGTTGACACTTTTCTCATTGATTTATATTAGATTTAAATACAGGAAGAATATTGTCACAGTATACTATGTGTATTATTGATGTGTTTTATATTTATCTTTTTGCATATCATGAGCACTAACTCAGGGGCAAATCATATATGCAAAATACCAGCCAATGAGAGCTTATTAGAGTCTATAAATATCTGGCATAAAAATTTGAAGATTCCTCTGTTTGAATAAATATATTTGTCCTTGAAATACACTTGAAAAATTAATGCATAATCCACCTTTATCTATTTCATAAGATCTATCTATCTATTTATTTATTTTGGTATGGGAAATTGAACCAAGGAAAGCTTTACCACTGAGCTGCATTCCTATCCCTCTTTTTTTATTATGAGAAAAGAGTCTTACTAAGTTACTCAGTTTGACATCCAAGTTGTATTCCTCCTGCCTCAGCTTCCTGAGTCTCTGGGACTATAAGCATGAACCACCACACCTAGCTTCATCAGGATGCTTTAAGGAACAAAATTCACTTTATAATAATAGTGTTAATAATAGTTAACATTTACTAAGTGCTCACACTGTGGAAGACACTACCAAGTACATAACTTCTTGAAAACTATCCTGCAGTGCACACTCTTTCCAATCCATTGTAAAGGCAAAGAAAGTGATCCCTACTAAGGAACACATACAAGATCACAAAACTATTGTCTGTTCTACCAGTTTTACCTTACAGTGGATTAAAACAAAAGTGTCCATGAGTTTGTCTTCTGTTTCCAAGAAAGACGATTTCCTAAAATAAAATCTTAAAGTAAATCTATTAAGTTGAACCATATGAAGGTTAAAAGAGATGGAATATCAGCAAGATTATATTGTTTGAACAAGCTAATTAGAAACTGCAAAACTATAAAAAAAATGAGAGTATGAGCAAATTGTAAAATAGACAATGTGATGAGGCAAGATAACCATCTCAGATCATTATGGCAATTGAAAAGCAAAAGAAAAAAGTGCCTCAGATTGTGGTCACCTGCATTTACATATGTGCATTTTTACATGCATCTGTCAGTACTAACAAGTAAAAAATAGTATGGTGGTATATCAACATGCTGATTATATTAAATGCCTGGTCAAGAGACAAAAGCCATAATAGTCTTACACTATAGGAGCAAAGGGTTTGAAAAAGACATATAAATGTGAATATAATATTTTGTAAAAGCCTTATGATTTAGAGCAACATTTTTGGAATAAAATCTGTCAGGTGTAAAAGACCTCCACATTGAATTACATTTTGAAACAAGAAATTAAAGAAATATATAAAACTAAAATTATACCTTGTTTAGCTGGGCGCTGTGGTGCATGCTTGTAATCCTAGTGGCGTAGGAGGCTGAGGCAGGAGGATTGTAAGTTCAAAGCCAGCGTAAGCGACAGTGAGGCACTAAAGCAACTCAGTGAGACCCTGTCTCTAAATAAAATACAAAATATGGCTCAGGATGTGGCTCAGTGGTCAAGAGACCCTGAGTTCAATCCCTGGTACTCCCCCCACCAAAAAAATTATACTATGTTTGTGGATTAGAAAATTTAATGTTGTTAATATAATAAGCATGTTGAGTCTGGTATATACCTGGGGCTAGGGAAGTGCACACTGTGATGTTCTAAACACTCAATAGACAGTATGAGATAGTCCTGGCCCAAATGCCCCCCTACTCTAAAAGAGATTCATGAAAGTGCTTCATGTCCTCAGGGCTCTCTGCACCAGGGTTCTCAATACATCCAACTATCCCAGACACTCACATAATTACAGACACAACTATTACAGACACTCACGTAAATATCCCTATGTTTCATTGAAGAGATACTATAGGAGTTATTACTATGCATATTTGTGGTAGAGCAGGATATTTTCTACTGGATACCTATTCTCTAATTCAGACAATTAATTCTACATCTGATTAGCCACCTGATCATCAATCCTTGATTTTTATTATGATCAATATTATTGATTATATTTTATCCTGTATTGAGTATTATTAACTGTCTCCATAGGTTTGTATAGGTCAGGCTCCACAGTTCTTTTATCCTGAGTTGTATTATAAAAATTGGATTTACCTTGTACTTGATTACTATTATTGTCATTTAGCACGAACTGGTCTCTCATCTTGATGCTATCAAGGGACCCAGATTAAAAGCATATGCTGCCTCAGACATGGCCTGTGGAAGAGAACAACACTTTCAGCTTGTGTTGGTACAGTCACTAGGCCATACCTAATCAATTTGGTAAGTTGCGTATCCCTGGAGGCCTTCTTGGAAAACATGGTTGACCTGCAAATTTTCATATGCTCTCCAGCATGTCCACTTCTTCCAGTATTCTTTTTTCTTTTTCTCTTACCTGCCTAGGCAGTTCTAGCATTTCTACTTTACTTGAAATGACTCTCTCATTTTCCAAACTCACAAGAGCAATTCTAGCTGGGTACCACTTCCTGATTCTGGAAAACTGTGGTTCCCTGAAGCTTTTATTTTTCTTGGGTGTTAAATTCTATATCATAGGAGAGTTTCCCATGTGAATAAACTCTCATATCTAACTCTACTACCCACTCATTATCCAGGCCTCCTTAGGACCCAGCCTCCTTAATACTTTTCCTAACTCCTGCAGTTCTTCCTGGAAATTATCCTTCTCTCTCAGAAGGCCCAGGAGTTCTAGTTAAAGATCTGGTGGCCAGGAAAGGTTCCTGTGAGTTGTAGTGAGGAGCAGGCTGTCCTCAAAAACAGAGGACTCTGCACCATTTTCAAGAATGGGGGATCCCTAGCCTTTAACATGGTGCCAAGCATTAACTATGGAGAGCCTCATGGGATTCTCTCCATCATTCTGTGAATTGATATTATACCTTGTATTGAAATGAGAAAATTAAGGTTCAGAAAAATTAAGTGACTTGTTAGAAGTTCTGAAGTCAGCGTGTGTGTGTGTGTGTGTGTGTGTGTGTGTGTGAAGTTTTAATTCAAAAGGAAATAGATCCCCAAACTCATGCTTAACCACTACTCCTTATTGTTGAATATCAAAGAAAGTAAACTAAAAAATTGTAGGTAGTTATCATAAAATTGTTACCAGAAAAAAAATTAAAGAGAGGGGAAAAAAAACAAAAGACAGTGAAAATAAAAACCACTGCCTTATTCTATATTTCCCACAGTCTTGAAACATTCACATCTAAGATCAAAATATACTCTGAGATGGGACGTATAGAACTCATTATAGAGAAGCTATAATTCCTCCTTTGTGATATTTAATAATGGTTGTAATTGCATTAAAAACATTTGGACAGCTTGTTAAAAGTGTAGATTTCTCAGTCACAAATCTGACCCGCTGATCAGAATTCATTACAACTCCCAGGAGTCTAAAGTTTAAAAGCCCCACACTTATTTCACATGCTTCTTATGCACACTGTAATTTGAGAAAAAAAAAAAATGTTACCTCACCAGGGAGACAGATTGAAGAAATGGCAGACAGTGTCAACTTTAGGAATCACTAAGGCAAAAAGAGTTAACCGTATGTTGATTCAGTAAGACACAAGGCCAGCAAATCCCATAGGATGGTCAGGAAAATTTGGTTGGTGTTTATAGGAAAGCAGTTTATTCATGGCAGGTTCTAGTGGTGCCCGAATGGTGGGGAAGCAATTTATCCCTTTGAGGAAGGGAAATATTTAGCAATAAGTAAGATGTTATGATATTCTGGAGTCTAACAAGCACTCTAATATGAGGGAGGATCTTCCCTGAGAGGCTGGTGACAGGGCTGATTGGCAGATGGCTTTGTGGAGTGAAACACTGATCTAGCACTGGCACCAGGGGGGCTTTGGGACTGGGACCACTCAATCATTAGGCCCTCTTGACAACATGACTTAAGGAAAAGTTCCAGAAGCTTGAGAAATGGGGTTTCTGGGACTCACTCTGACCCTGAGTTCAGCCCCATGGGAGTCTGTTGATAGACTTGCCTCTGGATACTAGGGACACAATGGAAGCAAACTATGCACTTTAAACCGAAGAGTATTTGACTCCTTTATGATTTATTAAACTAGCCCTCCACTCACATATTTTTATTTAAAATTAAATGGGACAACCAGCAAATGGTTTGTCAGCTATTTTACTTTCCATTTGACTTATCAAGGGTCCTTATCCTTTTCTCCAGTCGAGTTTCAGTTTTCCTTCCCAATATATGTTCAGTCCTGGACTCTGCCTGTTGCTGATCAGAATCAACAATGACTCCAGGTGTTCTTGCTGGGCAGGCTTTGTAAACAACGCTACTGAAAAGATGGCCTTCATACTACCATATCTTGCTTATGACAGGTTTCAAAAGTAATTTCCTCCTAGTTGTAACAAAAGGATATTATTCCCAATACTGCTTCTGTGCTTCAAGTTCCTTAACACAGCTGAGAAACACTGTTCAGTTGCTGATTTTTAAAAAGTGATATGCAAATTATGCCATTTTCACAGCATGCTTCAAACCACATTAGACTACTTACTGCTGTATCTTATTCTGATCAAGCTGTTTGGTTTAGAAATGCTTCACTATGTGTTACTGACCACCTTTCATCTGTCTATGAGACATCTATGAATGTCGCTAATGAACTAAGATTGGTAATTGTTCCAGAACTTTAGCACATTTTCCAATCATCATATAAGTGAATGGTACATCTTGTCATTTCAAATTCTATCTTCAACAGTTGGAGTCTTTCAGTTTGATTATTAGACAAAGACTATTTCCTGGAAAAATTTTTATAACCTTTTTTGGGTATGTTTCTATGCTTATAAGTGCCGAGCTCTATTTCAATAGCTATATATCCTTGTTTCTGTTTCACTGCAATGCTTCTTTTATAAAGATGTTAAAAATATAATCCACTTCCAGGAGATGAGTTTATCATTTCTTCCATGTCTATCAAAAGCTTTTCTAGAGATATTGTACAAAAGAAAAAATAAAGTTCTAATTACAGTGTCAATTTTGCTATAATGGAATTAAGGGGGTTTCTACTGCTTTACCTCATTCTAATGGAGAGAGGCAGTGAACTACATATTGAACTGTCAATGGTTTTAGATCTGGCTCTGTTGGAAACTAATTTAGCATTTTATGCAATTCATTTCTTACATTTGGGCTTCTGTGCCCCTGCCCAAAAAATAAACACATCATATACTGGGAAAGGGACCCAGTTTAAGATTCTTGCCATCTCCATAATCCTTGGCTTTCATATATAAGTTGAATATATGGTCACCCTAAGTTTATATTGGGGAGAAAATATTTGTAGAAATATAAATTCTAATCATCTTTAGATTCCTTCCCACATCTGGCAGGATTAGCTCTGTAGTGACATGTTTAATCATTGCTTTGGCTTGTCTAGAGTGAGGGGACAAACTCAAGAGACCCATATTTCCCATAGAAGGTCCTCTTTGTTACCTCCACCTGGGACTTCAATGCTTTGGACAACTTGAGAGTTCTACTTGCTGCTGGAAGAAAAGAGCAATTGACAGGATTCTGTAACTAATTATAGAGTTAGTGGCAAGTGAGCCTCACGCCTGGCCCTGTTTCTCACACACGGGCTGTGGCAGAGCTATGAGTACACTCAGCTCTAACAATGACCTATGGTGCTGATGCTGAGCCCTCCACTGCACTCTGGCAGACCTAATGCCATGACCCTTTGCAACCTGTTCCCTGGAGCACCACATCAACAAAGCCCAGAAACTCGAGGCTGTGCTTGCAGTGATAGAAATAGGGTAGATCTCCTCTTTGAGGACAGGAGGATTGTGACATGAAGACCAGTTCCTTTCCAACAGCAATCATGAATTAGCCCAAAACCCATTGACATTGACTGGAAGAAATGGGGCTCTGCTCAGCCCTCCAGTTAGGACCCAAGTCACAGTTGGCACTTCATGCCAACAGTGCATCTTCACGATGTGTTACAGCCTTACCTATGGATTTTGAATTCTCTGAAGATGTGCAAGAAACTCAGGTAACAGACAAAATATAATTTGGGTAGATGATGAACCCAAGAAAGCTTTTGTGTTTGTTTGTTTGAGATTTTGCTATTAAGGCCATGTCCATCAAATTCAGCAAAAGTAACTGGTTCAACATCAATGTTCTCTGTAAAAGGAGCCCTGAAATTAAAATAAAAATAAAGAAATTTAGACCCTTTTGTTTTGAGTGTCTCATTTTTTTTCTTTTATTTTTCTGTTTTAGAATCCTGCTCTTTGAAATTTGCTGAGCAGTTGAGTTAAACGAGGCAGAATTTTACTTGAAGTGTGGCTGGCTTAAATCATTCTTTGGATTATTCCCAAGTACAGAGTAAAAAATGTTTGGCATCCAGGTCCATTAGGAGTGAAATGTAACCAACTCCAAGTGTTTTCTGCTTTACTGTCGCAAGGCCACTTGATAAAGTGGCAGGTAAATATAAAATAAGCTTTTAGCCTGAAACATAATCTCAATATTTCTTTACCCTTTCTCTCTCAAATATTCTTTTAAAAACACCATCAATGGACAGGTATGATTTGCAACTAGTTTATTTAACTAGTATGCTTTTTATGGTAAAATTGTAAGGTATTTATTATGATTCATAATCTGACATTTAAGGTATTTTTCTATATTTAAGAAAGCAGAATAAACAGTAACTTTGAAACTTATGAAAAGATGAAGACATATTTCCCTCCATTTCTCCAAATTATACTGGCAACCACTTTTTAGTCTTTCCAATTTGACTAAATTTTCTTCTTCATTATGAGTGTACAAATGTGTCTAAAGGTAACTCACATAATCATAAATATTTATATGAACATATATGTGTATAAAATAAGAATTGCTTGTAGTATTTCTACCTGCTTATATATAGATCTTATGTATTCATGTGTTTAATTTATTTATTGAGTACCTGTTATGCCAAGCAGTCTTTTAGGTTTGGGAACCAATATTCTAGCCTCATGAATTTTATAGTTTATTGGGTTGAAGTATTATTGATATATGATGCATGCAAATTTGTGACTTTGTTCAATATCAAAATATTATTTTTGAGGGGGTATAAATGATTGAGATTGTTACTTTTTCTGAATTTTGTGGCTTCATTTGTAACAATTTTGAAGTGCAAGATATTTTTGTCTTGATCAATACTATTTTGTAACATTTTGTCAATAAAATCCTTATTAGAAAGCATTGGAAAAGCTTTGTTATTCATACTTTAAAATTTAACAAATATTACTAAGAGGAAGAAATGACATGAATTCAAATAAATGTATAATCATTAATTTATTGACAGATAAGTGGCATGAAGAATTTTCTGCTCTATATTTCTAGTTTAAGAGTTAAACCCAGATTCTTTATTGAGCACAGTTTTCTCTGTTAAAATCAATTCTGTGGTATTGTTTATCTGATTGTGAAAGTTGTAGGAGACAACTTATAAAAGATTGTAAAATCTACAAGACAGTCCATTAAAACTATTGGTGAAATAGAAGTGAGACATAGTGTACATGGGTATGCACCTAAAAGTCTTCCTAATCCTGGATAAGTAGGTTGGTATCAATGTTTCTCAACCACAGTTGCAGATTAAAATACAGATGCCCAGGTCCCTCACCCCTGAAAATCTGATCTGATCTGTCTGGCCACTTGAGGTGCAACCCTCACCCTCTTAGATTTCTAAGAATTTAAAACATGTTTCTAATCTATAGTTAAAGCTACAGAAACACTATTTCCATTGGACTATTCATTTGTTTCTCAGTTTCCAGAGAGAAAATGTAACCTGGAAACTATCCCAAGTTATGTTACAGGATATCTCAATTAATAATCTCTATTGGCCAAAAGCAAGCCAATTGTTCAACAGGAGTAGAACACTTAGTGGTCCAGGTATTAAGTGGACTTATTTTAGGGGATGCTGAAAGGAGGAAATATTGGGACAAGGTGAACAACATCCTCAGTAGTGTCTCTGCAAATGACACATGATGAGATCCGTGGGACTCTTAGCAACCCTGATTGGTGGCACCACAGAGATTTCATTGCCATTAAATTTCCTCAGCAATTGTGCTATTAAATTTTTAAAAAAGAAAGCATAGAAAAGGTGCAAACTTGTGGAAATCTTTTGCACCAGAGTTTACAGTTATATTACATCTGGCATGTTCTAGTAGACATTGATTAGACACAGACTAATTCTCTCTTTATTGATTCTGCTATATTGAACAAAGGGCTTCCATCACTTAAATTAACAAGGGAAACAACCTATAAAAGTAATTAGGGAGGAAGGAAGGGTAAAATTAATACCAATAAATGGTAATAAAAGGATTTATTTCAGTAAGACCTGGACATTTGGAATAGCAAGGATAATGCTTTATATGAATTGTTAGTCTCTATAAAGGACAGACACTAGTAAAAATTGAAAACAATGAAATCTGAAGCTCAATCTATGTTATTTTACTTATGGTCTTAAAATTAGACTTTCTACATATAAAGATCAGTTTTTTTATGTATTTGTTTGGCATGGCCAGAAAGGATTCACATCAAAGCCAATTTAAAGTCTAGAATTATTGGGAAGTATGAAATGCTTAACATTAAGATTACAAAACAGATTGTCAAAGTTTTATATTGTGACCTTCAAGAGTACACATCACACAATTAAAAAAATATCAGCATATTCTTGATGACTTAGGATCAATTATCAACAGCAGTAGGTCTTGAGGGAATGTCATCGATTGTTTCCATTGTCAGGGCTATTATTGCTGTTGCTACAGTTCCTGATGCTATTGCACCTGCTTCTCAACCCCATCATGACACTGACCATCCATTCTGCCACAGTATTTGACATTGCAGGAGAAGGGCTAGAAACACAGATTTCAAAAATTGCTGTAAAGATGAAGATGTACAATTATCTCTCAATTTAAAAGATATTTCTTAATAATTTTATGAACATCTTTATGTTTGTTAAAGTAATAACATCTTGAATTCTATAATAGAATATTTTATTTAAAAAACTCAATTATAGCAAAATTCTAGAGTAAAATTCTATTGGATTACTCTAACATTTTGGAAAATCATGACTGGCAGTTGAAGTTCCTGTATCATTGGAGTTTCTACTCTTTTGACAGAAATAATGAGTTAAGCTCTTGACACTACTAACAAAAGTTCAAAATATCAGTTCTGAAATTTTTGGAAAGAGTAGATAAGTTTGCTCTGTTTTCTAAAGATGTGTGGAACACTTCCTAGAAATTGAAGAGTGAAAAAACAAACAAACAAACAAACAAAAAACAAGCTCTCTTTTGGATTACTGAATTTTACAAACATTTATTTTCAATCAAATATTATGCCTTTTATGTGTGACTTGAATATGCTTGACCCCATTTTTGCAAGAAGGGTTCAAGAGAACAGAAAGAGCCAAAAGTGTAAAGCCTGATTAAGAGCTCAAACAACAACATCGAGAGAGAGAGAGAGAGAGAGAGAGAGAGAGAAACAATGAACACAGCTATAGAAATTTTAAAAGCCCTGAGTCTTGACAAATACCAAAGTGAACAGTGGCAGAAGTTTTGGCTAAAATCCTAATTACTTTAGACCATTAATCTATTAATGCAAAAGAAGCATGTCTCACTGTGTCCTGAGACAGCAGAAGGAGTGATGGTCTTTCTGGAATTTCTTCTATGAGGATCATAATTCCTTTCATGAGGATTCCATCCTCATGAACTAATCAGTTCCCAAATCTTCCCACTCCTCTAATACTATCACCCTGACAGGTGGGTAAGGAAAAAACTAAAACGCCCTAAAAACAATGCACTTCTCTCTTCCTCCTCCTCCTCCTCCTCCTCCTCCTCCTCCTCCTTTAGAAAAAGAAAGAAAGGAGACATTACATACTTGGTGGTTCAGCGTATTAGTATGTAGGTACCTTCTCTGCTGTGGATGCTGGCTGTCTATCTTACAGTCAAACGGTTACAATCAGGAGTCAGTCTGGGCTGTGGTCTCATCTGAGGCTTGACTGGGAAGGATTTGCCTCCTACTCAGGAGTTGTTGGCAGCGTGCATTCTCTTAAGGTCCTGGAGTGAGGTCTCAGGTTCCTGTTGGCTACAGAAGCTGCTGTAATCTGCTTGCCATGGGGTTCACTCCATACCTCAGCTCAACAGCTACAGCTTGTTTCTTTAGTTTCCAACAGAGAGCATTTCCTGGCAAGATGGAAGTCACAACCTTCTGTAAAATCCTCAGACATATATAATCGGATGCATCTACCACCTTGACTGCATTCTTAGAAGCAGATAGCAGATCATACTCTTGTCTAGGGCAGGGGATTTCACATGAAAGATTCACAAAGGTATGAACACTGGAGATCAGGAGGGCCACCTCGGTTTATGTCGAAACTGGTTTAGTTGCAAATGTCTTCATACAATGGTGCCAAAATATGAAGAAAGGACTACACACCATGGCTACATGGGGTTTGCCTCAAGATGCAAGATTTAAAGACAATCATCTTAATCCTCCACATTAAGACATAGAAAAATCACATGGAAATCTTAGTAAATGAAGAAAAGTCATCAATATAATTCAACTTCCATAGTGACAAAAACTTTCTGCCAACTAACAGTACAAGAGATCTTTCTCAACTTAAGAAAGAGCATTAAGGAAAACCTCCAGCTTATAGGAAAAAGTTTTCATTCGCTTATGACATATAAAAGAAATTTATTAGAAAGCTACTGAAATAACAAGTGACTTAGCAAACTAACAGGAAAAAAGTCAATTGAAAAATAAATTCTACTTCTTTTTGGTAAGAATGAACTCTGTGCAATTAATAAAAACATTCATACTACAAGCAAAATTCAAAATACTTAGGGATTAGTTTAACAAAAGATGCAAAATATATGCTTACTGAAAAATTTGATTCATTGCTGAAAAAAATTGAAAAGGGCTGTCTTAATTTGTTTTGTGCAGTTATTAAAAAACATAAATGGGATAATTTGTAAATCAAATAAATTCATTTCTTACAGTTATGAAGGTCCAGAAGTCTGATATTGAGGAGAGGGAATCTGTTACAGAAATTGTGGCATATGATTTCAAGATGTAATATGGGGCTGTGGATGTGGCTCAAGCGGTAGCGCGCTTGCCTAGAATGCGTGCGGCCCGGGTTCGATCCTCAGCACCACATACAAACAAAGATGTTGTGTCCCCCGAGAACTAAAAAATAAATATTAAAACATCTCTCTGTCTCTCTCTTAAAAAAAAAAAAAAGATGTAATATGACCATAGTAAAACAATGTGGTTAGGTAAGTAGATCAAGGGAACAAAATAGCCCAGAAAATGACGTGCACTTTGTGGAACTGCACGACTTGTGTGATGTTATCCCATTGTGGTCTGGATTCAGATTTGTGATTGCTCTGGCCTATGGGAAATGAGCAGATGTTCTGCCAGAAGAGGAAAAGTGCTTGCCCCAGCCAGCTGGAGAAAGGATGAAACACAGGCTCAGATGCTCCCAATACCCTGTCCGAGAGGAAGCCAGGAACTTGACAGCCTTGTTAGTGAGCCCAGCTAAGAAAGTAGCTCAGTTGAGCCCTGTCTGCAAACCTACAGAGTGAGGGGCTAGGTAAAAGCTCATTACATTCAGCCACTGGTATTGAGGTGTGGATTCACATAGCAATACAGTAATAGAAAACTCATGTACCTGTAAACAATCTACCTCAAAATTTCCCCTCAAAGGTATTCTTATTCCTTTATTTTATAAAAGTTATTGGTATTATTGAGGTGTGTGTGTGTATGTGTGTGTGTGTGTGTGTGTGTAGTAATTGGTTGGAAAGCTTGATATTATGGGTATTGATTTTTTTACCTTTGTAGCTCAGCCATCTATTCTTCTAGAAATGAAACTGGTGCTGCTTCCAGATTGCAGGTCCCAGGTGACAGTGTGTGATTCAAACAGTTTGCGCTATACAAATAAATGTGACACAGTAAAATTTCCTAAATGTTGGTATAATTTGATTTTTATATCAGAAACCAGAAATCTTATCAAACTATCCCCAACTTATGTAATGAAAATGATATTTACCCCAGAGAGGATTTCTATAAGATGGCCCTTGATAGATATTTGCCATGGTCTTTTGATGAACTCTGTATGCCTATTCACTCGAAAGTTTTTTGAATATGTGTGTTTGTGTGTGTATGTGTGTGTGTGTGTGCGTATATATATATATATATATATATATATATATAAATGTGTGTGTATTTGTTTACATATATTTGTGTATTATATATATATAAATGTGTTGGTATATTATATAGACAGATTCAGAATAATCTAATGCTATTTCATAAAGAATTTCAATTTTTCATGTTTCAATTCATCTTAACATATTATTATACCTTTTCAAAATAGCCTTTTTAAAAAAATTTGTAATATCAAATGACATAGTTGATATCTTATAAATTTAAATTATTGTCAGCCCTTAGGGAAGGCTCTTAATATGGAAGTAAAGTACCATGTAAATCAATTAATTAATTTCTAACTTGATTTTGCATCTGACACCTAGTTTTGGAATTTTTTTTAACTCAAAGTGTGACTGTCCATATATTTCTACTTTCACATTTATTTTTAAAGCTCATTAGTGACTATCCAAATGATATTTTTCAATTCACATATTTTTACTGTAGAACATGTGATAGGAATTTTGGTAGGCCTTACTACTTCTCTGAGGAGCAATGGACTAGTTTAGATCCCAAATAGGACTACATGGTAGAAAAGAATGCCAAAGCAACTCCAGGAATAGATTATATTCAGGAATAGGTTTTTTTCTTTAGATAGTTTTATGATCTGAGCTTTTTCTCAAATACTTGAAAAGCTACAAAGTAAAACATAATTTGCTTCAGTAAGCTAATTGTGTGTCAATTTAAATTTTGTTTTTCTACTCTGTTGAGGTATAATTTATGTCCAATAAGTTACCCATATTTGAATTGCACAATTTGAAGAATTGGACATGCATATGCACTGTGAAGCTATCACTATAATCCAGCTACTGAACATTTTCATTCCCTCTCCCCAAATCTCTTCATGAATTACCTGTGTAATTCATCTCTCCTTTCAACCTTATCTTGGCAACCAATGGTCTACTTCTTCTCAGCATGAATTAGATTGCATTTTCTAGAATTTTATATAAATGTAATTATAGAACAATATCATGTTTTCATCTGTGTTCCTTCAGTCCGTATGATAATTTTGAGATCCATCCATACTGTTGCATGTATCAGAAAGTTGTTCTTTTATGACTTGCTGAGTATTTTTCAATTTTATAGTCATACTATATATTTTTCTTCTTATAAACCCTTGAAAGCTTATTTTGGGATCTTTGCAGTTTTAAACTTTTTAATTTTTACCAGGGATTGTACTCAGGGGCTTAACCAGTGAGTCACATCCCCAACCCTTTATGTATTTTGTTTAGAGACAGGGTCTCACTGAGTTGCTTAGTGCCTCACCCATTGCTGAGGCTGGCATTGAACTTGTGATCCTTCTGCCTCAGTCTCCCAAGCTGCAACTTTCCATTTCTTGATAATTGCAAATAAGGCTGAAATGAAGAACCATATAAGTCTTTGAATGGATACATATTTTCTTCTTTCTTAGTTAATTGCCTGCCAGTGGAAGGGCTGCTGTTTATGATAGGGTGCAATAAACTGAGTGCTTATGTCCCCCCAAATGTATGTGTTAAAATCCTAACTATCAGGGTGATATTATTAGAGGAGTGGGAAGATTTGGGAACTGATTAGTTCATGAGGATGGAATCCTCATGAAAGCAATTATGATCCTCATAGAAGAAATTCCAGAAAGATCATCACTCCTTCTGCTGTCTCAGGACATGGTGAGAAGATGACTCTTTGTAGAAAGTGAGTCCTCACCACACCCCAAATCTTGCACCTTGACCTTGGACTTCTGGCCTCTGCAATGGTGAGAAATAGTTTTCTGTTGTTTATATTGTCCCTTGTCTATGATACTCTAATATTCATCACCAATGGACTAACACATTGTTGAATATTTAAAGTATTAAAAAAAAGTTGCCAATCTGTTTTCAAAGAAATTACACCATTCTCACTTAGTTTGTGAAAGACCCAGGTCTCTACGTCTTCACAAATTCTTGGTACATGGGTCTCTTTATCCATTCTAGAAAGTGTGCAATAGTATCTTTAGATGTTTTAGGTTTAGGACTTATTTTAATGTCTGTGTTCCTTGTTGGGTTATATGTTTTTATATAGTGTGAATGATGAGCAAAGTGTGTCTAATTTTTTTGAGCATTATTTGTTAAAATGACTTTCTGATTCCCATTGAATCACTTTGATATCTTTGTCAAAAATTTCTGTACTATATGCGATGTGGGTCTACAGTTGAACCTAGTCGTTCTGAATTAGAGGAAATTTCATCCCCCATGGAACATTTGTAAATGTATGGAGACATTTTTGGTATTCATAGCTCTGGAATGCTATTAGCATCTATTTTCTAGAGGCCAGTGATGCTCCTAAACATGCTCCAATGCACAGGACAGGCCCCTCTATAAGGAGTTATCTGTCCGCAAATATCAATAAGGCCTAAGTTGAGAAGCCATACTCTACATAGTGTCTTCAAGTACATAGACCCACATATCTATTTTTTACCAGTACTGCACTGTTGCCAAGGAAGTCCTGAAATCAGTCATGGAAAATGCTCCTACTTCATACTGCATTTAAAAAGTGAGTTTGACTACTCTAAGTTCTTTATTATTTTTATAAAAATTTTGTAATATTTTCATACAAATTTTGGATACAACTTTTCAATTTTTGCAAAATCAATTTTTAATTCTATAGAATCTCTAATTTTAAAATACTGAGCTTTTATATCCAGGAACATGAGATTTTTTTGGCCTTCTTTAATTTCCTTGACCAACGTTTTATAACTTTCAGTGCTGAGTTCTTGAGCATTGCTTGTTGTATTTATTCATATATACATTTTATGGCTTTTTCACTGATTGTTATAAACTTTTTTGAAATAATTTTCCAACCGTTTTATGCTATAATGTGAAAAATATATTGGTTTTTGTTTATTAACACTATATCCTATAACCTTGATAAATACACTAAATACTCATGTATGTATTTTATTCCTTGGTATTCCTATATGATCATCATATCATTTAATAATAAGGTCTTATTCCATGGCTTAGAAATACAATAAACGGTCAAATAGAAATAGTAACAACTAGGAATTCTTTCATTTTCTTGAGCATTTGAAAAAAGGTTTAGTCTTTCAATATTATTTATGATGTGGGCTGTGGATTTTTTTCTTTAGGTACTTCCTTTTAGAGTGAAAAAGTTATATGTTGTTTCAACTTTTGTGAAAAGTTTGATCAAGAATGAGTGCAAATCAATGTTTATTTTTCCATTTTTTGAAGTAAGATGGGTTTTAATCTCTCTTTTGTTAAATGTAGACATACATTGATTTTTAAATGTTAAATGAACATTGCACTCTTGAAGTGTGTTATGGACTGGATATAAAGTGTCCACAGAGAGCTCACGTACAAGAAACTGCAGGAATGTTCAGAGGTGATATGGTTAGATCAAATGAGCAGTAACCCAAATGAAGGACTAATATTTTAATGGCACTGCTGTATCAGGAGTTAACTATAGGCAGGTAGGTTGTGGCTGGAGGAAGGAGGTCACTGGGACTTTAGTGCTTTTAGTGTTTATATTTTGTCCCTGGTGAATGGGGACAGCTCTCTCTCTCTCTCTCTCTCTCTCTCTCTCTCTCTCTCTCTCTCTCTCTCTCTCTCTCTCTTTCCTTTCCTGGTCATCATGTCTGGAGTGGCTTTCTTTTGTTGTGCCCTTCTCTTGTGATGTTTCGCCTCACTTTGGGCCCAGAGTTATGGAGTCAACCACATGGACTGAGTCTCTCAAACTGAGTCAAATAAATGTTTCCTCCTCTAAGTTGTTCTTTTCATGTCTTTTGGTTATAGCAACACAGAGATGAGTAAAACTGAAACTGTAATGGAGAAGTGGGGTCCTGGCTATGATTAACCTGATCCTGTAGTTCAGAAGCCTTTATAGCTGGTTTGCAGGAGGAGTTTGGAAAAGTTGAAGATGCAGCCTGAGAAGACTTAGAATATTATAAACAGGGCTCAACGGGTGATTCTGAGGGGAGTTTAGAAGGACAGAATGGGAATAAAACTGAAGGCAGTAAGACTGGCTCATGAGGTTAAAGAGGGGAAGGAGGAGAGTATTAGATGAGAAGTCATTCATATTGCATTCTGGAAAGAAGTTGTTTGTATTTCGCCCATGTCCTGAGACTTTCTGTGAGGCTAAATTTAAATGCGATGAACTAATTAGTAGAGGCAAGAATTTTAATGGCAGCTTTCAGATAGGCTTACTATGAAAACTGAGAGCAGAAAATAGACCTGAGGTATTTTTAAAACTTGCAGTTTGGCCAGAAAAGTATATATAAAACTGGGGCTAAGGAAGTTATAGTTGTTAAAGAGATTCAAACCAGTAAAGACAGGCTAAGAACTTTAGCAAAGGCAATAGAAAGATGGCTTGAGGGCATTTCAGGAATTGGGAAGACCCCACCTATCACTGGCTCAAGGGTGTAAAAGTAAAAATTCCTTTGAGAAGAGACCACTGGTGCACCCTGCTAACACATGGGGATCTTGGAATTTGTTTAACCATCCTCAGCCACTCAGGCACTCCGAGGCAACTCCAGCCATGGTCCCAGGAGGTCTGGCTACTGCTTGAGACATTGGCATACCTTGGCATTGTCCCTTCGATGCTAATTTTTCAAGAATACAGAATGCTGGAGTTAGGGCATCATAGAATGTTCCACTGAGTTTTTGAAATTATGACTGTGAGGCCAGGAAAGGTGTAGCAGAGTTCGAATTCCTGAAGGCAGCCATTATGAAGGCAATTCGTGAAGATGCTGTAAGGAAGTTAAAGCTGCAATGGAAACGTCTGAGATTAAGGGATTCCAGTGGTGTGGAATGTCTCTGCCAAGGAATACTACAGGAATCAAGCTGAGACAAGAAAGAGGCCACGTGGGGTTGGTCAGTTATGCTGTAAGGGCAGAGTCATACAAGCCCTTTGCAGTTAACATGGTGCTGCCTTGTGCCCCACGTGCTAAACTTAGAGCTATGGGACTTGTTTGCCCAGCTGAATTTCAATCTTGCTTTGGTCCCATTCCTTATTTATATGCCCCTATTTCTTCTTCGTGGAATGGAAATATTTACTCTGAGCCATTATATTTCGGATATATGTAACTGGCTTTTGATCTTCATAGGGGAAGACATCCAAGAATTTGCCTTGAATCTCGCATGAGATTTTTGGACTTCAATTTTTTGGGGAAATGTTGAAAATGTTACAGCTATGAAAATTCTTGGAAATGGAGTAAATATTTTTGCAATATGAGATGGACATGAGCTTTTAGGAGCCACGGATGGAATGTTATGGTTTTGATATCAAGTGTCCTTAAAACCTCCCATGTGAGACAATGCAGGATTGTTCAGAGGTGATACAATTAGATTTTGAGAGCTTTAATCTACTTAGTGGATTAATCCTTTTGTTGAATTAATAATTTGAAAGAACTGGTGTACTGGGTGGTTCTATAGGCAGATTAGGTGTGGATAGAGGAAGTAGGTCACTGCAGCATGCCTTGGGGGGTTATATTTTGTCCGTAGAGCTGGGATCTCTCTCTTTGTCTCTTTGCTTCCTGTCTATCATGTCCTGAGCTCCACTCCTCTGTCATGCCCTTGTCTCATGATGTTCTGCATCACTTTGGACCCAGAGGTAGGTAGTCTGCCAACCATGAACTGAAGCTCTGAAACCATGAGCTAAAAAACCCTTTTCCTCCTCTAAGTTGTTCTTGTCATGTCTTTTGGTCACAGTGACACAAAGCTGACTGAAACAGAATGGATCCTGCATGATCAGATGCATTTATACATTTTATATATTGTTTTATTTGATTAGCCAACCTTTGCCAATCAGTCATCTTACTGCTTGTGGGGTCACACACAACAAAAGTAAATTAGTATCACTAAAAAACAAATTCTGTAAGGACTACCTTTTAGAAAAATTAGTTCATCCCACTTACCTGATCTTCTGCAGTTAAAAAAAAAAAAGATTGTACACATATGTGTGTGTGAACACATGAATGCACAGACATACATGGGAACTGACCTGTGTGCACTCAGTGTTTGCATGCTATTTGTACATGTCACCATGTAACCTTGTCTATGACTAAGATACAGGTTGAAATGTACTGACTCGGGTAAAAAGGAGGAAATTACTGAATACCTTCACTATGTTGTTTTCAGTGTTTCTCATCTTGTTTGGATTGTGGTTGTGTTAGGGGGTCTACATTTCATTGCTGACTGCATTTGATTCTAATTGTTAGAATGCTCTTATATCAAACTTAAACAATTTTAGTTATTTTTGTTTTTATCACACAAAAAAACCCGTCATGCTAGAACACAATGTAACTTTTGGAAATAATTTACATACCAAACAATCTAGATTGATAAACATTTATAATATTGAGTCAGGAGCAGAATCACCAAGAAGATTGCTTTTATGCAGGCTAAAGGGAAAGTGTATGTCTGTATTTATTTTTAAAAATGAAAGGTAAATAAAACGAGTGATTGCATTTGCGTATTTTATGTTTCACTGATAAAGTACTGATTAAAAATTTTCTTCGGTAAAAATGTATATTTTCTTACATTAAAATTTAAATGTCATGCTTTTACATTATAAAACAGTGAGAAACTCTATTATTTTGTGCCTAAATTTGTAAATCTATTAAGACACTGTATGCTTTATGGTGTTTCAAATATATATGTTTGTCTTTCTTTTTTTAAAAATTTTGGATAACTGTTAAAGTCTCACTTTTACATTAGGTGTGAGTACAGGGAGATTCTGCACCTGCATTGCCTTTAACAGAAGATATATTTACACTTATGTCTGGTAACCAGCTTACTTTCTGTGGATTTTTGAACACCCTAATTTAAAAACTCCAGGACTTTTGAGATGCCTCTATAGGTATCAAATCTGGACCCTTGCCATTTGCTACTTCCTGCTTTGCAGCCTTCTTAGCCTCATGCTTTCTTTGATTTCCAAGAACTCTTTTTGATAATGAATTCTCTTTTTGATAATGAATATGTTCTGAGGTGCTTCCTCCCTGTGGTGTTCGGAATTGGTGATGGTTCATTTCATAAAGCTGGGCCTCTGTCAGCTGCTGCAACTCTGTGTTCTTCCCTGGGTTCTTCACTTGGCCCTGCTGGGTGAGTTGTTGCTTTTGTTGGAAGCATTCGATCTAAAAATGGCGACCCAGAAACCTGCCATATTCCTGCATTTGATGACTTATTGTAACTGTGCAAGACAGAGTCAGCGTGATGCCAACGCACTTCTACTGCATTACCTGAGAGCAAGTGTGGTTATTAAATTGTGCCCACCATCTGGACACCAAACAAAACATACAGAATTGGAGGCCACTGGTTCATAAATATTGTGCAGTTTCTACCATCTCACACTTCCACTTGTGCCTTCAGATTCCCAAATCCAGCTGGTACCAATATATATCCATGAGGTCTACAGGAAGGCTGCATTATGACCAATTCCAAAGTCAAACCCAGAAATACATTTCAGGTTGAAAATTCTCTCTTTGTCAGGGATAAAAAAAAAACACCCACGAATAGAACAAAACCCAGTAGACCTAGAATTCCCAACTATATAAATGGGGACACTTTTTAGTAATCACATTACGGTATTTTCTCTTTTTGCTGCAATGTGATGAATCTTTCCCCTGTAAGTGGGAAATTCTTGCTTTGTCAATGTATATACTATTACAGATCAGCAACAGCTGTTTCCTTTTTATGACAAAAAATTCATGATTGTTCAAGGAGTATAAAAGCCCTATTTGATATATGTATGCATTATGAAATGGTTATCACAATCAACACAACCAACTCCTCACATAGTTACTGTATTGTGTGTGTGCCCACACATGCATATATGTTTGCCTGTGTGTGTTTTGCTGGGGATGTGTAAGATCTACTCTTAGCAAATTTTAAGTATACAATACAATATTAGCTATAGCCAATATGTGTACATTAGATCCCCAGAACATACTATTTTTAACTGTAAGTTTCACCCCTCTAACATATTCCAAGTCCCTCCCCACCCCCTGTGCCTGACAACCATTATTGTATCACAGCAAAAGCTTTCTATTTCACAGTGTTGTAAACTTACCAGCCTTAAAGTTAATTTGATTGACTAAAGATATATGAGGTCCACCAAAACTGGAATATTGATATAAACTAGTAAATGAATATTGCATTTATTCTCTGAAACATAGATAGCCCAGCTTATAACTCAAAATCATTATTTTTGTAAATATAATTGACTTCCAGTTGTATTTAAATTGTTTTTGAAGACATAAAATTCCCTAATAATATTTTTGGCACAGATTATTTCATCTTGCAAGCAGAATGAATACCACACTTTTCTTCCTGAATGAAGATTTCAAATAACTTTCATTAAAGTATATTGCTATAATTGCCCTATTCCATTATTAGTGTTTGCTTTTAATCTCTTACTGCATCAATTTATTAATCAAACTTTGTCATAACTATACGTGTACAGGAAAAGACAGTGGATATGGGTTAGGTACCATCTGTGGTTTCAGGCATTCACTGGGAGTACTGGGAAGTATCCACCATGAATTGGGGAGGGGGCTACTCTAGATAAGAAATGTTATTTTCCATTTTGGTATAATTTAGAAAGCACCTGACTCATGAGATAATTTGACCCTCCAGAAACAAATTTTCTTGATTTTTTAAATTGTTCAAGCTTCAAAAATTATTATTTTGGGATGACTATTGATTTCATATGTTTGTAGATAGATAATACCAAGAGAACCACAGAACCCATAGTTTTCCAGTCTCCCTCAATGATGATCTTTGCAGCATTGCATTGCTGTACAAAGCAGTCAGGATGTTGACATAGATGCAGCAGAGACTGAGAAAATTTCCATCACAAGGAGCCTTCGGGTCCCCTGGGATCATCATACCCTCTTCCCTCCTGCCCACATTCTTCCTGCAAACCACCAATCTCTTCTCCACCACTATGATCACATCCCTTCAAGAAGGTTATACATATGGAACCACATATGCAAATACAGTATATTATCTGGCAGGATTGGATACTTTTTATTAGGAGTTGTCTGACTCTTCTTGGAAGATTGCTAGACTCCTCTCCACCTTTAAGAGTCCTCCCATGTTTGCTTTATAAACACTGGTTAAAAAAATTTAGTTAGGGTAAGAGGAATAGAGAAAGTATGGTGTATTTTATCTTCCCAGAAGTAGAAGTAATATTTTGTTTTTTAAGGATCATGAAATATTTTGAAGAAAAGCTCCTAGGTTCTAAGAATGTTGCTGCAGGTCTAACATGAAAAATTCAAGTAAGAATGATAAATCAGATAAAATATATCATAAAATTGAACTTTCCATGAGTCTTATATTTAAAAGCAGTCAAAAGAGGAAGGTATTTGAACAAAGTGTGAGCACCATTTAGTTTTAATATGCCTCCTATCAGCCAAAAGAGCCTCCAGGAATAATTGACAGAAAATGAAATTAATAATGTCAGTATTGATAGTCATTATATGCTATTCATGCTTAATTCCAACCAGAGACCACAAGACATTTTGTCCCATTTCCATCCCAATGGCAAACCTGTTCCTGTCTTGAAGTGAGAACTTTCTCAAAGAATACAGTAACAAAATGGAAAATGTGTACTGTTTTCCAAGCCTTGGACAATTTGTATATTGTATTCATCACATTCTTGGATTTTGCCTTTTTGTGTACTAGTTATGCTGCTTAATATTTTAGTTTAAAATTACTTTATTAAAAATTTTTTATAAGAGTGTCCAAAATGTTACTTGAGTAAAAATCATAGACATAAAAGTCTGTTACAGAGAAGAAACAAACAAAATGGAAAAAATGTAGAAATTCTCTTCAATGTACTAGAGAAAATTAGTTGTCTAAATGAAAAAGTAGTAATGGAATTCATGCACACATAAGTAGAACACATTTTGAAAAATAACAGAATGGCTGATTTGAAGAATTATTTAGAAAATGTTTGAAACTGATAAATAATTAGCTTAGCATTCTAATTTCAGTTAAGATGTGAAAGGGTTTTTTATTTTTGAAGAAACATAAGAAAATACTGGATAATCCAAAATGTCATATTCTTTTAAAAGGTATTATTGTTGGTGATGTCTTTTTTATAATATATCTAATTTCCAAGGAATGTACCCTTCCTGGTGCAAGGTACAGAGGATATTTGCAAATCTGGGGATTTGGGGAAACATTGGGAGGCAGAATGGGAAGAAGCAAGGGCCTAAGAAAAATATCAGAGGAGCTTGAATTAGGAGCAACCAGGTTTGAGTATAGACAAGCCTAAATGTAAAGTCACCCAAACAAGGGCTGGTGGTTTGGCAAGAAAACAGAGGCAGCTGCACAATCTCATAGTTTCTTAGTCTCACTGACTCACAAACTTATGGTCTCATCATCTCTGAACATTTGAAGACATTAAATCTTAGCCTTAAATTTTTTAGTTTGCAAAGTAGCATACCTTTTATGGATTAAATCAAATCCATCAGAAAGTTATTTTTTTGTTGTTGGTTGGAAGGAATTGTGCATGTGTTTCTCCTTGAGTGTGTGTATGTGAGTAGACAGAACACTTTGTACTTTATACATGACTTCTATTTTAGAGAATATGTACATCGTGGTAGAAAATGTTAAGAGATATATGATAAAGCAAAAAGGCCCAATATTTAAGAGGACAAAAATTAAACAGAAAAAAATTTTCAGCGCTCAAATTCTTTGTCAAATATTTGTGATAACTATAATGTGTTAAATATAATAAAGTGATAGAGAATTTAAGGAGATATTTGATGTCTTTTTTTTTAAATCAGGATCTTGGCTCAGGTAAAGATTCCTTAGATGCAGCACTGAAAGAATAATTCATATGAGAAATAAAACTGATAAATTGGAATTTATTAAGATTTAACAAATTCACCTTAGAAGATACTGTGAAGGAAACAGAAAGACAAACCTCACACCGGGAAAAAATATTTGTAAAGCATATATCTGACAAATAGTTTGCACAAGGAATATATAAATAACTCTCAAAATGAAATAGCATTAAAATAATGAAAATGGCAAAGGATTTGAACATACACTTCAGGAAACAAGATGTACATATGTCAGATAAACATGAAAATATGCTGAAATATCATCAGTCTTGAAGGAAATGCAATTTAAAGTGACAATTCAATATCATTGCACATTTATTAGAATGAATAATTCTCATTAAAATGATTAAAGTGATGGATCACACTAATTCCTGACAAGAACATGGGGATACATAGAGAGGCTTTAGCCAGGTGGGAAAATTATGTTTGATATGTTTGGAGCAAAAAGTTTGGGGTCAGCACAAAGAAGGAAGGTTGTAAACAAATAGTTCAGTGTCAGTGTCAGAAGCCGAGCTGAGCTGATGTGGACAGACCTGAGCTGCCAGGTTTCTAACAAGTTGATGAAGATAACAAACCAAAGTGAAAGCAGTAGTTGAGACTTCTATCATGTCCTGGGATAGTATAGGTAGGAGGCTAAACTAGAAACAGCACCAACTCTCTTCCTTCAATTTTCTCCAGTAATATGTAGGCTGGTTTTAGCTTCCAATACAGTTTTGAGCATGTATCAGGAGACAAGCAGCTCCTCCACACTCATTCTGCATGTGGCCGCCATCTTGAATAGTTTAGGATGAAGACATCAGCAGTGGGTGGTGGAATAGGCACTTTAAAAAGAGCCTATAGTCCAGTGTTTTGATACCTAGGTAGACTCTGTTTTTCTTTTGCTTATTGTTTTTCATATTACAGTAGCAATAAGAAAGACATGTTTCTGACAACTAACCAAATTATGTTTTCCTTGAGGAAGTTGAACATCTAAAGAATGACACAGTTTTGATGAGGTTAAAATTATGAGCCATTTTTGAACATAATGAGTTTGAGATGGTTGTGATACCAGTGGAGAGTGCCAATTACATTTTTAAAATATCCACTGCTCGGGAGCAGGGCTGGAAGGAAGCAGAGACTGTTGTAGGTGGCCTGGAAGTCATATTTAAAACCCTAGGAAGTCATGAGAGTTAAGTAATAAGATAAAGGGACAAAGGGCAAAGAAACCCAGAAAAAAATAAAGTGAAATAAATTTCATACAAAATAAGAAAATGCAGCAGTGGGGATATCCATGAAGCCAAAACAGACCACTATTTCAGGAAGTGATGAAGACTAGTTAATGTTATAGACCACTTTGATACCTTCAGTTTCGGAGGAGTGGTAGAAGTAGAATATGTTCAAGAATGCTTGCGGTCAGAACAGTATAAACAGTGCTCTGGTCCATGACTGAAAAAGAAATCTATGTTTGGGAAGCAAAAATATGACTGCTACTAATGGAATATGATTTTCTCTCTCTTGGTCAGAGTGGTTGGCAAGACAAGCATAAGTTCTTCTTTACAGTGGATGAGAAATAATAAAGACTCACTGCTTACAAATGAATGCTTAATCTCAATCTTTACAATTTGATTCTTACATTCACTAGATCTTCAATTGAAGGAAAAAATCTTTACATTTGTATACTAAATATTAATAGTGCTGAATGATCTCATTTAATAGTGTAATAATAATTTACTGATCAAAATATAAGGAGTTTATATTGGACAGTTACTTATTGCATCACTTAAAATTGTTTACAACTTTCTCTATAAGAATCTCTAAAAGCCATTAAGACAACACATGACAGCTTTTAGTGAGTTTCAATAATTCTTAAATACTCCCTTTATTACATAGAATGAATTTCCTATTTTGTCATTTGTTTCTTTATTCAAATTATTTTTGAAAATTTCAGTGAACAGTGTTTATGGTATGAATATTATTATATTCCCTGCATTCGAGGATTCTATGAGTTTTTACAGAATATCTTATAAAATGAATGACAAGATAATTGTTTGATTAGCACATGGATGGTTAATGACTGGGAAAATGGGGTTGACAATAAAGAAACTCGTTAAAATATATTGGATAGTGGGATCTAGAAAACAGATGTGTTAAAACAGTAAAACAGTAGTGTCTAATCAACTAACCCCTCCCCCAAAATAGACCATGATGTATACTGAAAGATGCTTTTTCTTAATTTCCTTAGATCATACTAAGAAACCTACTTCTCTTTAAATCTATCGTGAAGCTTCTCCTTGGTTCATAATAAGTTACAGTCTGTCCAAAATCTTGGTACTTATGAGGCTTTTATAGTAAATGAGAAAATTGTAAAGTTAATGCCCCTTAACAGGAATTTCATTTGCACCAGTTTCATTCTGAGTATGACAAATCCATTCAATGCAACTCAATCTTTACACAAAAATGATTTAAAATGGACTATTACATTGGTACAGTAATTGAACTTTACCCCTCAGCTATAGGAAAATCATCATGTCCTTGGTAATAAAGACTCTTTAAAACAACTGAATTTCAATTCAAAGAATAACCTCCAAGGCTGAGGGTTAATTTCTCATGAAATGTCTCCATTTGCTCTTGCTGGTACCCATTGTATGGAGTCCCTCTACTCCAGTTCTTTAATTTCTCCTGTGGAGGGTCTCTAGTTCCACTGCCTTCCTGCCCTAAAGGATGTATTCCTCTACTTCTAAATAGGTCAAATTTGCTATCACATCTTTTTCCTTAGTGTGTTCCATATGCATTGCATGCTGAATATGTAATGGGGTGTGCTTTTTACTTGGGGCTTTGATAATATAAAACCATATAGTTTCTCCAATCTTGGATAATGGATGGGGCAATTTGAGATGAGAACAGGCTGTTGAAAATCTATCAAGCAGTAAAAAAAACACAGAATAAAGCATATATATCTCCATTCCTTTAGATGCATCAGGCAAGAGATTCAAATTTTTATTAACAATATCAAATATCAAACATTCAGCTCATTATTAGAATATTTCCCAGAAAGGTTACTCTGCGTACATTGAATCCACTTATGGGGTGGAGTTGAGGTACAAACAAATAAGCATCATTAATGAAATGGGCATCTTAAAATCTTCCCCAAATAGGAAAATAGAATTCAGTCCAAAGTTGAAATTTCTTTGTTTAATTAAAATGGTGCAGTATTCTACTTAAAAAATATTTTTGTTTTTCTCTAGTCCTAATTTTTTTTCCTATCAGAGCGTCTATTATTTTTAGTACAGGGGACTTACAAAATAATTCCCCAAATTGTGAAAATGTAAACAGATTTACAGGAACATCAAACATTGAAAAAAATCAGTTTGTTTAATTTATTCATGTAATTTGTCCAAAGATGCAAACGGACCTGAAATAAAACATATGCTTAAAAACGAATCTAAAGTAAATTGAAGAAATAGACAATCTAGAGTGAGAAAAGGCATTAAAGTTTTAATAAAACCTGGTAGAATATGATCATTATTTAAAAAACTTAATAATTGAGTTCAGAGAGACAATGCCAGACTGGGAAAGGAAGAAGGAGAGCAAGGATGAGACGGTTCCTAATCAGGAAGACTAAGGGGTCACATGGAAAGTGGGAAACAGAATCAGAACTGGGGGTTCCACTGTGAGCTCGGTATAAGGTATCCCACTACCTCTGGTTACCACTTTACTGAAGGAAGAATGAGAAGACAAGTGGGTGATTACCTCATATCACATGCCAGGCAAGCTGGTAATCAGTACTTTCATTGATTAATTCATTAGAGGTATAGTGAATAAAGAAAATGAAGTGAATAAAGTGTAGTGTACTAACTATTTGGCAATGTGACAAACAATCTCCTAAAAATTGGGAAGATCATGGACAGAGGTGAAGAAACAAACAAACAAACAAACAAACAAAAATAAACTTTAGAATGGCTGGACCAGAGTTTGGGGGAAAGCTGGTCCCAGACCACAGAAGGCCAGGTTAAGTATTTCAGAATTATTCTCAGAGTGGTGGAAAATATTGGAGGTTTTTTTTTGTTTTTGTTTTTTTAAAGAGAGAGTGTGTGTGTGAGAGAGAGAGAATTTTTTAATATTTATTTTTTAGTTTTTCGGCGGACACAACATCTTTGTTTTGTATGTGGTGCTGAGGATTGAACCCAGGCCGCACGTATGCCAGGTGAGTGCACTACCGCTTGAGCCACATCCCCAGCCCAATATTGGAGGGTTTTAAGTTGGGAAATTACATAGTATATATGGGTTTCCAATCTGTCACCCTGCTCACAGTATGGGGAAAGGATCTGAGATCAGTTAGAAGGTGATTATGCTCTCCAGAGAGACCATGGTGGTTTGTACCTGTTGGATGGAATAAGCAAGAAGAGAAGTGGTAAGAAATCGAGTGGACAAGATGTTGTAACTGATTGCATGTTAAGGAATGAAGGGAAGGAAAAAATCCTAAAATGACTTCCAGGCTTCACGCTTAGACATTGAATAGGTGAAAATCTACAAAGGACAAGAGGACCAGAATGAGGTGACTAATTAAGGTGGAAGGTGAAACCATTGTTTTGGACATAATTGGGCATGGGATGCTCATGGAACATTTATGAAATTTATAGTTTTATGAATGATCTATGGCCTTAGGAGTGTAGGGTAGATAATTGCTAATTATAAAATTACTAAGGGAATATGAGTGTATGATCATAAACAATATGAAAACATGAAGAAACTTCAAATAAAACATTCATGCCTAAATAGAAAACTACAATCTGAAAAGGAAGCTGAGATGGAAAAAAAGTAGTTAA
This sequence comes from Callospermophilus lateralis, assembly GCF_048772815.1. Taxonomy (NCBI): domain Eukaryota; kingdom Metazoa; phylum Chordata; class Mammalia; order Rodentia; family Sciuridae; genus Callospermophilus; species Callospermophilus lateralis. Next base: position 22,078,888 of record NC_135317.1, on the reverse strand, counting down.
AACTTGTAAATAGAGAATACATAGGAAAGACAAGAACTGACAGTGTCCACTATCCACTTCAAGACACAGGGGATAGAAACAGATAACTCTCTCCCTTATAAAAAGAAAAGTGCTAGATAAAAAGTACCTTTTCAATTTCCTTGAACCCATCCAGAAAACTGTGATGACCAGACAGAGCCAGAAATATGGAAAGAGAGAGAGGTGCCTGCTGAGAGAAGCAGGACATGTGCATTTACTTTCCTTGGCAGATGTCAAAGGACATGTAGAAGCTGAAACTCTCTAGTGAATTGCTAAATGCCAGGCCTGGGCTGATGTGTGATGGTGTAACCCCAGCGGGGACAGATTTCAGTCAAAGTGCATGTTGTAAACTGCCATTGCTATTCTCTTCACTGTAGAGTTCCTCCTGGGGGCTCCATGTATATGTTTGCTCCCAGCTGCAGAATGCATAACACAGCATTTATACGTGTGTTGTAAAAACATCAGACCTTTATTTAGAATGAGATTGTTTCCTATTAAAGACATCATAGGTTTCAATTAAGACAAAATCCCCAGCTGATGTAGCAGTGGACATAACAAATGGAAATCATGCAGTGATCTAAGAGCCAGCACAGTGCTTGCCCATATTTTACTCATAGTAATATTTAAAATGTCCCCTGGGATGAGAGTTAAATCAAAGAGAGAAATTGTGAAGCAATATAGCATCAAAATCAGTTCTAAATGTAACTCCCCAAGAATCTGAAAAGCTGGTTCTTTCTTTACATTTCATTTTCCAGATTGAGATGCTCACTCACCCCTTGCTTCCAAATGCCTGGGAAACTCAGACCACTGTGACATGGACTGTGGCTTCAGGGCATATGACAAGGAGGACACACTCACAGTATAAAAGTTTCACTGAATGAGTGTATCTGCTTGACAGGCATCTGGTTCATGGAAAGCAGGATAATAAAATATTTTCTGTGCAAAAGCATTTTGATATTTTTACCACTCCAAATCAGCCAGATGGGAAACAAAACAAAAAATGCATACCACAAAATGTGGAGAGTGAAAACACTCAATTGTAACCTCCCTTTGGTTCTCAGTTGGACTGGGAGTACTGATTGGTTTTAGAGAGAATGGCTCAGCAGTAAACCAGAGTCCACTGGCTAATGCATCTGTGAAAGCTGCTTCAGAATGTAACAGTAGGAAACTAAGTGGAAAGAACTAGATACCCCAGGAAAAATTCAGGTAGTCTCAACTACCCTGACCCAGCTCCACCTGCCACCAAGCCGAGATGCTTACACTGTGAGAGGGGAAAATCAAGACAAATAGCAGAGTTTTCCATTTCTGCAGAGTTTGCTGAGGAATTCCATCTGATATATGCAATATCTAAGTCTCATCTGTGCACCAAATTTCATTAACTACCAATCCAACCTCCAGAATCCTCCTGTTGAAGAAGTCATCTTAGAAACACCCTTAACTAGCTAATTTATGACTCTGCCCATTCAGCAAAAGAAATATGTTAGTTTTATCAGATTTCAAGACTCTTAAAAAAGCCCTGATTTCTTTATACATTCTTTATCTACTAAATTCTTTTAACTCAAAGCAAACCTTATCAATAAATTAAGTTCAGAGGTTACTTTTTAATATTCTAGCTGCTCTGTAAAATAAGTCTCATAGACAACATTCTTCATTTTTTTTTCTTTTCCTACTGGATAAATAATAGCTCACTAAAGAGAAAATCTATTCTTTTAGCAATATAAACTTGCTTCTAGAAACAAGAAAGTTAGGGGAGCATACATTTTCAGCAAGGGTTCCAAACTATAAGTTAGATATTTCCATAAATAATCATTCAATATTGTACAAAAATCATTAAATATTAGATATTCTCATAAATAGTGATTCAATATATAAGATAAAGGGAAAAGAAGTTGGTATGAAATAACAGTAATTATGGGCTGTTAGACATGGCATACACACACACATACACACACACACACACACACACACACACACACACATATATATATATATATATATATATATATATATATTAAGTTCACTAGTAATTATTTTCAGAAATTTTTTTCATTTCTTTGTTTTTTTTAAATACATGACAGTAGAGTGTATTTTGACATAATTTACATATATAGAGAGAACTTCCCATTTTTCTGGTTGTACATGATGTGGAGTTACACTGGTCCTATATTCATGAATGCACATAGGAAAGTAATATCTGATTCATTCTATTAACTTTCCTACTCCCATTCCCCCTCCCTTCCCTTTATTCCCTTTTGTCTAATCCAAAGTACTTTTATTTTTTCCTACCTCCACTATTGTGAGTTAGCATCCACATATCAGAGCAATCATTTGGCCTTTGGTTTTGGGGTATTGGCTTATTTCACTTATCATGATATTCTCCAGCTCCATCCATTTACAGGCAAATGCCATAATTTCATTTCTCTTTCTAGCTGAGTAATAGTTCATTATGTATATATACTACATTTTATTTATCCATTCATCTCTTGAATGGCATGTAAGCTGGTTCCATAGTTCAGCTATTGTGAGTTGAGCTGCTATAAATATATCTGGGCAGCATCACTATAGTATGCTGATTTTAAGTCCTTTGGGTACATATGATCTGTCAACAAATATATGAAAAAAATGCTCAGGACCTCTATCAGAGAAATGCAAATTAAAACTACACTGAAATTTCATCTCATTCTAGTCAGAGTGGCAATTACCAAAAATACAAGTAACAATAAATGTTGGTGAGGACGTGGGGAAAAGGGTTTGCTCATACATTGCAGGTGGGCCTGAAAATTGGTACAACTGCTCTGGAAAGCAGTATAGAGATTCCTCAGAAAATGTGGAATGGAACCACCATTTGACCCAGAATTTCCTTTTTAAATATTTTTTTTAGTTATTGATAGACTTTTATTTTATTTATTCATATGTGGTGCTGAGGATCAAACCCAGTACCTCACATGTGCAAGGCAAGTGCGCTACCGCTGAGTCACAGCCCCAGCCCAACCCAGAAATTTTTAATAAACTTTTACTTATTCAAATTTCTTTCCCTATAGAATGTTTACATTATCAAAAATATTTTTTTCTAATTTTCATAAAAGTATTAAATGTGTAGCATACATATATGTGTGTATGCATTTATATGTGGACCTCCCTTATGTAAGTATATACATAAAATATAATGTATGCTATAGCTAAGATGTTATAATGAAGGCTCATGATATACTTTTGATGTTATTAAAATTATAATGAAACTATTCCTTAGCATGAGCTCCCTTCCAAAAATTTATAAAATGACAATATAACAAAACAACCTGATATTCATTATGTTATAATTGTGTGTGTTTGTATATATATATATATATATATATATATATATATATATATATATAATATTTATTGTATGCTGCATAATGTGTGTATGTGTGTGTGTGTGTGTGTGTGTGGTGTACACACATACACACATGCCCATTGTGGAATGGCCAGATCAAGTTAATTAATAGACATACTACCTCACATACCACTTTTCTGTGCTGAGCATGTTTAACATCCACTTTCCTAGAAATTTTCAATTATACACTACTGTGTTACTAGCTATAGCTACTATGTTGTGCAGTAATGTGAACTTGTTCCTTCCAAATGAAGTTTTATGTCCTTTGATCCATTTTCTTCCAATCCTTCCTGTAATGGTCCTTTTTAAAAATTTATTATTAACAGGTTTTGAGTGCTGTATATCGCTTTAAATAAATTATTCCAAGATCTATGTACCCTTTTTTCAGAAAATATCTATTAAAAAATAATGTAAAATCTGTAGAATTGCTTTGTAAGGAAACCAAAACAACTTCTTTTTTTTTTTTAAGAGAACAAAGACTATTATGGTTTCTTCGTGCCTCATTAAGAGTGTTTCAGTTGAATCTCAACTCGGTACCTGTCTCAAATTATGTGCCAGAATTATGAATGGGTGACCTCTGGGACTATAAATGTCAGTAATGCTATTAAATAAGGTCCTGTGGTCCCTTCACTCACTCCAGCCACACACACATTCAGAGCAGGTGTCTGGCACTGTGAGGGCAAATCCCTCTGCCCACCCCTCTCAATGGTTGAACATGCCACTGTGTGGAACAAGGAGGGGCCCCTGCAGCAGGGGACAGGGAGTCCTGGGAGGAACATCTTAAGGTTGTGAGAAGAGCCATTTAACACACCATCAAAATGAGTCTTTTTTTCTTGTGATACTGAAATAATCTCTGTTCCCAAAGAAAGGCTGGTTCTTTGAGGAAGAAGATTCCTAATTAAGCAAAACTTCAAAACAGTACACATATAAGTTCATTTAAATTTTATATAAGTGTATAAAATCAATATTAAAATTTTATATTAAAATAAATCCTTATGTAATTAGATATTTATTGAGTGATTTGACATCACCATGCTGAACTTCTGGTTGGCTAATAATTGGTAGGATTCTAATGCTGAGGAGGAAAGCACTTCTTGGGTCCACTCTATGCACAAATGCAGCTGTTTTTATGATCTGGCTTCCCAAATGTTCTTGCTTTTATCTCATTAAGTAGCATTTACTCAGCCTACATATGGCCAGACACCATCTTTGAACCTTAATGTTGAAAGGGTAAACTACTCATATTTAAAGGAATATGGTTTATTTAGAGATAATTATTTTGAGTAAGAAATTTCTTTAAAAAACTAAGTTTATAAATAGTTGGCAATCATATTTCTAACTAATGCTATCCAGATGGGCCTACACTCTCTTTATTAGCACTTGGCAATTTTAAACTAGTGTGTTTATTTTTTTCTGTCCATAATTATAATTGACATGTACATACATAATGAAATTCAGTCTAATGGGATTCACTAGTTGATGTATGATGTTCTTCAGTCTTTAGGCAAGAACTCAACAATTATTTCATTTCCTGCTTTAGAAAATAGAATTCAGCGCAATTAATGAAATAATTACTATATTGTTTGGAAGACACTAATGTGTTTGAAAAAATTAATGCAATCATTGTAAGATAGGAAGTTACTTCTTTTAAAGAATGGGTTAAGTGTGTAGTAAGAAATATAGTACTCATCCAGCTTCAAATTCTACTCCAAACCAACAAAGCCTGGAGCTTCGACATTGACTACTGATTTTATTGCTTTATCTAAGTCATTTTTCCCTTTTCTCCAATATTTTATTTGTATTTTATTTTTTTAATTTACAGAGTCATAGAAAATAACTCCAGATCTGTAAGCCTAGGGTGGTAATTTTAAAGCTAGTTGAAGGGAAAATATAAATTACTTCTTTCCTTTTTCCATTATTATTGTTCATTGGAAAACAAAGACAGCGAGGGGGACACTCAAGATCTTGTAGTCCAGTTCATGTTCAAGACAAGCAAGCTTGGGCCCAGAGACATAAAGCAAGTTACCCCAAAGAAGACAGATACCTTTTAGCAGAGCAGAAGGACAGCCAGGACTCCCAGTTCCCAGTAGGGCCACATACCAGCAATGACCTCTGCATTCCTGGGATTCAAAATTAATTTTATTTATTGTTCTTTAATCATAAAATAAACAAACTTGCAGGTCTTTTCTGTGTAAATGCAAAGCTAAGAAAGCAAATTTCTCCACTAATAAAGGACCTTCATTTATCATTTATTTAAAATCTCAGAGTTGGAAAAAATTTTAAAAGGGGCAGAATTTGTGCTTGGCATGCTCATGGCTTCAGGTTCTGATCCCTCATCCTTTCCCAACAGCACCTTACTCTTATGCTCTCTGTCAGAAAAGTTTTCTGATATTATTTTATTGAATAGATTGCTCATTCCTTTGGTTTGGACCTCTATGCCTTCCTCTATCCCAATAACTCTTAAATTTGGTCTTTTTATGCTATCCCATATTTCTTGGGTGATCTGCCCGTGGTTTCTTATCATTTTCACTGTGTTGTCTACGTTCTTTTCAAGATGATATACTTTGTCTTCTTTGTCTGATGTCCTATCTTCTAAGTTGTCTACTCTGCTGGTGATGCTCTCATTTGTGTTTTTAATTTGGTTTCTTATTTCTTTCATTTCAAGGATTTCTTTTTCTTTTTTTTTTTTTTATAACCTCTATCTCTCTGTAGACATGATCTTTGCTTCTTGGATTTGTTTATGTAGCTCATTGTCAAAGTGATCTTTCACTGTCTGTATTTGTTGTCTAATGTCTTCTTTGAGATTCCAAAACATTGGAATCATGTAAATCCTGAAATCTTTCTCTGTCATTTTTTCTGCTGTTTCTGTTAATTCTTCTAATGATGTGTTGTCTTGAATTGTTTGTGGTACTTTCTTCCCTTGTCTTTTCATGTTGCTTGTGTTTCTTTCCTGCTTGGTGGGACTGATGTGTCATTGCTTTTGACCTATAGATTTCTAGTGCTCTTGTATAGTTTCAAGATCCCTCCTTGGTGGGGAAGGACAATGGTGACAGTTCCCAATATCAACAATACATCACCTCTGAGTAAATTATGGTTATTAAGATATTTATAGTTAGTCTCAATGTCTAGAAATGTTGGGTTCAATTATTATTTAAAATATAATCAGTAGTGTCATAAAAGGTGTACAGTTTCTGGTAGTGAACCGAGAACTGGAGGTCGGGTTTATGACATTATGTTAAGGGGGAAAGATGTGATTGTATGGGGTTAATATAACCTAGGAAATTTGGAGGAGAGCTCTAATGAAGAGGGTTAGTAGCAGGGGAATAGACAGGAGGTAATTTAGGTTAGACAGATACGTGGGAGGACAGTAGAATGCATAAACACACAAATATATGTATTTAGAAAATTACAAGAAGTAAAAATTAGGAAGTTGAAAGAGGAAGAGAGGGAGGAAGAAAAATAAAAAGGAAAGAAAGAAAGAGAAAAAAAGAAGAAAAAAGGGGGGGGCTTATGCAATTCCTCTATATTATATTATTCTGGTGACTCAGTTCTTAAAGTTCTATTCCATGCAAAGTTCCTGGTTTCACATATGTTGGGGTTATGAGGACCAGAGGGGGAAGGGTAGAGGAGGAAGGAAGAGGATAAAATGGAAGAGAAAAAAACAAAACCAACCAACCAACAAACAACAACAACAACAAAAGATACTCTTAGAGTTCCATTTTCTTCTCTTCTCGTCCAGTAGATGGAATTGTCTATTCCAAGCTTGAATCTCTGCCCTCAGGGTGTTGTAGGTAACCTGTGTGAGAAGACTACAGCTCTCCCTTCTCTTGCCTGGAGACTCCCTAATTCTTGGTCTCTCTGAGTTGCTCCCGGGTTTTAGACCCTTTCCCTCTCTTGCAGATCAGGTCTCAGCTGCGGGACCTCTCGCCCTCTGCCCTCAGGTCACACCGGTGGGCAGCACCCTGGTTGCACTGCGCTCCTGTTCAACTGAGAGCTGATTTTGTGTTGATAGCTACTGTGCCGAGTTCTCACAGTTGGGGAGAGGGGGAGCTGGAAACTGGTACCTGTTCCGTCGCAGATCTGCACTGGTAGCCACACCAACCAAAAGATGGCGGGAAAGATTTTCCAAGATGGAGTTCATCTGTTTCCAGTGTCAGGGTGTCTGGTGAGATGGGGGGAGCTGGGATGTCCTTGTGCTGTGGCTAGAATGTGGTCTGGTGGCCTGAGTGGTAGCAGAGTATGGTTTGGAGTTCTGCTGCTCTGCAGAGGTGCTAATTTGGTGTTTCTGCTCCCCCACTTGAGAGCCGCGCCTGTGCTCACACTGCGGGCTTTGGGACCAGAGTATGGAGTCTTACTGGAACACAGAGGCTCTGAGTTCTGCTCGGTGTTCACAGCTCTGGTGGATTCTGCGAAAATCCGCTGAATGGGGTCCTGTCACACCCTCTGAGATGTTGTATTTCTTCAAGATGAGACCCCGTGAAGAGGCCATCTGATAGCTTTCTCAGATTCATGCACAGAGCAGCCATAAATGGCATCTCCTCCACTCCGCCATCTTGGATCGGCTGTGCCTGCTCTCTGGAATGGGGTGCGCATCCTCTTAAGAACTTTAGTCATAGCCTCACAAAGATTACTCATAATTGCCAAATGCAATTTTATTTAAGGAATATATTTTTTGTGTGTGTGATGGAATGTCTGAGAGTTATATTTATAATTTTAGATCAACAATTCTGCCTGCCATTTCCTCCAGTGTGCCACAAATATCTATTCAGATGCTTACTTACATCCCCTCTTGTATCCAAAATATTTGTGGTCATTCCGTACCTCCAGAGGAAACCAGTGTCCCTGCACAGGTTTTGGGTAAGACTCCTGCAACATTCAGAGTACATCACAGACAGATGGATCTAGAGGTTTCAGTCTTTACATACAACTAACTGCTTCCAGACTACCCCTAACATATAACTACAGAAAAAGATGAATGATATAGAAAAAAAGAAAAGAAAAATAACAAAAATGATAGCAAGAAAAAATAACTAGTCAAGTTTAAAGTAGAAAAGAAAGCTTTTGCTTATATAAAAATCAATCCAAAGTCATGTACTCCAAGTCTAATAAGCTCCTTTATACTAATAAGTGCAAACATTTTGTTTCTCTTGCAAAATGTTAATGCAATGCAAATGGTATTTCTCTATCTTAAATAAATGTACCTCTCTTGACTATAAATTAATAAAAATAGATCTAATTATAAGAGTTTAAAATACTCCTTCTTTTTTTTTTACCCAACATCTAAATTATACAAATCTTAAAATCTAGAAAGAAAACAGAATACATTATTGAGTCAATATCTTACCGTAAATATTTCAAATTAATTATTAACTTCCTACAATCAACTAATTTATTTTGATATGCTAAAACATAAAGGGTCCTGCATAAATTATTTTAATTGCTTCAATTTTATCTGTAATGCTCTATATTTTCCATTGAGCTTTAATTAGAGTTATTTATATATACTATTATAAACATATTACATATCATTTCTTTTTCCAGAAAATGTAGTCATGAAAAAGAAAGAGTAACCGGAATTCAAGAAGAATGAAAATGGTGTGATTTCACAGAAGGCCAGAAATGACAATAGAAAATAATCTGTTAGGAAATTCTGACATTTTCCCTCTCACCAGCATTCTGTTTTCTTTAGATTCTCATCAATTGACTAATGTGATGCTTCCCAAATTTAATATGTAGAAAAAGTGGCCTGGGCTCACACTAAAAGGAGGTCCTGATTCTGAGTCCTAAAGTCAGAGATGGGAAGATCGGTTCTGAATTTTTTAAAAAATATATAGATAGATAGATATTTAGTCGTAGATGGACACAATACCTTAATTTTATTTATCTTTATGTGGTGCTAGGGTGGAACCCAGAGCCTCACACATGTGACAGAAGCACTCTACCACGGAGCCACAACCCCAGCCCCTCAGTTCTGTATTTTTAACTCTCCCTGGTGATCCTAATGCCACTAGTTTGCAAGCCCACATTGTGTGGTGCACCATGCACCTGCCATGGATTCACTTAGTGCTTGTTTAGAGATAGTGGAATGCCAAGAATTAAAACAGATCTAGTGAATCTAACATTCGAGGCTAGTGTCCATTCTTTAGCACATCCTCCATGTGAAAGTTTATGTATAAGTTATTTTGAAAAGTCATACTTCAGAAGTAATTTGACTAATCTGAGAGGAATGTGTGTTCAACAGTGCTAGACATCAGACTCAAGGGAAACATCAGAAGAATGAACCCAAGGTTTTCAGAAAGCAGGCATAAACTGCTTTCTCCAAATTATTCCAGTCATCAACTTTTAAAAATAATTCTGCTGTCCTGAATCTTTATTTGATAATACAGATGTTAGCTCCTGGACCAGTTGTCCGCAAACTTCAACATCCATCATAATCACTTGGAAAGCTTGGTCAAACAGATGTTTAGGTTCCTGCCACACATTCTGATTGCACAGGTAATGTAGAAAGACTGCTGACCTGGGATGGTAGTTTGTCCCAGACTGTCACATGATTTTGATTACCCGTTAAATCTGATCTTTGGGTAATCCATGGTTCTTATTTATTCAATTCGAGTAGTACTTAAAATCACCATGCAGGTTTAATATGCAGAATAAATGGCCTGGGGATCTTACTAAAATAAATGATTTGATTCTGATTCCATAAGTCAGGGATAAGAGGCTCCATATTGGATTTTTTAAGTCTCTCTTATAATCTTAAGGCCATTGACTTGCAAGCACAAATTATGTAGCAAGGCTATAGAACCTCAGTGTGTTCCCTCATGAACCTGGCACAGATTCATTTGAATCTGTGCTTTCATGCTGACATCGTACATGGGTCATAAGGAAAAAAAATGAGATATTTTTATGAGACAATTTCATAGTCTAAGAAGCTAGAACAAAATAACATGTTTCCATGCAGTGATGTTTCAAGGAAGTACATAACAATTATACAATGAAACAATTATATTCAGACAACTCCTAAAGTGACCTGAATTAGCTTGAATTGGTTTAGTATGAATTAGTTTAATTTTAAAAAAATGATACTAACACTGTTCCTAAAGGTACAAATTCCACATTTGTAGATTCCTTGGCATTTTCTATAGAGGCAATTTTATCTCTTACATATAAATGACTAGTTTTTTCCCTTTTATTTCAATCCCTATAATTAAAGCTTATTTTATTATTATTTTAAATTTCTTATTGTGACTTTTTAAGTAATTTATGTCACCTGGTTCTTAAAACAGACCTGGCAGCATGCATGACCTGGTAGATGTTCATTTACATTTTTTTTAATGTGGAATCTAAGGCAATGGTCTCCTTGAAACTGTGTCCGAGTTTCTTCTCATTTTGAATCTGATTTGGATCCTATTATATGACCTTGTTTTTGTTTTTTGGGTGTTTTTTTTTTGGTCTCTCTCTCTCTCTCTCTCTCTCTCTCTCTCTCTATATATATATATATATATATATATATATATATATATATATATATATTTAGTTGGTTTTCTATTACTATAACAGATAACCTGAGATAAACAACTCTGAAAAAGAAAAAAAGTTTCTTTTGGCTCGGACATTTTGGAAATTCCAAGTTTTATTGATTGGTCCAGTTGCTTTTAAGCCTGTGTCAGAAAATACATCATAGCAGCAATCTAGTGGCCAGGAGAACAGCTGACCTCATGACCAAGAAGTAAGAGTGTGAAGCAGGAGTGGAGTCCCCAACCCTTTCACCAGCCCCACCTCTTAAAGTTTTTACTAGCTACCAGTGCTGCTACCCTGGCAAACAAGCCTTTAATACCCGAGTCTTTGAGGGACATTTAAGATCCCAACCATAGCATAGCTATTGTGTTTTATATTTAGTTAACAGTGCACTGAGAAAAGTCTAGTCACACTGTCACCAAGCCTTCTGCCTGAGAAACTACAAGGCTGATCCACTGGTCTTCGTGCTGTTCATCACTTTCCAGATTTTTACATCCTTATAAGCAGATTGGAATATATAAGCGTATTTTAAGCCATTCAAAAATAAGTTTTCATATATTAAATAGCATCTGTACCTTGCTTAATTTATATTCGTGTATATATCTTAGTGTGCAGGGTTTCAGTCGGATATTTAAAAAAATTCTTTCAGACTTTCTACTCTATGCATTTGTAATATAGTTTCCCCATAATGTATTTCCCAAAACTGCTTTTCACAGAGAATGAGTTGTTTTCAGTGTCCTACTATTATGAACATGAATCACAATGAGTGACTTCATTCATGTTACATAGCAAGTATGCAAATCATGAGTGATTAATTATGAGAAGAAAATGGCCAGTTCAAAGAAAATCATGTATGTGTGATTCTGAGTGTATCATCAATTGGTCCTGGGCCCGATTTCTTGTGAATTCCAAGGGATGATTCTACTATGCCCAGGGTGTTAGATGTACTTGGAAGGTGAATAGGGAACTCTGTCTCCTCCATCTTTTCAGAGATCCTTCTTCATTTTTCAGGCATACACACACCTATAGTCATTAATATTCAGAGTTCCAAATTATTTAGATTTAAAATTCAGTAATAGTTGGAAAGTTAGGCTACAAGAAAAAGTCTATAGATTTCAAAGATAGTGGTAAGATTACTGAAGAAATCTTGCTGATCTATGTGTTTTGTTGCAAAATGCTGATTTTTAGCAAAGCAGGTTATTTCACATTGCTGTCAGCTGTGTGCTTGTCTTCGTGTCTAGTCCTCATGGTGTTTGGTTTTCCCATTTTAAAACAGAAGCTGGAAAGAAGCAGCAAATAGTAGAGGACCAGCTCATAGCAAGAAGATTCATGCGAAAGACAGAAGAAATAGTGTCTGAGCCAACTTGTCTGCTATCTCCCCACAGTAAAGACATGTTTAATTTCCACAGAGACTGTGGAACAGGTAAACTTATGTCATTCCGTTTGATTCCAATCAATATTTATTGAACATCTACTTTGTGACAGGTGTTTTACTTGTTGATTGGAGATGCAAAGACAACACAGGAAAGGGCTTCCCTTTATCCCCTGGAAGGGCTCAGAGCCAGTGCATTCTGAGGGCAGCAGCAGGGTGCTAGTTAGTGATTAGAGGAGCCCCAACTAGTGCTAAGCAGTTTCCTGGGGCTTTGGCCAACACAGGATGCCAAGTGCAGCAACAAAACAGTATGGGAGACCCTTGTCAAACAGGAAGGCCCTCTTCCCAATAAGGTGAATCCAGAAAGATGGAATAGTATGTTTAATTTGGTATATTTTTGATCATAAGGCAGGTGAAGTTTTCCTTGGTGCCATTGTTCACGTTTCCTTCCAAGAACTACCTGTGCATCCTACTGGGTCACTTCAGGCTACATCACCAGATCATTGCTGAGGAGTCACATAAACGTTCTCAGCACCCACAGCATGCCAGGCATCAAGGGATACAGTGTGTAACTCACCAGACATGAATTAGTTTAATTAAATAAAGACAGGGCCGCTGGCTGAGTATGCAAACTGTGCTGTTGTACCGTACCCTCCTCTCACTCTCAGAAGAACTCCGTGCTTGGTTTAAAGCTCTTTTGTTGCCATCCTGAACTTCACAATAATTTTACTTTTGAACTTGTGTCTTTTAGGTGAATGTCGATGGAACACTGGATGCTGCATATAGCCAACGAGATATAGGTGATATGTATGTTGCTTATTTTTGCTGCCCTATTTGCAAAGTTTTTGCAATTGCCCCAAGAGCGCAGAATACTTGAGGAATCTTCAAGTGGGTGGGAGGTCAGCAGGCTCCCCTGAAGCGTAAGCTTTGAGTTTCTGTGGACATGACCCACCTTAAGGGGTGACACTCTCCATTGAAGAAACCGTGCTGGTCAGCTTTCTATAACTATGCCAAATACGAGAGACAACGAACTCATAAGTAAAAGGTTTATTTTCACAGTTTTGGAGGTTTCAGTCCCTGATTCATTAGCTTGCCCTGTGGCTTTGGGGCTTGTGGCAAGACAGTGCATCGTAGCAGGATCATGCAGTGGAGAAAAACTCCTCACCTCATAACCTGGAAACATGAGAGAGAGAGAGAGAGAGAGAGAGAGAGAGAGAGAGAGAGAGAGAGAGAGAGATAAAGGGCCCAAATCCTCTTCAAGGACATGCCCCCAAGTATCTTAAGTCCTCCAGTATCTACCTCCCACCAGTGCCACACAGGGGACCTTCTTTGACAAGAGGGCCTTTGAAGGACATTCCAGGTCCAAATTATAGCAGAACGAATTGGCAATCCAAAAATCAAAAATAACCAAGGACTCTGCCATGTTGTTTCTTACCTAGTATATTTATTTTCCTGTGTTAAGCAAGTACTCGTGCTGAAGAAGGAGAGGGAAGACAGAGCCGTTCTCCACTCCCTCTCCATTCTCTACCTCCTCACTCATCAGTAAGCAGGTTGTAGACAGGGTTGACGGAATGTGGTATTCCAGAGAGAAAAATAAAACCATGTGTGTTTGCTTGGTACAGCATTTCTGCTCTTCTGTTAAGGAAAAAAAATGCATAATGCATGTACAAGCTATGCCCTACAAATTGTATGATTTCAGTAAGTCCCAAATGACTGAAAAGGCTATAAGGTTAAAGAGAAGACAAGTTAAATGTCTTCTCTTTGCACTTAGTACTGGCATAGAGCAGAAGATGAATGGTCAAATCCATGCCAGTGATTTAAACTTTGCATTTTGTTTGTTAGAATGACATTAAGTAGCAAATAAAAAACACCATGACAAGTTCAAGAGATGGCAGAAGAAAGGAAAAGCCTAGATTTTAGCACCTTTAATGGTGCATTTTTCTTGCCTTTTCATCAGGGAGAGCTGCATTTTCCCTTTGCTCTGAGCTGTGCAAATCATGGAGCTGGCTCTGGTCCCAGGTCTAAATAGACTGAGAGTCTAATGAGGGAGCTCCAGTTAGTTCAGTCACTGGACAATGTTGTCAAATGCTCAGGGGACTTGGTTAAAGATTGTGATCTTTTTGCCTTATTATTGTGATTCTTTGACCACGGGAATGAGAAAATAAGAACCATTTTATATTTACCAATGCACGGGGATTAGTGATACTTAGGCATGGGAAAGATATTTTTTGTACTCTTTATATAAGCTGACCATCATCAATATATTTTAGCTCTACTGTTTCCAAGAGAATCCATTTAAAGGTGCAAGCTTTTAAAGGCAAGTTCTCAATTTTAAATCAGGTGGCTGCAATCCCAGAGATAGTAAGCCAGAGAAAAAGGCAGGTGGTTGATCCTGGAAATAAGATGGAGGAACATCCTTCAGGCTGCCTTACTTCAGCAAAGTACTCTGGTGGGGGAGGACCCCAAGGACCAGAATAACTCTATCTTCCCTCTTCTATCTTCTGCTACTTACTGGTCAAAGTGACACCACTGCCTGGAACTTTCTTGTGTGTCCTGGTACATGACTTGGCCTCAGGCTCTGGAGGTTTGGCTGAGTTCTTCCACCACTGGCAGGAAGGCCTGGTGCACAAGTCCAAGTATCTCTATCCTGGGAGTGTAAAGAGGTGAGTCAGCCATAGTGAAGGTGTCTGGTGCCAGGGATGGGGAGGGATCATATAAATACTGGACCCATTGCCACCCCAAAATATCGATGGAATTCCAGATTCGAGAATGTGCTTTGTAACATTTTTGCAAATACCTCTCACAAATATTCTAAATATAAGAGAAGTAGGATGTTCCAAGGCCAATTTCAGAGAATTATCCAGTATGGTGAGATAACTATTTAAAGAATAAAATTCTGGAAGGAGAACATTCTTTTTGGATGGGTAGAAGAAACTGCAACAGTTGGAATATAAAGCAATTAGGTTTAAATTCAAGTGTTGATTCCAAGTTTTTCTTTTTTTCCTATTTCATTCTGTATTTCAGTGTTTGATCGCTAAGAGTTATTTTCAAGATGTAAGCAATTATGTTTGTTTCAGTACAAGTATTTATGTACTTATAAGCTGCATATTCTTTTACTGAGTACAGCCATTGAGGGCCATCTGAATACTGTCAGCATTTTAAGGTATTTCTTACATTTTTACAGAATCCCCACTCTACAGAGTTTATGATTAACCTGGTCATATAATAATATGCACATAATTAAATTGATTTTTATATTATTGCCAGAACTGTTGTATGCCAATGAGAGACAGAAGCATTCAGAAAATGTAAGAGGAAGACTCTATAATAATAGAATGGAAAAAATAAATACTTCAGTCAACTCACTCAAAAGATGTGGCTTCGTCATGCCCACAGTTCATTGACAAAAACAAAATTGGGAACGCTAGTTTAAGTTCATTGGCACTTGCATTTCTTGTAATGGTGCAAAGAGTGAGGCCTTCACATAGTTTACATTTCAGCACTTACGTCTAGACAAATCAACTAGAACTAAAAATAATTTGATACAAGACAGCTGCAACTGTTTAAAAGCAAAGCTATTAAAATTCTTCCAGTCCTTTAATTCCAGCTGAATGTAATCATGTTTTTTAATGTGCAGAATTTATTAGTAGTCTCTTTAAAGGTGCATTTAGGATATTCCTGTAATTCATAAATAATTATCGTTTCTTCACCCTCAATAAGTCTAAGTTTCTACAACTTTCTCAACTTCCAATTGGTAATAAGTTAAAAAACTCATTTAGATCAGTAGATGATATGATGAAATAACATTTAAATTTGTGTCTCAAAGCATTTTCTCCATAGTCTCCACATCTATATATTCATGAATGGGAATGCTATCCTGTCTTCTTCTAGCCTTGTTCAAAGTCTGATATAGGAATTATCATTAACATTATCATTACGGGGGCATTAAGTATCTCTATCATTTTTAGGCCCAGAAGAGACATATTTTTCCTCTGTTCAAGCAAACAACTATCAGTCTTCAGCAAGGATCTCGGATCCGATGAACATTCATTTGACATAAGGTGCCCAAGCAAATTTAAAATTTTATTATTCTTTTCATTTATTTTTAATCATATCTTTGATTTTATGATAAATTGTTTAACATTTTATTGACACTCATTACCTGAAAGTATTTAAACATGGAACCCCGCTGTTGGGACCACTTGTTGCTGCTTGAGGAGGGATGCCTGAGTTGCTATTTTGTTTCTAGCTCAACAATGAAGTCATGACATCAAATTGAGAGTGATGTCCTCTTCTTCACTCTTCTTTCCCCTTTTCTTATGACCTGTCCCTGGATCAGGATGATGCATTCATGTTTTCTCTAAGATCATCATTATAGAGCTAATGTTTTTAGTGCACTCTATTTCTTCCAAGGACAAATTCCAATTTCTTTCTCTGACATCCAGGAGCCCAGGAGCAAGGTTTCACAACGCCAACCTCCACCTTGCTCCAGTGTAAACTTTCTGTTCCAGCACAAGTGTTTAGGTCCCTGTCCATCACAGCTTGGCATAAGCAGCTCTCTCTGCCTAATATTCTTTCCCTCTTTGTGTGTCCTACTTACCCTTCTGAGGCTCCTTTATGACGGGCCTGAACTACTAACACACTTTTCAGAGCGAAAGGAGATGCTCAGAGACAACAGCTGTACCTACATCTGAACTCCCCTGGCCTTATTCTAGCTTGAAGTTTATTCAGTGTTTTAGATTACATTTTCTCTTGAAGAAAGAAATTTCATTCTGTAGCACTGCTGTAGTTAGCTGGCCCCAAACCATTCCAGCTCATTTTCAGTGACTTCTACAACTGGTGATCTGGTGCTGGCTGCACCCTGTGTGTTTCCTTGGGTTTCACTATTACATTCTCCTGAAGCAGGTGCAGCTCGGTGCCCTGGGGCTTCCGGTTAGTTTTCTGCAGGGTGATTTCCAGGTGTTAAAGGTCCTAGAGCAGCCCTGATGGTGAAGCATGGTAGGTGGGAATTGGAGGATAAATATCTCCACTTTTTTGCCCTATAAGTGGGATAATTCAGAGCCATGGTCCATGTATAGAGGTGTGATGCCCAGGGGAACAGAGCTCAATGGCCCACAAAAGGAATCTGTTCAATAACCTCAATCTTGTTTGATTCTTTCTCTTTTTGACTCCACCCCCACTCCCTTGATGTTTCATCCTATGTCTCCCACTTATATAAACCACTGGCATGCAGATCCTTGGACCAGGGTCTGCTTCTGGGGAAATCCCATGCAAAGGTAAGAGCAATCTAGAACATTGAATAATTTTAAGCTAGACTAAGGTCAGGGGCGTTCAGAAGTATGTACAGCTGTTGTCTCTGAGCAGCCCCTTTGGCTCTAAGGTACATAAGATCTTATTAATACTAAGAAAAGTGTGCTTATAATAGTCTAAACTAACTGCATTCCCTGCTTAAATCACCCATTCCATATAATAATGATTCATGTTCCTGTGGTCCTGTGGTCAGTTAAGAAAAGAGAAGAACATAATGTTAATTGTAATAAGACCTGGTTTTCATTCTCATAACCCCCATGCACTGGCTGTATGACTTTCCACAGATCATCCACACTCTCTCTTGAATGTGGTTTCCAAAACAATAAACAGGAGGATGACCTCCATGGGCACTTTCTAGAGTTGTCAAGAAGTAGCAGTAATGTAAAATCACTTTCCAAATAGAAAACATAAATTATTGCTAGTGGTATGCAAAAGGAAGCCCACAGCAAGGTAGAGACTGAAGGGACCCTCTACAGCATAATCTCGCCTCGCTCCTTGCCAAGATATGGGAGATCCATTTCATTGGTAGGAAAGATATTTTATAAAAAATTTTATTTGGATTTCTCTGATTTTATCTTCAGTCATCTTCTTAAAACTTTGGTGAACACTCTATGTAGATATTCAGTATTAGGGAACAGATTTTATGTTGACCTAGTCATAAGATAAAATACCTGTTATCTGAGTTAACCCAAATTAATACTAAGCAGATGTGAATTTACTAAAATTAATTTGTTGATTCCAAATGTCATAAAATTTGAATATTTTTGTAATTTTGTAATTTCCAGGAGGTTTGGGGACAGTAAAGAACATTTAGAAACCAAAGGTCACTTTTAGACACACATACTACAGGAACCCTCATGTTATTTTGTGTCTCTGTAGTGATGTACGATGATTTCATTTTCTTCAATCTACTTTTGTTCTAATGTTGGCACAAAACTGAATACTGACAGATTAGGGAGCACATCCTACAGAGTTTTCATTTATCTATTTGATCTATTATCTTTCATATTTAATGTAGCCAATATTTGACATTTAAGCTTTTTCTTCCAAATGAGAGCTCGGTGTTCCTTTTCAAATGACGTCCATACTATGCTCTTACCTACAAGAGTTTTGCTCAGCCTTTCATTTCTGTTGATGAAGCACACACATGAATGGTGGACAGCCCCTGGGACTGCAGAGGCTGGTATCTTTACTTCAATGTCAAACTTGTAAAACAAAGAGGGTCTTCATTCAGCTTGGTCTTCACCAAGGCCAAAGTCAGTTATAACTTCTGGCCAAATGTCTTCCCAAAGCCAAAATATATTGCTCAGTTGACTTTTTGTTTTTCTTTTTGAAGCTTTAAACAAACAAACAAACAACAACAAAACAAAAACAAAAACAAAAACAAAGAAAAAAGAAAGAAAGTAACACTGACCTAGTCAAGAATAGTGTAGGATAAATTTTAGACAGAAGCTAATCGTGTGGACTGACACTGAAATCCTAATAATCTTGCCCCTACACCAATCATAATTTGATATTTTTCTGTTATTTTCTTCCTTTTGAATTGTTATGAAATATTTACTGATGTGTCAATTTATTTTCAAGAACACATTGATTTTATCACTTCAAGTTCACAGGACAGCCTGATTGATAGAAAATATGTTTATATCTGGAAATGGACATACCTGATTACTTAATGATAGTTTTTAAAATTTCCATTCTGAAATGTAATCTTATAGAATAGTGAGAGCTGGATTTTTTCCCCCATATACCTTTCCAAACTCTTATTTGTTCTACCAAAGCTCTACGATTAGGATATAGCAAGAATCAAGGTATCATCTGTTAATAAATATAGCATGGCTCTGATTTGTAACTCAAAGAACTGAGAAAAAATTTAAGATATTATTATTTAAATTTAAACATGAAAAGAAAGGTGTCTCAAATTCCATCAGCTATAACTACAATAGACCCTCTCTTGTTCTTGAGGGATATATGCTCAGACCTCTGTGGATGCCTAAAAACCATGGATAGTAGCATTCCATAATTTATGCCCTGTTCCTTCAAATCTTCATCATCAGTCTTATGCTTCAGAGCCATTATTTAAGTAAAATAAGGTCTACTTGAAATCAAGTACTGTAACACCAGATAGTTGATGGTTCCTAAGTGACCAATGGAAGGGTAACATATCCAGAGTGGATACACTGGATAAAGGGATGATTTGCATCCCAGGCCAGATGGAGAGGGATAGCACAGGAGTCCATCACACTACTGAGAATGTTGTGCAGTTTAAAAATTACAGATTGCTTGATTATGAGTTTTCCCGTAAATATTTTTGGACTGAGGTTGACTATAAGCAATGGAAAATAACACTGTGGATAAGGGGGTGGAGGATAATTTAACGGAATTTTCTACTCGGAAATCAAGACATTTAATCCACATCAGAGTTTTCTGCATGAATTAATAAAACAAAAGCTGCTTGTTTTCAGTTGGGTTCTAGATACAAGTTCCACTTTGCTCTCCATTTTGCTGGCTTCAGTTGAAGGATATATGCCAAGAGCTCAGTAAATGCCTGAAACCATGGATAGTAAAATCCCATATTTGATGCCTTGTTACTCCATGTCCTTGCTCAGCCTCAGTTTCTTGCAAGCCTCCAAGATCTGCTCAGGTCATAGTTATATTTGTCACTTAATAATTGTAACTACTCATCTGAAAAGTAGCCATTACTTATAGATGGTGTGTGTTGGATCTAACATTTCTTCTTATCCAACCCTCCAACTGGCATCGTTTGGGCATAGAGATTTCCCTGTGTAACTTACAAATTATACTTTCTTTCACAAAAAAGCCCAGTTCAGAATTGCATTCATTAGTAGGTACTTAGTAGCGTTCTTAACTTACTTGGTGTTCACAGTAGAAACTTAATTTACGTAGAATATAGAACTAGCCATTGTGGGGGGTGAATCTGAAAATTAAAAAAAAAAAGCAGGAACAGTAGCAATGTATTAGCTCAGGGATGATATATTCCAAAATCCCTAGTGTATGTTTGAAATCTTGAGCAGTACAAACCCTAAATATACTATGTTTTTTCGTGTTCATGCATACATAATACAATAAACAATTTACCAGTTAGGCACAACAAGACATCAACAACATAACTAATAAAAAAAGTATTGAAATGTTATCTCTGTCTCTCAATATCCTATTGTATGGTCGTAACCTTCTTGTAATGGTAGGGGATGATAAATTGAGGTGAATCCGGTGGCATTGTGACATAGTGTCAGGTTACCATTGACCTTCAGACAGTAGTATCATCAGCTTCAAGCGTTCCTAAATTTCAGACTACTGGACCTGCAGCAGGCCACTTAAATAGCATAAAGAAAAACTGGGATAAGCAGTGTGTTAAACATACTTTTTACCTTCCTTTATTTATTTATTTTTGTGTGTAGGTGCATTATCTTTCATCAGTAAATAGGTAATGATATTTGTGTATTTCAGCTCTTGCTATCACCACCTTCACTGAGTTTGAGCCTATTTAATTCTGACCAGTGGACTTTGCCCCTGACTTGAAGGGTTTTATGCTTTGTAGATGTAAGTTATTTAGAGACCCTTAAGTTTGACTTATGAGGGCCATTGCCACATTACCTCTGCAAATTTTCAATATATTTCTCTAATTTCCAAACAATATTTCAAGAGCCAAGATGAGGTTCATATCTGAACCCCTGCCTCAATCACATATATGGCCCCAAGTTTGCTCTGGATCTGGGATTCAAAGCCCTGTCTGAACACAGATCTTTTGAAGGCTATTACTAAATGCAATGGAACTCACTGTTTCCATCTGTAAGCCTCAAATGGTAACATCGCCTGGCATGTTCCTTCTGACCATGCTTGGTCTGCCTGGGTGCTTCTTCCCTATTACTATTCTTGTCTCTAGAACTTTCTTTTTTCACTAATAAGGCTAACCTAAACAACTGGTGTATGTACTGTTTGGGAGCCTGGTATTCTCCAATATGTCTGATTTCTTGAGTAAGCAAACACTGTCCTGGATTCACTAAGCCCAATATGGTGTTCCTATCTTATTTTCAAAATCAGAACACCCCATTTCTTGTCTTCTCAGCTTTCCCTCATACTGGTCTTCATTCTCAGTGTGATGAGTAAGAGCTGAAGAGTTGTCAGGCTCTTTACTCTGTTATTATATACCTGGTTCTGTTGTTTCATAGTTTATTTGATACAGTAGAGTCCATAAGCCTCTGCTGTGCTATTTTTTTGAGATATAAAAATCCCTAATTTATAGGGTAGTGGTGTTGAACAAATAAGATGAGTAATATAAAAAGGTTCAGGTATAATCTGCCTCAGAGTACACCTTCAAATTCAAGTTTTTTTTTTCCTTAAAATCAGCAATATAAAGTAACTAGGTATACTTTTAATGTTAGCACTATAGCTTTAAAATTTAATTTTTTTGTTTAAAATGTCCTTACTTATTCTTTACGTTTTATATCTTCATCAAAGATTTATTTGCCTGTTTTTGAAGTAAGGAAGCCTGTTATGTTAAATCCAGTAGTATGTTGCTTAATGACAAGATGCATCCTGGGAATTCATGGTTAGGGGATTTCACTCTGGGGAAAACACCAAGGCATCTGCTCTCACAGACTAAGCTGGCTACAGTGAATGTCTGGGTGGCATATCCTGTGGGACCACTGTCATGAGTGCCACCCACCACTGACCAAATGTCACTAGGCAGCGTATGACTGCATATAAATACACTTGTTTATTTAGTGACAATTCATTTCTAGAATTTCTGTAAATATATATATTTACAGTTTGAAACTGTCATCCCAGTGAACATAATGGGCATATCTACCTTCCCCTTAATTTCTGGGTGCACCCCTGTGATTCCTTCCCCATATCTTCTCTTGCTCTCTTTGCTCACTTATCCGCATGTAACAACTAATTTGCTTCTCATCCTTTTAGTTTGGCTTGCACATTCTCTTTTTAGAAATGGAATTACGCATCACATACATTTTTGTCTATGTTTTTTCATTTGCTATAATTATTTTGAAATTTATCTAGTTTGTTGCATGGATCAATGAGCCACTTATTTTCATTCTAGGTATACTTTCATTTTATGGGCATACAGTTTATGTATGTGTTAATCTTCTAGTGGATAGCTGGGTTGCCTAGTGGTTTGGATAAAGCTTCTTTGAACATTCACAGACCCAAGTATAAGAGACAACACTATGTAAAGTTTGACAAAAATCATAGGGAAAAATTAGGGATCTTTGGTAAATATTTCTTAATTATAAAACAGAAAGCAAGAACTATAAAAGAAAAGGAACAATGAAATGTACTTATAAAATACTAAAACCTTTCACTTTTCAGCACACATTGGTAAGAAAATGAAAAGGCAAGCTGATGTGCAGAAAAATGTTCTTAAAACATATCCAACAGAGGATTTATACCAAGACTATGTTAACAATGTCTCAACTCAAGAAGATGGCACATGATTTGATTTGAACAAAGAGGAAGAGTAAAGATTTGAACCTCATCAAATAAAGGTACACGGATGACCTTTACCTTTGGATGACATAAGTAGGTATGTGTTCAAGGTATTTAAACATTACAGAAATACAAAATCAATCCAAAATAAAATACCTCTGCATGCCCACTACAATGGCAAAGAGCAAAGAGTCAACTTCTTGTTGATAAGGAGATAAGTAATTGGAGCTCTCCTATTGTCATCTCCTATCATCAGCTTTTTTTCTCCATGCTATGACTAACTGGATCTGACCAGCACAATTGTAGAGGAGAAAAGGTTTATTCAGGGGCTTATGTTTTTAGAGGTCTTAGTTCATAGAAGTCCAGCTTCATTGCTCAGAGCTGGAGGTGAGTCTGAAAATCATGGCAGGAGAGTGGGAGAAGGAAGCAGCTCACATCAGGCAGGAGAGAGAGAGAGAGAGAGAGAGAGAGAGAGAGAGAGAGAGAGAGAGAGAGAGAGAGAGAGAGAGAGAGAGAGAGAGAGAGAGAGAGAGAGGTCTCCATTTGTCAGATATAAATATGTACTCCAAAGCCACACCCAATGCCCACATCCTCTGGCCACACCCTACCACTTCAGTTACTACTCGGTTAATCCCCACCAAGGAGATTAGGCTAATTCACTGATTAGTTTAAGGCTATAACCCAATTAATTCTGCTCAAAATGTTTTTGCATTGTCTCACACTTGAGCTTTTGTGGGGAACCTCATATCCAAACCAAAACATATATGTTGCTAGAGGGCATGTAAAATGGTACCACCATCTTGGAAGTTTCTTAGGTATTAAATATAAATCTACCTTATGACTGAGCCATTCATCCCTAAGTGTTCACCCTCAAAATGAAAGTGTATATTCACACTAAGATTTATAGTTTTAAGTTAGAAGAAATAAACCAAACACAAAATACAGAGTTTAAGTTAAAAGAAACTAAACCAAGCTCACTACATAGAAACTGATATCTCAGAATCATTTATGCTATGTAACATAGAACAGTACCATAAAGGATCATTCAAATTCTGTAGTCAGATTCTCTGTAACAATAAAAAGTCACTGGTCATGTTCATGTTCATAGATTATTTTCTAAAATGTTTTGGAAATCAATGCTTTTAGAAATTATGGCATAAAGGCAAAAAGTGATACTCAAATACAGGGGGGTAAAAAAAATCTAAACACTACCGTGCCTTAAAACATAAATCATGCACGATTAATAAAACATCAACAAGTAAAATCATTTTAATTTAAAATCACATGGTGCTAGTTTACTGAGTAGTTCCCAAATATTCAGGATTGGGGCTGAGGTTATGGCTCAGCAGTAGACTGCTTGCCTAGCATGTGCGAGGCACTGGGTTCTAAGCACCACATAAAAATAAATAAATAAAATATTCAGGATTAGTTTTCAGATGCATTTCATGGGGACAATGTTCTTTGGTAGACTAAGAATTAGGCTGGAAAATGAGATCTAGGGTTTAGGTCTATGTGTAGGACCTTGGGCATCACTTGGCCCCACTGCCATTCAGATTGATTTTAGACTCTGATCTCTAGAATGTTTCTAACTTTAAAATAATGATTTTCTGATGATCCAGCACTCTTTTGAGATACATGCCTGAAGGGTGAAATATAGCTTACTTCTCCTTCCCTATTTCTTTCTCTCTCTTTTTAAAAATATTTATATATATTTTTTGGTACTGGGTATTGAATCCAGGGGTACTCAACACTGAGTGACATTCCCAGCAATTTTATAAGTTTATTTATTTTTTTCTTTCTTTCTTTTTTCTTTGAGACAGTCTTGCTAAGTTGCCAGAGCTGGTATTCAATTTGCAATCACACCTGCTTCGGCCTCCTGTATCTGGGATTAAAGGTGTGTGCCACTATGCCACTAATGCTATTTCTTTATCATAATTAAAGTAAATTAGACTTGTGATCGATGTATGAAATGCTTGTGTTAAAGATAATCTTAACTATATATAAACTTTATAAAGAAGTCTTAAATGATTTTCATAAAGTATAAAACAACTACAATTTGGTTTATGCTGTAACAATTTGGATTAGGTGCCTTAGTTCAAGTTAACAATGGATATTATATAAAATTTACAAATGTAGCAAATTTCTTCATTTTTTACAGTCATTCATGTACTATATTAAACTGTATAATTCACACCCCAATTGACAGCTACAAAATAAACTGTTCTAGAAATATGAAGACTTTGTCGAATAATTCTCTCCATATGTTTCTGGCAAATAAATAATTGAGGCTTAATATGAATGCTATCTTTGCTGTGTTTCAAAAGAATAAAGATCTGGTATGCTTTCTACTTTTAAAAAATGATCTTTGCAAAATACATCAAGTCACTTACGTTTGAAGGAAGCCAATATTAATATTTCTTTTTCATCTCATAGTGCTTATAAAGTAGTTCAAAAGATTTTCCCACATCTGCAACTTAGATGGAGATACACTATGTCTTCTAAAGAAGTAATTCTAACATTCTCATGCTATAAGAATTATCCAAAGGGCTGTCAAACAACCATTTGTCCTAAATCATCTGGCTAATCAGCCAGTGATATTAGTGCAAGTCAAGGAAAGGAGAATTTGACATTTAGCCGGTAGTGGAGAAGGATGGTGATTCCCGCTTCTTCTCGGTAATTCTTTTAGAAA
Source organism: Callospermophilus lateralis (assembly GCF_048772815.1). NCBI lineage: Eukaryota > Metazoa > Chordata > Mammalia > Rodentia > Sciuridae > Callospermophilus > Callospermophilus lateralis. The sequence goes on along the minus strand of NC_135317.1, from coordinate 22,053,139 downwards.
GCTTACCTATGCCATCAGAAATTCAGGCAAACAATCTAGAGGATAGTTTAACTTTTCTATCAATAAAAAATATGCCATGCCATTACAGTGCAGCTCAAGTAAGCAGAGGTAAAGTCATTTGGCAGGTACATTTACTAGCACTCCGCATTGTAATTTTTTTACCTTGTTGGTACATCTAGGTTGTGTCGTCCCTAATGATTATACCATATACTCTCTTCCCAGAACTGGGAAACTAACAGAGCAAGAAAAAACCACAACAAAACAAAATATAACTTGATATAATTCTAGTTCTCCTTATGTAAAATGAAAAAACTAATTACATGTTAAACAGGCGTATGTATATTGAGTATAATTTTCTTACCTAGGGAAAATATCTTCTTGAATAACACTGAGGAGAGCAACAACCTTGCAAGCATTCACTATTATTATTATTATTATTTTTTTTTTTTTACAGATGGACTGATTTCTTTCTTTTTCCCCCCAGCGATTTCTATGGAGCAGTGTTTGTTAGCATTTAGTGTCTTCCATTTGGCAGTAATAATCTTTCTAAGTTTGACAAGATTTAAGTAATTCCAAATTGTTTTCAAGGCTCACTTTCAATTCATGTTTTAAATTGCAGCATATGAAGCATGTAAAACACTTGTTTCAATGAGAACATGACGCTTGCATTTAGTATTTACACAATATGAAATAAATCATGTCAGAATTAATAAGGTCTAATTCTATTAATGTCAGAAAAGATTAACGTGGGTTCCCTCCTCTAAGCAGACTTACCCGATACTCTTTGAATTATTCTTGACAGTGTTAAAATTAGACGAAGCCTACAAATAAAATAGGCCAGCAAATAAATTGAAGTAATAAATTAAGACATTGTGTAAATAAAGGTATCTGTGGTAAGAAGAAACCAGATTTTATTGAAAATCCTTAGCAGATTTGTCATCAGTAACGCATTTATTACTGTATCTCCTGATGCTTCTAGTTGTGTCTGAATGGAGCTTGTTTCTTGTGTGTGCTTGTTCATAGATGTAATCTTTATACTTGGGATACACAAACGTTAATGATGATTACAAGAGCCTACACAACAGCAAGGTAGCATGATTTAATCATGTAACAAAAGAGATTTTGCTCATCAGGTTGATTGGCTCCATCAAAGGTAGCCCAAGTGCATATTTTAATCTCACAGGTTTGTAGAGTTAGCAAAAATTCGAAGGGAGATTTAACTTAAATTATCCTTTTTATTTCCACATTTTTTTCCCATTTGTTCCTGTGTGCAAATTATGACTCAGGGGGATCAATTCCTGTAGGAACTGGGAAAAGTAAGATGTCTGTTTAATTTAACCTTTCTCTGAACTTTTTTCCATCAAGCCATGAAAAAGCATTGCTTTCATAGGCACATTTTCAAATACAGTGAGCATTACAATCAGTAGTAAGTGATATTATTCCTGCATTTCATTAAGAAAATATAGATCAAGTCAAAAGGACTGAGAAAGAGAAGAGGTAAAGACATCGGAACAATCTATGAAACATACCAGGTTTTTAATGGACACAGTACTCAACAAAGGACATTATCAATATGTTATTTATTATTAATATTATTAAAGATATGTGTATATAAATTATTTCAAGTTTTATGTGTATGTTCTAATTTTAACTCCTTGAAATATTATATGTTAAATTTATAATCTGAAAAACAAAGCTTGTTAGGAAAATGAACTATAAATAGGTCATAATTTTTTTCCACCAAATAACCATGGGAATTCATTAACCCATGGTTTCTGAAACCCAAGTTAATAAACAACTTCAAAGCTTCAGTAGAAAAGAATAAAATATATTGAATATCATTGCAAGGTTTATGAGGAAGTTGCATGTAGTTTATATTATGATCTCATAATATATTTATAACATGAAATGTTGCTGAAGGATTCAAATAATTCTTTGTGGGAAAATGTGAGAGACATTTACAGAGCCAGTAGGTGAGTTTAGAGAAATACTCTTTTGCATAGAGTGGTGGGGCTGGGGATACTGGGGTTACATTAAATACTTTTTAAGTCAAGTGCAGTGGTGCATGCCTGTAATACCAGAGGCTCAGAAGGTTGAGACAGGAGGATCACAATTCAAAGCCAGCCTCAGCAAAAGTGAAGCACTAAGCAACTCAGTGAGACCCTGGCTCTAAATAAAAATACAATGTGGCTCAGTGGTCGAGGGCCCCTGAGTTCAATCCCTGGAAAAGAAAGAAAGAAAGCAAGAAAGAAAGAGAGAGAGAAGGAGGGAGGGAGGGAGCAAGAGAGGGAGGGAGGGAAGAAGGAAGGAAATGAAATATTTATTAAACATTTACTTTAAGCATACTGCAATTCTAGGATCATAGGTGAACTAGAAGGTATGTATGACATCACCACTACCCTTGCTAAATTTGCAATCTGATATGATAGGCTAGATTTGCAATTTAGGTTTATATTTATTGTATATAATTGAATAATTAATATAATGACTAAAATAATCCAACACTAAGCATCAGGCACTGAGAGCAGCTGCAGAAGGAAATAGTCACTGCCAAGGAACTTAGGACATAATATCAAAAACGTTTAGAGTCCAAGGATGGAGTGTGAATTTAACAAGTCCCCATTAGTAGGTAAGTAATATCAGTAAGGTCAAAAGTGCTTTCTAAATTTACTCAGGTATGTGAAAGAAATGTTCCATACAGGGCTGTTTGTAATAGGGAAACTTGAGAACAATTTTGACTTTCAAAAAGGGTAAAATATAATAAGATACAGTCAATTCATATTATGTAATGAACTATTAATTGAAAATTATGTTTTCCAAGATAATACTATTTAATTGGTTAGGAAAGGCTTTCTCTATATATGAACATTAAAGATCAAAATCAGGGTAAAAATGTTTATGTGGAAAATAATATTAATTTTTTAAAACTAATGGGGAAAAAATTCATTTCTGGTATCATGGATTGAACCCAGGGTGTTCAGTCACTGAGCCACATCACCAGCCCTTTTATTTTTTAGTTTTAAGTTACTGAGGTTGTTTCTAAGTTGCTTAAGGCCTTGATAAATTGCTCAGGTTGGCTTTGAACTTGTGGTCCTCTTGCCTCAGGCTCCCGAGCCACTGGGATTGTAGGCATGTGCCACTGCACCTGGCTTGAAAACATTTTTGAGTTAAGAAGATCTATCTACTGCATCTGCAGCAATATGCACACACACACACACACACACACACACACACAGAACACACTCTTTCACACACATGCATACCCAGCACAGCAGCATGAATACACGTGCACACACACAGACAACACACACACACACACACACACACACACACACACACACACATATATATATATATATATATATATATATATATATATGTTGTTGCTATTGTTGTAGACCTCAAAATAGAATATATTTTCATGGATCAGAATCCAAGAAAGAGTTTGGATTAAATAGGGATGAATCTCAGAGCCATGGGTAGTTTCTGAGGGTGCAAAAGGTGACAGGAATTGGAGTTGTTTCACTGTTGCTGAGGTAAAGAACGCGGTAAGACATTGTGATTCCAAAAACACAGCAGGTGACTAGGAGGTGGATCTGGACCCAGGATTCCTCTAGTCTTGTTTGGGTCTCTCAGGCAGCTGCAGACATCTGGTGGCTCAGCTAGATGTGGATGACCAAGGGGGCCTTATTCACATCTGGCAGTGGTGCTGGCTTTCTACTGGACACACATCTCCAGTAGGCTAGATCTGGCTTCATTCCATGAAGCAGCAAGAGAGAAAATCATGCCCAAGTTACAGATAATTTTTCACATTTACTAATGTCTGATTATTAAAGCAAGTTTCAGGGCTAAGGTCAGAGACAATTTTGGCAAGAAATGCATGGGAATGTGGGTGCAGGGGGCTGGGGTGCATCTCTTTTGAGGCATTAATGTACCACAAAAATTCTGATCATAGCGAAAATTCTGATATTGCATTAACTGTCCAGAGTAAGAGCTAGGTATCTGTGCACAGTGGAGGACAAAACTCAGGCACTTCTAAAATAGGTGAGTACTTTAGCAGAGGAACACTGTGATTTTATACATATTTTAAAATAAAAGTTAAAATAATGAGATTTCAGGCCAAAATAGCCAACTGAGGGCTTAGCAACTTAAAAAAAAAATTTGTGAATGTGTGTGTGTATGTGTGAATGTTTATACAAATAAAAATAGAAGTGAACATGGAAAAATGGAATTTTCCAAATCACTAATTGCATAATTTCTTATTTGTGTCTTGCCGTGTTTTCTAACACTTTGATAATGACTACAGAGCTCATGGTCATAAAGAGATAATTTAAATACAAAAATACTAATGTCAGCAGCATTTGGCAGGCTGCTAAAAGATAAATAAAATTTGAATAGTTGAAGAAATCTATGGTAGGATTTGTTAGGTATTGAAGTGCTTGTAGAATTTAGTAATAAAACACTGAAAAGCTTAAATAAAATGATTACATTTTTAAAAAGACTTTCAGAAGTCTTTAGACACAATCCTAGACTGTATATTATTTGGGCACCTTCTAAAAATGCAGAATCCTACAATTTACTATAATAAATAATAAAACATTTTTTCCTTATAAACCACTACTTGAAAGTGACTGTCCCCAAATCCATAGATAGAATAATTATAACATTGGAATTTTCCCAGGAATATATTATCTGAAAGATCTAAATTCACTCCTTTTTGCCAAAGCATTGCTATTAGTAATTAATGATGAACATGCTTATGAATCTTCTAGAGAACAGGATAGGACATTGCTTTTCTTGTCCTGACTGGAGTCAATTTGGGAACGAATTTCAGCAGTTTCGCTACACCTGGGTTTCCTCTGTTGTAACTTTGATTATTGTGCAGTCAATGTCCATTCCTTGCTCCTCCCACTATGGGAAGAGAAAACTTCTTTCTCCAAACCACACTTGAGTTGGACCACTAATCTGCAATAGCTTATGCTATATTTGGAGATACAATGTAAGGAGAGGCTTTATGTGTTTGTGTGTGATCATATGGTTTAGCTCACGTGCTCTGGTGTTCTGTCATGAAAATAGCACCTCTAAGTGGCTCCTACACCTTCAGTCATGGTGCACAACTGAAACATAGAACAGATGTGAATTGCAAATTGGGTTCATAGCTTGGAGTAATTCCTCAACTAACAGCTCAGAGCAGACATACACAGTGATGCACAGGCTAGATCAGTCAAATAGTGATTTGCCTGCAGATGCACAAACCTGGGAATATATGCTCACTGCAGTCAGTCAATTTCTTATATGCTATTATTACATAAACTAACCAATAAATATTTTCCCTTTTCTTCAACAACATTCATCATGGCCTTTATTATGAATAGAAAAACAAAACAATAACAACAAATAAATTCTGGCATAAATTAAGATGTGAGATAAGGGGCTTAAGGGCAAAGTATTTCATCATGTTACACACTGAACTTTAAGGAAAACTTTGAGCATAAGCAAAGGTGAATATTATCATGCATTACTGAGTAGCCTGGAGCTGAGGTACTACTTTACTCTGCATTGTCTGGACAGATACCTGCCCTTGGTAGAAAAACCCAAATAGTTTTGGTTCAGTAATAAAAATTGGGAAGATTTTCTAATTCCCTTTGCTAAACATTATTTCAGCTCTTTTTTCCCACAGAATGCCTTTATTTTATTTGTTTACTTTTATGTGGTGCTGAGGATCGAACCCAGTGCCTCAAGCATGCTAGGCAAGTGCTCTGTCACTGAGCTACAGCCCAGCCCCTATTTCAGCTCTTTTATTTTCCATTCTTCTACAGTTGGAGAAATACACCCTGTTTTTTCAGAAGTCTTTAGACACAATCCTAGACTGTATAAATTACCATGTCATGCTGGCTTGAAATACAAGGCACCCGAGTGAAGGACTGCTGGGGAGTCTTGGCCTTCTGGTTTCCTGATGGCTGTGCTCCTTGCTCCATGAGCTCCTGGTCAATGAGCCTTCCTTCCCTACCAGCTCATTCACCAGCCCCATCTTTTAACCACTATTTATCTGAGCATAGTTCTTACTGTTTGGAAAGTAAGCAATCTCCTCCCAATGCATTAGTTCTCAAGGGGATTAAATTGTGAATCCCTATTAAATGAATACCCAGAGTGACATCTTCTTGCTCAAGGCTGCAGGCTATAATTCTTTATCTTTTCTCCACATTCTGAGGGTCCTGAAATGTCACCAGTGTTCAGTGTCTTAAAATGAGTCCTTTTCTTTACTTGCATACTGTATTAGTCTGTTCCCATGATACTTATTGCAAACCATTTAGCTTTCTCTCTACTTTCATGAGTTCCTCACCAGAAGTTTTATGTACTGGTTTTAAATTTTCTTTCCTTTGACCTACAGAGCCCTCTGTGTTTAACAAAATTTTAAAATGCTCTTGAGGTAATCCTAAAGACCAGGACTAGCAAGACTCTGGGACTCTGTCCCCTGAAGTCCTTACCTTATTTTAATCAGGATGCTTTTATTCTAATAAATCATAACCATGAATGTAATCACTGAAAGAGTCTCCTCTGAATATTTCTAGTAAGTTAACACTTCTGAAAGTGGGACCCTAGAACTTGCAATTGGTGTCCGGAGGGGGATCCTTGTATTTTTCTCTTGGTGTCAGAAGTAAGTGATCCTGGGAACTCCCAAACTTAGCAGTGATCATCAGGAGTGAATTTCACAAAAACAACCTTGAATTAAAAGATGATAGGGCAGGTATTGATGAACCTTTGGCTCCTGGATGGCCATGAGATTGCCCATGATATGCAACCACATTTGTGTTACAATTATTTTTTGGAGGTAAAAAATTACCAATCAAATGTATACATGATGGAACAAACTTCTAAGGAATTGGGTCAATGAATGTATAAGTAAATGCAAAATAAGAACAAAAAATCCAAATATATAATTCATTGGTTATTGATATCTGTAATAGTTGAAATTTAAAAAAAACTGTTAAGAAAAATCTAGATTTGGGGCCAATTTCAGATTCCAGCCAATATAAGGTATAGTCTTTGGACTGCTACTAAAAAAAAAAAAAAATAGGTGAAACTACAGACCTCTAAGAAAATTAGAATGATTTTCAAGAAAATGAGGAAAAACAAAGGGAGACTCCGGGGCTTCCCTCCAGTTGGGTGGAAATTTTGAAGTAATTATTAAGAAATTCCAAATGCTGATAGGACAAAATAAAGGTCTCATGCAGCACTCTAGCTGTTTAGGTAACCAAACGGGGCTCTCCTTGTTGATCCTCCAGCAGAGAAGGCTCTTTCAAAAAACTTGATTTATTTACTCCAGATTAGCGGAATTTAAAAAGCTATAAGGCAAATATGTCAAAATGAAATCTGACTTCAGATTGCCTGAATCAATGATCATACATACGAGTCTCTATAATCATTATAAGGATTGAGGAAAGGGCAGGATTCTTTGGTTTGACCTCCAGTTAGGGAAATGTCCCTGAGTGGTAGGGAAGAGGATTTTCTAAAACTTCTAGACAGAGTATCCTGTACATTATGATTCCAAAACCTGCTGAAGTGCTAACAGAGGCAAAAGTTAGCTTGGGAGAAGATACGGACTCAGTGTTGGTAAGATATGCTAAAAGTTAGGATGAAATTGAAATGTTTGAACAAACCTTATGTCAATTCATTTTGTCTCATTTATCAGAACGTATTATGGGGATGAATATCTTCTCTGCCTAAGGAATACTTCTCATTTCTATTATTGTAAAACAAAAGGCATGTAAATTCATTCTTTAGGAAATATGTCAAATTAGATTGCTCACTCTCACATGGAGTTTGTTAATTTGCAGCAGTTTAGGATACCTGTTGGACATAAAGCACTATATCCCTGTGTGGACAACAGAGTGGGCTTAACAAAAGCCCTTAAGCACAACTCAGTGGTGACTGCTAACACCTTAGACATGAAAATCTCTCCTTGAGAGACAAAATACTGACTTTCTGTTGGATGTTAATTAAAACTGCCCCAATGACTGAAGAAAATAAATAATCTTAAAATCTGAAATACACATATCTTGGGTGATGTCTGAGAAATACTCTAAAGGAGAAAGTAATCCTCAGATGAGTTCTCTAATAAAATAGAAATGGTTTGTACAGGATAATGTTCTAGGATCAGTTCTCTGTTGACCAAAAAAAGGATGCTTGACTCTTGATGATGGTTTCAAAGTATATGATACCATTTGCTTAGAAGACCACCTCATGAGAACTTATGGATGAAAAGGTAAAAACCAGTCAACTCAATGGGTTTCATTACATGGTATTTTTATGGCAGGTGTGGAAAAAAATTGGACAATAAGTAAATCCCTATGTTCAGATTTTTACCTACTCATGGCAGTGGCCAATTGCTATCCATATGGCCATGCCGGACAATAGAAATATGGATCATTTAAGAAGTAGGTGGGAAATGGATCTTAATGTAAACAGTGTATTAAATTAGGATTTGTCGATGCTCAGGATCAGAAGATAATTGGGACTAGTAAGTGGATATTTTAATGTACTTGCTTAAGGCAGCCTCTAGGATTCCTCAAATGAATGGGTATGGGGGTGCTCCAACAATGGAGAGAAGGATTGAATTAAGACAACATTTCTCATGAAACTTTGGAAGCACAAAATGCTAACAAAAACTTAGGATTGCCAATAAGAGATATAGAGAGTGCAGATGATTATGGGGCAAATTGTCTGATGTGATGACCCTACCACAAGATGCAAGAGGCCAGGTAGCCCCAGGAGGATACAAAGGGGTCCTGACAGGAATAGAGACCTACTCTGGAGCAGACTGTTGTGTACTTAATGTAGATGCAAACGCTTGAAGTACCATCAGAGATCTGGAACAAAGATCCTGTGTCAACTGGGACCACCAAGTTACATTTTGTCCGGCCAAGAAATTTAATTTCAATCTCTGAGGAATGAAGAGAATTACAACAGATAACTGAGATAACTTTTGCCTCAACTGGGTGGAATAAAGGCATCTATCATGAGATCCCTGATTGACCCACTCCTTCATGAATGTGAGCTCATGCAACATGGGGGACAGCAATGGAAGATCCCCGTGTGACAGATTCTCCCTCTGAGTGATCTTGAGTAGAGGGGAGCTGAGGCTGGCATGCTTGTACAAAATTTCCCCACATCTCCCAAGATGAAGGCTACAGCTCTGAATTCTGGCAGTGTGGACAATCCCCTAGCAAGAAACTTCACACCAGAATTCCTAAAGGCATGGCAGAGTAAACGAGGCATTCAACCCTTCTGGCAAAATTGGAATTGACAGACCATGTAGCTGTACTGCCTAGAAATTGAAACAGCCCACCGGTTATAAACCTGTGTAACCCCATCATATTTAAGTGGGAGTCCACACTGAGAGGGAGGCTTTTGTAGATTACAATTGATTTACCGCTGGAAATTTGGATTAGAAATATCGGTCACTATGAGCGCCATGCTTCACCTTTAGAGATCCTTATTTGGCCCACTATTCTTTGTTTCATAGCAATGGGTTGGTGAGAGCAATTTTTTTTAAAGAGAGAGAGAATTTTTTAATATTTATTTTTTAGTTATCGGCGGACACAGCATCTTTGTTTGTATGTGGTGCTGAGGATCCAACCCCGGCCGCACACATGCCAGGCAAGCGCGCTACCGCTTGAGCCACATCCCCAGCCCGAGAGCAATTTTAAATTGTGTTATAATTTTCAATCTAATCCATGGGAAACAACTGATTAATTTGTTTTAAAAGTTCTAATTCCTTGAATCTTTTTATTTTCTTCTACTATATTTAGAATCATCCAATTTTAGAATCACAGGTCATCTTAGTAACCACAACAAATCAGGACATGGGCAAAACACAAGGTGAATCTGTCATATGCCATTCCTCTGGCATTGGTGGCTGAAGTGTAGCCTTTCCTTTCGTCAGGGAGTCAGAGGGGCTTCAGAGGGTACAGATTTATCATTTGCCCCTAACTGTGTCCTCCCAGGGAGCCTCGAAGTTTGCCTGAACCAAAGCAGAGGGTTTTGGCAGGACATGACTTTCTCTAGAGCTACCATCCTGTCTTGACTGCTGCTTTTTTTTTTAAATCTTTTTTTTCTCTTCATTCAACATAAAGCCTGACAGATGAATTAATTTGTCAGTATTTCTTAAGTTGCAGAGATATTCCATTGCTAAAACATTTCCTAGAATTTTAATGCACATTTCTATAGTTTGTTATCTTTCCCCCTGCCTTACAATATCGTTTTACACACAAAAAAGAATTCATGAACAAAAATTTGGATTAAAAAAACAAAATATAAAAAACTAGCTGTTAGAAAACTTTTACTGAAATCTTTGCAGGATTTCTATTTTGAGCTAATTTTCTCAGGACTGTGTTATGTGAAGTCCAGGTTTTTTAACTATAGAATCATTTATTCTGGAATGGCATGCAAATCATAACCCTGTTCTACTTCTCTTGAACCAGACTTTATTTACTCTCTGTTGAGTATAAAGTATCACGCTGATCATATTCCAAAGGATTTCTATATATGCATAGGCTGCATGAAATTTTCTGTAGAGGGGCTGGGGTTATGGTTCAGTGGTAGAGAACTTGCCTCACATGCATGAGGCACTGGGTTCAATCTTCAGTACCACATAAAAATAAATAAATAAAATAAAGATATTGTGTCCATCTACAACTAAAAAAAATATTTAAAACAGTTTCCTGTCCACATCATTCTGAAAATATGCTCATACTCATTGACAAAATAGCAAATGTATATGATCCAGAAAACAGATCAGAGCACTGATTTGACTTGAGTGTTGTCACATGTCTGGCCTGCCCTGATTCATTACTGTCACTAAGATGATCTCTAGTTACAAAATATAATTACTCCAAAAATACTACAAGATATAGAGTTAATTCAAGGGAGTATAATTTTAAAAAATGTAAAAATACAAATAGATTAGTTATGTTTAAGCAGCTAGATTCGACCTAGAAATTCAAACTCATCTGAAAAAAAATAATAAAAATGAAAGAAGCCAGGCATGTGGTGCACAGCCATAATCCCAGGAGCTCAGGCGGCTGAGGCAGGAGGATTGCAAATTCAAAGCTAGCCTCAGAAACTTAGTGAGGCCTTAAGCAACTTAGCAATATCCTATCTCAAAATAAAAAAAAATTAAAAAAAGGAGATGGGGATGTATTCAAATGCCTTGGATTCAATCCCTGGTTTAAAAAAAAGGGGGGGTAGGGTAACACTCTGAATTAGGGAAATACAAATTAAAAAAAAGAACAGGAATGCCACAATTTATGATTGAAAATAATGCCTACATAAAACCTGAAGATGTTTAGCAAATAAATAATAAATTTAAATTTCATTAATTGAGATTATAATTTAGGAATGTTGTTGTTGCCTCATAGGATGAGATATTGAGATACAAAATGGTAGACTTGTTGCCAGAACAAATAATCTGAATAGTTTTTAAAGCTTTGTGATATTCATTTAATGACATAATATAAAATTACAATTAAAATGGCCATTACTTTAAAATATTTTTGAGGAAAAAAATCTTATTTACAGTTATATCTGTTTGGTTAGTTACGCCTCTGTCTATCCCAAAAGAAAATAATATGTACACTAAACTGGGCTTGATCTTACTTATAGAAAATAGACCTTTTTTTGTTAATATAAAGATAAAAGTAGCAGTGATCAGGCATTGAAGTGTTGTCGAAAATTCAATACTAACAATACAAGTTTAAGCAAGAAATATGAAAATGACTTATTTTCTTTTATTGGGAGTTTATTCATACGTTATAAATTCTCTAAATATAGGTAAATACCAATTTGTAATACTTCATGACTAACAAATGGAAGAATAGCCATAAAAGAGAAAGAAACACAAATATCTAACATATTCGAGGAAATACTCATGGAGTACAATAAATAATGACAATAAAATCCCTTCTGGTAAGCATTTTTGTAACCTGGTTGTCTCAGTAAACAGGAAAGATTGACTTCCCCATCTGAAAAATCCCAGTATCCACAAATAAACCACATATTGCACTGCCGGTCATTCCCTGATAGCATGACACAAACTACAGAAGACCAAAATAGTTTTGGTGATTATAGAAAGGATCAACTTGGCTTTGACCCTGCCCAATCCTTTCACTAATGTTTAATAACAATTTATCCTTTAAATGTTACTTAATTTATTTTTGGGCAAATGAGTTCGGTCAAAGAGCAAGTGTGTATCCAATCAGAACTCATTTTCCCTTCTTCATTCTTTCAAAGATGCTACAGTGAAACTTATTATAAAGGTGTTATCTTTATATGTCACATAATTTATTTAATGGAGATTGTCAAAAAATAAAACAACAAAAAATATATACCATCTATTCTCAAAGACAGCAGGCTTCTGATATTAGTGGAAGAATAAAGTAATTATGTGAACAATTACTCAGTTAATGTATTTTAAGAATGTATTTTTTACCATGCTATGTATAACACCAATACCTCTATATCTGCAGTAACATCTACACATATTTGACAGACTAGTCAAAGCAAAGAGAAATAAGGAGGAGTTGGAAATCCAGAAATGATATTGGAAGGATCGAGGACTGGAGGTTGTGATTTCCTAGCCCGACCATGCTGTTCAACACCCATAGCTGCAAACAGAACATGGTTCTGGGGGAGATCACAGCCTTTGAATGAACACATTCAAAGCTCTGCAGGATAAAGTTCTGGATCGGAATTGAAACTGGAGAATTGTAACAGAAAACCCGGGGAGCATAGGAAGCACAGAGTAAAAGAATCTATATTTAATAAGCCCAGAAGCTAAGAGGAAATATTATATCTACCTGCCAAATATAAACAGGATAATAAAAATAAGAGAAAATCATAAGACATGAAAGATGCCCTGGGAGTTGAAATTAAATAGCAAAACTGATGGTTCAATACAAGGGTAGAAAGATAAAGTTAGGAGGAAAATCTCTTTGAATTAGTATAAGGCTAGAGAAAGAAAATAATTTAAAACAATTATATATAATAAAATAGGAGTATTATTCCACTACATTAAAAACCCTGCATGCATTTGTGTGTGTGTGTGTGTGTGTGTGTGTGTGTGTGTGTGTGTGTGTGTTTGTGACAAAGGAGATAGATTTATGAAGAAAATCATACAAGTAAAATTGCTAGTATGGGGAGAAACTAAGAATGCTCTATTGAAATTGTGCACCAGATACCCAGAAAAATGAATGCAATGATTTAACCAAAGATATATTTTTGTGACGTCTGAAAAAAAAGTAGAAAGGAAGAAAAGACTAATAGTATTGCAAATAAAAAAAGCAAATAAAAATTTAAAAAATTCAAACTTGTCTACTTCAATGTATCCTGAAGAGATTGTAAAAGTATAAAATTCTGAGTATGGGAAGTATAAATCATATAAAATGGGAAGCATAAACCATTTATGATTTATAAATGGTATTTTATAAATATTGGAAACATATTCAGAAACACTGGTAGCTGGAACATAATGGACTATTTCATTAAGTTCTGGAAGAAAATGATTTTCATGTTAGAATTTTGTGCTCACTAACTCTATCCAGTAATAAGGAAAACTATGAAGTTTTGGATTGTTTCTTTAGAAGTAGGTTTCATCATCATAGTGGACAATATCCTTTTTTACCTTCCTTCTAAGTCCTCTTTCTAAAAATTCACATTTAATAGGTTTTTTTGGGGGGATAAATTTCGACTTAGAGACAATTTGAAAAACTAGTACAGACAGTCCCCATCTAGCCCTCACTGCCCCACGTGAGCACCCTGCATGAGCACGGAACAGGAACCCAGCCTGAGGAACTGGCTTCCACAGTCTTGTCCATTGAACTGCAAGCTTCATGCAGATTATACCACCTTTTCTTCATGCCCCTTTTCTGGTCCAGGATGCAGACTAGGCTCCCAGTGTATACTTGTTGTCATGTCTCCTTAGCCTCTGGCTTATGACAATTTTTTTCCCCTTGTTTTCATGACCTTGACATTTTTAAAAAATCTTTTTCAAAATATATTTCTTCCCAATCACTTCCTTCTACCCTCACTTCCTCCTCTAGATGCCACACCTCCTTCATATCTGTTTGTACCCGAGCCAAATAAGTCAACTCTACTTCATTCCTCACATAGCATCACAAGGTCTTTTTTGTTTTTTGGTACCAGGGACTGAATTCAGGGGCACTCGACTACTGAGCCACATCCCCAACCCTATTTTGCATTTTATTGAGAGACTGAGTTGCTTAATGCTTGCCTTTGTTGAGGCTGGCTTTGAACTCATGATCCTCCTGTCTCAGCCTCCCTGACCACTGGGATTACAGGTATGCACCCCAACATCCAGTTCACAATATTTTTGTTTTTTAAATAGATTCTTTCCTCTCTCATTTCACTAGCCCACCCAGAACTTTTTTTTTTTTTTTGTACCAGGTACTGAACAGAGGGGAACTTAACCACTGAGTCACATTCCTGGCCCTTTTTATTAATTCTTTAAATATTGAGACAGGGTCTGGCTAAGTTTCTTAGGGCCTCACTTAATTACCAAGGATGGCTTGAATTTGAGATCCTCCTGCCTCAGCCTCCTGAGCTGCTTGCACTTCATATATATGCCACTGCACTAGGTCCACCCCAGAATTTTAATGGCTGCTTATTTAATTTAGGATTGAATCAAAATACTTAATATAGCTAATAATGCTCTGGTATCATAACTGGAATCTTTAGAAATGGAATTGCTTCCTCGAACAATTTGAATCAATTGTCTCTCTACTCTCCTGTATTTTAAACATGGTGGCCAGCATTTATTCTGTTGCTCATGTAAAGTTCTTTCTTTTTGCAGGATTTTAGCCCTTGTTCATAACGCAGTCTGATTGACTGTTCTCCCAATTCTTATCCTTTATAATTCTTGCTCAAACTTCATGCATCACAGTGTGCTGGACTTTTGATGAAAGAAGTGATCATGCCCAGTTTAAGACACCAGCATACAGCATGGTACCTGGTACAGAGAAGGTGTTAAAGAAACTTGGCCGAATAAGCAAATAAGTAAACAAATAATCATTATCCCTCTTTGAAATGAGGTTTGTTATCTCTGAAGAAACAAAAATCAGGACAGCTCTTTTATACAAATTGAAGAAAGTCCATAGTCTGGGGAAGCTTATAGTTAATTTGAGCGACACCTTGGTGAGATGCAAAGCCAAGGACACTATAAACACCTTTAAACTTTATTATGTCCTCTTTTGTCTTTTGCCCATTCACTTGGTCTTTGTCTTTTGACATGTTCTCACAATTAAACATCTAGCCATTATATACAGATTTGGTGCTTCCTCAAATGATTCAGATGGCTAAATTGAAATTTTAAAAAAATGAACAATTGTGGTCATTCCAACTACAAAGGATTTATAACAGAAACACCACATTCCAGCTCCCAGTGCAGTGAAGATTCAGTGATGGCTGCATGTCCTTTCTAGTTCTGGAAATAATTTCTTCCAGGGAGAGACAAGGAAGTGGAGTGTGGTATGCAGGCATATGTTACTATATGGCTGTAAATAGAAATTTTCTAGTTCAAACTCGTGATGGTAAGATATTTTTATTCTTTTTATTAAAGAGATTTTAAAAACGTAGAATAGTGGTAAGGCTGGGCAGCGACTCACTGTGTACCCTCCCTTAACGTTTGTTATTGTGTATTCCGCTCTCTCTCTGAATGAACATTCCCGTTGCTTTCTCCTTTTCTTTCTTCTCCTTTGAAGTCTCATTGTCATTGTTTCATCATTGCCAAGTCATTAGAGAGCAAGTTTCCAGTATCAAGATCCTTCAACCGGAAGATTTCATCACCCCCTAAGAACAATGCCATCCTCTTATGTATCTAAAATATAATGTTCAAATTCAGGAAATGTACCATTATATAATACTATTATGTGTTAGAAACTCTTTATTCTTATTTAACTAATTGCTCTATTAAAGTTTTTATGTCATTCTCTCCCAATTAAAGATGCAGTCTAATTTCACTCATATTTATCTAACATGTGTCTTTCATTGTTCTCTGGAATAATGCATCTTAGCCTTTTATAACATTTACAGTTTTTGAAGAGTATACACCAATTTTCATTTTAAAATGTCCTCTGATTCATGACTGCTTCCATATGATGAGCCAAAGTAATTTGTTGTTTGTATATTTGTTGGCAGAAATGCTACCTGAGCCATGGACCATCAGCAGATGCATACTGGACCGATTTTTAGGATGTCAGAGGATGCGATGATGCTTTATTTCTCCATTATATGGTTCCCTTTTCCCGTTATCATTAGTAAGCAATCTCTGGCAGGATATCTAGAGAGTATTCAAATATACTGTTTCCCAGCAAACTTTGTAGCAAAAGGTTTTAGAATTCCTTGATCACTCCTGGCTGAATCACTTATTATCATTGTGGTTGTTAAATGGTGATTTTACTCCCTTGTCATTCTTATGATTCATTTGGTGGCTCTAAACAGTAAATAAAGCTTTCCTTTCCCATAACCACTTTTTGAAGTTAATTTAATTACCTCAATATACACATTATAAATATTAAGTTGTGGCTAAAACAAGGTAGATGACACATCTGGTGTTTACTATGGTATGTCTTCCCCTGGAAAGAAAACATGGCCTGAATTTATTTCTGATTTTACTAACCTGAAGGAGATGTTTGAAAATCATATTACAATTCTAAATCTTAAAAAATGCACATATATATTTATGTATACCTAAAGAAGATTTTATATTTAACATCTAAGTTCTCAAGTTTTAATATCTGTAACTATTAAAATATTCATTCTGTATTTGTGTGGCCTCAAAAATCCAAGTGAAAGTGGAAATTCTCTCTTCTCTGTTTTAATAGTGGCCAAGTTGATTAATTGCAATTGGCCAAAAACTGGCAGAAAAAAAATTTCTAACCCCATTAACTTATTTTGGTTCTCATTAAACTTTTAAAGTCACTTACTTTCCCTTGTCTATTTCAGGCTTATTTTAAGCAGTGTTTCTTCTCTGGCAAGCATATTTGGAAAACGCACAGATTGAGCACCAGTGTGGGAGGAATTATACAGCTAAAAAACATTCCATGAAACGATCATGAGTATTCCAATTTGTTTCAAGATTAATTATAGTTCTATAATTCCCACATCAAGGCGGTCTGTGGGTTAGAGACTGGGCTGAGAGAGTAGTCATCCTAGTAATGACATTTAAGGAAAATGATTTACTAATGCAAAATATGTACTATTTTCAACCTAAACTTCAGGAAAAGCCATATAAGCATTAAGAAAAATTAAACTATATAAAACACATTCCTAGCAAACTCTGCCCTATACATTGTAAACCTATGAGAAAAAAATCTGGTTGAAAAGCTGAGGGCTGATAGTATAACCACGGGACCCATTTAGGAATGATAATTTTAACATCATTACTAATTCTTAACAAGAATCCTGAGACAGAATGAAAAATTATTCTGAGGATAATACAAGAAATGTAAAACAGTTATGCATATATTACAGATTTAAAGGCTTAATCCCATAAACATTAATATATCAGGTTGTTTCTCTTGACATTGTTCAAACAATAAATTATATATATACAAAACAATTTGTTACTTTCAGGCCTGTCATTTATAAACTGTAAATTTTAAATTGAAAAGTTTTAAGGATAGTTTACAATTCCACTGTGATTTTCTTAGAAATAAAATATTCAAAAAAGTAAAAAGCATGATAAATGGGCACTTTATCTACATCTATCATCCATGTTTGATATGTATATGCATATGTGTGCATAAATATATCTCTATAAATATGTGAACATAATATATCATTTTTATTGAGTACTTGCTTGCTGAGCACTTCACATGAATTATGACTTCATATACATTTTGCCATTTAGTCTCTGTAATAATCCTAGGAGGTGTCTAAAACCATTGTCCCATTTTGGAGTCAAGGAAAGCAAGTCAAAAGGTGATTAAGTTGTTTAGAGCCAGATCTAATGGTACAACCCATTGAAAAACAGTTCATATGGGTTACATGTCATGTGTTTTGCTATTAAAATATATTTAATCAAGTGAATTGGTACAGACATATTTCTCTCTTTCAAGGCACAGTTATACCATTCACACACAAATGCACACATATGGATATTATGGATGTTCATACACTTTATACACTCACCAAAGGCATGTGTACATTTACACTTACTATTTTTTTTTTTTTATCAAGAGTATGAGGAGCTCAGGAAAGCTAAATGGGCCATCCTAGCATTTAATTTAATGGAACAATAGCTGTGTTTTGTGGTAAAACCATTGTTCTGTTGGTCAGTATAACCTTCAAAACCTGTAAGGATCAAGATTGAGGGGATGGGAGGCAAAATGCTTCTTCATGGTTTATTATGGTAATAATGGAAGAGGCTGGTCTTACCTCTGTCCCGTGGTACCCAGTTCTTACTGTGGTATTGACAGCAAAATATATTTGTTCTAGATTTGAGGTTCCAACAGAATCTTTTAGGACAACAACTAAACTCAAAGGATGTCTCCCAGCTGGTATTATAACTGCGTTTCCAACAGGCAACGTTTTCACTCTATCAAAGCCAGCTCTTTTAGCATGATGAAGCACCTGGTGATATCAGTCAATTTCATGACTCTCCTACCTCATTTTCTTTCCTATTCAAGGACATTTGTTTGTGTTGATTAGAAGGTTTTCTCAAAGTCCATGTTTTCTCAAAGAAGTGTTGTAGAAAGTAAAGGAAAATCTATATCAACAGGGATAAATGAAGAAGATCTCTTTTCATATTTTAAGAAGCCCAATGTAGTCAACATTCCACCAGGTAGAAAGATAGACAGCTGGTTCTTCATGGAATGGTGCTCAGTATTAGACTCTTCTTTAAAACAATAACAACAACAAAAACAACAGAAAAGTGGGCATAAAAAATGTCAATAGCCTAATCTTGATAGGTGAAATTGTATGTCATTGACCCAATGCAAAGCTTCCAACCATTCTACCACAGCCACTTTGTCTGTGAACCATAAACTAATCCTGGGTAGCTGTGATTGATAGAGAGGGCATATTACCTTTTCCCCATAGTTCTTCAGAGCTATTCTGCAGGAAATGGTTTCTGCCAAACATTTATATGCAACAGGATTTCTTTTCATCCTGCACACATTTCAAAAAGGCTAATCCAACTACCTTTTCCAAAAATATCCTTGTTCCTGGCCTTTTTATTCTTCCTAAGATTCTGATGACATGGCCACCCCATTAACCTTGGCCTATGGGCCAGTGTATGACATTATTTCAGGCTCATATGAAGCATACAACTAGATAGACAGCCTCAGTTCCACACTGAAAGCTTTCTCTGTTACTGCCATTGTCAAGGCTAATTCTAATTGGAGCTGTAGTTGACATTCATGTTCCATTGGTACTAGCACACCACTTAGAGCCTTTTCTACAACAAGGCTCTTTCTTCTTCTGTTGGCTGATGTTGGGAGCTCCCTGTGATGCCAAAAAGAGCAATTGGCCAAGACTACTGAATAAATTTCTAGTCCCTTTAATATTTTTGGTTCTCATTAAACACAGTTTAATGGGGAAGCAAAGGAGAAGGAACATGTGTCATGAGAATATGAAACTCCAGATTATGAAGTTTTTTATCGTCTACATTTGCCTCAACTGGTCTCAGACATATGATTTTCATTTAAAAGTGGAATTCTGCTGTGTACACTCAACCTTATGATTCAATAAAATAACACTCAATTCATGGTGTCCGCCCTAGGTTTATAATCAACCAAGTATCAGGACCAGGTGTTCAGTTTTAGGATCCTTGGAATCAAGCCATGTACTAAGAAAAGTAAATTATAAAAAAAATAAGAAAGGAGCGAAGGAGAAAGTAAAAGATAGTAACTATTCAATGTGAGATGATAGATATATTAGTTTATTGGATTATTGTAATTTCTGTATATATCAAACATCATATCGTATGCCTTAGATAAGTACAATAAAAAAGTTAGGTCAAATAAATTCACTTTTGCATCCTAGGTTGCACCCTGAACCCCAAACCCCAACGCCCCCCAATCCATGATAACAGACACATTTTCTGTTCCTCTGTCCTTGCATTGTGATCACCTAGTGACCTTGCCATCCCTTAGAAAGCCCTGTATTGTATTCCAGTTGCCAGATCTTCAAGACTTCCTTTACTTGCACCTGTTCTCTTAATTTTTAATGGTTTAAGTATGTTGTTCTCATCTAATAAACTGGCACTACCACATGTGGATTCACCTATTACTAATTATTAATTCTCTCTGGAAAACTATTATAGCCTTCACTCCTTAGGCTCTGAGACACAGTAGTAACCATGATAGACGAGATTTCTTTATATACTAAAATGTTACTCTAGTGGGTGAAGAGATAATAAATGCATGATAATTAAGAAATTAGATATTTACAAAGATTACTAAGTAATCACAATAAAACCAGGCAATGAGTTGACCCATGTCCATCCATGATCACACCAGAAAAAGGGAGCTGGAAAAGCTCTTCAAAGGACTGTCATTGACTTGAGTCAGCCATGCATAGACCTGTCCAAAAATTGTGTGGACTTTTATGATTACAGTTTAATGATTCGCCTTTGAATAAACATTCAAAACTAAACCAATTTTTCAATAATTAAAATAATGCTAAGTGTGAGGATTAATTCTTATTTCTATATATATGTTTTATTTACTCTATTCCTATGATATAGCCTGAGTGCTCCAAATTTCCAGAAAAATTCTGATATTCCCAAAGACTAGGAATCAGGTTGGAAATTTACCAGGAGATGAGTTGCCAAAGAGAACTTGGCAGACAGAACAGAATAAATGACTATTTTTGCTTCCTTCCTAGGTACCTCAGTTCACTCTTTCTGCAGGAATGTGCTGGGTATGAGGTTGTTTCAGAAATGTGGGTTTTTCCAGAGTATACAGCAAAGACTGACTTCCCAGCAGCTTAGGAGAGGATAGGATAGAAGCCGGCAGCAGATACTGAATCTATCGACACGCAGAGATAGGAGGATGAGTTATCAGGGGACTAGTGGTAGGGGGAAGAGAAAATGCAGAGCAGAAAGCCTAGAAATGGGGGAAGCTGAGGTAGAACCAAGGACAGCTCCGTAGGTTGCCACTCAGAGTGGTCTTACCGGGCAGGTGAGGTTGTAGCAAACTGTTGTCATAAATAGAGTTTGATTCCATCTTTTGAATTTTCAAAATGTTTAAGCCTCACCCTCCCTCTTGCTCTTGTGCCCAACATCTGGACAAGATGAGAAGAAGCCCCAGGTGTCTTCCACTTAGGTGCTGGTAGAACATTCAAAGGAGACCTTGTCCAAGGTCATTCTTACCCAGTGCCACCTGCCAACCATAATAAAATCCTGCTGTGGTCCTTGATGGCAAGCCATGAAGCTTCACCTTTTTTATTAGTTATAAAATATAGTTGCCCACTGATCCGGCTCTGGCTGCTCAGTTGGCTCCTCTGTGCTCCACATTAGGTAATAAACCTCCCGGTAGCCTCTTGCGGTGAGTAAGGTAGTATTAGATTCAACTTCAGGCCAGGCTTTTGAGTAGAGATATGTCCCATCCGCTGAGGTGTTCTCATCCTGGGACAGCAGGTAAAGGAGCTTCCTAGAGTGGCTAGCATCAGAGCAAAGTGAGGGGAAAGAGATGAAGAGCAGGGTTGGACCTTCATAATGGGATGGGGGTCTTCATGATGGGATGGGGTGTTAGATCATAGGGAACTTTGTTGGTTCCTTTCAGAACTTTGTTTTTTACTCTGAATGGACTAAATAAATTCTGATGGGGTTTTTGAGCAGAAGATTGATGTAATTTGCTTTTGTTTATTTCGTTTACTATGACTCAGTTTAGATATCATTTACACTCCATAAAATTCCCCCATTTTTCAATGCATACAATTCAGAGGTTTTTAGTATATTCCCCCAAATGTGGAAGGCCTCATGAATTTCCTGTCATCTTTCCACAGGGACCATGCGCATCTTCTTTGCACGTTCCAATTTTAGCATATGTGCTGCTGAGGAGAGCACTTGATGCTCATTTCTGCAGAGTCACACCTACTGCTGAGTTGAGAATAGACTGCAGAAGACCCGTGGTAGGAAGGGGGGCCTGGGGAGTGCATATGCAATCAGCCCCAGAGCGAAGGTTGTGGTTCTGACCAGAGAGGCAGCAGGGAAACATGAGGGTGTGTGAAACTCTGGATGTGTTTCAAAGGCACATTCAGCAGCATTTCCTGATGGGCTGGGTGTTACCGATGTCATTCATCTCTGTTCAATATTAGAATGTCTCAGACAGGAAACAGGAACCAAATGGGCAGTCAATTATAACCCAGGAACATTGAAGAGAGATGAAACTGCTTTGACTTCTGGTGATGGAAATAAATCAGATGGGATGCAGTTTTTATTAAATGAAGGATGGTCTCCCACCTTCAAGGCAAAACACTAGACACATATGTAAAGACAATGGGTGTAGATTGTAAATATCAGTGAACTAGACTCCAAACCTTAAGAACGGAATTGAGAATTTGTTAAGAGCTATGTTAGCTTTTCATGACTATATCTGACTCAAATTGACAGAGAAAACATATATTTTGTTTCAGGTTTTCAGAGGTTCCAGACTTAGGTGGAGACATCTAGGTCTGTGGTCAGGGTGCTGGAAGGCAGGGGTGGGGAGAGCCCTATGTCTGCAGAGCAAAAAAAGGGGAAGAGGAGGGGCTGGGGTCCCATAATCTCCTTCAAGGGCACACTCCCAATGATCCCAAGACTTTCCACGAGGACCTGCCTTTTACAGGCTCCAATTGATCCACTCTTGGAGTTAAGTGTCCAATCTCTTGACCTTTAGGGGACACATAGAATCCAATTTATAACAATAGCAAACTACTTAGGACCAAGGAAATGAATAAGCACATGTCTGTATCCCCAGTAAATGGTGATGACCAAATTAACTTGTGTCTAATCATCATTTTAGAAATGTACAGGACGTAACTAAATTTCTTCTGCATTTTATATGTTTCACTATCTCTTTTTCTGTCTTTCTGTCTGTTTATCTCTTTCTCTCCATTTCTCTTTATCACTATTTCTCGCTCTCAAGCACGCCTGTGAAGGCTGTCTAATTTCACTAAGCAAAAGAAGAGAGTTTTATGTGAGTTAGGGATTAGCAGGCAGACATGGGGCTCCTAGACTATCCTTCGGTACCAGTGTTCATAGCACAATGTGCCTCTAGGAGGCATGAGACTGCATGGAGGTCCAGAACTAAGAAGCCAGGAAGGAAGGTTTGAGGACAATCAAGGTGGACAGCTGCCCCTCCTCCTATTTTAGAACTTTTGATCACCAGAGGCCTTATTTTATATCACAATTAAAAAGACTTGAAAAGCACCTCATCAAACAAGCATGCAAAAATGAAAGCCATGGAGGGCCAATTGGGTGCAGTTAATTTTTAATTATACTCTCTCCCTGCTCTGGCTTTATTTATTGCCAAGCAGCTGGAAGGATAGAATCCACCAGAGGGTAAATCGCTAGTTCTCTGTGAACAGGAATTTCTTTATAGTACATTGTTCAAAAATAGATTACAAATGAGATTGACACGATTCTGAATAGCTTGTTTTTTCCTCCTTAAATGTCATGGTAATACAATCCTGTCTCAACAAAGCCAAGGTCGCACAGGAGTGCACAAAAGCTGTAGCTCTTAAATTCTTCTTTCTTGCTCCCACTTGAGGAAATGTGTTCAAATCAAGAAGAAAAACATCAATCTTCACATTAAGAAGAAAAAGAAAAACAATTAAGAAAAGAATCTACTGGCCTCTTTATATTCAGTTCAACAACCACACCCTTGATCATTTGGGGATTTAAAAAAATAAGGCAAATTGTGCTGCTAGGAAAGTTCAGATCTATTTTAAATCTCCTACAGGGCTCTTCGCCAAAACACTGTCACCCTTCACTGGAACTGTAGCAATCTTTGCAGACTGACGAAATACTTCAGACTGGCTGCATTCCATTGAGACGATGCCTTATAAGGTGAATAGAAATCAGAGCTTGCCCAGGATGTTACTATACCGTACGGGATGCTGATACATGACTATATGGAGGGAGGCATAATAGAAATAGAAATACTTTTCTCTCTCTCTCTTCCTTTAAGATCTATTGATCCTGGGTAAATTTATGCTCAAAAAATACAATCAAGAGAATAGTAACTATTATCATTCCAAATTCTATCAGAGCTCAGATTCAGGGTAAATCTTTTGGGATCACATGCATTCTCAAATACAGATGAAAACAATTATGATCACTTCTCAATAACATAGAAATAAAGCACAGTGCAAATTCCTTGGAAGACATGTTGAGGGCCTGAGAAGGTGTTGATGTATACTCAAATACATCAGCACTGTAGGCTTTTATTGTATTTGTATCGTGTTGCATGCTATTCATCAACAGTAAATTAATTTCAGTTTCTCTGTAAGACGAATATAAAAAAAAATCTAGTATAAAAATGTTCCAATTCCATCTCACCTTTAATATGAGACTAAATAAAAGTGCTCAGATCAAGAGTAAGATTTTCTCCCTCTTGAAGTTTTAGTTTTTTTGTTCTTAAATACTTATTTTTCCTTTTCTGAGGTGGCTTTGCTGCTTGGAAAATCTGCCACAAGGGAGTGCTTTAAAATAGACTCGATTTAAAACAAATCAATAACCTGAGTACTGCGCTTTGGAATTGGTGAATACCGGTAAGTTCACTCCCATAAAGGTGTTGAACTATCCGTTTTTAACCCAGTTTAACATCTACTCACATCCCCAGATTGGTATATTTATTGTTAGAGCATTTGAATGTTTCCTTTATAACAGCTCAATCCAGGGATGATTTCTCCCATATGTTTCTAATTTACTCGCACTTAACTCATCGAAGTCTGGTTTTGTAGAGGAAATGTGATGTCCAAGAAGCTGTTGGGAGGCACTTTTCTTGGAAAAAGGAAGTAATGTTCTTTTATTTTATAGTTCACAAACTGACTTCTAAAGATGTGAATGCATTTCAAATGTATGAAATCATAAAGTTCAAGTATGTTCTAAGATTGGCAAGGAGGGCTTCCACTTCTAACTGAAATGATGTCAGTACCAAACCAAGGCAGGCGAACAAGAAAACCGCTAGACAAAGGGGGAAGAAATTAAATTTCCAGTATTCCTTTCTCTTCAAACTGCCTTTGATTGAGGCCAAAATGCTTGTTTATAGACATTGTCAACCCATGATGTCATATTTCCCAGTAATTCTAGAACAAAGTTAAAGTACTTTGAGCAAATTTGTTTAATAGTCTTAAACTCATTTTAATATTTTTAAGAAGATTTTATTGCTCCATGGAATCCTTCCAATCCTCGATAACAGCATGTTTAAGTTTTCGAAGTTTTGTTTCAGAAGGTTTTAGGGCTGGTGCAGCGACAGTGGGATGTACTGTGGAGCTCAAAGCGTTTAGAGCCACAGCCTTTGGTTCTTCTTGCTTTCTCAGTTGTGTGATTTTATAGAAAATATTTTGTCTCTGTGCAAAAATTTCTTCAAATATAAAATGAGTGTTTAAACTCACCTGCAATTTTGGTGAAAAAAAGTAAAATAATGTTGAAACTACAGGAACAAGTGTTGGAAGGGCAGTGTCTCCGCACATGCCAATCTGCTTCCTTCTTACTGTGTTTATTAAGAAATCTCTCCACTGTTATTGACTATTAATCCGTGAAAGGATCTTGCCAGAGAAAATAAACCCATTTTTCCACACAGTTTGGGGAATGAAGTACCTATGGCAATTGAGATACATTATTTATCTGGAGAATGAGAAGCGTTGAATGGAGAGTGAAACTACATTTTGAACCATAATTTGAGTGAATTTAATTAAAGTTTTAATCATGCAAGGTAGACTTTGGACCTCCCTTACCAAAAGAGAAATACTGGGGAGCTTCTAGACTCGTTCCTTTGTTTTTGTCACCTGGGTGCTTCTTTTGTCACTGATGTGTTGCCTTCAGCATCTTATCAGGTACCCACAACTATGGGCTAGATGCTGGTCCAGCAGAACCACTTTGGAGAAGAATGCCCCTGTGTTTGGTTATGCCACTACCAATCATGCTCTGGAAGAATGGCAAGATTAAAAATATGAATGAATATATCTATATTTATTTTATCAAATTTGTGTTTTCCTGATGCTTCAATGTCTGCACAAACAGGCTGTAGGCATCCCCTGCTCCAGGCCACCTGGTGCACCATTGTGATAAGTCTGGTCTCTGCCAAAAGTTCCCCTTCTTGCCTGCCCAGCTGGGACCTAGTACATCAGAAGCACCCTGAAACCTCCTCATGCCTTTTGCAGTATACTCCACTTGACCTTCAAGAAAGTCACTTGCTTACAGGTCCTCACTCTCTCAGCTCCCCACCTGCTTGATTGAACCTCATTCTTGAGAGTTCCTCCATGATGTCCTCTGTGCAGTCCTCTGTCTCCAGGACTTGTGAGTTTAATCCTTGAACTTCATACATCTCTCTAAGTGCAATTTTGACAGCGCATTGGAGTGATCTTTAAAGAACCCAAAAGCAACACTTCCTCCCTCAACACCCTGGAGTTTAATTTTTCAATGTCCATTCTTCCTGTTGAATTCTGAAAATTCTCTTAATTTACAATCTCATTGAACCCTATCAATCTTCTGTGCATTGTTTTGCTATATCAAGGTTCAGGAGAGTTGGTCAGTGTGCACAGACCATGGAATCTAGCTAACTTAGCCTACACACATGTCATTGCTGAGTATGAGGTGTGTTGGCTTATCTGCTCCCTGTCTGACACCATGCCCGATTCCTGCCTTCCCATTCTGTGATGGCTGGTCTCCTGCTATCCCCCAGGACTGCTTTCATCCCTGTGTTCCTTGAAAGACTGTCTATGCTTCCGAGCAGTTTCTTGCATGTGTGTCTTACAACCACATTCTGCTATTTAAAATAAAAGTGATCTCAGTCAAGTGTCTATGAGTCCCTTCCCTGACAGCTTCTAACATACAGGTGACCTCTCCTAACCTTCTTCTCCATTGTTTACTTCAGAGGAAGAAATATCTGTCTTCAGTGCTTGGATAGCAGCATACTGTGCATAAGACACCATGCTAAATTCTGCACATATGTACACCAATCTCATCTTTAACACCAAATTCCTTTACAAAGCTCATGTAAAACTAGGCAAAGGAGCCAACACAATTAGAACTCAATTTCTATTGCCTCACAGGCCATACTAGGCATTCTTAGGCATAGGCTAATAAATGTTCTTCATTTTACTCGGAATTCGTCAATTTATGATTTTTAAAATGCTTGTAGCCATTGATTTCCATTAGAGTAATTCTTAAAACCTACTTTAAATTCCTTTTTAAAAATAAATCCTACCATTTTATTCTATTTTTTTTTTTTTGTATTCTCATGAGTGTTATGCAATACACCTAACTGGGTCTATTTTCTATGTTCCACAGTGACCATAACAAAGTGTATTTAAAAGTATTCTTGCCACTTATCCTTCTCTCCTTGGAAAGTAAACTGACAACAGGGTTTACCTTGGCCTACAGGAATCATTACTAGGATGATACTATTTTTGGTGTATGGGTTTTCTTTTTCACTGATGAAAATTGAGTTTTAGTATGCAGTGCAGGATTTTCAAAGAGAGAAATGCACAATGAGTATAATTCTTATTTTATATTTCACATGGCTTACTGTATCCATACATTTAGACACATTCCACAAAAAGATATTTTTAGAAAATTTTTATTAAAACAATCACATTTATCTCAAACCATTCCTCCAGAATATGGTCATGTTATCAGAAAATCTGTGAGCAACTTGTCCAGCTGAGAGAGTGGAAACTCATAACTCACTGTCGGGCCACTGGTGTACTGTGCAAGCTGAAATTAAAACTGTGTCTGAAGACAGATTGACATTCAAGGCCAAGTTTCTACCATCTCCTACAATTGATGATGGAATTTAGCCGGACAGGCTCATCTAGACAAGTTGAAAAATTATTTCATATCCTGAACTCAAATGATTAATAAGTATTTTATTCCTCTCAATAAATCACAGATTTATTGAAGATATATGAACAGGCTTTTCTATGTCTAAAGTGCATCAATAAAGAATTTTATATATGTTAAGGAAAAAGTTCCTTCCAAGTTATAAATGTTAAACACGTTATTGAATTCCTGAAGGAGAATACTAGAATGTCGTCTCTGTCAAAGGCACTGGGCTTCCTTTTGCTCTAGTAAATCCTGCAAAACCAGGAGCTATGTGTTCTGTTTCTCTGGCTCCTCCATCACTATCCAGAAAGAAGCAACACTTTTGAAGAAATTACCAAAATTTTCATCCTGAGCTTCCATAGGTCGTTTCAAGCAATGTAAAAATTTAGAAGTGGGATTTATACATTATGAAGGGAGAAGAGTGCAGTAGATATCTCTCTCTTACAGAAGGACACACACTACACACAGCTGCACAATTTACTTCCCAAAGTGATAGGACACAAGGAGCTTAACAGTATCATAACCATAGATAAAAAGAAAGTCATGAATACAAAAAGCCCCAGAACTTCATGAGAGATTATGATAACCTTCTATAAACTCATGGTCTTTCCTCTGCACAAATAAAATTTGGAAGGATCATCAGGAAACAAGTGCATATTAAATTGAACAAAATGATATTTAATAATATATCATGTATTTAGTCATGTAACATTTTGATACCATTTTTTATACTAAAGCAGATTATGCTCTAGGACATAAGCGAGCCTCTCAGTCACTGTAACTCCTTAAAAGTGGTGACTGAGGTTTTCCAAACGCATTTTTCCTCATGACTACACCATAGAAATCCTACCTGAGTTTCCAGCCAGCCTGGCCTTCCCAGCAGAATTTCAGACAAGAATGAAAAATCATAGTGAGACCTTCTCTCTAAATAAACACAAAATAGGGCTTGGGGTGTAGCTCCATGGTCGAGTGCCACTGAGTTCAATTCCCAGTACCCACCTCCCCAACAAAAAAAGAATGCAAAATCATTTGAGATCTGAATGTCCAAACTGTTGACTTTAGACCTGCCAGCTCTCCACAACCCAGTGAAACAGTTCTTAAAAACACATGATAGGTCTCTCTCACTTTCTCTGTCTCTCATTAGGAAATATTTATATAGTAACTCTGTTTCCCTGGGGAACCTTGACTGATAATGCAGTGACCCAGAGGGAAACAGGAGGAATCAGGAATAGAAATAAGGTGTTTGATTGCATATATAGATTTGATATGGAAGTTTGCTGGCATACTTATCATGTAGAAAAAATCCACAACATTAAGGACACAAAAACCTAAATAGCAGTTTTATTTTAAAGTTACATTACACAAGATCATGTGACTTAAAAGAGAGGCGGAAAAATCAATTCAACAAAAAGAACAAAGAAAATAATTGAATATTGCAAAAGAGTAAGATAGAGCCTCATGACATAATCTTCTTGAACACTGATCCACCTATGGTATTCACAGAACTTGAAAGATCTAAGAAAGAACCAACAGAAGAATCAACAAATATAATTAAAATGTTTACTCCTCCTTCAAAGGCTGATGGATAAGAACAAAAGTGAATAAGCAAAAGTGTAGAATAGTTAAATATAATGTAATTTTATAAATTATAATATAATGTAATTTATAAACTTGAAATATTGCATTCATATAATATACTTATATACAAAAGTTATATATTTGAAGATGTGCAAAACTCTGTAGGTTACAAACTATATTTCTGAACATTTATGAAAATTAGCCATATAATATTTACCAAGGAACTTTCAAAAAATTCCATCAAGTTAATAGTATGGCTGTTTAAACAAAAGTATACCTTAAAAATCTTCAAATGATTTTAAAATATAATGCTATTGAATTATTTGATTCACAGAAAATCACAAGAGCAATAATAAATATTTAATTTTCAATGATAAATTAAGTACTACCTACAAAATTATGAGGGAAAAAAATAAAACATTTTTGAAAGGTAAATTGATAACTCCAAATGTATTTTAGCAGGCTCAAACACTCATGAGTTTGGAAAAAGAAAAAATCACAAATGAAACATATAATAAAAATAGTGGAATTGTAAAAACTAATAAACTTAAAGAAAAGAGTAAAATAATACAATTATAAACTGGAACGCCTAAATTAAGTAGATAAAAATTTCAAAATATGTAAATAAAACATTTTTAAGAAGACATTGAAACCTCACAGGGGCTGAAGGGCAGGCGTAGCTCAGTGGTAGAACACATGCTTAGCAGTCCTGGGTTCAATTCCTAGTGCACGCGCACACACACACACACACACACACACACAAATCATGTGTAAATGAGTAAATATTAAATAAATTAATGAGCTAATGAGCTATTGAAAACACTGCCTTCTCCCAAAGCACCAGAATCTTATTTTATTTGTAAATGATCCTAACCTTAGAGGAAAAACAGATAAACTCGAAGTATAGAAAATAAAATTTGTTTTCTACCTTGAAGCACTTGAAATAAAGTTGTCAACATAATGCCCTAATGCCACCAAGTATTTTACTATCTTTTTTCTACAAACAGGACATTCTCTTACATAATTTCAATATAGTCCTCAAAATCAAGAAATCAGCATTGATGCAATGATGCACTGTTATCTAAGCCTCAGGTCCTATTTATTCAATTGTTTCAATAATGTTGATTATAGCAAAAATAATCAATTCCTAATTACACATTATTTTTTCAGTCAAAAATTCCTCTCTATGCTTCTAAAGTCTAGAAGAGCTCCTAAATCTTTCCTTGATTTCCTGGACTTTGATGTTTTTGACTATTTCTGTTGGGTGGCAATTTTCCATGGTTTTCTCATAACTCTACATATCCTGCAAATAAAGATACTGAATGTCTTTGTTCTAGACTATTATTCCAAAGACAATTGTATAGAAGCAGCTTTCAAAGAAAAGAATAATTTCTCTAACTGGAGCAAAGGACAGGCATGTTTCTTGCCCATTATAAAAGATTCAGGTTCCCTAAAATCAGGATTCTTCCCATGTAATGCATTCCACTGGATGAACAGGTGTCAAATGGTCCCATGGTAGGAAAGGAATCTTATGCAACCACGCAAAAGCTGCTACTCTAGCTATTGTTATTTCTGTGCATAATAAAGTTTTTGTCTTTGGTCTACAAGTCTGATGTTTAACAAACTAACATTTTCCCTTTTAAGAAGTATAAAATCTCAGACCCTCACAGTTCTTAAAACTCAGAGGACAGTTTTTAATAGAATGCCTCTCAATTTTATTTTGTCAGATATTTTCTTACGATTAGATTTAGGAAACTCCTACATTTGGAGAGATATATACATATAGCATTATATCATGCAAAACTTCTGAAAAATTTGCACTGTGTTTAGGAACAAGATAAAAATGTTCATTTTTACTAGTGCTTATTTGCAGATAATATGTTCATGTATGTGAAAAAGAGAATAAATCAATTGTTAGAATAAATAAAGCATTATGAAGGTTCAACATTTTATCATTAGGTTTTCAATTTCAAATCGGTTTATTGAAATTCTGGGTGGATTTTTTTGTCTGCCACATCATTTTACCCAGCTTCTGATCTGAAGGCACTATAGACATAAGTAACATGACCTCTGGTTTGGTCACTTCTCTCTGATGGTGTCATTCTGTAGCTGTTGGCAACAGTGATGGGAGAACCTGACTAGTAGATAAAGACAGGAATACTGTCAGGTTTGGAATTCCCTATAGGTAACACTTTCTTAATTTGTGGGAGAGGGATTAAAAATTAATATTTTAAATGTATTGAACTATGAGACATTTATAATTAATAGTATTACTAATTTGAAAATACATAAAATTTCTAAAAAATATTTTAAGTAGTTTATTCTGATTTTCACAGACAAAGTAATATATGAAATAATACTACACTGAACTGCTTTTTAAGAAGTCATTGAATGCTTTTTAATGATATGGTTTAGAGAATTTTTAACTATCCGCACAATTGTTTCGTGAGAATGCAAGGGAAATTCTATGCTAAATAATGAGGTTCTGGGGCAGAGATGATGACCTCTCAGATTTGTCTCTCTGCCAAGCTTGAGTGAGTTCTTTCAAAGAAGAAACTCAAATGCAACATTCTGGTTATCTTTGTGTAATTCAAAGAGACTGTCTTGAAACAAAGTGACATCTTGTTACTGGCTACCTTCTCATTGCCAGGAAGCTTACCTGAAGAGAAGTATGGCATTTGAGTCAAGACCCTGGGATAATGTTAACTGATTCACTTTGGCCAAGCTAAGAACTGTGGATACTATAAAACTGAACACATAAGTTGCATATCTATAGTGGTCTCAGCTATAATCCCATGGCTATCTCATGGGATGGTCACACCTACTCTATCATTGTGAACAGGTGGAGTTACCTGATAGAAAAGACTCATGTTTTTCCCTCTCTACTCCTCCTCCCCACAAAAGTAGAAAAATGGGATTCTCCTTCATTTTTTTTTCTAACAAGGACATTGTCAGATGTATTAGTCAAACTTGGAGTCTCTCCAACTCTGAAGCTTGCTTCTAAATTTAGAACTAATGAGCTCTCTGTATGTACCAAACTGGAAAGCACATATTCTCTGTTAGCACGGAGGTATTCAACAAAACTCTACTGCCAGCAGGTATATTAATATTGCTTATTTAGTGTCACTGGCTCACAAAACCCTGTCTCTTCTTTAAGTGTCTGGAAAAAAATAAACATACTTATCAGGGCAGAACAACAAGTTTGTAAAGAAAATCGGTTTCTGAGAGTCTTAGAACTCTCCATTTCATGGGCTTTTAAAGATCTTCCAGCCCAGTGCTCCAGAATTTTGTGATCCAGCTAGAATGCCTTTCAGAACACTTTCCTGGTGATCACCCAGCCCTCCAGTGCCAGGGCACTCCAAACCTTCGAGTAGCTCTAATTGAAAGCCCAGCTTGGTACAGAACCAAAAATTTTGCTATTACTTCCCCAAATATTTCTACTTTGTTCCTTGGTAAAACACAGATTGATGCCTCTTTCATGTGATATTTTAAAAATGCTTGATGACAGATATCACATGTTCCTCTCCTGCTTCCTATTTCTCCTATGGACCATGTCTCCTGTCCAAGACTAAAAGCTTCACCTGCTTAACCCTTTCTTACATATATCTCCATTCCAAGCTGTAGTCTTATCCTGGCAACACTCATATCATATTCCAAAAAATACAATTTTTCTAACAAAGTTATCATGATTTTTAAAAAGAAGATAATTGTGCCCAAAATGTAAAAGATGGATTGCCAAGGGTGAGACTCAGGGCTCATCTACCAGCTGTGTCCAGGAGTAAGTGATTATTAAAATGGTCCAGTTGAGAGCAAACCCATGGCTATTTTACTTACAGAATAAAAGGAAGTAATTGGGTTTGAGGCTAAGGAGATGAAAGACCCAAGTACTCTTCACAATCTTCTTTGAGAGATAACTGAAAGAAGATGCCATTACTTTTAAAACACAGTAGGATGTATAGAACAATCTTACCTTTAGGAGGAAATACATACCACTTTGAATATATATTTTAAAGATGCTGATAAAATCTCACAGGTTGATATGTCTATGGAATAATTAAATATCTGCATGGCTGTTTATATATTAAAACATTTGATAGCCTGGCCCTCTTTTCTGAATCCAAACCAACATACCCTACACTTTGTAAATTTAGTATATTGAAATGTAACTGAATTCTTTTTTTTTTTTTAGCACATTTTCTGACCTCTTCCTCTGAGCAAATAGTCACAGGAACTACTATTCAGCCAATCTTTCAAGTTGCAAAACTGTGGCTTTATCCTGTGGCTCCACTTTTTCTTTAATATTCAATCAGTTACAAAATTTTATCAGTTAATCTTTTAAAATATCTATAAAATTCAAGTGCTTTCACAATTCTATTGCCATTTTCTTTGTTCTATCACTTGTTACTAGTTTTCAATATCTTGTGAGTCTCTCCCCCACACCCTGCCATGCGTGCTTGCCCAGGAGTGTTCTGAAGCTATCCTGGATTATTATGAAAGCTAGCAATCGCAAACTAGCTAGCAATCGGCCCAGTGATCAATGCCTAAGAATGTTTTGAGCCAGTAAAATGATTGCTAGCTTGAGATTCACCATAGCAGTGTTATTCATATCATGGAAATTAACAAACACTACAAATTAGGTGTTGGATGGTTTTCCTTTTTTTTCCTCCCTTTATCAGAACACCACCAATCTTGCCTTTATAGCCTGTCTACTCAACTGGTGTCAAAACTATTTTTCTAAAAAAAATAAAAGAAGGCTTTTAATGTCAGTAGGCACTATCAAATAAATTGGATTGCTGTTTAAGTGTAAGGTCATGACTGAAATACTGGTGAACACTAAAGTCTGCTTTAAGCATGTCCAGAGACATTCACTTCTTTGTAGATATTGAAAAATGGTAGCCACTCTTGTCTTGGTGACACAGGAAGTGAATTCAGCTTCAAGGACGGTGGAAGATCTTCTGCTATGGAGTCTCCTATAATGGTTCTTCAAAATATAACCAACAATTTTGATTAAATGTGTTCATATGTCTTGGGTCTCATTAATGAATTGACATCTCAAGTTGACACAAAGAGAAGATGGTGATTCCTAATCTTACTGTGGCATTCTTCCTTCCTTGTGTTCTCCAAACCTGACCTGATTTTTTTTGCTGAACTGAAAGTAACCACAGAAGGTAGGAGAGCTCTGGTAAATTGATTTCCTGAAAATCAGAAAAAGAAATCAAGTTTTTTTCAAGTTGCAAGGCCAACTCTGGCGTTTCTGAGATGGGGACAGAGTGTTAGCCAACATTCCATGCCCTTGCTCAGTTTTCCTCAGATGACTACACACACTAGAAAATTAAACTTCCAGAGCATCCTTGGGTAGGCAGACAATTTCTATTTGAACTCTCAGCTCATTTTAACTCTTAACCCATGATGAACTTTATTTATAAATGCATCATTTATGAAAAATTGCTATGGTAATTAGATCTGGTCTGCTTGAGATGTCTATCACTCCATTCCAGGCCACGCAATTTTTATGTTCTCTCTATTAGAAGTCAATCACTGGACCTGCTCCTACAGCTTATAATCACATCAGAACCATTATGTTTTGGTGGATGATCGTTCACATATTTCATTGCCTTATAAGCTCTGTTGGTTTCCTCTTGTCCAAGGAAATATTGGCTTGAAAATATTGTAAAAATAAGAATTACTATGTAAGAAACTCTGGGATGGAGACAAAGTATCTCACAATTTTGCCCATTGAAGTTTGATGATTGGCTTAAAGGTCAAGATAATAGTCAAACCTCTTAGTATGAGACATAATGGCCGTTTGGCATCCAACTGTAGTATCTTAATAACACTTAAAATCCCAATTCCAGTTGTACCTATCCTGTGTATCATCTTTGCTGTCGTGTGTGTTCCTGTCTTTGGGGCATTTTTTAGTGGACTGCTTGCTTTCTTATTGTTGAGTTTAAAGAGCTCTTTGTACAATTTGGAAATAAAGACCTTTTCAGTTATGGTTTCCAAATATTTTTTTCTCAGTCTGTGTCTTTTTTTTTTCTTTTTTCAACTTCCTAACAGTATCTTCTATGGAGCAGAAGGTTTTAATTTTATTGAAATTGAGGTCTACAATTTTTTTCTCATGTTTCTTGTTTTTGATGTATCTAAAAAGTTATCACCAAACTCATAGTCACATAGACTTTATTCTATGTATATTATACCTTTACATTTAGGTCTAAAATCCAATTTGTTTTGTTTGTTTGCTTTTTTATTTTATTTTTTTTAGGGCTTGAAAGGTATGAGTCGATCTAGATTTTTTTTTTTTTTAATGTGGATGTCTAGTTGTTCTGGTCATAAAATAACATTTGCACAGAATAGCTTTGGTTTCCTTATTTTTAATGCTTTCTAAGAAATTAATTAATTTTTTGAATATTCTTGAATATCAAAATTACTCAGTATTTTTATTTTCAGATTACATAATAGTTGTGTGGGTTTGTGTTTTTGGACAAATGATTCATAATTTATAAAGAAGCATGATATGTACTAATTAACCCAATCTTTTATACAATTTGAATGCCACTAAATTTTAAGTAGACTTTGAAAAAATAATGGAGTGGAATAAGTGTCTGCTTTGCTCCCTCTCTTTCTTAAGATCCTTTCCTTCTGCCAATGTCCCCTGAAGTATTAGGAAGTTCACCCACAAGACTGGATTGCTCATAGTGGTCCTTCTGACTTCCTCTTATTACAGTTTCTTATGAATGCAGCCTTACTACGATTTTATTCATGGAACAGAGCATTATACAATTTCTGTCCTCTAATTTTTATAATGTATGGCTATTTTATTCATGATAATGAAATATTAATACAAACACTAAGTACCCTTTTATTGAGTAATTACTTTATATGCTTATCTACTTAATCCTGAAAATTACTATATTAGGTGTATTATATTGTTATATCATTTGTGTGGATGAGGACCCTACTGCTAAAAGGAATATGTAATTTATCCAAAGTCACATAGATAATTAGGGCCAGAGTTAGATCTGGCCTAGTCTGACTGGCTCCAAAGTTCTTGGTCATGAGCTCTGAAATCTGATTAAGGGGAAGGAAGGTCCTTTTTAAAACAGTTTCCCAAACAAAAGGAAAATTTTAATGCTGAGAATTCTGAAACTTCAGAAATTTGATAAAAATAAGAGTACTGTGGGTCTATTTCTATGAAATAAATACCTAAGGTTTTATTTATTTCATTTCTTTCCAAAAGATGGAAGGATGGGTTTGGAGTAGAATTGGGATGAAAAAAAATGCTTATTATTCGTTCTGCAGCTCTGGAAATAATTGTAATCTTCAGAAGTAGGTAGCATAAAAAATGTTACTCTCATTTCAAGTATATTGTGAGTTTTTGCATGTTTCTGGGATGAAGTGGTTGTTTGTAAGTAATGCATTGCCTTAAAATAAACATTGTTTATAATTATACATCTCATAATACACTCTTATTTATAAAAATAAAACAAATACTTTCTCTACTTTCTTGAATATTTTGAAATCCTTGCTCTACTGATTTATAATTAGTGAACAATCATAAAATTATGCATAACTCAATACTTTAAAATCATTATTTGCTTAGTCTTTGAAATGATATTCAGTTCTGGTATTTAAAAATGGCTTTGTGTTTAAATATGAAAATTTGCAAGCAATTACTTCCTTTAGTGGACTAATTACTGTTCTACTTTAAGCTAAAATTAAACACAGATATTTCAATTTGAATAGGAAGTTATTTTTCTCACCCCAACATAAACAAATTCATAGAAAGTTTCCTAGGAAGTTTCTAGCTGCTTTTCCCTGTGTGGTTATTCCTTTGTTCAGTTTGTATTTAGGACTTCTGGCCTGATGGTTAGTAATCTAAGTTTTCTCTAATAAAGTTTCAATGCAATTGATTCAAAAAAGACAATGTTGTCGATTTCGCCATTGATTTTTAAACTTCCCATTCCCTTTGCGTGCCACGTTATTAATCAGTTTCAGTAGCTCCATTGGAAATATGCTAATTAATAAACCCTTCTGATTAACTCCTTGATATATCCTTGACCCAATTATCATTACAGCAAAAATTTTAAAGTCCTTCATCATATTGTACAAGTAGTCTATAAAAAGTTCAATAGTCATCTAGAAACTTGCAGCACCATTATATTTCACACATTCAGATAATATTCCACTTGGAAAATATTCCATTTTGAATATTATTCTGTTGAGTCCCCTGAGGCTAATAAAACCCACATGGACAAATCCCCTCAGACTGTATTTTTTTTTTTGGTAGTAAAAGAGCAGCACATGAATGAGGATTCTGGAAACTGAACAGCTCTGGCTTGGGAAAGAGAGACGGGGTTCGCTTACTGACAATAACCCTGCACGTCCTGGTAAATGCCAGCAAATAACTTCTTTGCAACATCAGTTGTCTAATGAGAAAAATAAATGCATTAGACAATCTGATGTCTTAGATTATACACAATTCTAAAAGTCTTTCATTCTATGATCTCAGTCCATTATGTCTTTTTAAAAATATAAATTACTCATTGCAAGTGTGTTAAATTCCCACCTGATCTTGGGTCAGCTCTATTCCTGCACCCATGGGAACTTTCCTAGGAGTAGGGCATAATCATCACCTACCATTGCCCCATGTTTCAAGTCTTTATAAGAAACAGCGAAACCCAACTCTAATTAGCTAAGGTGTAAATTTGTACAAATATTGAATAATTTGTAGAATTTTTAGGAGCATTAAAGAACAATGCTAAAAATCTACACAGCTAGAAACAAATTAACATTCAACAGCAGAACTTGATGACTTATGGACTTATGGAACACAATACCACCAATAGCAAAGGACTTGCTGTTTCACACAGCTCAGGTTGGAAGGATACTTGAATTGCACTTTGAACTTGTTTTAGGACCTTAGCAAAATGACAGACTTAGAGGCACCTGACTGTGGGTTAGAGTAGTATAACCAGGTTTACATGATGTTAACTTCAAAACTAAAGGTCCCCACCTAGAGAAGCATGCTTCTTTTTAATGATAGGAGGTATAAGGTGTCATCACTAGTTTTGACCTTGAAGCAGATGTCTCAGCATGATCCAGAGCATTGGACCCCTAAAATCTTCTTCACCCATACCCGAGGCTTTTTAGTTTAAGTAAAATTTTCTTCTCACCTTCTGGTGCACAGGAATCTTATGAGAATACTCAGAATACTTGCTGCTTCCTTTTTCCCAGATCCTATTAACAGGATGTCGTTTTTGTGAACTGGTTTAACTTTCTGCAGAGTATTCTCTGCAGAGTCCCTTTTAGACTGCATCAAGACAGAGCAGGGGAGAGTTAGTGTAAATGTGGGAATAGAAGAATGCATTCTGAAAGGATGAGTAATGCTCCCAATTTTCCTTCTGGTAGGAACTGAAAATAAAATATTTTCCAGATAACAAGGTCCACAGAGGTCCTTAATTTGTCAGACACCACCCTAAGCATAGCATTGCAAATGGGATACCATTTACAAGTTTAAGGAATTCTATCAACCTTATCATTTATACATGGGCCAAAAGGGTGGCTTACAAGGAACATTGGTAAAGATCACAATTCCTGTATGCTCAAGTCTTTAGTGGTGGCATGAATTTCTGCCATTCCCACTGAGGTAATGTATTGCTTCTGATTTGTTATCTTGGTGAGGAAGGGACAGTTTCAAGGGCTTCCACTTAGCATCTATAATTGCTTGTAGAAGAAATTAGAAGTAACGTGAAGAATCTTTGAGCTGCTAAATATATGGATCTAAATTATACACTCAGGGACCTGAACAATAAGCCATGTTGTTTCTAGAGACCACAGAAGCCACTATGAAATGGGCAGGAGAGCTACCATAACCTCATAGTTCAGACACCTCTGAAGATACTCATGCCCACTCTCTAGGGAAGGTGAAGCTGCTATCTCCTAGCAGGGGCAAGCATACTTTTGCTGAGAGCCCAGAGAGTTCAGTAGAATCTCATATTTCAAAGTTGTCAAGAACATCAATACAAACATTTCCATCCAGTCCAGGTCTCCTGCTTCTCCAGTTTTAGGGATATGATTACTAGTGTCGGAAGCTTTAATTGTTTTTTAATAAAATCAGACCTCTGAAAACAAGAGATGAGGCTCTGTTCAAAGACACATAGAAGTTTATGCCTTCCAGGCTACACTTGAAGGAGTGGTTGGCTGACTTGAGCTTATTACTGTCTTTCTTTAGCACATTGATGGAACATAAGAGCTATCAATTGATGTTCTTTATAATGACCTTCCAATGCTAGAAATATTGCATACCCACCTCTCCTGCATGTTCCTATCCTGATCCATCCCTACTGAGAGATTTAGTAATCGTGAGGCTGTAGAATACCAGATGTCCTTGTTACCATCTGGCTGGGAAGAGGTCAGATACTGTTGTATTATCCTGAGGATTTGCTTCCCAGAAACTCTTCAAATATCACTGGGAAAGAGAATCTCATTCAATTTTGGTAGTATATCCCACTTTGCATTTTTGGTGTTCATTGGGAAGAAAAGTAAAGGGCATATAGAGATATGGAGATATTTTGATAAAAAGAAATATAATAATAATACAACAAAAAAAACTAAAGATTAAAGCCAATATGAAAACTAAAGAATTAAAGCCAAAATTTCCTACCTTCTGTTTCTAAGACTAGTTCTCTGAAGATATTTATGGTCTACACTTTGTTATTTTTTTACTTTCTGATGATGTAAATCCATATGTGTAAACACATGTCTTTAAATATGTAGAATTCAAGAAGAGATTAATCAACAGAATTCCCTTCAACCTGTTTTCAATTCCCTAGAAGGACATCTATGATGAGCTTTGTCAGAGTCTCCAGGTAGAAGTAGACCTGCCTACAAAGACAACTGCCCTGCTCCCTTTACTCACCAGCAGGGTACTTTAATAGTGTCTGGTATTCGTGCCTGACACTGTGCCTGAGAAACCTTTAGGGACACTGAAGCCCAATTCCTGGCATTCGAATGAACATTCCTAATAGGAGATACAGAAACAGACTCGTATTGATTTTAAGGAAGGGCCTGACTTTTCAACACTGTTGCTCAACATAGGATGCAACAAGGTTTTAATGAGTGAGACCAGAGGCAACCCCAGTCACCTTCCAGAAACAATATGAGTTCACTGTGAGATTTCATAGGCTATTTGCCAGGCCACAGCTTTATTCCTTCTACTCTGATGTCCCCAGTACTGGTTCTTCAGGCTACTCTTTTTATTAAAACGTGGATTTGCATGCAAAAATGCCTTAAAAGACTACCATCTTCCAACTGAGTTAATGGTAATAATTATAAGAAAATCTAAAGTCAAAATTCTAAAATGGACACAAGAATCTCCAAAATATTTTTGGCTTCACGCCAGCTGAGGAGCCTCCACAATGCCATGTTTACCAGTGATGTATTCCATCTGTGATTTTTGCTTTCATTTTAAGAATATTTTCTTTTAGAAGCTGAAATAAATGAGTAGATTAATATAACAACTATTTCTCTGAGGTGAGGCTCATTTTGACAATATGCTATGTGCTGGTCTGAGTGACCATATTCTGGTGGAGGGCACTAACTGGTCAATCACTCTCCAACCTTTAACTGATCTATTATGTGGTGTGGCAAACACACACAACCAAACAATGTGTGACTGAGCAATTCGTGTTGTTATTAATAATTGCTACTTTTCAATGTCATGATGATGATGTTGTAAATATAATTGTATTGCGTGTAAACGGTTTTATGTAATTTGACTTTCTTTTGTTACTCCTGGTTTATGATATGTCTTTCTTTTAGGTAGGGCAAATGTCTCTTATTATTCTTAGTTTTGAAAAAAAATCCTAACTGAAAATTCTTTCATGAGAATTTCAGATTATAGAATGATCAACAGCTGATATGTGAATTGAATTATGGTACCTAGTGTAAAGTGGGCAGACCTGTGTCACATATTAAAACCACCAAGGAATAGCAACCACAACAGAGGTAATAAACATTAATGAATCTCTATCTTTTGTCACACTAGTGTTGGTATATGAATTATGGCAGATATTAAGGTTATACACATGCCCAGCATGGACTCCAAATCATGAAGTCTGATCCAGCCACTGTTATTACTGAATGTCCAACCTGCCAGGAAAAGAGAATAAGATTGAGCCTCCAATATGATACCATGTCTCTTGCAGACCAACTAGACACTTGTAAAGCTGTTCATGTTGGATTCCTTTCACCTTTTTATTTAAATTTGAATCAATATATAAGTAACATTTTGTTTGCCTGTCTTTCTTTCTTTCTTTCTTTCTTTCTTTCTTTCTTTCTTTCTGTTTTTTTCTTTTTTTTGCGTTAGAGCATTCAATTTGTAATTTTGAGAATTTATAGAGATGCATATGTACTGAAACAATATTATGTAAAATGTTGTTTCAGATCAAGAAACACTTTGTAGCAAAAGATGTGTACCAGTGGGCATATATTCTTGGGATACAAAATAATTTTCTGCACTAGCCAGAAACTGCTAGTCTTATATAACAATAGGGCTCCATGACCAGTATGCCTAGTGACCCATCCAGGACAGTTTGTCTTCTCATTTGTACAACTATGGTCTCTGCATGGTACAGGTATTAATAAGAAGAAGTGAAATTATTTTATTAGGTAATGTAGCAGGATCCATTAGCCTTTAAGCCATGACTGTATTCGTGTCCTTTTATCAGGAGAAGAGTAGGTGAGTAAAGAACTCACCATCCTAGCAAATGTACAGATCTAACAGTCTAACATCCAGAGGAGTTGAACTACTGTTATACAATGGGGGTAGAAAAAATACTTTGTTATTCAGTTCCTGTCCTTCATCTCTTCTCACATCTTATCCAATTTCGGTGTTAAATGATCAAATCCAATGGCAAAGCCTAAGTAGCATGTGATGGCCAGTGGTCTTGAACATAACAGTTTGTATCATTCTAACAGGTTAACCCATAATGGCTGAAGTGCCTACCTAAGATGAAGAGAATCAACCATGAATATAGAGGAGGAAAATGACAAAAATATACTTTGATTTAGAGAGGGAAATAAGAAGTTAGAGCTATAACTTCCAGTGAGCTTTCCTGATTTAAGTTTCATTGTACAAAATAGTTACAATATTAAAATATGCAAGTAATAAATACTAGCTATTCCTTCCTGCAAATTTTTTGACACTAAACTTCACTCATGATGCTGGCTGAGATTTAAATGAAACACTGTATTTTTAAGAACATACGTTTGTTATTATCAGCATTACTATTCATAGTTTGCCATGTTTCTTTAATATATCTCATTTCTTTTTCTCTGTATTCCAATGGGCAAGCCAGGCATTTTGCCTATTTCCAACTGAGTAATGTATACACAAAATACTTGTTTGTATAGAACTTCTGACTTAGTTGATAAAATGTAGTAGGAACTGAATCCAATAGAAAGAGGTCTCTAGTTTCTATAAGGAGGCAGTTTGAATGACCTTTAAATATTGCAAGGCTGATGGACGGACAAAATAAAATCTTAGCTTGTTCTTTCTCTCTCAAAGGAAACTTCTTCTATTTCCAGAGCTCCTTGTTTTTGGAGAATATGTTTTTAAGCTCCTACTCATATAGAGATGTAGTTCTGATGCCCTATTCAGAGTCCTAAGGACCATTACTACAGAAGTAAATAGAGAAGTCTGTATGTACACTATTGTGGAAATATTGTTCAGGGAGAAAAAGCTAATGTGAAAATGGCACTTAGCGTGAAAACATGGAGAAAGAAGAGTGGAAGGCTCTTCTGAAATGAAGGACAACCAATCAAGGATGCACAGGCATGATGAAAAAGACTCTCTGTGGCCAGCACAGCTTTGTTAAAAATAGAATCTTTAATCTAAGGAAATGGTCTTTTTCTTTCCTTTTCACAGTTATTTTCTTATTACTCCAGCAAAATCACTAAGTGCCTTGCATGCTTTGTATATGCCTTGCTTTTAGTCCCTATATGATCTCCTTTATGAGAATCAGAAACCAGGTGGCCAACTACCTGGAAGTGGTGCTGGGGCCATTAGGACTCAGACATCAAAGCCAAGGCCTCTATTGCTGCAGTTTTTTTTTCCCATAGGAACGTGTTGTGTGGTTGCTAATTTGGCCTTGGTGCCTTTATTTACAGGACAGTGCATGGTTTTATCTGCAGCTGACAAAGAGAACACACTGTATGGAAAGCACTAAGAGTCCTGGCATATGGTTTGAGGTCACACTGCTGTGGCTCTGTGGGCAGCAGATCCTAATGTGTTCAAAAACCTAAGGATGAGCTGAGGATTCTTGCAAGAACAAAATGGAATTCCCAAGGCAAATAAAAGATAAATCAAGAGAGCACTTATTTGCTGTGTTTTTATTAGAAACATCCAAAGGTATTACACTTCTGTTGTTATCAAATCCATTTTTCATTGGATCATCTGATATACAGCAGGTAGAAATGCATTGTCTATAAGCAAAGATAATTCATATCACATTACTACAGAGAACAAGAAACAAAACACCTTTGCCATGTATTTAATCTTCTATGAGTTAGCTGCAAAACTGCATTATTTCTGGCGACTACTTTATATTTTGCTTAGCCACAGAAGAGAATTTTTCCCCCTATTTCTGGCGACTACTTTATATTTTGCTTAGCCACAGAAGAGAATTTTTCCCCCCCTATTTGCTTTAACCTGGTGCAATACACATGCTGTCTCTGAGGTTCAAATATATAAGCTTAAGTTTTAACCGGCAAATAGCAATATTACATATCAATGGGCACAGCATGA
Organism: Callospermophilus lateralis; assembly: GCF_048772815.1. Taxonomy (NCBI): domain Eukaryota; kingdom Metazoa; phylum Chordata; class Mammalia; order Rodentia; family Sciuridae; genus Callospermophilus; species Callospermophilus lateralis. The sequence goes on along the minus strand of NC_135317.1, from coordinate 22,008,704 downwards.
TATTTCAATATTCATATGCAGTGCATAATGACCAGACATACTAATGGGCATGTCTATTACCTCATGTTCCATTGTTTCAAGGTAGGAACTTACTTTTTTCACCCTCACAGAGCTGAACATAAGACCTTAAACTTTTGAACCTGATGAACGACTTTTCTAATTCATGACCATTTCATCAGTGTTAGACATCATTTTGCAAATGTATATCAAATGTCTCAAAATGCCACAAATGATGAGCTTTCTGTTAGGGTCAAAGTGAGGGGTTAAGAAGGTTTTCTGATTCGTGTGCTGAAAAGTCTTAATCTAGGACATTTTTTCTTGGTACTAAAATTGCTGACAGATGCTTATTCTCTTTCAAAAGACATGTTTTATGTAACCTGCAATTCATATTTGCTTTTTCTTCCCTCCTAAAGGACTCTAGCAAAGTTAATAGGAAAAAAAAGTCAGAAGATTATTCATTATCAATGCAACTTGAAAGCCAGCGGCCCAGGTGTCAAACTTTCAGTAAACTGCAAAAATTTGAACACGTGCATTAATGAGCAGTAAGTGCTTTGATTTTTGGCAAATGTTCTAAGATGAGAAGAGAAAGGAAGGAATAAGGATAAAAGGAATGCAGAAATTTCATAGTTAAATATAGCAGTGTTTTATCATGTCATCTTCTTTTTCAGTAAACACTGATGTTTTGTTGAATGATCACTATCCTTTGACAAAACATTACCATAAACAATTTATGTGGAGAATATTTTACAATTCAAAGTATCAAGTCAGTTGATTACTTAAGGACAATTAGAAGAACTGGAAATATTAGCATTGTAACTTTTAAAACATGGAAATGAATTCTTGATGCTCATTATCATAGAAACAAATTCTCTTTTCTAACACTAAGCTCACACATCTAACCAAGTAATGCTCAGAAAGAATCACATAGAAGTCTGGTTCGAACAGATATTGAATTGAATTCAGAGCTACAGCACTTAGGAGGTAGATGTGGTCTTAGTCTAGGAAATATTTCCTTGATAATAAAATTGCTGACAAATGCTTATGATAATTTATAAGTCATGTTTTATAGAACCTGTAGGTCATTCATTTTAATTAGATTGTCATGAGAAATTAGAGAATTGTTTCTGCATAAGTACATATGCTATTCCAAGATATTAAATAAAATTAGAATTTTTCTGATTTGCAAGGAAGATTCTCTCTGATTTAAAAGGTCAAAATTAGTGTCCTATGGGTTTCAGAGAAATTTGCAACCAATAGCTTTAAACATTGTGGTTATCACTGAAGAAAAATTATGGACATGTGACAAAATTGCTAAATATTTTGTGCTTCATTTCATGTAATATGTTTTAGAATCAATTCACATTTAAATTTTCCCAATGCTTTTTCTAGGAATTAACTCTAATTGTGATTCAAAGAGGGATTTCCAAGGTTTTCCTGTTTCACAAAGAACTTTAAAATATTTTAATCTCTACTTTGAAAAATATTTGTATTTTGCTCAGAATCTCTTCTTCCAGCTTATTGAGAAATATTTCATAGTCATTAAAGTCAACTTTAAAAAAAATATTGACCAATATGTATTTGATTACCTCATCAGCAGGAAAAAATGATAGAAGCACAATACTAAGAATCAAAATGGCAAATTAAAAAAATATAAAATTTAATCACTGTGCAATATGTAGGCTATTATTAAGTAGGAAATATCCCATTTGATCATGGTTCATATAAACTACTTGGTAAATTATATATATATGTATATGTATATATAAAATTATGTTAATATATATAATTATGTAAATATATATATGTATATAGATGTATGTACATATATACACGTGTATGTATATTTATATACATACACATGCACATATTTAACCTATTTACCTGCAAAAGTTCTCTTCTAGCGATTATAATTGATAGCAACATCTGAACAAAAAATTGTTAATATCTCATTTAGAACTTACAAAATTTTGCAGCTCAAAATAATTGATGGATATACAATTCAATATTCTTCTTTCCCAGGAATTTGTGTGCATAATATATAAAAATAAAACTCTTAAAATAAAACAATAAAAGAAAAATAACCCAAATAAATTTGACCAAATGATTTGAATGCACAATTCTTCAAAAAGATATAAAAGTTGACCAATCAGCATCTGTAAAAACATTTAATATCAATACAATAGTCCCCTCACCTTATGGGTGGTTTTGCCTTCTGCAATTTCAATTACCCATGGAAAATTTAAATCTGTAAATATTAAGTAAAAATTCCAGAACTGCACAATTCAAAAGTCATAAATAAATAATAAAATTACAGTAAATTCATTAAAAAATATTTTTCTTTTCCCATGAGCTATAGATATTTAAATAGCTATTAGTATGTGTGTTTGAAAAAAATATTATTATTCTTTAATATTTAAAAGCAAATTTGAGGTTGCCCTTTAAAGATTGCCCTTTCTAAGTAAGGAGCATTTATCCTTTCTTTAGCCACGGTAGACACTGGCTGAGAGTCTTAGTTGAAAGCCTCAAATAGAAATGAGCAGGGTAATTATAATTAGTTAAAAATGAGTAATTCTTAGCTGATTACTTCCTACAAGCATAACTAATCTAATGTTTCGGTTCCCATGAAATAATGGTTAAAATGCTAATTGTTAAGGCTTTATTAGAACTTAATTGTTATACGTTTCAGCTGAGTTCATTAATTATTAGCCAAAGTGAACCCATTTTTGAACAGAAAAGCTTTATTTAGCAGGGAATGATAAGGACAATGTGGTAGAGATGCCCCTTGCCCTGCCTTCCCTGGCTTCTCTCTATTCCTTTCAGATATTGTACATCAGGGAGGGAAGGAAGGTGTTTTAAAAATAGACCAGTCAGGCATGGTGGCACATGCCCGTAATGCTGCGGCTCCGGAGGCTGAGGCAGGAGGATCATGAGTTCAAAGCCAGCCTCAGCAACTTAGTGAGTCCCTAAGCAACTTAGTGAGAATCTGTCTCTATATTTAAAAGGGGAGAGGGCTGGGTATGTGGCTTAGTGTTAAGCACCCCTGGTACCCCCCACCAAAATAAATAAATAAAAATTAAAAATACATCATTTAAAATTATGTCTCATTCTCTGGGGTAGGAGAGGCAAACCTTACAAAACATTATTGTTTACAGCAAAGCTGCTAACTTATCACAGTATTCTCCATATTTCACTTAAAGAATACAGAAACAGACATAAGTATAAGAGTGGAGATGGCATATAATCAAAATTGAAAGTTCCAGTTCCAAAGTGTTTTTCTACATAAAAGAGAAGAAAATGGGGACAAAAAAAACATGTCTGCCTTTGGAGCAGGATAACCCCAGCTTCATTGCCTTGGGACCAAAGCCATCAGCAGCCCTCCCTCCTGGCTCACTGGCACACATTTTTAACAACCCCTTTCCCAGGCTGGACTCTGTACGGTCCGCGCCTTCTTATCGTGATATCTTGCCTATTCCTTGACGGACACTTTTCAGGGGCATAAAGTGACTTCTGTTTTTTTCTTATAAACTCTTCCAATTCCTTCTCATTATTCCTTATCATCTTCTCCTGTATGCTCATCCATCTCCCTTTCCAATGTTCACACCCAACAGATATTTGTAGACATTTATTATGCTTTTCCCTGGTCATCACTTAGGAGAGTTATTCATATTGAATTCATTTAACATGTCTTCATAAATCAAAGCAAACAGCCCCTTCATCATTTTCATTGCATTTCCCCAAACTCCTGTCAGGTTTTTCCATGTCTTGCACACACAATTAGGAATACAAAGGCTAAAAATAAATAAATAAATAAATAAAAACTGAGTATACCAGCTACACTTAGAGGCTTCAATCACTTTCCTTGCTCAAGGTGGTGATCTTAAGGTTGCAGTTTCAAATTCCATGAATTCCCTGAAAAGAATGTACTGCCATATGTGAGATTTAATCCCCATTCATCCATTGTATGGTTGGTTAGCTTGGTAAGAGCTTTTATTCCCAGCACAGAGATAAGGATGCTGAAACCTCAGGTAAGTCTGAAGTATCATGATAGACACTTCTGTTGGGTACTGCATCTTTTATACCTGAGTTCACTTTAATATATAAAATATATATGCATTACTTCTTTTGTAGAAAGTTGGATTATTTAGCTCCATGGCAGAGAACCTCTGAGTTCAATTCCCAGGAACAACCCTCCACACACACCAAAAATAAAGAAATAAAGAAATAAAGAAAAGAAAGAATTATTTGAAAATGTCTAGATAAATTTAACAGAGCTAAAAGATCATGTCAAATTTTTGCATTACTTTTTGGAGCCAGAAATATTTGTGATAACAACAGTCTACAGTCACAAAGAACAATGCTAATCCCAAGCATTTGTTGCTGTTTAAGGAAATACTATTCTCCCACTTCTTAACATATATTTTTTGTTTAAAACTAAGTTTTCCCTTTAGGTTATTTTTTAAGGTTCTTGCTCCCTGATGTGTCAAATAATAATAGCTATCAAGTTAAATAAAGCAAATATTGCTACAATTAATTTTACTTCAAGTGTATTTCCTCTTTTTAATATGGGTCCCAGGAAATCTTAACTACCACATATGGGTCTCATTATATTTCTGTTGGAGTGCTGTGGAATGCTTTATCTCACAGTCTCAGTTAAACCTGATAACAATCTCTCATGGTAGGTGCCTTCTTGTCCATTATTTTACAGATGACTAAATGGAGGCACATGGAACTTACCCAGCCTAAGTTCTCTCATGTATTTCGGGTTGGAGCCTGGCAGTCCAACTCTAGGTCCCATGGCTTCTAGGACTCAACACTCTTGAAACATCTATCAAAGCAATGCACATGTGCTATAACAAACAGCATCTACAGTAGCTTATTTCATGTTCTAGAACCATTGCAGCACACCTGATTGCTGAATCCTGAATCAGACAAAATGGATTATATTCATTCTTTGTATTAAATATCTCTGTGGTTTTATAATGTTCTGCACACAATGCCAATAATCTCATACATTTAGTCCTCTCTTCCAAAACTTTATCCTCAAAGGTAGTTCCCAATCTTTCCCCAATTAACCTTCTCCCATGACTAGCCATGGGTTGTCACTTTCCTTCACAGGAGCCACAAGAGTGTGGGCTTGGCCCTGGACCCAATGGGATTATTCACTACATGCCATGTGAACAGCCCAGAACTATGGGGCATCTGTGACAGTGCTGCCACCACCAAGCCTCCCTGGTAAGACTCTGGATGCTCTGGATGAAGGAAGCTGTTCTACTCAAGCCTGTTCTGTTGCCTCTGTGGGTGATACTAAATGACACTGAGGTCCAGAACTCAGGTGAGACCGGCCAAGACCTTGCAGAAATCACCTGGTGTTGCACGATGCTCTCTGCTCCAGAATGAGCCTAATTCCTCCCACATGTTGCTCCTGGGGGTCTTTCTCAATAAACTTCCTGTGCGTGATTTCAGGATTTATCTGTCAAGGAAAACGACCTACATAGACATTCAGCCATTCAACAGCAGGAGATTTTTCACATATGAGCTTTGAGTCTTCAGTAGTCCTGTGCATTGATTGGACATTGATTGCTCTCCAGTACAGATTGGTTCTTGAAGGTGTCCTTAACATCAGCCTTAGCTATACCTATGTTGTTCAAAATAAAGGCTTGGATGCAGTTGCTTGGAAATATCATGTTTCTCCTATAATTCCCCTTTATTGAGGATGGGAAGAAGGCAGGATTCATGTGCCATCCTTAGGCACCTTTTGCCTGGGTAAACCATGTGAATGGCATCTTTCCACAGCCCCCCAGAAACACTGAGTACCTGAACTTGTCCTCTTTCTCCTCGATGGGCTTCTTCTGAGAATCACTGCCTGATCAATTGCTTTAAGAAAGTTTACCTGTAGAGTAACCTGGCCCTTTCTGGGTCCCTGGGCTTTTCACATACTTTCAGCATTTTCTTTGGGGGATTTTGTAAGTTCAGTGGTCATTATAAATGAGTTAATGCCTGTCACCCCAGCTTAAAATGTTAATTACCATTTCCTCATTTGATGAATCACATACTGATTCCTTTGCTGTTTTCTTTAAGGTCAGAAGTATAGCCTCTCAAATCCCACCCGGGGATCATTCTTAATTGCCATCAACTGAGCTCAGAGGTGGAGAGGTAGATTCTCCTATTGCTGTAAATTACTTTGGTGAATCATCTGATTTGTCCTGCCCCATTTTCAAAGTGCAGCTTATCCACAGGAGGTATATGCAGCCATCCCAACGCACTTTTCAAAGGGAGAATAGAGATAGATCTATCATCCCAGAGCTTTTTGATACTTACAGAATAAAACCAGATTCTACAACAGAGACAAGCTATCTCCTCACAGTTCCCAAGATCATAACAGAGCAGCAGATTAGAGTGTGAGACTTCTGCACTACTCTAAAATCAATAATGCCTTATTTGGGCTGTGTTTTACTTCAAGTCAAAACTAATGGCATCTTCAAATATTCACTTCTTTTCCCTAATCAAAACCAGGTGAGTGATCCAAATATCTTCAAATGAAAAGAAAATTAGTGGCATAATTCCTAATTGTTTTTAGGCAGGTGCCTTGGAAGAAGTGCATGCAGATTCCATTAACTATTCATAACTTTGGTGTCCTGATTTCTTTAAAGTTTACTTTATCTTTTAAGAAACTGATTACCTGCAGAACAGTTTAACATAGTTGTAAACATAGAAAGAAGACGGACAACTGAAAATATTTAGTACAACCTAGACTGGGTAATTCCAGCAAAACCTATTCATTCCTTCCTCCTTGCTGTGAGGAGCTCCAAAATCATGGTTTATGTCCTCAGGGCGTGTTCCCAAGATTTTTAGAAACAGTTTCATATGCTAACTACCTATCAATGGTTTAGAAAAATCTTGTATTCTAACTGGTCAAGGCCACTGCCATCTGCTGGGGACAGCCTTCCTGGTGGCAGTGCCTTTGCTCCTGGTCCATGAACCAGAACCCTTGACTAGTCTTAAGCCCTTCCTTTTCATTGGCTCACCACCTGCATAAAGGAAGGCTGTTCTGGTTGATTTCTCCTACCCACCTCCCAAATATGTCAATTGCTTCCATCTCCTCTACTGCTACCTTAGTTGGAACTGTTATATCTCCAACTTAAATGATAGGTTTACCCACGCCTTACCCAGTACCATCTCCAAAACTGTCCACACTCTGCATCTATTTAAAATTCAAATTCACCAGTGACAATCCTCCCACTGCTTGCCACCCTTGATGGTTATGTATTAATCTTAAACAAACAAATGAAAAAAAAAATCTTACCTTGGCCTGTATTTACTTTTGGGCTTTATCTAGAATTGCTGTTCTCCACACCCTGCACTGCAGTGGTTCTGGTCCTCTTAGTACCCAGAGCACCCCTTACTTTCTTCCACCATGAAGCCATCCTTCTCTCCAGAATTACGATTTTAAAAGTCTTGAATGGTTATTGCCAACTTGTCCTTCAAACTCTCAGACAGACATCCAGGGCAGATTTTTCATCTTGGTAACTTTCCTTCATTGCTAACTAATTTCATATAGCAATCTTTTTTTTTAACCTTGAAAACATTTATCTCAATTTGAATTATACATCCATAAAAACAAATCTACGATTAATGTCAGACTTCTCCTCTAGACTGTGTTATTGGTGACAGGAGGTTACAAGCTGACCTTGTAAAATAAATATAGCATTTATTTCTATTTTGAATTTCTATGATGCTACCTTAAGTGATTATCTTAGTACCAGTGAGTCATACAGTACATATTCCTAAAAAAAAAGAGGAAGAAGATTAGTCACAAATGGTTATCAAGGAATTATTTTCTTTTATACACAGAACTTGAGCATAGTAGGATGGAAAGAATTAATACTTTCACCATGTTTCTTAGATGTCATCTTATATTTAATTCTCTCATCTATTTATTTTTTTGAAAAAATAACTTTTTATGAATACAAATATTTTCTAGTCAATTTCATATTTCTGAAAATTAAATGTTATTGTGATTTCTGTAAATTCATAAAGAGGCTCCTCTCTACTCTACATACATCACACATGTCAGAATAACTCACACAACATTTCTAAATATATTATTTTATGAGCTTCCCTGACAGACCTAGATGGCAAATTCTTTATTTTCAAGAATTGTCTCAAATCTCATCTTCTCAACTAGAGCATTCTCCTCAACATCACTATTATCATTGAGATACTGATTTTCCTTACCACATTTAATGATTTTTTTTTTTGCTTGAACTTCTACCATCCTATGTAATTTACTAATTTTCCTATCTTTTATTTATTATATATCTCCCTTGCTAGGATATAAATTCCATATAGGGATGAAGCCTTTTTTGTTTCACAATGTTTGTAAGCACTAAGAACAGGTGTATAGGTGCCTAGTACACAATTAGTGTTAAATAAATACTGATTAAGTGAATGAAAAAAGTCCCTTTTCAAAGAGGGACTTGATTCTGCCCAAGGGTATCTTTATCAAAGATAGATCTATGGTATCTTTATTAAATCAAACTATTGCAAAAACGTGTTCTCTTTTTTGAATTAATTCAGATTTTCCCTGAAACTCAGATATCTTTCACTATTTAAATAAAAATACACTATGAGATCAGTGTGTTTTTATTTCAATCATATATCTTTAAAGCCTTTTCCACTCATTGAAGCTGTAGCTTCTCTCTCAATAAGCTGGAAACTTAGAGCCCAAAGTGATGGACACTTCTCTTTTTACAAGATCATACATAAAGTCATATATACTTGCCTTTCTAAACTTTTGTTAACTAAAAGAATAAGAGCAACAAAGACAAAACCATTATTTTTTTTTACATATCTTGGTGGGAAGCATCTAACCCATCTCTACTCGTCACATTAGGCTGCCATAACAAAATCCACAGAGTGATGACTTCAACAACAGAGATTTCTTTCTTACCTATCCATAGACTGGAAGTCCAACACCAAGGTTCAGGTACCAATCCTATCATGAGGGACTCACTCCCATGACATCTCTCAATCTAATCACCTCTCCAAAGCCCACTTTTAAAGACCATCACATTAGGGGCTAGGGCTTCCACTCATGAATTTTGGGGTGACACAATTCAGTCCATAGCCATTGAATGTTTTTTCTTGGCATCTGCAATTCTCCATGGTGTCATTAACCTGATATTGTTTAAGCTCTCCATGTTATTATGTAAATGTTTAGGCATAATATAATATTGGTAAACTAGCTGATCAGAGAATGGAAGCAAGTAAACTAAATTTGAAAACTGAATGTAAAATTACCGACTTTTTAAAATTTGATTTTGAGTAGGAAAACTGGGTCACGAAATCACCATTCACTCCTGCCCTGTTCCCAACACAGAATTTCAAGTCCTTCACGGAACATTCCCATTTTCCTCCCCCATGCTAATGCATGACCCGGAAACATTCATTTTCCCACATTAACCTCCACAGGTCTTCACTTGTAAGCTTTCAGCTTTATTCTTTCTAACTAAAGAGAAGAAGATTTTCATAGATTCCGAAACTGAAGACATTGTCCACAGACCATCTAGGAAAGCCTGGCAGATAACTTGGTGGCTGGCACACAGTAGACCCTAAATAAACAGTTGAATTCATTAAATAACTGTTTTGCCATGCCTGTGCAAACCATTTCTAAGCATTTTAGCTGGAATGGCTGAGAGACTTGATTCTGCCCAAGGGAAGGAACGGAAATTTGGTGGGAAACTTTTTCTTCCTATTAGATAAAATTGGGAAACTCCTCCATCTCCTTCCTGCCTTGAACATAGACAAGGTACCTGAAAATGTAACAGCCCTGATGGGACAAGGGAGCCATGACACAGGGAGAAGATAATGGGTATCAGGAAGCCTGTCCATAGCCTTCACATCCTCAAGGCTTCTTGTCAGCTGTTGTCAGGAACAGATGCATTCCTAATGGAGACAGATTTTATTCAGGCATTAAAGCTCTGCAAAAAAAAAGAGAAGGTGGCACAGTTTGAAAACCTTATTAGTAACATTGTTCATAAACAAGATTGGAATGAAATATGTGTAAAAAAACTCAAAAATACTCAAGTAACAGCGGGAAGAAAGAAAAACATCGTAATCAAGTGCAAGTGAGAGTATGAAAATTTTAATGGAAAAAGTAGCAATCTATTTTTAATGTCTGCATTACATTTAAAGTGATTTATCATTTATTAGCAAAGCTAGGCTAAAGTTCATATCGAAGTTAATGCACAGATTCATCATTAATTATTAGTGGCGATCAATTCCCTACAAAAACTTTTTCTACTTGCCTAATTGAGCATGTCCATTCCGATCATTATACAGCCATCCTCTTTTTTTTTTTTTAATTTGAGCATACATTTAAAGAAACAGTTAACCATAAAGACCTTTGAGAGCACTGTGTTATATTCTGAATTATGATCCAAATTGCATGGCCACAAAGTTATGAGCATGACTTTGATTCATTTGAAATTGCTTCATTAAAGAGAGGATAGGTGGTGGCCTCTATAACTTCAATACTTGAGCTTCCATCAAAATAACTTTTCAATACTCTGATTTTAAACTGGAATCAAATTCAGAATAGCAAGTATGACAATGAATTTTATAGTATAACTCCAAGCAGGAACCAAGCAATTAAAATGGAGAGTGATGAGAGTAGTTATTTTATTTTTTATTTTATTTTTTTTTTTTTGGCTTAGGGGGCTGATGTACATTTCAAAATGACTAAACTTTAGGTTTTCTATGTTCTATTTACCCTAGAATACATGCCATACTTTATGGAAGGAAAAATAAATTCGTTTAAGTGAAATACAGCAGGAGAATTCCATTAATCCAACCACTTTGATTATTTAATTTATTGATAGCTAAGATGAAAGGGAAAAAAAGAATTTCCACTCCTTTAAGAACTATTGTCTGGGACAGTAATTCAAACAGCATCTTCAAGTCTTCATGCTGTACAAAGGCATCCATGAGGGAAAGGCAACCTTGATAAAATAAAAGCCACCTTGGCCTTGGAAGGTCTGGGAGTTAATTGTGAACATTGCCATTGATCTTTTAGTATTTGATACCCCTAAACCTTCCTGCTATTCCAGGAGACAGCAAAGGTTGCTTGACTAGAATTTAAGCTTCAGCATCAGAAATCTCTGCTCCTGTTAGAAGCTCCACATCAGTGACAAAATTACTTAACACGTCTAATCTTCCAGCTCAATGTTCAATGGGGACAGTAATGCTTGCCACACGGTGACATAGTGTGACATAGTGTGACACCTGAATCTAACGATGCACACAGAGCTCTCGCCATGCTAAGCAAGTGAAAAGCACCCCGCAGAGTAGCAGAAATGAAGAGAACCCAATTAGAACATTGAATTGTTCTATTGAAAGGAAAGGTCTAAAGAGATGGTGTTGCCAGTTCTCTCGTAACTCATAATTCTGCAATCACTGGCGTATTTTAAAGTTATTTTATTAGTATATTTTAGTTATACACAATAGTAGGGTGCATTTGACATAATTGTATAAGCATGGCGTTTGGTTTTCTTCAATTCAGTCCCACATACTTCCTGTCCCTCTTTCCTTCCCATGTTCTCTTTATTTTTCCCCTCTGTCACTGGTTTATTTATTGTGTCCGTTAAGACACTACTAGAACATGCACTAAGATTTCAAGAAATCTTGCACATGTCAAGGTGTGTGATTGTTCTGTGAACAGAGATAGCAGATTATCATACATAAATAATCATGAAATAGTTGTGGCTATTTTTGAAGAGTAGAGAGGTTGTAAGATTAAATAGCATCAGTTTCAATTTATTCGATTGAGCTGGGTTTTATATCAATCAGTCGCAATATAAAGCAAACGTTTAGACTAAGTTACAAAGAACATTTATTCATGTTTAAAATATCATGAATTTATCAGTATGAATTCTAGAAAACATGGAATGAAATAATTACATGCTAAGAATATTCCTTACTGCCTTCCTGCCTGATTGAATTAATTATTTTTTGAATCCTGGTGTTTCAAGGTAGACTCTGATAACTTTAACAATGTCACTTAGTCACTCAATTTTGCTTTTGTTTTTTGGGTAGAAGGGGGTGTGGTGAAATTCTAGTGGGCTTACTGAACAGTTGCCAACATAACATCTTCTAAAGGGAAAGAAAATTATTACCTGTTTCTGCAGAGGTTTCTATTAAAAGTGTGTTTTGGTTCTGATGACCATAACAGATACAGATATTTATTTCCTACAGATATGGAGGCTGGAAATATAAGACCAAAGCTCTCACAGATTTGGTGTCTAGGTGAGGGCTCTCTTCCTCTCTGCAGAGAGGCAGGCCAGATTCCCACATGCAGTGGATGAAGGGTTGGAGGAATGGAAAAAAAAAAAAAAAAAAGAGAAGAGAACTCTTCTCATAAGAACACTGGTCCCATCTGGAGAACTGTACTTTCATGACTTAATTCCTACTGCACCTCCTAATCCCATCCCACAGGGGTTACAGTTTCAAAACATGAATATTGGGAAGACGCAAATGTGCAGCCCATAACTGGGGGTTATCCTCATGTTCAGAAGTTTGATAACAACAATATATTATATTGATACCAAGTAAGCAGAGGATGAGCATTAACCCTTCAAGATGATCAAGTGATGAAAGAAAATCAACCTACCTAGACTAAATTCTCATTAATGTATCTGGTCAGGTACTAGTTATTAGTTTTTTAAATGAGGGGGTCATTTTATATATGACAAATTATATATTTTCTTAAATTATCTGAAAAATCTAGAATAATGAAAAATGACAGTGAATCAGGATTTTTTTGTTTGTTTGTTTGTAAAATCTAAATGGCCAATGCAGCCAATGCAGATGTCTGAACTACTGAGTAAATAGTATTTACTTGTGCTGATGGAGATGGAGTTAGGGAGGGAAAACAGAAAGCTGTGTCATATCAAGTAGGTTATTGAAAAATGAAATCAATTTCAAAAGGAGCAATTTGGCATTGTATATGTTGGCTATAGTTAGTATCCATCAAAAATAAAATAAAAAGAAAGGCAGCAAATAAATCCCTCAAATAGGCAAAGGTCAACACAGCTACATAAAACACAATTTACTGACTACTGAAGCTTGGGAATTTTATGTCCCTTCAGAACCTTACTTGACTCATTGATAGAGGGTAAGTTTCATTTAAAAATGTATCTTTGATGTATCAAGAGTAGTGCAGCACAAACTAGGAACAAAGCTCTGGGCATGATCCAAGCACCACACGCACACTGTTTTAGTCAGCTTTTCGCTGACTCTTCACTTCAGTTACCACTTCAGTTAATCTCTATTAGGGTATTAATTCACTGATTGGGTTAAGACTCTCATTATGCAAGCATTTCTCCTCTGAACCTTCTTGCATTGTCTCACACATGAGCTTTTAGGGCACCTCACATCCAAACCATCACTCACACACACACACACACACACACACACCCACACACACACACACGGAGGGAAGGGGGAGGAGGAAGAGGAGGAGGAAACTTAGAGCAGGAAGAAGAGAAAGAGAAGGAAAAAGAAAAAGAGGAGGTGGATGAGAGGAAGGAGAGTAGAAGATGAAGGTAGGTACACTCAGACAAACTGGCTCCCTGGCATCTCTGCCTTTCCCATGAGGAGAATATTATCAGACTAGTTTGCTGATTCCAGATGGAGTGTGAGAGCTACCTGGAGCAAAGCAAAAACTCTCCAAGGGAGTCCAGCCTGCTTCAGAACCATACATAGAGTCCAGTTCATGACAGAGTCAAGTCAAAATCCTTGGAGCCACTCTACCAAGCCCAATGTGTCTTTGAACCTCAGCAAACTCAGACACCTATAACAATACACAGTTGTTTTAGAGATAGTCTGTTAAAAGTCATTTTAAGCAATAGCTTATTTGCATATAGGTAAATACCTAAAGTTATGATGATAATTAAAATTGGCTGTTTCTATAGAGTGTATAATGTAAAATGCATAAAGTACATAATATTTATGAAAATTAGATATTTAATAGCATTTTAGAATTGAACATTATATATTTTAATATCTAATAGAATCTATAAAAGTAATAATATTACAAAATACTATGGTAATTTAATTTCCTTTGCTAAGCAGTACACATATACATAAATATTTATTTATACATGGTAAAAACATTAAAGTAAGATATTCAAAACAAATAAGAAATAATTGATACATCTAAAATGATGCTTCTTGATCAACTCAATTTCATCTATCTCTCTCTCTTTTTTTTTTTTTTGAGGGGGGTTCCTAGAGTTTGAACTCAAGGGCACTTAACCACTGGGCCACATCTTCAAGCCCTCTTTATTTTTTGAATTTGAGACAGGGTCTCACTAAGTTGCTTAGGGCCACACTAAGTATCTGAGGCTGGTCTCCAATTTGTAAACCTTCTGCCTCAGCCTCCTGAGTCACTAGGATTATAGCTGTGCACCATAGTATGTAACCTGGCCATTTCATCTCCTTTATAAAAAAAAATGATATATTGCCTAAAGAATAAAAACACCATAGCTTAAGTTTTTGAATTTTTATCAAGTGATTTATTTTATCCTATTCATATATCTTAAAGGTATCTTTGAATATAATTTATTGAAACCTCCATTCCTGAATATAATCAATGATTCATGCAGATACTATGGAGGAATTTCCATTTTTTCATATACTGAATAATTTCTAATTCAAATGCTTAATTATTAAAACCTGCATTGCACTTTATAAATTTTATAGGCAAAATATAATCAATGATACAGTTTGATTGTTCAATATATTTTCCAGTTCTAACACACTAAAAATTTATTCAACTATTTTAGATTCCTTTGTTTTTTCAGATTGACCAGAAAAAAAATGAGCTGCATTCTTCTGTGGAGAAGGCGTACATCCACCTGCTACAAGAAGTAGAGAGGGTTGGAAGGAAGGATTTCAAACATTGAGTTGACTCCCACAAAACATCTCTTATTCTCTGGCACTATCAAGCTGGATAATCTAATGATGATTCATATAATAAAAAAATCCATTCACAAACCATTGTCAAGGTTTTTTTTTTAAGACAAAAATTGTCATATATGAAATACTGGTATAAAAGGACTTAAAAATTACTAAGTGAAATATTCAAGCTGGTATTATTGAAATTGATCCCTGACGTTGGAACATTTAAAGGTCCTTATTTTCTAAGTAAAAGAAAAATGCTTCTTCACCTAAAGCTAACGTTTTTACAAACTCATCAATAAATTACAAATTCATTTATTCTTGCTTGGAATGGAAACGCTGGTCTCAAAAATCTTTTGGAGATGTCTGGGAAGCTCTTCAAATTTTTTAGATTACCAAGATTTATTTAAAATCATGATGCAATCATTTAAGGGTTTCTGCATACAAATAAAGGAGCCCAGTAATATAAAAACAAAACAAAACAACTAAAAGGAAATTTAAACGCAAGAGAGGACTTGCTCTTCCCGTCACCATACACCGTAGAGTAATAGAAACTAAATGAAGCCTCCTTTCTAATTAAAAAATAATTTAAATATTAGAAACACAGTTTTAAGAACACCCATCAGTGGGCAGCGGAGTGGAGGATCTTGGAGGAACTGGAAACAAATGAGTGAAAATTCCCAGATTTCTGCAGTTTCTTACTTGGGGACAGTTTGCACACGTAGCTCAGAGAGGACTGTGCTCAGAGATGTCGCATAACACCTGAGCAGAGGATACCAGTCTGCCAAGGCCAAGGCCACCAAACTGCACAGGCCCAAGAACCAAAAAGGAGAGCTGGACAGAGACAGCTCTGAAGACTCAGGAGGGATCCCTCTTGAATCTCAGCAGAATGTTCATCAGTGATTGTGTGAAGAAAATTCCTAGTCCAGGGAGAACCAACTACAAAGATTAGGAAAAACAATACCTAAACTCACACAAACCCAGAAATATTTTCTGTTCCCAAAATCCAGAGTGGAAAATCCTATCACTTGGTAGAGTTCTCGTAAACTTTTGGCTCAAGGATTAGGAGAAGGTTAGCTTAGAATAAATGCTACTCTGAGCTTATAAAACATAGACAGTGAAAAAGATGCAAAGATGAAAATTTAAAACTGCTCAAGAACAGAGCTTAAGAATATTTAAAGGGATGCAAAAAATTATTCATGAGCTAAAAAGATAAAAATTCAAGGGCTGGTAACTAATAAAAAAATTATAGGTTGTTAAAGAAACAACAAAGTATAATTCATAATGAAAAGAAAGAGCTCAAGAAATTGTAGCCAACACAGAAATGACATATAAAATTCATAGGCAAATATTTGAAAAATTTTAAGTGTGTTTTAAGCTTTCCAGAAGATAGAGGAAAGTGGGAGCATGTTACACAGAGGCATGGATAATATTTTAAATGACCTGAATAGAACCTCTTGAGATCAAATTGCAATGTCTGAGATCAAACTCAGGGTCCATGAAAAAATAAAGTATACTCAAAATGGTAACTGTGTGCATAACTATAAAATATTTTTTCTTATTAATCACTTTAAAAAAGGTAATAGTTTGGACTAGAAGTGACATATCAAGCAAATGATCAGTTGTGGTACTAAAACATATGCTAACAGTTGCACAGAATTCAGGGAGGAAAAATATAATGTTCTTATACACAAAGTAGGCTAATTCCAGTTTAATTAAGGATATGTTCTATGTACTACACACACACACACACACACACACACACACACACACACACACACAATACACCAAAAAGATAAAGCTAAGTGAAGGAGATATAATTGAGTAATAGTATTATTGAATTAAACCAAAAAGGAAGGAATAAAGGGAACAAAGAAAAGATACATCAAGTCTGGATTGCAAGCATATCGGTAATCATGTAAAAATAAATAGCATGAGTTAACCAATTAAAAGAAAATAATTGTAAAATTGTCTAAAAAATGAACACTTATGGAATATCTATAAGATACAGTTTTAAAATGTAAAGGTGTAAATGTATTAAAAATAAATGAAAGAAATTTTATGCCAAGCCACTATAGATCAAGTGGTAACTGAAATGACTATAATTTAAAATAAAGTAAATTTCAGAGCAAAGAATGTTCTCAGAGACAGAGAAAGTAATTTCATAGTGAAAAATGTTTCAGGTCCTTATAATCCTGGTTACAGCTGGTTAGCAAAACAGTTTGACATAAGTCTGCTGGCTCTCTAAATAGCCCTGAGTGCCCACCTGCATTCTTGTACGGTTGTCTTATGCCCTTCCTTGTTTCTGCCTTCCACATTATTTAGTTCTTTCTTCAATTTGATGAGCTAAATAATCTGACATCCATCTATATTGCAAAGCTCACTGATAATGTTCTTCAGTTTCTCATTGACCTCCACCCATCTCAGTCTTCTCTCTAAGTATTCAAAGCTCCTTCCCCTAAATATACGAGCACATGTCACACCCAGTACACGGTGGCCAGTGTCTACAGTTCTACCTGTCACTGGCCTCTCTTTGTCTTTTGTTTCTGAATTCAGACCTTGCTTTCAAGAGTTCTTTTCTAAATATATAATCTTCAGCAATGTTATCTTTCAGTATTTCCTATAACAGGGGTCAGCCCATTATACCTCTAGATAAACACAGTCCACAGCTTGTCCATTGAATGTTTTAGTAAATAAACAGGACTCAACACATTCACTTCTTTTCATGTTATCTATGGCTGATTTCACTCTACAATGAAGGGGTTGAGTGCAATGATTCCAACCGTAACTACATGACTTGCCATGACTAAAGTAGTTTCCATCTGGCCTCTTGAAGAAAAAAAAAATTGGTGCTCTCTTGTTTATATTATTATTGTTTATTTTGTTACACAACTTATCCTAATCTGCAAAAATCTTGTTCATGTTTTAAATGATTAAAATCTATCCCTGCCCCACCCTTGTAAGAGTTATGTAAAGTAGATAGGTTGCCTGTTTTTAATCAGTTATGCATCCCTGATGACTATTCCAATACCTGCTGAGAGTAGAATTTAACAAATGTTTGTGGAAAAGACAAATGAATAAATAAGGATATCTCATCAGGCACTCAACTAGTACAAGCATTATCATTTCTGGTATTCAGCATATATTGTGGATGAACTGTTCTTCTCACATTCCTCTCTAAAGCACACCCCTTGTGAAATTCCTTGTTCAATTTTATGGCCATATTTTCTACATCAGCAAACCGATTTACTCTACATGTAGTTGATAGGACAGAAACGGGGCATTCAATTTGAGAACAGCCAATATGTAGATCAGTGAGAATTCTATGACCACTAGTATAAAGTTGAACCAAGTCAATAAATCTATTAAATATTTTACTTAGGAATTTTTAAATTAGAAATGTGGCTCAGGAGTTGATTTTTATCTGTGTTCTGAGATTCCTGAATAAGGCGGATATTTTTGTTTTTTATTTATACTTAAGCCTACTTTTTTACTTGAGAGAGTTGAGTATATGTCAATCAATCATCTGTGTTCAAAACAACAAACTGAAACCTACCTGAATGCCACAGTCTGGCTGCAGCAAAATAACCGGGGGGTGACGAACAATTGTGTTCCGCCTGCAGTGTCCTGGGCAGCCCCAGATGGACCTGGGGAGAGTCCGGGGAGTGTCCCGGACTCAAACTGCCACTGGGCACAGGGAGCAAGAGCCTGTGAGACCATGCCTCCAGGTCAGGTTTGGATTTGGGCTCTCGTAGTGGTGTCCTGCCCCCACCAACTTGGAAAGTCCTTGCTGCGCCATGACTGGCTCGCGCACCTGGCAGCCACTGCGCCGATTCACGCACCCTCCGGTAATGAAAAGTATTCAGATATAGCCTTTTGCTGCAACTTTTTTCCTGATAATCCTTCTTCTTTTGAACTTTCTTTTTCTTTCTGACTAGAATTCCTGGGCTTTTATCAACACATGCCCTAATTGCTCTTGGTTCCATTGGGGTGCCTTCTTCCCTTAGTAATTTACTTCTCACCCTATCCATATTTTCATCACAAAGACAATACAATAAACCAAGACAAAACAAGACACAAACATACTGTATCAATCTTCTCCATTTTCTCAAAATGGCCATTTTTCCTCTCGCCCTATCTAGGGACGAGCAGATTTGCTCCCGTCCTATCTAGGGACGGGCAGCTTTTTTTTTTATATCACTTACCCCCCCCCCCCCCCGAGTGTCCTGGGGCTCCCGGTATGGGCCACCATCTGCCGCAGTCCGGCTGCAGCAAAATAACTGGGGGGTGACAAGCAACTATTGCAGATTGATACAGCAGGAGTGGGAGCCATTTATTGTAGGACAGGAGGGGTATATATACATTCCACACAGCTTTTCTTAATTAATATAAACTAGATACAGCAGTCAACCAATAAGGAATCTCCACACTTAATGGCTCACTGGCGTTACTTTACAAACCACTCCCTCTGCAAAATGCCAGGCGCCATCTTGACTTGTTTACAGACTCTAATATTAATGCCACAGTCTGGCTGGGCACAAATCATGAGCCACTGAAGCAGGAACAAAACTTTATTTTTGAACTCCACCAAAACACTTCACACATGCTCCCGGGGAATTCTCTGGAATCCCACGTGGCTTGTCCAGGAACCAGCCACCGGAAATATCTCTTCTGTAAATCCCTCCTCCTGCACTTCCCCAACCAATGGGAACAATCCGGGATTCCCCGGGAATCCCCACGAGAACTCCAAAGTAGCGGCTGAGGTGGATAGTAATGCCTCACCTGTCAACAATACTATTGGCAAAATGCCAGGGGCTGTGGCTCTCAGCATCTCCCTCCTTCTGTTTAATTAAACACCAAGCATGTGGCTTAGGGACCGTGCCTGTTAGGTTGTCCAATACAACATATGGTCCTTACCTGTCATTGGATGAGCTGACCTCTAGGGGTCAGCCTCCTGTTTTAGGTTGGTACCACTGCAATTGGATCATACCCGTCACTGACTACCAGTCCAGCATACAGCCATACTTGTGGATAGGTCTTTGCACCAGTGGGGGGGTGAGGTTCTTTGCCTCACCTCTGTTGGCCCCCAAATTTGGCCTTGGTGCCAGTGGGGGGGGTGAGGTTCTTTGCCTCACCTCTGTTGGCCCCCAAATTTGGCCTTGGTGCCAGTGGGGGGGGGTGAGGTTCTTTGCCTCACCTCTGTTGGCCCCCAAATTTTAGACCATCACTAGTAGAAGGGAGGAGGATGCAAAATGCCACGACACTAAGCCAATTGACGGCTCCTTTGAAAAATTGTACAACCGGTGACACCATCAGCAAAGATACTCCAGCACTACCACAATTCGCTGCACCAACAGTTAGTTCACAATGCATACAAGTGATACATAGTCCAGGCAAGTTCTACAAGCAGTTCAAAGCAGAGGAATCCACCAATATGTCCATTTTCTCCCAAAGTAAATCGAGTTCTTGACTGAGCATCACTTGTTGAGTTATTATTCATTGATGCATCAGTTTATACAGTTTGTTGTGATAACTATCGAAGAAGCTGTAGTTTGGTTTTATCTTTGTCTTCACCAGCACTGGGATGAAGATAGGAATTCTGGCAATCATGCTAAAAAAATAACTATGTAACATTCCAACAGGTACTAAGAAAACAATTTTCTGAACAATTTACATTATCCTGAACAGAATTATTAAATATAATGAAAAGGAAAGGTGAAGTAAACAAACAGATCTGTTAATCTCCTTATTTGTTCACATATTAAAACAATCCTCAACAGCTGCTTACCCAATTTAAATTAAACCATTAAAATTACGTGAATTAAAAAAATTCGAATCCATTTTTTCATGAGCGCTCCTCATATATGATATATGGACATACGCACATACAGACATACAACATAAAACACAAGTGTGCACACAAACATACAAGACATAAGACAATAGTAAAGGCCTTGTAGCTTTACACAGGTAAAATCTCCATTGCAATGTTTAAAACTCCACAGTCAAAAAATAAAACTGATCAGAAAAACATTAACCTAGGTCTGTATGAGCTCAAAAACTAAAATAGAACTTTATAATGTGGGAAAAGGCAATAATAAAATAGATATTGAAAAAAGCATCCTGGTTAATCACTGTCACAGATGTAAGAATAGCCAAGCTGGAGCTCTGGATATCAGCTGTTATGAATTTGAGTCAAATAATCTTCTTTTTGGTCTGTAGAAATTGCTTTAGTTAGTCTCTCTGGAATCCAAATCGGCTGTTGTTCTCCCTGTGGAAACACAAAAACAGAATTCCGACTCCAGACAATCACTGGGTCAGGACCTTTCCATTGTCCTGTTAGAATATCCTTCCAAAGTACCTTAGGCTTATATACATTTTTTTGGACACATATGCCTTTCCGCAGCACTAAGCCCTGATGAATCCAAATTTAAAAGGTTTAGAGTACAAAGGGTTATTTTAAGTTTATCTTTGGGGGATATATACCCCTTTCCAATTCCCTCTTTTTGCTTTAATAAGTAAATTTTAATAGTTTGATGAGCTCTTTCAACTATGCCTTGTCCCTGTGGATTATATGGAATTCCTGTTATGTGAGTAATGCTAAATGATGAGCAAAATTGTTTAAAAGTGGTAGAGGTATAGCCAGGATCATTATCTGTTTTTAACTGTTTTGGAACGCCCACAGTGGCAAAATTTTGTAAGCAATGAGCTATAATATCTTTAGTTTTTTCTCTGGCATGAAGGAAGCCCATCAAAAATCCGGAAGAAGTATCAACTGTAACATGCAAATATTTTAATTTTCCAAATTCTGGCAAGTGTGTGACGTCCATCTGCCAAATATGGTTAGGTATCAATCCTCTAGGATTGACTCCAAGATTAACTTGTGGTAAAAAGGTCACACAATTTTGACATTGTTTTATTATTTGTCTAGCTTGTTCCTTAGTTATTTTAAAACACTTTTGTAAAGTATTAGCATTGACATGGAACCTTTTATGAAAATTTGTAGCTTCTTCTAGTGTAGAGATAATATGTATGTCATGTGTAGTTTTATCTGCTAAATCATTGCCCAAACTAAGGGCTCCAGGCAATCTTGTATGTGTTCTGATATGTCCTATAAAGAATGGATCTTTTCTGTCCCAGATTAAACTTTGTATATTGGAAAACAAAGAGAAAACAGTAGAGGAAGGGGAAATCCTACCAGCATCTTCAAGGGATACTATAGCATTAACTATATACTGGCTATCAGAAAATAAATTAAATACAGAATCTTTAAACATCACAAAAGCTTGTAAAACTGCATTAATCTCTACCTTTTGAGCTGATTGTTTGGGTACTAAAATGTAAAAGTTTGATCAGGGTAACTACTGCTGCTGTACCATTATTTGACCCATCAGTGAATACATTTGGAGCATTCATGATAGGGGTTTTTCTTGTCATTTTTGGGAAAACTACAGGATGCAAAGACCAAAAAGACAACAAAGGATTAGATGGTAAGTGGTTATCAGATGAAAAATTAGATTTACACATGATTATTGCCCAAGTGTTTAACTCATTAGCTAACTCATCAATTTGATCCATAGTATATGGAGTAATAATTTTATTGGGAGAAATTCCAAACACTCCCTTTGCTGCTTTTATTCCTTTGAGTATTAATTGTCCTACAGCCTCAGGATACCTAGTAAGAATAGTGTTAGGAGAATAAGATAAATGTATCCACAATAATGGACCTTCTTGCCAAAATACTCCTGTAGGAATATTTTTTGTTGGCATTACAATAAATAATAAAGGGAAACTTATATCAATTCTATCCAAATGCATATTTTCCATATATGTTTCAATAATTTTTAATAGGTGTTAACATGCAGGGTGAATTTGGATCTGATGGACCTTGTAGGATATCAAATAAAGGTCCCAACTATCCTGTTGGTATGCCTAGATAAGGCCTTATCCAATTTATGTCTCCTAATAACTTTTGAAAGTCGTTAAGTGATTTGAGTTGATCTACTCGTATTTGAATTTTTGGTGGACTCACCATGGTGGAGGATAATACAACTCCTAAATAATTAATTGGAAAATTTAATTGTGCTTTATCTATTGCTATCTGTAGATTATAATTTTTTAATAAATTTGTAAGTGTGGCATAACATTCTAGCAATGTGTTTTTATCTTTGTGTGCTAACAATACATCATCCATATAGTGAAATATTTGTAGTTCAGGATTTTGATTTCTAAGTGACTGGATTGCTTTGTTGACATAAATTTAACACATAGTTGGGCTGTTAGCCATCCCTTGAGGTAGTACTTTCCATTCATATCTCTGATCAGGACCTTCATGATTCAGTGCAGGGATAGTAAATGCAAAACGTGGACTATCCTCAGGATGAATTGGAATTGAAAAAAAAAAACAATCTTTAATATCTATAGCTAAAACATACCAGGTTTTTGGCAAAGCAGACAATTTAGGAATGCCTGATTGAGCAGGTCCCATAATAACCATCTCATTATTAATGGCTCTTAAATCTTGCAGTAATCTCCATTTACCAGATTTCTTTTTAATGACAAAAATGGGAGTATTATAGGGAGATACAGAAGGTTGTATATGTCCCTCAGCTAATTGTTGTTTGACCATGTCATGGGCTGCTTGTATCTTTTCTTTAGTCAGGGGCCACTGAGGAACCCATACTGGTCTTTCTGATTTCCAAGTAATTTTTATTGCCTCAGTGACCCCTTCTGAAAACTCAATCCCTGTCTATCTATTACTTGATCTATTTGAATTGGTCCTGCTATACCTTATTCTTGTTCTCCTAATCTTTTTTCTTTCATGAAACCTTGTCTAGCCCTAATAGTGGGCACATTTGGATTGATATTATTTGTTAATGTCAAACCTAATTGATCTAGGACATCTCTTCCCCATAAATTTATAGGAAGATGATCCAATACATATGGCTGTATAGTTCCTTCACATCCTTCAGGATCCTTCCAATCTAATACTATTGCACTTCTATGGGGATTAGTTGTCACTTCTAGGCCTCGAAGCGTTTGAGTGGCTTGTTGTAATGGCCAATGTTTTGGCCATTCTTGATGAGATATAATGCTAAGTTCTGCACCTGTATCGAGTAGCCCATTAAATTCATGTTCTTGAATGTTTAGTTTTAGCATTGGGTGAGAATCTAATTTTAAAGACAGTATAGCCCAATCTACACCTGTGGAGCCTAATCCTCTGGAACCTCTTTATACAGTACTACTAGAAAATTTATCATGTAGGCTGGGTATTATTAATAACTGTGCTATTCTATCTTCTGGTAAAATTACTGATATACCCTTTGGAGAACTAGCTATAATTTTTATTTCATATACATAATCAGGATCAATTACCCCAGGACTTATCATAAATCCTTTTAGAGTAGAAGAACTGCGTCCTAACAATAAGCCTTCTGTTCCTTGGGGAAGAGGTCCTTTTACTCCTGTGGGAATGATTTGAAATCCCATCTCTGGAGTTAGTTATGCCCTGGTGGAGGTGCAGATGTCCAACCCTGCGCTCCCTCTGGTTCGTCTGATGAGAGATCTGATGGATAATGTTTCCTGGGTACTACCATGATGGTGTTTCTGGGTTCCTCCATGGTGTTGCTGGGTTCCTGCAGTGCCCTGTATATTTGTGGTCGTAGGCCCCAGAGTATTGGGCCCCCCTGTTCATTTTTTGGCAATGGAGCCCAATGCCTTTCTCCATGATATTGTGGGTAAACACCTGGTCCTTGTCCGTTTTTTGATAACGGAGTACCCTCTATGGTGGTTTGAGAATGGCATTCATTTGCCCAATGTCTCCCTCTACGGCATCGTGGGCAAATACCCGGTATTCTATTACTTTGATACCTAGTTTTGTTAAACCCTCCTCCTATGGGGCAATTCCTTTTAAAATGTCCTGTTTGTTCACAATTGTAGCATGTTTTTGGCCTGGCATCTAAAGCCTGTTGTACTGCAGCTGCCAAGACTTGCCCTTGTTCATTAATGTCTCTACATAATTTAATATATGTATTTAAATCTCCATGTTTCCATGGTCTAATGACCTCTCTGCACCAACGATTTGCTTGGTCATAAGCCAGTTGTTTAATTAATGGCATTGCTTTTCTGTATCCCCAAAAACTCAGGTAGCTGTTTGAATAAGCCTATCTACAAATTCAGTGTAAGGTTCATTAGCTCCCTGTATTACCTTAGATAATTGACCTTGTAAATCTACATGTCCTTGTAAAGTCTTCCATGCCCTAACTCCATCTGCAGCAATTTGTGCATATATAGCATGATCATATTCAATTTCTTGCCATTGATCCTCATAAGGTCCTTTTCCTAACAACATATCTTGATTTCTTTGAGGGTAACTGGCTGCTGCATTTCGCCTAGCCATCTCCATGCAAAATTCCTCATTGGCAACCTTCCATAACAAATATTGTCCTCCATTTAGCACAGATTTACACATGCTAGCCCAATCTGCTGGTGTCATGTCCAAGGTGGTAATGGATTCGACCATGCTTACAGTGAAGGGTGCTTGGGGACCATAGGTTGTTACAGACTCCTTTAACTGCTTCACTGTTCTGAAATCTAAAGCACAGTGAATTCTCTGCCCTCCTGCCTGCTCAAGTACAGGGCATGCTAATCTTTGAGGTCCTGTCTCAGGATCCCATCTATCAACTACGGGGGTTGAGGGCCACTCAGTTGTCTCCATAGGTGGAGCTGTTGGTTGAATTACGCCCTCTAGTGATAGAACAGAGTTAGTAGCAGCCTCCTGTTGTAGCTTCCCCCCTGATAGCTGTTTCTCCTCTAAGCTTTCTTCCTTTAAATTTTCTTCCTCTATCTGACTAGCTTGAGAGACCTTCTCTTTTACTTGATCTAAAATGTCTTTTTCCATGGTCTGAACTTCTAACAATTTACTTAACACTCTTTTGCTTTGTTTTTTACCAATTTCTAATCTACTATAAAGATAATGCTACCCAACAAGATAACACAAAACAAAACCGAAACAGAATGAAACAAAAACGGAACAAAAAATCATTGTATCAATTTTCCTATTTTCTTGACATGTGCATTTGTGGTCTATTTCTATCTCTTCCCCAGGGACGAACAACTTCAAACCTTGAGCCAACCATTTTTCCCAGTTTGCCTGAGAAAGTTCTAGGGATAGGCAGCTTGAAACAAAAACAAAACAAATCAAAACAAGAACACATTGGTTTTTGAAATGGTCACCCATTCTCTCGCCTTCGCTTAGGGGCGAGCAATTTCAATTACCTCCGAGCTTCAGGCATTCCCCCCACAGGCCGCCAAATGCCGCAGTCTGGCTGGGCACAAATCACGAGCCACTGAAGCAGGAAGAAAACTTTATTTTTGAACTCCACCAAAACACTTCACACATGATCCCGGGGAATTCTCCCAAATCCCACGTGGCTCATCCAGGAACCAGCCACCGGAAATATCTCCTCTGGAAATCCCTCCTCCTGCAGTTCCCCAACCAATGGGAACTCTCGGGAATCCCCGGGAATCCCCACGAGATAGCGTGAGAACTCCAAAGTAGCGGCTGAGGCGGATAGTAATGCCTCGCCTGTCAACCAATACTATTGGCAAAATGCCAGGGGCCATTCCGACTCGGCTGTGGCTCTCAGCACCTAAACATGAAACTCAGCAAACCTACTTATACAAAAACAGTAGAAACAACTGCACTCTCCCAGCAAAGCAAAGTACTTTAAGATGTGTGTCATAGTTTGAATCTGGAATGTTCCCCAGAGACTTCTGTGTCGAAGGCTTGGTCCCCACTGCAGCCATGTTCAGAGGTGGATCATTGTTGATTGATTGGATCATGAGGCTTCTGACCTCATCAGTGGATAAACAGACTATTGGAAGATAATAGAAACTGTGGGAGGTGGAGTCTCCTTTAAGGGAGTGGGTCTTTGGAGACGTTTCTTGGCAACTAAATCTAGTCCCTGGGCTGTAGCTCTCTCTCTTTCTCTGCTTCATGGCTGTTATGAGGTGAGTAACTCTGCTTTTTTGTGTTCTCCCTTGTGTGATGTTCTACCTCATCACAGGCTTACAGTGATAGGGTCAAGCAACTAGGGACTGAAATCTCTGAAATTGCAAACCAATGACATCTCTCCTCCTCTAACTTGATTATATTGTATATCTTGTCACAGTGATGAAAAGTTGACTGATATTAAGTAACAGAACCACAACATGATGTAGCTGCAAACTGTAAATCTAGAACAGCAATGAAACCATCTTCCAGTTTTCCAAGCCTTTATGAAAAATGGGTTGTCTTTCTAAAGCAATTATTTAAGGGTGCAATGCCAAGTGAGTGAAGTTAGTAATGATAGAAAAATCTTCTAAGCATGCAAACAGTAGTTTTGTTGTGTTTTAATTTTACCAATATATTTTAAAAAACAATAATCATTTTTTTTAATTAAAAAAAAAGAAATGGGATGACATTCTTTTTTTGCCTAGGAGTTACCTTCATGACAGTTCATGTAAAAGGTTCAATGAAAACAGAAATTAAAGAAATTTTAATCAAAGAAAATATTAATTAAGCATCAAATTTGTGTTGTATTTTTATCCGTTGAGACATGTTAATTAAGCTGTCGAAAATATATGTGATTGTGTTTTAAACTGGATAGTGCATTATTCATATATAGGAACACTTAGGGACATTTAGAAATTTGGGGGGGAAATCTAGATTATAAAACACTTTATGTCAATAATAATTGGAAAAAAATTATAATTTATCCTTCAACAAGAATGCTATGTATCATTGAACACCCCCCAAATGAAACATAAATTTACAACAAAACAATTTTTTTCTCACTTTCTTACCATAATAAAATATTTTAAATATCACATATTGAAGAGTGACAGAATTTTGCCACAATTACATTAACAATGTTTTCTATTTTCTTAGATTTGTCATCATGCAGTTTATTGTAATTTCAAATACTTTTTCTCATATTTTCTTATATTGAATATCTCGTGTCTAGGTTTTTCTAGGTATTTTAGTCTTTTGTCTATTTCTAGTATAATCCTGCTGATCATTTTGCCCATTTTCTTTACTTCCTTTCTGTTTATGTATTCTTGGCCAGCTCCCTCTTTGATCTATTTCTGTTTGATCTTTCATGTGATCTTCCTTTTTTCCTTTTTTTTCCCCCCAGATTATTCCTAAAAACTAATTTATTTATTTTAGATTGTTTAAACACACTTCCCACTGGTGTGCAAAGTCATAAAAAGAAAAGAAATAGATGACTAAAAAATTGAATTCAGACTTCTTATACTAAAATAGATACTCCATATGTTTTGTTCAGATATAGCCCTTGGAAGAAAAATAACTACTTCCTATGTACTACATTAAAATCATTTATAACAATGAAAGTACCACAGCAAAGTATTTTGAATGTATTACATAAGTTTGAGGTAGATCTGGGGGCTTAAAAATAGATCATAAATCCAGTTCACTTAAGAGCCCTCATAAAACAATAGAACTGCATTTTATGTTCTACATCTGAAATCCTTCGAATTCCAGCCTTATGATCACTGGCCACGGATAGCAGCATTAATTCAGAAATGTCTTCGTATTAACATGCATGCAGGCAGTTAAGAGGAGGTATCCAAATGAACAGACAACATAAACACATTTTGATGACTATGAGTTAGAAGGCAAGGAGCACAGATTAACAGAAGATTTCCTGAAAGATGTGACTCAAGAGAGAAGTCCTGACTTTGTAGGTAGCTGGATAGAGAAGGAGAATATATCATAAGCAGAAGGAACATCAAGTGTGAGCAACCTTGAGGGTACTGTAGAGTCTAGGAATTGTAATTAGGTGAGTAGTGCTGCAGAGTGTGGTCTCCATCTGGGAGTGCCAAAAATTCTAGGAATCAGATCACAAAAAGCTTTGTAAACCAGGAGAAGAGAATGGCTTATCTGCCCAGGAGGAAGGCCATCCACTGAATGGATTTAATCAGTGAGGTCACGTATAGAGCAATGAAAAATTATACTAGTTGTCCCAAGTAAAAGATTGATAAAATGGTATGAAGCTAGGAAGGCACAAGGGTTATAGTGGGGCTGTGAATGGAAGAGGGAAGAGGAAACTGTAGAAAGGTAGGACTGAGACAAGAGGAGGAAACATGTTGGGGAGGGCTCTGCAGGACATGGGAAATCCAGATGTGAAGGATAAAGGGTGCTAAAATGATAGCTACACTACGGGCATTTATTCATCTGTCTGTTTATACCCTCTTTCTGTGAACATTTATTTTAATATTCTGCAATTGTATATCAGATATTTTTATTTGTTCACTTAGTTTTTTATGACAAGGCTTATCTTTGACGTTTTCCCCAGCTTCTACTTACGCATGGTGGACATTTTCTATTGAGAATTGTGCTTTTTTTCCTTTGTTACTGTATTTTATAACTGCAATTCTCATCTGCATATCCCCACTGCCAAACTGAAATATATGAACAGCCTCATTTTAATATGTACTTCGGTGAATAATTTCAAGGGAGAGTGGACCACACTAGGGACTTGATACAACTCAGGTAGACAAGGATAAATACAATAAAGGCTAAAGTCTACCTAACCATGTCTATCTCAGAGCCACTGTAACACAAATAGGAGAGAGCGTGAGGCTGAAGATAACCTGATGTGTAACAGAAGGGCAGGACAGGCTGAGCTTCATTCAACAGGTGGAGATAGCTTCTAGGAAACCAGATAATGGGTTTCCCCACTTTCAAACACTGAAGAGTGTGGATGAGAAACAGGCGGCAGATGAATGCTTGCATGTCCTCAGGTTCATACTGACAGAGTGGATTACCCAGGGGTTGGTTTTGCTGATCATTCTTACAATAAAAAAGTGTATAAGCCTTTCAATATTTTTCTCTTTCAGCTACATTTATCACTGAGTTTATTTTCAGAAAACCAGATTTTCTGTAAATACCTGAATTTATTCCAAGTGTCCAATGTATGTTTTTGTTTTCTATATTAACTTCAGGAAGCTCTTTCCTCTAAATGGTTTTCTCATCTAGATAGTGAAAGATAAGCATTGTTACAGTAATTAAGGAAAAAAAAATTAAAACCTAATATATAATTGCAGAATGTTAAAATAAATGACCAAAGAAAGAGTGTATAAATGATTTCTGTGTCTAAATGATTTCCTCACACATCATATTTTAATAAAACTTATTTGATACATATATGAAGATGTACACAACCTACAGAAGTATTTGGTTAATTTGCTTTTTACCTAATTCATGATATAAAGAACAGGTATATTTTTCATGACTCTTTTTAACATTTATGAAATTTTTCTTCTGAAAAAGTAATAGTAATTCTCAATCATGTTCATTCCATGAACTCCAGACCTAAGTAAGCATCAGCTTGTTCTTAACTGTTTCCATGTTTCTCTTGCCTACACGACAAAGCTCAATATTTCCAATTATGAGCTTATTAACTTTCTTCCTAAAACTTATTCTGTGGTATCAAGATTCCAATTAAAAATTTCTTCAGAAAAAGTAGCAATATGAATGTGTTATTTATCATTTCACTGCACATTTCCAATGCTTAGAACTTAGATGTGTTTTAAAATAAAAACTGCATGAAATATTTTTCAAATATACATTTTTTTACAATATACTAGAGATTTGAACAGAATTATTTCTTACTGCAATTCTAAAAATAAAAATACTGGGTCCTGAAATAGGAAATATAGT
This sequence comes from Callospermophilus lateralis, assembly GCF_048772815.1. Taxonomy (NCBI): domain Eukaryota; kingdom Metazoa; phylum Chordata; class Mammalia; order Rodentia; family Sciuridae; genus Callospermophilus; species Callospermophilus lateralis. The sequence continues at coordinate 21,978,019 of NC_135317.1, read as the reverse complement.
TCATGATCCTACTGTCTAAAAGAGATCACAGTTGGCTAGGTATATAACTTCTTGGTTATTAGTTCTTGGCAAATTTCTCTCTAGGGTACTATTATGAGGTTGTAAATGTCTATATCTTGAGTACTATTGTGTTGAACAAAGTGATTTTACATGAAGTTTTTCTGGAATCAATAAAACATCAATGTTTAAAATTGATTTAGAGAACCAGAAATAGTTTAGAAGATCACCATTATCAAAAGCTATTATAGATGTTATGGTTAGTTCACGCATTTAATGATGACCCCTTGATGGGATATTTTGTTAGGTAATATATAAAATCATTATACCTGATGACCTGGTTCTCAAACATGTTCATTTCATGAACTCCAGACCCAAGTATCAGCTCTCTCATAAGTATATCCATATGTTTCTCTTGCCTACATGAAAAACCTCAATATATCTAATTCTGAGCTATTAACGTTCTTTCTAAAACGTATCTTCTGGCATCGAGATTCAAAGAGTTAATTTTCAATGCAACATTTATTTTCCCTTGGCAATAAATTATTGAGTTGAGGAAGTAGTGTATACACACATAAAATGTTACCGAATACAGCTTACAAAAGCTGTAAATTGAAGTGCAAGAAAGAAATGCAAAATCATTCTTTCAAAGATCCAGTGTGCACATCTCCAGGGGTCTGTGAAAAAATGTCAGGGGAACAGAGTCAAGATTTCATTTCATTTCAGAAGCTCTTGGCTCTTCTATAATAGCTCTTCTACTGCTTCTGGGTAGGACCACTCAGAAAAATCAAAGTTGAGGTTAGTTTTACATTTGTGACTCCCTTAGTCTCTGTTCCAGGGATATAAAGCATAGGGAGCACATTTTTGTGGATTTGGAGAGTATATGATTTCTCCCAACAGTTTCCATTCTAATCTAAGTACTCCTTACTAGTTCCAGAAACTTCCACAGTTGACCACTTCATTGTCTTGGACTTCAGTGAGTTCCATGGCTTCAGTGCTCACACTCATCTTTTATATAGAATCAGATTCTTACATTTTGGGACATCCTATGCCTCAAAAATCCTCAATGGATACCCCACAACCTATATAACAACAACAGATTACCACTTTGTGGTTATGTCGCTGTATGATTTGGAACCAGTCTTCTATTTTTTACTTTTCTTCTGCTATCTCACTGACTGTCATAGTCTGTTTGATCTGCCATAAATAAACGCCTTAGACTGAGGAGTTTATAAACTGCAAAAACGTACCTGCACAGTTTGAGAGGATGGAAGCCCAAGATCAAAGTGTGTCCAGATGCAACATCTGATGAGGTTCCTCTTCCTAGTTCTTGTTTTCACTCTGTCTTCACATGGCAGAAGGCATGAGCTAGCTCTTTGTGGTCTTCTTTATAAGCACGCTAATGCCACTCATGAGGGTTTCACCTTTATGACCTAATACTTAAGTCCCATCTCCTAAATATCAATGCCTTGAAGGTTATAATTTCAACACATGAATTTTGGGGAACTAAACCATTCAGACCAGCTGTGATAGGGGTACAGACCTGCAATCCCAGTGACTTGGGAGGCTGAGGTAGGAGGATAGTGAGTTCAAAGCCAGATTCAGGAAAGAGAGGCAATAAACAACTCAGTGAGACCTTGTCTCTAAATAAAATACAAAATAGGGCTGGGGATGTGGCTTAATGGTCAAGTGTCCCTGAGTTCAATCCCTGATACCCAAGACAACAATAAAAACAACAACAACAAAATTCAAACCATGGCACTCAAGAAGATAGAGTGTTTTTTAAAGCAAAATGAATAATTTTTTTCTATACCACATTATTTTCAGAATCATCGTGATAATTTCCTATTCTTTTTTAAATCATAGAGTTTCCTGATCATCAGATTAGGCTGAGGCATTGGGCCAAGCACAGGGATCTGGTGGTAAACAAGATAACAAGGGATCTGCTCTCTTTTGGCCTTTAGAAATGACAGGTATTACAACTTATCAATTCTACAGTAAGGATCACGGTTGAGGTGGTAAGGTTTCTGTAAGAAGTGACACATATGATGAGACCTGAAAGACGAGAAGAAGTTAGTTATATGAACGAGTGGCAAATCATATTCCCAAAAGAAAGAATCATCTTTACAGAGGCCTGAGGTTGAGAAGTATCGAGAGAGACTGTAGGAACAGAAGGTCATTCTGTCTGTGGTATAATGGGATAAAGATGAGTAGGAAAGAACACTGGAGCATGGATCAGGCAACAAACAGAGGCAGAAGTTGAAAATGAAGTATTGTGGACCTGAGAACAACAGGAAGCTGTACTTCAGTAAATTCATGAAGACGGTACTGTGGAGACTATTGCAGGAGGAGCTGTGGGAATATTGGAAACAGGAGAGGAGGGTACTGTAATCTGGTTGACATATGAGGCTGACAGAGGCAGGGGAGATAGAGAGAAGTTGATAGAGTTGAGAGATATCAAAAGGTTTAGATTCAAGCAGGCCCAGCTCTCAATTTTTCTGTTGAGGGCACAGAAAATAAAAAGGGCAGATCGTGTATGAGGAGGAAAAACCAATAATAATAAACTTCATTCTTTTGATCCACTGATGTAATGGGGGTTATTTGTTTTCGCAGCATAACAGTCTTTTCTAACTGATACAAACCATAGGAATGATATGCGTGTGTTTGTGAATAAGAACATAAACAAACACTGGAGTGATTGTGAATCTGGAGGGAGGTTTGTCTTCCATATAAAATGTCTTTTTTGTCTTACCATATAAGACTATGTCAAAGTGAATGAGACATCAATGAGAAAAATATTGTTTTTCAAGAAAATTGAGATTATTGAGCCCCTTTTAATTATGAATGATGATGTGTTATGGATCCAGCTATATCCTCTTTGGAAAAAAAAAAAAAAAAACACTTTGTCCCTCTTCCTGTCTGTTTCTAGAATTAAAATGGCTTGGCTGAAACTGATGGCCACTTGTTGACAGAGGTAACACATTACATCTAGAGTTTTCCTCGCATTTTAATTCTATGAAAAATTGTAAGAATCAGCTATACTTGACTTTCATTTGCAAATAAAATATTGCATTCTAACATTGTCCAAAAAATGAAGCTTTTCGAGAGCTATAGCATGATTTAAAGATCATAGATAATGAGTTTTTTTTTTTTTGCCAAATACATTAAAATTAAACTGGGAAAAAATTGTTATTTGACAAGAAAACAAGAGAAAAGTGTCACAGTCTAGCAGCAAAACTATGCCAACTTTATTATTTCGGGAGAGGTTATTTTCATTGATTCTGTTCCCTTAGATACATACCTCGGCTGGCTGTCCTTCCTCCTCAAACCCCTCCCTGGTGAGAGAATGGAGTCTTGCTATGAATATCTCATGGGCATCCCACTTTCCTTTAGAGTTTGACCTATTTTTCTTGTGGCTTATTTATAGCTGGCACGGGTACTGAAATATGCTACAGTTGGGCGTATAATACGTAAAGTAGTCTCTCCCTAGCTCTTGACAATTTCATAAAATGACTTCAATTTTCCTACTGGCTCTTACATGGTGATCCGTGGAATCTACCCTGTTTCTAACTAGCACAGAATAAATGACACCCAAGACTAGTTCGGTCATGGCTATACTAAACAAAAGAAGAAGAAATTAAAGTGATAGAGAAAGTGCTTATTGTAAGGATAGGGTATATTACAATAACTTTATTTTTTATTTAATGGAAACATGGATAATCAATATAATTGTTCAGTGTTTTATAATTCAAAAAACATGAAAAATCCTATTCATACAACTAATATATATTAAAGACTTGCATGGATTTTTCCTCAGCACGACAGTTTCAAAGTGGGGGGACAGGGGAGAAAAGAAAAAAAGAAACCGAAAATAGGATTGAATTCCTAAGTTATCACTTAAAAGATAAGCCCTGTGAGCCCCTGGGAGTTTTATCCCCTTTAACAACATGTATGTAAGTGGTTACTGTAGTGTGACTTTGTCGAGGGAACTTAGCAACGAGATAAAATAACAGCTGTATATTTTGTAGAGAAGTTTGCTTAGGAAGGCAGTTGCCATGGGAACGCCTAGCAATAGCGATTTGATTTTGTGCCGTATGAAACTGATGAGTTTACTTTGTCTGGATTATTTTTCTCACACTGGCAACTTCTGGAGGGAAGAAAGAGCTACCCTTCTTCAGATGATTTGCATATTAAAAACAACCCACTTCATTTCCGCAGAGAGCAGGAGGCAATGTTATTGACAAGCCTCTTCACCAATGAATCACATACTTATACCAAAAGATGCATATGGTGTGAATTTGCTGCATTTCAAAAGGGCTCTTACTGCCCCAGCTTTTGCACTGCAGCTCTGCTTTAGGCAAATGAGTCACATTCAATTTTAAGTCCTCAGAAATTTGCCTAAAATAGTTGCAGCTGGGAGATGTACAAAAAAAAAAAAAAATCTTATGAATGAGTAAAAACGAAGTGAATTATACTCCACAGGGAAGTCTCTCAATGAAAAAAATTTGGTAAACAGGCCTGAAGGAAAAAAAAAAAAAATGGAAAGCAGATGCGGACTGATAAGAATTTGCTTATTTTACAGAGAGACACCAGCGTTGCTACACTGGAGTTTGGAGCAGGGTTCTGTTAAGCTGCTTTCCCTCTGCAGGTGGCTGGACTTCAATGAACTGAATTGTCATGATCAAAAGATGAAACCCCTGAGACAGGAGACAAGCCTTCCTTTCATTTAGCTCTAGAATTCAAGATGGCCAGCATTCTCACACCTACAGAATGTGAATTGGTGACATAGCCCCATGGTGTCTACACTCCAGAGTTGACACCACATATCACTAAGGAGTGGACAGAAGGCACACTCAAGTGCCTCTCCCTAACCAACCCTCCCTCCTGACTTCCATAATAATTCTTAGGAAGAAAACCTATTTTGCAGATGCCTTGACAAAGTGTTTTTGGATCTGACCCATGTGAAGATTATCTGTCATTCTTGGTTTAGGAAAAGCTCATCTCCCAACCAAAATCCAAAATCTTTTTGTTACAGGGAAACTCAGAAAAGGCTATGGAAAGATACAGGGAAAGGGAGCCGAGTTTTCTTCCAAGTTATTGCCAAGCATTATGATACTTTAAGTTAACAGTCTTAATTATTTTAGCAAAATCTACTTTCCAAGGATCTGTCTGTTGTGTGTGTATTTGTTTAAAACAAAAACCTAGTAATCTTGCTAAATGTGCTTCATTTTTTTTTTTCCCTTGGAGACAGGCAGAGTGGTCCAGATGTTCATCTCCCCTTTATCTTTCTTACTTGTTTCCAGACCCCATCAGTAATTTTAGAGAAGCAATGAGAAATTCACTGGGTGGAAACTGACTCCTTATGTTGTCTGCTGCATGCTTAGAGCAGGCTGTACTGTAAGAAACTGCATCTCGTTTGGACCAGACAAGATAGCTTGAAAGATCTTGGTTTCGCCCTGTCTCTAAGCAGCTTTGCTTGAGCCAGCCCAAGAAGAGAGAATGGGTCTTTCAGAGTAATTACAATAATGAAATTTAACATTCATTTTGTGTCTAACAATTATTTCATTGTAGCTTCCAAAAATACCGTAAGGACTGTACTATTATTATCTATACTTTCTCAAACAGGGACCTGGGGTACAGAGAGGCCAAATAATCTGCTTAAATTCTCTAGGTGGACACATTCTGGAGCTGAAGTTTGCTTCAAGGCTGTCTGAACCGAGAACTTGGGCTACTACTGTGATCCTTCACCTTCGGTTGTTTTAGAAGACATTGTAGGCCATCCTCCCTCCTGATCCTAATCTTCAGCCAGCCTCTGAAAATGGAGGGCTAAACTGTACAGGCAGAAAATTCTGGAGAATTTCACAGCTCACTTGCCAAATTACATTCACCCATATAATTCCTATTATTACCCTGAAAAATCTCAGTTTGGAATCTATGCATTTGTGGCAATGTCTTGAAAATCCTAAGGACACGAACTAATTTGTCAGAGTCAACTATTTCTTAAAATCATTCCCAGTTGAAGCCCTCAGAAGTATTTGAAACTAAATACAATAAGAGGAATGTAAGAATAGAATATGGGGCCTACAAAATATGGAAATAGAAATTAGAATATATCCAGAGTCCATGAGTTTCAGAACATTTAGAGATGTGGTAACAAGCTATTATCTTCACTTTGGGTGTGATAATATTTTTTTTTTTTAAAAAAGCGTAGAAATCACATAAGCAGCATAATGGAATATAAGTTATGCTGGCTCTTGGAAATCTGTATATTATCATAAGGTCAGTAATAGAAATGCATTCCACAGAGAATCTTCCAGAAGAAGCTGTTGCTTCAAAGATGAAGATCACCACATGTGGCAGAAAGTCAGAAGGATGGAACAGATTATTCTGGATTTCTATGAATTCTGTGAGGTACTTCAACATCTAGCAAAGATTTGTCTGCATTCCTTTTTACTTATTTCTATTCAAACTTGTAGAATCTGCTTCCTATTGCTACATTAAAGTAAAAAATACTTCAACTGAAATTCCAATGTCATAAAATGCTTACTCCAATTTAAGAAGAATTTTAAATGTATGCATGACAATACACAGAGTACTGAATTTAGAAAAAACAGACAACATTATTTTAAGGGAAAGATCATCTCCAATTTGTTGTCTTTGATTTACTTACTCTACCTCTTCACTTGCTGAAGAGAATAAAAATTAGCAGCTGATTCTGTCAGATTTCAGAGCCCAAGAGGACAAGCTAAACAGGTGCTAATGCTGAAAAATGTTTCTGTCTGTGGTCGCTTGTATGCCTAGCAAATGCATTTAACTCTTTTGCTCAGAAATACCATTGACTGAGATATATTAATTCAGATGCTGCTTCCCCCACCCCTGCTGAGGTCCTCCTTGATTAGATCCATTATGTTTTTATGCCAAAGGTCTAGAAAGAATTCGCTTTCGAATATAGTAGATGAGAGTTGTTTCTATAAACACTCTGAATGTATTTTCTTGTTGAAAGCATGGTGTGCACTTCAAAAACATCGCTCACAATTGAGTAAGTCATCCTTGTACAAAGCTCTTTAAGAAATAATGCCAGACTTGCTTCATGGGGGGCTGCTGAACTCTGGAATGAATTATAGAGAATGTTATGAGGCTACATGCTGAGATTTTAGGAAACTTAGATCTCTATCTCTCTGGGCCAAACCCAGACTAGTTCTATTATTTCTTGCCACTACACAACTATCTCCCTTATGTCCATCTCTGCTCCCTAGCACTCAGTCCCTGTCTATTGACTATATATATGTATAAACTCCATATGCATCAAATTCAAATCACAGTGTTGCTTTTACTGGGGTGAAGAGGAGTGGCTAGACTTGAATGATTTTTAAGGTGTAAATTTTTAAGTCCCTGAATCTAATATTCTGACACAGGTGTTTTGTTAACAAACATTAAAATTAACTTTAGAGTTGAAGAAGTATGAAATTGGAGGTATCCTCTCTATGGAGTTCTACTTTTAACACAATTTAGGACTCGGATATGCTATTAAATACATGCCTTAATTAATCAGTGATATTTTTAATTGTTATTAATTCTGTTTTCCATTAAAGTAACAGGAAGCAATAATGGAATTTCTTGCCCAGTCCTGTCCACGTCCCCTTACTGACCCTTGTGCAAATCCACATGGACACATGGGTGACTCCCACCACCTATGATGGTCCCTCATGGTGATGATCAACTGCAACAGGGGACTCACCTGATTTAGATCAGCCTGATTTCGATTCATTCCCAATAACTAGAATTGAGACTGAGACTCATTCAATTTCTTGATAATAGTCCGGAGGCTTAGCATGTCTGAAGCTTAGGTTGCCTTGAGTTCTGTCATGTGAACAATGGAGAGAAAATGTGAATCTCTGAAAGAAGAATGAAGCAGAAATAGAGAGGAGGTCTTTTCCAAGACCTTTCATTCCAGATGGATTCTTCAAATAACCCAAAGCATCCATGATTCAGCTTTCCTTTCTTTCTTCTCTTTTCATTCTGAAGAAAATAGAAGAAGTTTCATTTTAAAATACTTGTAGTAAAATATAAAAAGGTTTTGTCTCATAAAATCAAGAGTGCATATTGCTATTAAAATAATCAGTAAGTATTGTCATGTTTTAACTTGTCCTCAAAAAGATCATGAGTGCTATAATCAATAAAACCAAATGTTTAGAAAAGCAAATGTATAAGAAATGACAACATCTGATTAATTCCACAGTAATTTAAAATGTGACTTAAATTCACTAACATGAGAAGAGGAGTTGTAAAAGGCTTAGGGGATTTATGCAATAAGTGTTTTTATTTACTAAAAAAATAGCTTTAAAATCACACAACACATGTCTGATGAGGTAAACATCTTTATTACATAAATATATATGGATGTATATATGAATATATATATATGTATAAATATACATATATATATGTGTGTGTGTGTGTGTGTGTGTATACATATATTTTATCTTACAGTGTCTTTAACTTAGTATTTGGTGGTAGGTAAAAAAGAAAACATGTATTTGTCATGGAAGGCTTTGCGATGCTCACCCCTAGGTTACTGAGAATCTCTCAATTATTATCATCTGAATCACTTACTTAAATCACCTTGTTCTTTCCAATTATCTCTGACATTCTATAGCATGCCTCTAACACTCAGAACAGCTTTAAGTGTCATAATTTTATTTATATCTCTCTCCCCCAAAACCCCTGATCTCTGCATGTTAAAATTTTCATAAAAGAAGATATTCTTAAGGAACAAGGATTTCATAAATATTATATCAACATTTTCATAAAATATTTTCCAATGAAATAATCAATCTTTTTATCATTATTCAACTTGCAACAAATACCTACCACGTTAAGCTTCGTAACTGTTCTCCCCTTTATAATGGCCCTCACTCAGGGCATTGCCATGCTGCATGAAAATGAAAATGAAAAATAAAGATATGTATGAAATTTAAAATTTGTGTGAGTTGCAGTCCTGGTGCAGAACATCCATGACTGGGTAATTTATAGTGAACACAAATTTATTGGCTCACAGTTTTGGAGATTGGAAGTTCAACACCAAGAGACCAGCAACTGGTGCAAGCTTTTGTGCTACCCTTTAATATGGTGAACAAACAACATCATATGGAAGAAGGGCAAGGAGAGGGTGCGAGAGAAAGAGAGAGAGAGAGAGAGAGAGAGAGAGAGAGAGAGAGAGAGAGGGAGGGAGGGAGAGAGAGAGGGAGAGAGAGAGAGGGAGGGAGGGAGGCCAAAGGGAACCACATGGTTCTTCTATGAGGAATGCACTTCTGTGATACTGGTTAACCCCTTCAGGAGGGCAGAGCCCACATGTCCTACACACCAGTTAAAGGACCCATCTCTTAGTATCATTACAATAGCAGATGGGTTTCAACATGAGCTGGAGAGGATACAAACACTCAGACCATAATAATTACCAGAGTACAAATATAATGAGTACATCAGTGTCTCTATCTTAATTAAATTTCTTAATGAATAAAAGAGTCTCCATTGTTTTTACAAATAAGAGTTGCTGTTGGAATCAGGGGAAAGAAATCTAGCTTTCTTCTGCTTTTTCTTATTCCTTTACCTGCTTACAGAACTAAAGACTACAGAATAAATTTGGATTAAAGTATTTAAGTTTAATTTTGATTATTGACAAAATATGCAAAAAATTATACATAAATGTGTAATAAAAATGTGCATCTATAAAATAACAATTTGAAATTAGAGTCCCGAGGAAATCACATTAGCCTAAAAGTTGTTCAGAACATGAATTCTCACTGGATTTCTGAGACATACAAAAAGGTTTCAGACCTAGCCATCCCTCAAGACTTAAACACAAAAGGCTGCACAACATAGTCAAGATAAAGAGAGTTTGTGTAAGTGGAAAAGTATTTTGTGTATAAGAATTATAGCAGTCCCTGTCATTAAGATGAACTTGTTGCTTAAACTGCCTTGCTTAAACATAATTCCCATCAAAATTCCAATACCATTATCATTATTATTACTTTTTGGAAAATCTAACAAACTGATTCTAAAATTTATTTGGAAATTCAAGTTATTCTGAATGTACAAAACTATTTTGAAAGGAAGAAAGGAGTTGGAGGATTTATACTTCCCAATTTTGAAATTTACAGTAAATATACAGTAATTAAGATAATGTGCTATGGCATAAAAATAGGCATGCAGATCAATGAAGAAGACTTGAGAGTCCAGTAACAGTAGCTTTAATGGTTAATTGACACTGAACAAAAATTTCAAGGCAATTCAACTTACAAACCACAGTATTTTCAACAAGTGTTGCAGGAATATTAAGTACCTACAAACAAAAGTTAAATTTTGATCCATGACCGTTATGTAAAAATGAGCTAAAATTGTATTATTACATGTAACAAATAAAACTATAAATCTTCTAGAAGAGAATAGGAAAAAAAAATCTTCTTGAGCATAGCTTAGGTCAAGAGTTCTTAGATGTGACAGTAAATATGTGATCCATAAAAGGAAAAAAACTATAAATTAGAATTCATTATTAATATTAGCAATTTTATCTTTCAAAAGCAAAATCAATGAAATGAAAAACCACACTATATCTTCCCTGAAAATATTCTTCAAATAATGTATCTGATAAAGGATTTAGACATACAAAATACTTTTACTAATCAATAATAAGAAGGTTAAAATTTCAATTAATAATATTGGTCAGAAGACTTGAAAAGAAACTTCACCAAGATCATATATGAATAGTTAATAATATCATGGAAAGAGCTTCAGCATTAATCATTAGGAGAATGCAAATTAAAATGAGATACCTTTTCACATTTATCAGGAGGCCTAAATCAAACAGAATGATAATATCTAGAGCTGACAAAAAATATATAGAAGCAGAAATCTTTGTGCATCACTGATGAGGATGTGAAATGTTACATCCACTTTGGAAAACAGTGATAGTTTCTCACATAGGTAAGACTGAGTTTCCATATGATTCAGCAATGGCAATCCCAGCCACATAACCAAAAGATATGAATACACATATCACCCAAATACCTGTAGCATAATCATAATAATTAAGAATGGAAATATTTCAAACATAGGTTAAGTGTTAATGGATGCAAGATGTGGTATACCAGAGGAGCTTTCTTCAGCCATGATGTTCTGCCTCACCTCAGGCCTAGAGTTGTGGAGGAGGCAAACTATGGACTGAACCTCTGAAACTATGGGCCCAAACAGACTCTGTCCTCTAAGTTGTTCGTGTAAGGTCTTTCAGTCACATTGGTGAACAAACTGACTAAAACTGTGAGAGAAGCAAAAGGCAAGATTCTGTTTTCTTTTACTTATATGAAATGTCCAAGAAAGACAAGTTTATAAAGAGAGACAGTAGATTAGTGGTTACCTGGCATTAGGAATGGGAATAGGGAATGACTACCTTTGGGGACCTAATATGGAAATGTTCTCAAAATAAGTTGTTGGCACATGTCTATCAATATATTTAAAAATCACTGAACTGTATGTTTAAGTCAAAAGAATTTTATGGCCTAAAAATTGCAGTGCCATAAACCTGATTAAAAAAAAAAAAAAGAAAGTTGACTTACACTATCTGATTTCTAATCTTATTATAAAGCTATAGTGCTCACAAAAGGCAAGGATTGCTGTAAAGACAAACATATAGATCAATGGGGGAAAATAGAATCTAGAAGCACTCATGTGTGTTCAACTGATGTTTTACAAAAGTGTCAAGATAATACAATGGGAAAATATATTCCTTCAAACAAGCAATGCCGGAACATATGGCATTTTTTAGGCAAGATATTTCTTTGGTAAAAAACAGAAAGCATGAACCATATAAGAAATTCTAAAATTCTGTTTCAAGTATTTGGCGTCCAAAAAAAAAAAGAATTAAATATAGTTAATGAAATTAATGACACTAATGAAATGCCAGTCTTTCACTCTGGAGAATAGCATTTCAAACAAGCAAAGGCAAATGATGGGAATAAGCCCAGGGGTGTGGCACTGTTGTTGTAGACATCTGTACTAACTGAATTGTCTCAGCATGAGCATGCTAATATCTATTTGTGTCCATGACAGTGACACTTCCATGGTAATGAGCATATTTTGTCAGTGCCTAGGTCTTTTTTTCAAATTCCATTTTTTTTTTTTTCTGTAAGGAGAACCAGTCTCCTTATAGAAGATCCCAAAGCTGAGGCAGGAAAAATACTACAAATTCCTGAATTACATTGTGGTCCTAGAGTTTAACAAAATGCAAAAAAAAAAAAAAAAAAACAAGTTGAGGGAATGACAGGACACATGATCCAGACAGAGGCTGCCCGTGGCCAAATCTGGAACAATTTTAGCAGCAAAATAAATAATGATAATATTGGATTATAACCCAAGGAAGGAAATGAGCACATATTGAAATAAACAAATGAATAACTAAATAAATGAGGATGAGGAATGAATCTCTCTAGAAAATAATTTCAGTGAGTAGTTACAGTAAGAAGGAAGGAAATAGAAAATTCCCATATCAACAACAGAAATATTTACCATGATTAGGATCAACTACATGTTAAAATCCTAAAACCAGTGGGTAACATCAGTTTAAGGAGTGTTTCAGTCAACTTTTTCACTACTGTGACTAAAAGACCTGGTAAGAACAATTTTAAAGTAGAAAAATCTATTGGGGGTTTCAGAAGTCTCTGTCCATAGACAGCCAACTCCACTGGTCTGGGCCCAAGGTGAGGCAGCACATCATGGTGGAAAGGCCTGGTGGAGAAAAGCAGCTCAGGAATGGACCTCAGGAAGCAGATAGCGCTGCTTATCTGGGACAAAATACTCCAAAGGGATATCCCCAATGAACTACCTTCTCGGTCAACTTAGTTCAGGTGTGTAAGATGTTCACGGTGCAGGGACCTGGAGTCTCTGTACTGTCTTCGCAACTCTCTATGAGCCTAAATATGTGCTTCAATTATTTTTAGAAATGTTAAAATAAATAAAGAAATAAATAAATGGGAGCAAGGGCACACTAGGGACTTTAAAATCTGGGATCTTCTATAAAGAAGCTTTGAAAAACCGAAGGAACTTGTAGAGCCGATGTCACTTAACATGTTAAATTTGAATAGGAATCCAAACTGTTTCAGTTCCAGTCAGAAGATGTAAAACTGGTACTAAACTGAAATTACACGTACACTATTCCTGCCACATCAGTGTGTCTCTATTTCTTTGCATAGACATATGTATAAAGAGTTATTCGTTCAATTAATCAAACTTACCATGTTAAAGCAATTGAATACTTGGAAGTGGGTATAAGCATTAAAATTAAGCCAAGCATACACTATAGCTGAAGCTCTCAACGTATGTGTTTTTACTCCTATTAGACTGCAGTTAAAAATCAAAGTGTATTTCTAAATTTTTTTTTGTTTTGTATTTGCACGATGAGATTAATATTGTAAGCAAAAGGCCACAGGATGCATTGTGTTATTGTTACTGACCTACAAGGTGACAAACACTCTTCCCCTTGTCTTAAAGGTGCCATTGAGTCCTCCTGTCCTTGCTGACCCTCCACTTAGCTGGAAGATGTGAGACAGCAGGAGACTTGCATTGCCACTATTTTAAATTGTGAGAATAGACCTGCTAAGAGGTCATTTTACTTTAATCTCATAGTGTCAAGGTTATGGGTTGAAGAGGGTTTTCAATTTAATATTTTACTTTGCTTTCAATATACTTAACCTGGGAAAGAGAAGAACAGTTTTTACAGACTAAACAAAGTGTTAGGGATTTCTACCAGTAGCTATGGGTCCGTCTGAACACAGCAATCGCAATTAGCTTATTCATCTAACCAGTCCATTTAGTCACACAACGGAATGTTTTTTCCTACTCTAATGTGATTGGATAACTGCCTGTACTAATTCAATTTATTGTGTTGGCACAGCATTGCCTCATGTAAGCAAGTTAATAAACCTAGGTTTGCTGCTGTTTCCTTTTTTCTTTGTTTATTTTGGTAGTCACAATTATTTGCATGTTTTGTATTTCATCAATGAGCCGAAGAATGAATTGTTTCCTTTCTCAAACCCATTGTTTTCACCAGCCTATACTATGCAGTATTTTCTTGTAAAAGAGTAACTTTGATCATTTTTTGGCAGATTGATGTGGCAGAATTACTAAATGGCATTCACTGAAACACAAAGTGCCAGTTAGTTAAAGAATTGGTCTGTCCCTGGGTTTGGGGCCAAGCAGCTAATTTCTTGAGGGTAGTGGACAGAGATAGCAGGTTGATGTGGATTTAACTTTTAGGTTTATCATGCATTGTTTGAAAATCTTATGCTTAGATTGATAAGAAAAATAATTTAGAGAAGGCTTCCTGAAATAGATATATTTTCAAATTCTCCTCTAGACTCATGATATGACTCTTGAAATCCCTATTGTATTGCAGGTTAATTTAGATTTGTGGTATCAGAGGAACCGTTCAATAGTCATCTGTGAAGCGTCAGTGTAAGAGAGAGAGTTTGATGGCAGCCAGGCAATTCATGCTGGAGTCCAATTCCAGAGCTCTCTGTAGCCATGGAAAGCAGAAATCCTTCTTCATTCATCTGGATTTGTGAGGAAGGATGGGATTATTTTTATGCATTTATTAGCTTAGGTTTTTGCAACAAGTTGTCTTTTTTGTGACTTTATTTTGAAACAGTGTAGGTATAAATGAAAACAAAATGGCATAAAATTCATTGCAGAATTTAAATCACAAAGAAATTTGATTCTCTGCTAACAAAAAAAGGCGGGGGTTGTAGAATTGATAATCTTTTCAATATTGAGCATGCTTTCTGTCCAACAGAAACAAACCCCTTTGAGGGAAATTAAATAACAAGAAAATATTCTGAGGTTACCAATGGCCTAGTAAGAGGTGGATCAAAGGAAATAAGTGATTCAATGTCTTAAAAAGTAAATTCCTACTTGCATGATGAAATCAGTAAGTGTGTTTGTACCCTACTTCTCAGGGGGAACTAAAAATGTTTAAAAATATAGAAAGTCAACCTCACCATTTCTAGAACCTTAGTAGTTGAAAATTAACTATATATATATATATATATATATATATATATATGAAATAAATTAATAGTATATGAAATATATGTGTATATATTTCCTTTTCATAATATACAAATTTGGAAACTGATCAAAGGTAAAATAAATTATAAAGAAGACGTGCTAACTGAAAAAGTTTTCTTCAACAATAAGCAAAAGTGTTACAGAAGTTCATAGGAGTTGTCTACATCGAGGAAGATTTTAAGAAATTTTATTCAGAAGAAGGGGGAAAGTAGTAAACTCACTGTTTTATCCACAACTAGCTTCTCCCAAGACAGATACGAATGATGTTCTGGTAAATAATTATGAGTACAAATATAAATTTTAAAAAGCAAATGAGTTTATTTACTGGAAAATAAGAAGACATAAATAAAAATGTAAATTATTTTGAATTGAATAAATTATTTTGAATTGAAAAGTACCGTTCTGTTATAATGTATTAGAAAATATAATTCAAGGAACACTGCTTTAAAGTACTTGCTGGGTTTACAACCATCAGTTCTAACCAGAGAATAAACCATGTGACGTCAATCAAAAGGTCCTGAGACCTCCCATGTGCAGGCCATGTGCTGTATATGTCTGAGAGTTATTATGCTTGGAAATGTGGATTTAAAAAAAAAAAGTTTAAAAAGCTGGACTCCTCAAGTTCTCTCAGCTCCAGGCAGGGGTCTTCACCTCCAGTTCATATACAAAGAAACTGAAATCACAGATACTGAGTGGCTTATTGAAATTTCTACCACTAGCAAATATGACACAACAACATTAAACAGATATTGAATTAAAGTCAGGCAAATTCTAGATATAGACTGAAATGTCCCCAAAGCTATTAGCAAGAATTTTTTGGTACATGTGCATATATGCTATTCATTTTCAACCAGAAATATTAATTATTCTCCTAAAAATTTCACTTGTCTCAAAACTTTTTCAATAACCAACTTGAATTTTCCAGGCCAAATAACTTACATGGTCGTTCATCCTACCTGCAGCAGGTCTACCCATCTCCAAGCTGTTGTTGTTCAAAGGTCTGCAAACCACAGCATCACCATGCCCTTAGCAGAGAGAAATGCAGCGAGCATCTATGGGTCCAAATGGTCTTGGGAGTTCTTTTCTGTTTCTCCTCCTTGATGTTCTCACATGCAATAGTACAGATCCATCTCCAACAGTAGAGGAAGCTCTCTTCCCACTTCCTAACCAGTACGTGTTTTTAAAACAGATCTTCACATTGTTCTTTACACCCCGCTTTGCCTTGGGGATATTCTGGGCGGTCCTAGACCTACCTAGAAGAGAGACCCCTTAGGAGATTCCAACCTAGATGGAACCCGGGTGAAGGAAGAAGTGGGAAAATTACATGGGGAAGAACCAGGTAGAGTAGAAGAGCCACTCGAATTGGCCACCAGGAGAAGCTGGAGGATGATACAAATCAAATCCAACTCACTTGTTACCATTTTCTTCATTCACAGGCTTGGAATGAGGCAAGAGAGCCTGGAGGGTCAGCAATTCAGGTGAAGGATGATTTAAGGAATTAACGTTTCATAACATTGCAAATGACTTACATGTAAGGATATGGAATTCTCTAAAGGAAATGTACATGGGGCCATGGATTTTTTGCTGTACTTTGGTTTTAGTTGTGAGGGAAACTGAAGTACTATAGTTAGGATGGCACGGTAGAAGATAGCCATTTCTAAACACAGTGCTTATTCCATTTCTTTAGAGAGCTCCATGTATGTTCTGGGCATAACATACCCAGCCAGAAAACTAAACATCTACTTTTCATTCTATTGTGACATGGCATGCGACTAAGATCTGTGCGGCAGGGTGTAGGCAGGAAAGTGCAGGCATTCCAGGAGGACTCTATTAAGGGAGGGGGCTCAACTTTCTTCTTCCTACAATTTGGTAATGCTTATGTGATGACTGAAAGTCAGCAGCCACATTGGACCATGAAGATGGATGTCACAGAACAGGAATGGAAGAACAGAAAGCAAAGGCTTCAGGATTTTGTGAAATAGCTCAACCAATTATACAATGTCAGCCAATAGGCTTCCTTTTTTTTTTTTCAAACCAGAAATGAAAACATTTATCTTTTAACAATCATTCCTGTGGGGGGATTCTCTGTTATATTAAGCCAAATGCAGTTCTGATTGAGAAAGGAGTACAAGAAATATTTGAGAGAAAAAAAAATGAATAAGGACGAGAAAGCATCACTGTCTACACACTGCCCTATGTCATCACTGTCACCAGTCACCCATGTGACTCTGTAAGATAACACATACAGACCAGCACCCTGGTGGGACCTCTGAGTACTTCTGTTCCTTTTTGGTGAAACAAAGAATCCACTAACATGTGCTAAGGACTTGGGTTTTCTCAGAGTCTCTTCTCCTGTACAGAATCACTCTGTATGTCCTCTGACCCTGAGCTTTCTCCTCTCATTCCTTCTAGGGGAATGGTCACCAGCTTGCTGTTGGCCCCTTAAACTGCAGGGCTCAGAAGCAAAGCCATCCAGACATGCTCTGACCCACCAAGCTGGGAACAGCGTTCCATGCTGTGCACAGGACTGCAGAGCTTCCCAGGCCAGATGGGCAGTCTCAAGAGAGTCTGTGCAGGGTGCAGTTTATTCCACACTCTGTGTGCAGTTGGTTGTCTTGCTGCTTTGCTTTACAGAAACATCAGGCTGCCCATTCACACTCCTGGTCTCTTGCTACATAACATTTCTCATTTATTACTGAGGATTCTTCTGTTCTTATAATTGCATCCGAATATTAATGCTCTCTCCACTGACCTACAGAGAAAATGTGCGAAGAGTAAATTATCCCTGAGACGTGCCCCTGGAAGCCACCTGATAGGCGGGTAGCGGCAATCTTGGCCAGACCTTGGCTCACAGGTTCTCTTGACAGCTCATCCTTTTAAACCCAGTGTATCCACTTGGTGGCTTTGTCTACTATTCTCTTATGAAGTGAGGTCTTGTTTTGTTCCCTCCTGTCTCTGTGGGACTAGTTGGCATTCAGTTGACACTTGGGAAACATCTTCTAGTGCACAAATTAAATAAATTGATAACTGGATGCATGAATGAAAAATTGCTCTTCTCTAGCTGAAATAGAGTACATGATATTTGCTCATTCCTCAGCTCTAGTCAGTCTCAGGAGAATTTAAAGGGAGCTTGTTTGCCATGACTTATTCCATATGAGCCAAAACCACCACGTGGAGCAATCATTTCTCTAATTATTCACAAACCTGGAATTAAAACCAACCCTCAAAAGGTCTTGCATTTCAGCAGCAGAGAAACACCTCTTATTTCACAGTAAACGCTTTCATCCCTTCCTTCAAACCGATTTCTTTTCAGTCCCTGAATATATCTGTGAGTGCATCCCGGGAAGAAAATGTGTGTGCATGTGTGCCTGTGATTCATTATTCCTCTGAATTAAATGATCACAACTATCTTGTAAATCAGGTTTTTATTTTCTTTTTAAAAATGAGAAAGAAATGACCTTGGAAAGCTCCAGTTATTTGGCCACTTTATAATTGCTGGCCAGCGAGAAAGCCCAGACTCAGAACTCTAAAGGCAGCCCTTGCTTCTCCTAGATGCATGGTTTCTCATGGTGACTGGACTTGGTTCTCTTCTCCCACCATCTTCCAGGCAGGGGAAGGACCAGGAGGAGAGTGCTTGCGCTCACGGGGAGGTTTCTGGGCTCAGATGTAGAGTGGCAACACATAGGAGATGAGGTGACCCCGTCTATGTTCTGCCCCATCTCTAATGGGGGGTGAAGCTGGGAGCAATTCAGAATCCAGGATGTGGGTAAAGTTGTCTCAAAATGTCCAGAGCCTGGGAGAAAGAAAAAGAAGCTGCGGATATGGAGAGGATGCCTGTGAGATTTCAGCCTTGGTGATAACCATGTGTTCCTGACAGCAGGAGGAAATTACATTGGCGGTGGCAGCCATCAGCCAGCCACATGGGGCAGCAAGTCTGTGACAGTCCCAAAGTGGACACTGGCCATGACTTCACTGATTGACAGTCCTGATGGTCAGAGCTCCAAGATTCTTCCTGATTCTCTTGCCTGATTCTTACAATTCTCACGATCACAGTACGGGGGCACTTCTATAATTAAACACACACAAATCAAATAAGCAAATAATTTCCTAACGCTTTTTCCATGTAGAAGTGGAATCAATAAATAAAGCAATTAGACAGGTTATTAAAGCAAAAAATAGAAGCTCAAAATAAACTTTCTATGAGTCAAAGTCATATTTTTAAGCTTGATGGGGCAGATAATTACCCCACTTCTGTACTCTATTTTACGAGCACAGATATTTCCTTAAATTGACACGTGTGTTGTTCATAAACCAGAGAAGGAAACATTGCACTTGCGAGTACATTTTTTTGCTTCTACTAGAATAAAATTCACTGTGCCGCCATAGCCTTGGGAACATCAGGTTTGAAATATCTGCACCATCTGGAACAAATGGTTTAACTTCCAGCTGTACTCACTTAGCTCTTCATCTTGTCTAAGTGGAAAGGCTAAGGGTATCAGCAAGAGCGTCTCTTGGATAGAGCATTAGTTGCAAGTTTAATCTATACTTTCTACATACTACCCGGGAAGCCTAGGCTTTGAGCTCAAGGCATTTCCCCCACGTCCAAAGTAATCATTTCTCATTTTTTCACAGCAGGATTGTTTGAATTTTCAGGCCAGCTATGGCCATCGTTCTCAGAGGGGATTACATTTCTATGGGGCTTCAGAATTTCTGAAATGCTTTGATCTTTCAGAATCTACGGCATGAGAGAAGCAGTAAAGCACTGCCGTGAGGATTAGCGTGAGAGGCTCATAAAGGAATGGTAAACCACGGAGAAGAAACACTGATTCCGACACTCATAATTTTCCCAACATCTTGAAGCAGAGATTATCTTAAATGGCGCAGCATAAGAGCATCGAGGTTAGAAGCCCTGTTGGCACCCACACCGACTGGTCTGAATCTGTGTGCTGACACCAACTCAGAATGGCAGGGATATCTGTTTTCTCCTTTGTACCTCCTGTGCCTGCTCTGAGAAAGGGGACGATGTTGACACCTATTTCACAGGAATGCTGTGAGGGTTATGAGGTTTATATAACTAAAACATTTGGAAGAGAGACGGGTGAAATAGACACACACTCTTCTGATACTAGCTGATATTGGAGAAGCTATTTCTGTGTCTTTATTTTTCTTATCAGGTTATTTTAGAATGCATTAATCTGCACAGACTCTCAAAATGCCCTCCTCCCAAAAGAGAATGAGGGAGTAGAAAGTCATAAACTAACATACACAGTTATTTGTCAAAGTTTTTTTTTTATTAATTCCTTACAACATCCTGTGATATAGATATATCTGTTCCCATGTATATATAAAATAGCTGAAACAACTCAACTTAAGGAGGACAAACATACATAGTGTATGATTAAATGCTATACAAGTAGCATGTGAAGAAAATTGGAATTCTGCAATTTCTGAGGGGAAAACCTTAGGAGTTTCAATGGGTGCTTCTCGAAATTAAATATAAGGAGTATTTTCAATCATCCACTTTGCTACCATGTACAAATTACAGTAAGACACATGTTTAATAAAATACATTAAATTGTACAAATAAATTCAGTTTATCAATTAAAATTATTGGCTTGTGATTCTTAAGATTTTCACTGGTGATTACATGCTTGGACCATTTATTTAAAAAAAGAATAAATGTTTAGGTTAACACATAAGGCAAAAAAAGTCTATGGTCAGAATTATCCTTTAGAAAATCATGGGTTGTCCCTAAAATGGTCCATTTTGGACCTTACAGCATTTCATTCTGCATAATATTCTTTGGAATGTTAAAGTTTGAACTAGTGAGAGAGAAAAAGATAAACTCTACATATGAATAGCTGACCATTTGAGTCATTCTGCCTTTACAGTAACAAGATTTTGAATTATGGATTAGGGTTCCTTGTGAACTCCCAAGTGCCAGCTCCTTGCCATCAGGATACACATTATTCTGATATTGCTTGTATAATCTTCACACCAGGTAATGAATTGTTAGTCACAGGGAGGATTAAAAGAGATGTTGCCCAATACTACCTTAAAAGAGATAACCTAGTATTCTGCTTTCTGGGAATATATATGATCTTCATAGTCTAGGGCTCCATTTCTTCCTTACATTATATATGTTTTTTTTTAATTTATTCACCCCTTTCTTAACCACAAATTTAATATTTCCATAAATTTTGCTAATAAATCGTTATTAGAGTTCTAATCTGCTAACTTTGCCTCATTGTGACTTGATAATACTTAACAATAGTATGTATTATGTATTGAAATACGTAGCTACCAGGCATGCAAAGGCAGGCACTTAGGTTTCATGGTGAATGTGATGCTTGGAGAGCCCAGCAGATTTGGGGTTAGGGAGGCGTCTGCTGGTGGTTATGGCTCTTTGGGAAAGTTCATGTTTTATTTGCCAGGGTCCATTTGAATGTGCCGGCTCAGCTTCTGCAGCACAGGTGGCTGATTGAAGCAGCAATTAGCGGATGGCACTGCTGCTTTGAGGGTGTGTCAAGAAATTTTACGACCATGTCCAAATGCAGACACCAAGGCTGTGTGCCAAAAGAAGTCAGATGTGAAAATCTAGATGCAGGCTTTTCAAAATCGGATGTTTAAAATTTAAAATTCAATTTAAAAAGATAGTTTTTTTTTTTAAATCAAGAGATCTCAACCATTGTTTTAGAAAAAGTCATTTAAGAGGAATTCTGTTTTCTTTATGGAACCACTGGGTACTGATTGAATATCCACTGGCTGCTACATCTTGGACTAGATACTAAGAGGCCACAGATGAGCTGGGAATGGTTCATTCCTTCAGCTCACCTTCAATTTAGTAGAAGTTCATGCAGGAAAAACTAAAAGCTAGAAATTGAAATACTGAGAAAAAAAGCAAACATAAATAAAATGTCTAGTGTCGTCACTGACTTTGTAGAAGGTGGGGACACTTGGGATGTACTTGGAGAGCTCCTTGTGTCCTCAGTCCCTTGGATTTGGGCAGTACTGACACCATAGTCTTCTAAAAAAGAAATTTCTGTACTCAACAGCCAGCTATATTTTAATTCAAAACTCATTCAAAGGAAATAGTTCCAACCGTGATGTAGAAATCACCATTGTGCTTTTTTTTTTTTTTTAAATGTATTTCCCAGTTTGCTGGAATATGTAAATTGATGACTTTTTACTTGCACTACAGTGTTTGCTTGTGCAATATGAGCCACACAGTGAGTAAACTCAAGCATGATTCTTATTCTAATATATACAGTGTTACCACAGTTCTGTAAAGAATAGATTTAGTAAGATTACATATTTCTCCATCTATGGTGCATATCTAAGTGAAAAAGCAAAACCAAAAGGAGATATAAGGACTGTGTCTGATTTCCAACTCTGTGAGGTGATGCAATGTAAAATAATTCATCAGTGTGTGATTGGACACGCTTATTCAAGGGAAAGATAATTTAGGAACACTCTTTGGTTTTGAACAATGCTAGCAGAATAGAGGAACCTGGAGTAGAAGCTAGAGAGGAAAAGATGCTAGAACAAAAAGAGGCTAAGGAAATTGAGCTTCATTATGAAGACACTCAGGATTTTTCTATGAAAATTTATTGTTCAGATGATACAAAACCTTTTTTCTTTGTTGAGAACTAAATGAGTACAAGTTTAGTTTTCAAGAAAGTACATAAGTTGGTATAATAGTTCACCCACATGATTGTTAAGGTGAGATTGCAATAAATCACCCAGCTGATCTTAAAGCAGAAGACAGAGACTTTATTCACCAGCTGGCCGGTCCAGTCCGGATCCACCAGCTGGAGGGCCAAGGGGCAGACTGCAAGTCTACACTCTTCTCTTCGACTCCCTTCCAGGGTTTGAAATACATATTTTTAAAGTCCAAACTATATTAAAGCATAAATGTCTGTTGCTATGATTCAAAACCATAAACAAATGTCATGAGATGTAAAAATCATAAGCAGAAAGGGGAGTGGGCCAAAACATACCTAGTTGAGTACAGGTTAAAGAATGGTTACTCATATCTAGACAGGGAACATTGTCCAAGAAAAATGGGAACCAAAGAGAGAACACTTTTACATTGTATAAGACTTGCCATTTTTGTGTTGCCAAACATGCTGTAAGCAACTGTTGATGGTACAGAGGTGGGACCTTCCATGGGAGAAGCATTTCTTATATGACATGGAGTCTCAGGGCAAAATGGAGTCTGTTTGGTCATTGCCCATTTAGTCTGGCCCATAACATGATGATGGTTATTAGTTCAAAACACTCTAACAAATTTTTCCTTTTTTCACAAATAAGTATGAAGAAGTCATAATCATCTTTCCACTTTAATTTGACTCTGCACCTGTTTGAAGGCAGATGGCTGAATATGCATTCTTAAAGACTTCCTATCATGTGACTTTTGTCTGATATATGGACTGAGATTGAGAATATTTATGATCAATTACTTAAGTTCTTTGATTTAAAAAAATAGTCATACACAATTCCTGTGGAGTTCATCTAAAGAAATGGTGCAGATATTATTTATTCTAAACAGGATAATAGGAGTGGTGTTGGAGAAAGATCAAAATTAAGTATTAGACATTATATTCAAATTTTTGTGTCATGGCATTTAATTGGGTATAGAAAGCCCACTGTTGTTGTGATTTCCTCCATGAATCTACTTCACTTTGAACTGTTACATTATTTTATTAATTTCTTACCAAACATGACAATGACTTTCTCCACACAGAGAGATGCTTAAAACCTGAACTCATTTCATTATAAAGATATTTTTAAATGCAGTAAGTGCATTAACTTTATCAAAAGAATAGTGTATGATTTAAATATTTAGTAAATAGTCAAGGAAAGGTCAGAGCAATTAAAGGCAATATTTAATCACTAAAATCATGAGCAAAACTTGGACTTTTATTCTCCAGTCTGATAATACAATGGTGGAGTCTTGGAGATTTAGGGCTTTATTAATGTCCAGGACCATCAGCCAGTTACAGGGAGTCCAGAAAGACGAAACTCAGAAGGGTGTTTCCTTAAAATTAGTTCAGAAATTTAAAATTTGTTTTCTAACAAAAGAAATATTTTAAACTCACAATGAGAATATTAAGGACTTAGTCAGACTTATATAATCCCTATTCTAAAAACGAGGTCCATTTTGATTTCAATGTCCATTTTCTGGATGTACTAATACATTTAAATTAATTTGAAACATTGATATGTGAATACACAGAAGAGAAACATGGCATGCTTTGCTCAACTTACTAGTGTTGTAATCAGATTAGAAGTTCACTATAAAAGATATTAATATATAATAATTTTAAAAAGCTAAAAAAATTCACAGAGTTCAGAGACCTAATATGGTACACCTTTCTATTTGCATACAGTTCCTGTCTATTAAATAACCATCATGATTCTTAATAGCAACTGAGAAGTTCATAATCTTAATTTGCTCTGTAAAATGTAGAATTAGAAGGCGTTGAAAGAATATGTAGACTGATGGAAAAATACCAAAATCTAAACTTAAGAAAAAATATATCTCTATCTCATGAGTTGGCTCATGTGGGCACAGTATATCCTATTGTAATGTCTCTTACTGTGAACTATCTTCCTAGCTTATAGTCCATGAAGAATTATTGCTTAATGAGAGCTAAGCATGATTACACTGCAATACATTTGTTTATCCCATTTGTTTATTTACTTTACAAATACATTCGGAGTACTAAAACATGCCCTGCACTATTCTGGAGCTGCTCATTAACTGCAAAGGCCTTAATTTATGCTACTATAAAATAATAAAATGATTTTACTTTTTGTATCTCTAAGATATAAAATTTTATAAACCCAATTGCCATATGAGAGCTGCAATGTGCGCTTACATGTTTTATTTGCCTACCTATATTATGAAAGAATTCAACATATCTTAAAAGTAACATTCAAATTGCAACTTCCAGTACAGGTCTATGAGCACAGTTCTTGAGAATTCATTTGTCTTGATGACTAAATAATTAACATAAAGCCCAAAGGTAAATGCTTTCTTGATACATTGCATTCTGAAAATACATCATCAAAGCACCTTGACAAACCAGAAAAAAAAAAAAAGATGAGAACAGCAAGATGTCTAAACATGAATATGTCTATTTCAGTGGGAGACTTTTGGGATTCTATTCATAGCCTGTGACTTCAAATAAGAGGAGAAATGTGTACCAGAAAAATGGGGATCGGAATAGAATAGCTGGATTGAAATATACTTCTTTCATTCTCTATAATCACATCCTTCCTCCACAAGTGAATCAAAATGTGAAAGTAACAAATTCCTCATGGAATGTACAATAGACAAGTATGTGTTTGTGACTGATATGAGAAAGACTGAAATTTCAATAATAGTGTAGCAGTCATCTTTACATGTAAATAATGCCTTAGAAGTGGTTTGTATAAGGTATCTCATCTAAACATTAATGAAAACCTCTGATGTATTTTTATTCCTCTTAAATAAAATGAAATCAGAGAACCAGTGAAGTATTTTGCATAAGATCAAATGCTACAAAGTCACCATTTAAACCCAGGTGGGACTGACTTGCAAACACAGGTTATGTTGTGAGTTATTTTATCCATAAAAGCAGCTCATGGGGCTGGGATTGTGGCTCAGTGGTACAGTGCCTGCCTTGCACATGTGAGGCACTAGGTTGATCCTAAGCACCATATTAAAAATAAATAAACAAAATAAAGATATTGTGTCCATGTATAACTATGAAAAATTAAGAAAAAAAAAACAGCAGCACATGGCTTTGACTATGAGAACTTTCACCTGTTTGTATTGGTTCAATTGCAAAATCATGACCTCTATCAACTAGGCTCATCAGTGAGAGAGTGTACTCATTTAGTAACTGATAACATTCACTAAAATAATAGCATAATACTATACAATAATAATACTGTACAATAATAATTGGTTTAGGCAAGAATCACAATAAATTCTGAAATGCCAATAAATGCCAAAATAAATGGGTAAAAGTTTAATGAGGAACCAAGATTATTGTAGTCAGAACACAATATTTGAAAACACAGAGTAAAATAATAAGTCTTCAGTGCAGAAACAGTTCACGTCACTTAATCAAATGATAAACATTAACACTGCAGTAAGGGGATTGAGACTAAGCTCCTTCTAACATAATCAGTGTGAAAACTTCTCAGTGTTTTTGTTGTAGTCCGTAGTCTACATGAGATCCAATCATGAGAAAAATATTAGACACACCTAAATTAAGTGATACTGAATTAAATAAGTGTTTAATACTCTTCTGAAACATCAATACATTGAATATAAAAAGACTCAGCAACTGTTCTACACAAAGTAAAACAAAATAGTACGACAGAATGAAACCAATCATCTTGAACCTTTTTTGCCTACGAATCACACTACATGGATACTTGGTAAAATCTAAAATAGGTATGTATATGAGAACTTGTGTGTTAATGTTCATTCCCTTAGTTTATTATACTGTGGCTTTGTAAGAGAATGTCTTTGCTGTCAAGTAACATGCAGTGAATTATTTAAGCAAAAAGCAATATCATCTATTCAATGTTCTCTTGACCATTTCAAAACAAAACAAAACAAAACAAAGTGGACATAAGTGAGGAGCATGTGGGGTGAGATGAAGAATGGACAAAGCCAAAGTAACAATGCAACATTCTGGGTAACAAATGTTCCTTGGAACTTTTCTGAAAGTTTCTGAAATTACATCAAACTAAAAAAACTACAGTCATGTATTATAGTGTTTAAAGTGTCATTTAATATAAAAACTAAAAAATCATGAGTGTCTATAATTCAATAAAAGTTATTGTTCTCAAAACTCATGTGAAGTTCAAGGAGAACATTTGACTTCTAAAAAGACAATTTTATAAATTTGATATACAAGTTCCATTTTAAATACTATTTCTCATTTTCTAAAACCTTGCTAATTATTTCTTCTGTGTATATTATTCCTTTCCTCTCATAAAAAAATATGGGCGATATTAAAAGTGAATACTTGTGATAACATATTACTTCTACTGACAAAATAATATTTATTGATTTCTTAGTAAAACTCTGGAATTTGCTGAATGTTTTTGTGTAATATCTCCTGTTAGTCAGTTTTCTGGTACTATGAAAAAAAAAAATACCTAAAGAAATCAGTGGAGGAAAGATTTATTTTGGCTCAAAGTTTCAGAGTTCCAGTCCACGTTTGGCTGTCTCCATTGTTTCTGGGCCCGTGGTGAGTCAGAGCATCACGGCAGAACGGTGTGGAGGAGAGCTGCTCACCTCATGCACCTCATGATTGTGGGGGCAGGGAGGAAAAAATGGGGCTGATAACAAGATACAGTTCATAAGGGCACGTCTCCTAGGACCAACTCCCTTCAATTAGGCCCCACTCCCCAAAGTTTCCACCACCTGCCAATAATACCTTCAGCTATGAGTCCATTAGTAAATTAACTCATCATAAGATCGGAACCTTATGATCCAATTATTTTCCAAAATTCTGTCTCTGAACCCTGCGCTGGGGACCTAGTGTCCAACCCATGAACCTTTAGGGGACATTCCAGATGCAACAAATAACAAACCTCATTTAATCTCCAAATGTCCCTAAGCCCTAACACCATGGCTAATTCCATTTTATGAAGAAAAAGACTGAGTTTCAGAGTTATTGGTCAACTTTCAAAGGTCACCAATTAGTAAGTAGTGTTAGGACTATTGCTAATGAAATGCAGGCATTTTAACTCTGAAACCCAAACTTGATGCTCTAAAAACTTTCAGATATGCTTTATGAATATTAATTGTATCTTCTAATAAACTGCTTCTTAAATTATTGCTATTACTTCTATTTCCAATGCTGAGAATAGAACCCAGGGCCTTCCATACACTAGACAAGTGCTCTGCTGAATGCCCTAAGTCTCTCTTTTTTTTTAAATGTCCACATGAATATTTTATTTCAAAATATCACAAATATTGTAAAAGTGTTGCAAAATTTATAATCATCTTTTTCTTAACATAGCTTATCTTTTTTTTTTTTTTTACAAAATTTTATGGGTCCTGTCATTGCTCTAATTAAAAAAAAATTTCACACTTTCCTTTTTCCTATCCTCTTTTTCATCAAAAAATCTGTGATCATTAGGAAACAATGTAAACATATTACTAAAACAAGTGTTAAACATAATTCATCAAAGGGTATTCATGCAATCTTTTTAATTTCTATTTTCAAGTCAATTTTCCTGAGGTACAATTTAAAAAGAAATTTAAAAAATATACTCATCTTAAGTATAGAATTTAATGAACATTTTTCTACTTAAACAGATGTATTTTTTTTTAACCCACTGAACTATATCCCCAGACCTTTTTTTTATATTTTATTTAGAAACGGGGTCTCACAGAGTTGCTTAGGGCCTCACTGAGTTGCTTAGGGCCTTACCAAGTTGCTGAGCCTGGCGTTGAACTCATGGTCCTCCTTCCTCAGCCCAATCTGAGTCACTAGGATTATAGATAGGCATGTGTTACTGTGCTCTGCCAGATGTATTTTCAATAGTAGATTTAGATTTACACAAAAAATGTAGGGGAGATAAAATTCTAAATAGTATTCCTTCGCAGATGTACACCACATTTTTTTTATTAATCTCTCTGTATTCAGCACTGATACAGCACAATATTACACTATATTTCATGAATAGATATTATATGTCAATTAAGGGTAAAAAAAGACATTTAAAATGAATAAGCATGAAAGATGACAGATAAGTTAAATTGCTTAGCTATAGTGATCATTTAAGTATGCATGTGTATATAAAAACATCATGTTGTGCAAATCAAGTTTATCCAATAAAAATTAAGCAAATATAATGAAATCCTTTGATGTTAATGTAAGTGACCCCAAAGATTATCTAGTAGCTAGATGCTTCAGATAAACTTAAAATAGCAGGGATCACTCCCTTAACCTGGGAAAACTTGATTTTAATTTTGAAAGGTCTGATATGATTAAAATTAGGTTCACCCCAGAAACACCTGGTTTAAGAAGACAAGATTTATGCATTGTCATCTGCAGAATCATTATTTGTATTACCAAAGACTTTGTTCACTTCATTTTTATGAGAGGATTTAATTATTTTCAGCTGTAAAAGAGCTTGGGAGAAGCTCTTTATTAAAAAAAGATTAATACATGAACTAAAATGTTCACTCTAAAAATTCAAAGCACAAAACTTTTAAATTCATGTAATAATGCTGACATCCAAAGAAAAAAAATAACATTATACATATTAAAAGTATAATAAAAATTGCATGATGAAATGAATCTATTCATAAAGTTATAGCACTCACTTACAATGGCCTCTTTAGGGAGTGAATTAATGTCATTGTAAAAGTTCCTCCCTGGACCATTTCCCTGAAATTCCACCAGCAAAAAATGCATCTATTTGGCTGCAGTAGGGACTTGGTAGAATTTCTACCATGAGCATGTTTCAAAATATATAAAAATGTAAAGGCTAACATAAAGAGCCTGAACACTTATCGTCCACAATTGTTGATATTCTGCCAGTGGGTTCCTGACAAACCCACGGTTGCCATATCATAGCTTCCAAAAATTGTTCAGGATACATAGAAATTATTTACTTTCCATAGGATTCCCAATCTTTAAGAAGTATCTAATAAAATTA
Organism: Callospermophilus lateralis; assembly: GCF_048772815.1. Taxonomy (NCBI): domain Eukaryota; kingdom Metazoa; phylum Chordata; class Mammalia; order Rodentia; family Sciuridae; genus Callospermophilus; species Callospermophilus lateralis. The sequence goes on along the minus strand of NC_135317.1, from coordinate 21,948,223 downwards.
GAATATTTAAGAAGGATTAATACCATTACAGAAATTAAGGGTATTAAAATATCACATCCCAACAAATAAAGGTTGGAGGGCTGGTTGTGGTGTCTGATGGGAAACAACCCCTGATACAAGCATTATTTTAACTCTACAGCTTCGACTCCTCTGAAACCGACACAGTTCAAAATATAAAGTTCCAAACGAAATATTCATACCTGGCCAGCCAGGTAAGCTTCTGTTCATCCATTTAATAATATCCAGATGAATGAATGGATACTTGTTCCTATCATGGACTCTGCTCCCCTGAAAATAGATAAACTTCTACATTTAACTAAATTGATAAAGAAGGGCTCCTGATTGGCTTAGACAGGTCAAGCCAGCAAATAACCAACTAGGTTTATGTTTGGCTAACTTCAGTGATTTAGGGCATGGGAACTAATTTCTCCAAGACAGCCTTACATATTTAAAAGGGATTTAAGCATCAAATACATATTTTTGAAGGGTAGGATATGGGTTAGGCTGTGCAATGAACCTGGAGGTAAATGATCTTTGCCTAAACCAACGAGGGAAAGCTATTAGAAACTGAACCCTCAAGACATGAAGATTGATTGGATAAAGGAAACAGGAATAAAGCAAAAGCCAAAGATTAAGCTCACCTTTCTGAGTTCCCAGATTGTGTGGATGTGGTGTTCCTAAGATAGAGGAGTCAGCGCTGCAGGTTGCCTGTGACAGTGTGATTTGGGATAAGCTGACATGAAATCCTCTTAGTTCAGATAAAACACAGGTAGCAGGTACTCCGAATTACAGGTATGGTTCTCTAGAAATGATCTTAACAGGCCTGTCTAGGAAGTGTGGGAAGCATCCTGGGTGTCTAAGTAGCAAGAGGCAAACCATAAGTGGAAGAAAATTAGACTGTAAAGATATTGGCACCACATGAGCTTGAAAAGCAGCAGGTCAGAATTTGTCATTGTTAACAGGATATAACAACTTGGAGCTTCCACCTAACTGTTTACCATATTTCCCAGATTTTCTTGTCACCAACCTAATAGCTAGATTCTTCCAATGAGTGGTAATCAAAAGAGATTTAACAGGCAGAACAAAGAGCCACTGTGCTCTGTCTTTGGTTGCAGCTGAGGTGCTAGATATTTTGGGAACCACTCTGGAGTTTGGCTGGCTCCTGCCAGGCATGGTATGGAGGAAACCCCACTCAGGAGTGAGGCAGCTCCTCTATCCCGTCTGCATTTCCAGATTTGTTTGGTTTATATTTTTGTTTGTAGTTGAGCAGCACCACGATCAAATTTGCATTTGATAACAATGTGCTGCTGACAGGAAAGAAATGAAAGGTTGAGACAAAGGAAATTAATTACTCAACATAGTTTATTTAGATGTTAGTGAATGACTCGATGCAGCCTCTATTATAATCTTGTCGATAAGATAGAGAAACAGTAGACGGAGTAAAACCCAGGTGGTTGAGATGACGGTGAATTCCTTTTTGTCTCAATGGAAGTCTCGAGAGAACAGTGCACAGCTCTCCCCTTACAGCCATCAGAAGCACACAAAAAGACTTAGATGGCTGATTTGTGAAATCTATGAATAAAATAATATTTATAAATCAATACAACAGTGTAAGAATGGGGGGATTAAAAGATGTGACACTTAAAAATTGGGCAGAAAACTATGAAACAAAATTTTATACATGAATGATTTTTTTTCTCCCAAACATGTGTTTCTTTCCATACAAGTCTACTTTGAAGTTTTATTTGTTGTATATCCTTTTCAATTATGATTTGAATTCTCAATAAATGTTCACTCTTGCCAATGTGTCTTCTTAAAGGCATATATGGAAATGGTCACTTTTGTAGGATCCTTATGCCTGTATTTGTTGTCTGGGGTGCTGGTACATTGTTTGAAAAGCTCTCTAATACACTTCTCCTTCCTCAGACAAAAGAGGTGCTGTAGCATTGGTCTCAATACTGAAATGGAGCTTAAAAGTGATGACCTATTAATAATGCGATGCACATTTGCCCCACTCTTCCAAACTTCTTCCCAGGATGTACTTGATAATGGGGTCAGAGAGAAAGTTACATGCAAGACTATTTATTTTTTAAACAGGTTATGTGAAACAGTCAAATAATATAAATAACCAGAATGAGTCTGAGCAGGAGAAAGTTAGGAAAATATTATAGATCCTCTTTAGGAAGTGTTGTGCTCTTGTTCAACATGAGGATGAGAATAAATGTACCATGGGCAACTATATCATCTGTAACAATTATAGTTTTTAATGAAATACATTTATAATTGGCCTTTTATTACATAAATTAACCTACAGGAAAAAGACTGAAAGGAACTACAAGATATTTCAATACACAATTTGTTAGAAAGATAGAATTGTGATTTTTGAATTATTTTATCTAGAATATGTATATTGCACACACACAGATACACACACACACATATTCAAAGGTGTTCCACCTTCTAAAGTGATGTAATCTGAAGCTCTACAGACTGGGAATGTTTTTCACTCTCATGTATTTCCTCTTTGTGCCCATTCTCCAGAGCATTAATTGATCTTAAGTGTGTATCAGTTTTTTAAATGAAATTCTAATGTCTCTTGAGAAAGAGATTTATGTTCTATTCTTTTTTCCAAAGACCATGCTTTTATTGTGTTTTTCAAAACGTGAGTACTCAACAGATATTTGTTAAGCAAATAAATTATCTGTCATTGAAAATATAAATTAATATAAATGTGTTCATTGAAAAGCTACTCTGTTTTTAAGTGACCACCCAACACATACTACATTTAAATTATCAGTAAGATTCAATTTCAGGCCAGTCTGTTTAGAAATGGAAAAAAAAATAAATCAATAAATCAATAAAGTAGAAAATATGACCAATTCATGGTAGTATAAAATAAATAGTGGCCATTTGCCCCAGGCAAAACCTATCTGACAATTTTTTTCTTAACAGAGCCTTAGGGAATTTTTAATTTAAAAATCTTGAGAGAAAATTTTCATCTAGATAGTAAGGAGAAAGAAAAATTATAAGTGCCTATACTGTCACATGCTGAAGTACAAATTCACCTCAGCAGGTTTTGGAAAATGTATTCCCTACATGAGACTTAAATTATATGTCTTACAGTACTCTGATAATGCAACCCTGAGACATTCAAAGAGTAGCACATTCACAATAAGAAAACAAATTTGGGTAGCCCCTGATGTCAGCAGATGTATCACAGAGTAGCCCCACAATTAGATGAGATAGTAGATGAATCTCTAATACATCAATACCTGTCTGTGAAAACAAACTGTTTTGTAGAATCACATATATTTATTTATGTCTTCATCAATGTTCAGATAGACTTTGCCTTCACCTCCCCCAGGACACACAATCTGAATTACACAAATAGTGCTGGATTTGAATAAGCAAAGCCAACAGACTTCAGATCTGATGGCCATTAATCATCAGGGATCTTGGGTCAATGAGCATCTGGCTCCAGTAATACAAGAGATAATACATTTCACCAAGAGACAATGAATTTTCTAAAGAAAAATAACCTCCCTGAAGAAAACTGAGTGTACAAAAAGAACAGAGCAGACGACGAGGGAGCTGGCAACAAGGCTCCAAGACAACAACAGGTACCATCACACGCCATGAAAGCAAAGATATTTTTTTCTAAATAGATATTTTGGGAATGATAGGGAATCATAAATAATGTAATAAATTTATGAATGGGCAGGTATGTAAGTGAAAGTGTTCCTTGTCATGTTTCTTAGGTATTAATACACATTTTAGCAGTTAATCCCTTAGGAGCTTTCTAAGCAAAAATCATTTACAATGAATATCTTAATCTGTCTTACAACTGAATCATTAATTTTATAGTGTAGAGTCTTATTGCACTTTGACATGTTAATAATGGAGGTTAAGGCTCAAATAGGGTCGGTAAGTCAGTAAGCATCTTTAACCTTATGAGGTAGGATGGTGTCTGTGTTTTGGAGTCCAAAGCATAAGTCTAGATTGTGGTCATGATGATACTTATTGTAATAGGGCAGCTCCATATGTGAGCTGTTCTCAGGACTCAGCATTCTTAGTCTTCATCACTCTCCTGTCTGACTGTCCCTCTGTGGAGTGACCAGCTCCCTGCCCTGGAGGCACTCAATCTGAAGGCGTAGGATTTATAGGAAGGGTTTCCATCCAAACCTCTTAGCTTCTCTGCCATGATCTCTGACTCCTTTCCATTTCAGGGCCTTTCTGATTCTGCACCCTCTTCTGCATTTCACATTAACCCGCCCAAGAGAGTAGACAGATGGGGAGGACTGAATTCCTGAGCCTGCTTCCCTGTTGGAGTGGGACCCAGCAGACCCACTGTGGACTCCTGGCCAGAGAGTTGCCACTGGCTTCAGCCTAAGTTCCTGCTCTTCTAAATTAAGAAGGGATCCTCAAGGGCTGGGGATGTGGCTCAAGTGGTAGCGCGCTCGCCTCGCATGCGTGCGGCCTGGGTTCGATCCTCAGCACCACGTACAAACAAAGGTGTTGTGTCCGCCGATAACTAAAAAATAAATATTAAAAAAATTCTCTCTCTCTCTCTCTCTCTCTCTCTCTCTCTCTCTCTCTCTCTCTCTCTCTCTCTTTAAAAAAAAAAAAAAAAAAAAAAAAAGAAGGGATCCTCAAAATTTCTCAGTCTGCCCAGTGTCTGCTATTACAGTGTCTACTAGTACTAGCGCTGTTGTTCCCAAGTAAGTAATTAGGAGCTTACATTCATTAAGTAATTAAGTCCAAAAAATTTAATGTGTTAATGTCCTAACCACTTAGTGACCTCTTGACAAAGATAATCCACATAAACTGAAAGAAAAAGAATCCTTTATTTTCTGATTAAGAAACTGTAATTACATAGTAATGGGAAATTTGCATCTGTTGGGTACTACCCAATTTCTTAATTCTCATTTCTTGATCCACATTGATTTTCTTACTACCAGGTTTTATCTCTACTATGAAAACCTCTGCTTTGCAAAGATGAGATGTTACTGAAAGGAATATAGTGTTTTCTAATGTTCAAACCATTGATTTCTTACAGCTAGTGTTTTAGCAGTGTTTAAAAGATGTCAAGGATCTCGGTGTTTTCCTCAAAAGTTTAAAATTTAACAGTTTGCTGTTATCTCCAGGGGCATGCTAACGAAACTTAGAATTATGTTATTATACTAAGGAAGGCAAGCTGCATGATATAAAGCACATTAACTTATATCTTCATAAATGAACATGGTGGGTTTTCTTTTTTCCTCAGAATGGATTAATGGGCATGGCAGAAAAACAAAACATTTGGGGGCAATTGAATAGAATTAGTTTTGAATTAGAGACAATTATATATTAAATTTATGAGGAAATGAATTCTATGTGATTGAGGAAGAGTCTATGAAGGAATTTCTCTAAAAATATGGATAAAAATTCTTACATTGAGAATAAGAAGGTCGACATTTTAGGTAGAAAATGTTAAAAAACTCAGTAGGCTTTTCTCAGTCATTACCCTTCCTCAGTCTCAAGATTCTACTTCTACTTCCTGTTTCTTCTCTTTTTTTCTTGTCCTTCTGTCTGGCCACACTTGCTCCATCTCCTTTATAGTCTTCAGTTCTTCTGCTCACTCTTTAAATATCAACCTTCCTTATATAAGATTAGTGACAATGCTTATCTCTCTGTGAGCACTGACATTTCCTTTATTTGGTTGTCTGTTCACTCACCAGCCTATCTCTGGCCACTCTCTATCCTACACTTGCTTAGAGCTGCACTGAAACCATTGCCTTGCCTCGCCTCAATTTATGCCTCTGTGTCCTTCCAGAATGTTTTCTTTTCTGTCCTTAACTGGGCACAAAATTTGCATGGCCCAGTGAAAAATGAAAATATGGGACACCTTGTTCAAAATTAATACAAATTTTAGATAGTAACATAACACATTCAACTAAGTGGAGGATTTTCTAAGTGGGGATCCTGTGTTTCTGCACAAACCATACACCCTTGAAACAAACCTCTCTTTCCACTCACCCTTTAACATGCATTTCAAGCATCCTGTCTTCTAGGAACCTTGTGTAATCACCCTCATCAAAATCTGAGTAGACACTTTTCTTCTATCCTCCCAATTCCTTTGTATACCTTGACCCAAGATCTTTTCCCTTCTTGGCTTGCCTTCCTGAATAGAGAGTGATTTTCAGATAACAAAGAGCATGCATCTTTGAACCTTCAACACTTTGAACTGTGGTTGGCAAATTTTAGTTCCCAATCAACGCAAGTTTTTACAGTAGTTGATACAGGGGAAAATGCCATAGGTCATAGATTTAGACAATGATAAAAAGAGAGAATGAACTCAGAGATTTGATTCTACACAAATTGGATGCCAGGTCAGGGAAACAGAATGGAGAGGAAAATTCTGAATCAAGGGGTATCATGACCAGCATGCCAAACTCTGTAGCGCCTCTACAGATCTCAGCATCTATCTCATAGCACACAGTGGTATTGTTGAGCCAACATAGTGGAATAGCTAGTGCCAGGAAAATCTATACCACGCTCAGAGCATCATGGTAATTTCCTTGATATTTGATTTAAATTTAATTCCATATGTTTCATAATACCTGTGTTTACAAATATCTTGCCATTTTATCATCCTGCTCTCAAACTTGTTACAAGTGAGCTTCTAGATTTTTTTTTTTAATAAAGAAACATACTGCTGGCAGTAACACCACAGCAAGAGTCCAGAACATTATGCCAGCATGCTTGAATTTCTCAGAGGTGCAGTTTTATGCAACAAATCTGTCTGCAGAACCTGAGGGAGAAAAACAACCACAGGCAAATGAAAGACTAAGGATTTTTAATATGAGGACAATTATAAATTGGAAGAATTGTTTTGATGCTACACATGATAGTCAGCCAATTTTTAATTGTAGAAAATAACAAAATAAAAATAAAGGAAAGACAAAAGAGAAATATATCATTATTGAAGAAGTGCATAGGTTTTTGCTGGTTGGCCCTGAGTGGAGGGCACATTAGCATAGATGGTAGTTGTTACCAATCCTCATCCTCTGGGACAATAGTTGCATATGTTGTGGGTCTGAGTCTTTTTATCACATGTGATGTGTCTATTGTCCTGATTGTGTCTTGAGTCCTTCAATGAACCCTCAGATTTCAGTGGTTATAGTTAAAATAAATGTATCATAAAAATTTATGTCATGATAGAAGATGAAAATGAAGGACCTAATAGTTTTGAGAGCCTGTTCTCTTACAGGACCTACCACTTATTTTTATATATTTGAAACTTAAAAAATAGCTACAGTATTGATCATCTATTAAGGTGGGTAAAAGACTTAGGACACTTGTTCAAGAATGTAAGAGTCAGGTGTGGTGGCACACACCTCTAATTCTAGTGAGTAGCCTTGGAAGGCTAAGGCAGGAGGATCACAAGTTCAAGGCCAACCTGGGTAACTTAGTGAGACCCTGTCTCAAAATAAAAAATAAAAATGGCTGGGGATGTTGCTCAGTGGTAGAGAATCCTGGGGATTGATCCCCAATAGTGGGAAAACATAAAACAAAACAGAAAATGACAGAGTCATATTTTAAAATGTGTCGGTTTGTTGGGCTGGGTGGACTTTAAATCACTTTTAATGCTATAATAAACCTACTATGTAATTTTGTTATTAGAATGTTGGCATTCATGTGTTAAGATGCTTCAGCTATGAGAAATAAATAACACAACTCAATCCATCTTCAACAATAAAAGGGTTTTCCACTCTGGTATGATGTTCATAAAGGGCTGGATGAATCCAGAAGCACAAAGAGATCATTAAAACAAAGTCTCCTTGAGTCCGCACTTCTCCCCAGGCTGACAGTTCTTCTCTGTGGTTCCAACATGGCAAATGACATCCAATGACACCCAGTGGATGGCTGACTTGTTCATCTGTGAATCAGATGGAGAGGTGGGGAGGGAGAGAAAAGGGCTTCAGGAGGGTGAAGGTTTTATTTGCTCATTTTCAGAAACATCTTGAAAACTTTAATTTTGCCCCAGGGAAACCTGTGCTCTTATTTCACTGACCCATATTGTATCATGTGTCTCCATAAACCATTAAAGAAAAGGGGGGGGAGGGTGTCTTCTACTGATAAAGTTAATTCTTGACTCTGATGTCCCAGCTCTAGAACCAATGTTCTTCAGTCTGTTCTCAGAAGCACAATAGCCACATGTGTGGCTGAACTGTGCGGAAACTCAGAATGGCAAAGAGGATTTTATTTGAAATTGCATCCTTTGTCTTCTCAAAGTGTGTGTGTGTGTGTGTGTGTGTGTGTGTGTGTATTTTATACCAGGTATTGAACCCAGGGGTGCTTAACAACTGAACCACATCCCCAATCTTTTATTTATTTGTTTGTTTATTTTGAGGTAGGGCCTCTCTAAGTTGCTGAGGCTGATCTTGAACTTTAGATCCTTCTGCCTCAGCCTCCTGAGCTGCTGGGATTATAGGTGTGCACCACCACGACAGACACAAAGAATTTTTAAAGAATCAATTTTTTATGGTTCCTCAATGATTCAGCATATATAATACTAAAATCCAACTTTTCTTAATATTTTAAGAGATTAATATTGTTCTGAATAATAACATAAATCTCTGTTCAATGCAAAAACATGGAAAAATAAAGCAAAATTTAAAATTGCCATTTATCTCTGTTCTCTGATAAAACCCTATATAACATTTTTGATTAACTTCCTTCTAGTCTGGTGATATATATTCATGTGATATTATTTGAAGTGCTTCTCTGTTCCAGCTTTTAAGATTCACTAATATTGTAATTTATAAAATATTTTTCTTCTTTATATTCCTCATAAGTCCTGAGAATTGGTTTGCCCCCCAGAAGGTTGTGCCTGGAGCAGGGAGCTCTGAGATGATGCCCACTCTGAAGGAGTTGTCCCCTAGAGGCCACTGCTAGCAGCAGGGCAGGAAGTACCCAAGGAGGGCAGAGTGCTCCTCTGTGTTGGCCACCACATGTGCTGTAATAGCCTCGGAATTATGTTCTTCAGATTTCCTGTGTTGTAGGCTTAAGAAATAATATTATGTGTTTGTTAGATTTATAAAAAACAGGAGGAAATGTGTTGAAGTCATTCTATTTTTGCCATCATGGCCCTTAAAAAAAAAATTGGTCATTTTCACTTAAGTATTTTCAGTTAATAAAAATGTAAAAAATATTTTTTAAAAATCCCCATATCCTTGTTCAATCAGCCATCCTACAAAAAAATAGGAAACTAATGTTAATAAAATACCATCAACTTATTTCTAAACATTTTTCAAATTTTATCAGTTCTCCAACCACTGGCCTTTCTCTGCTCTGGGAGACAATCCCAGACACCTGTCCCATTAGGTTGTTTGTGTCTTGAGTCTCCTGCAGTCAGTGACAGCTTATCCATCTTTATTTGTTTTTCAGGAATCTGACATTCGAAGTGCACTGGCCATTTACTTCCTAGATTGTTCCTCAGTTTGGGTTTGTCGGATGTTTCTTCCTGATTAAAATCAGGTCATGCATTTTTCAATGAGAACACATAGAAGGCAGAACATGTTATGGGGGGTGATGTGGCTATGTCTCATTCTGTTGATTTTGATTTGATCACTCAGATAAAATAAAGTTTAAATATTCACTTTTATCCATTGGTAAGTTTTTTCCCCATATTTTCACTCACTAATTTTAGCATTTATGACAATTCTTGCCTGAAACAAATTGGACTGTGCTGTTTATAAATGATGATCTTCTATTTTCATCAGCCCTTCTCCATTTATCAGTTGGAATTATCCTTTAAGAAAATGTTATCCTTCTTATTTATTTACTTGGTCATTTATTTCAGTACAGAGTTATGGGCATTTGTTGTATTTTATGTATTCAAATTCATTATCATAATATTCATTAATATTAAATTCATTAATAATTTTGATACCCAAATTTTCTCACATTTTCCTTTCACTTCTAAATATTTTGGTCTCTTCTTTATTATATACTCTTTGGCCCAACCTTTTATTATTTTTGTTTCAATGTTACCAATTGTATTGATTCAATTAATTCTACTAATTAACAATGAAATAGATTTATATATTATAAAATAAATTTTTAAAAGGTTCATCATTCCATACAGATTTTCAAAATGTTGTAAAAAGTGTAGTCTGTTACTAACGTATCCACATTTCCTTTATTTCAGTAGATCTTGATGCACCCTAAATACTTTATCTATAAAAAGTAATGTTACTTGTTCCTCAAAATAAAGCAAAACAGGCGGTGAGCCTCTGATGTATTCCACATGAAACAAATTCATTCAGATCAGCTTTGACTAGAATTATGAAATCAGCCACATTAATAAAACCCTAATTGCACACACAGAACTTTCGTGTGAATTTTCACATTTATCAAGAGAAAATAGTCTTCATTATTTTAAAAAGTTTATGGCTTTAGCACTCTAATCTTGAAATAATTAGTGTTCTTTGTCTCTTTTTTCCTTTCTTCTAGCTTGTGGGTCACACCTTTCTTCACTTTTCCATGGGAAACAGTTTTCCACACAGTTAGTGTATCCCTCTGGTCTTTTAATAAGAGGAAATTTACACACCCACACCTTGTGTCACCATCTGACTAAGAGTTCCTTATGTTTGTTTTTGACAAATTACTGTCACTTACCATGTAGGCAATTTATGGTGGCCATGAGAAGGGACCTGGAAAGGATACGGTTTGAGGTTTATAAAGTAAACCCAGCTAATGTTGGTCCTGACTAATAAATCAACAACTAATGCTCCATATCAAATACTAATTAATTCTTCCTTTCCTCCGTCATATTAATTCAGTGTCATTCTGAGGCTTTAGGGGAGAGTTCCTGCAGCTCAAAGTGAGAACACTCTGGTGCCTTGCCAGAGATTTTTATTAATTGCAATAAATGCAGTGGTTTTGAACAAAAGAATTCAGAAAAGAAAGTTGAGTTTGGAAGACAGTTCTCCCCCTTGGTGCGTATGATATTTTAGGATTCAAATAAATCCTTTTGAACCTAACAGGAGTAATTTTTTCACATCTTTTTGGATACTCAGATATTCCAGTAAACTAATTACTAGGACTATTGTATTCCAACATGCATATTAATGCCAACCTCAAAATGTAAAAAAAAAAAAAAAAAAATGCAACAAATTAGTTCAGGAAACTTAGACTTAATAAGATACGGCATTCTGATGGCAAAGATTGTATTTTTACCTGACATATATTCCCAGAGGGCTAAAAGTACCTATTTAAATATTTGAAATTCTGGTAGCCAGATGAATGTTCTGTATATAATTATAAATAATTTTTCAGAATATTTTACTTTGTTCTGAGCTTAATCATTTAACAGAGCATATAGGGTTGGGGATATGGCTTACCAGTGGAGTGCTTGCCAAGCATGTGTGAGGCCCTGAGTTTTATTTTCAGCACCACATATAAATAAATTAAATAAAGGTCCATTGACAACTAAGAAAAAAAGAAAAGAAAAAGAATTTTAAAAATAAGAGCATCTATAAACAATGTAATGGAATCTCCTTTAGCAATATGGTATAGTGAGGAATTAAATAAATAGTGTACTATATAGCTTTGATGGTCATGTAACTCTGTGAACTGGGGTACCTTGTTCATGTATCAGATGTGAAAACAGATACTGTGCTCCTACTTTTTCCCATGCATGTTGTAAAAGGAGAATAAATGTTAAAAGGGAGGGAAGATACCCAAAGCAGCAAATCTTCAAATGCCTGTTTAAGTCTATGGTAATGGGATCTCTACCACTTGACCAAAGTCCTATTTAACTCAAGGTTAGGATTAAGAGGAAGCCCCAAGTTTAAGGAAGTTAACTTCCACAGAGATAGGTGCCTTTCTCTAGTATCTGGGTGCAGAAACAGGACCATTCTGAGTTGTTCAGTCTTACAAGCACTAGCTTTGGGGGATACAGATTTTTCATCCCTTGTTGAGCTTTCTCACAATTCAGAATTAAACTTTTGAGACATAGTGACATGCTTTGAAAGGACCCCTCACTTAAGTCTTTGCCAAGATCTAGAGTGGACAAGGAGCTCCCAGGGCCTGGTATTTAAGTGTGGAATGGATCAGGGGCATACTGCAGTCAGCCCTGACCTTGGGTCCAGGTGCTTGACCTTAGCCATCCAACCTGGCCAAGACTGGTGCGGTGAACAGCTCAGCTCAGGAACTGTGATCCCACAGGGGTAGTAAAGCAAATGGGAAAGAGGACGGAGTGCAAGGCTGCATAAACTATGTGCTGAAAGGAATATAGCCGTTTGGGGAAACTATATTATTTTAGCCTCACCAAGGTAGCATTTAGTGTGTCGTAAGAAGTAAAGCAGTCTAAAATCTGCTGAAATTACGGGCAGGGGAAAACACACCTACTCAGCAAATTGGGTTTGGTTTGTATAAAGTTCAAAGAGTGATAAACAGTGGTAAGAGCTGTTGGTCAGGGGTCACCACGCCTCGGAAAGAAACACTTTTGAAGGTTACCATAGGCATTCGCTTTGCTGGAGTATGTTAATTTTGAAACCAGTGCCCAAATAAATCAGTTCTATTAAAGACCTTGACAAAGGCAGGGAAAAACATAAAGCACCTATCTACCTTAACTTTAGGTTGTATTTTATGCTGCTACACATGAATGCATGTGAAAATGTTTCCCTTCTAGTTTCCACTTTAGTAGCAAAGTATAATTTTTAAAAGTTTCCTGGAAGTAATACGTAACTTTACACATTAGAAATATGCATTGTTACCTCTAAATGCCTATAGAAATTTAGACTTGGTGACATTTTTATGTTGCTGTGAAATTCCTCCAATCACACATGTCAAAACAATTCTGTTTAGTTCTTAGGAGGATTCTCTCAAATCTAAATTTATTAAGGAAGTATTAATATTTTCAACATGTGTGGCTTATATGAATAATCAGGGCTCCTGGTAGGGGGCAGGATTTAAATTAGCAGATCCCTATTTCAGGAATTGCATTTAAAAAGTAACGTGTAAGATTGATTGTGAAAATTTCTAGCACTTTTAAACATTGTTTTGTAGAACTTAAAGCTACATGCACAGTGGTGGAGATATTTATATTCTTATCATTTTTTTTTTACAAAAATATAAAGGCTTGGAGTTACCATCCTTGTTCCATTATCTTTCTATACCCTTTACAGTGACATTTCACAAAACATGATTTTTTATGTTAGTAGGTTTAAAGAGGACTAAAAGAAGTCTCTGTTCATATAATCACAGGAAACATGAGTTAGAAAAAAAATTAAACAAATTTTTAAAAATTAATATCCTATGACTCTTTAAAAGTTGAGTAAGTTCTGATGTCAACCCTAAACTTAAATGATCCCTTCACTTTTTTGAGTGTTTTACTATTGCCACATAGAGGTATAGAATATTTCTTGTATTTCATAAATAACATACTCCCTTCTCCATGATTTCATGCCCACCCCCAAACCGCAAAGCTCTGCTGTCTGTAAACATATAGTAATTTTTGCAGTTTCAGAATTTTTTTTCATTGCTGCGGACTGAATCCAGAGCCTTGTGCCTGCTAGGCAGTTGTTCTGCATCCCCACCCCTGAGCTATTCTTCCAGCTCCCTATTCTAGAACGTTATGGGAATGGATTATCATACATTCTCTTCTGTATGTTTTTCTTGAGAAAATGGTTTTGAGATACCTATCAATGACAAAAACAAGACATTCACTTTAACTCCTGTGTACTATTCTACAGGGAAGAGAGACTACAATTTGTCAATCCATTCTTCTTTGAGTGCCTGTCTAAATTGATTTGAGCATTGGATGAGTCTATTAAGATTAAATATTAATCTTTCATTAAGCATAAAGATAGGTTAAAGCGTCTATGTACCTGTTTTATTATGACATATGTTTCATTTTTCTTTTGGAAGTACTGAGACTCATAGGTTAAAAATTGTTGAGTCATAGGTTTAAAAATGTTTTGCTTTATGAGAAACTCGCAAATTATTGTGTAGTCCCACAAGCAATGTGTGAGATTTCCAATATTCAACTGTCCTTTTAGCTTCAGACATTCTGTAGAGTTCATGTGATTTCTAATTTTTGGTTCTAAAATTCTGATTTCATTCACTTTTTTGTTCTTGTTTTTGTTCTGCGATACTGAGGTGGAACCCAGGGCCTCATGGATATGAAGCAAGTGCTGTACCACTGAGCTCTATCCCAGCTCTGCCTCATTGCCTTACTTCTCTGTTGGTCCTTCTTTTTTCTGTTCATTGGAAGCATGTTTTGACTTACTTGTTAATACACGTCGGGTGCTTCTTGGGAGACAGCTCCTGTCTATTCAGCTGGTTCTCCTTCACCTGAGGCGGTTTGAATCTTTCTGGGTGTACACGTCCAGGAGTCAGCCTGAGACTGCTGGGCCAGGTCTGGGTGTTCTCCCTTCCAGATTCTCTCCTGAGGGATATTTTGTTCTCCTTGGTGTTTCCAACTTCACTTCTCAGATGCCCCTGGCCAGAAAAACTGTGATCTGTGCACGTCTGTTCCACCATCATGTTGCAGTATGCTCTGGCTGCACACTGCCCTAGCTCAAAGCAGAAAACTAGGTCTCCAGTGCTTTCCAAAAATGCAAATGCTTTCCAGAGTTCTTCTGCTCCTGTCTGCCTCCAATACCTGCAGGCAGCTGCTTTCTGAATTTTGTCCAAGATTTAGAGTTGTTTTCTGCAGCAGGTCCTGGTAGGGACTTTGTCATTCTTAGACATGTTGTAGCTCATATTTTCACTATGTTATGGAGTCATGTGCTGAATATAATTTCTTAATTTGACTTGACATGAATATATCAATTTTTGCTAGATGATTAGTGCTTATGGTGCTCTATTTTATAATCCAGATAATTGAGGTTTTCTTCTATATTTTCTTCTGGAATAATTGGTATTTTAACTTTCTCATTTAGAACTACAATTAACCAGAATTGATTTTTGTATGTGGTCTGAGCTATTGATCAGAAGTTTGTTAACAGTGAAAACACTTTGAGATCTATTTGAACTTTTAAATTTTAACGTAGTATATGTAGTTATAGTTGAGGATAGTTAACACATGGAACAAATTTTAAATAATATTTAATTTTATTTAGGGTTAAGTCTAACTCTAGTATCTTCACATTAGATATCAGAATTGAGAATTAGTTTTTACCAATTAGTAGGTCCCTAATTTAAAGCACCAAACTATATTGGACTGTTAAAATGACACCAACAAAAAATGTTTTGATCAACTTAACTATTCTCAGGCAACTCAATTAAGTTTCTGAAGTCAAGCATGTAATTAGAATCCTTCCCACTCGGCTATATATACTTTACACATCAAGTGTGCTTGAAATAGTTTCTATTTTATGAATTAAAATAGACTAATAGTCCCTTCCCTTTATGAATGAAGCTGTGACCTTTCACAATTTAGCAAGCAAATTTAGACCCTTTCTCTCATTATATTATAAAATTGATAAAGTTACATTAAAGTCACTACTTAATATTTTTTAAAATATCCTATGGATTTTTTTTTATCTCTTTCATTACTCTTTAATATATCTTCTTGGTACAACAACAAAAACAGTGAATGGAAAGGGTAAAAGTTAACAGCTGAGAAATAAAATTAATAAGAAAAAAATAAAAATAATGGTACCTTTGATTCAAAGAATAGGTCAAAATATGATTTCACAAATAAACTTTAAATATTTATCATGTCTGGATGAAAAGCTTAGCTTTGTCAAGTGATTTTCCTCAGCATTTTCCATGTAACTGAAGTGCAGATTTTCATCACCATTTGTGTTTAATTTTACACTTTCTAAAAGTAAATTTTCAAATCTTACTCATCCCCCTATCCCTCATGGGAATCTTTCCCCAAGTGTAATTACTGATATCCATTGCATTCTTAGAAGGATCTTAGAAATCATCACCATAACAAAGCTCCTATAAGCTGACTCTTAGCATAAAAGGCATTTTCATAAAATTAACTAGGTAGTTGGAACATGTCAGTTTCATCTGTTGAGTGTTACCATATAATGCATAGAAAAATTCTTAATTCACAGCATTATGTAACTATTTCTCATACTAACATTAAATATTTAATATTTGACACACATTGTCATCCATCACTGCATAATCAAGAGGAACTGGAAAAATAGAACAAATAAAATTCAGCTAAATGTAGTTGAATAACTCAAGATACAAGAAGAAATAAGTTTAGATTCCTCTTAGAGAAGCCTAGTTCACAGTGCTCTGAATGTCCATTTTGCCTTTTTCCTTCACATCTGTGATGCTGAATTTTTTTAGGTCAACTTGACTGGGCTTTTGCCGCAGTCTGGCTGGGCACAAAATCACGAGCCACTCACAGCTTTGTAGATTCAAACAGCAATTCTTTATTCCCAAACTCACACCGACACTCTACAAAACACGTTCTGGGGAAATCCACGTTCTCTGCCCAAAAACTCTCTGAATCCCATGAGAACTCAACGGGAACTACTGGAGCCGGCATGCCTGAGGCAGCAGGATATGCCCTATTCCCAGCAGGGTACACCTTAAATCTGGAACTGCCCTAAACCCAAGGAGAGCCCTAAACCTGGATCCACTCTAAACCCGGATCCGCCCTGGTCCTTGAGCAAGGTCACCTTACATGCAATGTCACTGCAAAATGTCCAAGGCAAGTCCATTTTACCACGAGTCCTTCCTGTAAGCAACATAGGGTACGCTGGCAAGGAAATTGTCATACCTACTTGGCTAATGGCTCTCAGCAGGCTTTGAGGTGCCCAGATATTTGGTCCTGGGTATTTCTCTGAGGTTGACTTAGGATAAGCTTAGCATTTAGATCAGTAAATGGAGCAAATTAGATTGTGCTCTCCAGTGAGTTGCAGGCCTGAAGAAAATTCTCCCTGGAGAATTACCTAATTTTTTCTTTCTTCTTTTCTGGAATTCTTTGAGCTGGGACTTTGAGTTCTGCTCTTTCTTCAGAATCATACTGCAATACTGGCTCTTTCTTGGTCTCAAGCTTGCTAGCCTTTGATGGGACTCTATTATCATCCCTCCTGATTCTCAGGCCTTTGGAGGGACTGGGATTTACACCCTTGGGACTTGTCAGCCTCCATAATTATATACACATATATTTTTTCACCATTATTATATATAATCATATTTGTATATTTTATTTTCCTGCAGGTTTTGTTTCTCTAGAGAATCTTAATGCAGGTGAGATATCAATAGGTGTTAAATGACAGAAGAAGGAAAGAAAAAGTGTCTATATACATTGGGCAAAACAAAGAAGCCAATGAATGTTTATTTTCAACATTTTAAACACATGGGTAAAAAAAGAGAAGTAAAGTGGGTGGCATGGGAGGATTAGATGAACTCTAGATAGGGCAAAGGGGAAAAGGGGAGGGAGGGAAAGGGAGAAGTCATAGGGGTAGGAAAGACAGTGGAAGGAGATGGACATCATTACCTTAAGTACATGTATGAAGACACGAATGGTGTGACTCCACTGTGTGCACAACCATAGATATGAAAAATTGTGCTCTATAATGTGTACTATAAATTGTAATGCATTCTG
This sequence comes from Callospermophilus lateralis, assembly GCF_048772815.1. NCBI lineage: Eukaryota > Metazoa > Chordata > Mammalia > Rodentia > Sciuridae > Callospermophilus > Callospermophilus lateralis. Next base: position 21,930,651 of record NC_135317.1, on the reverse strand, counting down.
CTCTCATATATAACAAATTAAAATTTTAAAAAATGAAAAAAAGAGAAGTAAATGGTATGATTATTGTCTTTATTCTCTAATTTTGAAAAGCAGAAAACATTTATGTTATTCAAAAAAATTTTTTAATATTTATTTTTTAGTTATACACAATACCTTTATTTTGTTTATTTTTTTTTATGTGGTGCTGAGGATGGAACCCAGGGCCTTGCACATGCTAGGCAAGTGCTCTACCGCTGAGCCACAACCCCAGACCTGTTATTCAAAATTTAAGGTAGGTAAATATAAGAAAAAAACCTTTGCAAATATATATTGATAGTTCCTTATGCATAATTACAGTATTCTTAAGGTTTGGAATGTAATTTATAAAATAAGACTGAAAATCATCCTAAAAGTCAAATCTTTAGTAGAAGAAAAATCTGGGCAAAATTCATGATGCGTATTCATTTTAATAATATGTATAAATAAAAGACTACTATTACATTTAATTGATATATTTGTATATTTCAAAAGATTTTATTGTGTTTCCAGTCTATGGCATAAGGATGATGTGTTAGAAAAGATGGTCTTTCATAAAAGAAACACTCAGCTCAAACTCAGTCCAATGAAACTTTATACCACAGTAGTTTTTTTTTATGAACTTGTTACATAATGTACAAATCTACTGCTATATCTGTTTATGCTGTGTTAGCAAGAATTTCTTCATGTATTAAATATTCTGTAAATTCATAGAAGCAAGCTAATTGAAACAGAGATGTTAAAAATAAATGAGAGGTGCCTGCATGGATCTGGGTGCTAATTAAGTTTGGGGAATAGATTAAAAGATACAAAAATGTTAAACAAAAATACTGAACAATTTTATCTAATGTAAGAAAGTTCTTTTATTAATTCTTTTAAAAATATTACTAAATTAAATATTTAGAGGTTCAGCAGAACATTTATAATGTAATACTTATAATAATAATACAATACTCACATGCATAGCCCTTGGTAAAATACTAATACAATATCTAACAATATTGATATAATATCCATCCTTATTACACCTCAAAGCAACTCTAAACAAAATTTTAAGAATGTTAAATGTGCAAGTCTTCTAGCTAGTTTTTGTCACATTTTTTCTCATCTTTTGCATCTCAAATTTTAGAAATGATGTAAATGAATACACTATGATTTGTTCTGTCAGTTTTCTTTTCCATGCAATAATATTTCCATAATTTATGCCTCTTTTGAAGTATGGATTGTAGTGTTTGCTTTCCACTACTTTAGGCTAAGAGATGTTTATATCCATTCTACCACAAATCAACATTGGAATGATTTTCAATTTGTGGCATTACAGAAAAATAGTATGAGCCCTGTGGGTGCATGTCTCCTGATTCACAATAAAAAGGATTTTCTAGAAATGGAACCTTTGGAACATTCACATCAATGTTACTTACTAAACAGTTATAACAGTTAGTTGTTGAAAGTAAATGTATTAGCTTCAGCTTTTTATTCTTAACATGGAAGGATTTGCAAATTTGTTACTCTTATCCTTACAAAAGAAAAAAGAAAACAAACTAAAAGTCAATAACTCTTAAAAGTCAATATGCCACAGATATTGAGGTCACAGGGAAAACTAATGCCCTGAAAACTTAGAGAGAGGCAAATAAGAGACTCATAGCTGAGCTGAAGCAGAAGGTCCTGGAGTCTAGAATTGGTAGGAAAGACAAACTATAACCAAAGGCATGCTGAGGAAGGAGTGTGGGCTACCTGAGCCAGAGCCCCTGGAACCAGCTGAACTTTACTGTCTGTACTCATTCTAGGGTTTTCAGAAAACAAGATTTAAATAAGAATACTTGATAAGTAAGGAGAGAACAAAAGATCATGTAAGTGCTTAATCAAATCCCCAAAAGACAAGATACAGGTGAATATTCATTTTTAAAAAGAAGCAATGAATGGGTGTAACAAATGACAACAAATGATATGTGGACACATTCCTTTATTCAGAAATTCTGAAAGTCCTTGTCTTTTAATTACAGCCCTAAATCCATTGGCTGAAATATATCTGGCTTCATTGCTTTTGTATCATGGTACTGAACATTAATCCCATAGTATTCTCCTGCTTTTCTTATAATTGCTTTCTTTTACATTGAACATTTTTTTCTCATTTGTTTTTCTTCTCTCTCTTTCTCTCTTTTTTTGTGTATATATACACAAAAAAAATGTGGATTTTGAAAAGCTTTTTCAAGATGGCAGAAAAGATCTAAAAGGTGAATAAATATTAATTAATTAATTAATTAAGATATATATATATATATATATATATATATATATAGAGAGAGAGAGAGAGAGAGAGAGAGAGAGAGAATTTAAACTTTATTTTACTCATTTGTTTGTCTGTGATTCTGAGAATTGAACCCAGTGACTCAGCAATGCTAGGCGAGTGCTCTGCCACTGAGCTACAGCCTCAGCCCCTCTGCTTATATTTTTTTAGAGTTTATTCTTAATTTGTATATATACAAAGTCACAATCAATGTCATTACCCTCCTGCCAAATGATACCAAATCCTGCAGTCTAACTTTATTCATCAAAATCCTGACTCATGTTATTATTGTCTTACATTTTAAATAGCATGTTGCTTTTTTTTTAACCTGGAAATGTAGACTTTTTTATAATAGTCCTTGGAGGTAAATGTATTATATTTCAGTCTACGCACTCATTAAGAGCTTTGCTCTTTACTGTTCTCTCTTACACCTAAGCCTTTTTATCTGGGTGCTGTTCTGACGACTGAAGTCTGTTCTATCAGTTGTTTGAAAGTGATTTTTCTCTTTTCTTAGTTTAAGAGATGGTTTTGTTCAAAGGACAACTCTAGGCTGACAACTTTCACTGTGGCTGATTAGGGACATCTGAGTCCCCTAGTTTGTTTGTTTGCTTAGGTGCCATTTGTTTTGTTTTGTTTATTTCCTCTTTTTTCTGAGTAATCTTAACACGTTCTGTTTGTCTTTGGGGTCTGATGATTCCATGGCCTGTTTTGATTTCTCTATTACTCTAAGGTGGTTTGCAGTTCATGGGGATGCTGATCTCCAGTACTGACCTTCACTGGACTCCTCAGACTTTTCCCCATTCTCTGAGCCTCCTCCCTCCTGCAGCCCCCTCTCCTCTCCTTTAGACCCTTCGGAGTGTGGATCTCCTCTTCCACTATGCACTGCTTCACCTTTTATTTCCCATTTTCCATCTTTGGATCTTTTTCTGCCATCTTGAAAAAGCTTCTGAAAATCCACACTGTATTTCTTTGATTCTGCCTCATCCACCCTAAGCTTCTGTCTCCCCTATTGATTGTTTTAGTTGTTTTATTTTTCATGCCTGGGTTTCAGTATATTTTTAAATGTGAATTCCCACTTTTATAACTTCTTCCTCTGTACTCTGATTTTTATTAACCTATTTATTTCCTTAAACATAGCTATTATCTTTGCTTTATAATCTGTGTCTAAAAATCACAATATCTAAAGCATCAAAGATCTTTTTCTGCCCTTTTTGCTTTTGTATATGGTAGCTTGCTTTTTTGTTTATTTATGATTTTTTAAATTATTAAGTTCACCTTTCTCAGAACATAATATGTAAAAATGCTCTGGAGAGAGAAATGAAGTGTCATTCTTTTAAAAAGATTTGCTTTTGCTGCTAAGTGGACCATAAACCCAGGATCACCATGAATTAATTTCTCTTCTTGGGGTATTTTATTTTCCATAAAAGGAAGTGCAATTTCAGCCTTTAATTTAACATGTGGGTTGGGTTTTATTATAAGAGTAGGGTTTGTTTCTCCTTCCCACCTGGGTCTGAGCCTTTTGATGTTCTATTCCATGGAGCATATTTGCTCCTACCACATGGTGATACATGCCCCTGGAGGCTATTAGACACCACACCTGTGTCACATGGTTTTTTTTTTTTTTAATCCTCAGTTTTTAAAATCAAAAGTCACGTTCACCCAGTTCTACCAGACACCTAAAAGCAAAGTCCAGATCCAATGCTCTGTTTTTCTCAAATTCCTATCTTTTCCTGTGTTTTCAGTCTCAGTTACACTTTCTTAACAGGTGATTAATGCAACATTTGCCCGCATGGGAGACATTTTCTTCCAGCATCTGTGGGTTGTTTTCAGAGGAATGGTTTTTGTGTGGGATATCTGAAATCTGCCTTCTGTTTTCTTTTAGCATATTCTCCCCTCTTTTCCCTGAGCTCTTTTCCAAATCGGCCTGCCCCCCTACTCATGGATCAGTGCTTCAGATAATTTTCTTCTGTCCTCCATCAAAATGAACTTTCCCTGGCATCATTTCCAGGTAAGATAATTAATATAGACAATGAAATAATAAGAAGAGATATTAGCATCATCATTTTAAAAGAAAGTATCTAGGATTTAAGTCAGTGTGATGCACAGTCTTGTGCTGTTGGAAGAGTTCTTTCATTTCCAGAAGATTCTTTTTTTCCTTTATAAAACTAGGGTATGCAGGTCATGTGAGATAATATGTGTGAAACAGCTTCATTATGCGCCCTTCACCCTACAAATACAAGCTATTATATTTTTCCAACAAAAGATCTTTTAGAGCCTAAGATGATATGAGCCAAAGATATAAAAAAATAGGACAATTTGAAGAAATTATGTAAATTTATGAGAAAAGGGTTTTTAAAATTTTTTTTTTATATCACTGGACTTTTAGTACCCTTCTAAGTCAACCTTTAGAATCTATTGCCTTATTCTGGCTACACATGCATGTATAGAGAACATGTTTTACACCATAAATGCATCTGTCCTCATGAATACTTGAAAAACGCAACAAAGGAAATCTCCATTGTAATGTGGCTCCTTCATCAGCAGCATTGAAAGGGAATCATATACCACAGTTAATTTCATTCCCAGAATTTTTACAATAGCAAGACAGCTGCTCAGCATAACTTTCCCTGTTGCTTTTCAATTTATGGTGCAAAAGATGAAATATATTTGGAAGTAAAGGCCAAGTGGCTAGTAGATGAACTTTATGAGATTTAATCTGATCATGTCAGGGACTTATTTTTCATTGGAATAATTTAGGCCTCATGGGCATTGCCTTTGTGCTAGGTAGCAATTTCCAAACCGTATTTAAGACACAATTTGAAAAATAAGCTGTAGAACAATAATTATCTGAAATGTTGATTTACTAATTCTCTTTACTTTTCCATTGACACGTGTATTTGGGAAAAGTGTTCATTCTGTTTCCATAAACCTATTATTTGTCTTGTCTATTTTGGTACTGATTTTTTTAAATCAAATATTCTGCTAAGTTATGAAATATTCAAATGTGCCAGTATTCATATGTTACAAGGAAACTCATATCTCTTTCACTATTATGTTGCATGTTAATATATAAGAAAGTCTACAACCCAGAATATTAAAGCTGGGGAGATAAAGAAGTCATTTGTTCAGGTGTATACATGTAAATTAACGTAACATGGGCTGAATTATATTAGTTTCAGGTTTCAGCTTGGCAAAATTATAATGATAAATAAAAATATGTGACTTCCATTTCTCATTTTGTAAATAATGGCCCAAAATGGAAAAAAAAAGTTGCAGCTGGAAGAGAACAAATTAGACTACAAATTCTTTTTCTTGAAGGATTTTCAGAAAACAGAATTTACATTATTCATATTGTTTAAAATGCCAAAGGAACAGTCAAACTGCTGGCCACCAACACCTGTTTTATAACCACATCATGTTTTTTTTTCCCTGCCTTCAGAAGGATGTAAACATTTTGAAATTCATAAAACTTTATTTCATGAATTTTAACTGTGGGTGGATCCCAGAATAGGGATGACACAAGTGTACTTAGGAATGGCATGAACTTCAAGGTCCTATGGTCTGTCTGCTTTCCAAAAAGAATCACTGCTTTATTTACCCTTTGTTTAGATCTTTTTGAATGTTATAGTGGGAGCGCAAGAAGGCCAATTGGTAGAAAAATATCTCAATCTAGGTTCCATTTCCAGGGAACATAAGATCATCATCCAGATTTGACGTGAGAAAAAGTTCTTTAAATAGGAGCCAACAGTAACATCTGCACACAACTCATGCTGTTCATCCTGAATCTCCACCAGTTCTTCATATTTTAGAATGTGTGCATTTCCTCTCCTTTTCTTTTTAATTTCATAGACTGCTGAAGCCAAGCACAGTGACAAGGACTATTTTGTAATCATTTTGATTTATCTATAAGCAGCAGGTTTGCGAATCCCTTAAGAACTCATTCTCAGATTTGTAGCTCAATTAAGCAGACTCATTTAGTCTGAATAGATTGGCTCAAAAGCACAGAGGACTCAGATCCCAAAGATTCCAGGACCTCATGCAGCGTATTAAATTTTGTTTTTAAAAATGCCTTCTTTCCTTGCACCAATAAAATTGTCTTCTAAACATCCAGAAAAGATCTTATATGTCTAAGGTATACTGTAACTACAATTGAATTTTGCAGCCTAAAATTTACTCTGAATTCTGTCTTCAGGATCATGGCTGTAGGGTCAGTAAAACCCTCATTATCTGCTTATCTTGAGGAATAAAAAACCTTTTCACTCACCTCTGGCTTGATGACAAAGTGAGAGAGACTCGAGTGTTTGTGATTCACTTTTCTTACCAGGAGACAACTGTTTCTGGTTATTAAAAAAAAAAAAAAAAAAAAAAGATGGGAATTGGTGAGTCTTTGAGCCCTGACTTGCCCTCATACAGAGTCATAACCTTCATGTACCATGCTTGATAGGATTCTCAGCACCACTCAGTGAAGAAGGTTCTAAGGAGAAGAAAAAGGCCTAGGGAAACATTTTGAAAAATGAGAATAGGAGAGAGACAGAGAAAAACAAAACAGAAAGAAGATAAAGAGAGGGGAAATGTGCTTGAGAGCATATACGGCTGCACATTCAATATACAAAGTGATTTCTCTTAGATCCGATGGCCAGAAGTATTGCCAGAGTGAGTGTGTGGTTTATCTGACACCAAAACCCTTAAATCCCTGCTGTGTCCCAGAGCCCTGTGGCAGACACTGATAGGAATTCTTTTCCCTTTTCTATATGCAGCAGATACACTCTCCAGTCTTCCTTTGAGTTAGAGTAGGTCATGGAAGTGAGTTCTTGCCACTGGGATATGGTCTGGCTCCAATAATCTTTTTTCATGAAATCTCTTTCCCTATTTCAAAGCTGAATGGAGAACTTGAATTTCATAAAGGACAGCAAAGTGAGATAGCAGCAGAAGCCGGGGTCCTGGGAACATCATACAGAAGGTTTTCACGGGACAGGGACATGGGGTGCTGAGAGCAGGTTGTCAACCTCTATAAGGGGAAGCCATTGGCTACAGCAGTTAGCTCCTCTGACCAACACATCCAAGGGCCCAAACAGAATAGCATGGCCAATCTAACCATAATTTTACCCTGACTGTCCTAATTAGCAATCTAATTTAATCAGGTTAGTGAAATCCTACAAGTGTTAACAAAATGCCTCCTTCTCTAAAGAGTGAATCCTGAAGATCTCTACACAGGAGGAGTGGCCAGAGGACATCATCCACGCCATGCCACAGCTGCCCATGGACACTGGGTGGCTCATTACTGAGTTCCTTCTCTGCCATTTTTTGCCAATAGTTTGAATAAGAACTAGCAAAAATAAAACAATGAGTCTATTATATATTGTGCACGTATGAAAACAGAATAGCACCATAATTTCCTAAACTGAAAGCTATAAAAGGAAATAAACTCTCTCCGAACTTCCCTAAATATAGACAAATACTTATAATTTCTGTGGAGGATCTAAAACTATGAACTTCTCTAGAGAGGGCTGCCAAAGTTTTACCTCCTTATAGATGTTTAGATTTTAAGGCCTCTGGTTGGGTTTCTAAGCCCAGAAATTATGATATTCAAAGCAAAATGATGTTGCCTTACTGCTGTAAGGTTATTAATACAGTAACTTTTGTGAATTCTATTAGCTGCGTGCTGTTCTATGGTTTCAAGTTTATCTTCCTAGTATGCCTGGAAGGCAGACCCACACCGGTGATGACTTTTATTAACACCATTTTAAGAGATGAAGCAATCAGAAAGAGGAGTGTAAAGGCCTTTACAAGAATAATAAAAAGCAGATCTGGGTTTACATAATACAATCTGAAGCAGTTTTAGGCTTAGGACTCAAAGTAGTTCTACTATTGTGAATTTAAGCAATGATTCACATTCCATATATCATTTTTTGACAGAATCCTTGTTGTATAAAAAGAATTTCTCCAAGGTCAAAGAGAAAAATCTTAAGAGCCTTAGAAATTGAGATAGATTCAAATGGCATTTTTGATTAAGGTATTTGTTTGGTTCTGTAAGGGAATGTCCGAGAACGACATCCAATATTCATGATGCACCATTTTGAGCTTATTTCTGTTCCTTCATCAGTGAATGGAATTGTAGACATCGTAATCCCAAAATGTGTGAACCAGACCAAATTCTAAATGACCCATGACTCAAAGCTGTCTCAAAGACTTTCTATGTTACAAAAAAGTAAAAATCACCCTACTTAGTCTGCCTTGCTAGACCTTCATTCCCAAATATCTTTCTTGATGCGATGCACATTCCTGCCACACAGGAACAGATTTTAAGCTATACACAAGTCACTCTACTCCTTTTAAATTCATTCACTAAAACTCATTTTTCTTCACATATTCACTTATGTTTACCCCATCTGCTTGGGATAAGTTGATCTTGATGTTAGTTTGCATTTCTGATTCTCTTTTCATCTTTAAAATGCCTGCCTTATAATACAGCAGTTTCTCTTGAATTCCCAAATTCTCTTTGCGAGTCATTGGCTCTCTTTTCTGCTTCCTCTACTATTTATCAATGCCTTCCCTGTAAACTTTTGGGACATAAATATTGTTGTATCATTTTAAAAATATTTCTTTACCAACCAGCATCATGTCAACTTGTACCTAGTGGTTATTTATCCTCTTCAGTTTTCCATGTAGCTTCTTCATGTTCTAACTTCTAAGGGGACAGTTGCATAAAGAAAACCAGCAAAAATAACAGGGATGGTAGACTGAGCACTCCCAGAAACAATGAGAAGAAGAAGAAGAAGAAGAAGAAGAAGAAGAAGAAGAAGAAGAAGAAGACCAACAACAACAACAACCAGCCAAAGTCATTAGAATTGAAAAGAAAATGAAAATTATAATTTAATGGAACTAAAGAGCAGTCAGTCCAAGAAGTATATTTTAGAGAGAGAGGTGATTATAGAAGTTTATCATCAAGACACCGCCTCCCCAGCTGGTCACCACACCTTTAGCCTACTAAGTGATTCTGTCCTTGGAGACTCTTAGAAAATAGTTCAAATCTCTATCCCAATTTTGGTAGGAAATCAAATGTCCCCCCCCATATTTAAAGGATCCTTAGGGAAGTCTAGCTGTGGTCGAGGGTGCTCTGGTGAAGACTGTAATTGCTAGATGTGTATCTTCGTAATTCCCTTTGTATTCAGTGTAATCAATCAGTATGCAAAGAAACAAAATTATATTGGAAAAAAAGAGGTTGTAGAAACAAAGCTTAGTATTGTATTCCGTAAGCTCTAAAGTATAGCTAATAAAAACAGGAAAAAAAATAGAGGAAGAATTTTTGTAGGATTGGGGAAATTCAAAAAGCCAGTACCTAAGTTGCAGGGGAAGAAGGCCATCTCATAAATCTGCCCTCCAGAGTGTTGCCATTGACAAGATTGTGGTGCCCAAGAAATCTGTACCTATTAATTTTCAGTGTCAAATTCCAAATTCCTGGGAGAAACATGGAGGACCCAACTGGAATATAGTTTTCATAACTAGAAAGTCTATTTTTGTTTTATAGCTAGCACAAGCGGGAGCAGAATGTGTTACATAAATTCTACTGCTGTACATTTGAAGTCTCTGTTGGAGAAAGGAAATTTTTGTTTGGAGGCCTCCTGAAGAGGTGTCTAACATCCTATGATTTTACTCCCCATTCTTTAACAAATGAGGACACAGAGTTTCCCAAGGGGTGAGTGGTGTGACCAGAGTACAGAGGCTAGGATTTAAGTAGAAGAGAGGTGTATTTTTATTGCTTTACTATGCAGATACTCCCTGGAGAGGAATTAGAGAATTTACATTATTAGGATTGGAAGTCTGAAATGTCCAGTCATCAGGTATTCAAGGAAAGAAGGAAGATTGCATTTGTTGAACTTCAAATCAAACAAGATCATTCATTCTAGTATATGTAACCAAATAAGGTGACTCTATTTTCTTGTGATGTTACTTTACATTACCACTGTGCAGTAGTAAGACACAGGAATGAAAAGTGTCTTTAAAAGAATAAAAATCACCATGTAGTATCATTTTCTTAGCCATCTTGACTTTAAATCATACCATTTGGTAGAATTTAAGATTTTCTTCACTTTATATATCTGGTCAAGTTCCTGATCCCATCTAATATGTACTCAATTTTGAGACTACCTTCCAATTGCTCACAAAGTCAGGTTTCCAGATCAGTAGCATCAACATCAGTATTACACATGCAATTTTTCAGGCACATTCTGAGACCACCTGAATCAGAAACAGTGGGAAGAAGCCATAATCTGTCTTCAATAACTAAGGAAGTTCTGATACATGTTATATTAGAGATCCACAACTTCTAGCCTATGAGTACCACCCTCAATTGCAACTTTTTATGTCTAGTTTATTTATTGATTTTATTTCAGAAAATTTACAGAGTAACTTCTGTGTCCTGTGATATTCCAAGTATTTGGGATGCAATAGCTCCTTATATCCTCACAGAAATCTTATGATATGGAAACTTGAGAGCTACAATATTTTAGTTTTACAGGGGAGTAAAAGGAAGCAAAGAACAATTGTTCCTGAGTTGTGGGCCTGGATTCTAGGCCATGTCAACGGGCTCTAGAGCCCCCCTTGAACTTGACACTTCACAGGAGCTCTTGTGATACCCCTCAGTTCACCACAGCTGATCTCTATGACTGATCAATGGGTATTTACCAAACTGAAATACTAAGAGAGAAAAAGAACTGAGTCAGCCAGATTCACACTTAAAAATAAAACATCCAAGAACTCTATGATAGTGTTTATATTAAAAGAGAGGAACAAGAAACTAAAGAAAAAAAACTTCTCAGTGAAAAGTCAAAAAACTTTCCAAAATTAATACTAGATATCAAAACCCAGTCCCAGGAAAAGAATGCCAATCAGGATAAATGCAAACCACCATCCCACACACCCTTAGAGAAACATGTCCAGCTTTAGAAGTCTTCACCCAAATGTGAAGAAAGGGCTTATTCATGGAGGAACAAGGACAGAAATTGTAGCAGACGTTCACGGCAAACAAACAGGGTAGAAAAGAGTTGAGTGAAATATTAAAGGTGATAAAGGAGAAAGTCACTGATCTAAGATTCTGTATGCAGTGAAATCACACTATAGATGTGAAAGAGAAATTTAGACTCTCAGACAAAGGGTAACTGAGGCAATTCATCACCAGCAGATCTAACCTGAAAAAAAAAAAATAGATGTTAAAAGCAGTTTTTCAGGTATAAGGAAAATGACAGATAGGCCAGAGATTGGATCCCATAACCAACATTGGAGAACAGAAAAGAGAAAGGTAAATAATATATTTTATTTTTCTTACTCTTAATCGATCAATAAAATAAGTTTAAAGTTAAAATAATGGAGTACATTAAAAATGAAGGGCAACTGTCATAAGGAATGAAAGATGCTTCTGGGTATGTTTGCTACACTTGCCAGCCATAGTGTTATTTAGAAATGGATGGGTTGAAAATGTATATTGTAAACTCTCAGCCATCCCCAAACCATTTTTTAAAAGAAATACAATTGCTATTCTAAAATCGAAAGTTAAATGGAGTTGTATAAAAACCAGAAAATGCAAAAAAAAAAAGGAAAATTTTAACAATAAAAAGATGCTGCAAAGAGAAAATACTTGCAAACATGGTAGATATTAATCAAATGGTAGCAGTAATGAACTCAAATGGAAATGGTCTAAATAGACCAGTTACACATTCCTAATATTTTTAAATTTTAATTGATGCATGACAGTTGTACATATATATGGGACATAGTGTGTTATTTTATATGTATATAATGTGTAATGAACAGAACAGAGTAATTGGAAGTGATTTTTCCATATCATGATCACAGGACAATTTTCCTTTTTTGTGTGTGTCCTCTTTCATTTCTTTCATTAATGCTTTATAACTTATATCATCACAACCTATTACTTCTGTAGTGAAATTTATTACTGGTCAAATTGTTTGTGGTACTGTAAGTAGAATTGGTTTCTTGGTTTCTTCCCTGGCAATTTTGTTATTGGTGCATAAAAATATGACTGACTTTTGTATGTTGATCTTGTATCCTGGAATTTTCTTGAATTCATTTATCAATTCTAATAGCTTGGAAGAACCTTTATTTTTCTATACATAAAATCACATCATTTTTAAACAGAAAATTTGACCTTCTCTCTTCCTGGCTGGTTGTTCTTTATTTCTTTGCTTTGTTGTTCTGGCTGGGACTTCCAATACTGGGTTGAATAAGAGTCGTGAAAGAATCATGATTGTATTATTCCTGGTCTTACAGGAAATAATTTCAGCTTTTCCCCATTCAGCATGATGCTATCTGTGTGTTTGTCATATGTAACTTCATTGTGTTGAGGCACTTTCTATTCCTATTTTCTGAGGGTTTTTATCATGATGGGAGATTAAATTTTATTCAAAGCCTTTTCTGCTTCATGTGAGCAGATCATGTGTTTTCTAGCCTTCATTTTCTTGATATGATGCATTATGTTTATTGATTTGCATGTGTTTAATCCTGACATAACTGGGATAAATTCTATTTGATTGGGATACACAATCTTTTTATGTGCTTCTGGATTTGGTTCACCAGTACTTTGTTGAGAATTTTTGCATCTATCAGTGATATTGTTTTATAGTCCCTCCCATTTACTTATTTAGTCATTTGTTTATTTTGTTGTTGTTGCTTTAAAGGTTTAGTAAAATTCACCAGTGAAGACCTTCTAATCCTGGGGTTTTCCTTTTGAGGACAGGTTTTATTAATATTTCAGTGTTGCTACTCATTATAAACCTAGGCAGGCTTTTTAAATCTTTATGGCTCTGTCTTGGTAGATTATATGTGTTCACAAATTTATCTCTTTCTTCTAATTTTTCCAGCTTGTTCACATTTTATTTTTTTCTAATAGTCTTTAATGATTCTTTGTATTTTTCTGTGGTATCAGTTGTAATATCTCATTTTTCAACTCTAATTTTTTTTTTACTTATTAATTTGTTGTTTTTTTCTTCTGGGTCTTTCTAGCTGTCTTGTCAATTTTATTTTATTTATTCTTTTGTAAAATCCAACTCTGGTTGATATTTTGTGCTGTTCTTTTGGTCTCTATTTCACAAATTACTTCTTTGATTTTTGCTGTTTTCTTCTTTCTACTAATTTGGGGTTTGGATTCTCCTTGATTTTCTATTTCTTTGAATTGCATTATCAGGTTTTTTATGACTGCTTTGCTGTATTTGTAAGTTTTAGCATGTTGTACTTTCATTTTCATTTGTTTAAAAATAATTTTAAAATTTTTTTTGATTTCTTCATTGACCCATTGTCCTTTCAAGAGAAAACTGTGTAATTTACATTTATTTGTACAATTTCTAAGGTTTCTTTGTTGTTGATTTCTAGTTTTATTCATTGTGGTCAGAGAAAATACATGATATGTTCTTAATTATTTTTGGAATTCTTTGAATGTGTCTTGTAGACTAACATATTGTCTATTTTTGAGAATGCTCCAAGTGCTGATGAGAAGACTGTGTGTTCTAGTGTGTTCTAGAGCTATAAACAATGTATTTCTAAAGAATTCAAAGGACAAAAGAAATTTCCAGGCAATTAATTAATATTTTGAACTAAATAAGAGCTGAAGAAACAGGGGTTTTTTTCAAAGTTATAGGATATAGCAGATGCAGTTCTTCGAGGGAAATTTGTCAAATTAAATTTATAAGGTAGAAAAGAACAATCTAAAATTAATAAGTTAAACTTCCACCTACTAAACTGGAGAATGTTGCAAACCGCTCCCCCCCCCCAAAAAAAAAACACAAAGAAATAGAGAAATAAGATTGAAGAATAAATCAATGAATTTGAAAACATAGGAACAATAGGGCAGAATCAACAAAAACTTACAGTTTGTTCTTGGAAAAAAGCAATGAAATTCATAGATCTCTGGCTAAGCTGAGGAGAGAGAGAGAGAGAGAGAGAGAGAGAGAGAATGCATACACACTTTACTAATACTATAATCAAAGTAGAAGCTAATACTGATTAAATGTGGACTGGAATGACAATATAGGAATACTATGAGCAATTCTGTGTCCACAAATTTGATAACTTAGATGAGATCAATCAATTACTTGAAGCACACAGCAACATAACCCAAGTAACAATGTTGAGATAGAGTCTGTAATTAGTGACAGGCCAACAAGGAAAACTCTGGTCCCAAAGATTTCACTGAATTCTGACAAATGCTTAAAGTATACCAATTCCATACAATCTCTTCCATAAAACTGCTGATAGAACACTCTCTGTCGCATTCTAAGTAGCCAGCAAATATCAAATACAGATATTACAAGAAAGGAAAGCTCATAGATTAGTATCTCTCATAAACTTTGACATAAAAATTCTCAACAAAATATTAACAAATTAAATCCAACCAGGTACAAAAATTATATACTACAACCAAATGCCATTTATTCCACGTATACCATGCTGGTTAAACATTTGAAAATCAATCAATGCAATGCATAATATTAACAGCCTTAACAAAGCTGCTAGCTGTCAATCAGACTCACAACTCAATCTTAATGTGTGATCACTTGTACTATAGCAGGGCAGGGTCTTCTCCAAACCTCTGGGAAGGGGCCAGTCTATAACCTATACATTGACGCCTGGATTTTAGAGATGGAGGGGCAAACTCCAGGGAGGCCATGTAATAGTGAGGAAAGATTACAGAATTGGAAGATTAGGTGCTTGCGGGGGCTGGTTTCTGATCCAAGAATTTACAAGCTGAAGTGTACCTGGGATGTTATTTACTCTCTCTTACATAAAGTGAAAG
The DNA here is from genome assembly GCF_048772815.1 of Callospermophilus lateralis. Taxonomy (NCBI): domain Eukaryota; kingdom Metazoa; phylum Chordata; class Mammalia; order Rodentia; family Sciuridae; genus Callospermophilus; species Callospermophilus lateralis. The sequence goes on along the minus strand of NC_135317.1, from coordinate 21,915,544 downwards.
ACATATGTAAAACAGGAAGTTACAATGAATAATATATGTAAAGTCTCTATTGCAGTGTGGTGTATGTTGTAGGTATTCAGTACGTTGAAAGAGTTGGTATAACAAAAGGGCTTTATGCTTCTGTTCTTATTTATACTACCTTAGCTCTACATTGAATGGGGACATTTCCCTTTTTCTTGGGGCATAAATCAGCATTCAAGGGCACAATGGCAAGATAATACCTTTTGCACAGACTTTTGCCTCTACAGAGACATTTCATGCAGTTTTAGTTTATACTAAAGGTGCCAGGAGTCCCTATCTTCAGGTTTTTTTTTGTTTGTTTGTTTTTGTTTTGAAAACCAGGGCACCATTATGTTCTGAAGTCAGTCTAATACTTTACCTTGAATATTATTTCTCCTTTATTATACCTTAAAGTAGCTGTCTTTACTATCTCCCCCAAACAGAGTGTAAATTCTATAAACCTCCTTTTTCTCCATAAGCCAGACAGTGTGTGGCATACAGTGTATGATCAATGAAGACCTGCTCAAATAAGAACACAAATGAATTCCCCTCATACATAGGAGGAAAATGACCTTCTCAAAAGACCATGACAGTAAATCTTTATTTTGACTCTATAGTACATGTTTTTACATGTTTCAATAAGGACAAGGAATATCAATCAAGACTTTTCACTATTCCCGGGCCTGGGATGCAGCCCTGAAGGATTAAAAAGTAGAGGATATGCTGAGACCAATATAACAGGTAAATTGACTCTCTTAGAAAAGGGCCTAAAATAACATTTATTTAAGGCTAAGGAATGGAATCTCATTCAGTTTCAGGACTCATAAGCAGTAGGCAGAGCCACAAATCAAAAGGGCCCTATCTCATTGGTAAAGGAGTTGCCCTGGGAACAGAGCTGCTGGTCACATAGTGACCTCTCACTCAAACTTAGAGGCAGGCAGACCATGAATGCCAAGAGGGTCCTTGCCAGAGAGGAGATCCTTTTATAAGATGCCAATGCGGATAGTGAGATTTTATCTACCCAGTATCATGTCTGTAGGGAATTTAAAGAGTGGAAATGTCCCTGTTTGATCCATGTTATACCTGAATGAACCATCCTGTATCAGAGTTTCCTTGCTCCTGTATGATTATAGGCTGTAAATTATGACACAAAGCTGTAACCTGGGACTAGAGAGGGACACCAGAACATACTGGCCTAATAGAATATATCATCAGATACAAATATGCTAAGACCATCAAGTACCCTATCTTCCGGGAAGAAAAATCTTCATGAGTCTTCTAGTCTAGCAGGCTACTGCCTAACAGGATTGGCTACAGGTACACATTAACAGGATTGGCTATGGATATGCATTTTCTCTTCTATAGTGATAAAGCAGCCTGTATCTTGGTCTTCACTGATCTTGGAAATGTGATGACACACAGAAATCCTTCATTTGACATCAGCAGGGAAAAGAATTGAGTGAAATGGCCAAAGATGCACAAAGACAACCCCAAGGTCATCCCTACCTCTGTCCAGGGACCAGGTTGGTGCTAGGTTGACATCACTACTCTTCTGTCCCTTTACTTTGACCTGTAGACAAATATATATTTAAGGAATGTTTTAATGCCTTTCTCTATCAGCTTGCCAAGTAAAATCCTAAAGGGAAATAGTTCTAAGATATACTGGTGGCAGTTCTCAGATAGGATCTCATGCACATTAATAGTAGAACAAAGAAGAAAAGGGGAGAAGGAACAGAATTCTTTCTGAAAGCCTACTCTCTCTTGTATCCTTCATACTTCTATATAGTAGTGTATGAAATACAAACAATGATTTATGAATTTCGTGAGATAAATTCCTGGAGTAATAACATTTACTACCATAAAACTGTCGGACTTCTTTTCCACATAGGAACTCTGAAAGCAAAGAAAATCACCATGCTTTCACAGAGTCATTCCATTGTGCGGTTCTGCCAGCAGGACCCTAATGAGAAGAAGTCCAGGCTTCAGTTCTGCTTTAGAATTCAGTGACAGTTTGATTGTGGGCTCAACCTTTTCCGCTGCTATTGGAATGTGAGTTGCATGCTGAATTAATGAGCAAAAATAGGGAAAACAGCCTGCTTTGTGTATTTCTAGTTCTTTTCATTTTGTTTCCACTGGCATATTTTATTCTGGTATCTGGATCCAAAATTCATTTGCTTTTTTTTTTTGACATTATGATAATTTTGATTTATAAAACACTGGAAGTCAATTACCCCCAGTAATCTATGACCTTGGGAAGGTGCATTCTTTAGAAACCTTTATTGATAAAATCCCTCTTTCTTTATCCTGTCAATAAGTCCCATCCTGGCTTTCCCTTACTTACTACTATTTTTTTTTTTTTTTTTGCCCCTCAATGAACACGAAGAACGTTTCCTATTTCTTGCAGAAAGTTAATGCTATTTATATTTTAAAAATGCCAGATTCCTTCACAAGTCACTCGAGACCCAGTGGCAAGAATGAATTACCCTGAACTGTCTGTCTCTCTCCTGACAGGTCTGCCTGAAAAGCAGCTTGCCTGGAGCTGAATTCATTGTTATTTCACTATCTGAGAGCCAGCAAGAGACAGTTTTACAAATTTCTAACATAAGGCATAAAATGAAATTCAACAGAAACTGATCTTTCTTTTTTTTTGTAGATTCCTGGCTTTGACCAAATTAGTAGGGTCTGACATATTTTGAATTGCTTAGTGTATGTACTGTTATATTTCTCTGAAATTTAATCTTATAACCATTGCTCTGGGGAGAAAGATATTAAAGTTTATTGGCAAACACTTTTCCTCTGATTTCCTTTTGTCCTAAAATAAAACGATGAATTAAGACTTAGCACATATATTAGCATCTAGAATTTGGCATAGTTTTCACATTGCATGTCCAAATAGTGATCTGCACCCTGTAGCAACCAATTATACTACATGTGCTCATATTATACGATTTAAAAATTCATCCAGTGACTTATTTCATGTACTGTGTATATATATGTACATATGTTGTGTATACACGTATACACATATGTACATATATATGCACATCTTCTACCTAGAGATTTCATTTGTTTCTTTTCATTTGTTTCTTGGCTTTACCCCCTGTTCTACACATCTGTATATCTAAGTCATTCCCACTGATTTCTTCATTTCTTAGCATGGATCACATTTTCCTATTTCTGTGTAAACATGGTGATTGTTTACTCTGGATAATGTAAATAATATGTAGTAGATACCATTATTCGGTTATGCATCTCTAAAGAATTATTTTTTGGCAGAAAGTTAATTTGACTGAAATCAAATTAAACACTGACTCTGAAATAAGAAACTGCTGAATTATCTCTTTAATATTTTTAACCTTAGTTTTGCTGCTTTGAGTGTCCTGTGTGACTCATGAACCTCTGAGAGATTCAGGCAAAGTTAATCCCAGAATTTGGGCTCAACTTCCATTGCTATCTCTTGCAATTCTTACAACATTCCATCTGTGAGGTAGCCTACATTTTATTCTCTGACTCCTTCAGCTGGAATAAATTTCTAAAAACACCTAACCAAGAATGAATCACAAGGAAGTAGAAAACCCAAACATACTAATAACAAGCCAATGTAACTGCTGAATTCTACCAAACATTTACACAAAAACTAATACTAATTTTCCTTAAGGTATTCCAAAAAAAAAAAATTGAAAGAGGAAGAATCTTTGCAAGGCTATTCTGTGATATAACCTGATACAAAGCCAGACAAGGGCACACATACATATATACACATAAAGAAAGAAAGAAAATAAATCTACAGGCTGATATCCTTATTTAACAAAATTGAAAAATCCTCAACAAAATAGTAGCAATCTGAATTCAACAGCACAATAAAAAGATTATTCACTCTGATCAATTGGGATACACCCCAGAGATTTAAGGATGGCTCAATATATGAAAATAAATATGTGATATTGTGATATACCACATCATCAGAATAAAGGACAAAAAACATATGAAGATCTCAATAGATTCAGAAAAGACATTTGATAGGTTTAGCATCCTTCCATGATAAAAATGCTAAGATGATTAGATATAGAAGGAAAGTATCTCAATTTAATAGAGGGCATATATAATAAGCCAATAGTTAACATTATATGGAATGAGGAAAAGCTGAAAGTTTCTTTTATAAAATATGTAATAAGACAAGAATGCTCACTTTTATCACTTTGTTCAAAATGGTACTGGAAGTCCTAGCCAGAGAAATAAGGCAAGATAAACAAAACAAAACAAACAACAACAACAACAACAAAAAAAAAAAAAAAAAACCAATCAGCATCCAAATTGGAAAAGAGGAAGTCAAATTTTTGCTCTTTGCAGATACATTTTCTGATGTGTACAAAACTTTAAAATCTTCACAAAAATGGTACTAGAACTAAAAAAACAAGTTTAGTAAAATTGCAAGATGAAAAATCAACCTAAGAAGCATTGCAATACACAAATAGATAATTACCTGAAAAAAAATTAGGAAAGCAAACCTATTTAAAATAACTATAAACAATGCCTAGGAATGATCTTAAAGAAATAGAAGAGTATTGATGAAATCAAGGAAGACACAGGGAATGAAAAGATATCCCATGAATTAGAAATGTCAATATTGTGAAAACATTCATACAATTCAAAGTAATATGCAGATACAGTGCAATTTATAACAAAATATAAATGGTTCTCCACCAAACTAGGGAGAAAATCCTAAAATTTGTATGAACTCACAAAAACCCCAATAGTCAAAAGACGACATTATTTTACCTGACTTCAAAAAATGTTACAAAGCTGTGGTAATTAATCTCTATCTGCTTTTGAACCTTCATGGGCCTGGGTTTGCCCTCAGGTGAAAAAAGTATACAGACAGGACACATTTTTTGCTCTTTCACTCAAGGTTTCTCTCCAGTTCATTTTCTTCAGTGCCTTAGAGAGTTATACTTTTATATTTTGCTCAGAGCTTATAATTGGTATAAGAAGGGGAGTTGACACAATGTACTCTACCCTACCTTTATAAGAAAAATCATTCTGTTTATATATCTTAAGATAAAATTATTAGGTGCATACAAGTTTAGAATAGTGAAACTTTTTTACATGTTAGAGTTATTTAGAATTTTCTTTAAGACCATTTTTTCTTGTGATAAACTCTCTTATTTTTTGATAAAATGAAAATATCTGTATCTCACTTTTTTTCTTGAAAGATTTGATGTTTATTTTATCTAAGACAAGTGAGGCTGTAGTTTATAGTACTTATTTCCATTTTTGTTGGTGAGAAATCAGCTGTTGCTTGTCACTTTTTTTTTAAAGTTGTCTGCCTTTTTTCAGTGGATACATTTAAAACTCTCTGTACTGTAGTATCATATTGCTTCATTATAAAGGGATAATGCTGATTATTTTTACTTAAGCTCCTTGGATTAGACTTCTTGAATATGTGATTTCTTTTCAGCTATGGACAATTTTCAGACACAATCTCGACAAGTATTGTCTCCACCAGTTCTCTTTTTTTATGTCTCTTTAGAGTTCAAATTAGATATAACTTAACTTTCTCACTGTGTCAATTTTGTTTCCTAAAATTTCTTTCAAAATTTATACCACTTCATCTCCTTTTTCTCACTCTTCAAATTTTCTCTGATTTTTCTTCCTGTCCTCTTATAATTTTTCTGTATCAGATATTATGATGATCATGCTCATTATGCTTTTAATTTCAATTATACATTTTTTCAGTTTTTAGCATTCAAATTGGTTCTTTTAAATTCTACCAGATATTTCTATAAATCAGAACAAAACAGGGTGCACATGCACACACACACAAAAAAATTAATCAGGATTTCATCTCAAAATATGCAAAACATGTGACAGATAATTCACTATGTACTTAATATGCTTTCAGTATGAAAAGAGTTCTGAAACAGGAAAAAGCTTTGACTATAAATAAAAAATTATATTCTGATGTATACCAAAATTAATATCATGTATTTATCAAAAAATTTTAAAGTTTTAGTTAACTGAAACTGGGAAAAATATTTTGCATGCATACAGTACACAATAATTGAGAAAATATTAGCTTCACAAAATGTAGAGAAATACTTCAAATTAATACTAAAGAATCAAAAAATATAATATTAAAATGAGCCAGAGATACATAACGACATTTCACAAAGATTGAAACATATACAGGCAAAAATAAAGAATATTTTCAATATTATTGGTATTTAAGAACATACAAATCAATGTCAATGCCATCCTATTGTATTTATATTTATTTTAATCTAAAAATTGCAAGTATTAAAGCCAATATGCATGTACAGGATGTTGTATATATTGATATTTAAAAGAATTTTGTACATTCAGTATGGAACAAAATTTGGCATTTCTAATCATGTAAAATATTTGTAATCCATATGAAACAACAATTTTGTTCCTGGATGTATTTTCAAAGAAACCATTACTCATGTTATGAGCAGAGAAACTTTCATAGTTACAAAGTGAAAACATTTTTAGATTAAATAATGGATTAAAATAATGGATTAAATTTGGCTTTTTTACAAAGAGGAAGTATTAATAAAACATTTTTATACTGTTTCATTGAAGAATATTAGACAATTACTAAAATGACATATTATGCATTTGAATTATATAAAGATTTATAGATGATTTACCGACAGACGATAGACAAACGGGTACGCAGACACAGACATAAACTTAGACATAGATATTTCTCATAACACATAGATAGACGATTAGATGTGAGAAAGAAGATCAACTTCAAAATACATAGATGCATAGGTATGACTTATAATCACTCTATATAAGTATATAAGATAGATTGTTTCACTCAGCTTTTTCACTGCTGTGACCAAAGATCCGACAAGAACAATTAGAGGAGGAAAAGTTTATTTGGAGGCGAAAAGTTTCAGAGGCCTTAGTCTATAGATGGCCAACTGTATTCCTTGGGGCCTGAATTGAGTGTATGGCAGAGGAAAGCAGCTGGGAACATGGTTCCACAATGGAGAGAGAGAGAGAGAGAGAGAGAGAGAGACAGACAGAGATATTCCACTGGACAAATACAAAATATAACCTTCAAAGTCACGTCCCTAATAATCTATCTTCTCCAGCCACACTCTGACTGCCTTCAGTGATCACTCAGTTGATCCCTATCAGGGGATTTGTTGGACTAGGACACAAAGAAAGATCACTGACTCCAATTTTAAATCAAATTAAAGCAAGCTTGCATTGTGTAAACAAGGAAAGCTGGCCACCAGCGACTATCTCTCCCAAAACTGGGCTAGAGATCAGCGCAACTCAGAAAAGGTTTATATAGCACAAAGAGTTACAAAGGTGGGTATCTTGAGAACTTACAGCTAACAGGATTCTGGCAAATGTAATAATAAGGGCAGATAGCAGATTAATGATCCACATGACATGATATTTCAAGGTAGGGAGTCGATTCAGATCCCAACATCAGAATTTAGGAGGCACCACCGAGGTCTCAGAGAAGGTTGTTATCTGGTCAGGGGGAGCCAGATTTATGAGGCACCAATAAGGTTTAGAGAAGGTTGTCAAGGAGACCCAGGTATGGAGAAGTTCTGAGCACAGATAGGAATTCCGAACAAGTTAGAAAATCTCAGTAATTTATAGTAAAACAGAAATTAACTTTTCCATGACTTTGTGACGAGATGGCTCCCAAGCTTAAAATGGAATTAGGCTGGGTTCATTAGATTAATGCACTGATTGGGTTAAGGTTCTTATAGCCCTGTTGTTATGATTTGGACCTAAAACCTCACATGTGAGATGAAGCAAGAAGGTTCAGAGGAGAAACTATTGGGTTGTAAGAGTCTTAACTCGATCAATGATTTAATCCTCTGGTAGGGATTACCTGAGTAGTACCTGAATTGGTAGGATGTGGCTGGAGGAGGTAGGAATTAGGGTGTGGCTTTGGTGTATATATTTGTATCTGGAAAGCGGAGTCTCTTTCTCTGCTTCTTCTTTTTTTTTTTTTTTTTTTGTATATAAAAGCACAAATTCTATTAAGAAGAAAAACTCCTAGGAAGTTTTTTCTCCATGTTCAATCAGCCACTCAAAGGTTTGCAGCAGGCATGATCCCCAGAGTCTTGGCTACTGCTTGAGATGGTGGCAGACGTTGGCTTCAACCACATGGTACTGGTTCTGCAGGAATGCAGGATGCTGTAGTGAGGTGGTCATGCTCACTGTGCACAACATGTGCCCCAGATGCTGAGCATGGGGATAGATGACTTGTTGGCCCAGCTGGGTTTTAATCTTGATTTGGTTCCATTTCTTTTTTGTTTGTGCCTGTTTCTCCCTTTTGAAATGGAAATATTTACTCTGTGCCACTATGTATTGGATGTATATGACTTTATTTTGATTCTTACAAGGGCTGACAACAGAGTTTGATTTTAGTCTTGGAGGAAACTTTGAACTAGCTGCTTCCCTCTGCCACACTCTCCCGCCATGATGTTCTGCCTCTCCTGGAGCCCTGAGGAATGGAGCCAGCCTGCTGGACCAACACCTCTGAAACAGTGAGCCCTCAAATAAACCTTTTCCCTTCTACAATTGTGCCTCTAAGATCCTTTTGTCACAGCAGCAAAAAAGCTGACTAAAGCAGCAGTCATTTCAACTCTAAACTTTGTTGCATTTTCTCACACATGAGCTTTGGGGGACACCTCATAGCTAAATCATAACATAGGTTGTATATCAAACTGTGAGTAATAACTTGTCTCTGAATTTCCTAAGTCCTGTATGCCTCTCTTGTCTGAAACATCATTTTAAAATTTTGATATCTCCAGAATTTAGCTAACTCAGAAAACTGTTTAATTTTTTTTTGTTTTCTCAGGTGCTTGAAATATCCATTTCTTTGAAAAATAGGACATTAGTTTTACTTAATATCAAGCATTTGTGTCTTCTCATGTAGAAAATGTTAGAGTATGAATATACTTAAGTTAAAATTACTAAAAATGTGTTGATCTTAAATTTTAGTCATAGATTTAACATAAACAATCTTAATATGAGGAGGTTCAGGCAACCCCTATGGTTAAGAATTGCCTTATATTTATTAAAATTATACATATAGCTTAAAATCTTTTATTTTGTACATAAGTGTCTCCTGTTTTCTTTAGGACTCTTGGACTTCTTACATCCTTCCAGCTATATATGTAACTTACGTTGTATATTATTTCTGATATTAAGTTTTCCAGATATTTTTAAAGGTGTACTCTTAGATCCAATAAATATATTAGCAAGATTATCTTTAGGTAACATGAAAAGTATACATATACGTTTTTTAATATAGAATATAATTTATAATTATACTATAAATATTGGAGAAACAATTATCAAGAATAATTTGCTATTTAAATATTACTGCTTTGGAAGATCTACTTTATTTGGAAGTGTTTTTTCTTTGTTAATTCCTCAGAATAAAACATATGCCAGCTTCCTGGATGGATCAATGGAAGTGTAACTGATGTGATTCTGCAATTTGTATACGGGGTAAAAATGGGAGTTCATAACCCACTTGAATCAAAGTGTGAAATATGATATATCAAGAACTATGTAATGTTTTGAATAACCAACAATAAAAAAAAAGATTTGAAAGTCTTGGCCATAATATATTACTTCCAAAACAAACATTTTTATTGAATTAAATAGTAAGGAATTAAAAACAATGTTAATTTTTTTTCAAATAAAAGTGTATTTGCCAAAGCTTATTTTATTGCCAAATTCATGTTTGAAAATCATTTAAAATATTTAATGGACCAATAAGATGCCAAACGTTATTTAGATATTTAATATATATCACATATAGTCATATAGTATCTGATTAAACCATAATAATTAATAAGTATAAATTCTCTCTAAATAGTCTCTCTTTCTCTTTCTCTGCATATGAATATGTATGTACACACACACACACACACACACACACACATATTTAATGTTTTGTTGATTCCCAAACATTGTTACTATCATGGATCCTTTTCATCCATTCCTATTCTAACACATAATTTTTATCTTATTAATTCAATACAATTCATTTTATTATCCACTATTATATGATTAATTTAAAGAATTAAATAATGAGCTACTTATTAATTATCTCTTTAAACAACCAAGGTAATCACAAATTAAAAGTGATAGAAAAATTTTGAATTGTACATTTTTGTGAAGTCAGATGACCAGTATTTTCTAATTAATTTAGATATTTTGTTTTTTGACATAAATTACTGATTAAAACATTCTAATTCAATTTTAGCATGGAGTTTGAGACTGCTTAGAATAAAATGTTATTTTTGAAGCCCTGTATTTATGATAATCCTCGCACCAAGAAGAAAGTGTATTCGTGCTGGACCATTATGACCTAATAAGTTATTTATTGACTCTTTTGTTTAACACAATTAAGATGCATTACAAAATAGTAAACAAGATCATGTACATTTTAAACATGGGAGATAGAAAAATTAAATTTTAGGGAAAGACATAAAATATTCCCACAGTGTTCTTTAATTTACAGAATAATTCTATTGGCACTCCCCCTTCAGGTGCATTTCACACACCCGCGCACACACACATGCACACACATACAGGTACACTCTTGCACACTTTTCTCAAATAGGTAAGCCTGAGAAATATTGCAAACTCTATCTCCTAAGGATATTAAAATGTTCTAAAAACTGCTACAGTAGAAATAATAGGTCAGGAAAACCAAAAGCCAAGTTCCACTCCATTTCATCAGTTTCCCAATTAATTAGTGGAAGAGAATTTTGTTCTTAGTTAGTACCTAACATTATAGCTAGAATTATTTTTCTGAACTGCTGTGATATATAGAGATAGAGAATCTTGTAGATATTACTTATTATTCATCTCCATACTCTGAAACAGCCAGCATAAATAACACATCTAACTGATTGAATTGTACTTGGTGTTAGTAATCTAAAAAGGAAATGCTAGGAGAGCAGGTTTTATAAAATGGGAGGCCTGTAAGCTCCTAAACGGGATTGAAACCAATTGAAACATTGCCCTTCAGAATTACTTAGAGTTGAGTTAGTGGTACAGGTAAAGAGGCATTGTTAGGTTATTAACAGTCCATTGCTGTACAGATAATATAGTCAATTAAACTTGCAGAAATTAATTACTCATGAGAATAGTTTCCTCTTTCTTTGCCTTAATAAAAGGTAGTACATGCTTATTCAAAATCTGCAAAGATGCATAAAGTAGAAAAAATGAAATGGAAACTGCATAAATGCCTTTAGACTCTTGGCTAAGGTCAAGTGAAAACCACCTGAAATTTTACCATGAAGATGAATATATTGATGGTGGTTCATATGAATATGTGTCAAATATGCAAATGCATGACCTCATTGATGCTTTACATAAGAAGTTTTACACATTTTTTCTGTGAATAATTACACAGAAAGAAATAAAGGTAATATTCATCTTGGTAACATCATATTCAGTAATTAATTACTCATTGCATGTCTATGGGTGTATACATATAAGTGCACACAATGTTGTACATATGTGTTGCTAGTGTACCGTGTTTTAAACAAGTTCACCTAGACCCTTGGCACCAACAGCACTTGTGCTTTATTACTCTAGGCACATTGCTCACCCAAATTCCAATATTACCTATTAATGCCTCATACACATATTTTTGTCTTCTAAGAAAAAAATGCGAATTCAACAGATGATCTCATCTTCAATTTTACAGAAAAAGAACAACTAAAATATCTTTTAGTAAACTTCACTACTTTCTATGAAGTCTACTGAATGCCCACATCCATGTCTGTATTTCTTGCATGGTGTCCACACCCTCCTTCTCCTTCACAGGAGGGAAGTGGGTACAAACTTTCACTCCACATCACGCCTATCTACCCAAATTTCATTTTCTCTACCATATTCTTTGCACTAGCTTTGTTTCCTGAAATTTCAAGTTATCTTCATTCTGTTCATAAGCACACTCAAAAAAAAAAAAACAGTCCTATTTTTTTTTTAAAAAAGTAAAACTCCCTTTATCCCACAGCATCCCCAGAGAATATTTGTTGCCTTCTCTTCAAAGTCACAGGTCTGAAGACTTCATTTATTCTCATTCTTTCACCACCTCTCACCTTAATCATCTTGAATCTCTTTTCAAACCTGCCCTCTCTCTTGGATATTTTTGTCTTTAAGAAGGAAAAAGTGGAAGGGAGGTACTTTTTCACCCAGACCTTTGAGAAGTATCAGAGCAGTGGAATGTATGTCACAGACCTCCTGGTGTTGATCCAGGAGGACTTCAGGACAACTGGCCCAAGGCCCTGTCACTTACATGGGTTTAAAACAGACATCAACATCTCACAGTTCTGGAGACTTAGAAGTCCAAGATCAAGGCATTTGATGTCTGGTGAAAACTTGCTTCTTGATTTATTGATGGCCATTTTCCTGCTCAAACATCACGTGACAGAAGGGATGAGTACCCACTCTTGGGTCTTTTGAAGAGAGCTGCCTTACCCTGTGTGAGCACAGCAACATGGGGTACTCTGTGGAGTAACTGAGCCTTTCCAGACCCAGATCTGCCAGTGCTTTAGTGTTGGATTCCCAAACCTCCATAATGGTGTGAAATACATTTTTATTATCTATAAATTACACAATCTAAGGAACTTCATTATAGCAGACAGACAGATCAAGATATAACATCCACTGACACACACATCAAAAGATGGATACTGGCAGGATGTACAATAACAACAACAACGATCACCAGAAACTCACTTCAAATTCAATTGCATAAGGAAATTGAAAGAATGGGACAAGCTATATCATAGAAAAAAAATTTACAAAATCTAGGAGTTAATATCTGAAAACATAAGCTTCAAAACATGGAAAATTATTAGAGGCAAAGGCAGATATTTCATTACGAAAAAAGGACCAATCACATGGAAGACAGAGTCATTCTAACTACATGCATGTCAAACAATAGAACCTTAAAAGATATGAAGCAAAAACCAGTATAGTTGAAAAGAGAGACAATTCAGATTTATAGTTGGGACTTCAAAACATCTTTTTCAGTGGCTGACAGAAATTGTTAGAGGAAGTCAGCATGGAGAACTCAACACCACAAAGAGTCTACAAGGTCAAGTTGAAATGTGCCAACCTCTCCAGGCAGCAGCAGAGGCTCTGCACTCAAGTTTCCATGGAGGGTTAATCAGAACAGAGCATAAGCCGGCTACACAGTAATCCCCAAGATATGCAGAGAATTGAACTCCTACAGAATTCTGGTCATATCAGAATGAAGCTAGAAATCATAAACTGAAAAATTCCTAAGAACATGAAAAGTAAATGACACACTTCTGACTCAAATCATGACTCAAAGAGGAAGTCTCAAAGGAAAAAAGAATGCATAGAGCTGGATAAATAGGAAAACACAACGTAACAAAATCTGCCAGACTCAGCTAAACAGTGATGAGAGACATTCACAGCATTTAGTTATTTGAGTGGAAAAGAGGAAAAGCATCAAATCAGTAATATTAGTTGCTATCTAAAGAAAGTAGAGCAAAGATGACTAAATTAATCATAAAGCAATAAGAAGAAATTATAAAGAGGATAGAAATCATTGAAATTGAAAAAAGGAAAAAATAGAAAAAAAAATATTGACACAAAACTATTCTCCAGAGACAATAAAATTTAGAAATATCTATTAAGACTGGCATAAATAAAATGGAGAAAGACACAATTCTTAATACCAGAAATACATCATGTGATATCTTTCCAGATTCAATAGCTATTAAAAAGATAATAAACAAATAATACAAATAGGTTTATGCTCATAAATTTAACACCAGGGTAAGTATACAAACTGCCCTAAACTAAAACTACCAAAACTCAACCAAGATGAAGTAGACTATTGGCATTGGATGAAAATATCAAACAAATTGAATTTATAGTTTGTAATGCCCCAGAAAGAAATTTCCAAAAAAGAGTTCATCTCACTGGAGAATTCTACCTATGTGAAGAAGAATTAATAGAAAATTTACACATATTTTTAAAGAAAATATAAAAATTGTTCTTTTTTATGAAAGAAAAGAGATAAACCTGCTTTATGAAGTAAGTCAATTATTAATTCCAAAAGACAGAGGTAATAGAAATTAAAAATAATGATGATAATTAAGTTAGAGATCACCATATGTGATGAGGTGACTTAAAGGTCCTCCACAATGCATTGGGAAATAGAATCCAGCAATGAACAGGAAGGACTGTGTACCATGGTCAAGCGGGCTATACTCCATATGTGCAAGACTGGATAGTAGTATTCAGTGCAAACTAAAGAGAATAAGTGATCACAGCAATCTATACAAACATAGCAAATCCTACACCAATCCATGATGAAACTCTCAATGAGTTAGGAAAACAGGAGGATTCCAAAAACAAAACAAAAGAAATTCTTACAACTCATATAACATAAATGGTGAAATATAGACTAGTTTCCCCTAAAATTGGGCACAGAGAAAGGATGTCTGTTGTCATTACACTTACCTAGCAGAGCACTGTTTAAATAACCAGTAAAACCCTGGCATCCAGATTGGAAAGGAATGTATACAGCTGTCCTTAGTTTCAGATTGCATAATTGTCATTGTAGAAAATCCCCCCAAATGTATAAAATCAAACAAATGAACAAAATTTCAAGAACAAATGACTCCAGTAAAATGGAAAGATACAGGTTCAACCCATGCATAATTAATCATATTTCTATACATTAAGTGTAAATGCACAGATACCACAGTTAAAAACATAACATTATCTATAATCACTTTAAAGGAAGAAATATTTGCAAAACATACATAGAATTTGCATGCTGAGCATTGCAACAGAGCTTATAAAGAGCCAAAGCTGGCTTTAATAAATGGGATATATATCATGTTTGTGAATCAGTGGAATCATCTAGCACGGTGCCACTTCTCCCCCAGAGTGATCCATAGGTTCAAGCAACTCTTATCAAACCCCAGCAAGATTATTGGTAGGGATAAGTTTATTGTTAAATGTTTATGGAAAGCTAACATTTCCCATAATAGCTAAAATAATTTTCAAAGGATATTGCAGGAAGAATAACATTACCCTATATTGTCTTATTACATAGCTATAATCATCAAAATGGTGTGCTTTTGGCAGAGGCATAGACCCAGGTATGAAAGAAATGGTTGGAGAACCTCAAAATATCTCCCTACAAATATGTTCAGCTGACTTTTGATGAAGATGTGAAACTACTCAATAACATAATGATGGAATTTTCATCAGATGTGTTGGAAAAATTGGGCAACCTTGAACCAAAAAGAATTGGACTTCAACCTAAAACTCACACTTAAGAAAAGTTAATTCAAAATGTCTCACAAATTTATATGTAAAATTATAAAATGTTTAGAAAAATATATAGATAGCAGGAAATTTTCAGGATCAAAAATTTGATTAAGAGTTCTTATAAATACCATTGAAAGCATGACTCCTAAAGAAAAAAAGACTTCATGAAAACTAAAACCTCTTTCTCTGTGAAAACACGTAAGCAGGGAATGGAAAGACAAGCTGAACGTGGTACAGAGCATTTACAAACTATATATACATACATATATATATGTATGTATATACACACACACACATAGTATATACACACACACACACACACACACACACACAAAGATATATTCTGGCAACAGGCAAGGAGTTAGTAATTAGAATATATAAAGAATTATCAAAATTCAACATAAAAGGAACTATTCAATCAAAAGCTGGGCAAAATACATGAAGAGACATTTCATTGACATGGGATGAAAACAATCACATGAAAAGATTTTCAACATCACTAGACACTAGGAGAGTACCAATTAAGACCACAGGAAACACCATTAAACTTCTATTAGAATGGCTAAAACGCTTTAAATAGTCATGACAATATCAAATGTTGGTGAGAAGGCAAAGAACCTGGCCACACAGACATAGTTTCTGCAATAGTAAACCATGCTGAAATTGCTTGGTAGTTTTGTATAAAACAAACAAACAAACAAACAATGCAATTAAAATAGAACCCAGGGGGTTGAAAAAACATGGTGGTGGGAAGGGAGTGAGTCCCCCTGTACCCCAAGCCACCAGACCCACAGATCCTGCCTAGTCAGAATACTACATTCTGAGAGTGTTAGAGGCTACCTGTCCAGTTGCTCTCCGCAGAAATCACCAGCATTGTGACCCCAGGCAGGGCTCTGGGCCTTGGTGTTTGAATAGGACCCAAAGTTCCAGTCCACACAAGACTCATCGAGCACCTTAGCAGAATCACCCATCAACACATCTGCAGGTCACCAAGACTTCACTCTGCTCCCATGCAAGTCATTCAGCTGTCACCTAACCACAGCACAATGCTGTGGCCTGGTTCCCCTCACCTCACCAGGCTCCCCCACCTCACCAGGCTCTACCCACCTCTCCAGACTCCACCCACCTCACCAGACACCCTGGCACTGAAAGCAGACCGCTGCCATCTTGACTCAACATTCTCACCATGTAGCTGGGAGCAACTCCCAGATGGGATCTCCAGCGGCCAGGTACCAGGTTTCCAACCTTTCCCTCCCCAGTGACGGTAACCCAACACAGTAGCTGCCCAACACAGGTGTGTAGTGTGACCAGGAAGCCGCCCACAGGAGCCCTGGGTGAGAGGTTTCTCAATTGGGAACTGACTGCTAGAGGAGAGGGAGAGACCAGGAACTGGGAAATCTCCAGGCCAGAGAGGGAGATAGTACCAGGCACTCATGTCATACAAGCAAGGGGTCCCAAAAAGAGACCCATGAGGTGCACTCTTTCTGCAGGGAGTGGTGGGTGCCACTCCCCACATCCATGCGTGCTGCACCATGACCAACTGGTTACCTCCACCATCCAGCGGGGGACACCAGCTTACAACAGATGATGCCACCTACTGGATGAGAAGGGAAGCAGAAAAGATATGGATCTCTAAAGCTAGCTACAACCCTGGCTTCTTCCTTTGGAGTTTTTTGTTTTGTTTGTTTGTTTTTTCTCTTCTACCCCTCCATTATCTGGCCCTCACACCCCTGACATATGTGAAACCAAGAACTTTGCATGAAATAGGACTTTGAGGACTGAGTCATCTGAATTATATAATATAGAGGTTTTTTATGCCCCATTTTTCTATTCCTTTTTATTTTTTAATTTTTCTTTTTTAATTTTGCTGTTTTAACACATGTATTTTTCTAAATACATATGTGTGTTTGTTTTATGTACTCTACTGTCATCCTACGTACCCTAAATTACTTCCTGTCTATTCTCTTGCTACTAACCCTCTTCACTAGATTTCTCCTTCATACTTCCTAAGACATATTAACTCTATATCCTTACATCCGACCTCCTTAACATACTGTACTAGCCCCATCCCCAGTTTATTGTCCACTATCAGAAACTGTACACATTTTTGATCATATTTTAGATAATAATTGAATCCAACATCTCTGTACATCCAGATAAACAGTAAATGTCTTAATAACCACAAATTGTTCATAGGTGGTATATTGTTGACACTGGTATCTGATAACATTGTTCTTCTCCACAAAGAGAGGTTTTGGAATCCTACAAGAGCACTACAAATCTATTTGGTAAAAACAATAACAATCTAGACCTACAGAGCTGGAAAGGAAGACACAGGAGCAACATAAAAAGACAAGGGAAGAAAGTGCCCCAAACAAATGAAGACACCACATCATTATAATCATTGGCAGCCACAGCAGGAGGAATGACAGAGAAGGAATTTAGGGTATACATGGTTAAAATGTTCTGGGAACCCAAGGAAGACATAAGAGAGCAAATAAAGGCAGTGAAAGAACACTTTAACAAGGAGATACATAAACAAATCCAGGAAGCAAATGATGACCTCAACAGGGAGATAGAGGTGCTAAAAGAAAAACAAACAAATCCTTGAAATGAAAGAAATAATAAACCAAATTAAAAGCTCAAATGAAAGCATCACCAACAGAGTAGACCACTTGGAAGACATGACATCAGACAATGAAGACAAAATATATATTATCTTGAAAAGAATATAGACCACACAGTGATAATAATACGAAACCACAAGCAGAATATTCAAAAAATATGGGATAGCATAAAAAGACCAAATTTAAGAGTTACTGGGATAGAAGAAGGCATAGAGGTCCAACCCAAAGGAATGGACAATCTATTCAATGAAATAATATCAGAAAATTTTCCAAACATGAATAATGAATTGGAAATCCAAATTCAAGAAGCCTACAGAATGACAAGAGTACAAAATCACAACAGACCCACACCAAGTCACATTATAATGAAAATGGCCAACATACAGAATAAGGAGAGAATTTTAAAAGCCACAAGAGAAAAGAATCATTACATATGGGGGAATCCAACTAGTATATTTTTCAACACAGACCCTGAAAGCTAAAATATTCTGGAATAACATATATCAAGCTCCGAAAGAAAATTGGTGCCAATCAAAAATCTTTTATCCAGAAAAATTAATCTTTAGATTAGAAGATGAAATAAAAATCTTCCATGATAAACAAAATTTGAAAGAATTCATAGCTAGAAAACTGACACTACGAAACATCCTTGGAAAAATATTCCATGAAGAGGAAACAAAAAACAACAATGAAAATCAGCAGACAGAGGTAGTACCCTAAAGAAAAAACTAATGAAAGAAGAAAATCAAGTTAAATAACAAAAATAAATATGGCTGGGAATACAAACTATGTCACAATAGTAACTCTGAATGTTAATGGCTTAAACTCACCAATCAAAAGACATAGACTAGCAGATTGGATTTAAAAAAAAAAAAACAAGACCCAACAATATATTTCTGCCAGGAGACTCATCTGACAGGTAAAGACATACACAGACTGAAGGTGAAAGGTTGGAACAAATCATACCACTCACCCAGACTGCAGAAGCAAGAAGGTGTTTCCATCCTCTTATCAAATAAAGTAGATTTCAAGCCAAAGTTAAACAAAATGGATAGAGATGGACATTACATACTGCTTAAGGAACCCATACACCAACAAGACATAACAATCATAAATATATATGCCCAAAATAATGGTGCATCTATGTTCATCAAACAAATTCTTCTCAAGTTCAAGAGTCAAATTGATCACAGTACAATAATCTTGGGGGACTTTAACATACTTCTCGCACCATTGGATAGATCTTAGAAACAAAAGTTGAATAAAGAATCTATAGAACTCAATAAAATAGTCAATAACTTAGATTTTACTTACATATATATATAGAATATTTCAATGTGCATCAAGAGAAACACTTTCTTCTAGGCAGCATATGGATCCTTTTCTAAAATAGACTATATACTATGTCACAAAGAAACTCTTAGAAATATAAAAAAGTAGAGATACTACCATGTATTTTATCAGATCTTAATGGGATGAAATTAGAAATCAATGACAAAATAAAAATTACTCCAACACCTAGAGACTAAACAATACGCTATTGAATGAACAATGGGTTGCAGATGACATCAAAGAGGAGATTAAAAAATTCTTAGAGGTAAATGAGAACATAGACACAACATATTGAAATCTCTGGGACACTATGAAAGCAGTTCAAAGAGAAAAGTTCATTGCATGGAGTTCATTCTTTAAAAGAAGAAAAAGTCAACAAATAAATGACCTCACTTTACATCTCAAGGCCCTAGAAAAAGAAGAACAAATCAACAGCAAAAATAGTAGAAGACAAGAAATAATTAAAATTGGAGCTGAAATCAATGAAATCGAAACAAAAGAAACAATTGAAAAAATTGACAAAACAAAAAGTTGGTTCTTTGAAAAAATAAATAAAATCGAAAGACCCTTAGCTATGCTAACGATGAGGAGAGAGAGAACTCAAATTACAAGCTTACATGATAAAAAAGGTAATTTCACAACAGACACTACAGACATACAGAGGATAATTAGAAATTATTTTGAAAACTTATAATCCAATAAAATAGAAGATAGTGAAGGCATTGACGAATTTCTTAAGTCATATGACTTGAAAAGACTGAATCAGGAAAATATACACAACTAAAACAGACCAATATAAAGTAATACAATAGAAGACGCCATTAGAAGCCTACCAAACAAGAAAAGCACAGACAGTTACAGTTCTTTAAAAAAGAACTAATACCAATGCTCTTCAATTTATTTCAGTAAATAGAAAAAAAGGCAGCACTTCCAAACTCGTTCTATGAGGCCAATATCAACCTGAATCCAAAACTAAGCAAAGACACATCAAAGAAAGAAAACTTTAGACCAATATCTCTAAGGAAAATAGATGCAAAAATTCACAATAAATTCTGGCAAATCAAGTACAAAAACATATCGAAAAGATTGTACACCATGATCAAGTAGGATTCATCCCAGGTAGGCAAGGTTGGTTCAACATAAGGAAATCAATAAATGTAATTCATCACATCAAAAGACTCAGAGATAAGAATCATATGATCATCTCAATAGATGCAGAAAAAGCATTGACAAAATACAGCACCCCTTCATGTTCAAAACACTAGACAAATTAGGGATAATAGGAACATATCTCAACATTGTATCTACTCTAAGCCCCAGACCAACATCATTCTAAATGGAGAAAAGTTGAAGGCATTCCATCTAAATACTAGAACAAGAGAGAGATGCCCTCTTTCACTACTTCTATTTAACATAGTTCTTGAAACACTGGCCAGAGCAATTAGACAGACGAAAGAAACTAAAAGGATACGGATAGAAAAAGAAGAACTCAAATTGGCACTATTTGCTGACGATATGATTCTATACCTAGACGACCCAAAAAGCTCCACCAGAAAACTTCTAGAACTAGTAAACGAATTCAGCAAAAAATAAGGATATAAAATCAACACCCCTAAATCAAAGGCATTTCAGTATATCAGTGACAAATCCTCTGAGATGGTAATGAGGAAAACTACTTCCCCATTCACAATAACCTAAATAAAATAAAATACTTGGTAATCAACTTAACAAAAGAGTTGAAAGATCTACACAATAAAAACTACAGAACCCTAAAGAAAGAAATCAAAGAAGACCTTAGAAGATGGAAATATCTACCTTGCTCTTGGATAGGCAGAATTAATATTATCAAAATGACCATACTACCAAAAGCAATATACAGATTTAATGCAATGACGATCAAAATCCCAAAGGCATTTCTTATAGAAATAGAAAAAGCAATCATGAAATTCATCTGGAAAAATAACTGACCCAGAATACCTAAAGCAATCTTTAGCAGGAAGAGTGAAGCAGGTAGCATCACTATACCAGACCTGAAACTATACTACAGAATAATAGTAACAAAAACGCATGGTATTGGCACCAAAACAGACTGGTATACCAATGGTACAGAATAGAGGACACAGAGACTAAACCACAAAATTATAGTTATCTTATATTAGACAAAGGCACCAAAACATGCATTGGAGAAAAGATAGCCTCTTCAACAAATGGTGCTGGGAAAACTGGAAATCCGTATGCAAAAAATGAAATTAAACCCTTATCCCTCACCATGCACAAAATTCAACTCAAAATGGATCAAGGACTTAGGAATAAAACTAGAGACCCCATGTCTAATAGAAGAAAAAGTAGGCCCTAATCTCCATCATGTGGGATTAGGCCCCAACTTCCTTAATAAGACTCCTATAACATAAGAATTAAAACCAAGAATCAATAAATGGAATGTACCCAAACTAAAAAGTTTGTTGTCAGCCAAAAAAACAATCTGTGAAGTGAATAGAGAACCTACATCTTGGGAGCAACTTTTTACCCCTCACACATCATATAGAGCACTAATCTCTAGGGTATATAAAGAACTTAAAAAGTTAAACACACACAAAAAAACCCAATTAATAAATGGGCCAACGATATGAACAGACACGTCTCAGAAGAGGCTATTCAATCATTCAACAAATATGTGAAAAAATATTCATCTTCTAGCAATTAAAGAAATGCAAATCAAAACTATTCTAAGATACCATCTCTCCCCAGTCAGAACCTGCAGCTAATATGAATGCAAACAACAATTAAGTGTTGGTGAGGATGTGGGGAAAAAGGCACACTCATACATTGTTGGTGGGACTGAAAATTGGTGCAGCCTATATGGAAAGCAGTATGTAGATTACTTGGACAACTGGGAATGGAACCACCATTTGACCCAGCTATCCCTCTCCTCAGACTATACCCAAAGGACTTAAAAACAGCATACTACAGGGACACAGCCACATCAATGTTTATAGCAGCACAATTCACAATAGCTAAACTGTGGAACCAACCTAAATGCCCTTCAGTGAATGAATGGATAAAAAAAATGTGGCATATATACACAATGGAATTTTACTCAGCAATAAAAGAGAATAAAATCATGGCATTTTCAGGTAAATGGATGGAGTTAGAGAAGATAATGCTAAGTGAAGTTAGCCAATCCAAAAAAAAAAAAAAAATTCCAAATGTTTTCTTTGATATAGGAGGCTGATTCATAGTGGGATAGGGAGAGGAAGCATGGGAGGAATAGAAAAACTCTAGGTAAGGCAGCGGAATTGGAGGAGAAAGGAGGGGGCAGGGGATTAGCAAGGATGGTGGAATGTGATAGACATCAATATCCAAAGTACATGTATGAAGACATGAATTGGTGTGAAAGTAATTTATATACAAACAGAGGTACAAAAAATTGTTTTATATGTGTAATCAGAATTGTGATGCATTCTGCTGTCCTGTATTTAAAGAATAAAACCAATAAAAAAATAAATAAATAAAATAGGGCCCAGTAAATTCATTCTTGGACATGCATCCTAGAGAAATGAAAACTTATTTGCAAAATCAAAATCATATATAGATTTATAGGTAGCAACTTTATTTCCAATAGACAAAACTTGAAATGAATTTCACGGAATGTAAAGTTAAAAACTGTAACATTCATATCATTAAATGTTAATCAGCAACACAAAACAATAACTTGGATAAATCTCCAGGGAGTTATGCTAAATGGAAAAAGTCTATTCCAAAACAATAACTTAGGTGAATCTCTAGAGAATTATGCTAAATGGAAAAAGGTTATCCCACCATGTTACATATTATTTAATTTGTCTAACACCTTTTAAATGAAAAAATTTTAGAAATGAAGAACAAACTAGTATCTGCTAAGGTTTAAAGATTGATGGGGAAGGATAAACAGGCAGTGGAAATAGAGCTAAATGAAGGATCTTTGTGGTGATTGAACCACTTAGAACCTGACTATGGTAGAGGATGGAGAAAAGTACCAATGGTAAAACTGTATAGAAATACATACACACATTCACACACACACAGTGGAAGTATAATTTGGATACTCTGAATAAGAGGGGTGGGTTGTATCAATGTCAATACTCCAATTGTAATATTGTAGCCTCATTCTGTCAAGTGTTAACAATGGAGAAAATATTTTTTACAACAACTTGCAAATCTACAATTATCTCAAATACAAATACTTTATTGAACACTAAGCCAAAACGATATGATAGACAAAGCCAAAATTACTTTTCAGGAGGTGTGTCCAAAGTGGAAATCAATTTTTCTGAACCCAAGGAATAGACAGTTCTTGGAAACAGATGTGTGCCCAGCACCAGCCTACCAACCCAAACCGTAGCCAGAGAGGATTCGAGTTCATTCTCGTGCCCTCCAGTTGGTCTTAGGCCTTACTTGGAATGCTGCGCACATTGTTCTCATTAGAGATCAATTTCCTTCGCACAGATGTTTTCCATTTTAACAGACCACAGTGACGTACAGAACACATAACCGCCCTTCTTGTCTGCAGTGACTGCCTCTCTCCCCCAAGTCATAAGAGTTAAATCTTTGGGCAACTATTATGAATGTGCTCTACCATACAAAACACCTCCAATAAACTGATAACACATTCTGCTACAAAAAGTATTTTGTAGACTGAATAGCAATCCACCCGTTATAAATGTACTTCCTAAAAAATAGAACCTAAAAACAACCAGTACCAAATGAACAAAAGTGTTCTGTCCTGAAACTTGGACTGAGTTAATCAATTTTATAAAGTATATAAAATGCGAGTTCTATTGTTGACTTCCTTTTTGCCATTATGGCAACTTCTGTGTTTGAAAAAAAAAATTGATTGTTCCTGATTATAAAACAATATGTATAGGTGTAGAAAAGAAAAAGGAGCATAAAGAAGGAAATGCAACCCAATTAACCCCATAAAATTAACCTCAATGATCTGTTTTAGTGTCTTGGAACATTTGTCTTATTTACATGTGAATGTGTTTAACTGAATCACAACTAGGAGTGGGGCATGGACCTTCAGGTTGGGTTTGTTGAGACTTTCACAGGCACTTATGTCCATGACTCACATAGTAGCACAAGGCACTGCCAGCCTCTCTCATGCACCTGCCTGTGGACATCTCCACCTCCAGGTGATGGCAGACCTGACCTCTAGACCATGGAAAGTCTTCACCTGCTTGGGAATTTCATGTAAATGGCAAATGTGCTTTTCTGTCTGACCCACTGAGGTTCATCCTCTTGCAAGTGACAGCAGCTGGCCCTCCTCCCCTCTGCAGTACATTTTATTATCTTAACATACAGCATGTGTCCTTGCTGTGGATCATGGGTGTTCAGGCAGTTCACCCTGTTGGGTATTAAACATGATGCTGCTTTGAACATCATGCCTGGTCAGGTGTGAGCTCTCACACTCATGGAACACATATCAGGAACTGAAATTATTGCATGAGCATGTGCAATTTGGTGACTTCTAGTTGGTCCTGACAATTCCTCAGACTTGCAGTTGCTTCTCGTGCTTGCTGACACTGATTATCGTGTGTCCGCTGAATTTTAGTCAGTTTGTCAGTAACATATAATTTCAAGCCAAAATAAGAACAAATCGAATCTAGAATTTTCTATCTGGTGCTTTACAGTGACCATTACATCATGATCTTTCATGTGGAATTATTTCTTATCCTCATAAAATCTTGAGTTTGGGCCACTGGTTATTATAATCACTGTTAGCTTGACTGGTTACAAAAACAAAAACAACTTCTAGCAAAATCTCACAATCATTAACAAAAGCAATCACATACTGCGGAATTTTAAAGTTACTATACTTTTAATCCCATGGTGTGCTTGTGTTTGTACTTCTAGATGTTCCAAATGACCTGTGTATTTTGTAAGGAAGCAGATTTTAACAAATAATGACCATGATTTGAGGGGTCCTATTTTACCAAGCAATTTTCCGGATAATGACAGTATTTTCCTTTGCACTGAGATAAGATAATCCATAAGATAAAACATATAAGGTTAGAGAAATACAAAGTAAAATTCCTCTAGAGACACATTTAAAATCATTTCTCAGTTGGCTTTTTTTTGGTTTGGTTGAGATCTTTATAATTCTGAGTGAATATTAATAATTACCATTAAAATGAATGTGCTACCATGCAAATTTTGAAAGTCTTTCTATAAAATTTGCCAGAACCTAAAACTTAATCAATGTACTCATAAGTTTCTTATTATCATTTTTATTATGTATGCAACATGGTTTTGCTATTGTTTTATCTGCTTTCTGCATTTATCTTTATCTCTAGCTTAGAGATTTCCCAGTTGTTTATCCTTTTTGTATGATTTTATTTTTTAACACATATAACACATTTCTCTGCTACTAAGTATTTTTTGCATATTAAGAAGGATATAGAGGAGGAGTACAAACATTGGCTGTGTAACATTCAAGGATATATTTCTTCAAAATTTTCACTTGGGAAAAAGTATATATATATATATATATATATATACACACACACATTTGTATTGATTTGCAAAATCAAAACCATCTGTTTCAATTATATAATCTAAGCAGGAGAGTAACACTAAGCAGTAAATACTGAAGTTTACAAGCTTATGCTGTGGTTCTTCTCATCATAGAAGGTGCTAGTAATTATCTTTAAAGCCTTCTGTGTTCTGGGACCTGGCTACTTTAGAGTTGTGTTTCATTTCTTACCCTCTCTATGATTTTAACTGAATAAAATGGATCTGGGATTCTGTTCACAGCATGGAACATTGCAGAATTAGTTACAGATGCCTATACTCTTCCTTTCAGTTTTCACACTGACTTGGAGGTGAGGCCAATCTACTTTCTCACTTATCTGGGGACATTGCAAAAGCCACTACTCCATTTAGAAGAAGCATCCCCATGTTCTTAATCTTTTATCAAAGATTTTATCATTTTCTCAAAATACTTTTGAATTATTTTAAACCAGTCATTCATTTCTCTAGTTCTCTTATGGATGATTATACAGACTGTGTGCCTCTCTCTCTCTCTCTCTCTCTCTCTCTCTCTCTCTCTCTCTCTCTCTCTCTCCATAAAACTTGAAAAAATACAATCAATAATGTTACATCCTGGAGTCTATATAAATAACTATTAAATTAATTTTTGATACATATTAAATCAATCAAATGCATTATTTTCATCAAGATAAAAAGAAAAATTTGAGTCAGCCATCTGGATATTTTGTCTACAGAATACCCAAAGCAAAACTTAAAATAATATTTTAAGGTGTGGAAAACATCTTTGCTGTGTTCCCACAAATACAACTACTGAGGAAACTGAAACAAGAAAAATAATCAAGCACACCGGACTACAGTGTAACAAGATCTTTGGGCTCTTAGGCACTTGGCTAAGAGTATATTTTCATAGGTGTTAAGATGAATATTCATAATATATCACACTCAAAATGTCTAGTGATGAATGAATCACCTCCTCCTCCAATCTGAGCTTCCCTTGGGTTTTTCTAGTTTCTGTCATGGCAAGGTCATATCTGGGGACCTCACTGTAGTGCATCCTGGGGAGGGCATCCTCCACCTGCTGGAAGGACACTCACCCTGCCAGGTCACAAGGATAGTGGGGACAGGTTCCACCTTAGGCCAGCTGAAAGTAGAGCACATGCACTTGGGAGGAGTCTTTTGTCTAGGGCTTGTGCTGAGATGAATGGTAGTACAGATGAGCTGCAGCCTAGGTGGAGCCAGGAGAATGGACTTTAGCATCAGAGATGTCTGCCCCCGAGCCCTATTATGTCTGGACACCTGGGCACTGGCCACAATTTGTGAGGCTTTTCTTGCACAAGCTTACAACTGACAAAATTGGTAGCCATAGTCCTATGGATACAGGACCCCACAACATAGATTTTCACTTCAGAAACTAGGCAATAACAAATGGAATAGAGGATGGTGCTGAAGATCTAAAATAAGACAGGAGCCATACATCTGTTAGACCATGAACAGATGTTAAATAAGATAAAGCTGTACCTAAAATAGATAAAAACCATTTTCCCTGTTCTTGAAATAAGAATAAGTCTTTAATACTTGGGTGTAAGATCATCAGCCCACTTGAAGATTTCATATTAGATTCTAGATAAAGACAAGTTTAATGAAGAAAAAGGCAGTGGAATGAGGCGGGAGGGTAAAAAAAATGCCCATATTTTAAAAAGTAGACAGAGGTTGACAATTGATTGGGTACTTAGCTTTAGCAGGCAAGAATAGAATAGGTTATCTGAGTTTCATAACTGCTACAAACTAAAACTTACATTACTTTTATGTACATTTATTTTATCTGCTACCATTTTTAAGAAGGAAAATAAATATCTAAATATTATAAATATATTATTTATTTTGAAGAATGGAGTCAAATTTTGGAAACAAGCCATTTCTCATTCATTCATCATATAATTTGGGTATTGACAAAATCCAGTTTGTATAGGAGTCATGCAGCCCTATTGTCTGAAAACCGAGTCAGAGATGGGAGACATTGCCACCCTTAGTCACAAAAGTTGAGAGTAGAGTCATGCAGAACCCTGGATCCCCTCCCCAAGAAGTGGTATTTCAAAAGTCCCCAACTGTGTTGATTCAGGTGGCATAGTGGTTCCTGCATCTGCCCTTTCCCACCCACCAGCACCAGCTGATTCCGCTGGTAATTGCCTTTCCCAGGAGTAATTTAATTGCTTCCACCTGTATCTTATTTAGCCCTTTTGATCCATCATATACATCATTCTCAGATTTATCTTCTGAAAAAAACTACTGATGCATTGGTTGCTAAATAGCCATTACTCTTCTGCTTGGAAAAAGTTAATTCGTATTAGCTTCTATTTTATAAATGCTTGATATTTTGATTTGCTATCTCAATGATACTCCTACCAAGAGAGATGTAAAAGGTGATTTTTGTCATGAAAACTTTACTCAAACTTTTCCAATTAAATATTTTTTTTTGTCTCTATCTGCCATTGAGCATGATCAACCTTCTGGTACTGAACAGGGTACAGACGAAAATTGAACCAAAAGACTAACTAGAGTGGACTCCCATCCTCTGACAAATCATGGCACTGGTCAGTAGAACCACCAACTCACAGTCTAGCAAAACAATAGTGCATGGCTACAAAGTCATATGATATGCAGTAACTACGTGGAACTCATCAGCATCCCATGCCTGCAGCATCCCAGAGGTCTTAAAGAGGCTAACTCAGATCTATGTCCCCACAAATGTTCATACAAAGTAAAAAGTACCTCTTTCTTTATTCCCTCTTTTCAAAATATCTGAGTTACTGTCCGGGACTTCCTTGTGAGTACACAATACCATTCCCTGGAGAGTCTCATAAGTCTTCTAGTTCTGTATGTAAATTAAATTATAATTTAAATTTCATAGTCAAAGTGTAAGATCCTTCTAATACTAGAAATGATCTGATGACCTCAGGTGTCATGTGTGACAGCAGTTCTCTCATTGTTTCACGAAAATTCTAACACTAGGTGGTTTCTATAAGGAACATGTAAACCATCAGACAGTTTCCAATTAAAAATTATATAAAGATTCACTTCCTTTGTATTATATCTCTTTTCACACATTTGATACAACAATTGGTATAAGTCAACCAACTAGATGTTTTTTAAAAAAATAGTTTTGTATCTTTTTGTCTTGTTTTTTTTGTAATAAGTATTCACTTCCTGAGACTTGAATTATTTTAAAATTCTTTGAAATTTTTGAAAATTATTTGAACGTAGTAACTAGGTATAATACTTGAATGTATGACAGTTTACCTTTTTAAAGCTGAATTTAGCTTTAAGTTAGTCTGAATATAGTAATTAATCTCTTTCTTGAATAGTCAACTTTGGGTTGAAATGTAATCTGCATTTCACAATTGGTGCCATGCATATTACAAGGTCAAACAAGAAGATGTCGTAGTATTAAGATCTTGTCTTTGCAGACATATATTGGATGGAAAACTCTGAGTTTCCAAAACCTATTTTAAAAGTTAAAATTAACTTTATGAACTTAGCATATGCTTTATTAGAAGACAAGCCCAATTGTTTTAAAAATAAAATTGTTCCCATGATTTCCAGTGAATTGGTAAAGAATTATCACTGGTAGAAATGGAGCATGAACTTTTTACCATTATACATTTTTTTTAAAATGGCTCCAGTTAACTCACCAAAGATATATGGATGATAAGTAAGCATCTAAAAAGATGCTCAACCCATATGTTATTAGGGAACCGCAAGTCAAAACAACCATGAGATTGCACTCCTCACCTATTAGAATGGCCCAAATCCAGAAAACTGACAACAGTAAGTGCTGTTGTGTATGTGGAGCAATGAGGAGTGCCGTTCATTGCTGGTGCGAATGCAAGATGGTATGATCACCAGGGAAAACAGTTTGGCAGTTTCTCACAGAGCTAAACGTACTTTGGCCCTATGATCCGGCAATTGCACTCTTCAGTATTTACTCAAACAAGTTGAAAACTGTGAAACAAAACCCTGCCCATGAATCGTTGTAGCAGGTTTGTTTTTCCCATTATTTCCAAAAATTGGAAACAACCAAGACATTCATTCAGGAAATGAATGGAAAAATAAACTGGTAAATCTAAATAATGGAATATTTTTGAGTGCTAAACAGAAACTGATCAAAGGATAAAAAGACGTGGAGAAACTGAAATGCGTACTCCCAACTGAAAGGAGCCAATCTGAAAAGGTAGTAAACCATATAATTCCAAGGATATGACATCTGAAAAAGGCAAAACTATGGTTGGTAGTTGCCAGGAGTTAAGGAATGTGGAGGAGAAGGGTGACAGGGCAGGAGAATGAACAAGTGGGGCACAGAGAAATTTGTGGGCAGTGAAACTCTATAATGGTCGATACAAGTCATTATCCATTTGTCAAAGCCCATGGAATGCACAACCCTAAGAGTGAACCCTAATGTAGATGATCAGCTTTGAGTAATGACATATCAGTCCAGATTCATTGGTTGTAATAAATGTACTATTCTGGTTTGGAATTTTGATAATGGTGGAGATTATGCATATGTGAGATCAAAGGGAATCTGAAAACAATCTTTGTACTTTCTGTTCAATTTTGCTATGGAGCTAAAAATATTCTAAAATTTAAAGTCTATTTTTTAAAATAGCACAATTTCTATAAAAAATACTATTGCTGTTAAAACATGGTACATAAAATATTATTCTTTATGTTCACAGAATGTATATATTATATTCCTTGCATCCAAATACCCATTCATATATGTTTTAAAATTTGAACTGGTAAAATATTTTAAAGTAGTTACTAAAATGATTATGTTGCCAAATTATTAAGACTTTTGGCTAGTTTTCATTGCCTACCTAATGCTGCAAAGTTAGTTTATTTTCAGGTGATTCTGTGGCAGTGTGATCCAAAAGACCTGTTATCCCTGAGTCACCTTCATTAGGGATAATGATGTTTTGGAGTACATGCTAAGGTTGTGTACACACACAAAGACACACAAATTATTACATTTCATAAAAATAATTTTCTTTTTATGTCATCTGTTATCATTTCTAATGTCATCTGAGATTCTGTGGACTAATATGATACATGAACGTCTGGTGCCATTTGAGTGCTACAGGAAGGAAGATGAGACTTGCCAGCTGTGGATGACTAGAGTCCCCAATCTGCATTTGAAATATTTCCAGCAAAGAGCTGAAGATTTTCACATGTAGCTCTTTTTAAAGAAGTCTTGATTGCACAGAGCCCGATGTATAATAATACGCACACCCATCTGGTTAATAAGATATTTGAGTGAGCAGAGGATATTTGCAGTACTCCCTAAGAAGCGTTTCTGAGTTTAGGCATATGCAGACCCACTCAAAGTCAGCATGTACCATTTTATATGCCTCCAGTGCTGTGCCATTGTAAGTGTTCAGGTTGGTGTCCTCGTTGGTCTGGGCAGCCTAACTTGAGCTATGTTCTCACTGTCAGAATATATTAGAAAGATGAGTCTGTAGCAGATAGGAAGCTTTACTGATTGTTGATTCCTCCTATTGAGTGGATGACATTGAAACTCAATTCCCATGTAGCTTCTTATCACTTTGTACCACAGATCATTGTTTTAAAAAGAGCAACCAACATCTGACCAGGTGTGCAAAGGCTAGACAATAACCAACTCTACCCCAGTTCCTGTTGTGATGAACATCAAAGGAAGATATCTGATACATATTTGCTCTGATCTGATGAAAGTGTTATAGGGTTGTGACTAGTGACCTCCACCAGAAGCATTTTATCTTGTCATCTGTAAAGTGCAGATAGTTATCAAATAATAAGGTCTGAACATGATTTCTCAGTAGACCACCAGAGTTAGGAGAGATGGGCTATGATTTTTTAATTACTCCTCTTCTTTCGATGTGTCTAAAGGAGTTATCTCTATATGTCATATTATTCAATATGAACTTTGAAATTTTATAATTATTATATTACACTGTAATAATCAGTGTTTTTTATTGGCATTCAAACTTACCAATGTTGATACATATTTTAAAAAACAAATATTGAGTTCTAAAATGGTGGTTCTTAACTTTTTTCTTAAAATCATTCATACTTATTCATTGTTCTATATTAATTCTGAAAACTTTCACATAATGCAAATGTATCATCATAATTAAAAAGTACACATAATAAATATATGAATTCAAGAAAAAATTAGGACAGATGTCATGGATTCACCATAGCAATTTTAGAAATAGCATCTTATCAATATCCTTGAAGTTCTGATGATATACTTGGACAAGCCCTGCAGAGATCATAAATGTGTCCTGAACATTTTGTGCACTATTGTTTTGGTTTTAGTTAAGAATGGAATCATGTATATGCAAATAAAATATATTATAATTTTGTGTGTTGTTGATGTTTTAAAAATAAAATCATGAGTTATTTTCCATTTTATTTTTTTTTTGCTTGCCTTTTTATAAATCCCACATTGTCTTTAGGGAAGTCACACTACAATGCCTGTGTCTAGCTTATTCAGATTCATTGTGCTTTAATGGTCCACTATATAATTATACTTCAATTTATTTGTCCATTTTTCCTAGTTGTGAATGTTTAAGTGGATTTCAAATTTTTATTACACAAAGCTTGAATGCCTTTTAGTACATATGTGCAAGTTTTCCTTATGGTATATAAACAGCCATAAAACTCCTTTCTCTAAGCACATGTGTAAATTCAACAGGAAATTCAAATAGCTTCTCAAAGTAGTTGTGCCAATTTTACTCCCACCAGTGAGGAAGACTTGGTATTATCAGATTTTTAAAAGAAGTTTTCTGTAATTTTACATTCAATTGAAATTATATCTGAATTCTGATAACTATTAATGATCCTGAGCATCTGTTGTTTCTCTCTCTCTCTCTCTCTCTCTCTCTTCCCGTTTGCGCGCGCGCGCGCGTGTGTGTGTGTGTGTGTGTGTGTGTGTAAAATTCCTTTTCTTTTATCTTCATATTTTTCTAAGAGTTAAAAAAAATGTATTATTTTTATTCATGTCTTTAACATATCTAGAATTGATGGGGTGGTCATGTTATAAAATTGATGTCTAATGCTTATGTAGATAGAAGCAGCTTGCAGCCTGTCATTGACTAGTCGCCTGGGCTTTTCCCAGTGACCTGCAAGGTCACCTACACAGGCTTTTCTTCAGGCATTGATCTGTTTCTGGCCTCTTTCTTCATTATCATGGTGTATTTTTCTATTTTTCCATCTCTTAATCATCACAGCTCTCTTATAATCCTTGTTACCTGAAGAACCACATCCCCAGCACCACCACATCCCAACCTGGTTCTTCTTCATAAAGATATTGATTATTGTTTGGCCTTTTGCTTTTCCATATAAATTCTTTAACAAATTGTAAAAATAGTGGGAATTTTCATACAAATTACATCAACCTCATGGGACAATTTGGAGGTAATTAAAATTCTTAAAGAACTGAGTTTTTAAAATACAAAGGCAAACTTTCCATGTATTGTGGATTGAAGGATTTTTTTTTTTTTTGGTAACAATGTGAATTATTTTCCATAACAACACACCTTTTCACATAAATCACTTTTAGCTATCTAATATATTTAGATTTTACTAAAAACATATCTTTAAGCATTTTGTCTTACATTTTGTGTTTCTGACACCTTGGTTATTTGTTTTCATGACTTAAAACACCACTTGTATGTCTTATTGAGTATAACTGCATGTTTATATTTGGGGCTAAAATCATTATGTCATGCTTAAATAGAAGCATATTCATATCTTCCTTTACAATCCTCACAATTTTTAATTTCCTAATCTGACTGTGCTGGCAGAGACATCCAGGACAACAGAAGAAGAAGAGATGTGTTATTGCTGATTTTATGTGGACACTCACATCTTCACTGTCACACACAATGGCTAGTAACGGCTTTTGTAGAAAATTCTTATCAAGTTGGAGACACTCTCCTCTATTCTCAGCTTATATATTTTTTTAATCAAAACTGATTATGAAATTTTATCACAAACATCCCCTGCACTGATGAGATGATCATTTAACTTATTTTTATCAATTTACTAATGTGTGAATTATATTAACCATTTTTCTTATTCTTAAAAACTGGCAGCATAGTCTCACATTACTATTGATAGGTTTGTGTGATCAGACATAATTTTCCTTTCTCATGTTGCTTTTCTGATTGCAACAGGAAAGCATCATTTGTCTCATAAATATTCGAAGAATATGTCCTTTTTTATAACTTCTGGGAAGTTTTCTATAAGAAAAAGCTTTTTTTTGTACATTTGTTGGACTCTGCAAAACCCTCTGAAGTTGTTATCTACTTAGTGGAAATATTGTGAATTACTGAGATTGTTTCTTTAATAATATAGGATTACCTATGTGCTTATTTTTTTTCTTGAGATAGCATCTCACCAGAATGATTTCAAATGTTCAATTGCTTGTTTGCCTTTTATATTTTTATTCCTTCCTAACTTCATTGTTTGTTATATTTTATAAGATGTAAATTTTTCTAATCTATTTTAGATATCTGCTGGAAAGAGCATATGGCTAGATATTTTAAATCTAGCTTGACAATTGTTGTTTTTATCTGGATGATTCAGTTCTTTCCTGTTTATTGTGGCTATTGCTGTATTTAGATTTATTTCTACCATCTCTTTTTTGCTTGCCCTACTCTCACTTTCTTTATTCCAGCCATTATATGAATCGACTGAGAAGTCTGTTCTTCCCTGGTTTCATTTTTTTTCCCTGTCTACTGCTTTAGAAGTTATAAATTCTCTATTTGTGTCAGGTTACCACAGAAATTTTAATATGTGCATTTTACTTTGATGAAATAAAAACTTGAGCATCTTTATTACCAGACTCTCGAAAACCACAAGAACTTTAAGTCACTTCAATTGTGACCATCTTTTACAGCTTTCATTCTGCATTTTCAAAGAGTTTGGTCTTATCATTTCAATGTCACAAATTAGACATTGTTTTATTGCCTCAGACTAGCTCTGTACTTAAAAACTGTTTACACACATCTTTAACTTCTTTGCTTCTACTTATTCCTTCTGCATTCACAGCCACCATCTGGAACCATTTTGCTTTTTCCTGAAGTATATTTTCTAAAAGTTTCTATAGTAAGCATTTGTTGGTAAGAAACTCTTGCTATTGTTTAAAAGACAATTCATTTATTTTATCCTGTCTTGAATTCACTGAGTAAAAAGTTCCAGATTTAGTTATTTTCTCTTCTGCATGTTGAAGAGACTATTGCACACATTCTGGTCTTACCTTCAATGATGAGACCTTCCATCTGTCTCCCGGTCATTCCTCTGAGGGCAGCTTAGCTTTTAGGACATTCTTCTATGTGGTGTGCCTCCTTGGCATTTGAGGCTATGTGGTCTCATTAAAAGGGTTTATAGATAAGGATTCATCTTCATTGAGCCCTCTGGATTTGCATTTCAAAATTTTTTTCAGCAGTTAGGTCTTTGAATCTGTCTTTCACTCAGGGTCAGGATTGTCTTGTTGAAGTCCAGTTTATATGTTAGATTTTCTCAATTTGTCATCCAGGTCTCTGCATCTTTCTTGTAGGATCTCTCACTTTTCATTTTTATGGTCTATTCTCCAGGAATTTTGCTTTAAAGATATGCTTACCCATTCACTAACTTTATTTAAATTTATACACATACCTGGTTTCAAAGTCAATTAATATGTTCAATTTTTAAAGTCCATGAATTTTTTTATTCCTAAACTGTTTCTAAACTTTTGCCAAGGCTGGTCCTTTTAGTGGTAGCCTCTTAAACTTTTTGACCATATTTTTTTAATATCAGTATTCTCATACCTTCTAAATTTGGTCGCTTTTATATTTACATCAGAAATTTAAAACATTTTCAATCATCATAGGATTGAGAGTTCATATCTCTTTATGCAGCTTTAAGTCATTTTCCTTGGTACAGAATTGGTGATTCCTCCTTCCAGGGGTCTATACTATACAGAGTTCTAACCTAGGACTATTTTGCATTAAAATTATGTTTTCACTTTAGACTCACACATGATGTGAATTCTAGCTCCTCTCACTCTTAAATGTCAACCTGAGATCATGGAATTTTCCTGTGAGCCACCCAGACCCAAGACCTGGAGAAGCAAATTTCCCCTGAAGTACCCATCTTCATTTCTTTTTTTGTTTATCCACTAAAGGGGTCATTTTTTGAAAATATTCCATATTTAAGTGCTCTAGGGATAGTGGAGCTGAACTCACTCCCACTTAATGCCAACCCTTGGCAGGGTCTCCTGCCCCCAGCTTGCCTGGTGCTCATTCTAGGTCACCAAGAGCCTGATGACTCTCAGCAGTAGCCCTGAATCTCAGTATTCTCTTCTTGGAAACCATTCTTGCCCATCACTGGGGCCTCTAAAATTTGCTCTTGCTACCTACCAACTATGTGAGGCATTAGAAAAGATTTCGAAAAATACAAGCCAGCCTGTTTCCAAATAACCTTACCTTCTCTTTCCTGCATACACTACCTTCCTTCTTTATTTTCTCATCTATACATATGCATAATGCACATCCTGTACTCAATATTTAAAAAGATACTTAAATGTTAACATCCACTGTTAAATTATCTTAAATATGATTTTGAAGACCAATGTTGTTATTTTAAACAATGTGTTATTATATATATATATATATATATATATATATATATATATACACATACATGTATATATATACATACATATATGTATATAAAATATACAGATTTTTATTTCTATCTTTATTCAGTCAAAATAGTCTTCCCCAGACACACACCACAGAAATGACAGCAGCAGATGCATATGCTAAAACTATCACCAGAACACTGCAAGATCTGCACAGTTACTCAGGTCAGATTATTATTTTATGTTAAATTCAGATCAAAATAATCTAGAAAATGTGCTTTTTATTCTAAGATATACTTTAGGTAATCATCACCTAGGCTGTATTCAACTACACTTGTGTCCACTCATGCATGTATATATAGACTTGCATTTTTTCTAAAGTACTTATGTTATTCTAGAACATGTTGATACAGATCTTTCACATACTTTTACAATTACTGAAGCATGTCAAATGTGAAAAATGCAGGAAATGACATCGAACGTGTTTAGGTATCATTCACTGAGATGGAGCGCTTCTCACTCATCTCTCTCAGGTGTGTGAACACTCTCTCTGTCTAAACATTTTTATCTCTCTCTCTCTCTCTCTCTCTCTCTCTCTCTATATATATATATATATATATATATATATATATATATATAAATTTTAGAAGGTATGAGAATACTGACATTAAAAATATGGTCAAAGAAAGTGTAAAAGGCTAATATATATATATATATATATATATATATATATATAGAGAGAGAGAGAGAGAGAGAGAGAGAGAGAGAGATAAAGTGTATATATACCTTTTTTTTGGTACCAGGGATTGAACCCAGGGGTGCTTACCCACTAAGCCACATCCCCAGCCCTTTTATTTTTTATTTTGCGACAGAGTCTCACTAAGTTGCTCAGGGCCTCTCTAAATTCCTGAGGCTGCCACTGAGGTCACAGATGTGAACCTTTCTATGCCCAACTTTAGCTCTCTTTCAAGAAATAAATCTGAAAAGATACAGTTAAAACCCCACTTTGTCCTTTCCCTAGTAATTGCACCCAAGGATTTAACCACTATTCTGAATTTTACTTTTAGTTTTCTTATATTTGTTTCTTTACTTCTAGTAATAGATAAGGATCTATCACTAATATACAGTATGCTATATATATTCATTTAAGATGTTATGCATTTTTTATCCAGTTTATGTGATTTCTCAATGTTATTTTTTCCACAATACTTCATATTTGTGAAATTTAGTTATGCAAATATAGATTCAGTTCATTGATTTGAACTGCTGTACAATATGCTGCTGTATGAATAAACCAGGTTATTATGTATTCATCTTCTAAGTGAAAGTTGTTTCCACATTTCTATTATATCAAACATGGTTAGAAAGAGCTTTGTACATGCAAAGTAGTGAACATGTTTGAGATCTTTCTCTTGAGTCTGCAATTAACCTAAATAACAGCTGATTTTGAATATATGCATTTTAACTTTTACAGGGTCTTGCAAAATTACAAAATTGCTTTCTAAAGTTATCATACCAATTTACATTCCCTGAAACCATGAAAATCCTTATTTTCTGTATTTGTGCCAAAATGTTGTTATCAGACTTACTCATCTATTCCTGTATGTTGGGCGGTAAATTTATTTATTAGGAGATTGTTATGGTTTAGATACTGGGTGATTCTCAAAAACTCATGTGTGAGACAGTGCAAGAACATTCAGAGGTGGAATGATGGGCTGTGAAAACCTTACCCCTATTCATTAACTAATCCCCTGATGGGATTAACTGAGTAGTAACTAATAGGTGGATGGAGGAGGTAGGCATTGGTGCTGTGCCTTTGAGCTATATATTTTGTATCTGGCAAATCTAGTCACTCTCTGCTTCCTAATGTGATGTCCTGGGCTGCTTCCCTCTGCCACACTTTTCCCCAGTGATGTTCTATTTCATCACAAACCCCAAGGAATGGAGCCCGCTGTCTATGGACTGAGTCCTCTGAAACTGTGAGCCCACCAATAAACCCTTCCTCCTGTAAAATTGATCTCTTTTGACCTTTTAATTCTAGTAGCAAAAAAAGCTTACTAAAACAGAGGTTGTTTGTATTTCTCTGATTGTTGATGAAGCTGACCACTCTTATGAACATATTACAAATTCCAGTTTTCACTTCAAGAATCTCCTTTTCATCCCTTTGCCTATTTATCTTTAATGTTTTCCCCATATATTTTAGGAGTGCAATATACTATATAATTATCTTTTCTTGCTTATTCACACCATAGATGTCTTTTCTTAGTATGTAGCTTATTTTACTGAGTTGGTTAATGATATTTATTTTTCATAGAGCAGTTTTGAATTTTAATGAAATAAATCTTATCAAACTCTTTTCTTCATAATGTTTAAAAATCTCTCCTTTCCTAAATGTCACAAAGTTGTTTTCCTGTTTTGGCATCAAAATCATTATCAATTTTATGTTTCTATTTAGACTAAATCTTTGAATTTTATTTTTCTGCAAATTGTGGGGTATGAATCTAATTTGATGAAAATTTACAATGAATAAGCAGCTTTTCCTGACAAATCAAGAAGATTCCTTCTTTAACCTCTGATAAATACTGCAGTCTTTTGTGGGTGGTGTCACTGTGAGTGAAAAGTCCCTTTCACAGTTTTCTGTTTATTCTATTGGTCTTTTGTTCTATCATCCCCGCCCCGAGGGTAATTCTTTTCCATAGTGCTTTACTAATTACTGATAAATTATAAATTGAGTCTTCCTCTATTCTTCTTGAAAGTGTTCTGTTATTAGCTAGGTCTTTCTGTTTGTTGGTTGGAGAAGCAAGGTAGTAGAAGTTCAGACTCTTATTAATTTAACACTGATATTCTGACCTTGGCCAACTTGCTTACCAAATTACTTTTTCTACCTGCAGATGACAGCAATGTTAATATAATTACTAAAGTACTTACCAAAGCACCGGTATTTTGTAGGTGCTATAAAAATGTTAGGACTTTTATAAAATTAGTATCACTCTATTTTTCCATATGTATATTAAAACAAAATCCATGTGTGTATTAGTACGTTTTCATTATAAAACTCATTAGTATTCTGGTTGCAATATTGAAATTATAGTTCACTGGAATAGATTGATATTTACATAGTTATTCTTCCAAGGCATGTATATGATTTGCTTTCTGCACATTTAGATCTTGCTTTATACCTCTCAATATTATTTTATTCTACATAAAAATTTTCAATTTGTTGTGTTTTTATATATAGTTTCCATGCCACAAAATTATATCCTTTAAGAATTGTTTATTCCAATTGTTTTGCTAACCATTCCACCATGAATGTGTTTGACTCAGATACATTCTATTTATGTACTGCCAATTGAATAAAATTATCTAATTAGTTCTAAATATTTTTCTGTAAATTAATTTTAATATACCAATAGAAAATCATATTTTTGCAAAATATTAAGATTGCAGTTTTCTTTTCCAGTCCTTACAACTGTTTTTTCATTTGTGTGCCTCATTTCATGGCTAGAACCTCCAGATAGTGCTAAGTAGAAGTCCTGGTGATGGGCTTGTGGACTGTACCTGTAATGGGAATAACTTGCTAGAAACCTTTGGTCTAAAAATATTTGAATTTCACAAATTTTAACAACTATTATTTGCTATTTTCCCCCAACCCCATACTCAGGCTAAGGTATCCTTCAATGTTGTTTTTATGTGCACATTTTGTGTGTGTGTGTGTGTGTGTGTGTGAGAGAGAGAGAGAGAGAGAAAGAAAAAGAGAGAGAGAGAGAGAGGGAGGAAGAGAGAGGGAGAGAGGGAGGGAGGGAGAGAGAGAGAGAAAAAGAGAGAGGAAGAGAGATGCTGTAGATTAAACCCAGGGCACTTTTTATCCTAAGCAAACACTCTACCACTGAGTTATACTCCCAGCCCTTCATATTATTATAAATAAATGTAAAGTGTTCTAATACATTGCTGTATCATTTCATGTTATTTGAGCTGGTTTTATATTATCATTATATCTATACTACTAAAACTAAAGTCTGAATATGCATTTCTAATCAAATTATAAGTCTAAAGTATTAAAACTATTAGAATAGCTGAAATGTTAATGATTTGCTTATGTCTACTATGTCCCTAATGACTAATAAAATTCTAAAATAATTTTAAGCTATTTTACTTTTACTTCATTTATGTTAGCGTAATTGGTTAGCAAAATCTGTTTATCGTCTGAAAGATAATGGAGTGCATTGGGTGCCTCAATTCATGCAGTATGTCAGAAGCAATCAGAACTATTGAAATAGTTAACTACTATACAAACAGAAAGAGACATTTCCTGTTCAGTTATTTATGCAATACTAGGATGCTCAAAACTTTTGTTAGTATAGTGAGACTAGTATTGATGTATTGTCACATTTTTATTATTATATATGTAGCGCATGAAAGTTAGAGTATACAATAACCAAATATGATAAAAAATAAACAGAAATTACTCATTCTCCTCATCTTTCAAGTTACACTTTTACAAATTTATTACAACATAGCCACATATAAAATAGAACAATTATTCTCACGCCTGAGATACATAATATAACTAATGTGTGTTTTTTTTTTTTTTAATCCTCAAACACAAGTTAGTGAGTGATGAAGTCTCATTAACAAACGGGTAACTTTCTAAGTCAATATTTCTTTTCATCACCCTGAGATACTATTTCTTCCCTTTGTCTGAGTTGGCCTTTCCAATTTTTTCTTCAAACCACACTCGGAAACCAGTCTCGGAGCTGGTGAAATCTTAGCTAAGGGACTGGATTAAATATTAAATCAGGACGTGATGATGACAAGCAGAACTGAGCAGCATGTGAGAACCTGGCACAGCCCAGTGGCAGGCTGGCCCTCTGGGGCTCTGCGTGGGGGAAGCCGTGCTGTGCAGAAGGGCCTGGGGCGGCTCTGCCTGCCACACCGACATTTGCTGGCTCATTCCTTCCTTCTTTCTGATCTTGCTCTTCTGGCATCAAGAAGGCCAATAAGTCTGTAAAACCTTGGGGTCACTGATTTGTCCTACATGTTCTTATCTAGGAAGGAATGGGCAGAAAAAGCCCCAGGCCACATGAGATAGAGGAAGTTCTCCTATATATTGCTCCTTCCTGGTCCTTGTTTGTCCTTCTTAAAGGGTTTCCTTACTTTCTCAGTACCCTGCTTCCTCACTTGATTCCTAGGTCTACTTGCCAGCCCAAACCCACCATTACAAGTTCTTCTCCAAGGATCACCACCTCTAGTGTGACAACTTCTGAAACGTCTTTTCTTATCATTTAAAAAAAAAAAAAAAGTGAATTGTTTGGTTCTAGGTAAATAAAAATTGGTGGGCCTAAAAGACTATTCAGCTTTTCCCCAAGTTTTATTAACCTCACACTTAACATCAAATATATCAGAATCCTCTCTTCTCAACCACTAATCATGGGCATCCATGAGGGATTCATCAAGAAGGAGGAAGACCCAAGGATCGAGGTGGACACCAAACTTTGCATTCTGGAAAACAACAAATGCTACGAAAATAATGCCAAAACCTAAGGAGTCCTGGTCAGAGACTGAACACAGCCCATGCAGATAGGAATCTGGAGCCAACAAATGAAGATCAAGAGGTGAGATCTGAATATATTAGAGAGTGTTGTTCAGAGTTTCCCAGGAAAGGGGATGTTATATTGAACATTTGTCTGAAATCATTTTGAGCCAAAGGGATCAGTGGACACTTGGAATTTAGCAAGTTGAACTAATTCATATTTTCAGAAACAGCCTGAAATAGGAAACATCATCACATTTAGCCAATGCTGAAAGTAAGTTAAAATAATGCAATTCCCCCAAGTGATTTGTGGAGTACATGGTGAAAAGCTGAGCTTTCCCCCTCTGGTTTCACACAGATGTATGTGATTGCTCAAAATCCCTTCATGCACACATTTCCAGCAAGGGTTCACTTTTGTTGCTGTTGATATAGCAGGGTTTTCTCTATTTTCAAGTTCAAGGGTTTCTTCTGTTCCACCTAATTTCCTTCTCATGGATTCCAACTCCCTCCTGTCATCCCAAAATCAAAGCTTATTGGAACTGACAGTCAAATTCAATGAAAAAGAAAATAGTGTATCCTCAAATATGTAGGCAAACCATACTTGAAGAGTTACATCAAAATTAAAACTGCGAACTTGTTTTTAACGGAAGGTTTACTTTGGTAAAATTTGTAAAGTAGACTAAGGTAGGCAAATTCCTCTGTTCCTGCTGTTAGGGATACCGCTGGTTAGGGCTGGCTAGTTTTGCTCCCTCACATGTTGAAGTACATTAGAGAAACACACCAAGGCAAGTGTATAAAGCAGGAGGGGTAGCATAGACTTCTCCCAGGAGGAAAAAGGGGGCCATAGCTGGTATCCTGATATCCCCCAGAAGTGGGGGCATTCTGCATTTTTTATAGGATTGAGGCTTCCTTTGTTCTCCTGAACTCTTCCTTTATTTCTCTCCTTCCTGTGGAGGTGACTAGACCCAGGAGATGCTCAGTGGGATAGTCAAAAGGTGAGAAGCAGATGGACAAGGGGAAGGGGAAGGGCAGATGGAACAGCCCAGGACATATTAATTAACAACTTTTACAACTCCCTGTAGGGAGAAGCAATTTCTGGGACAGGTTACCTTAGCAACAGGTTGGAGTAGGGGCGGGTTATCTTGATAGGGTGGAGGAGGGGCCCCCGAAAGAATTAACATTTCAATTCCTCCATTCTCTGGACCAGCCCCTTGCCTATCTGCCTGTCTAATTCTGGCTTTACTAGTGTCTGACATGTCCAGTGTTTGGAAAGTGTGACACACATACACACACACACACACACACACACACACACACAAGCACACACAAGCACACATGCATACAGTCATGAAGATCAGCATGGCCACATATTTTAGTGTGAAGTATAAAATGAGTTAATAAAATGAGGTTTATTATCTAGACTCATGAAGATGATACTCCAAGCTTTCAGAAGGTATAGGAGTTGACAACTTCATTTTGAGGTGATCTCTGTCCATTACATGCAGCACAACATGGACTTTCCTTTGTTTCAATTTCTCGTGTGTCAGTGAGGATGAAATGGAACCTTCCTCAGTGGGAGTGAGGGCCTTCCTGGCTAAGTGTATGGAGAGCTGAACTGAGACAGTTGGAAGCCACAGATACATGCTTCATTTTACTCTCTGCAACCCTCAGTACAGCGGCAATACTTCAAGGTTCTTTTTTTAAATTTTATTATTTTTTTTTATATAACAGCAGAAGGCATTACAATTCATATTACACATATAGAACACAATTTTTCGTATCTCTGGATGTATACAAAGTATGTTCACACCAATGCATGTCTTCATACATGTAATTTGTATAATGATGTCCATCATATTCCACCATCATTAATAGCCCCATGCCCCCACTCTCCCCCTCTAACCCCTCTGCTTTATCTAGAATTGCTCTATTCCTCCCTGTTCTCCCTCCCTACCCCACTATAATCAGCCTCCTTATATCAGAGAGAACATGTGGCATTTGTTTTTGGGGATTAGCTAACTTCAGTTAGCATTACCTTCTCCAATGCCATCCATTTACCTGAAAATGCCATGATTTTATTCTCTTTTATTGCTGAGTACAATTCCATTGTGTATATATGTCACATTTTTTATATATATATTAATCCACTGATGGGCATCTAGGTTGGCTCCACAGTTTAGCTATTGTGAATTGTGATGCTATAAACATTGGCTGTGTCCCTGTAGTATGCTATTTTTAAGTCCTTTGGGTATCAACTGAAGAGAGGGATATCTGGGTCAAATCATGGTTCCATTCCCAGTTTTCCAAGGAATATCCATACTGCTTTCCATATTGGCTGTACCAATTTGCAGTCCCACAAGCAATGTATGAGTGTACCTTTTTCCCCACATCTTTGTCAATACTAATAGTTGTTTGTATTCATAATAGCTGCCATTCTGACAGGAATGAGATGAAATCTTAGAGGAGTTTTTATTTGAATTTCTCTAGTTGTTAGAGATGATGAATATTTTTTCATATATTTGTTGATTGATTGTATATCCCCTTCTGAGAAGTGTTTGTTCAGGTTCTTGACCCATTGATTTATTGGGTTATTTTTGTTTGTTTGTTTGTTTGAGTT
This sequence comes from Callospermophilus lateralis, assembly GCF_048772815.1. Lineage (NCBI taxonomy): Eukaryota > Metazoa > Chordata > Mammalia > Rodentia > Sciuridae > Callospermophilus > Callospermophilus lateralis. Next base: position 21,870,893 of record NC_135317.1, on the reverse strand, counting down.
CTTTATATACCCTAGAGATTAGTGCTCTATCTGATGTGTGAAGGGTAAAAATTTGCTCCTAAGATGTAGGCTGTCTATTTAATTCACAGATTGTTTCTTTTACTGAGAAGAAACTTTTTAGTTTGAATTCATCCCATTTGTTGATTCTTGATTTTAATTCTTGTGCCAAAGAAATCTTATTAAGGAAGTTGAAGCCTAATCCCATATGATGGAGATTAGGGTCTACTTTTTCTTCTATTAGACACAGGGTCTCTGGTTTTATTCCTAGGTCCTTGATCCATTTTGAGTTGAGTTTTGTGCATAGTGAGAGATAGGGGTTTAATTTCATTTTTTTTTTTGAATATGGATTTCCAGTTTTCCCAGCACCATTTGTTGAAAAGGCTATCTTTTCTCCAATGTATGTTTTGGCACCTTTGTCTACTATAATTGTAATTTTGTGGGTTAGTTTTTGTGTCCTCTATTCTGTACCATTGGTATATCAGTCTGTTCTTATGCCAATACCATGCTATTTTTAATACTATTGCTCCATAGTATAGTTTAAGTTCTGATATAGTGATGCTACCTGCTTCACTCTTCCTACTAAGGATTGCTTATGTATTCAGGGTTTCTGATTTTTCCTGATTTATTTCATGATTGTTTTTTCCTATTTCTATGAGGAATGCCATTGGGATTTTGATCAGAATTGCATTAAATCTGTATAGTGCTTTTGGAAGTATGGTCATTTTGATAATATTAATTCTGCCTATCCAAGAGCAAGGTAGATCTTTCCATCTTCTAAGGTCTTCTTTGATTTCTTTCTTTAGGGTTCTGTAGTTTTCATTGTATAAATATTTTACCTCTTTATTAAGTTGATTCCCATTTTTTATGGCTATTGTAAATGGTGTACTTTTCTTTGTATCCATTTTAGAGGATTTGTTACTGATATATAGAAATGCATTTGATTTATGGATGTTGACTTTATATCCTGCTATTTTGCTGAATACATTTACTAGTTCTAGAAATTTCCTGGTGAAATATTTTGGGTCCTCTAGGTATGGAATCATATAATCAGCAAATGGTACTAATTTAAGTTCTTTTTCTATGCCCATCCCTTTAATTTCTTTCGTCTAATTGCTCTGGCCAATGTTTCAAGAACTATGTTAAATAGAAGTGGTGAAAGAGGACATCCCTCTCTTGTTTCAGTTTTTAGAGGGAATGCCTTCAATTTTTCTCTATTTATAATGATGTTGGCCTGAGGCTTAGTGTAAATATTTTTTATGATGTTTAGATATGTTCCTGTTATCCCTAATTTTTCTAGTGTTTTGAACATACTCTATTTTGTCAAGTGCTTTTTCTGTATCTATTGAAATGATCATATGATTCTTATATTTAAGTTTATTGAGGGGATGAATTACATTTATTGATTTCCTTATGTTGAACCAACCTTGCATACCTGGGATGAATCCCACTTGATCATGATACATGATCTTTTTGATATGTTTTTGTATTCGATTTGCCAGAATTTTATTGAGAATTTTTGTGTCTATGTTCATTAGAGATATTGGTCTGAAGTTTTCTTTCTTTGATATCTTTGCCTGGTTTTGGAATCAGGGAGATGTTGGCCTCATAGAATGAGTTTCGAAGTGCTGCCTCTTTTCCTATTTCCTTAAATAAATTGGAGTATTGGTATTAGTTCTTCTTTAAATTCTGGTAGAATTGGGCTGCGTTTCCATCCAGTTCTGGGCTTTTCTTGATTGGTAGATTTCTAATGGAGTCTTATATTTCATCCTTGATATTGATTGGTATGTTTAAATTGTGTATATCATCTTGATTCAATTTGGGCAAATCAAATGGCTTAAAAAATTTGTTGATGCCTTTAATATCTTCTATTTTATTGAAGTACAAGTTTTCAAAATAATTTCTAATTATCCTCTGTATTTCTGTAATGTCTATTGTGATATTACCTTTTTCATCACATACGTTAGTAATTTGAGTTTTTCTCTCTCCTTCTCTTCGTTAGCATTTAATATTCTCTCCTTATTCTGTATCTCAATAATTCTTAAATTTGGTCTTTTTGTGCTGTCCTATATTTCTTGAATGTTCTACTCATGGTTTCTTACCATTTGCACTGTGTGGTCTACATTCTTTTCAAGATTACATATTTTGTCTTTGTTGTCTGATGTTCTATCTTCCAAATGGTGATGCTTTCAATTGAACTTTTAATTTGGTTTATTATTTCTTTCATTTCAAGTTTTTCTGTTTTTTTTTAAGAAACTCTATCCCTGTTGAAGTAATCTTTTGCTTCCTGTATTTATTTATGTATCTCCTTGTCAAAATGATCTGTTGCTGCCTGTATTTGCTCTCTTATATCATGCTTCAATTCACAGACCATTTTAATCATGTACATCCTGAAATCCTACTCTATAATTTCTTCTGCTGTGCTTGCCATGTTCTAATAATGTGGTATCTTGATTTGTTTGGGGCACTTTCTTCCCTTGCTTTTCATGTTGCTTGTGTGTCTTCCCTTCTAGCGCTGTGGGTCCAGGGTATTATTGTTTTTATCCTATAGCCTTATAGTGCTCCTATATGGTTTCAATACCTCTCCTTTGTGGCTAAGGACAATGTTATCAGGTCCCAATATCAATAATATACTACATGTGAACAATTTATTGCTATTAAGATTTTTACAATTTGGTCACAATGTACAGAAATGTTGAATTCAGGTTATTATCTATAATATAATGAGTAGGTTTGTAAAAGGTTTTACAGTTTCTGATGGTGGAAAATGAACTGGAGATGAGACATAGGTTGGTATGCCAAGGAGGTAGGTAGGATGTGAGCATATAGAGTTAACATATCTTAGGAAGTGTGAAAGAGAAATCTAGTGAAGAGGGTTAGTAGCAAGAGAATAGATAGGAAGTAATTTTGGGTAGACAATTACATGGAAAGACAGTAGAGTACATAAAACAAGCACACATATGTATTCAGAAAAATAAAGGATGTTAAAATAGTAAAAATTGGATAGGAAAATGAAAGAAGAAAAAAGGCATATACAACACACCTATAATGTATTGTTCAAATGCCCCAGTCCTCAAAATCCTAATTCATGCAAAGTTCTTGGTTTTACATATGTTGGGGATGTGAGGGCAGGAGGATAGAAGGAGAGAAGAAAAAGGGAAAAATAAAAACGTCTTGAAGGAAAAAAACCAGGATTGTTGCTAGTTTTAGAGATCTGTCTCTTTCCTGCTTCCCTTCTCATCCAATAGGTGGGGTTGTCTGTTTTTATCTGGTATCTCCACCCTCAGGATGGTGGAGGTAACTAGGGTGAGAAAGATGGTCCTGGTGCAGGGTGCCTGGAAGCGAAGAGTGCCACCCGCCAGTCCCTGCAGGCAGGCTGCACCTCAAAGTTCTCTTTTTTGGGTCTGCTCATGTGTGACTTGAGCCCCTGGTCCTCTCTCGCTATCTTGCCTGAAGATTTTCCAGTTCCTAGTCTCTCTGTTAGTCTCTAAACTTTTGCACCATCTCTCTTTCCCTTTGCAATTCCCAATTGAGGGACCTCTCTCACCAGGGCTCCTGTAAGGGGCGCTCTGGTCGCACTGCACACCCATTACTGGTGATTATTTTGTGTTGGGCAGCTACTGTATGGGGTTACCATCACTGGGGAAGGGGGGTTGGAAACTGGGTACCTGGCCAGCTGGAGTTCCAATCTGGGAGCTGCTCCCACCAAATATGGTAAGGAAAGTGAGCCAAGATGGAGGCAGTCTGCTTCCAGTGCTGGGGTGTCAAGTGGGGTGGGGGGATCCAAGACATGGCATTGTGCAACATGTTCAGAGATGAGCTCTGTGACATTCAGTATTGCGGTTTTGGCTATCTTCAGAGCTGTGAGATGCCCCCGGGTGCAGGTAGATTTCAGCGTCGGGGACTATGGCTGAAGCTGCCAAGTGGAGTAGCAAGAGAGAGGCCACCAGGGGAGCCCCTCGTTGGTACATGGGGGTCCACAGGAGAGTGGTGGCCAGAGTTCCTGTGGTAGGTAGCAGCTGAGTGTCCTGTATGTGAGTGGAGCAGAGTCTGGAGGTTCTGCAGAGGTGCTAATAGGTGATCCTGCTAAGGTGCTCCTGAGCCCTGCGTGGGCTAGAACTTTGGGTGTTGGGTGTCAAGAGTCAGGAGTCCTGTTAGAATGTTATACTTCAAGGTTCTTAAGAATTATGTCTGACATTAAGTAAAATCCAATAAATCTCATTTATAATTGCTGACTTCTTAAATATAACATTTACTATCCCTTGAATTCATACTCCTTTAAGGAATGTATCATGTGAAAAACTACCAAAAGAGAAAAAAAAATGTGCATGGTCTTAGTTTAGATTTCCTAATAAGCAGTCCTGAGAGGGAGGTTGGCATATAACCCAAGAGATGGGCTGTTCTTCATTTATTTGGTTCACTCCTTGCTTTGAAAGTAAAGTTAATAAACCACTTAATTTTTTATTGTTTTCCATTCTAGATCATGGTAAAGTTGGAAAAGGGATTTAATAATAAACAAGGACAGTACGATTATCTGTAAATCACTTCATTAGACAGAGAAAGTGAGTGTGTTGTTGAAAGGTTTAAACTGCAATTTGTCTGGACCGTGTAAAACTCATATAACAGAAACCTAAATGTAATTCTTAAAACAGTAATAGATCCCATAAAAGTAATCATAGATTAAATGTGTAATTCTATCATGTGCCAGGTACACAGTGTGAACACATTGAATCCTCATTCAGCTTTGTCAGGGAGGTACCGGAATCCTTGAGTTCACACATGGGGAAACTTAAACTGAGAGATCTCTGCATTCTGCACAAGATCATTCCCTGTCAATGTCGGAATCAGAATGGGGAGGTACGCTTCTGACATCACATTCTACACATTCAGCCACAATTTCACACTGTCCCCCACTTCTCTTTTGGAGCAGTTCCTGGTGATTGGTTTTATTCCTTCCTGTCCTCTAAACAATGGCTCAGAGATAGAGGAGCCTTGACCCTCTGACTCACCCCTGCATGGCAGGTCTCACACAAGGCTGCATACAAGTGAGACAGACAGACACACGTTGACTGATCTGTCCTGTCACAGAGCTTTCATTCCCCTGTGTTTATAGTAAAAGGAAGAAAAGCAGGGGCTGTGAGTGAGTGATAGAGAACTAGGATCGCATGTGCGAGGGAGGCCCTGGCTTTAATGCCCAGCTGCAAAAAGAAAAGAGAGAGAGAGAGAGAGAGAGAGAGAGAACCAGAGGAAGGAAGAAAGAGTTCATGTTGGATCACTTTTACTGGCCATTAAATGTTGAATCTTCCTTGCAAAACTGACTCAGCCCCTAGGCAGACTGAATTATGTAATGCCATGTTTTTTTCAATGCAAGCTGGGTTTACACGTTAAATTATAACCCATTCTAATCACAAGAAATATATTTCCAGTTCTAAGTCAATAATTAGTTTTTTTATTTGAGATTTACATTCCAATTTGAAGCACATTTTCTTATCCCAAGGAGCTTGGTATTTGAGCTGATACAGTTTTCCTTTGTTTAGAGTAAAAGGCACTTTAAATAATTTTTGAACACCTATAAAAACTAATGATTTCATAGGAAGTTGAAGGTAATTTTAAGTGAAGTAAATGTGAGGTACAGATTTATGCTGTCCACAGTCTGATAATCCTGCCTCGATCAGCTATGGTGTTTGTGTTATTTTCCATCTTTTTCACTGAAACGGATCAGAGGCCAGGACCCAGCAATGGGTATGTCATGTTGTCCAGGTGACAAAGTGTTTTCCAGACTGTTGGTCCTGAAGATGCTAGGTTTGAAAGCAAATGTCCTTTGAATAAATTATGTGTAACTTTGAGAACAATAAATAAATAAATAAATAAATAAATAAATAAATAAATAAAATTCCTAAGAACAAAAAAGGAGAAGGAAAGAAAAGAAAAAGGAGAGAGATGGGGGTGCCAATGGGATATATAGAAGTTTATTTATAATATATAGTAAGTAACAGAAGTATATCAGCTTGACAGGATTTTTTTTATTTTATTTTCTTTGATATCTCTGACTAGGTTTGGTGATTAAGAGTCACTACACAGATAATAAAAGAAATGAGATTTTAAAGTAAGGATTAATATTGAAAAAAATTGGGAAGGGGATTATGAAGAATTTGCTTGTATATAACAACAAAGGAAATGGGATCCCTTTATAGACTTTAAAGCAGAGTGCTTTCTATTAATACCTTCAGAGAAATCTGCAGCCATTACTTAACAGATTAACTATTATTTTTTTTCCAACTGTAGTTCGTAAGTTTGGTCATGTATTTAATGTCTTCTGGAGGAGTGTGATACAAATCCAAACCATCATAATGGTCGATGGGATGTTTAACAAATACAGTGTGATGCTGGTGATGTCCTATCTCACCAAACACTAGAAAACATCTTTTCATGTTTCTCTACCAGTTGGCTTTCATTTAGAAAAAGAATCAACTATTTCCCATATCCTCCCACCTCTATCTAACAACATCAGCCAGGCTAGGGCTGCTAGTTGAAGTCGTTTCCTTTCTTTGCAGTGTTAGAAGGTGACATTGTGAAGTCCTTTTGCAGATAAGACAGGAGAGGAGACAGGAGAGCCACCTGCGCGGTGGTGGCACTGAGGAAGACTGGCCAATGCTGAAGTCTCTGCTGGGCCTCGTCATCTAAGATATGAACCTCACAGCAGCCAGGATGCTCCCAGTGAGAAAGGAATTTGATCATAATGTATAAAAGGGTTTTATCTTTCTCTTCCAGATACTTTTCTCCTCCTGGTGGGAGCAAAGATGAGAAAAATAAGGAAAAGGGTAGCAGGAAGGAAAAGGGAGCTGAAAACTTTTTCTTAAAGGTAAGGGGTGCAGGCAGGTACCCAGAACACAGAGACAATCTGGGCTATTACAAAGGACGGGGATGATTCTCTGTTGGATTCTATTCTTCCCTCTGTTTTTTTCCCTCTTCTCTTTTCTCCCTCTTCTCATGGCCTCTCTCTTTTTGAGCACCATTTAGGGCCTGGAATAAAACAGGCAGGTACCACCATCAGCACTGTTGGGGAGGATCCCATTCTGTGGGCAATAGGAGAGAATGCATTTGGTAGGAACTCAGGGCATTTTATAATTGTCCAGCTGTCAGACATTTGTCAACAGCTTAGAGACTCAGAATCTCCCCTCTGCAAAAGGGTGTTCCAATAGAGAGAGAGGACCAAGACTTCTCTGAAGTTGACTCACCTACATCTTAATTTGTTCTCTAGAAAATTTCCTTTAATTTCATTTTCTCTTTCTGGTACTGGCGATTGAACCCAGGGCTACATTACTGAGCTGCATCCCCAGCCCCTTTTTTAAATTTTCATTTTGAGCCAGGGTCTTGCTGAGTTTCTCAGACTAGCCTTGACCTTGCCATCTTTCTGCCTCAGCTTCCTGGGTTGCTGGGATTGCGGTCCTGCACCACCACCCCTGACTAGAAAAATGGCTCCATGTTTAGTGAATATCTGTGACAGGAAGAGTCTTGGGAGTATTTCCCATCAGTAGTCAGATGGGGCAGGGAACAGGATCTCTGTTGTGAGCTCTGATCCCACCCTGTTGGCCTGAACCCTATATAGCTGCACTGTCTACCAAGATTTATATAAAGATAAGTCCAGGTCCTCCCCAGATGGCTACTGGGAATGCTACCATCATTTTGGATGTGCCTATGTACCTCTTTTCTCTTGCTCTTATCTCTGGGTCTCAGTAGACACTCACTAAATACAGGGATCCTGTCTGCCTTGTCCGGTTCTCTAAATCTAGGATCTGCACAGTGCCTGGAACAGAGCATGTGCTTAGTGAATACTCTCTGCATGTATAGATCCATGACTACAAGAATTAAAAATGACCCATTCAGTCTTACAGAATTGGTATCTATGGTAGGCAGAATAATGAGCCTTCATCCACAGATGTTGTAGGGGAGGAAAGTATTTATTTGTCCTCCACTGATCTTAGTTTTGTTGGTTGGAACGCTATAAATTAGAGTGACAAAAGGTAGATAACACATTAACAAAAGAAGACAGAGAGAGAGAGAGAGAGAGAGAGAGAGAGAAGAAGAAGAAGAAGAAGAAGAAGAAGAAGAAGAAGAAGAAGGAGGAGGAGGAGGAAGGAAGGAAGGAAGAAGAAAGGAAGGAAGGAAGGAAGGAAGGGAGGGAGGGAGGGAGGGAGAGAAGGAAGGAAGAAATTTGTTAACCTGTCCATTGCACATACACATGGGAGAACTGAGAGGTGAGTAACTATAAAGGACTGTTAAAAGTAAGGCTTATACAGCATCTTAGCAAAGAACAACAGAGTCTAAGTGAAGTGGCAAGATAAAGGACATGCACTTTGAGGTTCTGGAGGAGGCAAATTGTGGAAAGGTAAATATATGGGGAAAACTAATAGTGGGATAAGGACTAGTTAACAAGGTGTGTTATGTAGAATCTGTCTCTGATGCTGTCTCCAGGTGATAAGGGTCTACAGTTGATTAACTTCTGGCTAGATGTGTGTGTGTGTGTGTGTGTGTGTGTGTGTGTGTGTGTGTGTTTCAGGGGAGAGAGGGTTTATAAATTTACGCCTGGCATATGTAAGAGGACAGAGAGGTGCATCTGCTTCTTCTCAATTGTCTTTAGTTCAAAACAGTACCCATGCCACAGTAGAATATTTGGGGTGGCATATTCTGCAGCCCTTCAGTGTCCAAATCCTGGTTCTAATCAGAGTCCATGAAAGATTAGGTTCCATGAAAAAGAGTGTTAAACTTGTAGATGAAATTAATCTTTCCAGTCAGTTGACCCTGAGATGAAAAATGATCGTGGATTACTCAGGTGAATCTAGTGTAATCAGGGAAGCTCTGAGAGTGACAGCCAGGGAAGCAAAAAGTTCCGAGTGATGGGGAGATTTGAAGATATTAAGCTGCTGGCTTTGAGGATAGAGGAAGTGACCATGAGCCAAGGATGTAGGCAGATTCCAGGAGCTGGGAAAGATGCAGAGGAAGAAAAAGTAATTTTCTGCTTCATCTTTTATAAATTCTTAGCTGGGATTATATGTAAGAAAAGATTAAGAAGAAAAAAACTAAGAGAAGTTTACTAACATGCACACATTCTGTGTGCATGGGAACAACTCAGAGACTTGAGTAGATGTTCTAGAGAAGATCTCAAGAATTGTCTTCAAGATGTCAAGAATTGTCTTTGAAGTTGGTTGAAACCATTGTTTGTTAAAACAAAGAAGGAAGGTTTTGGAAAGAGTATGGAAAAAGCCCAGGGAAGAATACCTGAAACAAAGGTAGACTTTGCTCTGCAAATTTAAGTTGACACCTTCTCCATTGATAGGAACCTCTAGAAATTTGGTTGTTGTCCTCCACTTCCTGGTACAAAGACAATCACCCTCAAAAGAAGATTTCCTTTATAGATATTAATGTCTCTTACAAAAAGGGTAACTTTTCAAAGCTTCTCCTGGGACGGCAGTTTCTCTAAATAACCCTCTTAAAATAAAGCTCATGCCAAAAAGTCTATTTTGGGGTGAGATAGTCTGGTCTCCTACAGTTTGAAGTGGCATGTCGCCAACTCCACCAGAAACAAGAAAACTGTTGCAAAAAAAAAAAAAAATCAAACATGGGTTAAAGTTGGTAAAACAGACTTTGTTCATGGTGACCTTGAAAATGGACTCTTGCAATGAGCAGAGAGGGAATGGAGTGGAGTTTGAATTCAACAAGGACAAGCAGGGATTTATAAGCATGGAGCAGAGTGAATGCAAATTAGTAAGAGGAACCATCCAGGAGGGGGCATTCTGGCTAACCCGATGGGAAAAGATTATTGCTTAAGGCACACCAGAGCGATAAGATAACCACAGTGGTCAGAATCCAAGGTGGGGGTTGGGGGGATTTTTGTTATACTGATGTAGCAGAATTATTGCTGGAACTGGACTCAATGAGGACACAAAGGGAAACCAATGTTTCTGCCCAGTCATAAAGGACTCAGAGGGGCCTTAACCAAACTTTTGGGGAAAGGAGTGAATCTTTGTCAAAGTGTATGCTCCCTTGGAGACTCCAGGAGGAACACAGCTCTGCTGAACCTAGATTTCAGCTAAATGAAACTCATTTTGGACTTCTCACCTTCAGAACTCCAAGATAAACCTGTGTTATTTAAAGGTGTACTATGTTATGGTCATTTTTTTTTCAGGAGCAATAGGAAACTCATGCAGTATCCTTATGTCCCAAATTGACCTCATGAGAAATTGAACAGCTAAAGCATACTTTGAAATACCTTCCATTTCCCTTCTCATTGTTCCTTTTCTTCTTCCTAAGACACTGTTCTTTTCCACTGGTAATTTATTTATACTGTTCAAGAAGTAACTTATAAAATCTATTTTCCATAAGAGGAAATTGTTCAATTTTAATATAAAATTATAGCATTTCAAAACCTTTAATAATCAAATAAATTAATTCTCTGCCCCCCTGCCCAGGGTCCTTCCTATTACATACTGCCATTGAGGCCAATGGATGGGTTTCCTGAAAGACTGACTCAATGAAATATTGACTAAATTGCATTATTCAATTTCTTTTGGTTCGATAATTCAGTTATCCAAGTAATGACCCAAGTAGCTTGGTGAGTATTTTTTCTTAAAGGAAACTTTATTTCAGATGAGTAATATCAGTCCAGGAATTTAGAACTATGAAGGCAAATGTGCTCAACAAACAAGTTCAGTTGACGTTAACTCAGTTGGTTTGATGATCATTGGTACCATGGGGAAAAGTCCTCACAACTCGTTTATCACAAAGCACTTGTTCTGCGGATATGGAAAACATGGCCCAGCATGGAGCCCTGGTCTGAAGGCAGAGGCAGAGTTGGAAACAGCAAAGTGAATTCTAGATCTCAAGTTAAGGAATCAACAGGTGGCTGTCCCCTGGTCCACGTTGTATACTTCAATCTTGCAATTAGATCTTAGTCCCCTCCAGAGACTTGGACATCTAAACAATTTCTTCTTTAACCCAAGAAAGTAAACACTTTAGAAATATCACCCAGGAGGAGGTATCCACTCTCCACTTTGATTCACCTAGATTTCTCTGCTCTTCTGTGAACTCATTTGTACAGCAAACACTTAGAGAAACTTAGTCTTCAAATATTCAAGGGCTCATGAAAATCTCATTTCCCACTGAGACATTATAAAACTTTCATTGGCTGAAGCAGAAAGTAGCGATTTAGTAGGAAAGATATGAAGAAATGGGAACATAATACTGTGGGTCAGTCTACACCAACCTATGCAGAGGAGAAAACCCTTTAGCTTTTGCCTTTTTTCTCCTTTTCATGATTTGTGATCACACCCTGTGGTAGAGAACCTGAAGATGCACTTACTCATCAGAGCGCCAGTGTCAAAATGCCTGTGTTCCGTATGCCCTTTCTACTTTGAAATTCCATATATCCTGCCAGCAAGAAACATGAGCAGGTTCAGAGAGTCAGACAGCCAGCGTGGTGTGACGTCGACTCAGGGACTCTCAATCTCAGCTTTTCGGCAAAGAGAGGACCACATGTTCTTGACTCCATTCTCGTTCTTCTGTCTGGCCAGGCATCGCCACAGAAATGGGAGGTATAAATCAACACCCCTGTCTCTAAGACATAGGCCCATCTGAATAATGAACTGAGGAAATACGTGCATTTAAAATTAGTAGAACAAATTGGCATACAAATGTATGTTTGAAGATAATATACATTGTGTTTCAATGACAAGCCCAGGATATTGCATGAGATTCAAATAGAGATTTATTTCAGGTTTGACCTGAAACAAGGCTTAACAAGGTTTCACTCCAATGAGGCTAAAACTGCAAAACAAGTTGGGCAGCATTGTCTGAATCTCACATAGATTTCTATGCTTGTTGGCTACTAACTAATTTGAAGACATATAAATTTATTTATTTATTGCAGTGCTGGGAATCATACCTAGGACCTTAAGCATGCTAGGCAAATGCTCTCCCACTGAGCCACACACCAGCCTCTGCAGTCATTTTTATATGTATCAAGCCTTATCCATGCATGCCTTTGGAAAGAGAATGTAATGGCAAGGGTAAAGCTAGCTGTCACTTGCGTAAGCAAATATATAACCATAAGAAAGCTCAGAAGCAATTGAGATGTATTTCTTGCTCCAAAGCAACAAAGGACTCTTTTGCAAGAAAAAAATAGATGTATCTAGATTCTCTTCCAGAAGTGACTCAGAGACCCAGCATCCTACATCTTTGGCTCCACAAACTTCAATACTTCCCAGGCTACCATGATTATCTGCATTGAAGTGATGAAGAAGATTGTATTGGGTATTTTGCATTAAAGATTTCCATACCTACAAGTGGTCTGCATCGCTTCAGGTCACATTCTATTGGCTGTGTATTTGTCACATGCCCACTTGACTGCAAGAAAGCCATAGAAACTAGGATTCCAACTTTTTTCTAGAAAGAGAAGAAAAGATATGACTAGCTATCAAGTGTTGAGCACCAGAAACATTGACTTGGTCAATCAAAGAAATATTCTGTCACATCTCCCCAGAGCTCGTGGTTTTACCACATCTCACAACTGACCTTAGTGTTGGGCAGTTGAGAATCATGGATATCCACAGCAAAAAATAATCATCAGAATTTGCCTTGTCCAAACTTTACGTTGCAAATAAAAGCAAAGTCTGGGAAAGCTGAATTAGTTCAGACAAGTTAGCTAGTGACAAAGCCAAAACAGTTTTCAGTTTATTGATTATAACTTTCTTTTGCCCATAATTCAAATTCATATTCCAGTATTTGATTTTTATTGCAAGTTCTCTCTTGGAATTATTAAAATGAGCAATCATGAATCACCAGAAGTTTGGGAAAAATAATAAAAACTTAGGAAAGGTGTCTATTAAGAATGCATTGCTGGGCACCATGGTGCATGCCTGGAATCACAGTGATTTGGGAGGCTCAGACAGGAAGATTGAAAGTTCAAAGCAAGTTTCAGCAATATATAGAGGTCCTAAACAATTTAGCAAGACCCTGTCTCAAAATAAAAAATAAAAAGGGCCAGTAGTTAAAATAAAAATGTGGCTCAGTAGTTAAGAGTACCTGGGTTCAATTCTTGGTACCCCCCCACCCAAAAAAAAAAAACAACAAAGAATACATTGCTGGAAATCATTGAGATCAGTGAGTGGTTAATACTGTTATTCAAGTTTCTGGAAGGAGTCTACAGGTAAGTACAGCAATATTCTTGGAGCAGTCACATTTTCAATACTACATTTACCTGGCAGAAGTGCCATTTATAAATGTATGAGAAGCTAAGTACCTTCCTTTATGCAGATAATGTGATTATTTGATTCCATAGAAAGGAGTGACTTTGAGAAGTAAATGAAGTCAATGACCACTTACTGTCAGCAGGAGGTGTTCAATACCAATCACGTTAAAATAACATTGTCATTTTGGGGGAAGACACATTTTTTTAATATGGAAACAAAAAACATTGAGTTATATTCACCAGGTTAAGTCATTTAGTTAGCTTAATTAAATTTTACAGCTACCATCCTATTAGATTCATCAGAATTTACTACTATTTGTTTATTGGTTAAAACTAGTTACTGAGACCCAATAGAATGTCCGGGAACACTTAGACACAACATTTATATCTAATAGACTTGTGCTGCTTCAGAAAAGGTCTTTTCTATCTATTTACTTTCATGTTGCATATTACAGGTGAAGAATTGATAATTCTTTTTTTTTCTAATTAATTCAGAGCCAACCAAGATTTCAATATTTAATGATCCATATTAATGACACTCTCGTGGCTTATGTTGGGATATTTAAATGAACAAGGAGCATTTCCTTGAAAACAGAGGTCTTGTCTGGTGGCTGGAGGACTGGCAGCCCACTGGATACAAAGCAGTGGTGCCTCTCCATGGAAACAAATACACAAATACAGAGATGTTCCTGTTTACCACAAATCCTCATGCTACCACGATTTTGCAAGAATTGCCTAATCATGCTTCATTTTGGCCTGACCATAGATACCATCAAGAGAAACTGCTATTCTTGCTTTTCACCCTGACTGAAACATAAAAACCAGGTCAATGTCTCAATCTAGGAATCCTATATAGTGTTTTTATTCTCTCTTTTTTAGCAAGCAGTACTTTCTAGTGGTTTGAATTTAGGATAAAATTTGAGATCTGGTTTTCTTTCTCAACTGAGCTGGGTCAGCTCTGCTTTACTTAAAGGCAAATATCAACTTTCCAATTTACTCTCTAAAAATGTTTGTTGTAGCTCCCTACTGGACTGGAAAGGCACCATCTGCTTTCCTAATAGTGGTGGTGAAGGGGAAAGGTTGGGACACACACACAGGGAGGGTTCTGAGCCCTCATGGCTCTGCTGGGAAAAGAATCTCCTCTCAAGTTCCCGAATGAGGGCTGAACCCAGGCCAAGGCAGGTACAGGACTAGTCCACACGGACTCACATGCCCTGGCAAGCAGACCTAGAGAGCATGTAATTCAGGCATTCAACAATGAGAAGTCATTCAAATATTAGGCAGGGCCTGGGAATGAAGGCTTGATGGCGAGAAGCAGCAATGGGAAAGAAAGGGTGTTCCAGTCCTCGGAAATTGGTTTTCTTTCTGTCTCTGTCTCTGTCTCCATCTACTTATCCCTCCCCCTCTATCCTTCCCTGGCATGTCTCTTTTCCTTCCTTTTTTTAACATTAACTTGTTTGTTTTATTTGGCTTTGGATCATTACCGGAAGATGAGAAATTCTTACCACCTAGGCCAAACCATACTAGACCATTACTCTCTGGGCATTTGATGTCAGATTTATTTATTTTTCCTGCCACTGAAACAGATTCTATTTCTCAGGTTTGAAAACTCTGCACACTGTTCACTTACTTACTGGCTGGTGGTAGAATTATTAGTGCTTAACTAGAACTAATACTTAGTTTGCTACACACAAATGCACAAAAATACACATGTACACAAATGAAAGCATACACACAAATATACATAAGATTAAAAACACATACACATATACACACAGACACATATACAAAAATATACATATATGCACACAAATAAACACATGCATTGCACATACATACACACAGCACATTCATACACATATGCACATACATGTGAACACACATTCAGACAAACACACATAAACACATTTGGGAGATTCTAGGATGAAAGTGCCCCATGTTGCTTTCCCAGGCAGCATCTGCTGCTCCCATCTGCCCCTTTCTCCAAGGTCTGAAAGGTGAGATGCAAGTCTTTGAATACTCTCCCTCGTCTTCCTTGTTAAAGAGACATTTTAACTTATTTGACTCTGTTTCTAATACCAGTGCTGATATTTTAAAAGGACCCTAAAATAGGTCCAGGAGTGACTATGCAAATTGTAACCACACATTGCAACATGAGCTTTGAACCAGCAGGTGCTCCCCTATAAAGATAAATATGACGCTGGCTGTTACTGGCTTTGATTTCTTAAACATCTTATCAAATGCTCTGTTGTAGCAACAGCTTTTTCTGTTTTCTTCTTCTGCTTAACTAGAAGATGACTCAATCCACAGACCAAGATACCGTGGTACAATTACAACATTCAAAACAGCTTGTGTGTAACGGCTCAGAGCTCCTCTTGAATTGGATCTTGCATTTCTAAGCTAAATGTGAGTTAACAGATTCCTAAAAATACCCCTGGACGTGAGTCATGCTCTTCCAAAGAGCTCTGGAGAATGTTTTCCACAGAAGTGGCAAGGCACAGCCCCAGGGGGTGCCGAGCTTTCTTCTGAGAGAGTAACTTGCGTCAGCTGCACACTATGTTATAGTCTCCATATTCCCTGGCACTGAGCTTGGATAGCTCAAATGATTTGTTGAAATCCGAACCTCTGCGGCAGTATCAACTATGCTCCTATGCCAATTCCTGAAACAAGATGAACCCATGCCCAAGGAGCGGTGCCTTAGGGTGCATAGAGTACAGATCACTCAAGATGTGCACTCTCCAAAATGAGAGAGAAAGAAAATCCAGAGCTAAACACACCATAGCTCTGGGCTTTAAACAAGAACACTGCCCTTCTTAAAACTGTCCTTTTTTTTTTCAAACGATAGCATTAATAGTGAAGTAACAGACATGCCTTGCGGAGGGGAAGGGAGTGAGCTAGGAAACAGGCATGTTCAAGCACTTCAGATTGGCTATTGGATTAATGAGTGGAGAGGTGCTGAGGTTGTCACATCCACATCCATCCTGTTATGCGTTCAACCCTTAAAAGTGAGCAGGGTCAGCCTGGCACCTAGGCTGCAGAGCTCTGATCTCACCTGGACTTTTCTAGCTCATTTTTGTGGGGCTTCAGGCTCTGCCATCTCCAGCAAGAGCTGCACTTCATTAGTGGATTGTAGAAGATTGTGAGAAATCAAATGAATTTTCTAATGGTGAGATATCAGGTATGCCAGTATATCCTGGGTGTGGACACCCCAACAACCCCAAATTGCACAGCATGGAAGGTGGCTGCTCTGTGGGCTCAAAAAGATGCCTCTGCTCTTTTCAAAATGCTCAGAATGTAAATTTACACATGAAAAACATGTGAATGCTGCTCCTGATCAGGAGCTTGAACAGTCTTTGCTTTCAATTTGGAAATATAATATTCAGAGGTACATGGCCTCACTGATTCTCTAATATCAGGGCCTTTAGCCTCTGGTTCTTACAACAACATTAAGAACAAAAAGCAAAAAAAAAAAAAAAATAAACAACAACAACAACAAAAAACCCCTAGAATCTTGCTTTTCTGATTTAATAGCCAATATTCCTTGTTTCCAAATAAGAGCTTGCCAACTAAATAATATTTTTGAAAAGCAATTTAGAAATCGTGTAGGTGATTTATAAATTTGTCAGATCAACATCTCTTACTCCAATAGAGACAGTTTACAAATCTGTATTCATTTTTTAAGCCAGACTAAAAAGCATGTCCTTTATTAGGTAATCTCAAAACATTAATGCTCAAAATAACTTTAAAAAATCAACAAAGTGGTTTTTTTTTAGAACATTCACATAGCAATTCACTATTCGAACTATTTAAAGTGAACCATCCAGTAGCATTTGTTACATTCACAGTACTGCTCAACCACCCCCACCCTTTAGTTCCAGAGCATCTTCCTCACTCCAGAAGGATGCCTGGTACCCAGTTGGAGTACCCCCGTGTCCCTCCCCATAGACCCTGACAGCTGGGACTGGCTTTGTGTCTCTGTAGGTTTGCCCATTCTGAAACTTCCATTTCAAGAGAATCATGTGTGGCTCAAATTGTCCTGGATTCTTTCATTTCGCATGGTGCTTTCAGTGTTTATCCATGCTGTAGCAAGGACAAAGTGCTTTATCCCATTATATGGCTGAGCAATATATCATTGCAAGGATATAATGCATTTTATTTTTCCACTCATCTGCTAATGGGTATTTGGGTGGAGTCACTATCACACATCTCATCAGCAGTGTGTGAGAGTTTCACTCTCTCCTCATTTTCTACAATACTTACCATGTTTGATTCTTTTTAAAGTTATTATAGCCTTCCTAGTGGTGTGCGGTGGTTTCTCCTGTGATGACATGTTATTAAGATGCAATTTGAAACAGCACCAAAAATTACTGTGCAGTGAGCAAGGCAGGCAGGCATCCAGCCCATTATCTTTTTGAATTTTATCATCAGAATATTTAGGATTATCTTAACAAAATGGGCCAACTCCTGGCTCTCTGCAGACGTGAGTAGCATTGTTTGCAGAACTTCTTTAGCCATGCCACTTTAACTAAACAAACCATCCCCCACTCCAACCTGCGGCACAGCTCTTTGAAAAAATATTAATATGCATTCTTATCCTTTGGAGACCTTTCCCCCTCCTATCGATAAACTAACTCCAATCTTCTTTTTTTCTAGGCCAAGGAAGCTTCTTGCTAATGCTCTCAGTACTCTCTTGCTTTCCAAATCTTGTATTTTGAGGCCTTGGATTCTCACTGGGGTAGACTCAGTCTACTCACCTACTTCTTATAACATGCACCTAGCGTCCATTCTGTGTCACTCTCCAGATTCTGATTCTGTTTTTTTTTTTTTCATCCTCTGATTCCTGGGGGGCCACCTTGACCATGTGCCAGTTGTCTCTGAGCCCAATTTAAGTTTTATTTTTTTTCTCCATTTCTATGTATAGGGGAGTTCTTCTCCTTTAAATAATCTTTCCTTAAATAATCTTGCACAATTCCTTACTTGTTGCTTTGATCAGATGAGTGTATACAAGTACAGATGTGGGGGTGATGTGTGTTTATTTGAGTACGTGACAAAAGGTCCATTTCCTCTCAATATTGGAAACTAGTGACATTTCATCCCCCAAATCTAATCAGCTGCCAGATTTTGTCAGTTGTATTGTAGAAACAGCTCTCAAATCCTGGGAATAGAGGGACTATCAATCAAGTGATGGGAGAAAGAATAAGGACACACTGAAAAAGATTGTAGGAAATAACATTTAAATTCCATGACCCTTACTGTAGCCAGTAATCAGTATTTCTATTCAGTCTCAGTGAGTATTGATACAAATGGTGGAAAATACATCTAGAATTTTAAAAAGCAAGGCTCTTCATACAGTATTCACAGTAAACATTGTTCTATCTTATAAAATAGCTCACTCACCCCAGAAATTATTGATTCTGAAGTTGATTTGTGACTTGGGTTTGTCTAAATAGAAGGAACATGGATTTGAAATCACTAGATCATCAGATCCAGAGTAAGTTCTGGAAAATGGATAGTTTCCTAAACTTCTATACCCGCCTCATATTTTATAAAATGAGAGATAACTGGATAGAAGTTCTCTAAGATGTCCAAAAAAAGTATATTGGTCAGATTCTTGGATGCAAGCACAACAGGAATTAATTAATTTTTTTCACTTTGGTTGGGTGATATCCGATAGTTTACAGAAAGTATAGGGAGTCTGAAGAATGGGCTAGGAAAGGAGTGAAGAAAGAGAGGTCCAGGCCTTTGGGGAATGAGGGAGGTATAGGCCACCAAGTGCCAGTCTATTCAGCCTTGAGCTAACCCTGCAGCCCTGCAGCACCACCCATCTCAGCCCACCTCTGCCTACTGCTATTGGACTCTGAGTCTCAATCACCCTTAGGAATGAGCCTCCCCTTTCCCCAGGTCTTTGTTACTTCTTCAAAAATCTATTGTTTAAAAGACTTTACTTTCAAGCACCCAACTGACATTTATAGGTCATATGCTCCTACCCTAGTGAATATGGGGGAGAGGGAAATATTTGACCTTTTGCCTTTCAAGCAGTGGATTGAGTGGCTCTGAAGCCCACAAAGATCCCTTCACATCCTGAGAGTTTCCATGAAGCTGGGAAAATAAGGATGGATATTCTCTGCATCCTGAATATGATGTTTGTGGAAAGGAGGGTTTCCTCTTGGATTGCTGTAGGTTGGGCTGAAGTCTCCTTGTCAACATTGTCAAAAAGGTGGAAGACAGGAAAAGGGTGAGGTCAGGAACGTGCACAGGGGAAGCAGAAAGAGAGAGAATACAGTAGTACCCAGTGCAGAGCCTCCAGACAATCATTAACCTGCCTCAACTGGGCGCTGAGTCAGGCTAGACAGAGAAGAAAACGTCCAAAAACGTTTTTAAAATCATGAATACAAAAGTTAAAATTTCTTTAGAGAAAATGGAGATACCCTAACATTACTGTAGCTTTGGAGATTCAGGACTCTTTTTGAGGTCTAAGTAATTTGCTAGAAAATCTAACATGAAAAGTCTCCCTTATTTTCATCTTTCGTTCCACCAACAGCACCCCAGCGCTGCCAGCAATACCTCGTCTCACAGGTCCTTGAAGCTTCACTAAAATGCTCAGGGAATGAGTTTTGACCAAAGGCTCCAGCTGGTCCTGTGTTTGTCCCGCATTCATTCACAACAGGGATCACTGGGCTCCGGCATGTGTCGGACCCTGTGCTGGGGATAGGTTCACAAATGAGGGAGACAGGGCCACCTCCCTTATGGTAACTGACACACCAGCAAAGAGACATAAGAGGCCTGAAGTCATAAGCATTCCTCCATCCCTGCAGAAAACAAACATGTCTTTACAGGCTTCCCTAGAAAAGGGCGTGGAACTATATAGGAGCCATGTATGCTATGCAGGTGTGAACTGTTTGCACATAATACTTATTCTATTTCATAAACAAAGAAAATTTATAAGTCATCAACTAAATTATTGGATTCCTGGTGTGTGTGTGTAAACAGAGGAAGGGAGTGGAAGGAAGAAAAGGGTGTGAGTGGGTAAGGGGCAGCTGCCTGAGAATGGTGTCAAAGGTCAGAGTGCTGTCACAGAGAGAGTGGTGTGCCAGGGACAGCTGGGAATCCTGAGATGCCAGAGTCCCAGATCCACTGGATCAGCTGGAAAATCCCTAAGAGGGACATTGCGTTCCAGTACAGCACAGCCAAAGAGCTCTCTTCAGTTAACATCTGAGATAGGACATGTGGCTTAGAAATCAATTCAGAAATCAAAGTCATGAACCTACAGCAAAGGGCATCCATGGGCACGTGCCACGGGACTTGAGTGGCTTCTCCCCAGACAACATAATCTCTTCTTTTCTCCCATAGATAGAACATCTCTCAAAAAATACAAGAATATGAGTTTCTTTTGTGGAATTTTTTTGAGGGGTGGTGGGACATCCACCCACATACCCATACACAAATCTGTATGTGTGAATTATGAACAAATAACTAATCATTAAAACAAAACATGTTAATTCTAATTTCTAATGTCATTTTTTAACTCAACTTCCGTATCAAGTGTTGTTTTGTGTAGCATCTCAAATAATCTCATGTTCTCCAATCTTCTGAAATGAGAAGCTTCTTACCATTTGTTTATTGAGCATCACAGATAACTGCTTCCAAATGGATCATGAGCATCACTGCCCACTTAGCTGAGAAACTCAGAAGAAAGAGGAAATTGTGTAGCACCATCCTTCCTGCGTATTTTTAAAACTTGAGCATGGTGGCAATCACAGTAACTTAAAATTAGTCTATTATGCAAGTTTAAATCAGCTAATTAAAAAAGGACAGAATAAAAATTGCTTAACCAAACGGGAACTGGATCAGACTTCTAAAAAGTAAATCTGCACAGAACCTACCCTGCCCAAGTTCACACAGAAATATGCAAATTCATATGTGTACACACATGCACAAAATACTTCTATACTAAACACTCATTCTGTTTTTTTTTTTAATTTGATCCTTATGGATATACATAGTAGTTGGGTTCATCCCGACAAACTCAGACATGGTGGAAATCAATTTCAGTTCATGATCATCCTGTTTCCCTCCCAACACTCATTCTTAATAAGCTTAGTACATCCTTGCTAAGGCTGGCATCTTCGACAACTCTTTTGGTCTGTTATGCTGCCAAGAGCATTTCAACCCTCCTCAAATGTCCCTAAAGCCAATATGTAATTCTAGGAATGCAAAATGATCAGTGGTTTCTGCAGCAGTCTGTTGGCAAAGCTTTCATTGCAGGCATTGCCACAGCGGGGCCAGAGTCTTCAGAGCATCCGGAGAAATAGCTTGCATCTGCATTTCAGATCTTGGCAAAAAAAAAAAAAAAAAAAATGTGTTTAAAGCTTTTCCATCTTTTGACCTTGTATGTCCATTTTGACCATTCTGGACCTGGTTCCAGTTCATGCTTCATCTACCTGAGCCAGTTCTTCATGGTGTCTGGCTATTTTCCCCGTGCTTCTTCAAATCTCTAGCTACATCATCACCTTATCCAGGTGATCAATGTGTACAGTGTATTCATGCTGCCCTGTCCTGGCCACTGACCATTTCAAGAGTGGAAAATGTCTCAAGATGATTCCACTATTTCAAACATCATCTGCCTGTGAAGGTTATCTTTAAGATGCAGCAGTAGTCAGGTGTGGTGGCCCATATCTATATTTCCAGTGGATACAAAGGCTGTGACAGGAGGATCATGGGTTCAGAGCCAGCCTCAGCAACAGCAAGGTGCTAAGCAACTCAGTGAGAACTTGTCTCTAAATAAAATACAAAATAGGAGTGGGGATGTGGCTCAGTGGCTGAGTGCCCCTGAGTTCAATCCCTGGTACCCAAAAGGCATTAAAAAAAAAAAAAAAAAGATGTGGCAGTTTTAGTTTTGCCATCAACAGAAAAGGAGCAACCAGAAGTATTTGTGGACAGCATTTGGTACATATGGTGCTTCTGAACCTGACATGGTAAATTTACAGCACGCTGCTTGGTAATATGATATTCCTGCCGGTGTTGGGGGTCTTAAATGAGGAGAGAGGGAAATGCTCTATTTTTAGTGGTCCAGCTACACAAACACTGCAAGGAAACAAGTTACATACAAGGAATCCAGACATTGCCAGGCCTGGCTGTCCCTGTCCTTTTTCATCTCCAGTCACCACTGTCTGGCCATATTGCCAGCAGGTCTTAAAAGGCAAATCAATTTATTTAATTACAATTAAGATGAATGGAAAGCAATATTTTCACTTCATTCAAAAAGTCAACATGTCACAAAATACATTACTCTGCATAAAGTCATGTCATATTTATGATTTGTTGGAGAATGAGCTATGTAATTCACTTCCTGGAATCTTCTAGAGAAATGAAACTCTCCATTAATATACTAAAACTTCTTTTTTAAAGACAACTTTTATTTTCCTGGTAGCCTTTTAAGAATTATGTTAAACCTCCTTGTCTTCTCTCTTAATCACATCATTATTGCTTAGGTTCTACCATGATCACTGTCCCTACATTTAACAGTGAAAAGTCAATAGACTAAAGAGTCATAAAAATTAAAAATCAATCTATATTTTATACAAAATGATAAAGTCAAATAATGTTTATGCCAGTAAAATCTAATTTTTAGAAAATGAATGTGGATATATATATATATATATATATATATATATATATATATATATATATACCATTCCACCCATACTCCATACTTCAGTCTCTTACAGGAATCTTTGAACCTGCCCTGTTTCTGTTTCAACATACTACTTCATTCTATGTCATTTGACATCTGAGTGCTCAACCCAGGTACTATAAGACTTCTGTATACTCTTTGCTATCCTGGTTTGCTCTTCCCTTTAGTGTGAGATCAAAGATTCTGAGAACTTCCTTACCACTGTCCTTGCCAAATCCAAGCTGCAAAACTATCTCAAATGGTTAGAATTGTAATGCAAGCTTCAGTGCTTCCTCCCCGCACTTCCTTCCTTCATTCTAGTGAAGGAAATGGAGAATACTTAAATTTTCAAAAACTGGGAGAAGAGTCGTGGTGCTGAGTACCAAGACTCTATTTACAGATTTTATGATTTATTCATAATTGGATATGTTGCTATGTACATTAATTATGTGCTCTTGGAGGTGCTGGCATATAAGGGGGGGTGGTTTTATTCTCCCATGGATGGCAGAGAATTTTATAGTCTGGCAACTCCCATCTAATGGCAGTGCCTGCCTGGAGTCCTGTGTTGAGAAGGATTCTGGCTGTGTCTAGGTTCATAAAGACTGCAACTGGGGTGCACAGAATGGGATGTGTAGTGGATGTGGCATGAACGAACTATTCTTGTTTAAATACAAAAGCTTCGACACTCTGATTGTTGAACTTCCCTCTCCTCTGTGCTTGTCACTTCAGTGACATGTCTATCTTCCTATCCAAGGTTTCAAGGTAGAATCTTCAGGGTTCCTTTCTGTACTTTTTCCTTCTCTGAATACATTGCTTCCTAACTTCTGTGGGTGGTGGAAAACTAGATGATTCAATGCATTAGAAGTATATTTGTAGTGGATGGAATTGTGGATACAGGAATGAATAAAGTAGATATAGAAAAAAATAGTTAAAAAATGCTAATGTCTCATCACCTCCCCATAGCACCGGGTTGGAGAATGAGCCTTTGTACACATGGACCTTCCAGGACCATCCCATGTCAGAATTACAGCAGCTGCATAATAATTTTCTTTCCTTTTTTTTTTTTTTTTGAGGGGGTACTGAGGATTGAACTCAGGGGCATTTGACCACTGAGCCACATCCCCAGCCCTATTTTGTATTTTATTTAGAGACAAGGTCTCATTTAGTTGCTTGGTGCCTCGCTTTTGCTGAGGCTGACTTTGAACTCATGATCCTCTTGCCTCAGCCTCCCGAGCCACTGGGATAACACCATACTATTTTTCAAAGGCCCTTTAAAATGTTTAACTATGAGCCACTTAACTGTGTATTCATATGACTGTTGTCACATTAAGAAAACAAAAATGTGAACATGAGCAAAGGTGAGAGCTTATAAATCAAGAGAGTGCCTTAAATTGCTCTGACGAAAGTACATTCACTACATTTTTAAGCAATGCTCTTATGCACTTAATCTGGTAATTGTACCATAAACCCATTTTTCTCCCTAAATTTTGTTGAAAAAAAATTTTCTCACATAAAATTCTTCAAAGTATTCGGTAGTGAACAAGTGCATGCTCACCACCCTGATTTCACAATTAACATTGATTATGTCTGTTTTGTCCCACCAATCTCCTTGCCATTGACCCTATCTAGACAGCCGTGGTGGGTTCGACCACAATATATTACTGTAAAAAGCAAACTAACCTAATTAATTTTGTATAAACCTAGGAGAAATTGCAAAATCGATGGAAGGCAGCTGGCAGATATTTGAAGGGCTAGCCTATCTCTAATGGTTGAATCATATTTTAAAAATGAGCACACTGTAACAAAGCTAGGGTTATAATAGGTTCAGAAAAGCTCATGAAAGACATAGCAAATACATAATCAGGAAAAAAAAGATATGGGTGTGTTTTTTTCCTCTCTTTGAAGGATTGTATATGTTTATCTAACTTTTCTTTATGTGTGTATTTTTTGGAAGTGAAGGAAATAATATCACTGAATTTAAATGATTCATACTTTATAAAAATATTCATCTTTTGTTGAAATGGAAGAAGCAATGCAAGTCATTTGCTGCCTTAATTTTGGGCTCTGGAAGCTTCTCGCTTGTGTCAAAGAAGGAAAACAAAGAGAACATCTACATCAGCATGAGAGAGTGGATTAAAAATTGGCCACTGATAGAAAAGGCAAGGAGAGTTTGGCATGAGCTATCACAACAGCTTACACCCAACAATGCCCAGAGTCTTGGCAACATTGACAGTGTGAAAAAAAATGCCAGAATTATAGGCCTTGACTTCTTAAAATAACAGAATTCTATTTAGTAGATTGTTCTGCACAGTTCGGCAGACAATGGCCACAGGCTGTCTTCAGTGGTTAGTGTTTAGACCACAGAATAAATTGAGGATGCGACTAACATTAGTAAGAACCCAGATGAGAGATTCACTGAAAAGAAAACAAACACCCGTGGACAGTAAAGGGCTTGAAGAGACTCCCAGGCCCTGGCTCCCAGCTTACAGCATAAAGGCGAATTACTCAAAGCGTGCTGTTGGCTTCTATGGTTCCTGAACTACGGTAATGAAGATCTAGTTTCTTGAGATCCAAAGATAAATCACTGCAAAGTGTCTCTATTCTGCACTGCAGAAAGCACTGTGCCCATGAAAACAATAAGGGTCAGTCACTTGGCCGTAGGAGGTCAAAGAGCAGATGTTTGCCTGCTCATTTGGAATCTGTCACCCAAACTTCAACTCTAGTCATGTAAAACTGACAAAATTTGTGACTTTACACATGACCCCCAAAGGCAGCTGCTCTCTGAGAACAGGGGTAGAGATGAGGACAAGACCAACCATTCTGTTTTTATCTGACAATAATAGGAGAACAGGCACTCAGTTATTAAGCCAGAGAGTGCAACCATTACAAGGACCGAGCCCTTGGGTGTGCCTGGGACAATTTCCTGGGGACAGATTATCCTGTAGAGAAGGGTGGTAATGAGCACCTCACTTGGCATTGGCAGAAGGGTTAATGAAGAGGGACTATGAAGTGCACTGATGGTGTCTGATCCACCAGGAGGGTTCTGCAAGTTTCCATGGTTTCTCTCACTGGGTTCCACGACCTATGAAATGTCCTTTACATCATCTCTAGACTTTGAAATCCCAAGGACAGTTATTATAATCACCCCCTTTACAGATAAGATAACTAAGGCTCTGAAGAGTTGACCTGCCAAAGGCCTCCAGGCTAGTAAAATGTGGAGCTAGTATTTGAACCAAGCATGACTGCCAGCTGGGGTAACCAGGTGTCCTGGTGTCATCAACATCTGTGTTTCAGGGAATTTTTTAGTCTCAAGTAGACGAGGTGGTTGCCCATTGTGTTCTGGATCCAAATCTTTTTGCTTTCAAATATACTTTGAATATTTTTTCCCCATTTCTATTTTGGTTTATGTATAGGACCCATGATAGAAAATGCTTTGGGGTAAAGCTATATTAAAACTTATGCATTTATGCTTTTGATAGACTGACTCCAATATGTAGATTTAGTAAAGATAATCTAAGGCAGGAAGAATGACTATGTACTCTTGTTTGGGTCTCTGTTTTTTTAAAGATGAAGTTGTTTTTACTTACATAATGGGAAAATGGATACCTACTGGTATACAGATTTATAATGAACAGTTCTAAGTAGTAAAAAAAAAAATGTTTTTAAAAGGTTATGTTACTAAAAGTTGAATTTGTGTGTAATTCAAAAGCTGCCACCAGGGTGATGAATCATTAGAAGACACAAAGTATATCTAAACCACCTGTGATTATTTAAAAGAGACCATTGCTTTGTCCCCACCCTCAGGGTACAGGAAATAGAGGCTACGCATTCAGTTTGTCCTAAAAGTCCCATCAGGAGATCAGCAGGGCCATTCAACACAGACTCGTTCCAAATATTTACAGGTGGGAAAAAATTACTTAATATAAAAATTTTAGCAGCTGAAAATTTCAGTAGCCATAATATATTCTCCCTGGTTTCTATTTTCAACCTGAACCTACACAGAGCTCCAAAATATGGTTTGGAGAGTTCATATTCAGGCAAAAGGAGAATAACATCTGTGAAAACACAAGAGCCTGATGACATTGTGCTTCCATTCCATGGGGGGAAAATAAATGTGGCATTGGTTCATTCTCAAGCTGGAATATATTTCCACATTAAAATAAAATTTGCCTTCAGTTTTAGAGGAAGCTTTGATTATGAGAAAAACAAATCCAAAAGGAAAAAATAAAATTTGTTCACTAAGCATATGAAATGTCATCAAACAGCATAAGAGATACTGGGCAAAATGCCATAACATCTCATGAAAATAGCTCTCTTAGAAATAAAGTGACTGAGGCCAGGGAAACCAAAGGACAACCTCTGCCTGTCAATGATTTAGTATATTAATGAGCGAACAGAGAATCTGGCTAATGCTTGGGAAATGTAATGTGTTTCCTGTCCATTATTATAGGAAAAATAAAGACATATATGAGTAAATAATGTGATATTATTTCCAACATCCTTTCTTGATAGTAAATCAGGTTTTTTTTTTCCAAAGCAAAAGAAGGATTTTAGAGTAGATTAATGCCTCCTTGTTTTCAAAGTCTAAGATTTCACATCCTATCTCACTGATTCTCAAAACAATATTTGAGTTGTGAGCAATACTGTTATATGCAGGTGAAAAACTCAGGATTAGAACATCCAATCAGTCTATGCAGTATGTCCCAAGTTAGCCCTCTACCCCAGGGAGGTAGGTCAGTTAGACTGTCAACTTTTATGAAGTGATACTTGCTACTCAAATTGTGGTCTCTGGACAAGTGGCATTAACAGCCCCTGGGCTTGTTAAAGGCTCCATTAAGGGCTCCATTTTGACCTGTATTTAACAGGATCCCAGATAATGCACACGGGAAAGCTGGACGCTCTCTGCCCTTTGCCACATAGCTGTGGGAATCCACCTCTCATACATGTTTTCTCTGATATTCAAGAGACCCTGTATCCAATCTTCTAGAATTTGTCAGAGTCCTTGTAAACCAGCAGGTATATGAGAACTTTCATTTTAAGGCAATGAGTAATTCACTATTCTGCTTCTGCATCTAATCAAATATATAGATCAGCCAAAGTCTCAGCTAAATTCAAAGGTTGGTTAAAGTCACTACAAATCCAGTTCTTTTTCACATTTTTTTAAAATGTCATTTGTGTATTATAGTTGTACATAATAGTGGGGTTTTGACACATTTATACATGTTTGGGACATAATTTACTCTATTGCAATCTCGGTATTCCCTCTTTCTCTCCTCTTGATCTCTCTACTGGTCTTCCTTTTATTTATTTATTTCATGTGGCTGTATAACTAAAGTATATTTCAAATGATATAAATAAATGCCAAGAAGTTGGATATCTAGGTCATGTGGTGGCTCCATTCCTTGTCATTTGAGGACTCTCCATAACTGCTTTCCAAAGTGGTTGTTCTAGAATTTGCAGTCCCATTAAAAAATGTGTGTGTGCACCTTTTTTTCCCACATTCTAACCACTGTTTATTGTTATCTGTATTGTTTTATTATTTTCATTTGTTCTTTTTAGATATACATGACAGAAGAGCATGTTTTGACGTATTATTCATATACAGAGTATAACTTATTCTATTATTTGCATTCTTAACAATTGCCATTCTGAGTGAAGTGAAAAAAAATATCAACATAGTTTTGATTTGTATTTCTCTGATCATTGGGGATTTTTTTTCCCATTACTTGTTGGCCATTTTTATTTCTTCTATTCAGAAAAGTCTCTTTAATTCTTTTGCCCATTTACTGATTGGGGTATTATTTGAGGTGATAAGTTTTTCTTAGTTCTTTATATATTCTGGATATTAACCCTCTGTCAGAGGATTAGATGGCAAAGATTCTCTCCCTTTCAGTGGGTTCTCTCCACATTCTAAATTGTTTCTCTTCCTGTGCAAAAGCTTTTTAATTCCTGCACTTTTTAATTCCTTTATATCTGATCATGTTGCTTATCACCACTCCCCAAATGATATCTGACACCCTGGTCTGTCTTCAGCAAGAATTCTTTTATATCAGTTTGGACACAGGTCCCATTACCCCAAATGTTTCATCTTAATAAGTTTTCATCCACTGACTCCCACTCTATGCTTTGACTATAATCCCCACATGCTGATGGTGAATTCAAAGCTCACTCCAATCTCCCTACTCTACTTTAAGACCCCATGCTCAAATTTTTATCTGAACTATCCTCAGTAAATTCTCCCTTACTGTATTTTCCACAAGTATATTGGTTAACGTGTTTCTTTTTTGTATTTTTGTTTAACCCAAGAGCTTTTGACATATGGAGAGTCTACTAGCCCTTTCATCTTGCTACACTAAAAAGAAAAAATATATAAAAATTAACATCTTTCCTAGATTATATCATTATAGGAAGTATGAATTATATAAATTTCTGACAAAGTTACTTTCTGCATATTTATTTGATTTGCAGGGATGACCTCTCCCTTTTTGACCTGAGAAATAATTATCCTTCAGATTAGAGTTTGTTTTTTAATAAAGAGCTGTTGAGCACAAATGAAGGCTTAAAGATCCAGAAATAACTAAGTCCATCTATGAGTATTTATACTGTTACTTTAATCTCAAAAAATTGTTTTAATACCATATAACTTATCTACAATGCATATTCACAGAATAAATTTTCATTATCAAAACTGGCATGGGTGGAGTTTGCTCTTTATCGATTCTTTACTTTCTAAACTGTCTATAATTTTATTTCTAGTCAAAATAACCAAGTAAAAAAACTCCAAAAACTCTGAGGATTATTTCTATCCTTTTATCAATTATTATAATGATAGCTAAATTATGCTGAGGAATGGCCCCTGGCAATCTAAATCCATAGGACATAAAAGGATAAGCAATCATCAAATCTGTATATATATGATATGTTATTGTCATATAATATATGACAATAACATATAAGCTTTTTAATATTTTTCTAGGAATGCAATATTATCCATTTCTCTCTCTATAGAAGATCTGACATATTAATGTTTAGAATCCACTAGATCATGGTATGAAAATGCCAAACTGTGCTGTCGTCTACTCCCTGAAAGATTCACAAGAAACGAACGGAGCACTTGTGGTCAATTACCACACTTAATCCTGGAGCTGCAGGACGTCTATTCCCTTTCTTTCTGCTGGACATACATTGCTACATTGGGAAACATCTGGAGATGTGACAACAGAATCTGTAATTTTCTTTCCTTCTTCTTCTTTTTTTTTTTTTTTTTTTTGTTAAAAGATATTTGAGCTAAAACATGTTCAAAAGAGACAACATGTGTCTGAGAGGTCCAGCTGGTATGGGAGAAATCTAATGGACAGTGACTTCAGATTTCCTTATTTTCTATGTTATCAAACAACATTTATTTCACATGACTTCAGAGAACTTTTAACAACATGCCAATTAATAGCTGAAAAATCTACTATCATTCTTAACTTTTGTGGAGACACTAGGTATTCAGTTATCATAAAGAACAAAATTTAATGGATCCAAGAGCAAAGTCCAAGTGGGAGTGTTACTTATCTTCCCACCCTAGAGTCTCTATGAGAGTAGACGGAAAGAAAATCATTTTGGCAAACTGTGGCCTTGCTTTCCCTAACTGACCATTGCTTCCCAGGCGTGGGAATTCACCGTGGACTTCAAAGCCCTGCAGGTCCTCAGAGAAGGACGGTCACAGCCCCAGGAGCTCAGGATGTCTTTGAGGCCACAGCATAGTCACAAGTGCTTTGAAGTAGGAGAGGGAATGAATTAGAAAGGGTCCCTTTGTCTTCCTGGCTTGGTCATCTTCTGGGGGTCATCCCCTGGCGGCTCCTCAGTGACTCTCACCCTGGCTGCGCTTCCTAATTGCCTGGGCAGATTTTAAAGCACACTGGCCTCCACTGATTCTGATGTAACTGGGTTTAGGGTGTGACAATTTAGGAAAAGCCCTCAGCTGATGCTGAGGAGCAGTGAAGGTTTAGAATTGTGGGGCTGGAGCTTCCCCTTTGGAGTCACAAGCATCTTCAAGAGAATGATACACAATCCTTCCCATGTTGAGGAGAAATGAAGGGAAGAATTTACTCCTGTCTTTGATGTGACACAAAACAAAACTTCAAAATCAGAGGTGGGGAAACTTATCAAGGCCCTGTTCCCTCCATCTTGGGCTTCAGGGAATCATCTTAGCTATGAACAGGAGGAGTGGATGCCAAGGAGAGAGTTCAGTGTATTATCCCAACAATGGCATTTACTTCTTAGCCTCACTGTTTTCCTGATTTCCTATTTTTCCCTTCGGTCTTCCATATTAAAATCTTTTGATGCTGTAGGATATCTTGGGGGTGCTTGTTAATCAGGACCATTGATGAAAGCTTCCCTGTATGCAGTTATAATTCTAACTAGTTCAGTAAAATGTTTTGGGTCAGAGTCAAAATAAATATCATTTGATCTTGAATTTTTGTGCAGGGCCAAATTCCTCACAAACTCGAAATATACAGATGACAAATGCGCATAGGTGCCAATCTACTTCTAAATATGGAGGCAATGTACCTTAGTCTTTGGCAGAAAGTTCTCCTGTTCTTGTTTGTTTTCAGATTTTGTCTGCGGCTTATGTCCCTGGCTCAATGTCTTATCACTTTTTCACTAGCCAGAGTGCTGGCTTATGGGAAGTCCTATCTGCCGGAAACCTTTCACTAACTTGGACATTCCAACTGAGGCCTTCTTCAGTGTTCTCCTCGACTCATTTTCTTCCATAATCATATATAATTTGCATTACAAAATACAAAATTATTCAAACAAATCTCAGGGGTATATTTTGTAATTTGCTAGGTGACAACATTCTATCATACTTCATCTAACACAGCATGGGACACATACAAATCACTTAATAAACATATGTTAAATAAATTCAGACTTGCAATTAACATTTGTGTGTGTGTGACATTGCAAAATAAAAACAAATCTAAACTTCAGCAAAGAGCTATTTATTTGACAAGGGTATTGCAATAGGGAGATCTCTCCCACCTCAACATCTGTCAGCATTTCCAAATCAAACAGGAAAAGCATTTCTATTTTAGGGAAGGATAAGTAGGGCTGTTGGGATTTTATGGGGCAGTTTGATAAGATTCCATGGAAACAACCACTTCATTTTAAAATGAAATGGTTAAGTGTCTGGATGAACAGATAGCATATGCTTATAAATATATACCCACTCATTACTAAGCCAAAGCCTATCACAAGTTTATTTTAAAATCCTTAATAAGAGCATGTGGATGATTTTCAATATGCTTTGTGTATACTTAAATTATTATAAATATTTGTGATGATCTATTTTATATATGTATAAAATATAGTCTATTTTAGTAGTTAGTTATACTTAATATTTCTGAATCATTAGTAAATGTTTTCAATGTTAAATTATGGCTAAGTAGCTCTTCTAACAAAGTAATCCTATCTCTATAAAAGATCATTTGAGTCATTATTAAGTTCCAATGCAACAAAATTAGTGCCAATGAAGACTCATGCTGATGTCATTTGTGTTCCCAGCAACCCGCTACCTTCCTGTGAGAAGCAGCTGAACTTATGTCTGAAGAACAGATTTTTTCCGTTAATGTTACTCAATGTTTTGAAATACAATTTTGCCTGTTTATGCAGACGTTATAATATGTTAAACTACGCATTAATGCATTTATACATTTGCCTCAAGAAAAAGAATATTATAAAGCCTGCGATGGCAATTATCTTAAAAAGTATTACAATGTGCTCAGCAAACATTATATTTTCTGTATTTTCAAATATGAATTATCTTTACTATATAGTCAGAATGTAGTTGATGGGAATGTTCCGTAAACTGTTTTCTGTTAACTAAATGTTTAAAGTAATTTAAATGAGGTAATCGTGGGTGTGTGTGTGTGTGTGTGTGTGTTGCTTTCTAATTTCAAAAATTAGAAAGTCTGTGGTCAAATATGTTGTGGGTTCTAAACTTCTATGATTTTCAGGGGCTCATTTGTGCTGAGGCACACAGAGAAGTTCTAGTGTGAAAATAGAATATACAGGTGTTTGTGAAAGAATGTAAATAGGACAACGTATGTTTTATAAGACGTCTAAAGTCTTATATTTATAATTTTTAAGAATCCAAAGCTCTACTAAAAGTAAATTTAGAAGACTATTTTAAAACATTTTATCTGTAGATAAGCAAAAGTTTAGGTTAAGTTTGAAATACTCCTTCAGGAAATACTCCTTTATCAATAATGTTCATATTAGAGTAAGGACATTGTTGTATGGTTTGATTATGGAAAAAATCACCCAAAAGTCTGAGGGTTAGAGGCTTGGTCCCCAGCAGGTGGGTGGGGGAGGTGCTGTGCTCTTGCAAAAAGAGGTGGAACCTTTGAGAGATGGGGGTCTAGTGAGAGATCTTTCCATTATCAGGGATGCACCCTGTTAAAGGGATTGTGGGACCCTAGTGGCTTAGTCTCCCTCTGCTTCCTGAGTCATGTTGGGAGAATTTGCTTCTACACCTGCTCCTGCCATAAGGCACCATCTTTATCAGAGGCCCAAATTAAAGGGACAGCCGGATCTTGGACTTAAAGCTCTCAAAACATGAGCTAAATAAACTCCTCAGTTTGTACATTAACTGGCTGGAGTATTTCACTCTAGTAATAACAAGAGTAACAAATACCGCTACAAGACAGGAACAAAGAATTTTTGTAGAATGGAAATTATTCAAGTAAGGGAACCTAGCTAGCTGCCCCCACAATCCTAAGGGGAAAAACTCTGCATTTTTCTTTCTGTGTTTCTGGATGCTACTCAGTTCCATGTAGTTTCCAAGTTGGTACTCTCAGGACTTCCACTTTGTCCCCCAAACAGAAGTCAATTTGAAAGACAAAGATTCATGATAATTCAATCTGTTAACTCTTTTTCAATTCCCTCAATCATAGAACTTTGTTTTAATAAGAGAAGCTAGTGATTTGTTGAAAACACAAAACTGTGCAGTGTGTTCCTAACCTAAATCCGAGAAAGCCCTTTAGGATATTTTGCAAACACCCTTTGTGACATGGTCCTGAGTGGAACTTCAAGTACAGGGACTTTCGTTTGTCCTCCTTTAAACCTCTTCAAAGTTTCAACATTAGTGTTGGGCCACACACACACCAAACGGGGGGATGGTAGAGCTGTGGTTTGGAAAAAGCAGTGCAGTTCGTGGGCACAATTGTGTCCCCCAAAATTCATATTGAAATCCTGGCTCCCTGGACTTCAGAACTTGACTGTATATGGAGATAAGATCTTTATAGAGATAAGCAAGTTAAAATGAGATCATCCAATCAGGCTCAGATGCACTTGGCAGGTATCCTTAGAAAAAGAGGAGATTAGGATAAAGATGGAGATGATGTGAGGCATCAGGAGAAGAAGTCCACCTACAAGCCCCCCCGGAGAGAGGCCTCCTGACCTTGGACTTCCACCCTCCAGAGCTGTGAGGATAGATTTCTGTTGTTAAAAAACGACACAGGCTGTACTTGGTGTGACAGTTCTATCCTACTGCGATCACTTGGATCTGGAATGTTCTCCAAGGCCCATGTGTCCCCGAGTCCACGGTGTTATTGGGAGGTGGTGGGAATTTTAAGAGGTAAAGCCTTCTGGGAGAAAGTCAGGTGTCTGGGGTTGTGCTCTTGAAGGGAACTTTGGGACTTTGGCCCCTTCCTGCTTCTCTCAATGGTTCCTGGCTGCCCAGAGGTGAGAAGTTTCCTCGACCACATCCTCTCAAGATGTTGCCACAGACCCACAGCCAAGCAACGCAGACAGAAACCTCTGAAGTGCCAGCCAAAGTCAGCCTCTACCCGCTTAAATTGCTGATTTTCAATGTCTTGTCAGTGACGGAAGCTGACTGACAAGAGACAGATACACCCGGCCCTGTTCTCCTTGGTGTCAAGGCGACTGCAGGGTGGAGCAGCAGAGCAGCAAGCCCTCCTTCCCTGTGCTATGGGAAGGTGGTGGATGGCAACGAGAGGAATGCGAAAACAATTTATGATGGGATCTTGGGAATGAATCCATCTTAAAATGACAAGAAAACTGCTAATGTATGATGAAAAGGATTAGCAAAATATAGTGGGAAACCATCACCAGAAAATCATGTCCATATCTTCTCTGATCTGACACTGCAAAATAAACCATTGTAATAGGCTGTTTTAACACATCACAGGCCAGCTGGTGTTCTGAGAGGAGGATCAAGGTGTGTAAGTAAACACAACCCTAATCCTAATCCTGGGACCTATCAAGAGGATCCCACTGGATTTCTTGGTTTTGTTCTGTTTCGTGATTTAGTGCGTGTTGAGATTTGGTTTGCTTTGTTTTTGTTTTTAATGTGCACAGAGTGTGGCTGACTTTTTCCTTCAGTCTGTCCTCAGAATCCTACTATGCTCAGCAGTTCTGAAAGGAAAATACGGCAGCTTGTGTTGGGGGGCATGGATGTCTGTATTGGGGCTGAAACTTGCTTTATTCTGCCCTCCTCCCTTCTCTTCCCTGGCTCTCCTATGCCCCTTCCTTCTCATAGGCCACTTGCTCTCTGCTGTGTGTATACACGTTGGTTGTCCTGTCTTTGGGATTGCATTCAACCACAAAGCCTCTGCTCAGCAAAGGATGCCATTAACAGAGGGAAAAGAACCATGGATTGGAAGAAAACATTTGCAAATATTTTATATGATCAGGTACTAATATCCACATATATAAGGAACTCGAGCTGTTCAACAGCCAGAAAACAACACACTTTAAACTATGGACAAAGGACTTGAACAGAAATTTCTCAAAAGAGGACATATCAATGGTCAACAGATATAGGAGAAAATACTCCAGGTTTCTAATCAGTACAGAAATAACAGAGTAAAATATCAATGACGTATCATTCCTCAGCTTCTAGGATGGTGTTATCAAAAAATGAATAACGACATGTTGAAACTAATGTGGAGAAAAGACAACTTGCTTCATTGTTGGTGGGAATTCAAATCCATAAAACCATTGTGGAAAACAATGGAAGTTCCTCAAAAAATTAAAAAACAGAATTATCATTTGATACAGCCATCCCACTTTGCACTATATGTTCAAAGGAACTGGAACTGATATGTTTAATAGTTACACACACTCCTATGTTCATTTCAGCAGTATTCACAATAACCCAGATGGATGAATAAATTGATAGTGGAATATTACACAACCTTTAAAAAGAAAGAAATACTATCATTGCAGCAACATGGATGGAGCTGGAGGACACTATGCTCAGTGAGCTCAAGTCAGGAACAAAAAGACAAACATTGCATGATTTCACTTGCCTGGGAAAATGGAAAAAAAATGTCAAACTTTTCAAAATAGCAGAAAAGTGGTTACCGGATCCTAAAGGGGGCAAAGGGAAGGATGGAGAAAGAAACATATTAATCAAAAGATTCTGAATCTAAATTTGATTAGAGGAATAAGGTGAAGTGATCAATTGCCCTGAATGGTTTTTATATTGCTGAAAAGAATAAATTTTCAAAACTTTTATCCCAAAATAGGATAAGTTGTTGAGGTGTGAAAGAGGGTAATTAGTGTGATTTAATTTTTCTACAATATAGATTTGGCCAAAACTTCACACTGTACACTAATACTACACACACTTATTGTTTATCACTTAAATAAATAAAGCTTGAAAAGTTTATTTCAGAGCTACTTTGTATAATGAATTGACCTTGGATTCACTTGTTTCTGCTTTCTGTTTGTTTGTTTCATCTTCTCTATACAATTCCAGTCAACAGCCTTTTTCTATCTCATTATTAGTGTTTGGAACTTAAAATTGAGTTCTTATCAGTTCAGTCTGGGGTTTTGTTCTCCACATTCTATGTGTTGCCATGTTCCTTGGAATGTACGGTGATGGCTGCTAGGTGACCCACAGACATTGCTAATACCTAGCCAGGAGACTTAGAGTGTACCATGATGGCTGCTTGGTCATCAACAGACATCACTAATATCTACCAAGAAGACCCTGTCCTCCACTGACTACTCTCCCCGGGAGAGCTGACGGGACAATGCATATTCTTTCAAGGAGAAATACCCATATCCCTTTTTTGTTTGTGTTTCTGAGAAAAGATCTCTGACCTAACAGTTTCATGAAATTTATGCCAAATTCCACTTGCTAGAGACAGTCATTTGCTATTTTCAAAAAAAAAAAAAATGTTAGCAAATTGTGGGTTAAAATACACTTTCATGACATTTTCCAAGAACATGTTTATAACATGTTTTTGTCTTCATCTCCACCCAGGAAAGGCCTCCAGGGAAATGCTACAGTTTATATCTGGAACCAATTTAGGATTAAACGTGGGACTGGAACTCATATCTCTTAGTTTAGCCAATTAGTTGTTCTTTCTAATCACATAAATCCATTTTTATCCTAATTTAAGAGCAAAATGAATTCTCCAGTGGTATCTCATGACTTCTAGTCTCCTAAACACATAATTATATTTTAGCCAAATTTTAGGCTCAATAAATTAGTTAGCTGTTATAAAATGAAAAGCTGCAAAGCAGGGGAAGTCTGAAATGGGATTGGGTTCAATGATTTTTTTTTTTTAAACTGGTTCATGTTTCTAGAGAAAAGTTACATTGTACCAGGGAAATGTATCAAGTTCAGGGCAATCGTTCAATTTTGTTGATAATAGAGAAAGAAAAATACTTTCTGTGAACAAATGCATTTTAAAAGAATCTGATATTCGAAGTCTTTTACTTAGTGTTTCTTATAGAAAAGAGATTTAGGATACAAATGGCAAGAAGCAAATATTTTACATTGTTTTCTTTCTGTATTCTGATGAATTTCCTCAGATATACAGTCAGATAAGTGCTCTTTCTTCTGCCTTCCCATTTTATATTTTTATCTGGCTTTTGATTCTCCCACTGCACAACTTTATTATGTGTCATAGAATAAAATACTGTTATTTCACCATGGTCTTCCCACCACAGTATCAAACTTAGCTCATGTCCTTTTATAAACATAAACGTGGAATCTTGAGAACACTGATTTGGAAGGGAAAATACAATGAAAGTAACTATGTTATTATTATTCAAACACAATATAAATTATCAAATTTGTACATGCATATCTAATACTTTCCTTCTCAGAGACCAACTTCTCTTATTCAATTATGTGTTCACAATTACTTGAATATGAAAACAGAATTATAAGTTACACTTGAGTCCAACACTCTGAATTGTTCCCAGATTGCATCTTGCTGGATCTATCAAGGTTGAGATACTTGATGGGGTCATCCAAAGGCTTCACATTTGGGGCTGGCCTGAGAGAGAAAGACTTTCTCTAAGTTTCTGATCATAGTGAATGACTGAAGGTGATCGTACAGTGAGCCAGAATTTGTTGAAAAAATTTGCTGTCATATTATATTTATTACTTTAAAATGAAATAATTGTATTTAGTTTATGATATTTCTTGAAGTAATCACACTAAATTATTATTATTATTTTAGAAAATCACTAGTAAGAGCAAATGCTAGTAATAGTGGACTAGGTAATTTACTGCCACACACCTGTAAACCCAGCGGCTCAGGAAGCTGAGGCAGGAGGATCATGAGTTGAAAGCCAGCCTCAGCTAAAGTGAGGCGCTAAGAAACTTAGTGAGACCCTGTCTCTAAATAAAATACAAAACAGTGCTGGGGTGTTACTCAGAGGTTAAGTGTCCCTGAGTTCAATCCCCTGGTACACCTCCGGAAAAATATTTACTATCAGGGATTTATTTTAGACAAGATATTAGGAGGTAAGTTACTATTGACTCAAGAATGGCCAAAAAAGAAAAGGTAGCTAATACTAAATGTTGGCAAAGATGTGGATTTCCTTGTACTTTATGGAAGGAAGGCCTGTAGAAAACTATTTAGTGGTATCTGTCAATGTTGAATTAGCATCATCTTTCATACCTGCATTTACTCATCAGAAGACATATAAAAGAATGTTCTCATCAGTACTATTAATAATAACCTAAAACAGGAAACAGTCTGCATGTATTTTATTCACAGGATAGAACACTATAATTATGAGAACAAATAATTCACATTGCAAACAAATCCTACAAACATCCTGTTAAGAAAAGGAAGGCAGACTGCAAAGAGGGAACAGATAGAATCCATTTTTTCTGGGGGGATACCTGGGATTGAACTCAGGGGCACTGGACCACTGAGCCACATCCCAGTCCTATTTTGTATTTTATTTAGAGATAGGGTCTCACTGAGTTGCTTAGTACCTCACTTTTGCTGAGACGAGCTTTGAACTTGCAATCCTCCTGCCTCAGCCTCCCAATCATAGAACTTTGTTTTAATAAGAGAAGCTAGTACATTCGCTCCCAGCCAGAATTCATTCTCATTAAGTTCAGAAAGTAACCAGTACCAACTCACAGTAACTAAGAAAGGAAAAGGCTTATAGTTAATGACCCAAAAGGGAGGAAGGGGCTTCCAGAAGAGTGCTAACGTTCTGTATGCTGGTGTGTGTGCTGTGTGTTTACTTCATGTAGATGTGTCCTATGTAGTGATCTTTTTAAAATGGTTCTTATGATCTCAATGAAAAAAAAATTGAAATTAAAAAATTTGAGTAGGGGGAATATGTATTAATGGAGTTTGTATCGTTTAGAAGAATGACTATGAAGGCCTTGAAGATTTGATATATAAACCAGGAAAGCTTTGAAATATGGGAAGAATAGGCCAAGTGTAGACCATGGAAATATTCTCCAAAGTAAAGTGAGGACTGAGATGTACCCTCAGTTGCCCTCCTGGACTTCGCTGGGTGTCTGAAGGGAGGAGACTGTTCAGGGGGTGAAGGGAAAGCAGCCAAGAGAAATGGAATTCCCATTCGGAAGCTCCTTCTCCAGGCACCTGCAGTTTTCCCAGTTAGACTCTGTGCTGCCTTACACTGTGCACAGCAAAAGGGTGACACTCTCCATTTCCATTCACTCTCTAGGCTAACGTCAACAGCCAAGAAAAACAAAGGGAAGCTTTCTTAGAGTCATTTACAAAAAAAACCATAGTGCACTCCAAATTGCTGCCCAACTCCTGCTTATTGTCTTGATGCCATTCTTTTGAAGTCTCGGGAAAAAAAAAAAAAAAAAAAAAAAAAAAAACACCTGTTTTGAGGCTCCCATTGGAAATTACGTGAATCCTTTGGCTGCCCCTTCCTGAACCCCTTCCTTTCCTTCAGGTCTGCTGAGGGTGATGTCAGGAGGACATGTGGACACTTACGATTTCAATAAGACGCTGAAGTGCCCTTTGTGCAGACACTCATGCCCTGACTCTGGAGTCGAGGGTGTCAGGTGGCAATGGCTTCTCATTCTGTCCTTGAACCTCTTGCCCCTCATTGAATGTGGTCGAAAAAAAGCATCCCCAGGTCGCTGCTCTACAGGAACCTGTAGAGCACTTCATCACTAACTTTTGTTTAATTCTGTTTCTAGAAAGATCATACAAACCAAAGTTATGACAAGTATCGTTTATTTTTTTCTCCATTGCCCACTCACCCTCCCCACCTTGCCACATACTGGTCACAAGGCTGAACATTCTAGTCCTCCAAGAACCAAGAGAGTCTGGGCACAGGGGTTGCAGAAATCCCTCCCCCCACAAGCAGCCTTCAGGTGCCTGAAGTTCCTGTCCTCTCCCAGATCTATCCAGCTGCTTGCAAAATTTTGGAAGACTCTCTGTCTCTCAGAATTCTTCTTGGTTTGAGGAAGATAATTTTTTAAAAGTCACCTTTTTATTAGAACCATAGGAAAGATAGGAATCAATAAATTTCAAGTATGATAATTGCAAATGGAAAATATTTTGTATTTCCATTGAAATAACGGTAGACCCTGGAAACCAGGTGCTACTATCCCTCAATAAGGTACAAGCAAATGAGGTGGCCCACAGAGATTACAGTTTACCCCCCAGGTAATGTGTCTCTTAAAACACCAAAATGATAACATGATGAGGAAAAGAATCTTCCGATGTAATATGGGATTTTCATTGTTTCTCATTATTATTGTTTTTGTTTTTTATTTTTTCAACCGGAAAGTTATTCTCATGAAAATTTTCAACCATTGCACATAAAAAGAGATGTTTAGCAAGGAGTGTTCAGTGGTTGGAAGCTGTGAACATCTATTTATGCTCTCAAAACATCTGTAACCCCCAGTGGAGTTTTGGCTCTCCTTTCTATATTTGCCTTCCAGTAAAAACACAGGAGAGCAGCAATTTCCCATCGACGCTGCAGTGCAAAGCTATAATCTTGGGAAGAAATGAGTAAACACATTACTGAACAGCAGCATGCAAGACAAGGCACAATTGTCTGGTTGTTTCAGTAAAAGGCGCAGGGAATTAGTTGACCGTGCATGCGTGTGTAGATTTGGATTAACACATCCTTTACTGGCTCTTGCTATTTAGCCCCAAGCTAAAGATAGACTCAAACTACGTGATCAATAGACACAAACAGACCCAACAAAAACATACTTCAAACTTCATAATAATCATGGTCAGTGCATCCATTATAAAGTTCTTATGGCTTTGTTAGGACTATTGGAGCTAAACAGAAAGAAATAAAGTAATATGTATTGAGCCTGTGATATACAAAGCGCAGAGTCTGTCTTTTTAAATCTTTTAGTCTGCACATGTGTACACACACACATACGCAAATATATTCAAAAATAACACACGCATTTCCATTTTATGAAGGATAATATTAAGTGTAAAAAAGTGAATATCTTTTACAAAGTGACATATATATATTTCTATATGTATATATATATGCACATATACATATATTAGATGCAGATATATGCATATTAATGAAAATATTATTTTATGCTGACAGTTTAATATAGTCCATATTGATGGGCTAAAAGCACAAAAAGTTTCTATTTTTTTTCTTTTATGTTTTGTTGTTGTTGTTTGGTACAGAAAATTAAACCCTGAGGTGATTTATCATTGAGCCACATCCCCAAACCTTTTAATTTTTTGTTTAGAGACAGGGTCTTGCTAAGTTGCTGAAGCTGGCGGCAACTTTTTTAGCCTCCTGCCTCAGCCTAGTTAGTTGCTGGGTTATAGATGTGCACCACCATGCCCAACCAGAGATTTAGTTCCTACTTTTAAATTTGTTTTACATGCTGCAGCCCTGAAGATATTTTTCTCTAATATGGTGACTGGCTAACCCTCCAGTCTTTCTATTTTACCAAACAGTACACTAGACAATTTAAAAGGATTTATGTAACCAAACATTTAATTAAAAAAGTTAAATTTCTAAAGCCTAAGTCATATTTAGAATGCTGCACAACCTAGATGTTTTATTATAACCATGTATTTGTTATATAATTTTAACATAACTTGAAACGTCACATTGTTAGGCAATGGGTATTAATTTTATGCCAATAAATTTATACTTTTCACTTAAAGAGGGTGCTTTTGCAGTTAGCTCATTTTATGAATCTCAAAGTTTGGAAAATATGATTTTTATCATGTGTCTGAGACATTTCTGTCCTTCTTTTAAAAACAAAATCAAAACCACTTCCATTGAGGCAATTTATGATGAACAAATAATTCTGGAAGTTGGAAGTTCAAGTCCTAAGTGCTGGAGGTGACCAGGGCCTTCTTGCAGTTTTATCCTATGGTAGAAAGTGGAAGGTCAAGAGTATATAAGAGAAAGTGCGTGGGCTGTGGTGGTGGTAGGGGTTTGAATTCCCTTTTATGACAAAATTACTTTCACAATATGCACTCTAATCCATTCATGAGGAAAGGTTAAGAAAGGGTGGTTAGTGAGTACTGTGCTGTGGTTGGAAAGAAGCAGTCTATAACCAGCTAAGGGTCTATAACCAGCTCTCGAGTAACTATAGTTGACACCAATTGATTGTATAATTCAGAATAGCTACTAGACAGGAACAGGGATG
Source organism: Callospermophilus lateralis (assembly GCF_048772815.1). Lineage (NCBI taxonomy): Eukaryota > Metazoa > Chordata > Mammalia > Rodentia > Sciuridae > Callospermophilus > Callospermophilus lateralis. The sequence continues at coordinate 21,828,059 of NC_135317.1, read as the reverse complement.
TTCCCAACACAAAGAAATTGTGTTTGAGTTGATGGTTATGCCAATTTCTCTGATCTGATTATTATACTTTGTAGACATGTATTGAAATATCACATTGAGTCTCATAAACATGAATGATGATGATATCTGAATACAAATTTTTTAAATATATTTTTAAAAAGTCACACCTCCAGATATTGTGCTGGGGATGAAACTTGTAACATATGAACTTTGGAAGACACATTTATATCATGGCACCATCTAATGAAGTTGAAGCTAATATGTCACTATCCTTGTGCAAAAATGACTAACACAATGGTTACATATTCCCAGTGGAGGTGGAGATCACATGTGTTTGATTACCCTTTCAATAATCCAACTAAACAAAGATTTAATATCGGCTTCATCCAACAGTTTTATATGCTTTACCAAAGTCATTTAACACTTCAGAATGTCAACAAACAATAAAATTGTTGGCTGAACAACATTCAGAGAAAGAACTGTCAATGTCTCAGATACTAGTATGTTAACAGATTCAATGATTAAAAAGGAAATTGCATAAAGGACAATTGTATTATGTATTAGGTTAAATTGGAAATCCATTGAAAAATATTTCATAAAATGATATATCGAATTGCAAAAAACTAAATGGTTAATAAAGAGAAGGAAGAAAGAGCTGGGGTATACTTTGTGGAAAAAAAAAAAAACTGTCCCCTAGTCTAGGATTGCCTAAAAGTTGGAAATGATGTTGGTATAAAAGACATTGTTCTTACTCCGTAGCTTCTCTGTCAACTGTCTTTCTCATTGTCCTTCTTTGGGGTCATCATTCTGCAACCTAATAGTTCTCATTCATCTCCTAGTGTCACAGGAGATGATGCACCCATTAATTGAGGGTATCTTCATGGCAGAGTTTTATAAATAGTTTCCCATTTGAGATGCTCTAATGGTCTCCCCATTTACAAAGGAAGCAGCTAAGGCAGATGCCCTCTAAGAGAAGTCCTTGAATTATCATCATGAAAGCTCTAGAAAAAGTATGGAACAGGTTCTATTTATTTCTTCAATATTTAATGCTCTTTCTACCTTAGTGCCCAATTCAGCATTATGAATTTAATACATAATTGTCTAGTGTGTCACCTGGAGAGAGCAATAGTTAGCCAGATGAAAAGCACTTTTCTAAAGGAAATTTTAGTCTTTATGAAAATCAGTTGGTTTAAGAACTCCTTAGACAGTCAGATTTCAAAACAGTTCTCATGTAAACTATATGGGCATCATCTTTTTGGTATACTTCAACAGTCCTCAAAATATGTGAACTTGAAATTTCTTTATGCTCTTTAAATTTGTCGAGAATCCCAAAGTATTTTTATTAATATGAGTTATGACTATCAGAATGTACTCTATTAAAATTAAAACAGACAATTTAAAAGGATTTCTGTAACCAAACATTTAAAAATAGCATTAATAAAACAATTGCAGGTTTTTTAATAAAATTATAATTTTCTAAAATACCTACATAAATTATTAAAAAGAACAACATTTTCTAATGCTTGCATATCTCTTGATTAGTATGAGGAAACTGAAATTTCATGTCTGTTTAGGCAATGCTGTTTTTGTTGAAGTACCAAATTTTAACAGCTAACTCATTTAATTGAGGGTACTCCCTGATACTACTCCAAAAGTCAACAATTGATCATTTCTTAAGACGAGTTGTAATGTGGACCCTCAAATCTTATCAGTGGATCAATAAACTCTTTATATTTTCTTACATGAAAATTCATGAAATGTTGATTGTGAGATATCATTCTTGGGTCCTCTGTGAAATATGTCCGTATCTGACATAACAAATCCCAAGTGATGGAATGTTTAATACTGCAGTTTCAAAAAGATAATATTCATTAATACAAATATGGATCTCATCAGAAACTCTTTTGTTAAGTATTAGGACACTCTAGAGCTCATAGCAGCAGGCACAAGTTTTCCAACTTTTTAACTTTCATTTAAACACTATAATTTTCACTTGAAAGCACCGATATTATCATCATCAATGTTGTTTTTCTGGAAATGACAGGCTCACATCCTGTAAAGAAATGCATTCCAAACAGCCCAGTCTTAGCACCCGTGCGTTGGTCCAGGGAAAGGGGCTGGAGGAGCCTAACTCTGCCACAGAGAGCTTTCCCCACAATTGCTGTCATTTTCTGGAAAAACTGAAGTGCTTTGTGTGTACTTTCTGTTTTGTATCCCCAAATAATGAAATGACAGACATATACTCAAGGGTCCAGATCTAATAAAATTAATCTATTTTTACTGCTTTGTCAAGAACTTTCTGAAATGTAAGTGACATTTTTTTTTTTTTTTTGGTCTCTCTGCAAGGGCACACCCAGGGAAATACAGTGACCAACAATCTACCAAAACAGCTTGGTTGCCACTCTCTTGATCTACATTAAGATGCCAGCAGGTTCACCCACCATTGTTTTTGAATTTTGATCAAAATCACAAAAAACACTGTGCCAGGTGCTTGACAGCTCTGATTTTCTTTTGCTGAATATGTGAAGGGATCGATATGATATACTAATACATGCGCCTCTTCCAATTGTGTCACAAATTTTCTATATGAAATTGGGTAAAAAAAAACACCCATGATTTATAAATAACAAAAAAATGCAAAAATGTAAAATGCTTGAAGGTATCTAGTCCCTTCACTTTTCTTTCAGTGTTATTCAGGAAACACCTTAAACCAAAAGTCGTATGTGCAATGCCTTCCAAGTGTTTTCAATTCTCTTCCTGACCTCTTCTGCTTGCCCTTGAAAATTAAGGAGCTGGGGAGAAGGACTTAGAAAAGACAAGGCATTTGAACCCTTGGAAAAGACAAGGCATTTGAACCCAGACTCACAAAGGCCAAGAGGCTGATTAGGTGGCCCGCACAGCAGCACACAGAGGTAACACAAATGGACACCTAGGTGGCCTTACTCATCAGTCCTGGGACGATCTAAGCTGAGGCATCACCAGTAGATTTTATTTGACATTTGATGTGGAACAGTCACAGAGGAGTGACAAAATGATCCAGCCTCTCTTTCCTGATACTCTGGGAACAGTGTGGATGACAGATCTGAGGCATTTGACAAGATGCAATTAGAGAAAATATATTCCTTATGTGAGAGGGTAAGGACCTGTGTAAATGAAAGATACTTTAACTTCAGTAGGAGAACAATTATTGTGAAACACTGGAAGAAGAAATGTTACTATAATATTCTTGGTGACAGATATAACTAGTACCTTTAGGGTATTGGACCTATGCTTTTGAACACAGCCATGGTGGCTTCCTTTAAGGGAGGGAAACACAACACACAGAAGCAAAGTTGGACACATTCTCCCAGAAGTCAACCGGTCTGGAAATCCTAAGTCTCTTTCAGCAGACACCTCGATATTATTCACCAATAATAAGTGAGAAGGGCTTTCTGTCCCTGTCCTAAACTCCCTCAAATAACAGCAATAATTTCAAAATGGGAAGTTTGGTACTGCGGGAGCTTAATTCATGCTTGTTGTTAGCCTAATGTGATACTTCCCTGGATTGAGAGTTCTCCTGATTAGCATAACCCTTCACAGCTTGTCTTCAGAGTACTGTCAGCCTCAGAATAATTGTGGCAGCTATTTTTAAAGAGCTGTAATTAAAAATAGTCCTGCAACAGGACTGCTGATTGTCCTAATGCATTTGCTTTTAGTCATACATCAACACTGCTCTTTAGATCAGTCGTACAGGGCATTTCTGATTCTAATATTTGAAAGAGCTAATATTTATTACTTGATAAGTGTTGAACACTAGAGAAAGTCTTTAAAACCATTATATTATAAAAGTTTGATTTTCACCAGAACCCCAGGAAACTGCAGAGGTGGAAAATTGGTATGTGGTGGTTAGGCAAATTACCTGACAGGACACACAGTCAATAACTGTGCTGAAATTATACTTGAGTTTCTTAAAATCCAGGGCTCACACTTGCCCTTCTTGAGAATATATTTTTACTACTTATAGCTAGGCATGTGTGCAAAAAGATGCTTAAATCTCAAGAACAGGGCACATATATTCTAGCATAATTTTATTATAAATAAAGTTGAATAATCACACTTTCAGTTATTCTGTGGGTTAGGTCAGTACTGGTGACAGCAAAGACAGTTGTGACGATTTAAACAGTTGTGAGGGAATGCCATGTGCCTGACACTGCAGGAAATGACTTTTGCCTGGCTCATTTCTGTCAATACATATGCCATGGAAACTGTCATCAATACTTTGTAAATAAAAAAATCTATGCAACCCTAGTTAGTCAATAAGACATTCCACCCCAGCAATCTGACCCATACCCAGTGTGAAGGGAAGAGTGAGACATGCTAGAGACCCCACTGATGGGGAATGATAATGGCCCATGCTCCTGCCATGAGGCTCACTGGCACTTCCTGGCTCCCTCTTATTTGCACTGCCTGGTTATAGACTTTCAACCAAATCTCAGGGCTCCCCCAGACCCCTCCAACCAAGTGTCCCTTTGTGGAAGTTAACTAGTACAGCACGCAGGATTCAAAAAATGTTCTACCTACACTAAAAAGTTCTGTTTGTTGGCCATTCAATCAAATGTGAATCCAGGTCCTGAAGAGAGAGGGTCAAGAAGATGTAGCAAAGTCCCAAGTCAGAAGACCTTGGCTATAGGAGAAGAGGAGGGTGGGCATGGCCTAGTCACATGACCCTTTTGAAAGCAGAAAACTTCCTTTGCATAGCAGCAGATGGGCAAGGAAGACATTCCAAGCAAAGAAGTAGTCTTAGTGCCAAGAATAGGGGTGGAGGGTACCAGGAGCCAAGTAGAGCCTGCAACTGGGAGTCAGCAAAGAAACAGGAGTTTAGTCCAACAAACACAAGGCACTGAATTCTGCCAACATTCCAAGGAGTTTGGAAGTGGAGTCTTTTCTAGAGTTTCCCAGGAAAGAGTTGGTCTGGCTGACACCCTTCATATTGGCTTAAAAAAATTCAATGCAGACTATCCAGCTGAGCCCCCTGGATTTCTGAACGCCATAAATGGGCAATAACAAAAGGAAATCATTTTCAGCTGCCATATTTGTGGTCATTTGTTACACAGCAATAGAAATTTTAATACAACCCTAATTGGTGTCACAATAGTGTTCAATTCTGCTATAATTCATTTTTAATCCAACAATTTAAACATTGATTTTAGAGGTAATTTTTAAAAAGTTAACATTATGATTAAGTATAATGAGAATGAATAGCCAGTGGCCTTTATTTGTAGTTTCTTTAATATCCCAAGGTTTCAGTCCAATGTGATGTGTGTGGTGTCTGTTTTGATCACTTGTTATACTGATTTCTCAAAGATGTAAATTCAAAGAGTGACTCAGTGAACACAGGCCACTATTTGACCTCTGCATGAACTGGGATCTTTTTATGCTCTCTGCTATTCATAGGACTGGAGAACAAATAAGGAGCTGGAGGCTCACATCAGCCTCATTAAGTATTCCTGTTATAAATTCGACCTTGTAATTCATTAAATCCTTGTACTGTACATTTCTTTTTCTGATACTTATTAATGTGATTCCTTTTTACAATAAAAACAATTATTTTCCCAAATGTTTGAGTAAAATTGATGGCAGAGAACAAGGTTCCTTTTTATTTTGTGGTTTATCATATCCCCACCACACTAATTCCTTTCGTACCTCTTTTTGTCACCAAGGAGAGTATTGTCCCCATTGGGGGTGCATAGCCAGGTTCTTACTGTTCTCAGGTTCTGGCATGAGCTGTAGCATGGAGACCCTGCTCTTCCCCTGAATTCACTGGGTTGCAGGTGTTTTTAGCTCTGCTTCATGGAAGAAGAAAGCACCCAAGGAAGAATCACCAGATTTGCTGAAGGTCACAGCTGATACAAAATCAAGAAATAGTGGATAGGGGTGAGGAGACTGTTTTTCCTCTGATAGCTGAGGTCTTTCAGGATTAGTCGCAGAGAATTTTCAGAGGAAATTCCCCTGTATTTTCCCCCAAAGAGAAAAGAGGAGGTCAGGAATTCTACAAGACATCTGTTCTCATTCTCAGAGACAAGCAATTGGCTTAATTCATATTTTCAAAGACACTTATAATTATAAAAAATATCATGCATTACAAAGCCATGCTCCTGGGTTTTTCTTTTAACACCTTCAAGGTAAATTAGAACTTTGTCATTACAAATACAGTTGAATGGACACAATTCCTTTTCTATGGACAAGCTCACAGCAGCCACGTTCTGCTGTTCCTGTGCAGGCCGTAGATTCCATCCTCATTTCTGGAACTGTCTTAATCACCCTTAAGTTACAGCCATGTAGAGTTGGCTACATATACTATCAAAATTGAATAACTCACTCCCTAAATATTAAAGAGTTTACTGATGATAAAGCCAACTCGGTAAATCAGAATCTTCTTAAGATCAGGACAGGGACACAGTAAAGATTGTTGTCTGGAGTTGTACAGTTGACCTTGGCCAATATGGTGTAAACGACCTGAGATCTTTGTTGTGGGGAAGAGAGCGATCAATAGCTAAATTTAATAGTCACTGCATGCCTGGAGAAAGCATTCCTCACCATAGCCTTGTGAAGTGAAAAAAATAATTTCACCCAATTTGTAATTTGTAAGGAAAAGCAAACAAATCAAGGTTAAATAAATCATTGGCTATCTACCAGTAGAAGGCATTTAAACTGGTGAGACTCAAGAGAATACCATGATTTTTCATGAGATATGCTTTTCATTTGATTTACTAAAATATAAAAAATAATCAGGCCTGGAGTGGTGGCACATGCCTGTAATCCCAGCAGGTTGGGAGACTGAGCCAGGAGAATCACAAGTTCAAAGCCAGCCTCAGCAACCTATATTTTATTCTAAATAAAATATTAAAAAAAGGGCCGGGAACATGACTTAGCGGTTAAGCTCCCCTGATTTAAATCCCTGGTACCACAAAAAAATTAAATATTACAAATAGGTGATACGCACACTGAGGTTTTCAGAAAGAAGGCAAAATAAGAAATCTTCCATTCCTTGAAAACTACAAGTTGTAATTTAGTTATAGAGGTTGGTCTCTATCTCTCTACTTCATGGGCACTTTCCTCTTCTCTAAGAGGAATGGGGAAGTTGAGGAATTAGAGAAAGTGTCATCTTGCCATGGTTTTGATGGCATCAGCAAATGTCCAAGAAAGTAATCAATGTAATTGGGCAGATGCTTTGGCAAAGACTCACCAGAACCTTGGGGGAGGGGGGAACATTTGTTCTTCTGATGCTCTTTTTATATCACACATTAATCCTAGTGTTAACAGTTCTGAATTCCAAGTAGATTAGAGATGGATATTAAATACAGTTTTGTTTCATATACTCAATGTACTTGCTTATAATTCCATTTGGGGAACGTAAATTGTTTGTCTATTGCAAAACTCTTTCACCTACACTAAAAATAACTCTCCAACTCAAGTGTCCTCAGAGTATAAGCAGCGAAGGGGCTCGTTCAACATATAAAGGACCTTCGGGGATCACTCCACCCCATCCTGGACATCCGCTCAGGTATCTTCTCCAACCTCCCATTGATTGAGAAAACAGCTACTATTGCTCTCCGTGTTTGGATCCTTGAGATTATGAATTTCTTAAACCCTCTTTCAATCCTGTGTTGTTGACAACTCAACATAAAATCCACACTGGTGAACATGATTTTATGGAAATCATGGGAGAAATAATTACATTTTAATTGTTCAAGTTCACTCAATATGTGCTGGAAAAGATTAGACCCTAGATATGGGGAAATAAGGAAGCAAATCAGACCCTGAGTCCCCTGGAACTTACAGTCAGTGAAGACAAGTATCAAACAGAAAATTACACATTTACTTTCTCATAACTTCTGTAAACTTTATAAGATAAAATATCCTCTACGAATCATCAACTGGGAAGGCAGGAATTAGAGTGCAGAGTCCTCGACATTGTGTCCAAAAAGTGCCTACTGATGTGAAATATGATATTTTTACTAAGGAGAAGGGAAAATGTGGGAGAATGGGAAGGGTGTGCTTCTGTTGGAGAAGAAGCTTGGATGAGGGGTGCAATTATTAATTGCCCATCCCCTCCAAAATTTAAATGCTTAATCTTGATCTTTAATGAAATAGTATAAGGAGGTGGAGCCTTCCGGATACGATTAGGTCATGAGGATGGAACCTTCATAATGAGAGTAATCCCCTTGTAGAGCACACTAGAGACCTTGTTTCCTCTCTCTTCTGCTCTCTATCACGTGAAAGTACAAGAGAAGGCGGTGTTTTCATAAATCAGGGAATGAGCCTTCACCAGCCACAGATCCTGGGTTTCCCAGCCTCTGGAACTGTGAGAAATAAATAATTTATTGTTTAAATCATCTGGTCAGTGATATATTGGTTACACCAATTCAAGTCAGAAATAGAGAAGAAACAACCGACATAGGTAAGACTGACTTGGAACCTCAGTTGGATTTTTGTTTTTAGTGAAAAATGCATAGTATGCATCTTGTTTTCTCAGAGAACAACATGATTTGAATATTTAAACAACTCAACCAGAGAAGAAGTTAGTGGGAGGTGAGAACAAATGTAGGAATACAGGTTATGGAGCAATTATCAAGGTAGTGAATATGAAAGAGATGATTTGAAGGATGGTGGACAGGCTTGGAAATTATCAAGTGAAGTTGTCAAATTCATATGGGTGGGGACAGATACAGAGGGGTGGGAGTGAGGGACATTTCAACTATGACTATCAAAACTTTGACTTGGGAACTGACTGGATATTGGTGCTATTCATTAGAGAAGCACAGGGAGATGTTTGTCAAGAAAGTGGAGGAAAAAACTAATGAAAATGTAAAAGGGGGAAAAAATGAATCCAGAACAGTAGAGTTAGGGTGTTCAGTGTTGTGTTTTCAACAGCAAGGTGCAATTAGATTGGAATGTCAGCCAAATGGAGGATATTTCATAGATCTGCAAACTTATATTAATGAAACACTCTATTAAACTAAAATCCCTTGTAGCATTAACAAGGTCTTTATTAGTCTCCATGGCTAATATCCATTCACTGATAGCCTGAGCTATCAGTGAATCAATTTGGATATAGGGTCTGGAAAAAAACTCATATGATAGAAAATACAAGAATGTTCAGAGGTGAAAGATAAGATTTTGAGAATTGTAACCTAATCAGTGGCTTAACTATTCAAATGGATTAACTAGGTGGCAACTCTAGACAGGTAGGGTATGGCTGGAGAAGATAGTTCACTGGGGATGTACCTTTGGGGTTTATATTTTGTTCCTAGGGAGAAGAGCTCTCTCGGCTTCCTGGTTGCTATGTTCTGAGCTTCTTTCCCTTCCAGACCCTTCTGCCACGATGTCCTACTTCATCTTAGGTCCAGAACAATGGGATTGGCCAACTATAGACTGAAACCATGAGCCAAATTAAACTTTTCTTCCTCTATGTTTTTCTTGTCAGGTCTTTTGGTTACAGTGATTAAAAAAAAAAAAAAAAAAAAAAAAAGCTGACTATACAATGAAAGATAAAAATAAGCCTGGAGACAAACCAGTAGTTTTTAAATATTTCTTTCTCATCAAATAAGTCTGGATGGTCAAACAATTTTGTTTTTAACTTCTCTCCTAACACAAAACTCTTCTTTTTAAGTAAATTAGAAAAATGTATCCATTTCCTAAATTGTCATTTGAGGGAGTAGAAGCCTGATATAGATTGAATTGTGTTCTTCAAAACCATATGTTGAAGTCCTCCTAGCCCCTTGTAAATGTGGTCTTAATTGGAAATTGGATTTTTACAAATGTAACCTATTTAAGATGAGGCCATGGGGTGTAACAAGGGTTTGTGTAAAGAGAAGATAAAGATACATCAGGAGAATATGGTGTGATATCAAATGCAGACTGGATGATGAACAGCCTATAGAGGGTTGACGTCATCACCAGGTGATGCTACCCAGAGTCATAGAAGGCATGCACCTACTTACATGTTGAGTTTGCATTTCTAGTTTCCAGAATTTAGAGAATAGATTTCTGTTGCTGCAAGCAACTCAGTTTGTGGTACTTTGCTCCAAGAATAATGGAGACTAATAAAGACCTTGTTAATGCCACAAGGGATTTTAGTTTCTGGCCCTTTACTTAAGAGTGCTCAAAAAGAATCATGGAAGAAAAGAAAAATAAAAGTCAAGCTGGGTGCAGACAGCATCTTGGGAGGCTGAAGCAGGAGGATCATGATTTCAAAACCAGCCTCAGCCAAAGTAAGACTCTATGCAACTCAGTGAGACCCTGTCTCTAAATAAAATACAAAAGAAAAAAAAATAGGACTAGCAATGTGGCACAGTGGTTATGAGTTCAATCCCCGGTACCCAAAATTCATAGTTCAGTAAAGTCTCAAACAAGAACGATTAAAAAAAAAAATCCAAAATCTTTAAAGCACATTTCCTAAAATTTTGTAATCAAACCAGTTTGAAAATTATTGATATAACCTGCCCTCTGTAAAAGTTTTAATATCCCACAGAGGGGAATTGAAAATATTGAATTTCTCCCTCTTATTTCCTCTTCTAGTCAGGGAAATCCTTGGGGAAAAAAAAAGGAGATACTTCAAATATTCTGAAAGTCTAATTGGCATCCTTTGAAAGTATCCTCTGAAGGTTTCAGAGAACAGGATGATTGAAGATGGAGCTATATATTTGACTTCAGTGACTGCCCTTCCATATAGAAATATCACTGGTTATGGAATTACCCCAATTCAGTGACATATCCAAGTATATTTTTTTGAGTAAAATGCATATTAAAATAACAAAGTGTCATTTATAGGATATTTTCTGTATTTAAAACACATTTTTTATTCTAAAGAACATCTACAATAAAGCTGATCTTTGAAGAATGATGTCCTTTTCCCCCTTAAAATGCTCACATTTATAACTGTTAAATAAGAGATGATGTTTAAATTGCTAATCATTTCTCTTAAACTAAAAGCTAGTAAATTAATAATAATTAAAACAATCATGGGAACACTGATCTGTCTCCAAAGGCATCAAACAGTGTAACATTAGGTGTTAAATCAGCCCATTCAAATAAAAAAAAAATATATAGCTGCTACTAGAAAGGAAAATGGCACAGGGCACATTTATTATATAAACCCCTTTCTAAACGAGTCGTGAAGGTTGCTATTGTTGTATTTTAGATTTCCAGCTACCTGCATATCAGGGAGCACAGTTCTTCCAACAGAAAGCTTTACCTAGGAGCAAAGTGTTTCCTGAGCACTTATTCTTTCTGGTATATTCATTTATTATTTACTAAGTGTAAAATTTAGTTGGGCAACCTGGGCTAAAATGGGTGGTTCATTTGTATAAGTGTAGGCTCCTTTTTAACTTGATTCCTTTCGAGAAAATTACAGGAAGGAAAAAAAAAAAACCTCTTAGAAATGAAGTAGCTGACACATCACATTTTTTGAAGCTGTGAAGCCGTCAAAGTAGATGACATATGATTTTTCATCCTCAACAATGGTATTGCCAGAATGCTGCTTGAGCGGAAAAGATGATTAACAGAACAGATACTCATGTTTAATGACAGCATGTTACTAATTCACTCCAAAATAAGTTCACCTTCAATAGCAAGAGGAAAGAATACAATGAGACATTTTCTTACAAGTTTGTTTCTAAAATGATCCATTTTCAAAGTAAGTCCAAAGCTCATATGACTATTAAATAATTGCCCAAAGATATCTAAGTGTTAAAGCTGCCACATTATAATAGACTCATAAATATTTCCCCTGGAGTCTAAAACACTTTAAAGCACAGGATTCTGCAGTCTCATCTACATTGACACAATATGTAATCTAAAGCAAGTAAAAAAGAAAGAAAGAAAGAAAGAAAAACCAAACTTCCAATATGTGTAATTACTTCTCATTTTAATAGGATGTTTTTTAAGTTGTATTTAAAAAGAGAGACAGAAGAAAATAATTAAATCTGCACCAATTGTGTTAATATGAAACCAATGAAACACTATCACTGCTAGAGAGCTGATACCCTTTTCTCAAACACAGATCAAGATTAATAGGACAAATTATGTTAATGATAATGCTGAAATTGGCTTTATTGACCCTGGGGGCGGGGAAACACTTAATGACAATGTTTGCAAGTGAGGTTGCTCTAAGATCAATTCTAGAGGAAGCAAGTCAGCAACTAAATTGTTGGTGGAAGGTCTTTCCATGTAAATACAGTCTATTTCTAAACCAGTCTACTTCTCCTTTAGATGCCTAGCTGGCAGGAACAATACATGGTTTAAAAACTCATAGATGAAGGCAATACCATCAAAATGATAGGCTTTACTTATATATGGGAAATTAATAATCTGAGAATCAATTTAATTTAATATTAAAATAGTTAAATGATTCCTTTGTTGGCAAAGATGGAATAATAATGACCAGATTTACCCTAGTTACCTGAAAAAAAAATTAAAATCTGAACATGAGTAAAGGACGTTAGAAAAATCAATGACAATGATCCCTGAGAAATGGAAGTGAATCAGAAGAGTTCTATGGTTAGTTGCCCATCAGTAGGAAAAATTTTCAAAAATGGGGAAAGGACTAGAATAGACATTTCTTCAAAGAAGACAATGATATGAATGGTCAATAAACACTGAAAAGCTAATCACACACAAATGCAAATGAGAACCACATGAGATACCCATTTCACATCCATTCTGGATGGCCATATTGAAAAAAAAAAGAAGAAGAAGAAGAAGAAGAAGAAGAAGAAGAAGAAGAAGAAGCAGCCCAGAAAATAACAAGTGTTGATGTGGACATGGAGAAATCAGAAGCTTTGGACAATAAGAAACCTACTTGATTGATGCCTTCAAGCTACATGTAATGATTCTTACATTAGTACATTTTCATGTGAATATTATCACAGTAAAATAAATTGGAAAGTTTCATTTTATTTCTGGATATTAGAATAAACTATTAGAAATTGAAATTTAAAGACAAATTTATTAGGGTAAAATAAAAAATATGAAACTCTTAGAGATATATGGTCAATTACACTTTGACAAAATTATAAAGACAATTAGTGAGGAAAAGGGTAGTCTCTTCAATTAATGAATGTTGGACCAATTTGCTATCCGTAGGAAGGAAGAATATTTTAAAAAGTCAAATTTGAATTTAAAATGTGTCATAGGCCTAAATGTAAACATAAAAGTATAAGATTTACAGACTACAAAATAGGAGAAAATATGTTTCCTTAGGTTCTGTTGAGCAGAACTCTTTCTTTGCTTTCCTCCACCATCTCCTTCCACCATGATACTGTGCCTCACTTTGGGCTCAGAACTGTGGAACTGGTAGACCATGGACTAAACCTTAGAAACCATGAGCTAAAATAAATTTTTCCTTCTCTACACTGTTCTTGTCGGGTCTTTTGTTCACAGTGATGAAAAAACTGACTAAAAGAGATATGGAACAATAGAAACTTGCATATACTATGAGAGGATTGCAAATAAGCACAATCACTTGGAAAAATGATTGAGCATTATCTAGAACTGTCAAAGCTATCCCATTCTTTGCATTTACTCTAGGGAGACTATTGACCCTGTGCAGCTTTAACAGAGAAGATTGTTTATACCAGCAAGGTTTACAGTAAGCAAAAAGAAAAGACAACTTCATAGTATACAAATTGTGGAAATAAATTAAGAAACGGCCAAGCAATGGAATGTCACTCTTCAATGAGGATTACACAGACAGCAACATGGTTGAATATGACAATTGTAATATTGATTGAAAGAAAAATCAAGATCTTATGGGGGATATGCAGTATAATTCTGTCCAAAAACAGGCAGAAGTAAGGAATGCTCTGATAAATAGAAGAAAGGTGAAGCCAAGGTATTATGATTCCAAGGTAATGAGATGTACTTGTAATCAGGAAGGAGGCTGAGGCTGGGGTCCTGGTACAGGAGTCTACTTGGCAGCTGTTACAATATCCCAGTTGTGCACATTTCTATATATTTGACAAACAAAAAGTTGTAGCTAGAATATAAGCTCATCTAGTATGTGAGACAGGCTACATACTCATTCAACACCTGATTGATTTAATTAAACAGAAATTAATAACGATGAATGGTTAAGCACAGAGGCAAAGCCAATAGTGATATAAAAACTGCAATTTCAGAATCCTAGACTTGAAGGGGAACTTTATATTTCCTAGAGAGACCCAATTCTCTGCTTTATTATGATTCCCCTCTACAATATCTTCTCCCAGAAATCACACAACATAGATGAAAAAGTGGCAAATTAATTTGGTAGGTCAAGCTTCACTCAGGAACACAGCTAATATTTAGAGGATATTCTTCCTTATGTTAAATTAATTAATTTTCTGTACATTAAACATTAATATAAAATCTTGCTTTGATACAGAAAAACTAAACTCTTAAGTACATAATGAAATTTTACTTAGACATTAATTTCTTCCTTCAAATTTGGACAAGAAGAAAAATTAAAAGTGTTGTATTGCAAAACACTGAAATTAGATCCTGATTTTATATTTTTAAGAGAGAAAAATTAAATATATATTTTGGTCTAAAACTGTTCTATGGATTGATGTTTATGTCTACCCCAAATTTGTAGTTTGCAGCTCTAATCGCTAAAGTAACAGTGTAAGAGGTAGGGCAATTGGTATACAGGACATAAGGTGCCGGCAGTCCTCATGAGTACGATTAGTGTCCTCATAAGGAGAAAAATGAAAGCTATGACCTCTTCATGTGAGCTCACAGCAAGAAAGTGGTCATCAGCAAACTGGAAAGAGAGTTCTCACCAGGATTCAAATAAGACTGTACCTTGAACTTGGAAACCCAGCCTCCAGAACTGTGAGAATTAGATGTTTGCTGTTTAAGTCCTCCAGTTTATCCTGAGGAGACTCAGACTCAACGAGAGGCACAATGTTCAAAGAATATACAACTGGTAACAAGGTTGGAGTGGACTCTCACTATGCAGAAGGAATCTCTTGTGCACATGTATGCATCTGAAATTGCGTCATCCCAAATTAATTACCATTATAATTTCAAACCCCATTTTTTGGAGACTTTAGTTGAAAAACAGTTATTCCCCAGCCCTGTCAGCTGAGGAATTGCTCCTGCTGACTCGTTATCCACATTTGCAACATCAAATAGAGGTGCAATTCCAACTGGCACGTTGATTGATGTTAGGAGCCTTTTGGTGCACAGCTGAATATAATTCAGGAAAAACATTTTCACAGGCATTATGTTCTAGAGGGGGCTTTGTTCTAAACTTTTACTATTTGAACAATTATGAAAAGTACTTTACTGAAAATGACCCAAAGTAATAATTTATAAGTTATTTCATAAACTCAAAATAATAAAATAATTATTAAAGTGAAGTAAATACTATCATTAGAGAGGAATGATTGTGAGAATTTAAAATTTTTCTTTTTATTCTACCATTTTACTTATACTTTTTATAAATTAAACATTTTTAAACTCTTACTTTGTATTCCTTGAGACTTATTTATATAATGGATGGTATATATAATTCTGTTATTTTTCCTTAATGAGAAAATTTGATGCATAGAACTTGATGTATTTTAAATTTATCCTCATAAACTGTGAGAAATTGTATCAAGTAAGCTTTTTTCCTTAAGGTTCATACCTTAATCAGTAAAACTTAGCATGATGTTAAAGTTTATTTAATTTTCTGCTAAAAAGTCCAACACACTAAATATTTTTGAGAGATTATAATTAAACCAAATATTAATTTTCAATAGTTTGCTATTATTTTAATTTAAATACTTTATGTAACCTTTGCAACTGAGCAAGTTAAAATAATGATCTAACTAAAGGAATATACCACACGTACTGTTTCTTAATATTTAGATTATTTTTAATTTACTTTCCTCTTGAACTATGTAAAAGTTTTTAAAATTGTATATACATACATTTAGCAATTTTCACGTACATTATTGCATGATTTTATTTAACAATAATAAATGCATGTTTCTACTTCAAGTATGTGAGATAGTCGCATCTAAAGCACATAGAAGGTATACTCCAGAGGTTACAAATACATCTGATATTAGCAAGGAGTTATAATAGCATGCCTTATCCATTGACTCTTTAGACCCATGGACACCTGGAGACTCACAGGCTTACTTGTGGTCACCTTAAAGATGCCAGAAATGACCAACTGGACACTTGGCCTCTTAGAACAGCCAAGGAAAAACAGATCTTGGTAAAATCTTGAGGCTGACACTAAACACCAGATGCTTCCATACTTTCAAATATTTAAAAATAGATACAGTCCTAGGAGAAAAAGTTTCTGAAAATTTACATACGATGTAGACCTTGCTTTTAATAAAAAACAAAGAAAAAAAACTTACATCAAAAAAAAAGGCAAAATGACCTATGCCTAACTTCAAATTTCTACCAAGAATAGACTGCCTCTCAACTTAAATAGAAAGACTCATTTTATAAAGAATTATTTATAATGATCATTTATAATGATTTTATTTTTCATAGAATCAGTTCTTTCTAATCCATCATACGCAGATACTGCATTAGTCTCCAGAATGCAGATCATCAAAACTCAGACCCTCCATTCAGGGAACTTTCAGGATGGCAAATAAAATTTTCTTAAAGATTGGCACGGTGGCACATGCCTATAATCTCAGTAACTAGGAAGTTTGAGACAGGACAATCACAAGTTCAAAGCCAGTCTCAGCAAAAGCAAAGTACTAAGCAACTCAGTGTCTCTAAATAAACAAATAGGGCTGGGGATGTGGCTCAGTGGTCGAGTGCCTCTGAGTTCAATCCCTGTACCAAAAAGAAAAAAAAAAAAAAAAAGAAAAGAAATCTTTCTTCATGTGTTGAGACAGTAAACCATAACTTTAGTGTTATATTAGTTCTATAAACATTTTATTTATAGTCAATACTGAGTATTTCTATTTTATGTACATGCACATAAGGCAAACATTTATTCAATTCCCTTGAGGCCCATCTAACCTCCCCTGCTGTTTCAGTGACCTTTGACAGGACTGTTTTGAAAACTGATTTCTCTGTCTACCAGTTGTTAAGCATTTTAATAGAACCCCACATAAGTGTATGTACACTCCTGAAAAAGTATGAACTGCTTTATGGATTGTATTTGAAAATGCAAATAAAATCTTTTGTTTGCATCAATAGCTACAAAAATTTGTTATAAAAATGAAAAAAAAATTACCCTTGACTTTGAATTCATTGTGTAAAATGATTTAAAATTGTGACATTTCATTCCATGAGACTTTGGAAGCAAAAGGTCATAAGAAGGAAGAAAGAATGGGATGAATAAGATGTGAGCACTCATTACATCTTTTAATCTACCCTCAAATTGTGTTTTTTATTTTGTTTCCTTTCTCTTTTGTTCTGTTTTATTTTACCTGGTTTGGAGAGAAGGTAAAACTTCCTGAAGTCCGCTGTATTAAAGATATGCTCTAAAGTCTTTGGTAGAATGAGTTTGCACATGCACAAAAGAACGAGTAAGGCAGAGACACAAAGAGCAAGACTCAGACACTCAGTGATCTTACTTGGATTTCAAGAACCATTTCTTTTTTGGAACCTTATTGTTTTGTGTATTAATTTTAGGTAGAAAAAAATCCATTCAATCTTGCATGTAGTGGTTCCTAAGGCAGCCATAATGAAGGACCACAAATGAGTGTGTTAGAACAGTGGAAATGTGTTCTCCCTCAGTTTAGAGGCCAGAAGTCCAAAATCACACTGTCAACAAGGTAGGCTTCTGCTTGGGGACTTCAAGAGAGAGTCTGTTCCACTTGTCTTCCAGAATTTGATGTTTCTTCTGCAATGCTTGGCCTTTCTTAACTTATAGATAGATTGCTCCAACTTCTGAGTCTTTTTTTGAACTTCCCCTCTGTACCCTTGTGTCTCTTTTGCTCTTACAAGGATATTAGTCACACTGAATTAGAGGCCCATTCTACTCCAGAATGATATCATCTTAACTTGAGTATACCTGCAATGATACATTTCCAAATATAGTCATATTTCTAGCTCCTGAGAGTTAGGAATTCAACATATTTTTAGGGTGAAACAATTCAGCTAATTACATCGCTACAATGCCACCACATCACGTACAATTTGAAAATGTGTGTTGTTAAAGGAAAGTATCCATTGAAACTCAAATAAGTTATTCAAGACCAAAGTCTAGCTGGCCAACCAAGCCACAACCAGCAACACCACTGGTCAGCCATGAAACTGGGTGTCGCAAACACTCTACAGGAATACCCCTACCAAACATAAGCTATGTGGCATGATTTTCACTCATTCAAAAACAAAGCCATACTTCATGGACAAACTAAAGTCACCTTGTTTTGTTTTCACTATGTTTCTACTTCAGAATTTATAAGATTAATTCTTTGAGTACTGCTGATAAGAAAATGATAAATAGCCTGAAGCACTTCAATAACCTGCCATAATCCTGGTGTTATACACAAGGAATTATGAATGAATCCTTTGCAATACCACTTAACATGTGAAAACAATGATATTGAAGAATCAATTTCTCTTTGTTCAAGGAGGTGGTAGTGAAGCTGGGTGCATGATTTGTCAGGTAAATTAAATGTTGAGCTCATTCAGAACCCAGCTGTGGAGCAGCTTGGAAACCCTTTGTTAAAGGTAGGCATTAAATGTCAGAGGAAAATTGTTTTAGTTAGCCAATTGTTCATTCTATATATTTCCAGGGAATGTATTCTTCTTCTTCTTCCTATTGGGCTCTATGTTTTCTTGTCAAAATTTGCAAGAAATCTATGCCAAGAACTTTGAAAGGGAACAAATATATTAGAATTACTGTTGATATTTTAGTAATCTCCATTCCAGAAAAAAAAATGATCATACAGGAAATTCATAACTCCCTTAAGAAAATAATGGCTAGTGGTACTTTCAAAAGTCAACTATTCCATTTTGTTAGTATTTCAGCTTTCATGACTGATGTCCTCTTTTCTCTATAGCCTCAGATAAAATTGCTGAGACAAAAAAAAAAGAAAAGAAAAAAAAAAAAAAACTACTAGTCTTGGGTATCTTTATGCCCTAAATGTTGAAGTTTTAGGCTAGGCTCTAGGTTGCTGACCTCAGGTCAGCGGACCACCCCAGTGTTGGACCATCTTGTTACATACAGCAAATGTGAACCACATGCTGGCACTTTGATGGGCACATATGGGACAACATTTTTGTTGCTTCATTCAATACCTAAGTGTCTGGGATAGAATATGGATTCTTGCTTGCTTCTTTCATGCCAAGAGAACATGCTAAGTGCTCTAGAAATGTTAGATGTTTCCATTCATGGATGTCAGCGAGGGCAGAGGGCCTATTCAAGGAAGGACTTCAATTTCCCTTGTACTTGTTGTAGATGGATACAATAACTTTATTTAATTTATTTATTTTTATGTGGTACTGAGGAACAAACCTAGTGAATCACATGTGTCAGCAAGCACTCTGCCACTGAGCTATAAACCAGCCTTCCCACATACGTGGGATAAGCCCCAGGAATGGAGTCATCCTAGCATGGCCTTTTTATTCTGGGGACTATAATAGGAAATGACATTTTTTCTCAATAAATTTAGGGAGAAAAAGTAGAATGGGAAAAAAATATTTGTATACAAAAAAAGGCAATAAATATACTCTATTATTAGATATGCCTATAGTCTAACTATAACAGCAAAGCATTACACTATAATTGGAGGAAAAAGTTTCACAGAGCTGGAATACTATGTAAGGAGACCCTAGCTCATGGTCAATACTATGTAATGATCATTTTTGTCTCCTTTGTCATGGTTGAAACAAAGGAGAATGTAGTCATGCCACTCAAATCCTCTCCCATCAGAGGAGGGGGCAGAGACATTTCCCTAGTAAATACAGTGGAGTATTGAAAACAGAAGGTTTTAAGGAAAGTGAGGGAATAGCATCTTGGGACTGGAGGGTACAAAGTGAGACAGCACCTGCTGGGAAACTGTGACTCAGATTCAAGTGAAGAGTGAGTGAGAACCAGGGCTAGTCATTTCCTTGAGGTATTAAAAATAAAAGGAACTGCAGTGATTAAACCAGGGGCCACTCCTCAGGGTCCTGAACAATTCTGAATGATGAATCAAACCTATTTCCCTTGAAGCCAAATCTCACTAATAACAAAGAAAAGAAGGCAGACTTGCTTTCCAGGCAGTCCCAAGACATCTTGCAGGGCCAAAAGGCAAGGATCCCAGGCCCCACCAGCTGTTCCCAAGCTGATGGAGAGGGTGAATAGAAGGGAGGGGGAAACCCTTGTTAGGTGTCCAGGGTTTCTTTTCATTTCTTTTTTTTTTTTTCCTGCATTTAGCATTGCAACTACTCTTTGCCACAGGTGAGTTCTCCTCCTGATGCATTCTGAGTAGCCAACATCTAGGAAGAGCCTGTCTTCACTGAGGTGGGCAGGAGAAAACCCTGTCCTAGGTTTATGAAAAAAGAGTTCAAGTTTCAAGGTGGCACAAATGAAAGTATAGGCTTGTCTGATTGTCAAAGTTCTGACCCAGCCAATTTTGAACAAGGTTTAGTTTGCAAGTTAAAAGGGAATGCAAGGTAGTTAAACATGTCGTTTAGAGATTCCTAAAGAGCTGAAAAATCATCTAAAAACAATTGAAGGATAAGATTCCTACCTATAAAAGTGTGAGACCAAATATGTGCAATCATTGAGTTAAAGACAATTAATTAGAAGCAGATGCTGGAAAGTTCTCTGCCTGCCTTCTATTTGCCTCAGATCAGAGAACATATACAAAGACAGAGGGTATGGAGCCTCTGTCCCCTTCTTCCATGGTCAGCAAAGGATAACTGAGAAGATGACCTTAGACCATGAGCTTAGAAATGGTACCAAAAGCATCTACACTAACAAGGCATCCATCTACCTTTCTAAAGTGGCTTCTAGAGATTCAGACCTTCTCCTTTGTTTTGTCACTTTTCCAAAACAAATTGTCATTTGTTGTCGAAGATGCTATATAAGTTGGATTCAAAGCCGCCTCTTTGAGAAGAACTCATCTTTGGTGTCTTTTCTGTATATTTGTGAAAGTTACATGTGAACAAACTTCTGTTCATATTTCTTGCTACTATTTTTTTGTTATGGGGATAATTCTCCACTAAGAACTTTTGATATATATATATTTCTTAATACCAAAAAGGGCCACATAATTAATGACATTAGCATCTCAAAGCCCTTCTTTCTTTGTAGTCATAAACACAGCACCTATGAGTCAATAATGTTTATTCATGGGTATTCAAAGTAAAGGTTCACAATAAATTAGTGAAGATATAATATAGAAAGAAGTATACATTAGCATATATTTAAATTAGGAGACATTTGAATAGTAAGCTGACCATGTATAATAGAACCCAGCTGTCAAGTTAATGTAAGAAAAAGACTGAAGTCCTATGGCAAAATTATTCAAGACCTCAGGTAACCTTATTTTTTATCATGTTAGTGGCAAGGTCATTGCTGGGTGTTTAGTTGCTCATGTCAAAGAAATAGGAATTGTTTAGATGTTTTCTAAGAAGTTGACAGTTACTACCAAAGGGGCTTGGAGAAGAAAGCACAGAAAATAGAATGCCAATACTAAAGGCTGGTGATTTTGCATTGTGCAGTGGGCAAAACCTTGATTAGAAGGAGAAGAGGAGAACAGAAAGTATTATCTAGATTTTTAGGAAATTTATGTTTATTTTGAGCTTGTACTTTGAGAAGCCAAAATATTTTGCTACCATTGGGGACCTTTCTGCATTCTGAGCCAATATACCCAAGAATTAAGAAATGCCTGACCTCGGAGAATACACTAGCACTTTGTGTGAATGCGTGTTGGGAAAGACAACTTTATAGAGACACTTGCTAGTTTTTAATAGTTTAGTTTGGTGATGAATGCTGCTTTCTTGTGGACAGTTTTATACTGGTTGATAGGCTATTTTGGTCAACATCAGTTTCCCTATTGTGTAACATGAGGAACCCTAGAATTCCCTCAGACAAAATGTTGCAATAGAGCTAAACTCTGACAGTGGCTCAATGCTTAATTGCTGACCTGCTGAAAGAGGCAGGAATGGCCATGCTAGGGTGTGTTGGTTATGGGTCACTAGTAGATTACAGTGATTGCAAACACTTATTCCCTTGGTGCCATAGGGTCACGGGCAGAGCTCTTGAAACTATTTATGTTACTGTAGGAATTCTCTGTTCTCAACATTTCCAAGATTTATATAAATGGTCATTAGGAAAAATTGACTTCATGGAGAAAAGTACATTCTGTACTTAGAAATGTTTTTTCATGTATTCCAAGAGGCTTTGGGAGCAATGGGGAACAAGGCGAGGGAGATTCTCACACTTTGGAAAATAGCAATACATAAGGCTTCCATTAAGGTTTAAAAAAATGTGATTAGTATTTCAGAGTTGTACACATCCATACATTACACTGAGATTCCTATTTTCCCCCAAATTAAAGTACCTCATATTAAGGTCTCAAATGTGAGAATGGGAACACATTTATTTCACAGTAAAAATCTTGCCTAATCTGGAATTTTAAAGAAAGGATTCCTTTTTATTTTTTTTAAGAAAGGATTATTTTTATCCACATTCCTTTTAGTGATGACTTTCTAGTTGTTTGTTTGTTTGTTTATGATCTTCCATGAAGTTTTAATAATATTTAAACAAAATGTAGTAAAAATTCATTCTATCGTCTAAGGTGTGTATTAAAGCATAAAGTTAATAAAGGGATGACTTCAGTTCAGTTAAGTGAATATTCTCATATAGTTGACCAATTAAATTTTATTTTCTGTTCAAACTCCTTAGAAGTACCTCAGTGGACATGTTATTAACACCTTGCAGATTTTCACTGGAAATTTTGTTATAAAACACCCTTGGATAGCACTTTAAAGAATTCTTATTCTTTATACTAAATTCTAAATCTAACTTAAAATATTTGGTATATGTATGAGTTTTAATGAGTTTAATAATTTTAAAACACTACTTAATAATCACTTGCTTCCCTAGAAACTAACAAGAAAACAGATTGTAGATTTGCAATAATAAACTAAAAGAATTTTAGTAGAGTTATTGTGACACATGTTGAAATACCATTTTTTATTATTGCATAAGCATGTATCTGTGTCCAGGGCCTCTAGGGGCTCAAGGCCAGAATGGCCTTGCTTTGGAGGTTCAAGTCACTGTAACTGCCACTTATGTCATGGTCATTGTAATGTCCTTCTCCTGCTCCTTGTCTCCTCCTGCTACTCTGTCTCTTCCACCTCCTCCTTCTTCTCCTCCTCCTCTGTGTCCTCCTCTCCTTCTTCCTTCTCCTTCTTCTTTTGGGAGTGCTGGACATTGAAGCCAGGGCACCTTACTTGCTCAGCAAGCACTTGAAGTTGCCCTTTTGAAATCCTACTCATTGTACATTTGAAATCTATGCCTGGCCCCTCCTTGCCCAGTCCCTCTTTGCCCTTGATGCTCTCTGCCTGGCCTTTCCCTGCTCTGGACCCACACAATGTAAAGAGGTAACACACCCACACACTCAAGATTCATGGCACCTCACGATACCATTTCTTAGGGGTTGAGGTGACTAAAGAAGAAGGCATCCAGTCCTAAGAGATGAAGTTGAATTTTAAGGCCAGGAAGGTGAGTGGGGTGTTAGAAATTTAGTCAGTACAGACCCAGTGAAAGTTTCAGGAAGATAACTGAGAATTCAGAGCATCCAGCCAGCCCCAAGTCAGATAGCTGGCATGCCAGGACCAGGGGAGAGAGCGTCATTATCAGGACTAAGTGGGGACGGTAGCGGTTTTAAGTAAGGGAATAACAGTGAAAAAAAAATGTACATTTTAAAAAGAACATTTCTTGTGGAAATAATACATCTAACAGGGCAATGCAACTAAAGAGGGTAAATTTTTTAACAGGGAGAACCAACGTGAGGCTGTGGGGAGATCCGGGAAATCTATGATGGGAAGATTAACTACAGCAGCAGCATAGACGCCCATAAAAAAGGATAAAGAAATGTGCAATCAGAATTGAGAGAAATGTAAATATTAAATATGGAAAGGAGGGATTGGGGTCAGCCAGATATGGGGAGTCCGTGTTTCCTTCCTAAGGGAGGGAGGGAAGAAAACAGGTGTGAGATTGGCAGGGAAGTGGCCTGTGCCCAGGAGGATGGCCTCTGGTGTAAATCCAGGGAAGTTCCAGACAGAGGTGGACACCCCACTGAGTCAGGAGCATGGGCTGACAGAAGCAGAAGACAGGGCAGGCCCTCAGGCAAAATGACAGGGAGAAGCAGCGACTTTAAAAGAAGAGAGAGGAGACAAACTTGAGGGGAAAGGAAAAAGCCCAGGAGGGAAAGTCCAAAATAAGCCAAAAGCAATGGCGAATGAGGCCAAGAAGCCTTCTTTAGGTATTCAGGGTGTGGGAGCCACCAAGAGGATCCAGGCTAATGCTGACCCCAGGAGCTCACAGCAAAATGTGGAAGACTGAAGGCCAACAGAATATAACGTTCCCAAATATGCCACTTTGGCATAAGGATTATTTTGGACTGAAGTCAATTGGGAGGAAGCAGATACAAGAAAAGCTCTCTGCCTTCCCCATTTGGCTAAGTCAGGGTATATATTTGTGAAGGTGTCCTCTGCCTTTCTCTACCATGAAGAACAGAAGTTGATCCCCTGAGACAACTTTAGACTCTTATAACTGTGGATACAGTGCAAGAGGAATCTGTGTAACACACCTTACTATTGGCTGTGTGCACCATTAGTACTTTCAGAACTTGCATACCCTAAGCACTTAAAGTCTCTTTCCTTTATCTTGTTGCTTCACTAAAACTTTATTGTTCTTTTGCCAATATGCCATATAAGTGCAAGCTCTAACCATATCTACCCCTTAGAGTTATCATTTCTGAATTCTCTGTATATGGACCATGTATGTGTTAACAAACTTCTGTTTTTATTTATTTTTTCTCTTGTTTATCTTTTTTTTCAGTCTAATTTACAGGACCCCAGCTGGAGAAGCTAGGAGATTAGAATGAGAATATTTTCTTCCTCTTCTACATCTTCTACAGATGTGATTTGGAGAGGTGAATGTTAGAGCAGAGCACAGTGCAGGGTCCCTGGTCAGCTGGATGGAGCACTGGGATGATGGATGGGACACAGCTGCTCAGAGAATCCTTCTGGATCCTAAAAGGATGCTGGTGTTGAATGAGTTAATGAGTTAATATTGGTAAGGGGACAAAGTGTCTATTCAGAAAGAGCATGTGCAATATTACCATTATTGTTATTATTAAAGTATTTTCAGAATTGTCTCATTTAAAAGCATGGTTTTCAAATAGGGAAACAGAGCTGGAATACAATGTACAAGTCTTGATGGGTCAAGCCATAAAATGTGTTATTGTTCTTACTTATGCTACTATTGCTTAAATATCTTGCATGCCACTGTTACAAGCAAAAGAGAAAAATCAGCATCAGCACACTTATAAGAACTTCTAAGCAGTGTTTATTGGAGGGACTTCATGGAGTTGGGTATGGCTATACTTTAGGGGCACATGTGAGGCAAGACCTTCCAGTTTTGCAGTACTAGAGACTCAAGCTGACTGATGAGTAAGAACTAGCTTATTCCCAGAAATTCTCCCAAACTACAATCTCAGCAGTGGCCCATGTAGAACGATGGTTCCATCCCCTATAATTCAGTGTGCATCAGTTGGGGAACCCTGCTCCCTTCTCTGGGATGAGCAGAGTTCAGAGTCCAAGACTTGAATTTTCAGCTGTATAAGTAGCAGATCAGTGGCTTCCAGTATCCCCCATTAACTCAGATTGACTGCCTAAACCATCTTTAACGCTCATCTTAAATTAAAAAGTAGAATTTACTTTCTTTTCAATTTCATAAGTGATGGTGTTGAAGCATAAAGATATTAAAAGGGGTCCTGGCAGTCCAAGCACTAGTTACAGCAGAACCAGGGTCAGAGACAGAATCACTTAGCATCACTGTCTAAAAATCTAGGTAGGAGCAGAGTGGTGAAGACATTGAGTTTTATCCTGAAAGCAAAGGAGAGCCAAATAGTTTTAAGTCATGGAAGATCCTGTTTGTGTTTTAGAACTATCACTCTGGTTAGGTTCCGAGGAACTGTGGGGAGATCAGTTAATTGAAGTAATCGAGGAAAAGATTGAAGCAGATGAAAGGGGTGAGAGGTGAACCTTCAAGGACAGCAAGATAAGCACAGAGCCAGGAAACAGTAATTCAGAGCACCAGCAAGTCTCACAGAGTAGGTGGCCATAAATGTGCAGACTTAGTATGTAAAAGAGTAGCTTATAAAAATACCCCAGCATCACAGCTGCTCTGATTGCTCATGGCCAACCCAAAATCTTGTTCTTATTTGCATTTTAAGCCTTCCTACCACCCTCATTTTCCTGCTGTGCCTAATAATGGTCCTGCCATTGAGAAGTACTTAGAGGAAATGCTTTTACAAGTCCAAGCTCCTCATTAGTGTTTAAACACCATGGACATTTATGGCTTTGACCATTCTTTGGTCATGAACATTATCCCATTATGTTGAAATGCTTTATAGCCTTGGTAGAAAGACACTACAGACTGAAAATCCAAATTACAATTATTGTCATTATTGTTATTATTAAAGTATTTGCAGAATTGTCTCATTAAGAGGCAATTTATTAGACGTCTACTGTCTTGCATTTCTCTTTGCTGGTCTTTTCAATGCTTTTGATTTTTTCTTATAATCTTTTAGTTGTTCTCCTTAATGAAAAAGTAACTTGTTATAAGCATACTCATAGAATATAAAGATATAATTTTTTTTTCAGCAATCTCATTTTAACAAGCTTATTTCTTATTACAATGAACAAAAACATTGAAGTGATTTTATATCTCTCCCTAAGCATCTAAGTCACATATGTGATTATAAAGGGTGAGGACTCCCACACCTACCCCATGTAAGCTAGAGATCATGAGTCTAAAGTCGTGTAAATCAGGAGAGATGATATTGCACAATCCAGTCCAGACCAATGTTTTAGCTCAGCAGCCAGGGAGAGATTTGCCCTCCTGTGGTTTGTCCTTTTCAGATCCTCCATGGATTGCATGATACCCACCTACAATGAGGAGGGCCATCTGCCCTGATGAGCCCATTGATACAAATGCTGATCTCATCTGGAAACATCCTCACATATACACTTAGCAATAATGTTTACCCAGATATCAGCACCCGAGATGAATTAAGTTGACACATAAAATTAACCATGGCAACTTTGCACAAAGTCTATTCAGGCAGCCAAACACAAGTATGTAGCACTGTTAAGGGAATATTTTCTTCATCATAAATTTACCAGAAAGCATGCTTTTCTCATTAGAAAAGATTATTGTTTTAGTATAAATATTCTATGAAAAGAAAACATGTCTTTAGAAGTAAACATTCTGGAAGAAACTTATCACTAGTTTCATAGCAACACAGATTACTGTTAAATATGCAAACATTTGGGATTTTATGGTAGTGAACAAAACACGTCTTTAATAAGCGCCAAACAAAAGACAAAACTGATAAAACGCCAGTTTTGCTTCTGTAATTTTCCATAATAATTATCACATATAATTTCTTCTACTTCTCAAGTTGAAGTTTAATAGATATTAATATAGATAAGAAAAATGGAGATCTTTTTTAATAGCAATCATGCATGATGAAAATGCTACTCTACTGAGTAATTAAGTGTTAGCATCCGACGGAATAGTTTTGGCATATACATATTTATGTATGACTCAAAGCAGGAGAATAATGATAGATGTTTCTGATCCAGTGTGACTGAAAATCTAGATTAAAAATCATTAAACTTTTTTATTTTAAAATAACACAAATCCTTCCATCATCTTTTAATAAAAATTGCCAATAAAGACTTTTCCTCCAGGAATTCCAATTTTATTCATCTTACTAATTAGTTCTAGTCACTCAAGTAAATGTGCTATTCCTATAAAGTTATTCATTTATAAAATTATCCTTTGTAAACATTTCTACTTTCCCATCACAATATATCCTAAAATATATCTCACATCTTACAAGGACAGAAAGCCATAAGCACATATAGGTTGAAATAATTCCATTGTGTCCCTGGGACATGTTCATTTACATTATTGGATATGTGGATCCAGCCAGTGAATAAGTCGGAGGAGAACACAAGCTCTTTTGCTGAATCACACAGATACATTTGCTTTCAAAAGATCTAAAGAGGAAGGATTCTGCAAACTAAAGCAAAAGGAGTTGAAATAACCCAACACCCTGCTAATGTTTGCTAGATTAATATCTATCTATCTATCTATATCTATATAGATATAGATATATAACATAATTTGAAAAAATTCTGTGTAAAAAAGAAACAAGAAAACAGAATGGGCTGATTATTCATCTGAGATCAAATGTATGTATTACAGATAAGCAGTTAAAGAAGAGAGTTTTAGTGATAAAATACATCAGTCAAGAACCATATAAAACACAGAATGATTTAAGAGGGGTGTTATGAAGGACATTAAATTTCCCAGGTTTGTCCCCCGGGACCTGAGAAAGTTAGAACAAATGGCAAGTGATATTGTTTTATTTCCTGGTTACTGCCGATTGAAAACCCGGTGGGTGAGAATGTGGTCACAGGAGCATGCACTCTCTGCTGGTGACACTAAATTCCTTGGAGAATGATTTGGCAGCATCCAATAAAATTGAAACAGACACATAGTTTCACCATGTAATCTTATTTGCAGATATTTGAGCAAAGCCTTGAGCTTAACTTTAAAAAGAGAAAAATTAGATGAAATGTAAAAAACAAAAAGAAAGAAAAAAAAGAGAATAAAAAAGAAACATTCCTGAGAAAAGACTTAGAAGAACGGAATAAAAAAAAAAGTTCTACCAACTCTAAAATATGGTGAAATGTTGCCTTCTTGAAATAAGAACAGAATACAAGCAAAGATAAAAGGAACAATCCAATAGCAAGCAAAGAGCTGTTTGATGTAAAATATAAGAGCAGAACTTTTGGGGTTTTTACAGTGTTGAAGGATTAGACAATGATGAGGAAGAAATTACCCACAAACCAGAAAGCAGAACAAAAGAAATGGGGGTTTAAGTCAAGGAAGAGAAGGACAGGACGGGCAGGGGATTGGGAAATTGGGAGGCAGCACACAGAGGGTGATGGAGAGAAGGCTCAGACTGGCTGCAGGCACCCAGGTCTAGGTCTCCATCCCAGAGCAAGTTGCAGAGCACAGGGTGCAGGATGTCTCCAGTCTATGCAACTCTGATGGCCCTCCCTATTGTAGAGCTCTCTGCTTCTTCACTTTAGGAGCATTTAATTCCTCCCTAAATATTACACAGTAAATAGCACCAGGTCATCTAATACAGTGGCTTTTAAAAACCTAATGGAATGCAAAGATTGAAAAGATAACCTTGGAATGGTGACACATTTGGAGATCTCATGCATAAAGCTGTCAACTGTCTGCTAGCTTTTTGAGGATTTAATTGGCAGATGCAGCAACAAATCAAGCAACCATTCCAGGATGCATGCGGCCCCACATCCTGGCAGCAGGTTGGCTCTTTCCCTTTGTCTTTTTCCGGAACCCAGGCTGAAAAAGCCACCATTATTCTGAGGGTGTGGGGCTCTTTGTGGATGGTGGCAGATAAGTCTCAACATCTATTTGCCAGATTTGTACATAACTACCCACAAACCAGTGAGTCCCAAGCATAGGTTCTAAAGATGTCCAGCACAAAAAGACCTTCTACTCTAATCTCTAGTGGGAACCTCTTTAAATACGTGTAATAGAAGAACGGGGTGGGGGTGGGGAAGCTACCATAGTCTTACAACAAAAAACTATGAAACTGTTAAATTCTTTGCTCTTGCAATAGAAATAAATTCTCTAAATTTTCGTGAATAAAAGTGTTTTACAGAAAGAATGGGATGTAGAGTGTAGTACACTTAAATTTTTTAAAAAGGCAATATAACTCCCAGAAAAATTCATGCATACGTATCTATAAAGGCTGTATCAAATATGAATGGGGCAACTGAGAACAAAATTCAGGGTATTGCTAACTTCTAACACGGAAGTTTAAGTCTAACAAGGAAGTATTTCAGGGCTCTAAAAAGTATTTTCTTTAAAAAGCCTGAAGTATATGTGTCAAAATGCAGAGATTTGAAAAAGCTAGCAGTTTTTTACACTGTTTCCTATACTTATTTAATCCTTCACAATCAGTACTGAAAATTCCAACGTCTTGGAAAACGTAAAATGACCACATTCTTATTACCATCAGCGCTGTCTGTACTTCCCAAGGCAGGTACCTTCTGACCGTCTAATTGCCTTCTTCACTTCTTGGCAGAAAACATTTTTCTAATTGAATGGGAATCAGCAAAACTGGACAGTAAAATATGATTCCTTCCCAAAACTCACCACGTCATCTTACAACAATGTGGCAAGCCATGGCTCCTACGTGTTTATATACATTCTTGCTGACAACTTCTCAAATAAAACTTCTTTGCCTGCTGCCCATCATCTGCTTTGTAACTCTCATGCTTCCCTGAACATCCTCGAGGCTCAGGAAGATGTGGAGATACACACAGTAGCCTGGCTCACTCCACAGCCCCAGGCTCACTCCTCCTGACGGGCTGTGTGCTCTAACTGTGACAGTCATTGGCAGGGTGCACACAGGTCCCTCCCGACCCATGGCCCTAGATACAAAATGACAGGTCTAAAATCCAGGAATTCAGCAAACATACAACAAAGGTGCTTAGGGAAAATTAAGAAAAAAAAATCACCTACTCTCTGTATAGTTTCCTACACGTTTTTTTAAACATTTCTAACAATTTTTTAAAATGTCACTGAAATTGGGAAAAATTAAGTACTTTCACCAAAGCTAGGGTGAGGTACTTTAAAATTCTCCAAACCCAAGAACAAGAAATACATAATATTCACTTGTTTGGGATGATTTCAGAGTCATCACTGATTAATTTATGTGTTTTTTTCACGTGTGTGTGTGTATACATATACATATATATATACACATAAATACACACATAATCTCATTGCAAAGAAAACTCACACTCATTTAAATCAGGGATCATTAGCAATAGTGGTTAAAACTCAAATCTCGGTTTGTTATTTAGACATTTTGTTGACTGAAAGAGAAATATTAAGTGAGATGTTTCAAAAGAATTTGTAGGTGTTCATCTTAAGTCCTTGACCATCAATATCACATCATTTCTGGCTTCTTGTGGTTGGCACTCAGAGGAAAGTTTGTGGCTCATGTAGACACAAGGTGAAAATTATGTGAAGTTTCTTTCTTTTTTTCAGTGTGGAGGATTGAGCCCAGGCCTCATCCGTGCTAGGCAAACACTTTACCACTGAGCGCCATCCCCAGCCAAAGTGTATGGGATTTCTGATGCAGTCGCATGTATAATCTGAGATCTGATGATCTCACTGTAAATCTTGGGCCGTCTTTGATCTGATCTTTGCCTTATTCTCTTTTTGTCCCTGGGAGCGAGCTTAATGTTATGGACTTATGATCCTTACAACATTTGTATGTAAGATTTTCATGCTATAAAATGATATGGGTTGTTTTAAAGCAAAGGCATATAAAATAATTTATCCTTCATAAAATTTTCTATATCCAAATGTTCAAGCATAAATTAGAATCTTATTCAACAATGAAAGTGGGATTTTCTATACACTGTGCCATAGAAGAAGGGTTCATTAGGCATTTCTAAACGTCCTTTGAATCCATCTCCTCAAGCAGTGAACACGGCTCCTCACTTCACTTCTCCAAGTGGACAACTGGTTCTGAACCACCCTGATTTTCCTCTCCCCTCCTAGTTTGTACTCTTTTTCCATGCCCAGGCCCTTTGCAAGGCTGGTGACAAAGGCAGGTAGGTAGAAATAAATAATGCCGAGACCTCTAGCAGGATCAGGTAAAATAGCAGATTTCTGTTTGGTCAAGGTTCCAGGTACTATTTTGATGGGCAGTATGTCATCGTGAGGTTGAGAACTCAATTTGCCACCTTAACCTGAGCAACCGGAGATGCTCTTGCCCCATCTCCCTCTTAGCCTAGGCTTGGATCCGTGGAGCAAGCTGCCTGTCTCACCTGGGTTTCCCTGCCTTAGGAATTGCTCTGAAATTCCTCATGCAATCAGTAAGGCCAGATCCTTCCACAGCATAAAAACTAGAACCTAAATCTTTAAGCTTTATTTACAGTTCTTTAAGTCTTGCACATACAGCTTGATCATTTCAATAAAGTGGGATAAAATATTTCTGTCTATTCTAATAAAGGCTTTCCATTGGAAACTTTAATAAAACTTTGGAGCTTTTGATCCTGAATATTTAGCTTTCATTTTATTTTCCCAATGTCTCACTTTATCACTTTACTTTGTTTCAGTTAGCTTTTTCTTTTCTTTCCTTTTTTTTTCCCAGTAAAATATTTATTCATCTAAAAACCAACCCAGCTGGTTGATAGGAAAACCTTCTCCAAAAATGAAATTCTACTGGAACATTTGCATTGATTTCCATCACAGGTCCTGACGCCTATAATCTATTTGACAACACTAAAACTCTTTTTAACCCTTATACTTTCCAGGAAGATCTGTAAAGACCATACCGTCTTACACTTTTCTTTCGCAAATTCCTTTTCATTTGAGGAGCACAGATAACAGAACACAAATCATCATCACCAGAGCTGCCATCGTAAACAAAGGGTGTAAAAGGAGACAGAGCCTTGGAAATGTTTCCAGCACTCAGTACATAACAGAGACCTGGAACAAAAGTGAGCCTAGTGCTCCAATTCACACACAGCTCTCCCATGTTGCTTACACAGGACTCTGGGTTCTCTCAAATCATTAACCTTCATATGCATCATGGAGAGATTTGAGGAGAGGGATCCACATCACAGGGGCTGTGTCAAGCACAGATGTATGTTTTTCTGAGGCTTGGGATTAAGAGGTTTCAGAGTGTCCCTGAAACACAGAAGAGCCCTGTCTGTGGGAAACACCTGGAAGCTTCTCCCAGGGCCTCTGTGCCCTGCCCCATCCAGGACACAGGTGAAGGTGAGGCAGAAGTACCAGTGTTCGAAGTCTGCCCTGGAGACAGAATGGCATGTCCCAGAAAGAAGACAAGGTGTTCATTTTAATGCAGTGCCCATAGTTCAACTAAATAGATGACAGAACCCGCTAATCAGAAAAAGACAAAAAAGCAAAGCTCCATTTGTTTAAAACTGGGCAACAATTCCAGAAACTAATCAGTCAGCTCTTTCTACTCAATACACAAATTTGTCATCAACCTAATCATCGTCCTAAGCACACAATTAGTCAGTGGCCGCATCTGCAGGATGCTGCGCCAAACACTCTGGAAAGCAAGTTACTCTGTTTCTGTAGGATTTGGGTTTTGAATATAGATGCACAAAGAATATTTGAATTGCACAATATGAGTGCACACACACAAATGCCCACATACCATATAGACTTTCACTCACCAAATGCACACACACACACACACACACACACACACACACACACATAACAATACTGGTACATACACAAACTCATGCACAAGCTGTTGTAGTCCAAATCTGGGGTGTCTCCCAAAGTGCCATGTATTCAAGGCTTGGTCTCCAACTTGGTGGACTAAGCCTTAAAGTCCTCTTACTGTAAGAGGTGCCTCTCTTTCTCGCTTTTGAGTCCTGGCCATGAGATGAGTGTTAGTTTCTCTGTCATGTGCTCCCTACCATGATATGCTGCCTCACCAAAGAGCCAAAGATAGTGAGGCCAAATGAACATGGACTGCAACCTTTAAGGTTGTTAGCTCAAATAAACCTTTTGTCTTTATAAATTGATTATTCAGGTATTTGTTATAGTAATGCAAAGGTGACTAACACATAATCTAATTATTAAATATGTAATTTGTAACTAACTGAGGTTACCCTCAATCCTATTGTATAGATGAAAGAATTTTGTTGTATGCTACTATCATGTGTATCTTTTATAAATTAAGGTTTCCAATATGAAGGGCAGTGAATGCAGATGTAAACATCCTGGTTTCCCGCACAGAGGAGCAAATCTTACAAATAATCTTTCTGTTATTTATGTTGGTCAAATATAAATGATTTCTGTCTAAATTGTCTGTTGAGGATGAATTTTTCCTCTGTTTCTGTATTTGATTTTGTTAAGCAGGATCATGCATAATGTCTATTTTACTGTTAATCCCTAGAACGCAACACTCTGATGTTCCCCCAGATGAATGTAAAACTTAACGAAAAGCTCATAAATTCTATTACGGGGTTTCCATTTACTACTCTACTACAAGAATTTGACAGAAACTTGGGTCTTACAGTTCCACCATGAAAGCATTCATCAATGTATGTAGTTTTATACTTTTTTATTCTGTCAGGTGCTAAGAGAAAGTACTTGGATGGTTTAACTGAAATTTGACTAGTGCTGCTGGAATAAACAGATTCTTGGTGTTTCTTCTCTTCTGACTTCTGTTGCAGCCTCAGGACCTTTGCATCTCCTATTGTCTTTGTCTAAAACACAGTTCTGGAAGGTACATGCCAGGAGTTGCTCCTTCATTAGACCTAAACCCCTGCTCCCAAAATGTATTATTCCCACTGCCAACAGCCTCCCCCGACCAGGCGGAGTCACCCCATCATGTTTGCTACCTCACAAACATTTAGGAAATCTGTTTCCCTCAGCCAAGTTAACTACAAACTAACTGGAAGCAAGAAAAAAAAAACATGCCTGCCTTGGTTCCTTCTTTATCTCCAACACCCAGACTTGTGTCTGGTTCATAGAAAGGACTTAACAGATATTTATTATGTTCATAAATCATTGAGATCAATGCTTCTCCAGTAAAAGAGATTTACAAAATTAAATGGGTCTTCCATTCTCCTACATCTTCTATCACAAACCTTTGCCAGATAGTGAGAAGTAGTGAGGAATGTGCTCCATTTGCTTTTCCTCCCTGAGAAATTTAGGCAACAGACATTCTGGTGCCTAACCATCAGGCGAAATGCCTTCCTCACATATCACTCCCCCTCACAATGATCTGAGTTCTTCCAGTCTATCTGAGGTCTCCTGTGCTTTCTCCATCTCCACCAGGGAGGGATAAATCTCCTCTTTGAGTTGGAACAGAGCTACCCACTTAATAAGGAATGATGCATTCATAATGGCGATCTCTGGACACCCTGCAAAGGCTTTTTGGCCTGACTTACATCTGGCCAGTGGACATTACATCTGGCACATTCTTTCCCTGATGAATCTCTGCCACTGCTACCCAGCCCCAAGCCTGGAGCCAGGGCCACAGAGACAGGTTGAGAAGCCAAGAGTCAGTAAAGCAATGACCCCTCCTGTCCAAACGGAAACACGAGACACGCGTGGGGGAAGGCATAGTCCTCTTCCTCTCATCAGACATCATCCTCATGTATCCTGCAGCGGATGAGAGTCTGGCATTCTGTGGCACCTTGTCGGCATCAAAGGCCAAGCAGGGAGGTGGCCAGGCAAAGCCTCTGTTTTCAGAGAGTAAAACATAGTGTGGGAAACCCATGCTGGGTAGAGAATGTAAAGTTTTAAATAGTAATAGGTGTCATAAAGTAATAAAGCAAGGCACTACAAAACAGGTAGCTCAGACTGGAGGTTCAGTCACCATCCTAAGGAAACCATTCCCTGAATCTCTGGGGCTCCCTGGACTTGTGAGACAAAGGCCAAGTTCCTCAATAGGCCATCTCGATAGTAAGGAGAAAAGAGGAGGCCCTTTTCTGACAAGAGAATTTATGTGCAAATTTTCTATTAAAAAATTGCTTCCAGGAGAGGTCAATCCACCCACGGGGAAAGGAAGAGGGATGGCGAATGTGCTGGGTGGGGGGTAGGATTCAGGGGAGTCCCAGTTTTCGCTTATTTTCCAGGGTAGTCTGGAGGTGACCTGACCCCATAGTTGATTTCATGCAGCGACAGAAACTGAACCTTCGAACATTTACCTGGTATGCACAGGTTGCTCTCCACCTCGGGCGCTTCTGGCTACTAGAGCTCTCAGGGCAGACCAGACCCAAGGACAAGGCCCTGAGCCAGGCTGTGGCTCTAGCCAAAAGAAGCAAAAGCCCCATCTGCTGATCAGAGCTGCAGAAGCTGTCAAGGGGTCAGAAGTGGTCTGCACAGAACATTGGCAGTGGAGAAAGAGTGGCCAACAACCTTAAGAAAGGTCCTTAGGACAGTGATGTGTGCCCTCAGAGGACACGGTGGGGCCCTGGTCTCTCTTCACCACCTGATTCCTGATGTGAGCCCTTTGCTCAGACATGCTCTTCCCGCGGAGCCCCAAAGCAAAGAGGGTCCCTAATTTGGAGGGGACCGTCCAGCATTGTTGGGTATGGAAAACTTTTTGTAAGTTAATGACTTCAGGTACTTGAAATCATTAACTTACAAATGTGATACTGACTAACACAGGCTCTGAGCATGGTGTTGGGCCTTTGGAGGGCCTGAATTTTTGAATCCTTTTGGCAACTAAGGAGAAAATGGCTTTCAACTTGGGAAATATCATAGATAGTGTACATTCACAGAATATGAAATGTTTCAAATCTTTTATTTTATGTACTCTGGATTTGATGAAAATCAAGACTTGAAATCATATGAAAATTGAGATATTTTTAAAGTATACCTACATAGCTTCTATCAATCTGTCTACTTATCTGTGGATCAACTATTTACCAATCTGTATGAGTCAAGTCCCACAAATATATTTTATTTATTTGTTATTTTATTTATATAGGTTATTTATTTATATAGGTTATTTTATTCTGATAATTGCTTTTGGAATCTTACCTTATACCAAGCTAGATTTATATGTCAAATCACGGGAAATGAATAGGACAACCTTCTTGAGTCTTAAGCATCTTAGACATACTCTTCAAAAAATATATAAATGTTTTATGAATGTTTTGATTTAATATTTCTTGCAATACAAATGTCCAAGAGATTACATAATCTGACTCATGAACCTCAAATAACATCTCTTTAAAAATTTGTGGAAAAGATCTCACTAAAGCTCTTTAAAGATTAGGCTAAATTACATTATTAAACCAGGATGAATTCCATTAGAGCTTAATTTTGGAAATAATTATGTAACTATCTGTGTTCCCCCTAAAATAAATTTGTTTTTGTAATTATTTTTTTTTCCATGGAAGTGTGGATACTCTTGGGTTAAATGCTGCTCTTTCATGTCTGTCACATACCAGATCATTTTGACATGAACCTTTGTAGTTCTCCAGATCTGCTGCTACCATTGAGAAAGGTCAGAAGGCGTTTCCATGACAATTACTCTACAATGGCCATCTGTGAGGGACTGGAAGTCACTACTGCTTTGTGACATATCTCCATTAAAAACAATATGTCACATCAAATATGCACAGCATAATTTTATATGCACAAAATTACTAATATTAAATTAGTACCAAATTATATACAGACATTGTTCTAAAAATGACTGAAAATAAAACTTTCTCATGCTATTTGTCTTTCTCAACAGGTTTTATAATTAAAATTCAGTTTATACATTTAAAACATATTTAAATATTTTAAAACCAGCTTTGTACTAGCTTATTTCCTTAAAGATTACACCAAGGAGTTGATTTTCTTAAAGTGTTATGGTAAAAATGTGTCACTTTCTCTCCCACGATTTCCAATAGGGTTAATCAAAACTATATTTTAGAATGCTTATGTCTTTCATTCAAGCTAAAATAAAGATACTAAAGATAAAAACAAAACAAAACAAAAGAATCATACTAGTAGTTGTCTTATAAGCAACAGACCTTTATTTTATCCTGTACATTTAAAGTTGTATTTTGATTTTGTTGATTTCAACCTTGTTTTGAACTTGAATCATTCCTGTTGTATATGAAAATAAAATGCATGCAAATAAAAATTTGAAAGTCACTAAAATGGCTCTCTTCAGTTGGATACTGCTAGATTGTTCTTTCCCCATAAAGACAAAAATAGGTATGGGGATCACAGACCAAAAATGAAGATGTAGAGAACTCAGTCCTACATTCCATTATAGCAACCCTTCCAATCCTTTTTTGCCAGCAAATTTTTAAAAATATATATATTTTAAAGATATAGTAAGTTTTAAATTTCTATTTTTATTTCCTTAATTACCTTTTTTTTACATTTGGCATTTAAAAAATCTAGATCTGTCAAAAAATGTTTAATTGAAACTTTTTAGAAAGCATACTTGTTACTGAAAAATTAATCAGCAAAAATCAGTGAGCTAATTTTAATGATGATTACTATTTTAATGGGGGAATATTTTTAGACCTATCTGGAATGCAAAAATGCTTTCCGACTTGGTGCGATTTAAAGTGAGTACAAACTGCGCTACGCCGTATCCAACAAGCACAGCACATTATCTTAATTCAAGTTAGAAAGATATTTATGGAATAGACTAAATGCTGCTGCAGTACAGGTAATGAATAAATGATACAGGAGACCAAATTCTGGTAAGTGGGTAATGAGACTGTCCCTGCAGTGGCTGCAGCCAGTCACTGTCCTGCTGAGAATTGCGATGATTTCAGTCTAGCCCATTTTTCTTATTTTATGAATAAAAAAATATATCTGTCAATTTAGGTTAGGGCTGTAAACTACTGTATTATACCTGGTGGGGTATGTTTATGACTCTCGTTAATCAAAAATGAGTGCTGTGCGTCCACTATTTAGTCAGAGCAGAGAATGGAATTTTCCATAGAACATCACGTTATGAATTGCTATGACTCATAATATGTTCCCATAAATAAGCCCTCTATGAAAAGTGTATTGTAATAGTCGCTGTGTGGAATATCCTTCCCGATAGTTTTTGACCTCGGTATCTGTTATGTGAACTACATTTTCTGTCATTTGTTTTCACAGTTGAAGCATTAGATGAAACCATAATATTTACTGCTGCACATTTGTCCACTGTCTGTAAAATATATTGCAAGACAGCATCCTGCTATGACAGTGAGGGGCACAGAGAACTCAGGAAAGGAGAGTGTCCAGGTCTATCCAGAGTGTTGGCTAAATAGCCAACGTGTAACTTGCTTGTTTTTAGAGCTCCCTTGTAAGTAAAATTAATTTTTTTTCTTTTTCTTTTTTTTATTGGTTGTTCAAAACATTACAAAGCTCTTGACATATCATATTTCATATATTAGATTCAAGTGGGTTATGAACTACGATTTTTACCCCAAATACAGATTGCAGAATCACATCGGTTACACATCCACATTTTTACATAATGCCCTATTAGTGACTGTTGTATTCTGCTACCTTTCCTATCCTCTATTATCCCCCCTCCCCTCCCCTCCCATCTTCTCTCTCTACCCCATCTACTGTAATTCATTTCTCTCCTTGTTTATTTTCCCATTCCCTTCACAACCTCTTATATGTAATTTTGTATAACAATGAGGGTCTCCCTCCATTTCCATGCAATCTCCTTTTTCTCTCCCAGTAAAATTAATTGTACGGAAATATGTTCAAAGGAAACTACCATGTTTTAGATTAGCCCTTGTGATATTGGAGAATAATGATGATGATGATGATGATGATGATGATGATAATCAATCACATAGCTGTGCTTTTTCAGTACCCAGATAACTAACAGCAGTGACAGTTCCTTCTCTCCTTGGTGTCTACGGGTGGTCAAGGATGGTGACTCCCAGATAGAGGACATCTCTGTCCTATTTCTCCCCAGAACACTGTGGATAAGTTAACACATAGAGCTTTTGATTCCAGTGGCAACTGGCCTGAAACTGAAAGTGTTTCCTCTTGGCAACTAGCATTCATCATACCACAAAGAAATGTATCCATGATGACCAATGTACCATCAGCCCAGAGATGGTCCCTGAGAAAGACTCTGTGGATCCCAGATTTGCATCCTGCGGCAAAACCAGGATGGAATTAAACTGGAAATAATGATTGTCCTTACTCTGACAGACATTTTTGTTAACCATGGCCCCTCCTGAAAATATTTATTTAACCTTTTATAATATATGAAAGTGCCCCTTTATTAGATAAATGCTCAATTCCATTTTCAGTGCTGTGATTTTAAATGTTTCAAAGCATCTCATGCAGAAAATATCATACGGTCACTGCTTTGAAGGGCATCCTTTTAATATGCAATGAACATAGCCACTGTATTTACTGGATGTCATGTATACTATACATGAGAGAGTACTCAAATCTACCTGCCTGGACCCACCTTTCCTCATCTGAGAGATACAAATCACTCTGATACACCATAAGAGGGGAAAAAAATTATTTTTGTAAACATGTACCTACTAACAAGTGGTAATATATATCAGAATGAGACCTGGATTTGGAATAAGAGGGTAGATTTCAGCCCTTGTGAAAATACAAAATGGAATGAACAACTTTTCTCCCCATCTCACCTCCTGTATAAAGACATTGTTTTCACAGCACAACAGGAAGAAATTAATGTAAGATACAGATTCTGAGAACATTATTATTGAACTCTCACATATTGGACTCCTCTTTAGGCACAGGTGTGCTGAACACAAAGAATCATAAATGTTTATATAATAAAACAGCTTAGAGAAGTCTATTGCTGAAAGTACAGGTAGCCAGCCACTCACTAGTCACCCTACAGTCTTTGACAATAATCAACATTTGTACATTTAATTCCCTCCATTCCATTTTTTTTTTGTTGTTCTCTCAAGAAATTTCATGAGCCTCATTACCCACTTACCACTTAAGAACCTCATAGCTTGTCTCAGCCCACCTGTGACTACGGAGATCATCCCCAAAGGTCATTTACTCTGATCTCCTCTGAAACTGGTCATAAAATCAACTCATCAGAATAGAGCCTATTTTCCATGGTTGTCATGGCACATACCTGTAATCCCAGCAACTCAAGAGGCTGAGGCAGGAGGATCTTGAGTTCAAAGTCAGCCTCAGCAAAAACAAGACACTAAGCAACTCAGTGAGATACTGTCTCTAAGTAAAATACCAAATAGGACTGGGGATGTGGGTGAGTGCTCGAGTGCCCCTGAATTAAATCCCTGGTAACCCCCCAAAATAAAAAAGAATAAAACCTGTCTCCATCCCATCTCCACAGCCAATCTACTGAGCAGGATACAACATAGAAGATTCCATTATTAAGTCTAGTCTTTTATCTAGACTTCTTTTTTTTTTAAATTTTTTTGTTTTAATTAGTTACACATGACAGTACAATGATCTTGACATATCATGCATTTGAATCAGATGGGGTATAATTTCTCAATTTTCTGAGTGTACAGGTTGCAGAATCACATTGGTCATGAAGTCACAAATATACACACATCAATAAGAATGTCTATTTTATTCTGCTCTCCTTCCTTTCCCCGCTTCCCCTCCCCTCCTCTCCCATCACTTCTCTCTACCCAATCTAATGTGACTTTATCTAGACTTCTAGTCATTTATCTTCTTTCTTTTTTTAATCCCCTACATTTCCTCTTTCTTTCAGTTGGGTCAATTTTATCTTCCTGCATCTCTTTCTGTTCTTATAGTTCATTGGTACACTCCATCTTAGTTTCAATTCCCCCAGAAGCCGACCTTGAGACAGGATTTGAGTACCAAGATTTGGGAAAGAAAATCTTCCAGGACAAGCCCATGGGAGAGGGAGAGGAGAACACACCCTGCATCCAGCCTGGGAGACCTGGAGTCTGTTCCTCCTGGAGACAGGCGGGGAGCTTTTGTGCTTTGCACCTAGTCAGTCCTGGGGGAAACCAGTTGGAGGAGAATGTGGGACTTCTTGGCTCTTCCAGAGTTATCTTCACAGCAGAACAGAGAGAGGTGGAGAAATGTACAAATTGCTGGCAGAATAGACTGGGAGAATGGGATGGGGCAAACCCTGAGTCTGCTACGTCTCTGCTCTTACAGTTCTTAAAGAGATCAATACATTCATCCCACCTGCTGCTCCTCCATCAGTTAAGTATAGGTAATCACAATGCTTTATTTTACTATGTGTATCAAGGATGCAATAGAATTTTCTGGAGCTCCTCTTATTTAATGTATATTGTCCATCAGTGGTACTTGAGTTTAAGGCACTTTTCAGATGAAGATTTGCCTCCTGGGAAGTGAAGTGAAACAATAATTAAAAATGAAGGAAGAAGACATTTCCAGTTACAGTATTCTATCCCTCATAGCATAATAGACTAATGGCATAAATCAAAGGTTAGATTGTGTCTTGTTTATACCGAAAGGAAAAAAAAAAAGAAAGAAAGAAAGAAGAAAATGAACAGAAATAGCAAGTCATGGGTTTTGTAATTGGGCACTAAGGATAATCTCAAGAACTCCTAAGTAGGAAGTACAAGAAAATGAACAAGATCTTAACATGTATTGAGACTACTCTTGTACGTGAGTTAGTTTGTAGAAGGGACCTCGTTCCA
Source organism: Callospermophilus lateralis (assembly GCF_048772815.1). Taxonomy (NCBI): domain Eukaryota; kingdom Metazoa; phylum Chordata; class Mammalia; order Rodentia; family Sciuridae; genus Callospermophilus; species Callospermophilus lateralis. Next base: position 21,785,636 of record NC_135317.1, on the reverse strand, counting down.
TTTACAGGACTGTCATTATGGTTGAATTATGCTCTTTACATCAAGAAAACTATAGCTTAAGTGAAAGTACTTGTCCAAATTCACATAACTTGCAAAGAACAAAGCTGGATTTCAAACTTGGGGCTTTTCTCCTTCTAAAAAGTAGACACAGCTTTTAACTTATGCTATTTACATCGTAAATAACAAAAGGGAGGAAGACAGAAAAATTCAATTACAGAAAAATGTTACTTAGAACCAAGTCTTTGAAACATCTGTTATTTTTCCTTTAGTTTACTAAAATACTTAACCAGAGTCCTAGGATCACACCTATAACTGTCAAATATTTAAATCACGTCAGAATACATTTAAGCTATGTGTCTTTGCCATACGATATAATAAACATCAGTTTTTCAATGTGACTGAAAAATTATATTACACAGTCATGTACACTTTCATTCACACATTTATACATTCATTTAACAAAGAATTATTAAGCATTGATGGTGTTTTCTGGCAACTGGGAATGGAAAGATGATTAAGCAGAAACTCCACCATCAAAAGAGCTTCTTGTGTAGTAATTGGAGTCAAATGAGTTCAATAAAATGCTCTAGGACTAGACAGAAGATGTGTTTGTGCCATGGAGCATAAACAATGGAGTGGTCAGTTCCACGTGGCACCCAGGAAAGGCTGCAAAAAGAGACCTGTGTTTAATCAAAGTATTTAAAATTAACAGATACATCTCAGCCCTAGAGATTAAAAGTGGGCATCTAGGGGTAGGGAACAGAGGTAAACCAACAAGAACCAAGCGCATGAATCAGCATGGTTTGAATCAAAACGTAACTGGGACTCAGGTACCCTGGGATATCTGTGATGCACAGTCACAAAAATAACAGTTCAACTAAATATATAATTTAAATAATTTAACTCTTCATCAAACATTTGAGAAAATGTAGAAAGTTAAGGAGACCCTATTACATTTTTCTTTAGCATTTTATTGATGCAAAAATGCCTACAAAAAAAGAGAAAAAAATATCTGGGAACAACTTGATGAATTGTCACAGAGGGAAGACCCTTGCATAGCCGCCACCCAGGCCAAGGGGAAGGTGTGAGTAGCATGTGCAGAATCCCACTCCCCCAAGTCCAGGTGCTGGACCTTGCACCACTGCACTGTTGGATCATCCCCCTCTGCCTCCTAGTGTCCTCCCTCACTGTGGCCCCCTCAACTCTGCTCTGCCTCCCTCCATCCATTTCTGATTAATTAGAACAGGCTCGTCTTTGTTTTCTTTAGTTTATGCACTTAAAATGCCCCATATTCACTGAAGCAGAGACGGAAAGCCAGCCGCACAAAATCTGGGGCTGGCCTCTCTTTTCAGGTCATGAAGTCACACTAAATCTCCCTGCTTCCTGTAAGGTAGAGGTGGCCATGTGACAGAGTTCCTACTATGGTAATATGAGCTCACATGATATGTGTCACTTGACCCTATCATTACACAATTAGACTTTGGGCCAGTTTTATTGAATTGGGTTTGTCTTTTAATGCTTCTTAATTGATGTCACCAAGAATAGGTAGATGACAGGCAGAGCCATAAGGAACAAAAAGATGTCCCTGAATCACATTACCATATGGAAGGAAACTCCCTGACAGGATGCCAACTCAAACATTTCCATCAGGATAAAACTGTCCTGTATTAAGTGATTGGAATGATGGTGTTTATTTGTTACAGCAGCTAGCATTACTCATATACCAGCCAGCAGTTGAACTAACAACCGGGATGTGTTGTTCATCCTGTCAAGTAGGAAATGCCTTACTGTGAGCAATCTTAATCTGCTACATCACCCAGATATAGATTGTTGTGAGCAGGGTGAGAAGATTAAGGATCTAGGCTCCAGGACACAGAGAACATTAAAGTTATTTGCAGAAATCGCATACCCCTCCTTTGTCACTGTTAAGGTTTTAGCTTATTATTTGGGCAAGAATGACAATTGATGTGTGTGTAGGGAAAAAAAAAATGATAGTATTTTTGTTTCTAAGACAAAACTAGATATGCAACCTAGACCAAAAGATGAAGGCAATGAAATTGACCTCAAGTCTCTCATAAATCTAGGCCCAGTGCAGTGCTAGTACGAGCTAAACCAAATAGCAAAAAAGGAGGAGAGGATGTGGGTGGGTTGGTAAGAGAGACATTATGGAAATAAAATTAACAAGATCTGGTTGTAATTGGAAAGAGCAAGGAAGGCAAAACTGTGGGGACCGAAAAAAGCTACCGCATCAGTGGAAGATATTAATAGGGGAGAATGGGCAGGGAGGGAATGTTTGGGACTCAAAGCACTTTCACTCAAGTTTCTGTAAATCTAAAACTAATTTAATAAATAAAAAAGAAGATGATGCTTTCATGTTATAATCAGCACATATGCTTAAGTTATAGTCATCAATTTACAACTTAATTTATGTTTCCATTTATAGAGACCTATGTTTGTACTCATCAGCTGCTATAGGAGAGATGAAATGGGGTGAGGTGGTTGTATAATATTACTTTGTTGTGATATCACTTACAATACTATCACACACCATCACTGTCTTTAAGCCCTACAAGTTGAATCAAAAAAAAAAAAAAAAAGAAAAAGGAACAACCTGAATACAAGTTTTTCAAATGTTCTTTTTTACAGTACTGAGACAAAGAAAAAGAAAGTCCAAGTGACTTAACCATGATCTCCTTCCAAGTGTGAGGAGAAGTTGGCAGTGAAATAATTCCTAGACTCCAGAACATTCCTTGCTCTGGGTTGGGGATGAGGCCTGGGGCCAAGCAGAAGAACTCATGATTAGAATTTATGTGTGTCCCACTCAACTGTTGGTCCTCGGGAAGACCAGCCAGTAGGCCTACGAGACAAACCGCCTGCTGTTTTCCTCCTTAGGAGGGGAATTTACGTCTGCAGCAACACCTCCCAACTATACCAGTCGAGTGAGCCACTCCAGACCACAGCTTGGATCCAATTTCAGACAAATATTTCCCCTGTGCAATCGCTACTGCTGACCCTAGAGCTGTGGAGATGAAAAACAGAAACGTGAATGGCGGCCAAAGAGACACATGGAGGAATAGCTTTCCTTGGTATTTTATTCCCCAAATGTGTGTGACCCTCAGCTGTTCACAGGTCGGGGAGGTACCCTGGACATCATCAAACCCAAGAAGTAACACTGACGGCTCACAGAGGACCCACCCTTCCTATGTACCGGGGTCACCGTGTTCCTGTTCCCTAGGTGGGATTTCACCAGAGTTGGGGAAGGTCTTTACCACAGGACAGTGGTCCCAACCAAATCAAAAGCAGGATATCAAAAGATTCTTCTTGGTGAGCATTCAGAAAACATGTTGACATGTACAACAGGGTTCCTCAACCTCTATGTTGTAGGTAACTTTGGGTCCAGTAATTCTCTGTCTGGGGCCTGTGCTGTGAATTGTAGGATATTTACGTCTCCTAGTGCCCTTTATCCACCAGGTGTCAATAACAATTTCTGCATTGGGATAAACAAATATGTCTTCAGGTATTGCCATACATACCCTAGTGCCAGTGGAGGGTGACACAAAAATGACCCTTAGTTGATGATCATTTCTATAGACAACCTTCTTAATGCAATGAAGATTTATTTTGTACAGGTCTTTTCTGACCTTCTTTTTTCATTTTTAATTAGTTGCTGTCATGCACAGCCCAAAGATATAATTGATTGGATTCTTAATTCTGTGATTTCTCCCTCCATTTGCAAAGTAAATGAGGGCGGATATTCATTCATTCAACACAGAGCTGTTGAGGCTGTGTTTTACCAAGTGATTCCCCTGAAGGAGCCTTCCATGTTCCTAAATCCAACCCCTGGGATGGGGATGCTAACATAAGCTCCATCGATGTGAGGAAAATTGCAGCAGAATAGTTCAAATAAAAAGGCCAAACTACATGATTCATTTTGGAAGTGAATTTCAAAAAGTGAGCCCTATTTTATAAATTCACATTTTTATTTTTATCCAGGACTCTGATGGTTCCACTAGAGATAAATGATTCTTTCTCAGAGGGGAAATAAGAAGCAGTTTAATCTTGGCCTTCTATTGCTTGAAACTATTCCACCTCTGTGAACTTGTTTCATATTTTAAGCTACTAAAAAAGGACTAAAGAATTTAACAAATCCCCATGTGACCACATATCGCTGATAGAAGAACTTGTAATTTTAAAAATCTTCCCCTTTCTGAACAGACATTCAGTATCATCTACCATAAGATATATTTCGGTGTCATTCTGTCTCAGTTTTGTCCAAAAACATTCATATTTATGTATTAGTTTTTCTAAAACACTTTTTTGTTGAGAAAAATTTTTTTCTAGAACATGAGGGATACCGGAGTCCACATAAGGCTGACAATATTGTGGAAGGTAGTTTCAATTAAGTGGTGACTGAAATGTCCCAGTACAAGGGCCAGCATGGAAAACACAGGTACTTCCATGAGAAGAGAATAAAACCGATGAAAGATTAAGCAACTCTACTTATGAGTACATATCCTGAAACACTGAAAGAGGAAAATGAAGGAGCTGTGCATACGCCCAGGTTTAGAGCAGCATTATTATAATAACTAAAAGGTCGACGCAAACTCAGGTACCTGTCGGTTCAATCCACATAGCTGGCAACTCCTGTTATTTCTTTTTTGTTTGTTTTATTTTTGGTTTTGATAGTAACTATCCCAATGGGTGTGAGATGACATCTCACTGGGGTTTAGAATGGAGTAGGGGAGTCAGGTAATGACTTTCCTTTTGGAAAAGCTGTCAGACAACAGCGAGGGGAAGTTCTTAAAGAACTGTTAGAATGGACATAAGGACAATAGATAATAGCTGTCTCGGGACAAGAGATAATGGCAGGCTGGGCCAGGGTTTAGTAGCAGAGATTAAAATGACCCAAAGTGAAACATCACGAGGAGATTTGAAGTGTGCAGTAGAATAGGAGTTTTTCTATCCCAGAAGAGCTGTTTGAACTATTTTGATTCATTAGAGAGGCACTGATGTTCCATTGACAATTGAAATGATGTGAGTGAACAGGAGGAAAACTTAGGATGAGAAGGAAGAAGATTTGGACTCCATCACTCCAATATGGATTCCATTGATGTTGCAAAGTAAGGCTGAAAGGGAGGTTAAATCAATAATGTAAAAAGAGAATTGGACCAAGTGGTCCACCTGCACCCAAGGAAAGCCAGGACCTTATAAAGTGAGGACTGATCTGGAATAATAAATGCCCTTGCGTGGTCAAATAAGATGCATAAAAATTGTTATAGGGTTTATATTCAGGGGAGTCATTGGTGACCTTAGACCAGGATATATTAGTGCAGCTAAGTGGGAGGAAATCAGCATAAAGTGATATAAGATGTGAGAAATGGTAACAAAATGGAAACAAAATATAGAGCCTATGTTTTTGAGAGACACACCTGGGTCAGGGGAAAGTGAGTCAGTAAGTCAGGAGGGGATTCGTTTGTTGTTTCTTCAAATGACATAATAAAGATGTATTTTGAACATATAAAGAAGTATGTTTTCTCAGAGAAGAAGGTAAGAGTTCAGGAAAGATCTGGATAGAAAAATAAAAGACCTGATTGAGTCATTTTAGGCAAAGAAATGCAGACAGAAGGAGGTAATATTGAGACATAGATTTTCTAAGCCACTTTCAGAAGAGGAAATATTTGGAGGGGAAGGAGAAAAGGAAAGAGACTTTCACTTGACTGTCTCTTTAACACCAAGAAGAAGATACCAGGGTGCTTGCTCACCCTCTTCCAGTGCTGATGTCATATCAGAGTACCAGCAGAGCTTGGTGAGGTGGAGAGACCCAGTCTTTCCTGAGACATCCTTGACTCTTCTGCAATACGAGAGCAATGTGGCTCTTGCCCAACGAGTGAGACAGAGCTGAAGAGCAAGCCAAGGAGCTGATCTCTACTAGGTTTTGTCCAAAATGACTGAGATCCACAGGGAGGTCTGCTACTGAGGACTGATCTATACTCTGGGTGTACGCACTGATCGTGAGGACCAAGATGAGACAGAGAGTCCAGGGAGACCATCAAGTCATGAGAATAGACCAATTTCTTCAGTTATAGAATCAAATGTTACTAGGGCATCCAACAAGAAAGACAATTATCATTTTCATGGATACCAAAGGCAAGAGAGCTATGCGTCAATATACAAGTCTCACTTTCTTCTCACCCAAGGTCCCAAGTAAGATTCAATTGATGAATAAGACCAGGTGTTAAAGCAACTTTAAAATTTAGAAATAGTCTCAACTTTCCAGATTATGTCTTAGGGAGGAGTCTGGATCCATTTTAAATTAATAAATAGGTTTCTGTTCTTTGCATTTCTGAATGTGATATGCTTAACATTGGGACCTCAGTACAATGGGTCAGACAAGCACATCTCATTAGTGAGGATGATCCTAGTAAAGGGAAACTGATGAACATAATGGAAAAAACATCAACCATCATAGGACAATGCCAACTACGGTCAAGTGTAAATGTTTCATTGTAGGTCCTCCTCCTTCTCCCCCCAAATAGTCTTCTAAACAATCTGAGAATTCCTGACTGGTCTCTGTTTTCATCTCAGCTACAATGCTGTTTTTCTTTTCCTAAACAAACACTATAAAGTACCTTTGGCATAATCTGCTCCTGCAGAAGATATTCTGCTTTCTGTCTCCACATCTTAGAATGTTTCTTTCAAGTAAACTTTGGCAACATCAATCTGCAAGAGTCACATCTTCTTAGTAGCAGATTTTAAAAATTCTCTCCTTCATCAAAATGCTGGCAGTGATCCTAATCCCACCATGTTTACTTGTGGATAGTGAGTAAGCAACTCTGCACTCCTACCCCCCTACCACCTAGGTTGCTGAGCTATGACTTCTCATAAGTCATAATCCTTTGGGTGTTCAACCTCCAAGACCAGCACAGAATAAAAACCAAAGAATTCCAAGCTTTTTTTGCTCAGCTTCTCCCTCTCCGAGATTTTGCTTTGTTCTATGCTCTCGGGGAGAAGCCTTCACTCCCTCATCTTCAAATCCCATAATTTCAGTGATCTCCCAACTACAGGCCAGTAAAGAACTACATTTGTGGGATTCATCCCATCCTTTTGCATGACTCATCACAGGTGAATCCCCCTGAAATTAGAACAAAAGTGGACAGGGTACTCAATCTCTGCATGTGATGCTGCCTTCCTATTCATTATAGTCAGTGGAGACACTGACACAGGAAGCTCTTGGCCCATGGTACAGGGGTATATTCCTATAATCCCAGCAACTTGGGAGGCTGGGGCGGAAGGATCTTGAGTTCAAAGGCAACTTAGGCCCTAAGCAACTTAGTGAGATCCTGTCTCTAAATAAAATATAAAAAGGGCTGGAGATGTGGCTCAGTGTTAAATCCTCAGTATCAAAAAAGAAAAAGAAAAAAAAATCCCTCATGGAAGAGGAACTAAAATTTAATAACATTGTAATGTTTTAAAATAATACTTCCAGACGACTTAAAAATATCCATTAAGTAGTACTGCTGAAGCAATTAGAACACCTTAGGAGAAAATCCTCAGACATTCAATCAACATTCTATATCACTAGATCCTAAAAATAAATATGAAGAAAAACAAGAATCTACTTTGCATTGCAGTCAGAAAACGTGAAATGTGTAGAGGTTCCCAAAGTTGCAAAGGAAAATTGATAGCATGGGTAGCTCACATTTAAGTTCTCACCTGGGCTGGGAAGAATTGTATTTTTGGGAATTCTCTTTTTTAAGTTTCCAGTGATGTTGGGCCACAGGTGATTTCAAGCAGGGAAATGAGGAGCATCCATTAAAAAAATACACATATGTTGCATACTTTTTCAATCCCCTGCTGCTCTTGATGTTGAGGCTGCAACTCCATTAGTCTCTTTGATTTTTGGACCAGGTGCGTGTGTGTGTCCCAGCTGCTGCAGAGCACCCTCCTAAGCAAGGACCACAGTGACAATATCTGATGTGGGCTGCAGTCTATCCTTAAAGACCTTGGCTCATGCTTTGGTTCTAGTTTACGTTTGCTTTCCTGCACTCTGTGCTCATTTTTATTTCCCAACTGCCTGTTCTGAGGATAGCATCACACACAGAAATCACAGGTTTACAAGAGATGGCCCAAACAGCAACCATGACTGCCTAAGATCCCATGCCCAAACACCAGTTCATAGAGTTGTTATGTTTCTCTAATTCAATCTAACACAGAATTACATACTGAGAAGGGTTCTGGATCAACAGAATCTCTGATTCTGAGCTTCTCAAATTATTTCTGAGTTTTCTTGAACTGTTTTCCTGATTAAATTTAAAGACTAAAAATTCCATTTTCAGTAGTGAAAGGACTAATTGTCCCCAGCTGTAGTGATAAAACCATTGCTTAAATTAACACATTTAACTATTGGGCAGGCTGAGGTAGGAGTTCAAGGCCAGGCTAGGCAACATTCCAAGACCCTGTCTCAAAAAAAAAAAAAAAAAAAGAAAAAAAAAAAAGAAAGAAAGAAAGAAAGAAAGAGAAAATAAAAATATATCACATTTAAATACTTGTTCCTAATACTTATTAGACTAGAGTTGTACGTGACTAACATTTATGAAATCTGACCATTTTAATGAAAACAGTGTTATCAGGTTGTTTGGTTACTTCTAAGTGTGCTGGAGACTTTAGGAATGAAAATAATGAACTCAGGGCTTTGGATTCTTAGATCAAAGTCCATATAAGAAACCCAAGCCAGACACAGTGGCGTACACCTGGAACCCCAGCTACTTAGGAGTCTGAGGCAAGAGGATGCATGTTCAAGGCCAGCCTAAGCAATTTAGTGAGAACCTATCTCAATATTTAAAAAAACATGGAAAGAGCTGGGGATGTAGTTCAATGGTAAAACACTCCTGGGTTCAATTACCAGTACTACCAAAGGAGGAAGGAAGGAAGGAAGGGAGAGAGGAAGGGAGGGAGGAAGAAAGGGAGGTTGGCCTAAAAGGCTGTAGATTGGCATTGAAAGAAATCCTATCTCCTATAGACAATGTATTGAGATTTCTAAAATATTACCCATTTTTGTTGGGAGTAGCAGAATTATAGTTGACATTGAAACCCGCAACTTTATAAGTTCTCATTCATTAAAATTGGGACACTTACTGGGAAGGAGTGAGATCTGGAAAGAATGGAATCCTGACATTTGGGATGGAGGCATCTGAGAAAATTCTGATGAATTTTAGGACCAGAGTGCTTAATCCTGACAGCCTCTTCAGCTACTTTGCCAGTAGAAGCAGCCATCATTCCTGCCCAGGGAGGTTAGTCTCCTTTCCTAATGTGAACCAGATGGGATCGTGCTTGCCAGGAAGCCCTGTTAATCCCTGTTAAGGTCTACTCTCACTAATCTCCTTCCATCTAGACCTATAATTAGATTCAAGTCCCAAACTTGTGGTGGAGAAGAGTACACACCCAAAGAGTTTTGCATGATCTGTCAAGTAATATCAACAAAAGTCAGGGATGGGGGTGTAAGAATGGCAATATATCTATAGGGAAGAGGATTAACTTGGAAAGAATAGAAAGTTGGATCATGCTCAATATATGGAGTGGAGTTTACTGATTCACTGTTGCAGCTTGAGGTCCAAGAATGGCTATAACATTTGTTTGGTTGGTTGCCTGAGTCATGGATCCAGAATGAACTTGAAACATCATCACATTCTTGTTACATAGAGAAAGACACTCAAAAGCTTAAGGAGGTTGAAATGTGGGGGTGGATTGGACATAGCATACTACTCACCCACCTGGACATGTCCTTCACCTCAGCCTTGGTCTTCCCTTTCGGCTTTGTACTTTATTATGATCCACTAAATTACCAAGCAACCTGAGAGTCCATCAAGAACCAAGTGTTGTCTTACCCACCAAGCCATACTGTTTACTTAGTTTTCCAATGACTTTCTTATATTATTATAATTTTGGAAAAGGGACAGGAGTGACTCTGCTCCTAATTTTCTGAGTTGAGAAAGGTGAAGTTCATTTAAGATTATGTGTTTTTTGAATTGATAAAATCATCAATCCTCTCTATGGAACTATTCCATCAGATACTTAAACAATCAAAATAATAGTAGATCAATAGTAAATTTATTTAGTGATAAGCAATGCGTTTAACAGTCTCTAAGGATAAATATTAAGCAAAACCAGCTCAAGTTACAAACTTCAATAATAAAATCATGAAAGATCTGCCTGGTGTAAAAATCCATCAAAGCCTATGCTCTATAGGGTGAGTGAGATGTGTGGGAAATGACTTCTACTGAAGGTAGAAGTTTTTTGTGAGAAAAGATAGTTCAATTTCCTCTCTCCAAGCCGTCTTTTTAAAATAACACAACCTAACACACTCTCTGACACAGCACCACATGACTCAGAGGCCCTTCTTAGAGGGACTGAATCACCTCTAACCTCTGGACTTGGTGAGGATTACTAATCAGGACATGTTTTCATTCCTAAGATAGTATGGGAAAGTTCTCATTTGGACACTTAACCTAACGTTCAGTCAATTATACCACTGTTCCCCCTGCAAACGAGTTTGTTTTTCTTCATTTCTCATTGCCTCACCCAGGATGAAAGATGACCCACCTAAAAATTACATGTCTTCCAGTGTAAATACAAATCCTCAATTCTAGAAAATAAACAACAATTCCTGAAATGATTTTTTAAAATGAGCAAGTCATTCATAACAGTATGTAAGGTTTGCCCACGTTAGGGATTTCAGCTCTCAGGGATATGATATCCTGTGAGTTAATTAGGCCAGGAAAACATTTCCTCTTCCAAGTCCAGGAGGGGAAAAAAATTGTTAAAAGTCAAACAAAATTCAGCATTTCTCTTCTGATTAAAAACTGAGAAATGAAAGTATATTCCTAATCTCTACTGCATTGTACATCCTGGGATTGTGATACTTAGGTTTTCACGATTTTGTATGAAACCTTAAGAACGTGTGTTATTTAAAAATAACTCTAACATAGTAGAAAGACAATGAAATGTGAGCTGTCAGAAGTCCAGGATCAAATTGTTTCCTTTTCTGTTCTAACTGTAGCTGACAATTTCTTTACTTGAAAAGTGAAGATGGATAATGTTTTTCTCAAAAGTGAATAAGACAGGCTCGTGCATATGGATATTTTTTAGGTCTTGAGAACTTTTTAAGTGTGATGGCTGTGAATCACAGCAAATATGGAGCTGTCATGGCCGGCCTCAACTCCAAAGGACAGATTTCTGTAGCTCACCAAGTGTTTCCTTAGTGACAGGGACCAGATGATAAGAAATCGGGATCACTTCCTATGAGTGAAGTTTTTTCCCCTCAATTGTATGCTAAGCAGCACATTAAGTTTTAAGAAAAGGCCTTGTTTGGAGCCACATCTTCCCCTGGGAATTTGGTTAATCAGCCCAAGAACACGGATCATTTTGGTGGCTGTGTTGATGCTCCAAGTCTCAGCCTCCTTTGTCTTCCATCCCAATCGCACTACAAATCAGTGAAGCTTTTAATTTATTATCTCTAAGCCCCTGCCAGACATTGATGGATTAAGTCATAGAGTAGAGGAAAAAATTCTTGCCTGCAATAGTCATCTTCCAGGTGTGTCCATGTGTAGATTCAGAAGGATGCAACCTGGTAGGAAGTGACTGCATGTTTTGTTCATATTCCTGTTGACAAAAGCGAATGCTGCAGCTGTAACCCTGAAATCATCACTGAGGTGACCTTCAGTAGACAAAAAATAAAATTAAAAATTAAAAAATAGATACAAAAAAAAATAGATACATAAGATTGTGACTGTCATCTCCCGGGCTCCTCTGAAAATATCTATTTTGGGGGCAAATCCAGCACTTCATTTCATTTACAGATTTTTTTAACTAATCCGCAGTGGCAAAAATTAATAGTAACAATAATAATAGCAATTCTTTTTCTAATTTCCCCAAATTTCCAGTCTCATTTTTGTGTTTTTTCAATAGGGGAGTTTAATATCTGACCATCCTAGATATAAATTGATTTCTATTCTCTTCTTCTCCAGCGCCTGCCCCCCACCACCAACCCCTGTTGCCTCTAATATATACAAGTAATCAGTGGACAGTTTGGCTGTCTTTCCCTGGATGCAAATTTCTTTTTCACAATTTTAACTTAGAAAAAAAAAAAAACGAATAAAATCCAAAAAATTTCCAACCAAAGCATGGCAAATATGTAAATAAATAAATGCACAAAGCCTCCCTGGGGTTGCCTGACTGAGATATTAGAGAATAGCCTTGAACAGCAAATGTCTGGTTGTTGACCCTGGTGAATCGGGAGAGAGACGGGAATAAACCCGTGGGGCCACATCTGGGAGTGCAAGTGTGTGAATGGAGCTTAGTTGGCCTCCCACACAACAGGAATTCCACCTAAAGTATGCACTCTGCATGGGAGGACTAAAAAAAAAAAATGTGTTTAGAATATCACTAAGGAAACCCAGATACATTATCTCAGCCAGAAGACAGCAGAGTTAGTGACGGTCTCCAAATGACTAACACAGAGTGCATGCTGTAATAAGGTTGTTGATGCCGGGAAATCGAAACACCAAAGTAGGGAGTGGGGGGTGGAAATATTTAGTAAAAAGAACAGGGTCCCTTCCTTTACACAGCACCGGGAAACTTTTTTTTTTTTTTTTTTTTTTTTTCATGTCTGTGGGGTTTCACAGGCAAAGAACGATTAAAATAAAATAAAACACGGAGTCTTTCTACTTTGAGTCTCTGTCAAAAATTTATCTTACAAATACCAAGGTGGTTTTTCCTGCTTTGACACCTGGGAAACAGTTTGTTTCAGTATCGAGTACACAATTTTAAGAGTATGTTTGGATCTCAGAAACATGTTTGACTTTACAATTTTGAAAGTATGTTTGGCTGTCCAAACTTCTACTCCAAGAAGACATATTGGGTGTGTGTGTGTGCCTTGAATTTTATTCAGTATTAGTTCTATTTTAATGCCAGTTAAATTGTAGCTTTGCAATGAATTACCCTCTAAAAATAAGTTGAAGTATATTTACATTTGTCAAGTTTAGGCAAAAGACAACATCTGTAGCATCCTTGAACAGCTCACCCACTACACAGAGGTAACAGGCGAAGTGGCTTATTGCAGCCTAATCTCTCTTCACTGTTCCTCATCCTGCCTCCCTCTGGAGGAGCCTGACCTCCGTTCATCTATGCTCCTCAGTTCTGCCTTCATGGCTCCTGGGTACTGACTCTACTGATGCTCTACTGATGCTCTGTTTTGGTCATTCATGTTAAACATTCAGACTCTTAAAATGTTAAGTCTTGTAATCTCTGCAAGGAAAAGCCTGTCATTCGCTTTTTAATCTAGTGGCAAAATGGCTTCAGAGTAGAAGTGAGGGTCCCCACTGCTCAGAAGGAGTTTACTATTGCTGAACAGTGAATATGTTTAAAGTCGTGGTGACTCGGTCTCTTGTCTCATGAGAAATCAAGGTGATTTTTACATACACATGTAAAAATTGCACACATTTTTTGGATTTTTTAAAAATTTTCATTTGTTTATTGGATTGGTTTCTTTTTCTTTCTTTCTTTTTTTTTTTTTCCTGACTGCTTATAAAAGATTTGTTCTAGGAAAACAATATATAAACCCCGAGACTCAAAAATCAGTATGGAACAAAAAGTTCTAAACCTTCTTCAGTAGAAATATTTGGCCAGTGCTGCTCAGACATCTGGAATTGAGTTTACATCATGAGATAAATTATCTATTGATTGCAAGCAAAAGACACCCTTGTTCAAAAGCTTGTAAACATACATATCAGTTAATTCAAACCATTTAATGTGAAGGCTAAGGAAAAAAAAATAGTAACTTTTAAGAAGAAAAAAAAAACTTTGAAGATAATAATTATTACAATATGGTTTTCCAAGGTGTAAACTCCTACTAAAAACTGAAATTTACAAAAGAAGGAAAAAGAAAGCCCTTTCAAGTTTTAACCAAAGAAATTAGATTCATTAACTCATTCATTTTAAACCATTTATTAAGAATCTAAATTGTAACTTCTACAATACTAACTGAAGACAAACACAAATACACATTGTTTAGTGGCAGAGATTGTAATAGATAATTCTGACAATTCTGTTAAAGATCTAAATCCAATCCAGCTAGAATTTCAGAAAATATTTCAAAAATGACAAATTTTGCTTTTAATTATAACCTATGTTGTAATTTAAATATAGTATCTACATAATCTAAAGAAAGATTCACATTTTACATTGCTAGATAAATAGAAAGTATAGTTTGACCTGGATAAAATCTGAATATTATAATCACTTGTTAATGGGCCTTTGGATATTGAGTAAGTATTATCCAAATATATTTGAAATAAGTTTCAAACACATTTTAAATACCATATAGATTAGAACATTTTACTACCAATAAGTATCTATTTATAAACCATAAGATTGCATGATTAGAATGAATTTGTACCAAAGCATTTGATATAGAAAATCATAAGTTGTATATTTCTATCCATTCTGTGAAATTAATTTTATATTCTTATAACATTTGTATCATAACACTAAAAAAATGCCACTGATTGAAACCATGCTTTCTATGAAAATATTAGGCACAGATTCTTAAGGATCCTAACAAAAATGTTATAGTATAAGCATCCATTCTTTTCTAAACAGTCATACATTGATTCTATTATTCTATTTAAGACAAAATGAGCTCTCAAGATAAATTAATATTGCAGATAACTCTGAGAATTAACTAGGCTTCATTAGTCCTATCCTCCTACCTCTCACCTTGATTTTGGAGATTTTAAGTCTATTTAATTTTATATCTGGGATAGGTAATTTTTTTTGATGTGTATATATTCTAGTTATAAGGTAATATAATTTGCAAGTTAATTTTGCTTTTATGACATTAAACTATATAACAACTTAAACCAATACAAAAGTGTGCATCCTAATTGACATTAGCAATAGTGATATTTTTCTACTAACTGTAGAGAAGTGAGTTTCTACTCTTGAGAGTTCATTTTTTCTAGTCAGCTTGTGTGAGGATGAAAGGAAAAAGCACATGTACTCTTTTACAGAAAAATAAGAACATAAAGTACTTTGGGGAATGAATCTTGAGTATGATGAAAACCTTGAGACACATTTTATATAGTGTAAGAATATAAAATTAGGGGAGTGGCAGGGAATTAAAGGATGTAATGGAAGTGAAGAAATGATTAAAGTATGTTAATGTATGTGCGAATATGTCACAATGAAACCAGTTATTCACTATAATTAATATGCACCAATTAAAATATCTTCTTTGGGCATATTGCCATCTTAAAAAAAATGCTATTGTTTCTACACTCCACTTGTAAGCTCATTCACTTTTCCAATTGAATTTGAAAATAAATAATAAAAATTAATTTTTGAAGAATGGATAAAGTGCAGATTCAACTCATGATTTTCTACATCAAACCCTGTGACACTTTCTTTATGTATAAAATAATTTTAAAAATAACTTGAGACTATTTCTCTCCATCTTAAGAAACACATTGGAGAATATATGCAATATGAATTCTCACTTAATTTGTATCACATTTTGATTTCCAATTTAAAAACTAGGCAACACCTCCAAGAATTATATCAAATGGATTCAATAGCTGTGATGGTGCAGGCTACGGACAGACAGAGCACACAGGAGGGAGGTGGCTGACTTACTAGTCAGGCTGACTTGCTTATCAGCAAATTAGCCCTCCAGCAACAATCGCTGTGCTCCACTGCCCTCTTTGGGGAGGGTGGTTAGGAAAAGCCAAGTAGCACAGTCAGGAGGCCTGTATGGAGACCTAGTGCAATTGTTCCCTCACTCTATCTCTGGACAAATCTCTAAGACTCACCTGAGTAGATATTTTCATTTAAAAATGTTAGTAATAGAAAATAAATCACACCTCATATAAAAAGATGC
The DNA here is from genome assembly GCF_048772815.1 of Callospermophilus lateralis. NCBI lineage: Eukaryota > Metazoa > Chordata > Mammalia > Rodentia > Sciuridae > Callospermophilus > Callospermophilus lateralis. The sequence continues at coordinate 21,769,705 of NC_135317.1, read as the reverse complement.
ATGAATGTAAGATCAATAATTAAATTATGCATAGAATATGTTTACCTCTACTGAGTAGCAAGATGGTTAAGTCAGCAGAAACAAAATCAAAACTTAAAATAGCTCTCAGCACCAGGTTTGGAGTCCTTTGCTCTCTCATCACTGAAATGATCCTACCCTCACCACAAATATCTCAGCCAGCTACCCACAATATATTCAGTGTGTTCACTGACAGGATGGGTGTGGAGATAGCCCAGTCCAAGCCCCTGAACACTCATCACCATGCCTGTGGCCAGGATGCAGCGCACATTTGGTATGGGATGGTTCACAGGAGGGCTGTACTGCTCTAAGGGACAAGGAAGACCGGGGTCAGTATCACACAGACATAGTGCAGGGCTGTTTCAGAGTTCCAGGAGTTAATTGTGTTCAAATGTCATTCAGGAAGGGAAAAGGGACTCTAAATTCTGAGAATGCTATAATAACTCTAGTTCATACTCAGAGTGGACCAAGAGGATGGACTGTATCTCAAGTTTATAAATTCTACCCCATGACTGATAAGGGGCATGTGTGCACCCCACTGTAACACATGCTGAGTGATATGTGTTAGCTGCTCCCTCCTGTGTCCCCTCAAAGATAATTGTGAGACAATGCAAGAAGTTTTAGAAGTGAAATGATTGGGTTATAAGAGGTTTAACCTAATCAGTTCATTAATCCCCCGATAGGGATTAACTTGGTGGTAACTGTGGGCAAATAGGGCGTAGCTGGAGGAGGTGGGTCCTTGGGGGCATGCCTTTGTCTTTGTTGAGCAAAGTTCTTTCTCTGCTTCTTGCTGTGAAGTCTTGAGCCTCTTCCCTCCACCACACTCTTCTACCATGATGTTCTGCCTCACCTCAGAACCCTGAGGAATGGAGCCAGCTGTCTACGGACTGATAACCTCTGAATCTCTGAACCCCAGATACACTTTTCCTTCTCTAATTTTCTTGTTAGGGTTTTTGGTCACAACAACAAAAAAGCTGCACTGAGCAAGGCTCCTATCTGCATGACTACTACCAGCCTAGTCAATAGACAGTGCTAACCAGGAAGGGCCTCCTGGGAGTATGTACATCAAGGGTGAAGTTTACATACTACAGTAAGACAAGGAGTACCCTCTGTCCTCTGATAAGGATGCTGTGCCAATGGTCCTACAAGCAGTGAAAGCAATCCCAACAGTAGAAAAGATAATATTGATTGATATTTTCCTAAATTTTTAAGATAGTTACAACCAATTTTGTAAAAATAGTCATCTTTCAATCTCCAATTTCAAACTACAATAAATCTGTATTCTCAAGACAATATCAAAATAAGTTCCAAAGGGAAACCAGTATTTCTTTCACTGAAGAGTCATTGCCATTGTAGTTTTCTATAGTACAGAAAATGGGGGGATTGCTTGCATTTGTTCAATATTATAGCTCTATAAATTAAATGTTGGTTAAATTTTTTAGTAAGTTTATTTCAGTATTGATTGCCTTAGCTGTATTTGCCTTGAATAGCATAAGACTTTTACACTTGATATTAAAACCAAAAAGGCTATAAACACCCACACACATAGCATTAGTGCAAACATAAACTGCCCACCACCCCAAAACCACGTCCCTTCCTGCAAATGATAATTGCATCCATCTATCTGATTTATATTCTGCCAAGAAATTTATATTCAGATACATGTGCATGCATTTATGTTTATATGTTACAAACATGGGAGCATAATACAAAAAAATCTATTTCTTGTTCTCTTCAAAATATAAGCCTAACAATTCTGATGCCAATGTATAAAGATCCAATCCAAATTTCAGTGGCTACATACTATTCCTTTGTGCAGCCACAGTTCAGTTTATTTGATTAAATACCTATAGATAAATTTTAGATGGTACATTTTAATATTAAGCTAAAACTTTAAAAGATGCTAGTAGCTATTCATGTTTTATAGGTCTGAGGTCACCAAACAAAACTATACTTTTGCTAAATTTTTATATCTGTGTTTCTCCATCAATTCAAATTTACACATATTTTTACCTTGCAATGTAATTGAAATTGAGATGCATTTTATAATTTACGGCAACCTGTGTTCAATGAATGTGCTCTCTCCCCTTAAACCATTAGTAAACATCCTGATTTGTCAACACGAGGGTCTTCTAGAGAGACACAAATATACATATGCTTACAGAAGACTAAGGTTCTGGGCCTTGCTTTATGTTGAGGGTCTTTGGTGTTGTGTCACCTCTCAGCGGTCCGGATATATACAAGCCTACTGTACAACAAAGCACATTAGTTATTACCTTGGAAGTATATGGGACAGATGGAAGGAAAATTTATATAGTATAACACTAAAGAAAATCCAGAGACAAGAGTCAGTGAACTAGAATTCCAGTATGCTATTTAATGAAAGTAAATGAATTTCCATGTTTTGTTGCTTGTTTCTTTGTTTCCAATGGATTTAGCACAATTATCTTGTACGAAGTATCTACCCTGCAAACCATTTTTGACCTATTTCTTCTTGGAGGGCTTGGGGTTTAATTGGCATCTTATGGCAAACACAATTGTTCAAGCTGAACAAACAATTACTTTTTTTTTCTACTCTGAGATAATATTTATCAAACTGTAGGGCCAGGTCCAAATAATACATCAAGACCAAGATTATTTAAAATTAAATAGATACAGTAACAAGTAGTTTGCATTTGTGAAGAGTAACATTGAATCTTAATTTCTGAAATTATTTTCAGTTATTGTATTGAAGTGGTACTGTAGCTTACTATTAAAAGATGTTTTTTTTTAAGGAGGGTTATAGTTTAAAAAAAGAAAAGAAAAAATTTTTCTGAACTATTGGTCTTTGCTGACCATACTCCACATTAAGGTTCTGAAATTTCCTCTCTGACTCCAGCTTTCTTGTTTCCACTGGTCTATGCTGAGCTAGGTGAGGGGGACTGGTCAACCTCTCTCATTTTCTGTGGGCTGGAATAATTCTGGGTTCAGGGTGACATAAGAAAGATTGCCTTTGTATCTGTTGTGAGTTCCTCCTTTTCTTACGCTTTTCAAAATAGCCCTTTTGCTCTCTTTTCAGAGCAAGGTGAATAAAAATTGGAATATTTGAAAATATCTGGTAATAAAAAGAAAATCTCTCTTCCACACCCCTAAATCTCTTCACTTTGATTTCCCTAATACTTATGTCAATGGCTCTTAAACCCCTCATGGATAAAACTCCTGGAAGACTAGTGAAATCTGGGACCTGAAAAATGCAAAAATCAGAAAATACCACTTTCAATTACATATTGCATAGGGTTTGCGACTCTTTGAAGCTGGATTATCAGCACATCTGTTGGAATTCATGAAAATCCAGCATAAGGGTATCAGACTATTAAATGAACCAGGTGTCAAATACGTGAAGATAGGAAGTAGCACATTAAAAAAAAAATGTGCTCTAAGGGCATAGCTTCCTTTTCAGCTTACTCTGAACATTACTGCTCTATGTGCCAATTTCAGCTTTAATTCTTCCTGATCCAAAGCACAGTAGAAGGAACTTCTTATTTGATACCAAAGTGACATCGAGAGAAGATTTGCTCAAGTTTCCTAAATTCACAATACAAAAAATTTTTACTGAACACTTTTTAGTCATGCTTTCTTATGACTGTCATGATTTTGTTCATATATGACAAATGTCCAACATCACCTTCTGCCTCTTTCTACTAAAAAAACTGAGACAAATATAAGTGTGATTAAGTAACATGTCTTTGATTGTATTTAGTCTTGTTCTTTGAATATTTTGTTTCTATGTCATTTGAGGGTTAGAATTTTTTAGTCTAAGAAACACTTTTATATGGGCTATTCTGGCATTGATTTCATAGTATCATAAGTCTTACTGTCTGCAATGGTTTAAAATTTGGACTCACACAAAATATATCATTCTCATGAGCCTGATCTATTTCAATTAATTCAGCTCAGTAACATAATATGCCTCTTCTCCTTCAATTAACTTCTGAAACATTATATTTATGCTATTTTCCCTGGACTTTTTTTTAAACCTGGTCACCCATTTCTATATAGATAATATATTGATATACATATAAATCAAACAATAAGGCTGGGCGCAGTGGTGCATGTCTGTAATCCCAGCAGGTTGGGAGGCTGAGGCAGGAGGATTGCGAGTTCAAAGCCAGCCTCAGCAAAAGCAAGATGCTCAGCAACTCACTAAATCCTGTCTGTAAATAAAAATTCAAAATAGGGCTGGGGATGTGGCTCTGTGGTGAAGTGCCCCTGAGTTCAATCTCTGGTACATACACAGGGAAAACAAACTAACAATGAAAGTTCATGACTTTTGAGTAACAGGATTTCAGGTAAGTTCAGTTCAGTCTTGCAGTGAAGGGTTGCATGTGGACTCTGCAGTTAAAGATTTTGACAAGTGCTTCAGGACAAATCTCAGAAGGCCTGTACACACTATATAGTCGGCTCTTTTGATACATCTAGAAAACTAGATAACTGTGATAATTTTTTTGTTGCATAAAAGGGATACCTTAAAACATTATGATGAAAATTTGCAAATAGAGCAGAATTTTCCAACGGGTTTGCCTTCTAGTATCTTTGATGTGATTATTGAAATTCTGTGCATCCCAGGAGGGCAGATCAGTCTATCAGAGATTTTGACAAGTTTTTAGTACATCAAAAGAAGTCGGGGTGATTGACATATGCAGAGCAGGTTCTTATAGAGCACAGAAACTGGAGAAGGAGGGATAAATAGTCAACCAAGTGTCTTCCACTTTAGGAGAAAGAAGGTGCAGAAATATCTCAAAAGTTGGGGGAGAAATAATTAGTAACTTAAAATTCTACCCCGAACCAAAATACCACTCAAGTATGAGGAGAAAAAAGTAAAAACGTTTCCAGAAATGCAGTACTCAGACAATGAAGCTGTTACGTTCTGCCTTTGAGAGTTTTGTTAAGAAATAAATAACAAATGGAACCCAAGAATGAACAATATTTGGACTTAATTAACATAAAAACCAACAAGGACGTGCGTTGAGAATGAACACCATGTTACAGGAAATCTAGTCATCAATGGGCAGAAATTCTAGAAGGATGAAGATTCTGTACAGCAAATAGTATAACCAAGAAACTAGATCTCATGATCATAATAACAAAACAGACATTGATCTTGTCTGTATATGTTTCATTTATTTTTACTTGCATTACCTTTGAGATGGTTTGTTTTTAGTAATGTGGGATTCATGTTCTCTATGGCTCAACTCTAATTTTGATTCTAGAGTGAACCAGTTGTCCATGAGTACATAACTGATTGCCATTATTTTAATTTTTGAAAATATGATAAAGAAAGAATAGAAGAAAATTATAATTGTAGTGCATGTAAATAAATGCTAATGTCAAAGTGGAGGTTCTTTGACTCGGCAGAGAGAAGTTAGAGTGAGCAATGAGTGAGGAGAAGTGGTAAGTGGGAAGGGGCGGTGATCAGTTCCCACCTACTGAAACCAAAATAGAGTAGCTCAACTCCTGAATTGGGGAGAAGGGTCAGAGTGTGTCAGTTCATAAGGCAACTGTAACCAATCAATATTTACACATGAAAACAGGTCTGGCAGGAATCAGCAATCAGGAGGAGCAGAGGGGAACAACGAAGGGCAGTTTAGATCTGTTCCTTATTCATGAAGAGGAGACAAAAGTCCCTGTTGGAAGTTCATAAACCAAGAAAAAAAAAAGATGTCAAGACACTGATATGTCAAAATATACTCCTTAAAATAATCACAGATGTATTTAAATGCCCCACTTGAGAGAAGTTCTGGTTTTTAGTGGCCAGATAAAGAGGCCAGCTCTCTACCTTTTGAACGACACCTGAGATGATGCCAAGGCAGGGAACCCAACTTTACAAATACCTTTCAAGGGTAACATCCTTCCCATGTCTTGAAGAAGATCGTAAAATAAGTTCTTTTACTATACTGTCTCAAAAAAACAAGCTCTAATGTTCTAGCTCTTAGTGTGATAATAGACAGCCCTCAGGTAAATTTTCTGAAACATGATTTTCTTTTCAGTTATGGCTCCATAGATTTTCATTCAGAGACATATAATTCTGAAGAGTAATCATCATTTTTAGATTGGGAATCTTCAAGATCCCCACTCTTTAGAGACTGCTGTTGCATGCAATTTCATGTGAAAACTTATTTTATTATCACACTTTGAATGGCTTCTTGGTTCTAATGTTCAAAAATGACTTTGAAGTCCTCACATTATTCCCCTTGAAGAACCACTTGGCATAGCTGATGCCCCCTTTCTCCAGAAAGTTCAATTCTGCTTTGCAGCACCCACAGCCCTCTTCTCCTGCTTGTCTGTGAGCCATGCTGCCCTTCGCCCCTTGCCATCTTTGCTGTCCAACGCTTTATTGTAACCAGGTGGATTTTATTCTCACACACATCTGCAGTATAATTAACACACTAATATCTCCATGATGCTATCTCCAGCCCATGGCCAAGCTCCACTTTCATGCCTCTTGCTCTATCATCTTCAGTTGACGTCCCAATAGTTTTTGAATAGAGCTTATCCAAAATTGCATTTATCCTCCCCTTCCACAGAGACATCCTGAATTTCAATACCTACAAGGTACACTTTCCATCCTCTTGCTCAAATCAGAGAAGCTGGAGTCCTTCTTAATATTGCCCTACTTATTCTTCTTCACTTGCCATCAAATCCTTTCTTGTGTGTCCCTCAGACCTTGTCACTTCTCATTGCCGCTCTTCCCCAGCCATTGTCCACATGACCACATCTCTCACTGGCCTACTGTAATCATCCATAAGTGGTCTCTGGATGTCTGCTCTGAGCAACTTTCCTGTCTGTTTCTCATTAGTGCTTAAAAGTAAATGTTACAAAACTCAGTTCTGGTCAATTTCTTTCTGCTTCTCTTCATTACTTTCTGGGATGCATCATTGAAGGCCACATCCTTAGCCAGTGCCTCTCCAGCCATGTGATCTGGCTACTGGGGTCCACTCTCCTTCCACTTGCTCCTTCATTCTCTACATTTGAATCACAACAAGCATGATGTGCTTCTTCCCATCTCAGGACTCCTGTTTGGGAAAAGCTCAGGTGTCTCTCACTTCATTTTATTCTTTCATTCTCTTCCCTGCATTCTTCAGATCTTAATTCAAATGTCAAATATTCAAGAAGGCAGAATGGTACATATCCCTATCACAACATCTAGTCATTTTTCTTTATTTTAGTAATCAGATTTCCAATTATATATGAAATTGGTTGGTTGTTTTTCATCAATCCTCTCTTAAATGCATTGTAACATTTACACTAAAATTTTACCTCCCTGAGAGTAGGGCTAATATAATTTATTCATCATTAGATACCTGGCAAAGAGACCAGCAAATCAAAATATATGATTATATATCAATTTGACACATAGGTTTTACAAATTCCATCATCAGCACCATATCCATAGTTATCCTTTTGTTAGAGTTGAAGAAATTAAGATTTGGCAGTATTTAGTAGCTTGGCAAGTTCACTGATATATATTCATTGTGTAACTCAAGAGACCTATCGAAGTAGCCCATTTTATCTCTGATTGTTCAATATTTTTATGGTATATTATGCAGAAGGTGTTTCTCTTTTCTTAATTGTAAGGTACATAGGATGAGTTTCATCACAAGGTATACTTAATGGCAAGTCCAGAGTGGAGAAGATTTCTCCACCTAGGGGTCCCCATCCTTCATAACCATCTCATATGGATTGCTTTCAGTCACAACTCAACCTTGCTTCTGTGGGCAGTGAATTCCAGAGTTAGATAGAAGTGAGTGAGAAAAATACACCATTCCCTAGTTAGATCATCAGAGATTTTCTTTGATACCTCTAAGCTTTAATGTCTTCCATTTTATTAAGCGTGACCTACCAGGTAGACCAGAGGTAGGAACCATACTCATTGCCAATCTTCTTGGCATCTAGAAAATTTTTAGAATATTCCCTCCGTTGGTGTGACCTGTGGTCCACTGTTACCATTTCAGAAGCTTACCACAAGAAATAGCGAGTCTGTATTTATGAATCAAGCATGAATACTAAAAATATCATATACTTGAAATTTAAAAGAACTATGTAAACAATTAGTAGCCCCCCCAAAAAACACAGCAATGCACTAATTACAACCTTTAACATTTCCTCAGCTAGAATTACTTTTTAAAAAAAGTTCAAAATAAAAAAAATATATATAAGCTGTCCAAAAATACTGAAACTAGATATGTATTGGCCTTCTGTACATTTAAAAATAGATTTTTCTTAGTAAAGATTCCTCGAGTTTTTCTTTAGTGGACAGATAAAAATAATTGGTAATCAGTACATGAAATACTTCTTAAAATATTATATCTAAGTTAGATTTTTCTTTAAATAGTATTGCAATATTTTCTCTCAGTTCTATTTTCAATGTTGAGCAATTGTCTTACGTAATAAAGAAAAAGTGAGAGCACATTTAAATTTAACATGGATTAATATTATGCTTATATTGTGTGCTAAGAACATATCGAAATGCATGGAAATTTAGTCTTAAATCCAATATCATTTTTAGTAGAATATATATCTAGTCTAAGTGAGTTTGAATCATTGTTCATGATTTCACATCAAGCTGTGTATTTTATTTTTTGGTTAAATATTTTGGAAGCTTTATTTTGCAACTATGTGTATTTTCTGGCTTTGAGGCTCTAATGCATCTCTCTCTCTCTCTCTCTCTCTCTCTCTCACACACACACACACACACACACGCACACACACACACACACACACACACGCACACACACATGCTGTTTTAGATGGTTCTGGGATGCCATCTCAGAACTTAATATTTAAGCACTCACTAACATGCATCATGACTCTAAAGGTCATTCATTGCAGACCATGTAGATTCACAGAGAATCAGGTTTTCCATGACATATTTCAAAACTTCTTAGCAGATGTTGTTCTGCCCCTGTCTCATAGTCATTTAGAACTATTTAATTGTTGAGAATCAATCTAACCACCCTCTCTGGGACTCTAATCTGTCCACATTGGTACTGATACTTTCTTTAATGCTCATTGACACAATAAACTCTTCCACACCCTACCAATCACGTATTTTATCTATATAGGCTTTGGTAATCCCTGTCACTTTTCTTTCCCTCAAGAAATCAGTCATTTACACTTGTTATTTTTATTCAGGCTTTTGGAAAGCGAATGTCTACAGAAATAAAGGCAGGATGTTTAAAAGTTGTATTTTAAAGCCCATGCTTGACTTGAAGATGAACACGGTTTCTAATTCACTAGCAATGCTGCCATATTGCATAAATCTCCCTGGGTTGATCTGAAGCCTCGAATCTATTGTTAACTTCTAGCCTGATGACTCCAAATGAAGGGTTAAATGCTTTCTGTTTATCATTATTATTATTCAGAGTGTTTTTATGCCTGATTAGCAATGTTGCCTGGTAGTATTTTGACGTGACATGCTGTCAGGAAAGGGAAAAACAGATGCTCCCAAGCTGTGTTACAGGTTCGCTGAGGCAATTTGGAAGAATAAGGACTGTCAAAAGCAATCAAACCAACACCTAGGTCTCTATTAACTGGGAGTGAAGACATTTTGGCAGATTGGATGTGGAAAGTTCTAGTGACACTGCTCTCGCAGGTGACAATAGTGGGAATTCAGCTGTCATAAATACTAACTGTCCTGGTCACGAAGTGGGTTATAACTGTTTACTCAATTAGAAAGATTCCAAGATTCACATCCTAATGAAGTGGCACTGATTCAGGCAGAACTAAGAGCCCCATCAGCTTGGCAGCTCATATAGGAACTTCTAAGTCAGAGGTAGCAGAAGACAAAAGAGACCCTTTCAAATTATGATTAACTTTGAAAATCCCTATATAGAAAACTTTTCCCTAAAACACTTTTTTCTTTCTTCATTCCTTTGCGTGGAACATTCCCACATGTCAAGATGTGACCATTATAGGACCACAGTTGGAGCATAGCTCTCTTAGACTGATGTAAAACCCTCCCCAGGGTTAAGAGGGTGGCAGTCTGCAAAACAACCCAGCATTTAAGAACAAACAGTACCAGGCCATGGCTTATAACCTCGTCAGATGCACTCAAATGCTAGGAATGTGGCGACAATGATGTCCATTTGTTTGAATCAAGAGAAAAGAATTTATTGAGCTCTCTGAAGGAGATGCTGCCCTGCTCGTATCATAACCTTTGCTCCTAACTCCTCTAATTCACTTGGCAGTCTGAGCTGAGAGGAGGTCACGTGAACATAAGTTTATGGTTATAGACAACTGAGTTTCTAACATGTTATTAAACTTATATGACTGTAGAACTCCAACAGGGAACAATAATACCATCATTCTGAAGAGTATTATACCTTAAAACAATCTTTAAAACATTCCTTCAAGAAATAAAATTATATTTCATACTTGCTAATGCAATTCCAACACCTAATTTACTTTATCATAAATATAAGCTGTCTATGCCAAGGGTTTTCTATTTGCAATAATTCATATACTATTTATATTTTATTCTAGATATGGCTCTCTTTGTGTAAAATTTAAATGCTTTATTTTAAGCTAAGAGACATAAAACCTTTTATTGATATTTACCTCTACCCCTCCTTTAAAAATATATCGATTTCAACTGCTGCTCTGTTTCACATAGGAATGAATGATTTTGTTAGCCATAGTGAACTGGAAAAAGACAAACTCAAAAAGCTTTTCCTTTTTACCCACAGTTGATAAAATACTGGGAAAGGGCAAGCAATCCCAGTTCCTGTTGTTTGTTTGCATTCATTGAGATAGAATTGGTGGCTTGTTCACTTTAAGAACAGGAGCACCACTACCATCTGATAGTGCTCCTGGCAAAGTTTCCTTGGGAAATTGAGTTTGGAGCATCCAGGACTTGGTGCCCAGGACTTCAGGACTCTACAAGTCTATTTATCTTCTCATGAGGATGCATTATCCTCAGTCCCCTTTGACAGATCTGGAGACCCCTTCTCCTGCTGGACAGAGTCCCCAAGGTTGATCATGTCCAGCATTCACAGGCCTGACTGACCTGCTCCTTCCAGGTATAATGGCAATCCCATCCAAGGGAAAGGTGGATTCCTCCATCCCTTGGGGAGAGCCAGTCTAAGTCTACCGATGTCAAAAGTCAAACAATTGATAATACTGGAATGGATGTTTTTGTTAGCTTTGAGATGTGTATTTTTAAAAAGGAAAAGAAAATTTGAGATGGCAAAAAAAAAAAAAAAAAAAAACTAATATCAACTCCATACTATGTCAGGGACAATGCTATCTGTTCCTGTCATATATTTTATGTTTGTAAGCAATAAGAGAAAAAGACAAACTCAAAACGCTTTTCCTTGCTATCCACACTACATGTGCATCTCTTTTTATAATAAAAATATTTCTGGAAGAAGCACAGTGTTTTAATAAAACAGCATTTAAACCTATATTCCAATGTTTTCCCCCCTTTTTATTTCATTTGGTAACATTTTTAAAAAATGCTAATGGCTCCTACTTTCCTGAACTTCAAATTAGTTTTTCTCTGTTTCTCTTAACAATTTGAATAAAGTTGAAGGAGCTGATTATTTAAAACAAAATCTTTATTTTCATGAAAATTATTATTTTTTCAGTAAAAATGATGCTATCTTTACCAAATTTTTGTTTTATTTTGAATACATAAAGCATTTGGTGAAATTCTTATTTAAATGTCTTTACTAACCCTTTGATGATGATTATTGAAGGATTGAAGTTATTGTTTTATAGTTTCAGCAATTTGTAAAGTGGGTTTATGGCACAAACCCTATAGGTAGACCATCGTCTTGGGAAACAGACAGAATAATTGGATTGTAGGAACAAAGAATAGAAGCTTTCTTGTTAAAAAGAAAAAAAAATACAGGAGAAATTGTGATGCATAGCCTCATTCCTAATGAATCAACATGTTCCAATATGAAAGCCGCCTGTGTCTCATTAGGGCATCTTCTGCAGCCACAGTCTTATCATCCTTGCTAGGAGGGAAGCAGAGTTTTCACAGTAGACATGCAATTAAAAGCAAAACTCATCTGTAATGGAAGAATTTTTAATTAAAAAAATATTCATTCAGAAATATTGCCATGCATAGTGGCACACACTTATAACCCCAGAAACAGGGAGGCTGAAGCATAAGGATTGCTAGTTTGAGGTCAGTCTCAGAGATTTAGCAAGACCCTAAGCAGCTTAGTGAAATCCTGTTACAAAATAAAACATAAAAAAGAACTGACGATGTAGTTCAGTGATAAAGCACCCTGGATTCAATTCCCACTACAAACAAAAAACAAAAACACAAAGAAACAGTCAGGCCACGTGAGGGGGCACACACCTGTATTCCAGCGGTTCAGGAGGCTGAGGCAGGAGGACCCTGAGTTCAAAGCCAGCCTCAGCAACTTAGCAAGGCTCTAAAGGCAACTTAGTGAGAGCCTGTCTCTAATAAAGTACAAAAGGGGCTGAGGATGTGAGTCAGTGGTTATGTACCTCTAGGTTCAATTCCTTGTGCCATCAGTCCCCTTGTATAACTGGAGAACATCGCTGTGACTCTAAGGGAAACTTCTTAGGGTAATGTAATATGGGCAGTTTCTGAAATGCAACATGACAGCAACTAATTGTGTAATTAGTCTCTGCTCATTATACATCTGTGATATAATCAGATTTAGGGATAATATGAAACTATGGAAGGGCAGGTTTTGTCACATCAAATTGATGAGAAAAATTATTGCTTTAAGAGACCTTATGACATATTAATAAATGGGTATATTCTGTAAGAAATATTAACAAAACCTGTCTGTCTACACTAGATTATAAATCTCCAATGTGCTTTAGATTACTCATGCCTTCAGGACACAGAAACACAAAATACTGGATTGTAGCCATGCCAGATTTGCAGCTACAAGGCTTAAAAATAAAATGGCAAGATAAAAGGCGGTGCTTAATTAAATGTGTCTTTAGATAAGTTTCCATTTTAATTGTGTCCATGTAATGTGTGTGCACCTCAAAACATGTCTCAGTGGGGTTGGCTTAACCTCAAACTAAGGAAATGCTGATATGTCTGTAGATAACTGCATCATAGGTACAAACACATAGAGGAGCAATTGCTTAATACCTTATAAGAGTAAACTTCCTTGGATAACATATAATTTAGGTTAGAAACAAGTTTTCCAAGGCACTTTGTTGATTCTTCAAATAACAGTTATGGTAAACATACTGTTAGGGTTTAGATGTAAAATGGCTCCAAAAGAGCTCATGTGTGAGAAAATGCAAGAAAGTTTAGAGATAAAATGATGGTGCATTAATCCACTTGGAAAGGATTAACTAGGTGGTAACTATAGGCTGGTAGAATGTGGCTGGAGGACTTGGGGGTAACTGGGGGAATGACTTTGGGTTTATATTTTCTCCCTAAAGGGTGGAGCCATCTCTCTGCTTCCTGATTGCTGAGACCTGAGCTGCTTTCCTCCTCCATGCCCTTTTGCCATGATGGTCTGCCTCACTTTGGGCCCAGAGCAATTGGGTTGGGCCACCATAGACTGAGACCTCTGAAACCATGAGTGCAAAATAAGCATTTTCTCTCTAAAATTGTTCTTGTCAGGTCTTTTGATCACAGCTGTGAAAAAGCTGACTTAAACACATGTGTAGAGCAGATACCACTTGCCAGTCCTGTCCACAGAGCCTGAGATTTACTGTTTAGTCTTCACAAAATAATGATACTAATGCTTATGATGGTCAGTCCCTGCTACGGAGTCACATAGATAGCTAAGACCTCTTGGATCACAGGTTTGAACACAGGAAGGTTTAATCTCCGTTTATGAGATAAACTACTCTGGCCTCTTTAGCCTTCCACAGTTTTTTAAGAAAACCAGCTCCATTGATGAGTGAGCAATGGAAGTAACCTAAAGTTACCCAGAGAAACTAAGCAAATCATCTGATAGTGTGAGTGGTCATATAAGATGCATTTATTTCAAATATTTTCCCATATTATTTTCCTTGGATCTACTGAGAAATAATACATCTACATTCACATGTGTGAACCTTCCTGAGTATCCTGCTGTTTTTCTCTACTTCCTTTACCTAAGGGAGATATGAGGGAGACGTGTGAATGGCAAACAGGTAGAGGAAAAAAGCTGACAGCAGTTTAGAGTGATTTTAAGCAGTCTTGCTGGTCCCTATGAATCCATTCTCTCTTTGAAAGGCAACACTGCCTTGCCTTTCATCCATGTTCTGGTTTGGGTGTTAGAACAGGTGTTTTCAATGACCTTCAATGGTGTTTCATAAAGGTGATCTTTGAGGAAAAGAGTCTGCAACTCAGCTCTTGTCTCCTAGGAGAAAGCTTTAAATTTTCCTGGGGGAAGATATGCTTGTGCCCTAGAAGTGTCCTGCAGGAGGCTCATGAGGATCAATCCAGGCTGCAAACCTTGCTGTTGACCTCTGACTTGCAAAGTATTCTTGGAAGCTTGTGAAATTAGGTTCAAAAACACCATTAAAGTTCAAATATTCTCTTGTATGGATTATTTTTAAGGTATGTACGTACACAAAAATACCAACAAGGCCCCATTCATTCGTTCATTCACTCTTATTTGCAGTATTTGGAAAAAGCTCTCATTTTTTTAAATGTGAAACTGATTTGAGGCAGTTCATATAATTACAATTTATTAAGTGGCCAGGGTTCTCAATCTCCCATTTCCATGGTAACTAGTAATTCATATGACACTATTGCTTAGGATGAAAAGATACGATGCCTTTTTGTATCTGCTTTTTAAGCAACTAACCTCAATTCTTCCAAATTTATATCCAGGTTTAAGCACCACAATACAAAATCGGCACATGTGTCACAGTACATAATTGGCAAAAGTTTAAGTACACACCAATGTTATTAAATGTGTTAGCAGAAAATATTGTTTATAGCATATTATTTTGAGTGTTACTTAGAATTATTTGCTTTTGCTTTCTTTCCCTGGGAATTCAATGGTGCTTTATCTTGTCAATCTATTGATTGATTGATTGATTGTGGAGCTGGGGGTCCCACGTAGGGTGGTGTGTGTGCTAGCTGAGCACTGTACCACTGAGCTACACCTCCTGCACTTTTGCCTATGTTCTTAATTAAAAATATAATAGCCCAAAGTGGAAATAATTAAGATAATTTAAAGTCACTAAGTTTTATTATTAGAGAACTAGTATTTTTCTCCAGGAAATTTTGAGTAAAGAGGGGAAGAATTGATAAAGAATCTGAGTGCAGTAGTAAAGAGTTGGATGGTGTTTGAAAAAAGCAAGAAGAAAGAATTACTTCATGCTTCAAAAATAATTAAACTAGAAAAGAATGTCTTGCACTAATTAGAATCAAACTAGTTAGAAGTACTTATCTCTTTGATTCATTAAATATTTAAAATTCTATCTGTCATGTTATTTTGAGCTCCTTACTCAATTTAACACTACCCATATCCATCCCATATTGCTTCTTCATTTCAAATATTTTCTTTAGAGACCAGCTAAATAAATCAGGAATATCATGGAGGTCCCTCAGCCAAGAGTAAGGGTGTGGGAGTGAGTTAGCTAGATGAGCTATGGAAACAAATAAAAATGAAGTTCAAGTTATTTAGATTTTGTTTTTTTTTTCTGTTCTGAATGTTTTTTTAAGCACGTCACTGTTCTTTCCTTAATGAAGTCATCTGCAGAGTTTTCTGAATATTCTTGGTAACATAATTTTGACCCTCTTTCATGCCTCCCCATGTTATTATTATACAGGCAGTGTCTATACTTCAGTTGTAAAGGGATTTCTGAGTAGGACAGTGAGGAATTCACTTATCCAGTCAGATTTCTTAGCTCAAGAAGCTTATTTACCAAAATCACTGCCCATTGTCTTTTGTAACCAAACAGGTATATGTGCCTTTATTTGTATATTTGTCTATTCCCTATTTTTCTTCATTAGCCTATAATACCCATGATAGCAGTGATTTTGCTGCCCTGTGTACTACATATCCCCAGAATGTAGAACAGTGTCTGGCACAGAGTACGTACTCAATAAATATAGAATGGAAGTAAGGGTGGATGGAGGGAGGCAAGAATACAGAGAGAGATGGATGGATGGATGGATAATGGATAAGGTACATGGAAAATCAATGAGGATAGTGGATTTGGCATAGATAAATGGGAGAGTGAACAGATGAATGGGTAGGTGGATGGTTGGGTGGATAGGAGGGTAGTTGTTTGGGATATCCATTAATACTCTCTCTGGATCTCAGTTTGATAAATTCAATTAGCTGTCTTTGCAGAAGTTTTATTTTGAAGCAAGATCCACTTGGTAGGAAAAAAATAGAAGTAAATCTTCTAAAACTTAGCTCATTTTAATTTAGAAAGAAAGATGCTTCCATATATTGATCCTAAAATGATCTTAAATGATCTAAAATGTTTCAATTAAACACTTTGTATTAATTTTTGATGTAATAAAAAGAAATTGTAATCTATATAACAGCAGAGATAGACTTTTTGAGCTAAAGTTGCCCAATGTGATTGTCATTATCTCTTCAGATCTTTTAAAATCAATATTCAGCCTACCAATCTATCAATCAGGTCTCAAGGCTGTACTTGTAAAACCTTAATGATTTTACTTTCCAAATGTCTTCCTGGAAGTCATCCTAAGTTGGTAGAGCTCTTCATAATGCTGACTTGAAAATCACCGTCTAATCAACTTAGTGCTTGCCTCAACTTGGTAACATAATTACAAATGTTCTTACAGATGCCTTTGGACAATTGTGTTCTGAAAATAACTGTCCAGAACCACTGCAAAAGAGATTGACTTTTGCCTTTGGATTGTGACAAAGATGTATTCAAGTTACAGGAAGTGATGATGTTACTCTGGAATAAATTACTGTACATTGGAAAAAAGTAAGAGAAAAAGTGAAAAAGAAAATGAAAGAAAAAGCAAGTCTTGATGTGAAAAAGTGAATCTATACACTACGCGGAAATCTTAGCTGCTCCACAATTAACTGAAAAATGTGTATTAAAATCTTCTATAATAATTGTCTTTTAATCTTTCACTATTATTCTTTAAGTTTTTGCTTTATGTTTATAATTATATGGATACACTTTCAGAATTTTGATATCTACCTGATGAATTATGTCTTTTATCAATGAGAAAACAAAAATTTTCAACTTTTTTTTTGCCATAACATACACTTTTGTTGATAATATGTCTTCTTTTATTGGTATTTTCAAAATATATATTTTAATTTCAAATTTCTATATCAGAGCATTTTGAAAATTTTTATTGAAATGATGTATAAATTTTATTAGAGTTCTTCAGATGCACATAGTTTTACTATAGGCATTTGGATCATGATATTATGGATAATGATGGTGAGTCCTGTCTGCAGGGTGGACTAGAAGATCCATCAGAAGAAAACATTGCAGTTCAAAGGTCATGTGCTGGGGAACTCTGTCCTATCTGAGGACTGTCATTCTTTTTGCTCTATCCAAACCCTCAACTAATTGAATGAGGTTCACCTAGTTTATACAAGGCAGTCTGTTATACTCTACTGGTTAAGTTTTAATCTCATCTAAACAAAAATCACTCACAAATAATGTTTGACCAAATACATGGGCATCTTGTGCTCTGTCAAGATGACATGTAAAATTGATTACCACAGTTTTTTCAAATCCATTCTAAAGAATTTCTCCCTTTTAAGGAATGATTTTGATTTTTACATTATAATTAATAACATATCTATGATCCATATATTAATTGTTAATCTCTCTCATCTGTCACTACTATACCTTATTTATTTTTATGTTCCTTCACTTTCTCTTTCCTTGCCTCCCTTTCAAGTGTTCAGATTTCATTATCTGCCTTCTTAGTGTAATCACTTTTCCATTTTTCTTGCCTCCAATGAATTTTGATATCTCTCATTTAAAAAGATTCCTTCTGATTTGCCCTCATATATCACTATTCATGCTTATCTAAATAGTACCTTCGATTATATAACATATGCATCATTTTCCTGAGAAGTTATTCAGATCTCTCATATCCATCATTTCAGGTTATTTTGATAGCCAGCTATTTTAGATCCATGCCATTTGAAGCATGCTGAATTACTCTCATTACTATTATTATTGAACTTCAGTCAATGCTAATTTGGAGTGATTAACATATATATTAATTAATTTGTTCTCATTTACTCCTCAGTGATGTATTTGAGACTTACATTTTATCTTTTATTACATCTTTTATTTCTTGATTTTTGGTCTCTTTGAATCTCTGTGCTATATTTTAGACAATGGTGAGTAAACTCTTTTTCTATAAAGAACTAAATATTTCAGGCTTCGTAGCCTGTATGGATATCTGTCAAAATTATTCAACTCTGCCATTAGAGAATGAAAATAACCATAGACAAAACATAAATGAAAAGAAGTGACTGTGTACCAATAAAACTTTAATTCCCACGCCCCCAAAAAAAAGGAAAGAAAGAAAGAAAACTGGCTGCATTGACCTGTGCACTGTAGTTTCTCACAGGTATTTCAATGGCAGTGTTTTCTTCTAACTTAATGATTCTCTTTGACCATGTCCCTTGATAGGATCTAGAGTTCATCTCAAAAATAGTTTTTAATATTTTTTATATCCAAATCTTTCCATTAAAACTTATAAAAAAGGGCTGGGAATGTGGCTCAAGCGGTAGTGCGCTCGCCTGGCATGCGTGCGGCCCGGGTTCGATCCTCAGCACCACATACAAACAAAGATGTTGTGTCTGCCGAAAACTAAAAAATAGATATTAAAAATTCTCTCTCTCTCTCTCTCTCTCTCTCTCTCTCTCTCTCTCTCTCTCTCACTCTTTCTTTAAAAAAAAAGAAACTTATAAAAAACATTGAGTTCCCTCCTGTTAATTAAATGGCCTTGTGTTTATGGTGTATATATACCATACACATAAACCATGAATAGTTGACACATTTGTGGAATTGTTGATAGACTTCTTTTGTTTGTTTGTTTTAAATTTAGGGTGGGCTAGGCGCAGTAGTGCTCGCCTGTAATCCCAGTAGCTTGGGATGCTGAGACAGGAGGATCTCGATTTCAAAGCCTGCCTCAACAAAAGCAAGGTACTAAGCAACTCAGTGAGACCTTGTCTATAAATAAAATACAAAATAGGGCTGGGGATGTGGTTCAGTGGTCGAGTGTCCGTGAGTTCAATCACCGGGTACCAAGTAAATAAATACATACATAAATTTGGGGTAGGCTGATTTCATAATTTAGTTTTTATTTATAAAAGTATATTGGATTTTGAACAAAATCAAGAAATTTAATGTATTGTAAATTTTTCCTGATTTATTTTCTGGTAAAGTCTAATAGTGAGTCGAGGTTTAGGTGTTGATTAAAAACAAATGTGGGTGTGTGATAAATGATTATGCATTTAAAAATATAGGCCATAATGATAAATTAGTTTCATTTTTTATCCATCGGAATTCTAATCAATGCACAGACACTGAAGCAAACAACTAGGTGTTATAACTTTTTACACTATTAAGAATATGAGAAAAGTCTGTGGGGTTGAAACCAGTACCAAAACAACCCCTTATTTTCCTTATGCTGTGGCTCTGTTGATATTTGTCCTCCCATCAACTATTCAGAGCCAACTAGAGTCCTTGATTCTCCAAAGCTTCTCCAAATATCACCCTGTCCCTCAGACATGTTTGAGCTTGTGTATATAGCAAATCTCCACCATTCTACAATAATAATCCCAATTTCCCAAAACCCGTTTAGAGAATGGAGCTCACTAATGGCACAAAGCCTTCAGTCATGACAGTACTTCTAGCATTTCTGTTTTGTAGTTTGGTGAATGATCTTAGCTCCGTTCTTTGTAGCCTAGCAAATTATTAAAGGGTTAATTAAATGTTTAGCCCATCATGATAGATGTTATATATGGACATATGCTTAACTAGAAAGCAGACAGTCAACTAGTATGTCATGGTATTTGTTCATACATTAGTTCTTTGAAAAATAATTATTTAGCACCAACTGCATAACAGACACTGTTTGGACACTGAGACTAGATGAGTCAACAGATTATACAAGCTTCCTGTTTTCCTAGAATGTTAGATTATTATTATTTATTTTCAGCACTAAGTCTACTATAATTCTATATCTTGGGCAAGTAACTATCATGTTGGTCTTTTTCTAAGTGTCTTATTTTTCCAAGAAGTAATATACCTATTAGAAGAAAATGGGTCAGAATAAAGTGAATATTTTTACTCATTTCAAGCATAGATTACGTGTGATTTCTTCAAGTGCATATTAGATGAATTGATATCTGATCATAAATGAATGCATAAAATGTTCTCAATACTTTCTGGAATCTGAATAAAAACAAAGACATAGTTACATAAAAAAGGCAGACATTCTCAATATTTTAGAATAAATGAATAATATCTGCTTGACAAAGGCTCATTTGTAAAAATAGAACAAACATTATTTTCTAGGAGAAGGGAAACCTTTTCTAAGGGTTGTTAATAAAATTTCATTTTCTTTTGAGTTTTTCAGCCTTGCCATATTTCTTTTGAAGTACATTTTAAACTTATGATTGTATTTCAATATTACAGATAAGTAATACTTTGCAAATATATTTGCATCAATGTGCTCATATTTTCTAGCTGTGATAAGAAAGTCTGTATCTGAACTAGGTTTAAAACAACAACAACAAAACCTTTCTTTTTATTTAGGTTTCCCATAGAGTACTCTTCATGGGTAAAGCTATGGATCCAACATCACCAGAGTTTAAATGAGTGTCTTTATTAGTTATGACAGATTTATGTCTGTCCCTTCTCCTAATCTGTTTCTAAACAAGTTATAGGATGTTTCTGGGGTCTGACCAAAGGAGCCTGTGATGAAGAAGTAGCACTGATTGTCGTCCCAGGGAACTACTAAATACCATGTTAGATCCAGGATAAGAGTTTTTAACCTTATTAATCAGCCAGAATGGTTATTTCAAAAATAACTACAACTTTCAGATGTAGAAACAGTGTTTGAAGGCAAATATGCCTGGTTACTTTTTTGGATAGGGAGGAGATACAAAGCATAATTATTAATGCAATGTATATACAGCATCTCTATGTGTGTGTGTGTGTGTGTGTGTGTGCAGCTGGGAATTGGAGCCAGGGCCTCATGCATTATAGCTTGGTATGTTACCACTAAGTGACATGCCCAGCCCTACACAGTGGATTTACTGATCACACTTAAAGCAACACTTTTCTAATAGCTTTAGCTTTACAGCTTCTTCACTTGGAGAGACTACACATGCATTTGCTTCAGTTCTCTTTTGAGTAAGATTTTTAATTCTTACCATCAATCCATACCTGAGTTTTAACACATTTTAGTATCAGTTTGATATCTCTGTAAAAATGTCCCACTTTCACTTCCTGTACTTTTAAATCCTGCAAAACATTTTCTCAACCAAGTCAGAGACTCATTCTAGTGCCAAATTGTTTTTCAGTAGCTTTCTAAGAAGTTTTCTTCCCTCCCTCCTTCCTTCCTTCACTCTTTCCTTTCTTCCTTTCTTTGTTATTCTGTTTACTTGCTATATTTATTGGGAGTATTCAGATAAATAGAAGTGATCTGATAAACATACATAGGAAAAGTTTTAATATGAGGAGTTGGGGGTTGAGAAGTTCTGTGATTCCTCATCTGCCATTTGCAAACTGGAGACCCAGTGAAGCCATGGGATAATTCCAACCCCAATGCAGG
This sequence comes from Callospermophilus lateralis, assembly GCF_048772815.1. Lineage (NCBI taxonomy): Eukaryota > Metazoa > Chordata > Mammalia > Rodentia > Sciuridae > Callospermophilus > Callospermophilus lateralis. The sequence goes on along the minus strand of NC_135317.1, from coordinate 21,747,948 downwards.
AGAAGACTGGTGTTGATATTGCCTGCCAATATTGAGGAATGCAGTCTCCTACTGAGTCCTCCAACTCAAATGCTAACCTCATCCAAAAATGTCCTTACATATGTACCCAGAGGTAATGTTTTCCTGGGTAATCCAGGGCCCAGTGAATTTCATACATAGAATTGGCCATCAGTGATGTGTGTCTAATCCTGTATCATTTTGGCTAAATCAATTGTTTTGTGTTGTCTTCTCCAATGGGAAGAATATGTACTCCTTAATGACAGAGACTTATTTCTCATTTTTGTTTTTAAGACAAAACACAGTGCAAGAAAAACAGTGAGCACTCAAAAGTTATTTCTTGAATTTATGACAGGTAAAGGAAGAAATAAAATATCCAGTCAACTTTGTTAGCCCTTCCTGTATGTCTCTCTCTCTCTCTCTCTCTCTCTCTCTCTCTCTCTCTCTCCCTCCCTCCCTCTCTCTCTCTCTCTCTCTCTCTCACACACACACACACACACACACACACGTGTATAAATTTAGCTTTATTTCTTGTTCTTATTTTTTTTTCTTCTTTAACCATATGCTCTAAAACAACTCCTTTTTGGATGATTAGAAATTACATAATTTTATGTCTTCTCTCTGCCAAAATCAACATTTTGCAGTCCCTTCTGGAATTCCCTATCTATATTTTATTGCCAGTGGTGCCGACTTGTGTCTAGAGACCTCAGAGCAATAGAAGACCTAGAGTTATTTATGTTATTAAAATGTATGTTTGTAAATAGGCAATGCATTACCCATCCACTCACCAATCCAGTGCTATGTTAATACATTTAACAGGGAGAAGAGGAGGAAGAGCAGAAGAAGATTCTGTCATGAAAGAAGGACCTTTTCATTTTGAATTTCTTTCTGGAAAGCTCACAGCTTCTCTAAGTTCCTCCCTTCTTTAGGAATCCTAGAAAGCTGCCTTTCTAAAGGAGAGACAGGGATGAAGTTTAATTTTAATCCTTCCAGCAAGCAAGTATGTTAGTTTATCAATTTCATTGTATTTAATATATATATATATATATATATATATATATATATATATATATATATATCTCAAGAGAATTGCCTTCAGAATGCAAACATGTGTAGTTACAAAGACCTCTATCTATAAGCCATAAATTGAAAACACATTAAAGATAATCATATATAATAATTAAAGCATGCTTAGCACTTAGATGGATTAATTTACCTTTAAAGATCTTTACAAATATTAACTAATTAATTCTTAAAATATCACTCCCATGATCAAACATAATAAACTCTGCACTGTGTTCCAGGGCAGAGGGGATCAATATAAGAACAAATCCTCTCATAGAGAGAGAAAGAGAGGGGGAAAATAATTTTGGAGAATAATTTAAAACAGAAACTTGTAGTAAAGGTAGATTCGAAGGCTTAAAGAGATTAACTAATGGTCCCAGTTCCTCTGAGGGTTATCAAGATGGAAACAAAGCTGGTTTCTTTGTATCTGATAAAATTTAGTTTCAGTCTCTTTAAAAACACAAAGCTCCTTTCAATAGTAACCAAATAGACAATGGCCTTCGGGTTGAAGTTATATCTTGAATGGAAGAACAGTTATTGGTTTGGCTCCTCCTTGCCACAGGGAAGATAAAATCTCTCATTTAAAAGCCTCAGTTTGCCCTACAAATTATGGTAAGAACTACTTTGAGGTGACTGCTCAGTCCATGGATCCTGGCAGCCTGGATTGTGGTATACAGGTGCAGGATTTTTGCTCAGTGAAATGGATTTTCTAGCAATAGAAGAGAAAAATAAGGCTGATCAAAGACCAAGTCTGCCTTTGCTGTGTTTCTTCTTACCTGTGGTACTGATGGCTTTTCAGGGACTCTCAGGCATTTCCTTTCTCAGGCATGCCTTTTGGCTAACAGAGCACCCATCAGAAGGAAGGAAACTCAGGCCCCCTGCACAACTAAGAATTATCAAGCACATGCAAGTTCTTGCATCCTCCTAAGGTTGGGAGATCCCGATATTTATCCTGGATTCCAGGATGAAGTTCCAGGCACAGCCAGCACCAGCTTCTGGTAGTCTGACCATGTGAATCCTAGCATCAAGCTCCAAGCCTGCAGGCTTGGATTCACAGATGCAGGTAGGGTGAAGCCCGAGAAAGGATGCAGCTCAAGGGCTCAAGTGCACAAACCAAAACATCAGGCAAATCAGATTCTTAAAAAAAGAAAGGTTAACAAGGAAGCAATCATTTCTCTCTTGACCCAGAGGACAATGCAAATACATCATTTGGTGTTAGTAACAGAGTTCCTATCAATCACAATCACATAGATTCTCGGGTCAAGGGTTAGAAAATAATGACAGTAAGAAAAGAGTAATGATATAGCACAATTGAAAGGGACCAATCTCTGTGGACCAAGGTGCATCAAAGTCAATGAGATGGGTTTGACCTCTAAAAAGATAATATCTTCGAGAAAGTCACACTGGCAACATCTAAGAGACATTTTTAATTGCTTATAAAATGAACCCACATTTTGTACATGAAAACCACTTATAATGATAATGTGGTATTGTGTACCAAGAAAAAATTGCAGTTGCCTGAGTATCAGAAAGAAACACATACATGTGAACCTGAATAATCTCTTGAAGACATTGTTTGAAAAATGTTTGAGTAAAGGAAGATCAATCATACATTTACTGTCAGTTCACAACAAATCAAAGAGAACCACTTCTGCTGAATTCAATCATTCCCACACTCAGAAGAAAAGGGGAAAATTCTAGGAAATGATGATTCTTAATGAAACTTCTTTTTTGAAGTTTGAAGAAGTCAGGCATTGCACTATTTTACTATGTTAATATCATTCATGTTTGGAAGAAAAAAATTTTTTGTAGAAAATATGTTACCCTGTAATTTAGAATGAAAATATGTCTTATGCATATTGAGTTCTTTTTTCCTATGTATTTATCTATCTATCTATTTATTTATTTTGTCAAAATACAAAGCCATAGAAAGATTGATTTAGGGAGAAAAAACACCTGGGATTTTTATTTTATCTCTTTATTTTTTGGCAGGCATTGGCCCTTTTATGGATGTGAAACAAATACAAATTCATAGTCAAAGACCAGGAGATAAGGCAAAACAGTTAAATTAATGAAGGACAACACTGTGTCTCTCCTTTCTCTGTCCTTCCTCCCCTTCTTGTGTCATTCCATCAACCATCAGCCAGAAAAGGGTATTGGGAGTGACCTTAACCTATACCAGTCACTGGGGACACATAGCCATGCAGAGCCTCTTGTTTGCCCCAGTTAGACTGAGAAGGGATAAGTGGTAAAAGTTTCCTTAAATCCCAAGTGTAGAATGAATTGGTTTTACAGCTTTTCCAGGCATTTTCTCCTGGAATAGCTCTTCTGTGTTGTGTTCTTGGCTATCAAGATGGGGGTTCCTGATTCTGTCTAGGGGCAAGGGAGCTCACCCGTGTGTATTTGCATATCTAAAGTGGGATTCATTAAAGAATGTATGTTAATGAATATCATTAGTACTCAATTTTACATTCTAATTGATGCTATTCAGGGGCCTCCCAGTCAGCAGAGGACACAGACACAGTTTATATCTTATTTGAGAGTAAAGAACATTAGATTATTAATATGTAACCATCCTGCCTGTTACTTTAGAGGGCAGCATTAGAATAACCAGGTCTAACAAAATCATTACTTAGGGATGTGAAATTAGATCTATTTTGTATCCAGTGGAGTAATATTATATATTTTAATATTAAATACACTATTATGATAATGCCTTAAAATATATTTATTCACATGTATATGAAGTTCCCATTTTGGTGAGTCACTGCAATTAGATTCCCTAATTTGAATAAGATGGTTGCTCATTGTAAAGAGAATATATATTAGAATGCATCAATTTCCTCTCATGTGCTGCAAGAAGTATATGATAGACTTTGCTCTTTGAGCTCTACTCAGTATGAGCAATGAAGACATTCATGGTGAATTCTATTGAGTAATTCAATTGCACATAATCAGATAAGAAATGATTATGAAAAAAAATGGTAGGGAAAATAGGAAATGACCAGGGTGAATATGTGATGTGGCTGCATGGGGTGGGCAGGATAAAAGCCAAAATGGCAATGAACTAAAGGATGGTGGGAAACTAGGCTATCTTTTTAGTTCAGGATCACCTCCATGAGACCACTTCATAGATTCTTAAAGCACAGGATCTAACTTAGAAAACTAGCCTCACAGCCCAAACAAAAACAGCAGATTTGCACGAGTCTACCATGTAGGTGTCTGCCTCTTGATGTAAGAATTACAAATTAGAGAAACAGTTCAAACAGGAGAAAGATCTCATGTCTCCTTGTAGCTCATGAGGAAGCTCTACCCTATGTAGCACATGCTCACACTCAGATTTGATGTCCATACTTTCTTTCATGCACAGAGCTCTGACTTCCTCTTAGGCTGACCTCTGGGACTGTCTTGCATCCTTCAAAACAACTCTTATCATTTGACCCTGGCATCTAATAGAGACTGAGTTGAGTAGCTTTTAAGGCAGGGTGTAAAAATAGACTCTCCATTGCAGGAAAAATATAAAGTTATGCAAGCAACAGGTTTTTCTGGTTTATTTACAAAACAAAGCTTTCTTCCTCCACAAAGCTTCATGTCATTTCCAAAGAACAGTTCAGAATAAGATGTCATTGAAATAAGCTAAAAGATATGAAAAGCTCAAAAAGAGGTAAAATGGAAATCATGCCCAAGACCTGGAGCTTCAGCTTCTTTAACCTGAGGACCAACAGTGGATACTGCATATTTAGAACAATATTTTACAAAACAAAAAATAACTTAGAGTTTTTTGTTCTTCTTTGGAATTATAGCCATCAGGAGAATTTTGCTGAGTGTTACTAACATAAATTGTTAAACACAGGAAAAAGCTTTTCATACATTGACTTTAAAAAAACAAATTCTAGGTTTCTTATTATTTTATTTTATTTTATTTTGTGTGTGATTACCCTAAGTTGGCACAGATGAATTAATAAAACATTCTGTAAATTTGTTTAGCTGTTAATTATGTCTAAGTCCCAGCACTAGGATATGAAATTGGCCTTGACCCTTGTATTTTAAGACTCCTGGAAAGAACAAAGAGAGAAGGAAGGGAGGGATAGAGGAAGTCATGAAATTAATATTGAGACAATGTTCAATTATGTAAGAAAACCCATGTCCTACACAAACCCAGAATAAAAATCTATACTCAGATTTAATGATTTTTAAGGGCGTAACCATGGAGTATGGGAACATTTAAATTCTATTAAATGAAACCAAGTTTTCATTAACCTCTAAAAGAGTCTCAACTTATTTCCTGTAACTTTGATCTCAAAAGGCTAAAAATTCACCTAGAATAAACCTTCCCTCTCTGGGCCAGTTCCCTACCATTGCAATCAGCACAGACAGTAGGATCAAGTGTGTGTGTTCCACCCACTTATGAGGATTGGCTTCAGCTTTTGCCACTTGATGATTTGTGTGAGCCTGAGTAAGCTGCATTACTGCTCTGTGCCTCAGTTTCAAAGTCTGCAAACTTGAAACAACCTTTTAACCTACTTCATAAGGTTCATTGTGGGTTGACTTATCCTGCAAACATTCATATGCTGGATTCCTCAGACTGTGACTGAACTTGGAGATGGGGTCTTTTCAGAGGTGAACAAGTTAAACCAAGATGATTTGAGTGAGCCCTATCCAATGTGATTGGTGAGCTTACAGAGAGAGGGAATTTGGATACATGCAGAGAGAACCACATATGAAAATGAAGACCAAAATCTAAGTGATGCTTCAGCAAATCAAGGAACACCAGGGATTTTGACAGCAAGCCACCAGAAGCAGGAGTGAGGTCTGGAACAGTCTTTCTGAAAGCCTTAAAGGAACCAAGCTGCTGACCTCTTGATCCTGGACTTCCAGACTCCAGGACAATGACGTGATGAATTTCTGTGTTTTGTCTTACAGTTTGTGGTATTTTGTTACAGCAGTCCAGGCAAACTAATACAAGGTGATGGTGGGATTTATGCACTGATAAATGCAAAAACAAAACAATAACAAAATCTGAGGCACGCCAGGTTAGTACTATGTCTCAGATTATTTTAATTTTTAATGATGTACGTTCTGTGTCTATTTCTTCCAAATAACGTACTTACCTTAGGTCAAGGGAATTTCAGTGGCTCTTTATCAATGTGTTCGAGTGCTGATTTGACATAACTGGCAAGGAGACTTAGAAGGGAAAGTTACAGAAGTATCTCTCCATCCTTGTTGGCCTGGATCCTCCTTTTCTGATCCTTAATCCTGGGGCTTTCCCCGATCATGTGGTACTCAGGAAGGCACCAAGAAGACCATTCTTCGACACACAAATTCGAATGCTTGCATACAATGAGTATGCACACTACTGTATACAAAGCTGGCATGATGTATGCTCTTCCTTAGTAAGAAAATATTGTCAAATGGGGTTAAAAAAAAAAAAAAGACAACAGAAAATTCTCTGCCCTCATTACACAAGGGTCATGAAATTTTAGAGTTACAATAGATAATACAGCCCATTTTTTTTTAACATCAACTAACCCTTACATCAACTACATAGCTTGAGTGTTGAAGCTCATTTCTAAACTTACCCAAGAACAGAGAGTGCTTTAGAAAGGCTGCTCAGTGCACCGAGTCCCAGCGGCCCATCCCTGCTCAGTCATTGAATATTCTATGGCTTCCTGTCTCCATTAACAGTACAGAGCTATCATTAATGGGTACAGACCATTATCTCTGAGCCACTTCTTAGTACTCCACTGTACATCTCTTACATGCCAAACACTGGTCTCCAAGTCCTGGGACTTATTGTTTTGTCTTTGGGATTTGCTTTTTTCACCTCTCCTCTATGTAAACATGCAGATAAGCTAATTCTGCCACACACAGTTGACACGTGGCAAATGTCTTCCTTATGAGTGAGCAGAAGCTAAGTGCTAGCTAGAGCAAAGGGGAATTCTGCCCAGCAAGAACTTCCCTTCCTCCTCCCACCCCCAAACAAATGTGAGAATGACATTTTTTTTTTAGTTGTCGATAAACATTTATTTTATTTATTTATGTGTGGTGCTGAGAATCAAACCCAGTGCCTCACACATGCCAGGCAAGTGTGCTACCACTGAGTCCGAGCCCTAGCCCCAAGAATGACAGTTCTTAAAAGGGCTGGAACAGGCACTCAGCAGAGTGGGACATCATCTTTCCTGCATGGTCCTCTATGGTGGTTGGGAAAAGTGTTTAATTACCCCAATTCTGCAATACCTTATTTAAAGTTTCCCATAGTATCTTTCCTTTAAAACCCCTTCTTTAGGTAAAATGCAGTCTGATCATTCCTTAGGTGGTTTCCTTTAGCTAATCTAATAATCTGATGGCTTTTGGGTCTTTTTAACTTAACATAGCAACATCGTGTTAGTCTCTGTTTACATGTGTTACTAGAAATTTGAAATTTGCAGTTATTGTGATGAGTATATAGAGTCCCCTCATAGACACTTGTGTTACTCCACTCTTTCTTACTAGGAAAGCTTATTGTCACAGAAGGCTGTTACATCTGTATGTTTTAAAGAGGAAGCCACCATATAATCTTTTCATTATTGATACCAATATTAAATAAGTTGTATAGACAGATAGAGATATATACTATGAGTCTATACTATATAATACTTTTAGGACACTATAAATAGTGTTTTTGTTTTTACATTTCTTTTTTTTATTAGTTTGAATCAAATGTATAAATAGTGTTTAATGGATTTCATCTCAATGACAACCCAATGATACCAGGTCAAAGTGAATTCTCTGTTGTTTAAAGGTTCCTCAGGTTTTGGTTATACATGTCAGTCACATATTGGGCTCTCATTGTATGCCATGCCTTGTGAAGGTATAAAGTAAGTGAAGCAGGCTTTGTTCTTCTACAGTTTGGAAAATGTAGAAAGGATAGCATCAAATTATAATTATTTAATAAATATTCATTAAATGATTTAAAAACACATGACACTAGATCTCTTTCAGGACCATTTATATAAAGGAACTTATGGAGTAAGAGTGGGTACTATTACAAATGCACATGTACAAATTGATCAATTACTTCATGAATTTCACCTAGTATGTAGTTAAATTAATAGTATGTTCTATTCATGTTAGGTCTCCTAGAGAAATAAAATTTAGTCTATAGCCATAAGTCAATATCATTACTATGACAGAAATACTTGCAAAATATTAAAGAAGGAGAAAAAAATTTCTTTCAGTTAGAGTAGCATACTTTTCAGATAAGCTGACTTTTTTAGTTGAATCTCAAATAATAAGGAGATGGTAGTATGGAAAATTCAGGAACTCTGTAGAAGGATGTTCATTTTTCTTTCTCTCTTTTGTTCATTTTAGGTACACAGTAGAGTATATTTTGACATATTAGGCATTCATGGAATATAATTTATTCTAATTAGTATCCCATTCTTGAGGTTGTATATGATGTGGAGTTTCACTGGTCATGTATTCATGTAGGAACTTAGGAAAGTTATGTCTGATTCATTCTACCCTCTTTCCTATCCTAATACCATTTCCTTTACCTTCATTCCATTTTGTCTAATCCAATGAAGTTCTACTCTCTGTCCTCACTTATTGTGTGTTAGCATCTGCATATCAGAGAGAACTTTTGGCCTTTGGGTTTTGGGGATTGACTTATTTCACTTAGTATGATAGTCTCCAGTTCCATCCATTTACCTGGGAATACCATAATTTTATTTTTCTTTATTGCTGAGTAATATTCCATTGTGTATATGTACCACATTTTCTTTATCCACTCACCTGTTGAAGGGCACCTAGGTTGGTTCCATAGCTCAGCTATTATGAATTGAACTGCTATAAATATTAATGTGCCCGTTTCACTATAATATGCTGATTTTAAGTCCTTTGGGTATAATTATAGGAGTAAGATAGCCAGGTCAAATGGTGGTTGCACTCCAAGTTTTCTGTGGAATCTCTATACTGCTTTCCACAGAGATTGTACCAGTTTGTAGTCTCACCAGCAATATATGAATGTGCCTTTTCCCTAACATCCTTGCCAACATTTTTTGTTACTTGTATTCTTGATAATTACCATTCTGATTAGAATGAGATGAAATCTCAATGTAGTTTTAATTTGATTTCTCTAATTGCTAGAGATATTGAACATTTTTTTCATACTTATCTTCTGTGACATGTCTGTTCAGTTTCTTTGCCCATTTATCGATAAGGTTATTTGTTTTGTTTTGTTTTGTTTGTGTTAAGTTTTTTGAGTTCTATATTATATCCTGAAGATTAATGCTGTATCTGTGGTGCAGGTGACAAAGGTTTGCTCCCATTTAAAGGCTCTCTCTCTTCATGTTCTTGATTATTTCCTTTGCTGTAAAGAAGGTTTTTTGTTTTTTTTGTTTTTTTTTTGTTTTTTTTTTTTTTTAGTTTGATACCATACCATTTATTGATTACTGGTTCTATTTCTTGGGCTTTAGGAGTCTTATTCATAAATTTGGTTCCTAAGCCTACATGATGGAAAATTGGGACTACTTTTTCTTCTCATAGGCAAAAGGTTTCTAGAATAATGCCTAAGTTCCTGACCCACTTTGAGTTGAGTTTTGTGCAGGGTGAGAGATAGGGGTTTAATTTCATTTTGCTGCATACATATTTCCAGTTTAGAAGGGTATTCTGGGAAAAGGAAGGATAATGCTCAGACCTGGAAATGTAGTTGTACATGACATACTGAAGGAAAAGCGAGGGTTGTCATGTAGCTGGTTTTAGTACAGGTGAGCTTCAAAGTTTTTCCTCCCTCTGACAGGTGAATGTGGTTTTATTCTCTATTTATTTGTTACTTAATGAAGAGGATCTAACAAACATGAAGGCTGGTGGTGCTGGCTATGATGATGATACATTCAAAGACATTCGCTAAGTAATTTGGGGGAGCACTACTCTGCGTTGGGCCTGTGGATACAGAGATGAACCAGACATTAGACCTGCCCTTAAGCAGAGGGTGACTAATGGCCATCAGAGAGGAAGAGAACTTGGATATACTGAGGCACACAGACTTTATTCTAAGAAAGTGAAAAAGAAGGAAAGGTATATCCTTAGTAGATGTCTGTCCCTTCTTTTCCCAGTGACCTATTAAAACGAAGGTAAATTAAAACCACAGTGTCTTGGATATAAGGAATAAAAATATTTTTAACATATAAACCCAATATCAGACTTCTCTGGCTTGGGGCCAGGTTCAGTGTTTAAAAGACAACTACATCCCTCTAGGGTAGCATCCTCTGTCTTCCCACAGAAATCCCAGGCATGGTCAAGGCCGCTCAGCCTTCATGGGGCCTGAACTCTTAAATTCACATCTTGAGAAAGTAAAACAATCTGTCTGAGTTTACAGCTGCTTCCTGTGGAGATACTCAGCATCTAATGTGTGCAAAAATTGGCAAAGGCCTTGAGAAAAGCACTGGTTCAGAAAGCACGGTCTTCCAAAACTCTGACAATCTCAGCTGGTCCAAATCCTGGTTTTATTTTTTTGTTTGTTTATTTTTGTTTGTTTATTTTCTCCAAAGTCCTGTGAGATGTTCAGAATCTCTGCTTTTGAGTTCCTGCTTTGTGTCATTCGAGTTCTTAGGCTCTAGTTCTGAGCCACTTAATCGGCCAATCCCTTTAGGGAAACAGAGTGGATAGAATGAGAAGCTTATCTCCCTAAAACAGCCTCCTCCCTCCCTCTCTCTCTTTTATCCTTCTTTCTTCCCTCTCTTTCTGGGGTCTCTGTCTCTTAAGTTCTGACTGCTTTGGAATTTTCTAATGCCTTCAAGTAGATCATTGATGGATTGATTGATTCATTTATTTTGAGGTTGTCCCAGCTTTTGATTGGGAGTATTGATCTTGCTACTGTACCATATTCTAATATGGTGTTCTTCTTTCCATATAATTTAGCAGAACAAAAGAAAACTGCCTGCTAAGGCCTAGAGGTACAAAATGCAACACACTCCAACTCTTCCTTTCCTGAAATCCCTGGGATGCTTGTGGATAAAGGGTAGACAAAGGATTTTTATTAGTCCATAATTCCTGAAAGCCTCTCCAAATTTGTGTAATATTTTAAGGATACAGTTCATTGGTAAACTCATAGCTATGTTGGAATACTAAATCAGAACTGATATGAGGGATATAGCTTAAAAACTTTCTAAAGATCCATAATTTTGCTAGGCGTGGTGTTGCACACCTGTGATCCCGGCAGCTCGGGAGGCTGAGGCGGGAGAATCTTGAGTTCAAATTCAGCCTCAGCAAAAGAGAGGTGCTAAGCAACTCAGTGAGACCCTGTCTCTAAATAAAATACAAAATAGGGCTGGGAATATGGCTTAGTGGTCAAGTGCCCATGAGTTCAATTCTTGATATAAAAAAAAAAAAAAGTCGGTATTTCTGAATTAGTTCACCTTCTTTTGCATTCAAATTATCTAATACAGATAATCTTATTTTGTACAGCTGCATTAAGGTCACGGCATTGCAGGTAGCCAATAGTACGATCCTGACATTATGTCTTTTTTGTTCAAATTGTGGCTAGACACACCAATTCATTACCAAATTAAGTACTATGGCATCTTGAAAAGTTGAATTAAGCTGAGAACTTAAATTCTGTCCTTTGAGCTATAATATGTCAAGTGAAGATGGATTGGAACCTGATAGGGTTATTAGATTTGATTTGTGCTGGTACAGCTTGGGATGGTGATGTGGCCTCTGGTGATGGGAAGTCTGGTGAATGGAGGACAGAGGAGTAAACACATCTGTCTGCACCAAAGCCACGAGGCTCAAGGGATGTGGAAGATGTGTCCTTCTCTGCAGTGCTGTTCTATTCCTTTGACTTAATATGCAACACCCTGTGATTCTGTTCTGTGGTATCCCCATCACTATCTCTTTAGTGGGCTGCTATGACATCAAGGGTCACAGCTGAAAGGACATTCCTGTTTATAGCCAGGCAGTATTCAATCTCTTTCTTTCCCTGTAGAAGAACTAATCTTCTGGAGTCCTGTAAGATGCCATAGTTGTCCTTTTGTGACAGGGCAGGTTTTATTAAACTTCTACTTTTTATGTATTAAAGACAGTATGGCTGCAGCTTGAAAAATGCACCCATTCCCTGAGGAGCAGTCTACAATCCTGGAGGGGGAGAGGAATGTGTACTTGGTCATCCCCTCTGCTCATGGGCAAGCCTGCAGCAGGCGGGTTCAGTGGAAGCAGAGAAACACCCCTGCATCTCAGCGGTGTGTGGGCAGAAGCTTTCTGAAGTGTCCCCAGTGTGCACATTGACGCCTGGAATTTCATTTAAAAAGTCATAGAATCAGTGTTAACTTCTTAGGTATATGGCATGTGGACTTCTTTTTTGCTTTTCTGTAATAGGCTTCATGATATTTTTAATCCAGAGTTTTCTAAAGAATGCTTGGATTGATCATCATGCTGAATCATTAAGTATTCTGTAGCCAGGCCCTGTGGTATAATAGTCTACTCTAATAGTACCTTGGTTTAATAATAGATGAACTTTGTTAATCTAATCCTGGGTAATTCAGGAAACAGCGTCTCCCTCTTAATGCTTTTTTTTTTCCCCTGATAATGATGGAGATTTATATTGATAAAATTGCTTCCATGGAAGATGAAGTGCTCCTGATGGCTGCTTTCAATCACTGGAAGGGTAGCAGGAGTGCATGATAGTCCTCCTGGTGAAGTGAGCAGGCACACCACTGCCCAGAGTAAGGGCTGTGCTCCCCTGTGACTTCTCACCCGAGAACTGAGGGTAAGCGGCAGGAATTGAAGGGTTGGCATGCAGGGAAAAGGGCAGAGACTCTGGGCTTTTCTTGATGCATTCAGCCAGCCAAGTGATAAATATCTAGTGAATGCCTACTGTGTGTTGTATACTTCCCTAGCCCATGGTAGAGATGTTCAGATGGGGTCAGATTATGAGACAGAATTTGCCTTTGCCTATGAGTTAGATGTGGAGGGAGGGAGGGAGGGAGGGAGAGAGAGAGAGAGAGAGAGAGAGAGAGAGAGAGAGAGAGAGAGAGAGAGAGAGAGTATCTAACAAGGAATAACCATTTGGTGAAGACCAGGTTGGAAAGGAGGTGAAGGGAAATGAGAGTGAGACCCTCCTGTTGGAATTTAATTCTCCCAGGGATTCGCCCTATAACAGTTACTGCCAACAGAATCACAAAAAGTTTTATACTTATTCAGTTATAGGCAATGCGATATCAAGAAAATAAGCTACTGTGAGTTGGAAGCCAAACCTTTCTTTGCCGAGGAATTGGGGGAAAGGGCTCAACCCTGGCTGCTTTGACCACAGCTGGTGAAGAACTGGGCCCTTCCATGGGTGTTGCTAGGAACCATGAGTCACTGTGACCTGGAATGCTGTGCAGAGAAGGGCGGAGGGGTGGGAAGTCAGTTACATAGATTTACTCCACAAAGTTCTTGATGATTTGAGCACACATCTCTCTTACCCACCACTTGGGACAATGAAGTGCCTTTGGGAAAAGACTTGTGGAAGCTGGCTGCTTATCTTCAAATCTGTTTTCCCTTTCCTAAAAGATAGTCTCAGTGAGCAAAATTCTTTTGAGTCTGAAAGGATTTATCATTGAGGGAAATTTCTTATAATAACGAAAATTATTTTGAGAAGAGGAACTCATTAACCGTTTCTCAACTAGCTGCTCAATTGGAATTGATTAACAACACATCTGTGAAGTCTATTTAGAATTGGACAAAGGGTTTGTACCTGCTTGGGACAGGACTATCAGGGACAGAGAAAATGGGTGGCTGATGGGGCTGGGAGTAAGGGCCCACAAATGTGATAGAAGGACTTTGTCTTGGCAACACTGCTTGTTCTTACTGGGAGGTGGGAAGAGGCCTAGCTCTCTCTAGCCCTGTGTTGTTTACTTGTCTCTCAAAATCGAACCGAAGAAACATCTTAAAAATCGAATTTATTCTCTCTTAGATTTTAAATTACACCACAAGGGATAAAAGTACCCTATAACACAGAGAATTGAAAGGAGAAATGCTCAGAAAGGCAAAGAAAAATGTCAGCCCTTCCACATCTGCAGCTGTGCCTATAGGAGTTCAACACTTGAAGCAAAACATTTCTGTTAGGAACACAGAGCTCTCTCTCTCTGTGTGTTTCATAATATGCCCCTGGCTACCTATTAACATCTGGGGCCAATTAAAGCTGTTGATTTTATTCTAAAATCCTCATGCAAAATGTAGTTTCTGATTATCTTGGAGTTCACCTCTCCAGTTCCTCTCCATGATTCCTTTGCTTCTCACTGGAACTCTTTCGAGTAGTTTTATTTTTCTTTAAATAGGTCAGAGTAGAATTTTACATCATATTTCATTCCAATTTTTTACTGAACTTTGAATTTTGATTTTTTCCCGACAGCTATTGTAAACTAGTAAATGATAGTATTAACCACTTCCTGTAGTAGGTCTACTAGTTGTCCTGGCAAAGAGGGCCATGATTCACCTTTCAGTTGAACAGATGAGAATGATAGTAGCTGTCTCTCTCAGAGCATCAATAGTAATCACCAGATGATTTTGCTAGCAGATAAATGCTTAGCACATTAAACTTTTTTCTTTTACGAGAAGCTCAAGAAAGCTGGAAAAGTGACTCATGGAAACCAGACTGAGTTTATACACCTGTGACTGACTTTCTATCCTAGTATTGGACTGAGACCATTTAATTGAAATATCCTACTTCACAAAGAGCTGGCTGTGTGACCTGAAAGAATTCAAGCAGCCTTTCTGAACCTCAGTTTCCTTATCTAAAAAGTGTAGCTTTGGAGAAAAGGCAGTAATTGTCACATGAATTTGTTCTGTAGACACTTTTCTTATCATCTCTGTGTGAATGCCATTCTGTCATTCTGTAAGGTGCAGCTTAAAAACCATAGGACTAGGCAATTTCTGAGATCGACACTTTCTCCCCATTTTCAGAATCCCCTGGGTACACTGGCATTTCCCAGCAATAAAGGGCACAGTGCCTGTGGTTGTCCTAACAGCAGTCTGTTTCCCCTAGAGAATAGGTCTTCTCTAAGGGAATGACCTTAGAGAATGTGCTGAATGACCAGGAGTACACTGGCTCACATTTTGGAACCCCCATTTTCTCAACCATAAAATGGGAATATTGCAGGGTAGTTGGGGGAATTTGATAAAGTCTAGTGTGGAAAACATTCAGTGCACATTCTGGAGGGGACGCAAAGTAAGCAGAGAACTCACTGAAGTTTCCAACCTGGTTTTTGAAGGGATATTATGTCACATACAAAATTCTTCTAGGCCAGTTCCTTTAGTCATCGGTAGGTTGAAACCTGATGGAGTTTTTTCTCCTTAGGATTTTCCCTGTTTCAGTATCTTTCTGCAACAAATGTATTAAAATGTACTGTTTTGAATGTAATGATTTTGAAAATTTCTTACTTGGAAAGTTTTCTACAAGTAAAAGGATTAAAGGAAAAAGAAAAAAAATGGTGATCCCCCAGCATCATATATTGTATACACTTTCTAGAAATACTTTCCTAAGAAGACAGAGAGTTCTAAGCCATGGGACAAATTTAAATTTGCAGCATTCATTAAGCTGCTCCGTCCACCAGGAGAGAGGTTTGAATTGTGTCCAAATCAGGCATCGGAATTCTCAGGAAAGTAGATGAGAGATTAGAAAAGGTGCAAGAAACAGCAGAAAGAGCTTGTAAAAGGTTATAGCTTTTAAATTGAGAAGGCTTTGGGTCACATGACAGGCCCTAGACCTGGAGGTATGAATTCAGGCATGAAGAGAGAGGAAGTGGCAGGAAGCATAAGGGAATAGCGGGTCAGTACCCCGAGATGTAGCCCTTTGGGAGTTGTTCAATAATTCTAGCTTAGGATGAGGGTTAGAAATCATAAAGACATCAGCACAGCATTTAGGGGGCATCAGGAGAGTCCTGGATGGTGAGCCCTTAGGCCAGCAGCATAATTAAGGATGCGGGTTCTGGGCTCCTCTCTTCTCTGAAGGACAGCTCAGGATCCCAGGATTATGTTTTTGGAATCCTCGGAAACTTCCATTAAGTGTGACAAAGGGTCTCCTTGATCAACCATTGTTAGGCTCCCTGGACCTCTCTTCCTGATGAGGCCTTGACCTTATTCCTGGTCCTTACTGGGCCTATAGAGCTTGGTTGGCAGAGAGAACCTTGCAAAAATAGCAAAAATCCCCACCCTTGCTATTTAATCCCCCTAAATATCTGGTCAAATTCCCTATCCCGTACCCTTGACTCCTGATTGTCTTTTCCTACCTTCTGCAACTTTTGTTGTTGTTGCTGCTGCTGATTTATTTGTATTTATTATAATGTAACCAATGCTAGGCTTCATGATAGACTATGAAATTTATTACACAGACTTGGGCCCAAACCTTCATCAGAAACCATGAGCTCATCTGACTTTAGTTACATTGTACAAATATCTGTGGCTGTTCAAGACATTGTTACATTGAATTTTGACTAAAAAGCAGATAAAATAAAAACAAATGTAACTTTGAGGAGTGCTTTTTTAAGACTTTCCCTTTTCCTGTCATGACATTCATCATTTAATCATTCTCCCACCAACTCAAGGAAAATCTATATCTATGCTATTTAAAAGAGTATAACATGCCACAGTTTGTAAAACGCATCCAGATTGTATTCCATTGTATCATTGCATAATCTGTTAGATTAAAGATATTGCTTCCTAAACTTTCCAACTATCATTGCACTCTCTCCAGGAGCAGTTAAACTGCTTTGAGAACTCTACCACTGCATCCCTGGATGGTACTTCCTTCTTCCAAAATAGGCCAAACCTCCTTGATCATCTGCTTTCAACTCCCAGTGCTGAGGTTGTTAATAATTAATGACATCTGTAACTTTCCCCATGTCCTATAATGTTTCAACTCAGGGTAAAATGATCCATCACACCGGAGGCATTTCAAAAGACTGCAGTCAGTTAGTCTAACAGAGACATTTATGTCAAGAGGATGATCATGCACTGGTACAACGTGGGGCCTCTTTGTAAGACTGCCCTGGGTCTTAGGAAACCTAGATTTCAAAGAACATGGGAAAAGAACCCATTTTCCACCATCTGTGTGAGCAGACCCAATGCCATCAAATGAAAATCAATCAACCAAACAAAACCCTCAAAGACCAAATTTTCAAATATGAACTATAAGCATATTCTAAGGTGAATTAAACCCATCAGTGAGAAGAATGCAAGTCAGAAGGTTTGGCTCTCTCTTTGGCCTTGCCATTGTGGAGGCAATGGTGAGGAACACCAGTTAAACCAAAATCAAAGATCACATTTACATGGAACAACCAAGTAACCCATCTGTCTGATAGCACTGGATTGGGTACTACATTGATTGCCTTTCATCTTCAAAATACGGAACTGGGATTAACCCATCTTTGTAGTTTCCTTCAGCTCAAAGCATAGAAGGTTGTATGAGCTCTGATGATAATTTTGGCCATGTTTACTAAAAGTCAAAGGAATTATTATTCCCAAGAGCATGTAATGCCATATGAAAAATAGGATTTCTTGGTTAAATAATCTAGAGAAACAATGGACACTTTTTTAATCCTTTCAGGGAATCAGGATGGAATTAGCATATGATGAACTCTGAAAAATGTTGCTAAAAAATGGTTTACTAATTAGAACAAATAAAAAAGTAAAGAATAATAAAATGGACAATAATTTTTAAAAATGTCCCAACTTGTTTTATCCAGCAATTCCTAAGCAGTTAGTAATAGAATTTTTAAGATAATTTGTTAATTATTTTGAATGGATAGTCTACTGAACACATTTTCAAAAACTGGATCCAACTCTAATTTCATGTCATAATATGAAACAAGTGATTTAGACACAAAGGTGAAGAAATCTACCCTAAATGTATTTGCTCTGTCATTGTGTTTCCTCTGTTGATCATGGTAGTCTGGTTATGGTTGAGATATGGCTTTAGGGCTCAGTGGTCCATGTTCACATATTTCTTGGTTTGGAGTAGACTTGTAGCCTGTGGCATTCTCGGTGGTCACTAAGGAAGAGATATAATTGTGGTTATTATTTTTCACTGCTCCAAATTCAATATTCTCTCTCGGAACTCTCTTGAGCTTACCCAGTATTTGGTTACTGAGTTGCTACTCTCCTGCACTGTTTCCATTGTCTTTTAATATGTGTTTTGTGTTTGGCTGTTCAGATTGATTACAAGTGTTATCCATGACTCACTAGCTTTTCCTGCAAAGTGTACTTGTGGATCACCTCAATGAATATGATATGAGCCCCCCTGTAAGTTGACATAATCCATTTGAATACATGATCCAGAGAGTGTAGTTTAAGAAGCACACATGTAACTCTTTTGGTACCAACCAAGGACTGTGACATAATCTCCCCATGAGGAATGGCTTCAAGGGGCATAGACAGAGTCCTCTGAGTCTTTCCTGCAACTGAGAAGAAGAATGAGACAATAGATCTAAATTGAAGTGAATAGCTACCATTCCAGAGAAAATTCCAGAGTCTTTGTCACCTTCACTTTACACTTTTGGGGATTAAACCCAGGTGCTCTCTATAACTGACCTGCATCCCTAACCATTATTGTTTATTATTTTGATACAGGGTCTTGCTAGGTTGATGAGACTGACCTACAACTTTGATTCTCCTGCCTCAGCTTCCCAAGTTGCTGGAATTACAGGCATGCACCATGGTGCCTGGCCATCCTCACTATTCTTAATGTAGTTTCCACTTTACGATGGGGAATCCATCAAAGTGATACAGCCTGGAACCTTAAAACATCATATTTTATTATTTGTTGATTATCTAAAATATGTTTTCAAATAAAAACATATACTAATATCTATGCAGTGTGCTTTGGAAGATATGTAAAGCACAGTTGGAGACATATAAGATCTTCTCGTTTTTTTTTCATTTTGAATTAAGCCTCAAATATTTTGTTTTCCTCCAATTACAGTATACCTGAGAACACAGGTGTGCACATATGTGTAGGATTTTGAAATTGGGAGCATTTGCTGTATTCTGACACGTGGAATAGACATGAAAGGATAACAATATATAATATGATAATAGTGTATAACCTGCCTATGATATTATATCTATCTAATCATCTATATCCAGCCACCCATCCAACTGTCATCTATTTTTTTCTTCTGTCAATGTCTTCTTTCTGTCTGTCTTTCTTTGCAAATGGAAGGTGAGGCAAGTAGAAGTTGGTTATAATGCTTACCTATGACCTTGCATGCATGGATAAGAGCAACACACAGATCTCTAAACCTTCCCTTCAATAACAGTGTGGGGTATGAAATGTGAGGATGTAGACCCAAGAAAACTAAATATTTTCTCCCACAAATTATGATTCACCTTCTTGTATGACTGACCAAAGGTCATTGCATGCTATAATGTAGAAAGAGGAAAGAAAAGTTTAAAGGAGGAAAGAAGAGGTAATGCTGAGAAACCAGCCTCTACCTCAGAGCAAAGCCTGTCCAAGGAAGGGGGTGTGACCCTTGTCCTTGGAAAGAACCACAGAGCACTCCTAGGCATATACCCACCCTGCTGAGTCATTTATCTACAAATAACAGGAGAGATCTGCAGAGCCAGGTGTCCCTGACTCAGTCAGGTTAGGTGAGGACCCATAGCAACCCCCTAGCAACCACCAATCAGCATGAGACAGGGAAAATACCAGGGATTCCAGATGACCCTCCCAGTAGTTTATGGTGGTTGATAACAACCCTGTAGTTCAGCAATACACCCCTCGTGGTTTAAACCAATCAGTTCAAACGAATCCCCCTCTGGTACTAACCAATCACCCTTACTCAACTTGTTCCCGCCAGTGAATGTGCTAATCATGTTTTAGAGTTGTTTTATGATTTTCCCTCAGTGTGTGATGATTTGCTAAGAGATGCTATGATGTATGTGAAGTCCCTGCCTTCCCCAAAGAGTGTATAAAACTGCTGCAAACCCTAGGCTTGGGGCCTCTCAGCCTCACCAGTTGCATGTGGAAGACCAAGCTAGCTCGCAATAAACACCTCTTTGCTGCTTACATCCATCTTGGTCTCTGGTGGTCTTTTGGGGGTCCCAAATTTGACCATAACAATGGAAGGGAAAGGCATATGGAATTGAAATACTAAGAAGTATGAAGATGGCCAAAGATGGTGACAAGGGCCTGAGAATGAGGACAGAATCTACCAGGTAAAGTAGTCAAGGCCACTTTTTCTGTCTTTCACCACCATGATCGCATTTCACTGCCTGTTTGTGACAGTGTTTGAGAGTTAACTAAAACTTGGGGTTTTGTTTTGCTATTTCTTTAGCTACAAAGACAAGACCAGTGCATTTGAGAAGCTCCTGTTGAGACACTCTGTCCACAGCACTGGTGATTAGAAAGCACACATTCCCTCACATGCCTTCCTGCCGGGAGGACCCTGGGCCACTTCAGTACAAAGGGCTGTCTCCCTTGCACCTGGGAAAAGACAATCCTGAGATTTTATTTCCTTGAAATCTGACATTGTATTTTTCCACCTGATTTGGAATTTAAAGTTTCTTTAAATTGAGTAGAAATTAAGCACAGTAATTAAGTAGAATCTTAGAAAAAATGTTAAAAAGACCTGAGAACCTTTGCCATTTTCAAATGTTAAGTCATTTTATTTTATCTGTGATTTTTTGGGGGATTTTGAGGGTGTTATATAGTGGATGAATAATAACTACAAAGAGATAGTCATATGGTCAGTATGATCAATTGTTTCACTCAATCATTTATGTGTCTAAAGAAAAATGGGCTCATAATTTATTTCAATTTCATTTCAATGGTAAAAGTCATTCTACATAGCCAATATGGCAGTGTTGTGTTTATAATATCAGGTATCATATATATTTTTATTTTAATTAATTTATATTTTAAAACAATATGGAATTCTGATAAAACAAAATAAATATAAGAAACAAAAAGTAATATTAATAGATATATGGCTTGCAATAAAATATTGATTCCATATTTTACTCATTATATAGTATTTAACCACTTATATTTCATTGTATTCATTTATAAATAACTGTTAAAAGTATGTGCATCATGGAAGATGCTATTTATTTTTTTTGTGGATAGTGATATTTGGGCAATGAAAAATAAGGTTTGGAGAGATAGTACTGCAGTAAGCACACTAATGCATTCTATAACTCACAGACATATACTAGAAGACAAAAATTTGACTCAAACTTTCTAGTAAAAGCCAGTAAGAAACATGATTAAATGACTGAGAGATTCCACCAGGGAAAAGAAAATTGCTCACTTAGGAGAGACACAGCTATTTCCAGCTCATTGGAACATTTTCCCTATGGGTTTCCCTACAGAGGATAGTGTGCAGTATAGTAAACGTCATTTGCAACCACATTGTCCCCCAGAACCCAGTGGTGATTTCCACGGGGCCTCTCAAGGCAAGACAATGGCATGATGCCAAAGTTCAATTTTAAAGGGAAAGTTCAAGTTCGTTGGTAGAGGCAGGCTTAGGAGAGGCACCAAGTTGCTGGCAGGCTGAAGGGTGCTGTCCAGCAATGCAGCTGTCTTCCAGTTGAACATTCAGCATCCGAGATTGCAGAGGGGAAACCATGCTCCTCAGGCAATTTTCCATATATTTAATTCAATGAATCTTTCTTATAATAAGCCCTTTAATAAATAATAAGCATGAGTTAGTTATAAGTTAGACTCCCTGAAAATATCCAGAACACAACTATTCTTTGCTCCTGGCTTGATATAGAAGTGTGTGCTTCAACAGGATTTACAGTCTCCTAGGAAAGCTGAGGAACCTAGTGAGAACATAAAGCTCTCTACGTAGCTAGATGCCTATTTCACAGAAAGAAGATAAAGGGAGGCAGAAGCTGAGTTGTCCTGTAGCAGTAACTTTTTATAGTTGGGATCTAGAATGTGCCCCAAAGGCTTATGTAATAAAGGTTTGGAACCCAGCTGATGGCGCTGGTGGGAGGTGGTCGACAATAGGAGGTGATGCCTACTGGACAAAGTAGGTCTTTGGGAGTGTCCTTGAAAGGTTATCCTCAGACCCTCTTCCATTTCTCTTTCCCCTGCTGCCTACTTCCTGACTGCTGTGAGGTAAAGAACTCTCTTGTGTTTCCTGCCCAGGGTGATGGGGCCAAGCAACCATGGGCTAAAAAACCTCTGAAATTATGATCCAAAATAAATCTTACTTTTGAAAAGTTGTTTTTCTCAAGTATTGTGTTAAAAGTGAGAGAAAGCTGAGTAACACAGAACTCTCCTTGCTTACTGATGAATGGACCTTTAGAGGTAAAAATTTTTATGCCAAAGTTGAGAAGAGTAAGGTGAGTTTTTAAGTGAGTTTGACAGAGAATTAGCCTCAGTGTTATAAAACACACAGAAAGCAACGATAAGGTCTACAGGAATGCACCATCAAGATTGAATTTTAAAAGTTCCTATTTTTAGAATCAGTTGGTTGCAAAATACATGCCAAGATTACCAAGTATTGTAAATTCTTAATGTTGCTCACTCAACTCAGTTAATGTTGGGGGCCATGGGCCAAACTTAGGTATAATAGTTAGAATAATTTATCTCTGACATTTTTTTTTAAAGAAAGAGTGAGATAGGGAGAGAGAGAGAGAGAGAGAGAGAGAGAGAGAGAGAGAGAGAGAATTTTTTTAATATTTATTTTTTAGTACTTGACGAACACAGCATCTTTGTACGTGGTGCTAGGATCGAACCCGGGCCGCACACATGCCAGGCGAGCTCGCTACCACTTGAGCCACATCCCCAGCCCCTATCTCTGACCTTTAATTGTGATAATGATTAGGATTTCAGAGCCAATAGTGCAGGAATTCCCCTCCTGGTCTGTTGTCAGTAAAGCTGTCTGCAAATGTCTTGACCTCTTTTCTGGTAGATTCAAGGGAAAGAACATATAAGAATTCTCTCAACAGTAAATATCAATAAGTTGCCTATGTACACATTAATATTAGGCAAAATTTAGTAAAGAAAAGGAAGACAAATTTCCGAGGTCTAACACTATGAAAACCATTACCAGATGTGTGAATGACCAACTCTTGATCTTCAATCTCTGACTAATATGCAGTTATACAATAGTGGGTCCTTCAAGACATAAAAGCTGAAGAAGATTTCATTCAGTAATTCAATCTATAATGTTCCTGTCATAACCCTTAAAAATATGGTTAGGGTTAGTACCTTTCCATAACAACACTTTTATCACCAAATTATCTTATATGTTGTTCTTTCTTTCATAGCATCAAATTATTTTAAGTTCCCAGAGCTCAACAAGTCCTTCATGAACCCATGATGCCACACAAGCTATTCCCTCTGTCTGGAATAAACTTACTTTCCTTGTTTGTCTGATAAATTCACCATTTGTCCATTAAATTGTGTTCAGACACCTCCTTTTCTGAAAATATCCTTGGCATCCTCTCTTAATTCTATGAAGCAGTATTGATTCTGTTCTCTAAGCAAAAATATAAAAAATAAATTACAGCCTCCTTAATATTCTAGGAAGTGAATTCATAATTTTCTAGTGGCAGGGAGGACACCCATTCAAGACAAGGGCCTCTCTGATTATGATTATACCAGACTATATTGCTGCAGTTTTAACCACATCTAAATCAAATCATAATTTCTCAATGCAATACAGACCAGTCTCAAATTAGGACCAGCACTTCCTTGCTTTATATCAAGGTCTAAAGTTTTCAATGTATAATAAGTGTGAGCACTTTAAAGATAAGGAACAATGCAAATCTAGGAAAAAGTGCTTATTCCGTGTTTTGGTTATCTGCTATACTTCTTTGTGCCATAATTTTTTTTGCATAGTCAGGAAGCCTAGTAATATTCAACAATTTATAGTATAATTCAGCCTCTTCATGTTCCAATTGTGTTCATGCTGAAGGCTCATTTCCTTGAGTGTCCTCCAGCTGGAATTCAGAATTTTAAATGAAAGTTTTTCAAGGAAACTCAAGAGAGACTGAAGAAATAAGTCAATTTTTTCTCAATTTTTTTTATTGAAGGAAGACTGCTAGGCAGATTAATGAAATAAAGTAACATGGATATTAGTTGTTAATAATGGCATGGCACTTAGTCTATTGAATGTCATCTATCACCCACTGGATTTGATTGATGGGATGCACACTGCCTAATGTGATGTGTATTGAACGTTTTCCTTTAAGGATTAAAACACTGACACCTTGTGAATGAGGAGCACTTTTATATTTCCACAAGCCTGTTTCTATCGTGATTCATAAATCACAGGTAATGCATAACAGGTAAAGCCTCACTTTCATAATCATGGAATCAAAGCTGTGTACCACTCTGTATTAAATGTTCTATCAGATGTACCACCTTCACAGGGCCTCTCAGACAAGCATATTCTGTGCTTTTATTTAAACAAATAATTATTTGAGCTCGAATATACCAGTGGTAAACAAATATTTTGAAAACATGCCTCTAAGCATCCTGAGAGTAGAAATGATTTCCCCGATGATAATGGAAATGGCTGTAAACTGACTAAGTGTGTTCTGAGAAAAGTAGAGGTCTGGGGAAATGTATCACGATTAGCATGCACTTAGCTCAACAAAAAGATAATAGGCTGTAAATATAAAATAGGTTCTGTTAGGCGTAAATAAATTCTGGGATGACAGGTCTATTACAGCAATGTAGCTCAACAAACAAACCTAATATAGAATATCTAAAAGGAGGGGAAGCCTCCAGAAGCACACAGCAATACTTTTTCTTTCTTTCTGTTCCTTTTCTTTTTTTTAATTCAAGTAATCCTTTTCAAATGACTACAAGAGGTCTGTATCCCTTTTCTGATTTGTCTGAACTTGAGCAAGAAAAATTGGGGAAAGTATATGCTAATGGTGGACATGGTTAAAATTAGAAAATAGGCATTTAAGTTCTAGGTACACAGGCATTTGTAAATACCATAAAAAGTGAAAGTGTAAGTGAAATTGAAACTATGTTGATTATACTTTCTCCCTTTATTTTACAGTCGAAGAACTGACAACTGGGACAGTCAAGTTGCTAATTCACTGTCACAAAGCTGGTCGTCACCAACAGTGGAATGATGATGTAACCTCTCTTCCAGCCTGCACGGTGCTATTCACATAGTGGGAAGGACCCATCTACAGATATTAATAAATGTGGAAACAGACAGGAGATCTGAAGAATCAAAACAATAGCTATTTACCAAATAGCTTTTACAAGCAAGGAATTTAATAATGAGTTCAAAGGAAAAGTCAGTAATTGTGACTAATATGTCATTATGCACAGCTGCTTTGACAAATTTCCAGAGGGGAAAACTTTTCAGGAAATTGCCATCTGGCTTTGTTTTGTGCTCATTTGCTCTACCCATGTTGGTTGAATTTGTTCTTTGTGCAATACGGGCATGTAGGGAGGTGATGCAGAGATGTCTCTGCCATTGGGAAGCAGGAAGGCCACTTGAAGGCTGGTGTAAGGTCCAGACACGCATCAGAAACTACATAATCCAACCCTCTTCACATAAAGCAGCTTAAAATATATCCACAGACTACAGCAGAAGAAAACTATCATGCAAATATTAGCTTTTGAAAATTTTTGGCTACTGCTAATTCATTCATTTAACAATCGGCTGTTATTTCTAGGAAATCCAAGGAGTGAATTTGCTTCTAACTCCATTTTATGCTGCTCTGATTCGACACTGTGACGTGGAGGTTTGATGAAGTACCTGCACCATCAGCAGCTTCTTACGTGACTCAGGATGACATCCAGACAAACTGCCAGCTTCCAAAGCACATCTAGCCAAGCACAGGTGCTCAGATCTTTCTGGGCCCCTCCTGTTTATGTGCATGAAGCACATCTGTACAGACAGCTCTGGTCAGAACCCTGTTCCAGCAATGATTGTAAAAAGCCAGGCTTAGCAGCAATGGTACAGAGAAGTTCTTTATGAGTAGCTAAAAATGTCCCTCAGAATTTGTTTTCAATTGTCATAAAAATGCCCTTTGGGGACAGTTTTGTACTAGCTACTCCAGTGTCCTACTCTTTGGATCTTCACTCCCAGCTCAGAGCACACTGCTCATTTACTGGTTGCTCCATGTCAGCAGGGTCAGCTCTTCTGGGCACATGGGACCTGTGGTCAGCTGACTAGTGCTGCCTGAGGGAAGCCTGGACCCACAGTTGACCCAGCATGTCTCTCCATGAAATCGCCATTATATGAAACATTGCTATGCTTCAGTAGTAAGATACTAACATATGAATCAGCATTAGTAAGAGTTATTAAGTTAGTTGGCTGTCACAATAGAATACAAAGCACAGCCCTTTGGGGATGGTGCACAGATGGACTTGGTGAATAAGGATTGGGCATGAGATGGAGATGTGGAGGTCATGGAGTCCTTGTAGAGGCTTAGCCTGCTGGGTGTCACAGCACTGGAAGTATAAATGATGAGAAAGTGATAGTAGCCTTGCTCAGATTGTCTTTCTTTGGGTTCCTTTATGTTCACGTTCCCAGAATATCTTATCCTATGTCTCTAGTGTCTTTCACATGTGCTGGGAATTCAGTGACTCTACTTCTTATACAGGGAGGCTTGGAGGTCTTCCCTGAAGAAGTGTCATCACATAAATCCCAAATAATAAGATAAAAGCCAGATGCACCATAATGTGGGAAAGTGTCAGTCAGGGCAGAGGATAAGATGATCTTCAAAGACCCAGAGGTGGAAGTGACCTTGATATGCTAAAGAAAAATGTGGAAGTGGCAAATAAGAGAGTAAGAACAGATGAGGTCAGAGACAGAGGTGAGCCAGGTCCCAGGGGGCACTGTGGGTCATAGAAAGGAGTTTGGATTTTTTTTTTCTCAATGGATATAATCATGAGATAACTTTAATCAGGATAGAATAATTGGATCAATGTTTTAATAGAAACTTCTGGATGGAGACTGTGTCCAGATGGGAGTACGGAGGTGAAAATAGAGGAGGCTGCCAAGGTCCTGACTGGTAGGGAATGGGTCATGGCAATAAATGGAAATGAATTGTCAACAAGAAGCATCAAGATCTGCTGGCATGCGAGATGAGGATGTGAGGAAGGGCAGAGGGAAGAGGTGGGGGTAGGACCAACAGTACAATCAGGATCTTTCTATAGACAAAAGAGCTATGAAACAATCAAGGCAGTTGCCAGAAAGGAGTAATAATGCTTGTTTGGAAAATGCAGATTTACTCCAGTGCAATTAATGTAACAAGGAATAATTTGAGCATAACGGGAATTCTCAAATTTTATGTTTGCTATGTGTGATTTTTGTTCATGAGAAATACCAGGTGAATGCAAGAAACCTCATCCAGATAATCCAGGCTAGGTTAGAATGCACAGATACATCCACACAAGTAACTCCACCCCACCCCTGAGCCAAAGCTTGTCCCCTGTCTCTGGTGGTAGAATGTTTCATCTTTTATCAAATCTACCCCCACCCCCCACCACCACTTCACAGTAACTCATGAGCTGCAACCCTCAAGACACCCCCTTCCAAAAGTCAATCTTTTCTAAAATAAAATGCCAGATTTCTGGCAGCAATTATGTCTTCACAATCATTTAGCCTTACAAAACTGAGATGGGGTCTTTATTAACTTCCTAAATCTTTTTTGTCATATGTCACTAAAGGGCCCAACCCGGGTTTCCCTATGAGCCATGTGGTTTTGACTCCCTGATTGTACAAGGTGCAATAGAAACATGTTGTTTCATAGTAGAATTGAGTGTCTGGGGTTCAAAGGTAAAGACAGAGCTGGAGAAATGAATTAGGGCATCAAGATGTAGGTGATCTAGAACTTAATTCATGTGGCATGACTCTTTCTGTAGGATTGTAGACTGTTATTTCTAATCATCGTAACATCTTGACATCTAGCACAGATGCTGGCTTTCCAGAGCTGTCTGGTGATTTTCTCTTAGTTGTTCCCAGAACAATCGATCCCATTCTTCAAAATCTTTATCATGATGAATAAAATGGTGTTTGTTGCAAGTTTGACCAATTCTCAGTTGAATTCTATGCATGTATCAAGCTCCATTTATTATTTTTTTTTTCAAAGAAAGAGTGAGAGAGAGAGTGAGAGATAAAGAGAGAGAATTCTTCAATATTTATTTTTCAGTTTTTGGCAGACACAACATCTTTGTTTGTATGTGGTGCTGAGGATCGAACCTGGGCTGCACGCATGCCACGCGAGCACGCTACCGCTTGAGCCACATCCCCAGCCCATTTACTCTTAAAATGTATTCAAATGCAGCTTCGCCATCTCTTTTTCTCCCCACCCCCTCTTCTCTCCAGTTTTAGCTCCATTTTGGAAGCTCTGGTAGTGCCTAATCTGTGAGGCTCTTCAGATTTTGTCTCCACTTCTCCAGCCTGCAGGTGTGTCTCTGCTCATGTCCCTCTCAGGTCATAGGACACCCATGTCTGGAACACTACCCATGGTATTCATGAACCCATAGGAAACTGGAGGCAGCAGAAGTGGGGGAGGCATGTGGATAGAGACCGTTCTTATAATGCTTAAAGATTTCTCTCTGTTTTCCTATGAATATAGCAATGGTTTCATGTAGTTTCTCTTTGCACCCTCAGAAAACATACTACTCTCTTAAGTCATCAAATTGACTAATGCTGGTAAATAAATGCTACCTTTTTCTGTCTCATAATCTATTTAAGACTGCTCAGCATTGCTCACTCAGTACACTTAACAGACCTAGCCCAGTGAGCATTTTATAGCTAGTTATGAAACAGACACATTTGTGCCCAAATCCTTAGCAAGCGGGGCGGCTGGCTGCCTTCCTGCTTTGGTACGTAAATTTCAGTACATGTAAATAACCACACTCCCATCCATTCACTTGAGGAAGGTTATTGTATTTCACAAGCTGTTAAAAACCCACAGTGTCAAAGTCATGCTTTATAGCATCACCCCAGACAAATATGTCATTGTCAGAAGTCTTACTCCAATAAAACCTCTTTATGGGTGATAGATTTTATTTGCGAGTTTATGACAAATATCTGAAACATCAGGTATTCATGTTGTAATCACCTTTTACGAGCTTTGGTTTTCTCCCGTGCTCAAAAGGATCATGTACACCTATGCCTAGGATTTAGATACACCAAGGCTTGAATAATCATTCCCACAGTAGCCTTGGGCATGTTGCTCAATTTCTCTGCATTGCATCTTTATAAAACCTGCCTCACATGACTGTGATGATAATTAATTGGGCATTAATTCTAATGTTCTTTGAAGATTTGAAAGAGCTCTGTGTGACCATCATTTCAGCACTTTTATGAGTTTAGGTCTTTTTTATTGGTTTTCACTGATTGCTTTTTTATATTAATACGTTAAAATTACCCCCTCAATGAGAATGTTTCTATAGCATTTTCCAATTTTGAAGAGTAACTTTTCAGATTGGCGATAGCAATTGACATGAAGATGTGCCAGCATTTGCCTTAGTGGAATCTGCTGCATTTCTTTGTCCTCTGATGTTAGAGGGTGAGAAATCTGCCATGCACAGACAGGTTTGAATTATATTCTTCTAATGGTTTGTTCTAAGAAACACTGAATCAGTGATAGAATTGTGTGACTCTCATCATTTTACTTCAGCACAATATCGGTTGTGAAGAAATAGACCTGTTTCCACAGGGAGAACTATCAAACCTGCTGCTAACTGATGGTACGGTTTAAGGAAGGAGAGATCAATGGTTGTGGACCATCTTTCTGTACTGGGATGAGGTCGGTGTGAGACAGCAAAGAGTTTAGGGACTTACGGCTCTTTCTTTACCTTCCCTCTTGAAGTGCAGGTCAATGGACAGCCCATCATTTCATGAATGCCACTGAGTGTCTCAAAAGACACATGACAGCATAATTTCCCTGTACTCTGAGCATTGAAATGAAGCAGAACTGCTGGCAAGGTATACAAGTTTTTAGAAAGTATCAAATTGGAAACTAGCTTTACCCAAACACCTGCTATATCAATTTTAGTACATTTTGTGAACTGTCTCTTCACCTATATCTTCATAAGTTGAGTAAAGAAATGCTATATTTTCTGACTTTAAAATGAGAAAGGAATGCCCTTAAATTTCAAACTATATATTAGTAAGTAGACACAGAAAGTAAATTTTTTTCTCTATTTTTTGGGGGGAGAGGGATACTAGAAATTGAACCAAGGCCTCAAGCATTCTAGGCAAGTGCTCTGCCACTGAATTATACCCCCAATCACTAGGAGGAGGAAAGAAAGGGAAGGGGAAGTACTGGGGACAGACATAGAGAAAACTGTTTTACATGCTTTTATGAATATGTCAAAATGAACCCCTGGAATATGCATAACTATAATGCACTGATGAAAAGTACTTTAAGATGCTGAACCATCTAATGTGATAAGGAACATTTAAAAAGCATATACATTGCATGATGGCAAGTTGATGACTAAGTCAAATTTAGACATGGCTCATAATACAGTATCTTGGCAAACAAATAAATGTTTTGCTTCAATTCAGTGTCTTCTTCACTCAGAACTTTTACTCTATCTCCTATCAAGCAGTCTGATTCCAGTCTAGAAAAGGTGTGTGTCCACCTAGTTGATGGCGTGCACCATTTTGAACTATTTTTAAATTTGATAGTTAAAGTATATGTTAAATAGTCCAAATATGACGAGCAAGAGAAGAATTGATGGTAAATAACTCTTTCACACATGTTCAAAAGTAGACCTCATTTGGATGAACTCATTCCAACAAATGTATTTTCAATGTTTAATCTGGAAACTGGGCAGTCACTGTAAAACCTGTCAACATTGCTGCGGAGTCGGACACAAGGTAATAATGGTATCTAGTGATGAGCTCAGGCTAAGTATACAGTGTCTATAAGAAATGAAAATTACAATCAGCTATTTCATTCCCATAACATTTTGTCCATGTTAGTAGGAACTAAAAACATTTTTGAAGAACTAAAACACTTCCATTATATTTTATCTCTACCTTTCATCATGCTGGCATTATAGCTATGAAGTTATAGTATCACTCTCTAAAGTAAATTTTACTTTATATTTGGATTTTGCTAAGTGAAATAAACACATTGACATTATTGTCCAATTGATTTCTCAAGGATTTTTTTTTCTTTCATTGTATAAAACAAAGAGATTTAAAAGATGTTCAATGGGGCTGGGGTTGTTTCTCAGTTGGTAGAGTGATCACCTGGCACGTGTGAAGCACTGGATTCGATTCTCAGTAGCACATAAAAATAAATAAAGGTATTGTGTCCACAACTAAAAAATATTTTTTTTAATAAAAGATGTTCTTTGTTTACAAAGAGCTCTACAAAATACTTCAGAAAATGAAAATCGGTGGGCAGCAATATGTATACTAGCCAATCAAATATCCAAAAAGAATGAAGTGGTAATTGTTTGGTTCAGATACTGTAAACTAGAAATGCATTGAATAAAATTTAAAGGGTGATGCATTAAAGATAACACGAGCTAGAGGAAGTCTGATCGTCACTGGCTGGCACTGTTAGGATGGATGTGTGTGGTTGAAAGGGAAGACGGGAGCTGGAGCTTGCGGCTGTGCCCTGAATGCTAAGCAGCCAAGTGTCATAACATCCATCCACTCTGTTCTCTGCACCACATTCCGCAACAGGGTGCCTCACACATGACTGGAACAATAAGATCCTGAGTACCAAATGTGCTGTTCCAAGTACAACTTCAACTAGGTTTCTTGATGCTAGATGCATAAAAGATTCTTTTTTGCCCAAGCTGAGTTGCAAAAGAAAAGAGAATTCCAAAGGAAGAAGGAAATCATATTAGAGAGAATCAAAGAGAACAAGCTTCATCTCAGTGCTCCATGTCGAGGTTCAAAGTGTTTCAGAACAGCAGTGTTTTGGATCCAAGTCTGGGAAACTTATTCCGTGGGCCCTAACTCCTGCTCCTTCCTTTGGGGTGCTGGAGCTCATGTTCTAGAGATTTGTAGCTCCAAGTGCAGCCCATTAGCACTCTCCAGGAGTATGTGAGAAATGCCCCATCTCAGGCCCAAACCCAGATCCACTTGTTAGAATGTGCATTTTAACAAGAGACCCAGGGTGACCAACTTATATATTCAAGTCTGTTTTAGAACACCTGCACCCTTTATTCTCAACATGTATCATGGAAACCATGGGAGTAATTCCTGTCTGTGTCACTAATGCATGTGCTGTGAATAGGTATTACCAGATGCTGTGGTGTGCACATGGATTGCATGTGTCCCCCAATCGTTCCTTGAAGGTGAGGTTCCACAGGGTGGTGGTGTTGGGAGAGGTGTGGAAGTGTTAAGAGATAAGGCCTCCTGGGAGCTCCTTAGGTCCTTAGGAGTGTATCCTCAGAAGCGAATACTGCTGCCTTGGAGTAAGTTCTATTTGACAGTAAGTTATACAAGGTTAAGCCTTACCTGAGCCTCTCTCTGGCTTCCTGTATCAAGATGGAATCTGCCCTTCCATATGTGCTCCGCATTCTGCCAAGGGCCCTCACAGGAGACTGCACCACGATTGTACTTTCAGCATCCAAACTGTGCACTGAATCACCCTCTTTCTTCGTAAACATTCTTCCTCAGGAATTTCATGGTTACATTAAGGCACTGATACACCTCACTTCCTTCTAGAGAAAATGCTCAATGAAGGACAGAATCTTAATTCGCTCATGTTTTCTTTATCCCAGGGCTTGCCCGAGTGCTCAGTGAGCATCCTCTTGAATGAATGGATCAGTGAATGAATGAAAAAGTTTGGGAGAAGAATTCTGTCCTCTGTTTCTGGAGCTGTGGAACCCAGATGGGGTGATCATGGCAGCTAAAACAGCAGAGAGAAGGAGCCAAAGCAAAATCCATCAAAGATGAGCAGGAAACGACAGGACCCGCTGCTGGACAGCGGGAGGCCCAGAAAATGCCTGGGAGTTGGAAGCTCCCATGCCAGAAACGCTTTAGGTAGTTTCCTATTGCTTAAAAGTCAAAAGGGCGCTTCTTACCTCTGTGTAACAGCTTCCAACAGGAGTGCAGACTACCCTTCCAGCCACCTGCTCCCACTGGGCCCAGGCCACACTCACTGTGCGCAGGCCACACCCACTGCGTCCAGGCCACACCCACAGCATGTTTTGGATGTGTGGACCCAGTTGCCTTTTTGCACCTGGGCCCTGTGTCTCTAGGCCTTGGTGCCTCTGTGTGGTGCTTTCTTCCTCTCAGCTAAGTCTTGGTCCACACACTACCCAGTCCCACCCGTCCTTCGAAGTACTTGTCATCTTTCTGTATCCTTCCCTGAGCATTCAGAGGAATCAAAGGTTTCCTTCCAGGGGAAGGAAAGGTGATCCCCCAGATCAGTTTACTTCATGAAGCTTGCACTTAACCAGAGTGCACCTGACTTATAATTATTGGGACCAAATGATGACCTTCCAGAAGAGTTCGAGTCAACTCTATAACTTCCTTGTACTTACGACAGTGTTTTGTTTGTACTTATTCCTCAAAATAGTTTCCAAATTAGATGCAGTAGATTGGCTTCATGGAGCAAACTTGGCTTGGACCATGCTGTGCTAAAACCGTGAGACCTCAGCAACTCAGAGGTCTTCACACCATGCATATAAAGAAAAACATTAACTTTATGTGAGCAGGACACATAAAGACTTTAAGTATTGTTGCAATATATATGTACTTGAAGATACAATCAAAACTCCAATATAAATATACTCTACACGGAACTCCTTTCTGTCTTCCTCTCCCCGTACCCACCCCTCCTCTATCCAGGTTTTCTGTTTTGTTTTGTTTTTTTGGTACCCAAATACTTTGCGGGGAGTGGGGGTTATTTTTAAGTAATACAATCCAACAATCTAAATTGACAGTTTTGCACAATCTTGGAATTAGAAGCAGGGTTTATTTGATTAAATAATTCAGAATGATGTTGAAGGGATACAATGCAAATACAGAATACAAGATAACTGATCATTAAGGATGCCACCATTTAACAGAAAGCATTGTGCCCACATGGTGTATTAATGAATGCACAATTTCAGAGAAGTCGGACAAAGAAAGACAAAAATCCTGATTGGAAGAACACTTTCTAGACTGTTAAAAGGAATGAAATAAGGAAACCTTCCTGGATTGTCGCTGAGTCAAAACACCATTTTCAATTCTTATGTAACTAAATTTTCATGAAACTGAAATAATATAAAAAGTGAGGAATATTGCAGATTCAACATGATGTTCTCTTTTGCATCTTGGAAGCATTATACATGAAAAATAAATTATAATCTTGTTTTAAACTTGAAATTGCACCAACAGTTTCCTTAAACAAATTCACATGTGGTTGGTGATATTTATACGGTTTGAAATAGCTAGTAGTTGAAGACCCGGCAGCCCACTAGGCCCCTTTGCTTTGCTTCTGAAATCCATGAGAATGTCTCACAGATGATTTCATTTTGATCTTTTATTTGGTTCTTTCACCATCATAGTGGCTCTTGAGGGCATGGCCAGATAACATCTGCTAATGGGTGTTTGGTTAAATGGAATCATAATCTTCCAAAAGGCAAATGCTGAAAACATGCCTTTGTAACCAGACCTTTTCATTTCCTCCTACTTAGCAGAGTGCAGTTTTCATCTCCCTAGTCCCAAGCTGTGTCTTTAAAACAGAAAGATGTATATGGTGCGGGAGGGCCAGGGAGTGAGTGTATGGCAGAGAGCAGAGCAGCATGTGGCCACCACAGAAAGATCTTCAAAGTTTATTTTTGCAGCTTTCTAGAGTTAGAAATGCTATGGTGTCACTGTGAAAAAGGATATGCTATTCTCTCCATTAAAATAATAATAAAACAATTCTAAAAGAACTAAAATCCAAGGTCTATTTTAAATGGGAAAAAAAATAGATGGGCAGGTCAGCTTTGGGGTGCACTGCAACTGGAAATGATCACTAGGGAGAAATGTGTAAAAAAGATCTCTCATAAACAAATGTCCTTTTGTTTAGTGAGTTATTCAGATACTGGGAGCTAAAGCAGTTTCAGTTTCAGGGGTTTTTTTATATTTATTTTTTCCTTTCCCTTTGCTCAAAGTTCTACTAGAAATTAAAAGAAATTCAATTCTGTTTTTCTTAAGAATCATAGATTCCATCAATTTGGGCTTAAAAACCACACTTTCTCCCAGCACGTCTCCTTAATGGGACAGAATTGTACCTATGGGCACATATTTTAGACCACTTAGACAGCAATGGAGAAGAAAGAGAATTTGTTCAACAGAGAGCTTTGGTGCTAGAATTATGACTGCTCTCCAGAAGTATTGGATTGAGGAATAAATAACTATTAAAATAGATAAATATGCCTTAGTAATACTTACTTTATGTGGTTTTTGGCTTTGCCAACATTTTAGCCTCTTTATAAGTGGTATAAACATGATGTTTTTTTATGCCGATGTTTTTTTATGCCGGAGAATGTCGTCCAAGTGTAATAACATGCACCTCTTCTTTGCAAGGCTGGAGCCAAATACCTTGCTTCATTTTTTTCAAGAGTTCACTCTGAGTACCATCTGTTGACTGTAGCTTAAGACATGAGATAGAAGGTTCTAGTTTGCTCCCAAAATAGTTTCACTGAAAAACAAAACAAAGAAAAATGCCCATATCCCTATTTTATCAAGAGAATCATTTTGTGTATCCAAAGAAACTGTTTCTGAGATTTAGTTTAGAACAGGAACATGGATGTTTGCAAAGAGATTTGATGTTGTGGACTTCAAGGCAAAGCGTCACTATGGAAGGAATCTGAAGTTTAGAGTTAGAGACTGCTTGCTCTGTTTCAGGGTCACCTGTGCAGGAGAATCAATACTACCAACAGTGAACTATCCACTAAACTCCACTGCCATTGGATGACTGCCTTCTTACCCATGAAATACAGCATAACTATTGTTAGAGGTCTATTTTTTAAAACAAAAATAAATAAATAAAATAAAATAATTGGAAAAAAATACTTTCTGGGCTCAGTAATGGCAGTGCATAACTTTGCCCGGTCAATCGATATTTACTGGACTGCATATAGTATACACTCAGATAATATGTGAGCGCAATGATTTTATTTGCAAAGCTCCAAGTTCCAAATTCAGGTTTAGTTCTGTGACCACAGTTAATATTGCCACAGTCTTTCAGTAGAATTTAATTTAGAGAGTCTTACAGTACAATCGTGACTTTACAGCCACTCTGTCATTTCCTAACTGTGTGATTTGGGCAGTCATCTGCTGTGATTGTGCGGGGTGGCAGGAACAACCTTCTTGGATGCTGATCATTTCTCTGCAGCCTCCAGTTAACTTTGCCAGGAGAGAATTTTTTTCTATACACATTAATGCATACAGAGATGACACTCTGGAATTTATTTATATTATAACAACTAATGGAAAAAGGGAGGGCAAGCAAATGTATTAATTACTTGAAAAATAAAATTATTTATGCATATCAATGAAGGCTATCATGAAAATTTCAATACTATACATTGGTCTCTTGTAAATAAACTGTGTATAGTAAAATATTTGAATTATTAAAAGGTTATTGAAGGGGAATAGGAACAGAAGGTTGAATTGGAATGACCAACAACAATCTCAGAAACAAAATCCAAATAGACTTGATCTATAAAACTTTTGGTAAGTAAAATAACCATAGAAATACCCATTGTGATTCCACAATATTTTCATTAACCAATGACATCCTACAGATTTTTTCATCTGATAAAATTCTCTATGTCTAACTTAAGAAATAATTTACTCACATGTCTAGAAGGTAACTTTTTGCAAAGTCAAATTCAGAATAAGAATTAAGAAAAAAATAGAAGTAAACTAATTTCATTAGGTGGCATTAGTTAACATTAATTTTGTATTTTAATCAGAATAAATATCTTCTAGTTATTGACTTCTTTGGTATTAAAATAATTGAATTCTAGATGATCACTGGAATGGTCTCTTAGGCACATCCAGGACCTTCATTTATTTTTAGAATAACGGGCAAGGGAAGAAAAATGAGCAGGAAACCCATCTGCTTCTAATTTGGCATTCCCAGTAACCTTTTGTGCATCAGCTCAAAAAAAAAAAAAAAAAAAAAAAAAAGAAAAGCCATATTGGGAGCAAATGGAAAGACACCTCAACAGTAAAGTTTCTTTTCTTTCACAACAACACTTTCTCATTGTTATTGGGGATCATGGTGCCAGGTCCCTGCCTCTTGGGATGATTTGGAGAGGGATACTTTGAAATTGAACATTTCTGTGATCTGAGAAGTGCATCACTCCTAATATCTTGACAAAAGTTTACCTAGCCCGGGAAAAAAGACCTTTTTATGAGGCTCTCTTTTTGGAGGGTTTGTCTTGTTTTTGTTTTTGCTTGATACCATGAGGGATTTTAATCTACCAATCACCTGTTTTTGAGAAGCGCCCATTGGACGTTTCATTTGTACCTCTGCCTTCACCATGGACATGGTTCTCCATTACAGGCCTGCTTCTATGACCAGGCTCTGAGCTACCCTCACACCAGAGATATTCTCAAATTTTGCTGGGGAATGGGGGAATGGAAGTAGAAACAAGATGAACTCTGAAATTTAACAGGTAATCAAGGTTTCCCCTATTCCTGTGTTTTCTCTTGATTATTTGGTTGTATGCAACATTCTACAGTACACAGAATGAGGGAAAAAAAAATTAAAAAAAAAATGGTAATTTTTTTTTTTTTTTGGTACCTGGAATTGAACCCACAGGGACTTTATTACTGAGCCACAACTCCAGCGCCATTTGTTTAGTTAGTTAGTTAGTTAGTTAGTTAGTTGAGATAGAGTGTCACTAAGCTGCTTAGCACCCCACTAAGTTCCTGAGGTTGGCTTTGAACTTGGGATCCTCCTACCTCAGCCTCCAGAGTCACTGGGATCACAGGTGTGTGCTCCCACGCCTGAGGACTTATAGCTTTTCAAACCTAACGTAATACTTAAGTTCACTATATAAATTACATGTGATTTTAAAATATTGTATGTTTTAGTTAGCTTTTTCATTGCTGTGACTAAAGGATCTGTCTATAACAACTATAGAGGAGGAAGAGTTTATTTGAGGGCTCACGGTTTCAGAGTTCTCAGTCTATAGAAGTTCAGCAGCATTCCTCTGACCTCCAGCTGAGGCTGAATATCATGGCAGAAAAATGTGGCTGAGGAAAGCAGCTCACATCATCAGGAAGCCGAGAGAGACTCCACTTGCCAGATACAAATATATATCCAAAGCCCTGCCCAAATTCCCACCTCCTCCAGTCATACCCTACCACTTCAGTTACCACTCAGGTTAATCCCTGTTAGGGGATTAATTCACTGATTGGGTTAAGAGTCTCACAATCCAATCATCGCTCCTTTGAACCTTCTTGCATTGTCTCACACAAGAGCTTTTGGGGGACACCTCACATCCAAACCATAATACTGTGCATTTTCGTGGAGGTGAGGTCCCCAGCATGACATACATGCTTCTGTGTAAGCATCATCTTTCCTTTCAATTACACCCATCCATCCATTCCTAATATAAATTTTTATACATAGAGTTTCTAGTGAACTCTAATTGATTTCTGTTGAAACAGAATCCAAGAGTCAAGATCTTTATAAGCAAGCAAGAAAGAATAAGAATACTTAAACAAAATCTACTTAATTTCTCTAGGTTGCAGTTATCTAAACGGGCAATGCGTAAAAGGATTTGAGTAGTTTAATGGACCTTGGGTTCTTCACTGGATTGAAGAGTAAATTTCTACTTATAATTGTAAAATAAATATTTAGACTATCTCCTTGAAGAGCCTAAGTGCATATGGAGAAGCCAAGTCAACCATGAATAAAATATAATACATTCTGCCTTCCAGGGAGCTCAGGTCCACTTGGTATCATTTCACATACAGTGTTTAACACAGGACATTATTGAATAAAATCCCAACTGCCTCTGTTCAGGTCAGAGTATCCAAAACACAAGTGCATCCCTTAAAACCCTGACATAGCAGGGGCAAGAGTAAAGCAAATCAGACTGTACCAGTGCTGGCATTCTGAGTTTTACTATAATTTAAAATAATATCCTACCATTTTTTTCTGATTATAAAAATAATAGATTTATTTAAGAAAGATTTGGGAAAAAAGAAAATGACATATAGATGAAAATAGGTCAACATAATTTTCTCTCATAACTAATGTTAATATTTAGCAGTAATATACCTTTATATCTATTTTAAATACATGTGGGTATATACATAAATGTATTTTTAAGATAATTCTCTCTATATTCAAAGTAAATCACAATTTTTTTCTACTTTATTTTTAATTGAGCATATCATCAATTTTCTATGTTATCTTCTTTAAAAACTGTCTATAATTTTCACTACTGTTTATTATTATACTCTAAACTCCTTAAAAATATGCATTTTAGAGGCTTTAAAGCAATTATTATTTTTTCAATATAAATTGTACTGTAATGAATATCCTTTTAGATATATTAATAAATATAGGGAAAGGTATAGATATATCTGTGGTAAATTCCAAAAAGGAAGTCAGTAGAAATTAATTAGGGGGAAAAGCCTAGTGAGTTTAACATAATTTTCATTATGTACACATATATAGTGAAGGCATGATTGTAAATGATGGATAATGTATGAAAAACAGCTGAACCCTACTTAAGAATTAGAAACTAAGGGAAGAAATGATTCATTGCATGATTTCGCTCTGTCCCTGGTCTTGAGTAGTTGAGTTTCATTTGTTGCCCATCTGGGCAGTGTTGACCCAGTGGCCAGCGGCTCTGTTTGGGAATCCTTTGTGATGATACATAGAATGCTAGTGATGGTGTTTCAGAAATGAACCTGGGATTAGAGGTCCAATGCACACGCATACAAGATGAGCTAGATAAACGTTCTCCATACAATGATTTTTTTTTCACTTAACATTATCAAGTCATTGCCACTTTTGAATTTATAAAATATCATTTAAACACATTACCAATCCATTGAAAAAATACAAAAACTTCTCAATGTTTCACACCCTCATTTCTGTCACCAAATGACAATGTCAACTTAAGCTGTCCTGCTCTTAATTTGCTTAAAATTAAATTCATGTTTTGCTCTTTCTTCTAAATTATTTTTAAATTTTCAGAAGGCAATCTTGACACTGAGTCCAGATTGGTCACATTTCCACTTCAATTTTGTAATGTAGAACAACTCTGTACATTTAACATACAGCATGAATAAACACCAGTTTTATTTTCCATGTAACACAAAATTAGTTTTATAGCACAAGCAATGCCATTTCAAATAGCATATTTAGACTAGGAATCCTAAAACTGGCAATTCATTTGGATTTCTGGCATTTATTTTATGTCTGTAAGATACTTCTGAATATCATATTCTTTCTTTTCCTCCTAAACTTAAATAACATAGAACACTGTTTTCAAAACAAATCATGCATTTGTGTCAGTAAAGTTGTGCTCATCTCCTAAGAAACCTAATTGTAATTAAGTAGAATCATTTAATAATTATTACTTAGATATGTTTTAAAAATCTAAGAAAATGCATGTTTTGAAACTGGCAATGCATAGAGATTTTCATTTTGTGTGTGTGTGTGTGTGTGTGTGTGTGCGCACAAAGGCACATATTTAAAAGCAATTCATAAATCCCAGTGGCTTTTTTTGGAAAGTGCTTTTACTATTGCATAAGAAATGTTCTCTATGTCAGTAATAAATGGCAGTCATGGAATTTTGGCAGCAGATGTTTTAGCAGTCCACATGAAATGGATGAATATTTCCCCACTTAGATTAGCGCATGTTATACTATGTTACTGGAGAGAATGAGAATAGAATTCCTCTTGTGGGCTTGTCATGTATAAAATATTGCATTCATTCTATAACATTAAACGGATGAATGAGATCAGACAGTATAAAAGAGTGGCTTCAGAGATATGTCTTCAAAAGAAAATGGACTGGTCACTGTGATGCTTTAAAAAAAAAAAAAAAAAAAAAGAATCTCTTTATTCTAAGCCTAGCTCAGTTTTGCTTCCGAGGGCAGCTGTTTTCACAGTAAGTCCAGGAGATACTTGGTTTAAAATGTCAAAGTGTAGAATGATTTGTCATAGCTCTTCCTGCACCCCAGCCCCCAAGAAAATACAGAAACAAGCATGACCATACAGTTAATATGTATAAATAGATTTTTTTAAGTGATTAATTGTACTTGGCTGCCAACACCAATCACTACATGTGATTGACTCTAATGGCTTGGCACCCTGCATGTTCTCTTTCTAACCTGCATCAACACTTTCTTTAGAGACACACAGTAGGACTGCTCTCCTCTACCCAGACACTAAGGATGATTGACTCTGTATCTCTAGGGAGGTGATGTCTCACCACAGGCTCAGCTGATTCCAGTGACACTCAAGGATACACACATGCATACAGGCATATTGTGCACAC
The DNA here is from genome assembly GCF_048772815.1 of Callospermophilus lateralis. Lineage (NCBI taxonomy): Eukaryota > Metazoa > Chordata > Mammalia > Rodentia > Sciuridae > Callospermophilus > Callospermophilus lateralis. The sequence goes on along the minus strand of NC_135317.1, from coordinate 21,706,493 downwards.
ATCCAAATATACACACACAACCACACATGTAGCCATGCATTCAATACACATGGGTGCACATACACATGTGCACACACATTGATGCTGATGCCTGTATACACCTATGCACACAGAGAAAGGCAGGCAGACATTTCCTGTCACTTCTTTATGGGTCACTAAGGATACAGTTTTTGTTGTTGTTATTTTTGTTTTTTCCACCCACTTTGACTTCTTCATAAAAACACATTTTAACAGAAATTTTTTCATGTCTTTTTTTTTAACTTTTTTTTTAAATTTCTGTTCCCTGTTCACTTTAATCTTGTAGTTCTTTAGAAACAAAGGAATTAGGTCCATTAAAATCTTCCCACTTCCAGTTTCTTGGAATCTTTGATCTGTGCACTTAACAATCAACAAAGCCAAGAAGGTCTTCTCTCCTTCTGAGAATAAGAATTCTTTGGCCCACCCAGTGTTTGTGTGGTCTTGTAGCTTTTAGAAATAGTGAAGAGGAGGATTAAAAAAAATGTTCATGATGCCACTGTTCCACAACTGTTCCTCACTGTGGGGTCACAGCCGCCCAACTGACTGCATATTGGTTTAATTGTCTCCCTACTTTGAAATGTCTGCTTCTGAATTCCCAGAATAACAACAAGCACTTTGGGTTATGAGACCCAGCAGCACTTGCTGCTCTGGAACCTGTCCATATGTTTTCTTGTTCCACCTTTACATATCTCCCTCCCTCCACTAAGCTGGTCTGAGTGGACACATATTTTTGGCACCCAAGTCACATTTACATCAACAGAGGAAGGTGAGCGGGTGCCTTAGGTCTCAGTCCCCTCCAGGTCTGGCTCCTCCTCTCCCCTGCTTTTCCCTCCAGGGTGACACGCTCTAACTAAAGCCCACACTGAGGTTTGTGGACGAGGCACAATTATCTTCACCTCACCTTCGGCTTTTAGATGGCTAGGGTAGTGGTTCTGCCACTGGAAGATGCTTTACAACCCTTCTGTCCAAGGCCACACCCAGCATAAGGACAGGATGAGTGAACTGTGTGCTATCTTCAGTTCTGCAGTCAAATGGACCTGGTTTTCAATTCTTGCTCTGCTGCTTCTGATTCAGAGGTGATCTTGTCATGATATTATCATTCTCACAGGAATGATATGCATAAATAAAATGAGCTTTTAAAAATCCAAAATGGATAAAATACAAAGTGTAAACCAAAAGAGGGAGGATAGATGAAAAGATATAGTTATAATACCAGGATATGGCCTGGCACAGTGGTATATGCCTATAATCCCAGTGGCTTGGTAGTCTAAGGTAGGAGGATCACCTGTTCAAACCCAACCTCAGCAACTAAGGGAGACCCTACTCAATGAGATCCTATCTCTAAATAAAAATTTTGTAAAAGGGCTGGGAATATGACTCAGTAGCTAAGAAACCCTGGGTTCAATTTTGGTACCAAAAGAAAACAAATGTGTGTGTATATATATATATATATATATATATATATATATATATCAAACTTTTTGCTAAATTTGATCTCACTATGGACAAAAATAAGGGTAGTATGGAGCTATAGGTAAATTATTTGAAAGTTTGAAATATAGGATAATTGAGGCCTATTTTTTCTTTTTTTAATTTATTTCTTATATACACAAAAATAGTGGAGTTCATTACATTCATAATTATCCGTTCACAGCACCATTTTTTGTAACTCTGTATGTAAAGTATGTTCACATGAAATTGAGGCCTATTTTTAAAGTTAAATACATAAAACAAAAAAGCAAGCTTTGTTTTCGTTTTCCCTTAGCTTGTGGCAAAATCACATTGGGCAAAGTTCATATGGAACAGATCCTCCACATGAAACTCAAAGCCACCCAGGATTTCATCCTCATAAGTGGAACATGGGCCACCAATGGGCTGCTTTTCTGATTTTCAAGGAAAAATCATGATGTTCATTCTTGACAAATCCTACAGCAGTTTGTAGGGTGTTGAGAGCCACAGCCAAAGGGGCCCCAGCAAACTTCCAGCTGCCAGCAAACTTCCAGACTGCCGGCTGATGACTGGCTCACAGTGGCCCCAGCAACATCTACCTGATTGGCTCCTCTGCGGTGATGCTCATTGGGCTGTTTCCCTGCCCTTTCAGACCACAGAGCTGCTCATTGGGGGATTTTTTTGGCTCCGCCCATGCGACCCAGACAATCGGCCTCAAGAGCAGGAGGATTGTGGGAGGTGAAGAGGCTGGTAGGTGTGAGAGTGGCTTGGGGGAAGCCGGTGGTGGCAGTTGGGCTCTGAGGGTTTTTTCCTGAGGAGCTATTTTGTTTGATGTGTGTGGTTCTAAAAATAAAGTTAGTTTCTTTTGACAAGTGGCTCCTGAATTGTGCCCAGCCAGACTGCGGCAGTAGGGTACATAAAACAATGTACTGGAGTTTGAACAAAAATAAGCAACTTTTGCTAAAAATGCATGCCAAGCTATCATTCTTTTCAAATAGTAATCCAGATACACAAAAGCAATCTCATAAGCATATTTTTGTTTGGTAGCTGGTGTCCTCCATCTGCAGAGGCTGTTGGGAAAGGGAGGAAGGGCTTCTCTTACCGTGGCACAAGTCTGCACCATTTGAGGCTGGCCCCTATCAGGGATGCTGCCTTGTGACAAGAGGCTACAGTTTTAGGTAAGGTGCCTGGGATGGTGGTAACCTGACCAGCACAGTAGGACTATCTCTTGAGGAAAGTGTCTCAAAGAGGAGAAGGTGGCTATACCTGAGGAAGCTGGTAAAGGGAAAGGGTAATTGGATTTGACAGTAGGAAGATGACTCATGAATCAGATGAGTCCTTCCAGGAGGGTTCAGCAGTGAGGTACTGTTCCACAAGGGATAGCAATAAAGCAGGGACATGGACTTCTACTTTTTCTCCCAAATAAACAAAAATAAACAATTCTAAATGGGTGTTGTTAAATACACAAACCCATAATTAAAGGGATAATGTGAAAAGCAGAAATATTGGCCCACTTTTAAAATCTGCAGAGCAAATGTACAAGGGTAATTACTAAACTCAGGAAAATAGAATCTATGCCTAGCTGTGGGAAAAGAAATTTATCTAATTATTTTCGTAATTAAGATCAGAAAACAGGGAACCACCAGACATCTAAGAAAATCTCTAATATGTAAATAGATGAGACCCTGACAGAAACAAAAATATAAATAACTTCTACCAAAAAAGGAAACCCACTTGAAAGAAACAGACTACACAGGGAGAAGAATATTCCCAAATATAAACAAACAGAAACAAATTATTGATATCCTCAGAGAATAAAGAGAATGCTTGCATCTGTGGAGCAAAAACATGTGATATATATGAGCATATGAAAAATTCAGAGACCAAAAAGTAATACTTACAGATTAGGAACAGATATAAGTAGATAATTAAGAGACTGTTTGGAAGTTATATTGAGAAAACCCTCCAAAAAGAACAGCTTAACAGAGGAAAGGGACAAGAAGAGGAAAAAAAAAAAAAAAGATGAGACAATTTTTATAAAGCTGAAGGAGGATTCTAGAATGTCCAATAAGAAGAAGGGACAAAGGATAAAAGAGAAAATGTTGGGTAAGAAAATATCAAAGGAATCCTTCAGTAATGTTTCTTGGAGTAAAAGGATTTTTAGATTAAAAAAAAAAAAAACCAAATTAGAGCCCACAGGAAGAGATGAGAGAAAGAGAGAGAATTTTTTAATATTTTATTTTTTAGTTTTCGGCGGACACAACATCTTTGTTTGTATGTGGTGCTGAGGATCAAACCCAGGCTGCACACATGCCAGGTGAGCGCGCTACCGCTTGAGCCACATCCCCAGCCCAGGAAGGAGGGCTTTGAACTTGTGACCTCCTGACTCGCCAGCTTCCCAAGCCTAGAGAGCAAAAGGTAGATCAAAGGTCAGTGTGGTATCATGAAGGCTAAAATGTCTCAAGAACCACATTTTCCAGGCATTTGTCTTTAGATAGTGCTTTGAGGATCTAGTCTATGCATAAGAAGGGTCATCTAAGAAGGAAGCAGCTATGGAAATGAGTAAATAAGACCCAATGTAGCAGAAAGATGCAGGGACTCACTGTTGTGATGCCAGAGGGGGAGGTTGGGGTGGCCTCTGAACCCTGGTGTGGAGGTGATAAATGCTGGCTGGCGAGATGATTCACCAGCTCCAGGAGAGATGTGGTTCCTGATGTATCTACCTGAATATACTGAGGGGGGAGCTAGATTCTTGAAGTATTTTGGAATGAATTAGTAAAGAGAACTTAGAAAACTAAGCCAAATGAGGACTCCTCAGATCACACACTATCACTAACTAACTACTAGGGGAAAATAAAATGGAGTGAGAAAGTGGTGGGGAATGGGGTGGGATTGAGTAGGCAAGTTTCTGAGAAGAGGACAGGACTCAGGGGACCTAGGTCAGGGAGAGTTTGGAATTTGTTGGCTTTTTTATTTTGATCCTAAAATCTATGAAGAAATGGTTTCTGTGTTTGGGAATGATTCATGAGTGGTTGAGTCCTGAGACCAGCATGGCCATTAATCCGGAAAACAGTGAGGGATGAAGGGGGTTGAAGAAAAGACAAACAGACACAGAGAGAGAAAAAGCTGGGGCCAGGTGGGTAGTCAACCTCTGATGGAGTTTGACTGCCCTAGAGCTAGCTCAGCACATTTATTATATAGGGTTTTTTGCATCATAAGTTTATTTGTGAGAAAGTTTCAGAAATGCAGAGAAACTTGAAGTTCACAGTAAACTTGTGAGACAGCAAGGCAATCTTGTTATGTGCAGCATTCTCTATCCCTGGAAGTTGGTGCCTGAGCTGAAGGTCCCGACTGATATTGCTCTGCATCTTTGTAGGTAGTCTTCTCAGGCCAGTGTCACCATGGCAACTGGGCCATTTTAACCTGCACTATGCACAGAAAGTTCCCAGCACAATGCAGACATGAAACAGTCAGAAGCCATGATTTAAATTACCACTCTTCACAGTTGGGATTGGCTTTGGTGGAGCTATGAGGCACAGGAACAGGGACAATCTGAAAGGGATACGACCTGGTGGAAGAAGAGGGAGGGAACATCATGGGGGAGGTACTCTGCTTCTGTTTAACAGCAGATGAACAGATGAGAATCCATGGAGGTGCAAATCTATGTAATGGTTTCTTGGAGAAGAGATTATCTATCTATCTATCTATCTACCTATCATTGAACAATGAGGTGATGCCATTAGTTCTTATGTCATGAAATTTTCATAGTAACCCAAGAAATAAGAAAAGCACAATCTCTGTTTTGTAGAAGAGGATAAGGGGCTCATAGAAATCATGCAATTTTCCTCAAGTCACAGAATTATTAAGAGAAAGAGCAGGCACTGAAAACCGAGGCTGGTCTGATTCTTGGACTATTGATCTTAATGTTACCACCCTAATGGCTCTCGTGGAAACTCAGAGTTAATCCTGAAGCAGTCCAGAGCCCACAGACAGCATATGCTCGGCTGACTCATATGACATGAATGCCACAAGGTGGGCAATACATGCAAGACATGTTGCTTATGGGCAGCAGGATATCTTACTTTCCTCTCCACTTTTCAAGCCAGGACAGGCAGGAAAGGAAGCCAGGAGGAGTATTTTTGTAAGGTGAAATGTCTAACCGAGGTCTAGATTGTTGAGGTCCTTTGAAAGTCCTGTTTCTTATCTGAATGATTCATTATGTCAATCAGCACCGACTCCATCCTGATTCTCTGATCAAAAATTGGCAGCAGGACATGATGAAGCCCAGAACTTCTATGAGGCTGTACTTGACGTTCTGCACAACGTTTCCGGCATGGGGAGCATTTTGCTGGAAACCATGGCATGGATATTCAGATTTTTGACTGATTTTACTGATGAAGTGTATGGAAAATATATCACAAAGGATTCACCTTCTGACAGAACTTTTGGCAGTTGTAAAGCTGTTACCTGGAGAAGCAGTGAGCTTGGGAGTTTCTCAGACCTTCTTAAATAAGAACTCAGAGCTGGCCTTCCACAGGATGGTGGTGAAAGAAGGGACCTTGAGGTGGGGGAGTCTCAAGAGGCAGATGCCCACAGGAAGGCATTTTCAAATCTCTGGAGTAAGATAAGAGCAGAGTATTTTTTTTTTTAATTCAAGTTTTGAGTTAAAGCACAAAGTAGAAATGAGAAGTGTGTTATTTCTTAATAATGAAGTAAAATTTTAAAAAATAAAAATCCTTTCCAAAGTTCTAGAAATAGACAAGTAGCTTCCTCCATAGATTAAGCCAAGTCCATATAATCTACAGTTCCCTGTCCAGGCACAGCAGAAGGGGGTGAAAGGACAGCTTCCACCCAGGTTCTGCTTTGTGTCAATTTCTCTTACACTGTCTTAGAGATGGAACCCACTTCTTCCACTAATTTCTTTGGCTTTTGGAATTTAGTTTAACTTAAATTGTTCTTCAAATATCAACTATTTTAAGTGAGGCTTTAATTTCTGTCTCACTCCATGTTGACACTGGTTGGATTTGCACTTTGACGTTATAACTCATCCACTTAACCCTGTGACTAGTTGGACTAGCATCACACCCTATCATTCTTCCACTTTCAGTAGGGAAAAAAAAAAAAAAGGTTTCATTAAACAGCTAAAGCTTTGACATTAGAAACAAGTCCAGTTACCCTCCCTTGCAACTGTGCAAACCCCACCCATTGAAATGCTAAAAGCTGGTTTAGGGCAGGGCCAATGCTGGCTGTCCCTTGTCCAGGACCTTTCACTTAACTGCCTCCATAGACCATTAGTCATTTGGCTGAGGTCTTGCTTCACTGTAGGCAAATTCCTGCCATTTTTTCTCAGCACACCCATAAAACTTGAAATTGCTCCCTGTGCATAATCAGAAAAGATATGCATTAAGAGGAGACAAAGCAAGCTCTACCTGCCTGCCCTTCCACCTTGCCCTCATTAAGGAGCAGTGGTGGTTTAGATCAAGCCTAGATTAAGGAAAATCACAAACCCAGAATTGAAATAACAAATCCTTGTGTGTGTGTGTGTGTGTGTGTGTGTGTGTGTGTGTGTGATGTGTGTATGCACATACCAATTTTACTGATGACAAAACTGAATTTAGAGACTTAAGGTGATTTTCTAAGATCACCAGTAAGTGACAGAGAAAAGAACTTTACCCAGAATTGGCTGGTTCCTAAAGACCTGATGTTCCAAATTGAACCAGCCAACTAGGGAGTCTACCTTCAGCTCTAAAAGAAATCTTCCCATCCTGATTTCAGCCTTTTCTTTGTACATCCTTTGGGAATGTCACTTTTTTTTCTTTTCTTTTCTTTTTTTTTTTTTTTTTTTTTTTTTGTACTAAGGATGGAACCTGGACTTTGCAGATTATGTACATTCCCAGTTCTTTTCATCTTGTGATTTTATTTTTTTAATTTTATTTTGCTTTAGATCAGGCTTAGATGAAGGAAAATCACAACCCCAGCTTTGAAATAACAAATTCTTTGTTTATGAATGAGCTTTCCTTTTATTACCCAAATAAAATTTTAAACCTCTTATAGACTCTGCTAGTCTCTGTAGTGAATTGCCAAGGAGATCTACTATTCCTTGTTTCTCCACACTTCCCTCTAGTAGGACTCATGGATATGCATTCCTGCAGACACCTGAAGTGTTACACAACCAAAACCCTTGGACTATGATATTGGGGTTCCCACCTGCCTATTCCACAGATTCAATTATTCATTCTGCCTACTAATCATCTTATCATAGTAGTTTGGATCTATTGAACATTTCTCAGGCACCTGGGTGTCGCCTGTACTCTTTCACTTAATCACAACTCTGAAAGGTAGGTGCTTTTGATCTCTCTCTGCACAGTAAAGATCCTGAAGCTTAGATCCTTAAAATAGACTCTCCTGGTGAAACAATACGTTTGAAGCCTTGAGCTGTCATCAATCATGCATTTTGCAGGACAGTCCTCTCCTTCCTGTTGGGCTTACTTTGGGCTGAAGCTTCAAGAAGGGAGCAAAGCAGAGAATTTCAGGTGAGGAGCATTTGTGCAAAGCTGCAGGGTTTAGGATGATACTCCCCAAGTTCATTTCTTAATAAAATGTTTGCCCTATTTCACTTTGGTAGATAAACTGCAAGAGTCATGTTTATTTCTTGATGACTGATGAGAGAGTTGATTCCAGTCTACCTAATGATGCCTAAACCTTGAAGTTCAACAGGATGAAGGTTTATTTGCTCACATCACCTGTACAATGCAGGACACAAAACAGTAGATCCTGTCCTGCAAGGACCCAGTTTGCTTTACTCTCTCATACCCTGTGGTCCAAAATGCTAGGAACAATCAGGAGAAGAATCTGCATAGCAAATCTAACCCCCATCCTCTTGGCTTCAGTATACAAGTCTCATGTGCCATTAATGGACCCAGCACAATGGCAAGGAATTGTCACAGGTCTCCAGCTAAAGATAAGAGAGCTGGAAAACATAGGGAACCACACAGATATTCTGCAGCCAGTTAATCAACATTTACTGATTTGCTTTCTTTGGGAAAGGCATTCAATGATATTTCAAATTCTAGTACATTTATTTCTCATTTCAACCTCTAGGTGGTTCTTTGGAAACATCTTTAAATGCATATGTGACAAAGATGGAATTCATTGCACATAATTGGAATGGAGAGAGGCACACAAAAGGCAAGGTCAACTGAATTAATTAAAAGTTGAAGTTATAGAACAATATAATCCTTGAAGAGCAAAACAAGCATGTTGCTATGTGCAGCAGTGAGGATCATTGGAGAGTTAACAACAATCTATTGGTAGTGATAAACAAGGTTTTTTAGGGTCCAGAGCAAGCTCCAGGTCTATGCCCCTCTTCTGCATCCCTCATTTGCATGCATGCTTGATAGAGGGATGGCAAACTGCTGAAGACCACTTCCTAATTATCATGGATCTAAGTCAGAAGAAAATTAATGATAAAGCTTTTCTGTACACAGTATATTGCTTTAGTTTTGTACGATTCTGAACCATCCCAAAAAACTGTCATGAGATTGTCATTTGTTATTATTTAGTTAGGAGTCTTTAGTTGCAAGTAACAGAAACAAACCTTTAACTTAAGATAGGATTTTTTTTTTTTAATGAAAGTACAGAAATGTCTTATGGTGCCAATGACTGAATGCAAATAAGCTCAAAGGCTGAAACAAAGTGTCTGTTATCATTCATACTCCTCCATGTTGTGACCTGCCTCTCACGTGCACATGTATTCTCTTCTTCTCTCTCAGATAAATACACACACACACACACACACACACACACACACATATACACACACAGACTTACTTTCATCTCTCACCTATCTCTCCATTTGTCCATCTTTCATTATCTATCATCAATCGATTCTCACCCCATACACACATCCATTATCCTGTCTTTCTGCTCCATATAACAGGATCTGTCATTTCCAAAATGTTTGCCTGTTACATCTCTAACCTTTTAGTGAGACAGACTGAATTCTCATGGCTTCAATGTGGAATTCCAAGGAATTAGCATGTGCTGCCTTGGCTTGACTTGCAGGGAAGTGTCTGTCTCTGATCAAATGAGTCATGGCCGAGGCTATGAGACTGCAGCTACACAGATGAAAGCTAGGAGCTCCGTCCTCAAAGGAAGAAGGAGGCTCTTCTCTGAGAAAAGGACTGAGTGAGGCCAGTGCTCCTGAAGGGGTTTATTATTGTTACAAAGACCACAGATGTTCTGGGGGGGAGCAGAGTGGGTAGAATGCTCAGAGCTGCCACACAGAAACACAGAGTCTGAGCAAGCAGGCAACCTCAACAGGTTTTTTGCTGTGCTTCTCTGGATCTCTTTTGTGATCTCAAATGATGCAACTCCAAAAATGGGACTTGCAGAACCATCCAAATGTATTTGATGACTGACTTCTATATTTTGCAAATTCAATCATGATCTTCGGAAACAATAACCCTTGCCTTCCCATGGAGCCCTAAGTGCCTAGCTATTCACACAGACTTCTTCCCTTCTGAAATAACAAGGCTTCCCATCACCATCTATTAAAATTCCATTCTTTCTTCAAGGCCAAAGCAGGAGGTCTTACATACCTATTGAAACTTAAACTTAGAAAATTTAATCAGCACAATGAAATTGAAGCACTCAAACACACTGAGCAATCAGACTCTACCTCTTTTCTATTTTTAAGAAATAAAAGTGGACTTTGAAATCTTACTGCCATGATTCTAAATTATAACTTCTCATAATTGAAGCCATTAAATTTAGGAGAGCCTATTAGCATATTCAGATGAGAGTCTCATCTGTAAATCATCAGAAGATCTCCTGCTCTCTTTCCTGTTGAAAATCCAGTGAAGCATCATTTGGGTAAATCCTCAGCATTCTTTCTGGATATGCTGGGAGTTTCCTAGGTGTTAGATCACTTGCTTTCTGCCTGGCTTCTTCCCCTCCTTCCCTGTTCCCTCTCTTCTGTAATTTCCATTTGTTAATCATTATTGTAAAGCTAACAATACAGTCATTTGAGCTGCACAGGCTTCTTTGAGTTGCTTCTAGATGGCAGGCTGACTATTAGAAACAGCACAGCAACCGCCATTTGTCATTTGGAGAACTAAGCAAGATCTGCAACTCCAAGAAGGAAAAGCAAATTAAGTCCTTTATTTTAAAAGTGTGATTATATAATAACCATGGGTAAGCACAACTAATTTTAATAGATACCAGAATTGGATATTTCACCCAAAGTGATACCACCCCACACCCTTCAAAAAGCCTTTGTTGGCAATACCAACACAGTCATTTTCTAGCTAGACCCCAGCTCTCCTTGTAACAGATTTCCAATTCTTCTGGAACAGAAATCCATGGAATGGGAAGCTGTCCCACACCCAAAGCTGAACTTGGGTGACGTCCTTCTCCAGGATTCATTGCTCTTCAGCCACCTGCAGCTGTGCAGGAGATGACCTTTCAGGAGATGACCTTGAAGACTTTTGATTCTGATTCCTGGAAAACTCAGTAGACATCCTGGTCTGCTTCTTCTGCAAATGTGCTTTCATAAGCTCCTTACTCCACAGTTAGACCCAAGCTCCACATGCTACTGTCTCCCAGTAATTTGCGGTGTGTTTCCCATCACGTAAACAGAAACATAGAGGAGGGCCCAGCTGCTCTCTGCTCTGCTGCAGATGCCTCCCCAGCCTCCTGGCTGTTGTCTTACAGTGAGAACAGGCATTTCTTTTTTTTTTTTTTTTCCTTCAAGGAACAGCTGTTTTTACTACTAGCTCTGACCTTCCTCCTATTTTGAGAATAGAAGCTGCATCATTTGTAAGGTAGAGCTTCAGCCTCCGTTCCGTATCTGTCAAAACTTACCCTACCTTTTTTCTTGTTTTCAAGTAGCAACGCTTCTTTTGAATAATTAAAAACTTTAAAGCACTAGTCGCCTCCACGCTGAATTTAAGAATAGGTAGAGAACTGTATTCACTTCAAAAGCTGTCACAGTTCCACAGAGGTGACACACAACAATCACTGCTACAGTAGGTAAATAAAGATTTTTACAGAGAATTTGCAGATGAAGTGATTTCTAAATTGTTGTGTAGCTTGTATTAGTGCATTGCCAGGGTCAAGACGAAAGAAACCAACTCAATAAATCTTCCAAGTGTATTTAGTGTTAATTGGGTCGTTCCTTGGTGGGGAGGAAGTGAAGGAGGATAAGAACTTGCAGGTAAGATAGTTTCTTGGCTTGACTACTTGGAAACCTCCCAAGAATAATAATGGGAGAGAAAGAAAAAGGCCCCCCCGATGGTTCTAGACTCTGAACGCAGTCTTCCTTTTAGGCATGGTAAATGTTTTAAATACATCTCCCATCTCCTGCATGTGAACTCTCATTTCCATCCCTCCCTCCCCAAGCTCTACACATCCCGGACTGATGCAGATTAGTGAGTTCATAAAAATGCATCACAGACCCATTTAAACTATATGATTAACTGCTAATATATGGTATTAACTTGTAGGATTTTATGGAGATTAGCATGTATAATTATATTTGATGGTATATGATAATTACCTGTTTGTTTGCATTTTAAAGTATGATGACTTGAGAACATTCATCAATCCATATATGGCTTCAAGTCTGATATAAAATTGCAACTCATTTTAATTGTTTTTTTTTTTTTAAGTAATCAACCTGACATCTCTCATAATGTAAAGCCTAACGGGGACTGACTGATTTTATGGAGATGATGCTAATAATACAGTGATTGGAGGACTAAGTAATTGAAAAGTACTCTTTAGAAAATGGGCTGTTCTGATCAATATTTTCCAAATGGGCTAATTAAGTGTGAATATAATATTGCCATATTTCCAATAAAACATATAAAAATTCAACTTGGATTCTGGCTTTTCAGGATCCCAAATATAGACACTTCCATGGAAAAGGTTTTAGAATTCAGGAGGGAAGTGCTTTTGCAGCAGAGTGCTTAGCAGTGACAGCAGAGAACTGCCACTTGCTCACTCAGCAGGAGAATCCTCACAACTTTCTTTACACTACCCACTCAGTACCCTGCTTTTTCTTTACTCCTGTGGCCTCTCAGACGCTGGTTTTACCTCTTTCCTGCAGAGTGATGGATTCAATCATAGACACAGGATTCCTGATACCACCTGACAACAGCTCTATTTCCATTCTACTCATGGGTCCTGTTTGTTGACATTTAAACTGACCTTGGGCCTTGTTCCTTGTTCTTTGCTTACCCTGCCTCTCTGGGTGAGTCACCTTATGAAAAAGTCCTACATGATAATGCACAGGCAATATACAACTTAACCTAGAGTTCAGGTTCCCTTCCACTGAAGTGTTGACTCATATTGACCAATAAATTGGGTAAGATCAAATCCACTAAGGAATTGCACACTGAATCTAACCTTCAAGATATTGCAGCATTTAGATGACCTCCTCCTCATTGCTTATTCAAACAAAGAAAATCAGCAAATAAATTCTGAAAACACCATGAGGAAGGAGTCATGCTGTGGTCAAGGTCTCTGGAGGGAAGATGGAGCTCCTACCATAAAATCTATCTGTGAACCAACTCAGAAAAAAAAAAAAAAATGGCTACTCAGCTGCTGGGGCTGGTAAGGTGGGAAAAATAGGGAAAGGCAGAAAAAGGCAACATAGGAACATTTATAGGACATAGACAGTGGGCAGAGGAACTCTCAGTGGAAAGACACTGTCCCTGTACCTGCAATTGCTTTTCTTCAATTTTGGTGACTTTATTTATGTTTTATATTGGCTGAAAGAAAAGTTGGGGATTGGTGGCTCTTACAGAAAATGCTTCAGTTTTCTGTCACTCTAGTATTATTTTGAAGTTTCATAATAAAACAATGATGTCAGTGTGGATTTGTTTTTGAAAATTCACAGGTTAGACCACAACTAAATGAAGTATTTTCAGTTTGCACACCCACTTTTGCTAAACTGAAGTGAAATATACTTACTAGTATGAAGGGAACTTTTTTGGGAATAATAAAATGTAATGCTCAATTTTCTAATTATTAACACACTCTTTCTTGCTACAATTTTTGGAATGTTAATAAAATTATTAAATTGAAGGCTAGCTTTAGCTAACTAAAGTGCCTAATTAGGAGGGTACATTGGCTTTGTGGATATAATGAAACTTAAAGTTGTGGATTAATTTCCTAGTGAACCCTCCTGAGAGTTAAGAGACTTAATCTTTTCTACTCACTGAATGAATCCATAAGCCAAGAAAATGGGTGGAAATTTCTGAAAGGGAGGTATAATCAAAGATGAATAAGATATCCTCCACTTGGAACCCTTAAGGAAATATGTGATCTTGTCATGAAGTAAAATGAAAAAAAAATTAAAAAGATGATAACTCATGTCAAAGACAGGATCATTTAACATTTAGGTATGTGTTCAGTCAAACAATGTAGAATACACCAGTTACTTATTGAATCAACAGAATACAGGAAGCTGCAGAGAGTTTACACACTAAACAGATTATTATCTATGCCCTCAGACAGGTTGCAGTCTAGTAAGAAAACTGGAGAAGTAATTTAATAACATGAATCTGATATCATCAACTCCATCCAGACACGTGGATGTTAGAGCCTGGGTCCACTGAGGCTCACAGTGTTCAGGGAAGGCGTTGTGGGATAATAAGGAGGGCTTGATTTGGTACCCAGGGAGTCAAGAAAAGGAAGAGCACACAAAGAAAAGGAGGTCAGCTTCCCGACACACATCCATATTTGCTCAACTGAGTGAAATCACAATCAGAATGACAACACGGAAGCAAGCAACATGGGAAGAGGGAGACCTAAAGAGGAAGGAAGAGACAAAGGTGAGGTCAAGCGGCTCCACATCATGGTGGGTGTGGAATACTCACAAGAATTCAAATTGAGAGCAGTTAGGTACTGCCGTGCCACTGAAACTCAGAGTTCAGATTAAAAAGCAAAGGTTTCTTTTACCTTTTTCATAGGTTAGTAGATTACATAAATGAAGACAGATTAGAATAGACATTTCAATAATATGTATAAGATATCTTCTAAAATTCATAAATTATAAATTAGAAAGACACACCTGAAGTCAAACAGTGAGTGTGAGCAAAACCTAAAATGGAGAGGCAAGCACATTGGGATACCACCCTGAGACACTTAAACACTGTGATCCTGACCTCAGGCTTCCACTAGACTAGCAACAATACTCATTTCCCCACCCCCAAGAAGAAGAGCCTGTTAAGACAAGCTTCACACTGAAATCAGGACACTCAGAATAAAGACCAACTGTGGACTTTGTTCCCCCCAAACCAAAGATATCTAAGGGACTTTGGATCTGAGCCAGGAAAAAAAAAATTATATATATATACATATATATATATATATATATATATATATATATATATATATATATATCTCCTGAACTTCAAGCTACAGAATGTTCCTCTTGAGGACCTGCAGACTGACTGAGTGTGCTTCTTGGTAGCTCCAGAAAGCACAAGGTTTGTCATTTGGTAGAAGCTGTGCTGAGCTAGGAGAGAACTCGGGCACTTGGCAGAAATGTCACTTCTCCAGGCACTCAAGGGATGCCTACATGTCAAGTTAGAAAGGTCTCTTAATCATACAAGGAAATAAGCTCTAGAAATACAAACAGGTGCAGGCAAGGAAAAAAACAAGAAACCACAGAAACTGATCAGCAAAGATTTTTTTGATATGCAAATAAATACAGAATGAAAATAGGCATATTTACTATGTTTAACTAATAGAGACACATAAGGTCTTAAAAATAGCCAAGCAGATTTTTTAAAGCCTAAATTGAACTTCTAGATATAAACCAATGCTAATTGAAATTAAAAATTCAACGAAGAGGTTTATCAACATATTTGAACTGAATTGAGGAGAGACTAGTAAACTAGAAAATGGATCAGAAGAAATTACCCACAATGTCACAAAAAATAGAGAAACATAGGAGAACATCATGTACCTTACATTCAAGAAAGGATTGCTTTCAAAACAAAACAGTATCAAACAAAATCACTTGAAAAGGCAAAATGTTAATATATTTTGTTCCTCAAAGTGAAGAGCACTGTGAAGAAACTTAATGGGCACCAAGAAAAGAATATATTTCTATTGACCAAACCAATTAATATAAAGAGTCTAATGCTTGAAAGGAATTTCTGTAAATGAACACACAAAAAATAGCAATATAGGAAGATTATACCTAATTTTATAAATAAATAAATGAGTAAAAGGTGTAAAGAGGCTCTTTCTAGAAATGAAAACTGATAGAAAAGGAAGAGATATTCAAAGCTTCAGTGTACAGGGAGGGCTATGCTAATTAAAATAATATGATGTCCATCCTTCCAACAGACTGGCTAAACTTAAAGACCTGGGCAATGTCACATGTCAGGGATGTGGGGGAGGTGGAAGTCCCATTCATTATTGATGGCATTGTAAATGGTGGCAGTTAGATC
Source organism: Callospermophilus lateralis (assembly GCF_048772815.1). NCBI lineage: Eukaryota > Metazoa > Chordata > Mammalia > Rodentia > Sciuridae > Callospermophilus > Callospermophilus lateralis. The sequence continues at coordinate 21,690,558 of NC_135317.1, read as the reverse complement.
AGATAACCAGCTGGCACTTTCAGGTCACCCTAAGTATGTGCCAACTCTGCCTAAGTATGTGCAGTTCCCCTCCTGAATATTTATCCTATAGGAAATTGGATCAGAGTCCATAAGGAAAACATGTACATGAGTGTCATTTGCACCATAATTTATATGTAAAGTGTTGAAGGTGCTCACCCATTTCTAAGAGAGTAGGTAGGTGAGATGTGGGGCAACACCTTGTAGAGTATTATTCCAACCAGAACCAAAAGATCATCTGTACACAGAACTGTATAGACAAGTCTTAAAAAACACATTACCTAGTGAAGAAAAATAATAAAAAAACAGAACAGAGGTATAATATATAATACCGTTCACTTAAATAAAAAATGCATTTGTATAAAGATATATATTATGTGAAAGCAAATACTGGCAACATTATATGCATTAACCACATTAGAATATCTTCTCCAGAAGAAAAAGAAAGAATCAAAGGAGAAGTTTTAAAAAACGAAAGGAATGAAGAGAAAAGAGAAAAGAAAGAAAAAAAGGAACAAAGAAAGATGTTAAAAGGTAGAGAGAGATAAATTAATAACTGAGGCAAAGTAGAGAGCTGAGAAATAATTGCACTTACATATAAATATAAATATGTAAGTGGAGAAATGAGGAAAAAATATGAAATTACAATAGAGCTTGTTTTGTAGGTTAATAAAAAAAGGACTAGGTTTTTAGTAACTGAAATTAGAATACTATATCATACCCCCAAAGACAAATGTCAAAGATGAATTTAAAATTTTTATAAAATAATATACAAATAGCTTTATGCTTTCAGAATAGGAAAGGATTTCTTTAATAGCACATAAAAATCATGAATCAGAAGGAGGATAAATGAAACTAAAATCCATTATGCTAAAATAATTTGTCACAATACATTTTAAAAAAAAGGTTGATTAAGATGTCATAAAGACATTGGAACTATAAGTACAAAGAAAGAGATGGTTATTTTCAATTTACAAAATATCATCTGTGTTACCCCTGGAGTACCTACAAGTGAGCAAGAGAAATTCGAGTAATCCAGTAGAATATTGGTCAAAAGCAATTAAGAGAAATTTCATAGAAGAGGAAATGCAAATCACCAAATAATTTATGAAAAAATTCTTACCATCAGTAGCAACTAGAGAAACGAAAATTAAAATAGAATTGAGATTCAAGTTCTAACCCAATGGCTTTATCAACATAAAAAAAATGAATATATGTAGTACTGGTGAAGATATGTAGTAATTGAAACATTTTTCTAAAACCAGTAAAAATGTAAATTTTCAAAAATCAGTACTATTTAGCAATAATAAAATTGTGCATTTTCTGTGATCTAACAGATCTAACCTTTTAACTCATTGGTCAGGAAATATATGTTTAGGCATATGCATATCCATAAGCAACATTCATAATAACAACAGAGGTGGAGATAACCCACATATCCATCACCACAGATATTTTAGCACTATCTTTAATAGGGTATTGGTCAGCAGTCCAAAGAAGTAAAGTGGAAAGACATACAATAATAAGGAGGACTCTCACTGAGAATTCTATTTTCTAAAATTTCAAAATATTCAGAACTAAATAATATACTAAAAATATGTGTTCAAATTTGGATAAAATCAAGGGAATTGTGATTTGCATGCAATGACTGCACTGAGGCAGGGCAGGTTAGAGGAGAGGTTTGCAGATTTGCCAACAGTAATGTATGTGTGCACATGTGCAAGTATGCAGGAATGTTCTTAGATTAAAGTACTTAGGTATTTCTTGTACCACTCTTATTACTTCTCAACATATATATCTTGGAAGTTACCCATTACATTAAAAAACAATATTTTTTTTTCTAAAAGATTTGTGAGCAAGGAAATGTCCTGGGAAATTTGTTGTTGAAGAAATAGCATGGAATCTGAGATTAACCAGAAAAGGGTCATTCATGAAGGTCATATGTAGGATTCCATTATATCAAATACCAGAACAGATAAATCCACATAGATGGAAAGCAGGTTGGTAGTTACCAGGGACTGATGGGAAAGGGAAACAGGAAATGACTGCTTAATTTATGCAAATGTTTTAGAAGTTGATAGAATGTGATACACTGTGGATTGACTAAATACAATCACTAGTATACTTTGAAATGCTTAATTTTATGATATGTGAATCTCACCTCAAATTTAAAAAATTTAAAAAAATAATATAGGCCAGGTTTAATTTAATTTTGTTTACTTAATAACTTACTTCGCTCTGAATACTTTTTCTTATTTACTCAACAAGCTGCAAGAATAAACTCTTGCTGCAAGAATATCATTGGGTATGCACAGTCCTCATATGTGGTAGAGGGTTACTAAATGGAAGCTGACCTTATTTCATTGTCAACATGGGTAAAGCTGCATGTATAGGCATAGTTTGTCATTTGGAATATACTTAGTTGTTAAATCTTTGAACAATTAATATGCAAATTTTCTAAGTTCTCACAAACTACAACATCAGTTACAAACAAACAATCTGACTGCCCACTGCAAGTATGAACGCCACTCTTTTCCCAGAAAAATAAAATGAGTTTAATTGCAAAATAAATCAAATGATGTGATTTATATATTTTTTTCAAGAATTAAGTAAAACGAACTATTTTTTCCTAATCATAGGAAAAAATACCCTAAAGAAAAGAAAAAAATATAGCCCAAAACTGAGAATTTAGTGTAAAAGAATTTCTATACAGTTTTTATAATTCAAAATTTATAATTGTGTGGATCAAGGAATAAGCTCTTGGCATACTATTGATCTATGATGCATAGAAGTTGAGGAGGTGACAATTGATGTCATAATAAAGAATTCAGCTGCATTTTCATTATTCATAAGCTAAAGCTCTTCTCAAGTTTATGAAATCTGTGAAATATAAAAGGTAAAGTAAAAAGCATCATTTTCTTATAGTTCTTTGCTCAGCAACTGCTCAAAAACTTCAAAATAAAGACATTACTCCTAGGAAAGCTTTTCAAAAAATCTAAAGTTGAAGATTATACTTAATAAGCCATTTATTTTGTTTTGGTCTTTTCACACATAATGATATAGGTCTTCAGATCTGACTTAACCAAATTCTGAAAAAATCTTGCTTGTAGGGTTTTATTGCAGATGATTTTAACAGAAAAAGCAAATAGGTAAAAATGATGATACTTCACTTTATATGTGATACATGTTTGACTTCTAAAAAATATTTCCATTTTTCTTTAGAAACAAAATCACGTGGTTTATGGTTTGACATATGAAGAACCTGGAAGTCATTACAACCATCCTCAGAACCACAACAACAACAACAAAATTTTAATAATGTAAAATCAATCTCAGAAAGTGAAGAGAAGGGTAAACTGTGGGAATCAATCCTTAGTGTAGACAGAAGCCCAGGAAAGGCTGCCCACCCACTGAAGTCAGCACTGCTAAGACATGTGGTGTAGCATTTGTCATTAATTTTGGGAAATTCTCAGTCACCATTACTTCAAATGAGCAGGTAAGATTCATATCGGGTATGCAAGTCTGGTTCCACAGCCAACTGTGAGCCATGTATTCCAGCACATCAGCAGCAGAGGGAAGAACAGAAATTCTATGCAGAAATACCACACTCTTTTGTGATTTAAAAACAAAACAACCTCAGTCAAGGAGGAATAGAGTGGGAGCTCCTTAGCCTTACATAAAACACCTCCAGGTAAGGTGTAATCAAGGTTAAGTGAGGTCCTAAGTGTGGGCCCTCATAGAATCTGAACAACATCTTTATAAGAAGAGGAGGAAAGACCAAAGACGTTCACAAAGAAAAGTCCAGGTGAGGACACAAAGAAGACAGCTCTTTATAAGCCAAGGGAGAGGACTTAGGAGAAACTATGGCAGCCCACACCTTGATCCTGGACTTGCATCCTCCTGAACTGCAGAAGGTGAATCTCCATTAGGTGCCCAGTCTGTGGTCCTTTTTTTTATAACAGCCCCAGTGAACTGGTGCAGTGCCAAAACTTACACGAAAGAGTTGTTCAGCTCTTATCTTTTCCTCAATATTATACAATTCCAATGAAATTGGTGCCATATTATAGCATCCACAGGAGTGCCTGAGACTTCACAAGTCTGAGAGGAGTGGTGGGTCCACAGTTTGATCCAGGGCATTTGGGTTTGAGTTAGTTTTGATTACATACAAAAAAACTTTCTTGTAAATATTTTTCTACTCAGATAACATGAAACCACTGTACAGCATGAATGTAATGTGGAATACTTATGGTATACAAAATAAAAGCTGTTCGCTAGTAATTTGCTTTCATCTTCTGCAAGTGCATAACGTATAGCAAGGTATCTGATAAGTTGTAGTAAAACTTGGTCATGATGGACATCATCATAGAATTGGGAATGGCTATATTTCACCTTAATTGTCTTTATTGGTTAGTATTTCTACATGGGTGTCTATTCCAAATAAATTATTTTGATTTAAAAATGTTTACATCAACACAAAAATGAATTGCATTGATATTTTGTAGAAGAATGATATGCAAAATAAAAACAAAGCAAAACATCAGAGCTTTGGGCTAGCATCTGTTTCCTGTTCCTTATTTCACACTTGGATGCTGAACTTGCAGTTTTTGCTCTCCCTGGGCCTCCCCGGTGTCCCTTTTCATCTTCTGACCTGCTGTTCATAGTGCAGCTTCTCATCATTGGAACATAATCTTTTTCCTGGCGATGGTGAACTCATATAAGGTTTATCACCACTATTTCACTTCAGTCCTACCCACATCAAAGTATGCACATGATCCATAGGAAGGCTTTAGAAACAAATCATCTCTCTACCTTTTATCATCCTGGCTCCTCATAAGCTCATGGCCTTCCCACCAGATAATTTTAAACCCATATTTCAGAGTTTTCCCACAGGATTTGTCCTTTGATATATTTCATTAAAAGATGAGTGTTCTTTTTCCCAGATAATAACCAGATAATACACCCCTCTTTTTTACTTTCTTTTTCTCACAGCATCGAGCCTGCCCCCCAGCAACCCCAACATCATCCCAGATTGCCTGTTCTCAGTCAGTCCTTCCCACTGGCTTTGGTCAGGAGGATAGAAACTAATTGTAAGCAAATGAAGTCTGAGCTGACCAATGTGGTCATAAAATGTGCTATTGCCATTAAATGAAATTTACAGACAATGAAAACATTTATATAGTAGAACTGAAACAAGCCTCATTAGAAAATAAGCTTATTATAATGTTCTTTTTGCTACAGAGACATTTTCCTGAATTGGTTCTTGTCCTGCACACTGCAGTGGTTCGGTAAGGGGGTGGGTTTTAATCTCTTCCTAGGTGAGACTGATACCCACCCAGAGTTTTCCTATATAACAGATGTTTCCGAGAGACAAAAGACAGCAGGTGTACCACTAGTGCTGACAAGAAGACATTTCTTCACATTGACAAGTAGCCACAAGGAACAGGACTGATAGTAAAAATTTGGAGGAAAGAAGTTGAGCTGTCAGGAAGCCAGAGAGCTCCTCCCAGGAGGAAATGCACTGGCAAGTGCATCTCTAGCCATGTTGCATGAGCCCACCCCATGCCACTCACCTGCACAAGGAAATGACAATGAGCTCAATGTGAGCCCCACTTGATCCTGACCCTAAGGGACCCTAAATGCATCAGTCTTCACTGAACTTAGTTTACTGAATCCTATCTCAGTACTATGGCAACTATAATTCTCTATGCTAAAGCCAGTTTCCATAGGAAGTATGGATGGAGCTTCCTCTGTCTTTAATGTAACAAGGATCTTTTACCTGCTGTTTCAGGGACTAGTCAACATGAAACAACATAGACTTTTTTCAAGATAAATTAATTTTTATTAAATTATGACTATTAAAACACTTATTTAGTGTTGCTCAAAGTTAATCATTCTAAAGGGACTGTCTCAATACAGTGTTCTTCCTATAATTACCTGAAATCTGGAAAGCATGGGGTAAAGAGACATAGACAAAATAAAGATAAAGGAAAGCAAAGTGAAGCAAAGGAAGGCATAAGGAAAAGTTCCAGTTTTCCTAGTTTTGCTAGCTTGCTCCCTTTAATGGTCCCCTCATCTATGTGGTTCTCAACTTACTGAGCTCTTAGATAAAGGCCTAAGGAAGCTGTTTACAATATAGAAATAACATAATCAGAGAATGATGTTTGAGAGTCTTGATTTTCACTTTTTAGAACCCTGCTAAAGCTTAAAAAAGTAAAACAATTAGATCAACAAATCATGAGTACAACAGGGCTACTATATGCAGCAATTGTATATTACGCTCCCTCTTATCTAGAAATGGAAAAGCATGTCTCATTTATACAAGTAAGTGATGCATTTGCAATCCTAAAATAATAAATGTAAAACTTAAAAAAAGTAGAAACATAGGCACTTAAATATGTTTTGTTTAAATATAAAGTTTAAATTAAATTAAAGCTATGTGAGAAAATCACATAGCATGCTCAACTATTTTTATCTAATGATGACAATACTTTATCCTCAAATTAGTAGATTTATTTTTTTTGCATTCACGTTTTCAACAATGAGCAAACATATTTCATAGGAGGAGAAAGTTAAACTGATGAAAAAGAAACAATAAGGATTACAACTTCAAACAGACTATTCCTGAGTCAGCTCTTACAGCACAATTAATCCTCTTGCTTGAAGTTTACAGATGACAGCTCAGGGCATCCAGAGGGGAAATCTCAGGGGTCAGGGCTCATCTGGTACAAAAGGAATTTCCCTGTTGGACTCTAGAGCTCAGAAACCCATGTACAAGCTGGGACCAAATCAACTAACTTTGTGTTCTCAGCATTTATAAAGAAAACCAGTTCTGATTAATTACCTACCAGGAGCCCCACATGGCCCTCCACATACTATTTCAGCAACTGGGAGTCCTGAGGGTTCTTCTCATCTCATGCAAGCTCTCTGCCTTACGATCAGATTGAAACATTTTAGAAAATGAAGGGATGCTCAGTCGAAGCACTTGTTGTATTCTCAAGGTCATCAGGAATTGTCTTTTGGGCTAGGAAGGCTGTTTCACTGCAAGCAGGTAAATGGTTTGTATTGAATTATCTGTCCACAAGAACATCGTAATGAAGTAAATGATAAGAATACTAAATGGGATAATGATTAAAGCTAGTTGCAAATTGGTTCAGAGGAGAAATTGAGTCTAGAATACATTTTTTTGTTTTGTCTGATTAGTTTCATCTAATAATATTTGTGGAATAGGATTAAAATATAAAACAGATTTTGTTACAGTACTGAAGGTTAGCCCACCTCAGTATTTTAATATCTTAGAATTACAAAAATAAAATGAAAAATCATTTCCATTGAGGACAAACGAGACCAGTAGTATTGCATAGCATCCATAATGCATTTGCGGGAAGCAGGGCAGACACTGAGGGGAGTATTCTGAGACAATGGCAGCCTACACATCTCTTCAGCCTGAGAGAAGAATAGCAGTCACAGGAAAGATACTGCCTTTTTAGTTAAATGGAGCCACCAGTGATCATTTGAGAAAGTCCCAAGTATAGCTTGCACACACACTCAATCTATAATTTTACAACTAAAATATTTCACATGTGAGTTTAAAAAGAAGGTGGTTAACATTAAGTACTAAGTTAAAAATCTAGAAAACTAAGTCTAAGAAACACCCCAAATTTCAGAGCAAAATTATAGAATTGGAATTGTTGGGTGAAATATAATAGACTAGAAAAGTAAGCCCAAGACATAAATAAGAGAATAAAGGGATTTTAGAAGGAAAAGAAGAACTAAATGTACTTCTGAGAAATTTTCCATATAACCCTCATGTAAAGAAACAACAATTTTGAAAAATAAAGAAGCAGATATAGAAATAATATAAACATTCTAAGTATATAGGTTGTAGAAACTCCTTTATAAAATGCTAGAATAATATTTAAAGAAAATATACAATACATTTTGATATATGAATAAGTAATCTTTTGGAAATGACATCAACCTTATTCTCCAACTGAATAGACTCTTGAAAATCAAATAGTATATAGACCTTAATAAAGAATTCAGTATGGACGAACATTATTCTACAAACAAAATGAAAGCTAGAAAGGCAACCTGAAAGAATGCTAACTTAAAATTAAAAGCAGAAAATAATAATGAAGAAGAACATTCCCTTGTTTATATTTTTTATATAAACTTATGCTTAGATGTACCACACTATCTAAACAAAGTTTATAAAAAACAGAATCATAACTATTAGTATTATGAGCTTGGTGGGGTATTTTAAATTGATGCTTTGAGAATTGAAACAATTTAAAGACAAAAAATGTATTCCATGAAAATAAGTGAAATTAAAAAATGAATAGTAGAATAAATAATTATCAGTGCTAGTCACAGAATTTTATATTCCTTGAACTGGAAACAATTTTATCCATGTGTTCATGGAAGATTTAGAAAAATCAATAATGTCTTGGCCAACAAAAATGAATAAATCTAGACCTTGCCTGCACAGCAGCATGAAGACTGTAGTTAATTTTGTGCACTGTTTCTTTGCTAAGAGTAGACTTAACTATTCTTACCACATACATACACACAAAGGGCAACTAGTCCAGGTGATAAGGAGAATGATTTGCTTTACTATAGTAATCAATTTACTAGAAATATCTATCAAAGTACCATATTATATACCTGAGGTATGTACTATAAAAAAGAATACCTAAACACATTTTGAATAAAAAAATTTATTGAGTTTATTCTGCGAACTGGAACTAATGAAATCAGAAATAATTATAAGAGAGCCAAAAGCAGAATTCCTTGGGAATTTAAAAGCATATTCCTGAATAGGTAACTATAAATTCAACAAGAAAATTACAAGGAAACTTAGAATTATGTAAAATGTCATAAATAAGAATATTCTTCATAGCTGAAACTATTGAACAATGTGGAAGCAGATTCCATAAAAAAGAAAAAAGGGTATGAAATATCATCTTTATTCACAAAGAAAATACAACAATAAAGATAGTTTGTATTCTTTTTAAGAATATAAAATAATCCCCCAAAAGCAAATAAAAGAAATGAATTGATAATAAAAATTAATAAGAAATGAAAGGTAACAAAAATTCTAACAATGTTATATCAAATCAGTTTCCAATGGTTGTTTTAAAACACAAATACCATAAAACTTTCCATCTTAACTATTTTAAGGTATACAGTTCAGTGACACTAATTATTCACGTTGTTGAACAACCCTCACCATAATGTTTCCATAATTCCATGCATCTTGTAAAACTGAAAAACTATATCCTGCTAAACAACTCCTCATTCCTTTCATCTCCAGACTCCAGCAACCCCATTCTACCTTCTATCTTTGTGATTTTCACTGCCAGATGTACTTTATATAAGTAGAATCACACAGTTTTTTATGAGGGATTATTTCACATAGCATAATGTTAAACCATGTTATAGCATATATCATAATTCCCTTCTTCTTAACATTAAGTAATATTCAATTCAGTGTGTATGCCATGGTTTGCTTATTCTTTTATTGTTAAATGGAAATTTGGGTTGCTTCTGTTTTAGCTATTGTAAATAATGCTGCTATCAACATGGATGTACAAATATCTTTCCAAGACCCTGATTTAACTATTTGGGGCATATACTAAAAAGTAGAATTGCTGGATCATATGGAAGTTCTAATTTTAAATTTCTGAGGAATCATCATACTGTTTACCATGGAAGCAACAACATTTGAGATTTCCACCCACAGTGCACAAGTGCTCCAATTTGTTCACATCTCATTTACACTGTATTTTTTTTATTTTTATGGTATCTATTCTAATGAATGTCAATTTCATTATATTAATACCTCATGAGTTTATTCAAAACAAAAAAGAAAAGACAAAAATATAACAAATGAAGAGAGAAAAGATAGGAATAAGCATGCATTTTTTAAGTGTTTAAAGCAGTCATAAAAATACATACAAAACTTTCTGACGAGACATTTGAAAGTTTAGAGGAAATGGATGATTTCCCAGCAAAATATGTATTGCCAAAATTCACCCAAAAAGAAAGGGAAACTTAAATACATCAGTTACCATAAGAGAGTTTAGAAAAAGACACTTAAAGATCTACCATTGAAAAAGGCACTGAGAACAGATGGATTCCCAGCTGAGGTTTATGTAACATGGATTTTATGTAACCTTTAAGAAACAGAGCTTTTCAAAGTTAAAATATTTCAGGCCTTAGAAAAAAAAGATAAAAGACCTTCCCAAATCATTTTACAAAGGCAATATAACTCTTTTTAAAAATATGATAAAGATAGAACAATAAAAGAAGATTGTAGAAAGATTTAGTTTATGAATAAAGATTAAAAAAATGTTAGAATCTGAGGAATTATAACCACATTTTCCTTTATTTATGTGATTTCTTTTTGTTTTGGTTGCTCACCTAACATGTTCCGTACACGGTTCTCAGTCAAAAATTCAGAAATAGAGTATAAAGTACAATAAAATAAAATAAGATATTCTACCACACCCTCATGGGGCTTTCTCTCTAACATGAAGTAGAAGATGACAAACAAAATAAGTATTAATATGTAACTAATATGATAGATGATAATAACTGAAATCGAGAAAAAAATAAACATATAGAGTAATTCTTTTGGGGAGAGGACACTGGTCATTTTGAGTGATTCAGTTATGTTTGTAGGAGAAGGTGTCACTCAAGTGATCAGCACAGATTACAAGATGAGAAAACCTCAGCTACCTAGGACTGGGTATTCAGTGGGAGACCATTTCAGGAAGAGGGAAAGTAGCTGCAAAATCCTAAAGAGCCACTCAGAGGACAAGGTACCTGTATCAAAACATAGTACAATGTGCAAGAGATGTAGTCAGAACAGTAATGGGCCCTGGTTATGTCAGGCAGTGTAAGGCACTGTATTGAAATCGAATGAATGGGGAACCCATTTCAGGATTTTGCAGTACTCCAAGGGTTCACAGTACTTTGGGTGAGAGTACTAGCAGTGAAGAAAAGTGATGAGAGAGACTCAAATGGATATTTTGATGGATTGAACTTGTGAAGTAAGAGGGTGGGGGGAGAGAAGAAGTGATCAGGACTATTTCCAGATCTATGACTCAAGAAGCATACATAAAGATGTAATCATGAAGTGATATTGGGGGACTGGGTGAGGTTAAAGAGTGATCACAAGCCTTTTAAAAGATATTAAGTTTAGAATATCTATTAGACATCCAAAGGGCATCAGGTAGAGGGTTGGATATATGAGACTGGAATTGGTAGGGTGAGTTCCTGTCTAGAAATAAAAGTCTGAGAGTCTTAAGTATATAGCTGATACCTAAATGTGTAAAATTAAGCAAGGTTTTCAAATGAGTTTAAATAGAAAAGGAAGATGTAGAAGAAGACATTCTAAATTTAAAAGGCTTTTTGATGGAGTGCTCGAGATCAAACACCTAATTTGAGGGAGCTCAATAGAGGATAAGAAGACCTGAAATGGAGAAAGCAAATGCAAATGATTTTGAAGAGTTTTCCTACAAGAAAGGAAGAAAATGGGCCAATAATGGGACAGGAAGGTCAGACAAAGTATGTCTATTTTAGTAATTGGAGAAATAACATGATTATATATTGATGGGAAAGATTAGTTAATTAGAACAGAGGTGGACATTTCCAAACAATGTCCCTGAGCTGGTTAGAGGAGAGGGGATGTAATTCACAAGTTGGAGGAGGAGATGGCCTTTGCTAAAAGTGACAGAAGCGAAGGTGGAGAGGAGTATTAGTAATCAGTGTAGAGGGGAGTCAGTGAACAGCCTCTGCAGATGTCTTCTGCTTCCTCAGAGAAACAGACAATGATATCATTAGCCAACTGTGAGAGCAGGGGAAAAGGTGTGGGACGTTCACAGAAAGAAGGGTGGGAGAGGGCAAGGGCTATGGAAGTACATTATGCATAGATATATTCAATAAGTGATAGCTCAGGCTTATATATATTAAAATAGCATTTCTATTTTAAGCTGGTGGACAGCTTTCAGCATTTAGCTAAGGCTTTCTTTTTGCTCCATCTATATGCAGCAGGAAGAGTTTGGGAATGGGGTAGGCAGAAAGATTAATCATTACTTCCTTAAGTAAGTTCCATTATACACACATAAAAAGAAAATCAATGTAAAATGCTATTTTAAAATATGTAATGAAATATTTGTTAGCCTTCCTTTTTTAAAACTTTAAGTTAATAAAAAAAAGTTGATCTGAACTGCTTTGGTGAAATAATGACTATTTATATAAAACATGTAAAATTATTTTATCTGGTAAAATAGAAACTCTATTTTAATTAAAATCAGAAATTAGATACCCATTTCTACAATTATAATTTAATATTGTCTTCAAGGATACAGTCATTTTAATTAGATGTAGAATTTAATAAGTGAGCCAAGGTTTGCAAAAGATAAAAATTTCTCCACATAACATAATTTTATAAGTAGAAAACACAAAGAGCTTCAAGGTAGATGGATATAAGGTAAATATATAAAAATTGTTGATTTTTGTATGTTTAAAAATCAGAACAAAGGAAAAAGATATTGCAATAATGAGAAAAGCAAGAGGTTTTTAAGTATTAAATTCATGCAAGGAAACCAATCATTCTTAAGAGAAAAATAATATTTTCTTGAGGAATATAACATGCTACATAGACAAATGGGAAGACATAATATTGATATATAAAATGCTAAATATTTGAAATTAATTCATAATGTTAATGCATTATTATAGCAAATTCCATTTGAATTATATAAGCATATAATTTATATGTGCAAATAAATGTCAAAAAATAGCAAATAAAATTTTGAATATTAACACTAAGAAAGATGTGATTTGACTTACCAGATATCAGAAAAAAAAGTATAAAGCCATAAAATAAAATTGATATCACATTTAGCATAAATATATACAATAGGAGATAGAGGCTAGTATATATTAAAATAGCATTCTATTAAATAAGAAAAGGATAGACACTAATTAATGGAATTAGAATAAAATATCTACACATCTCGAAAAAGATATAATTGGAACACTATTTCACTTCCTGTAAAAATAATTTCCACTAGAATTAAAAAATAAAATAACATGAATTTGGAAGAAATACTCAATGAAGAAAGAAAAATATAGGGCTGGGGATGTGGCTCAAGTGGTAGTGTGCTTGCCTGGCATGCATGCGGCCCGGGTTGGATCCTCAGCACCACATACAAACAAAGATGTTGTGTCTGCCGAAAACTAAAAAATAAATATTAAAAAATTCTCTCTCTCTCTCTTTCTCTCTCTCTCTCTCTCTCTCTCTCTCTCTCTCTTAAAAAAAAAAAAAAGAAAGAAAGAAAGAAAGAAAAATATAGATGGCCCTGAAAGTTTAACTCCCTATTTTTGGCGGTTGACCAATAATCTGGCTTTGATGATGTAAGTTAAAGCTTCCTGGAAGCTACAGCAATGGGAGCTTGCTACACCCATTCAGCAGTCACATGCCCAGTGTAAGGAAAGTCGAAGGACACTCACCCCAAGCACAGATCAACAGGATGAATTGGTGTTGGGTACCACCTGCTGCATCTGTGAATTATCCCCAACTACATTCACTTTTATGTGCTATATCTATACAATTGTCTGTGTGTTTTTGTATTTTGCATAATTTTTGATGACCACAAATACAATCAAAGAACTTCAAGAATTCCATTTAAAAAAGAGTGGAATCTCAGAATCAATAAATTCATGACAAACACATAGAAAATAAGTTATTTTGAAGGGAACTGCTAGTGTATAATTCTACAAATATCTGAAAAAAAATTTGCCTAAAAGGACAAACAATCCAAAATAAAGATGGTAAACAATGTGAAGAGGCAATTCTCAGAAGTACAAAGTTGAATGATTAGCTACTATGTGACAATATGTTCAAAGTTACAATGGAGATGTACAGGTTACAGTAATGATGAACTTTCATTTTACCCCTATAAGACAGGAAGAAAAGTAACTGTGACTGTTTAGTGGAAATACAGAAAAGTGGATTTTTTTCATACTTTAACAATTGAAATGTAAATTGTAATCATTTTTTGGAAAAAAAATTAGTGTATATTAAGATCATATATATGTAAAATGGCACGTGTGTGAAGATCATTTAAAATAAAACAAAGACTGTATCATAGTGAATACTGAGCAGTGCAGGGAACATGCTATTACAGAATCCCAGACGTGGAGTAAAAAGACCAGTCTGGATTCCACTTGACGGAGAACCTGGAACTGCTTCTAGCAGATGGCCATGTTCAGTTAGGACACATTTAGCAATTACCCAGAGCAGATAGGAAATAATGGACTTTTTCAAGTGAGAAGTTCTGGTTAAAGTATCATTTATTATGAATGCTACTTCTTCCTAGGATATGGAAAGGTGTGGAACAAAAGGTCCTTCCACAAATGACAATCTGTATGGTCATATTTTTTTTTTCTGGAACTATTGGGAGAACTGAGATTACAGGGCTACAAGTTAGGCTGGAATTTAGGGAAAGGTGGGCAATCCAAGGAGAGAGTGGATGGAGCATGGTGGCTGAGCCTGGGACAGAGAGAGACTAGGAACAACATAAGCCATGGAGAAGACAGCTGAATTCTTCACATGTCTACAATTTTGAATATGGGCTGACTCAGGGGAAGAGAACTCTTCAGAGCCACAGGCAAGAGACAGACATAGGTGCTTCCCCATGGCTCTCCACCTGAGAGGGATGGTGGAACAAGGCGGTGGTGAGAGTGGGAAAAGGGCACATCTAGCCTAAAGCTGCTAGAGTGGGGTACTAAGCTCTGTTGGCCCAAGGCACAGGTACAGGCCCTCTGAGGTTGGAGGAAGTATAAAAGAAACTTGGACTTTTAACTCCTGGTAGGGTCAGAGAAATCATCCCAGAAGAAGATCTTTTACCACTGTGTTAAGTTCTTCCAGTAACACAAAAAAGATGGAAATTTCCTCTATCCCAAGTCCCCAGAGATGCTAGGCAGTGTTCAGGTGCCATGGGCAAGGTGGGTAGGATCACTGAGGAATTGCTACCTCTGGACCCAGGGCCTCCCCAAGACACAGGCTGTACCAGAACCACGGAGAGCTCCCTGCTCTACTCTTCTCCACTTCCAGACTAGCAAATGCTGAACCCTGAGCTCAGGGTGGGCCACTGGATGCCAGAGTCAGCAGAGGGACTCACCTGTGGCTCATTTAAACAAGGATGGCTGGAAAAGTGAATCTGAGAAGAGAAAAAAAAATGAGTCCATTTGTTTCTTTCCATATCCTTCCCTGCTCACACTTTCTTGCCCTTGGAAGCCTAAAGTTGACTCCTTTAACTCTGTCATTTCTCAAAAAAGGAATTTTTCCTTTTGGAAGGTGCTGTGTAAGCCAGAGTTCAAAGTCACTACTTTTAAAGTTCCCACTTGTTGAGGTTCTCCTGTGTGATATGCATTGCACATCAATAAACTTACTTGTTTTTACTTGTTTTTATCTTGTTAATCTCACTTTTATTTTACAGAACTCTGTGCTTATTGAAGCTTGAGGAGAAATTATATTTCAGTACCAATGTCTAGGCATTAATAATGTTTTTCTCTTGTACACATAGCTGAAATTCAATTAAAAGCAATTTGGAAAAAAAAAGCAAAGAAGAAAAAATATATTTTCAAGAGATAAAATGATCAGTAGAACCAGACCATTTGAAAATAACCCAAATATTGTGACTGTGAGGTAGAGCTTTTTCAATAAAAATGGTTCATATGTTAAAAACTACAGTGAAAAAGGTTGACCACATACATGGAAAGATAAGGAATTTCAGTAGGGAAAGGGAAATTATAAGTAGTCAAATAGAATACTAAACAAACAAATAATTCCATGACAACACAGATAAAAATATATTTAACAGATTCATCAGAAGACTCAATACAGCAACAACAAATTGATAAACTTGAAGAAATAATTTACTAGAAATTAATATTAAAATTCAAAATGAATAAAGAGTAAAAATTCAATTTACTTAATTAAGTTTTTTTAAGAGAGAGAGAGAGAGAGAGACAATTTTAATATTTATTTTTTAGTTTTCGGCAGACACAACATCTTTGTATGTGGTGCTGAGGATCGAACTCGGGCCGCATGCATGCCAGGCGAGTGCGCTACTGTTTGAGCCACATCCCCAGCC